>NC_047056.1:4784683-5984683 GCF_000738735.6 Corvus cornix cornix | reverse complement strand
AAAGATTCTCTCTCCGATTCCAGGCGGAAATAGTGTGTAGGTGGCTTATAAAACTTCCTTTCCACAGTGACCCCAAATCTAAGAAAATGCTCAGAATCCCTTGTGCTGCTTCAAAGGATCAGTTGTTACTCAGGCCAGCTAGTTAGCCATGGAAAAACTATATTCAGTTCTTCAGTCTCTGACATAGCTAAGATAAACATGGTGAAAAATTGTGATTGTTTACTCAAATTCTTCCTCTGCTGAGAGAAATTGTAACGCCACTTTTCAGTGCATTGATTGCTATGGTTCCCGTGCTACAGTTTTTAAATCCTATGTGCTAGTTTTGCTGCCAGATACATACATGGGTAATAGATTCTCTTTATAGGAGTCACAAAACAGGTGGAGGATGTCCCGGTCCCAGTGAAGTTACCAGGAGTTTTGCCAGTCTGTATCCAGCAGGGCAGTCAATCCCCTGTGGGAACAATACCCATTCCAGTGCCAGCACAGGTACCAATTCCAGCACTGATCCAGGAGAGAAAATTAATCCTTCTACTAGCATGAGGAAGTTTTCTGTTTCATGACTGTAAATCCCTGTCAAGTACAACCTCTGAAATGTTCCAGTTGTATTTAGGAGAGGCTACATAAGCCTGCAGCCCCATACAGCCCCGGCATGCGGCTGCTGCTGTGTATGTGCACATGCCTGTGTCTAACAGCCCATCTCCTCACACTGCTATGTTATACGAGATACAAAGCGTTAATCATGCAAATGCCAGAAGGTCATTTATTAAGTTACAAGGCCCTTCAGATTCAGTCAACAGCCCTTCCATTTCAACATGGGGTGTACCTACCAAGCACATATATGCTCCATGGAAGTGTTCTTTACAATGCAAAGCATTGGCTGCAGCCTCATGTTTACCCTTCCAAGTGATGTAAACCTGAGAATAAATCCACCTGTTGCCCTATCTTCAATGAGGTCACCAGAAAACCTCCCTTCTATTTGCAAACAGCTTAGTGGCTACCAAGGAGCAGTCACCTATAAACTTATTCCAAACAAAGATTAAATCCTGATTAATCACTGAGAAGGGTTAAATCTAAGGAGAGTGCCAGCCACTGAAAAGTCAGATTATTCTGTAGTAATTATTGCAAACTTCCACGCTGGGGCTAACTAGAATTGAACACAAGAAGATTTAAAAAGTTGTAAAAAATAAAGTGAAAGGCTATAAAATTGAAGAAAGAAAATAATAAAGAGCAACAAGATAGGGAAGCAGGAAAGATAACAATAATGACTTAATCAAACAAAGTATGTATTTAGGTGATAACCTGGGGATGGGAAAAAAGATCAGGTCTGAATAAATCCTTTGAATAAAGATGAACACTATTAGAGATGAACTCTTGTGGGTTTTTTTAAAATTAACAGTGTATCAAACCGCCAAGGTCCAGTTGATTTGAGAGCACACAGCTTACTCTGGGCTAAAATCTTCTGGTTTGAGGGAGTAAAAATGGATCCAAGGAAGCAGATGTTGCAAGAAGAAAGACTTCTTCCCAAATTCTCATGGGAAAGCCCAACTCCTCAGTAGGCAACAGCCTGGATGCTTTTGACTGGGCTAGTCCTAACCAGAGCTGGGTATGAAATTCTCTTCTCTCTCCCGCCAAACTTCAGAAATGCCGCCTTTAATAAAGTCTAAGGAATATAAACCAGCACAGATTTTAATGAAAAACCAAAACAACTGTTGCCCTAGTCCAGTAGCTTTGAGCTACACATTCTACAGAAGTAACTCAATAGAATTATGCTTCTTGATCTTATTATTTGATCAGAATCAAACTTTTTTAAAGTTAAAAAAAAAAAAAAAAAGGCAAACACAAACTAAAGAAAGAAGGAAAAATAACCCAACACAAGTGATCCCTATGTTGACCAAGCACCATGAGCTGAGCTCTGGGTCTTTTTGGTAAAGCAGTTCCATGAGCAATCTTGGGGTCTTTCGCATTGTGCTGCACCACTGTAAATTGAATTGTTGGTGAACGACATAATACAACAAGGTGTTTGCAAAGCCACTGAGACCTGGACTTATGCCACTTCTATTACATCAGTAAGAGCTTGACAATTAAATTCAATAGTAGAAAAGGTGAACTACAGAGTCTGGTGGTTTTTTCGGTAGGATTTCCTAAGCAAGACTGGCTAACACTGTAGGGACATGTTGTTTGCTGGAGCAGTTACAGTGACAATCTTTTTTATGATTTGACCATAATGATAAACACATCTGTCTTAGGCAGGGACTGTTATTTAAGGATTGGAGAATGATGCTTTTTGCTTGAAGCATTTGCTCAAACGATGTGTTTTTCTTTGACTTTTTCTTTCTATTTTTGATAAGGCAAGATCAGGAAGAGGAGAGAGAGAAGAGGGAGAGAGAGAAAGAGGGAAGAGGAGGGGGGGAAGAAAGAGAGGATGACAAAGAAAGCAAGCAAGTGCTAAAGAGAAAAAGAAAGACAAAAAAAGGAAGAAAGAAAAAGGAAAGAAGACAAGCAAAGCAAGCAGCTGGTGCTGAAAGTGAGCAAGACTCTTTCTCCCTCATTTTCTTCTGTCTTTTAATAAATCATTGTAGCAGCTTTGTGACACGTCTCTGTTAACCATAATGCCCAAGCAAACAGCTTTTCTTTCAGCCTCTATTCAGCTGGCTGCCAGGGAAGCAGGACTGCAGGCAGGAAACTTCAGTGGCTCAGCCTGCTCCCCTGTAATTCAATTAGAAAAGCAAGCATGAAGTCAATATTCATTGCGCCCGACCAGAACTGAGCAGCACAATGAAATGATAATGAGAAAGTTCACAAAGGAGACGGGCTTAATGATAAGTTTTTAAAGAGGTGCTGCAGCGGGTGACCCTCTGTACGACCGGTAAACATACACAGGCATATGGGTCTTTACCCTCAGGGATTTACCCTCATCCCTCACCATCTGGATCCAGGGCAGACGGCTGATTGCGAATCCAAGGGAATCTCATGATATACTGTCTTAGGTCACCCCATTCAGCTACTTTGCATCTCTGAAGGGAAAGAAGATGTGTTTCTTAAACACCCAGGCCCCAGAGGAACACATACAACTTGCTGGATCACAGGCAACGCAGTTTCAAGTAACACAGAGCTGGGACTCCCAAGCCCAGCAGGGGTGCTGGACCTGTGGAGCACAGACCAAGGAAATCACAAGAGAGAACTTCCAACACTTCATGGAAGTACAGGAGATGAAGAACTGCACCCTTGTGCTTTCAGAACAAGGCAGCACTGGGTCCTACAACTGTGAGAACTTGGAGCATTTGTGCTTTAAACTGATCAGGACTGCGTAAATAAATGCTGGACTTAATTCTGCAGCTCCCTCTCAAAGAGATCTCCCACTGGAGAAGGTGTCTACAGGATTTCCTTTCTTCTCCTTTTAGCACTTTTCTGGTGACTATAAAACATGTAGTTATTTATTTTGTAAACATCAGTGTATTTAGTTTTAAAAATAATGAATGATTGAAGTAGTAATTTAAAAACAGCATTGTGTGTACAAGCCCAGAACTGCCTTGTTCTAATTTTGCTTTGAGATTCAGCATTCCAGATATCACTGAATTTGTTTCTTTTAAAATTGCTTCTGTGGTAAAGCCCAGGGCCCCTCACAAAGAGACTTGGGTCTCATTCTTCTCAGTGCTCTACAGAAAGAACCAGTGGCCCCAGCTCTAAGCAGGCAAACATGAGAAACAGAAAGTTTTTCTTTTCTTCTCCTTTAACAAAAGGCAAATAGGGCACACACAGCTTATATAAGTTCCCTGAGGTCACACAGGGTGTCAGTGACAGAGTCACAAATTGAATTCAGATTCTCAGGCTTTCGGTCCCAGTTCGTGTCATATTGTAGTTCAGGGCACTCCAAACTTTTAATGTAATTTTCAGAAACATGTTTTAATTTCCCTAAATTAATCTCTCATCCTAATGTATGTTAACATTCCACACACCCCCAACATCTGTAACGGCTGCTTAATATGCTGGTAAATAATTAGTACAATTCAACAGCAGGATGTTTTCTCAAAATCAGGCGGTATTTTTCAACATTGCTGATGACAACACCCCATTTTTTACTTCGGAGCCCAACAAAAAGGAAGTCAATTTTGCCATTCTTCCTGATTCAAAAAGCCTCCAACTGCTAATAATAGAAGTGAATTGCTTCGTCTGCAGTAGGAAGCTCTTCATGTCCTATTGGGCCAGATCTTCAGCTGCTACAAACCCACAGAGCTTCACTGGAGGCAGTTTGGCTTTGTCAAGTCACACGAGCTGAGGGCAGATGTGTTTGTGTTTCACTGCCCACTGAATCTTCCTCTGAGACTGATCCAATCTCTGCATCTCAAAGGGAGGATGGAGCACTCCCCACAACTGGAGCTGTACCCAGGGATGGAACAGGTAGAACAGGTTGGCTGGATGCCTCTTACAGCCATCACTCTTCTCCAGAAATCCCCATGGGGAAAGGCAGAGGTAAATACCAGAAGTGGCGAGCCTGTCCCAACAAGCCATGCCAATGTCCTGGCCTAAACACCTGCCCCTCTTGGGAATATTACACGGGATAACAGCAAAGCATCTTGGAACAAGCTGCTTTCTTCTGACACAGATCAAGACGTGAGAAAAAAGGGAAGAGTTTTAACTCTAAAGCTGCACACACTTAGAGCTGCTTCTGCTATTGACAATTTACAACAATTTTCTTGCCCCAACAGCAATTTTTTGGGTTTTGCCAGTATTTTGAAGGGTTAAAGACCCTTGGTGGACATGAACTCCTTCTCCCGGCAGAAGAGATCTGATGCACAGAAGAGATCAGATCAGAAGAGAACGGATGTACATTCATTTCTCTAAGGAATTATGTCAACAAAGGGCCAGATCCCAGGACTTTACCTTTTGGTTAATGTGCAACTGTCTAATAGACTAGAGAAAAAGGGGAAGGATAGCCACATCTTTCCTAGGTGTTTGTGTTCATTCTTACTGTTATGTAGAAGGCCAGATAAGATAAGAAAAGCTGGGCACTTTAGATATCTATTCATAACATAATTATACTCTCACTATGTTTTACCAAGCATATAAACATCAATTTTCACAAACAAGTGCAAATTTTGGGTACTCTCCGAAGGCCCAATATATAGGATGGAGCCCTCACTCCTCAAAACAACTGGAGGTCAAATGCCCCTGTGTAACTCCTGCATGTAGCTGGTAGAAGCAAACACAAAAACTTCCCTTTTCTTATTTTAGAGGCAACACTCTCACTCTTATGTAACGAAGGCAGAAACTGTTGAGGTCAGGGATTCAGAGTCACCAACTTCATCCACTAAACAGCCTTTGCCTCTCGGTGACAGCCCTGGGAAGTTCACAAAACACTGCAGGAATATCTCTCCCCTCAGTTATCACTCATCCATGTCAGACCCCGCAATCCTGTTTTGTGCTCTGTGCTTTGACGGGAGACGTCGCCTGCACAGTATCCTCAGCTGAGAATTGGGTTTTGCTGGACACATTAATGCATGTAATTGGCACATGCTTTTCTGGAGTATTTCTATCGCCTTTCAAAGATAGAGGCAGCCAAATCTCTCCTCCACTCATCAAGGAAATGCTTAAACCATCAAGTGGGGAATTCCAGGCCAGCTTAGAGATGGTACTTACTTTACATTTTCTCAGGCAGCAAGGTAATGTGGGACTAGGACTGTCACAGTGTTTATTTTGAGTTCCCTGGTGAGAAAAACATTTTACACTTGTCCTGTATGGTTGAAGCCTCCCTCCCCTCCTGGGGAACTCCGGCTATCTCTGCCACTCATGCAGCTGCTGATACTTCACTTGGTCCATCCGCAGTGAACACAAAACTGAAGCCAGTTATCCCAGGCCAGGGGTCTAACTTTCACAAGGGTAAGGTAAAATCACGCTCTTTTCTCCCCGTAGGTCATAGTACTCATTAGAGATGAGCTCAAAACTCATAAGCTCGGCTCCAAGAAAAGTATTTGGTAAAGAGAGAAATCCTTCTCAAAGTTCTGCATCTCTCTAGTTCCTGACATACTGATTTCAGTCCTGAACAAGGTAATCTCAAAATGGAACAAGTGAGAAAAATATATTCAAAAGAGAAAACGTTGTTGTTATGACCGCGGTTATGTAATTAAGTGATTAGCCTGACCAGGGTTTAATTTCAAACACTGACAGACATAAGACTGCTTTGCCTGCGTGGGCAGGTGGAGCTGTGAGCTCTCTTCATTGTGCCATTTTAAGAATAAATGAGAGTTGATAACACTTTTCTCCCATTCTTTGCTTTGATTGTCTGTGTTTAGAGGCAGATGTTTTTTATTTGATCAGCAAGTAGCTTGCACAACAGCCCTTTCATCTTCAGAGAGATCACTGTGCTGTGATACACCTTTTATTTGAGCAGTGCAGAACACACCCAGATGACAAGGAATGTAACAAACCTCTAGGCTCCGTGCAACCTTCCAGCAAAAAGGATTGAATTTGGAGGTGGAGACAAGATGATCTAGGCACAGGTTATAGTTAAAGACCAACAAAATTGCATGCTGAAGTCAGTCCAGCAGAGAAATCACAGAAACACAGAATGGAGAGTCTATTTATGTTATTAATAATAAAGGTACCGCAACCAGTGAGCCCAGAGCTATGCAATTACAAGGAGACATGCAGTGTACACAATCAGGAATCCTTATCAGATTGTTTGGTCTATCTTTTCCATTTAAAAGTGATGTTTAAACTGTGTTTACAGACAAAAGAACTGATCAATGAACCTGTCATTTGGTCATGAGTAACATGGAAAAAAGTAATCAGGTGATGAAAATATTGCTAGTTCTCCATTTGAGGATTAGAATGAAGATACTTCAAAAAGATTTTGACAAAACTTTGTGCATCAGCAAAGTCAAATGTTACAGCTTTGAAAATTTCTCAAAAACAAACATCTCTAAAGTTATTCAGAAATGAGATTTTATGAAGGTAAAATAACTGGAAAATAACAAAACAAAAGATTTACTATTATTTAAGCTTTTCAGCTGCTCCCTAAGAAAATAAACTTGGAGTTAAACAAAAACTTTGCTGTTTTTCTGCAAAACAAATAACAGTAACATTATACCTACTAAACAGGAATCAGCTGTATAAACAGTTTACCTGCCTCTGACAGTATCAACTATAGAAAGAATTTCTGGGCAACTATATTCAAAGGAGAAATAGCCCAAGTCGTGGTTCTTTGTGTCTCAACGCATAATAAATGTGGTGCAGTAAGTATGAGTGGAAATCACTTTAAAAAGTTGTCATCTTGACAATCTTCCCATTTTATAATTGGTAACGATGATAATCGCCATGCTTTTCTCCTGTTTGTCACTTTAAACTTGTCCAGTAGTTGCTGTCATGAGCCTATGATTCAAAATTTGAGTGTCTTTAGCCAGATAATTTCAGTTCATTTATTTCTGAAACATGGGTGTCTGATTTTCCATTTCATTCCTTTCACCCGCAAATAGACAGATGTTACATGCCAACTGAAAAAATTTTGCAGCTTGGAAACAAACCCCTGTTTCTGTCATTTAGTCCCCCTGGATTCTTTGATTAATTTCCATAAATTAAATCTGACAAGCTCACGGGCCTCACATCAACCAAGCAAGTGAAGAAGATAAAAAAATTAATCAATCATATTCACTGTATCATTCTCTGCAAAGTTGAGTTCTAACAACTCCATGATCAAACAATTTGCAGTTGTGAACAGTAAGAAATGGGAGCCTTTGAAATATGTCAGCATGGCAGAAATCTATCTGCCCCCTACTCTCGTCCTTCCCACCAGCTCAGCATATGTAAAGTTTTAGGCAGGGCATGTTCAACTTGTTCCCACAATATAGAACTAAAAAATGTATGCTGCTGCAGAACGGAGGCATGTGGAATAAATATTTTATGTGCTCAAGAGCTTAGAAATGGATTGTAGGCTGTATGTGTATTACAGACTCGTGACAGCATAGCTGGATCCATCAGGTGCGCGAGGGGAAATGATCCTGACGGACATGGGCGGCTTTCAGGAGCTGCGTCTACAGGCTTATTTATAGCAGCCAACCCGTTGGTGCTCTGGTTCAGCTCCTGACAAAAGGATATATGACTATCTCTGCTAACGGGGCTGCGGCTACAGCAGGAGCTGGACAGCAAATGATATTTGCAACTGAGAGAAATCGCCCAGCACAAATCTGGCATGAGATCTAGGGATAGAGGCTGGATGTGCAGCGATTACTTCCATTACTCTCTAAGGCAGTACTCTATGAAGAATGAAAAGGGCTTGACTCTACCTTGCCCCAAATTTTCTGCTGTCATCCTCATCAAAGCAACCACAATGAAAAACCTTCTCTCTTCAGTCTTGGATACTGATAGGTTTCACACTACTTTGAGAACAGCTTTGTTTAGTAAACAACTCCCTGGAAATAACAAACTTGCTTCCTCTCATACAATTTCACCTTTATCAACCAGTAGTCACTTGTCCTTTAGAGGATTTGCAATATGAACCGAATGCTGAATTCCTGTTCATGCTTCTTTGGACCAGACCCCCAACTAATAGAAACTAACTTAACACCCATGTCACAAAATATTCCCACACTTGTGCCAGCTGAAGATCCAGGATTCGTTTGCCAGTGTGCGTGTTGCTCTACAGTAACACTATTTCTGGTCCAAGTAATTCCTAACATTACAGTCATTTACCACACTACCAGGCACAAAAGGGAGAGAGTAACCACCAAGAGCAATCTTTTTTTGTGATTCTCTAGAACATGTGCATGTAGCTAATATATAGTCAACAGAAAAAAACCAAAACCAACAGGGATTTGTCCATAAATATATCCTATAATTATCTTAACCTGCTGCTTTGGGACAGACTTCAATGTGCACTTCCCTCAGATGCTCTCCTGCCTCCTTTCTCACACCCTGAGCGCTGTCAGTTTGCTGTCAGCTTTACAGTATCAGGAGTGTGATCTCTCCATGGGTACCCTGCTCAGTGTCATTTAAACTGGCCAATCTGCAAGGCCACCAAGGTCAAGGAACTATCAGGAGTAAGGTTTCCTAAGTGCAACGTGTGAGACACCATCTGACACTGTTTATAGATAGACTTAGCCTCTTATTGACCACAAGATAGAAGTTAAAAGCATTGCTTTGGGAGTTCAAATGTGTTAACCTCTGAAGTGATGTTTGAATTAGGGTTATAAAGGGCCTAAAGTTTTGATCAGAGGTTTGGAGAATAAAAAGGATTTGGAAAAATGTTAGAGGGGGATCAGAGTAGCTACACTGAGTGTGCCAACTACTACATTATTGTTGATTTAATTGAGTCCATCTATCAGGTCTGTGCATTATGTGATCCAGTTCCAAAGATGTTTCCCTGCTGCAGCTGACAAAATACAGACTATTCACTTCAAATGCAGTTGTCGGTCTTTAAAACAGGCAGTTACAAAACATGCTGGCTGCTCCAGCAATCAATAATGGGAAGGGCAGTGTACGTTGGACTAACTCCCAAACAATTAAATACTTGCCAGTGTAAAGTAAAAAACGACGCGAGGCCAGGCCAAGAGCTTGTTCACTGTTTGGCAGCGTCACAGCATTACAAACACTGATGGTTTAATAATCGGGGGAAATTAACAGAGCTGGAACAGCAAAAGCATTTTCTGAGAGGTTTTCTGATGAACACACTGAAGAGGTAACAAATACACCTTGCCTTGAATTTTATCCGCACGACACCTGGAATTCCTGATGCAGTTTTCCTGGAAGATGACTCACAAAGGAGGAGGTTAGATACTTGTCATGGATTGCGTATACAGACTATGAAGACACCTCACCACCTTCTGCAAAAGAAGAAGTGCCTCTTACCCAGAGAGGAGGCACTTAACAGCTTAAATATTTTGGAACACTGGCCTTGAATTGAGAGTGAACAATCCAGCCCAGCCCTGAGAAGAAGGGAAGGAAAGTGTAATGTCAGAGTGCAGCAAAGGCCAGTTGCTCCCTAAGGGACTGAGCCTGATGACACAGCCAGGGATGGGCCAGAGAGCTGAGCAGGGCAGATACAGGGTGACAGCCCAGGGTCAGCCCTGAGCCCAGACCACCAGCCAAGTACAGGGAGAGCTGAGGCCAGCCCAGGCCAGCAGACTGCAGGTAAGGCCTGGCACAGCAGTGCCAGAGGCCAGTGAGGGCACGGCTGTGACAAAGCCAAAGAGCAGCATCCTACGGCATCACAGGGGCAACAAGTGACAGCCCCAGCTGGGCTGAACTGCAGCCCTGAACCATGTACAGGAATGTTAGTGGAAGCCTCAGGAAAGGCAGGCAGGGCCAATAAGGCCCATTAATGCAATTTTTTGCTGAAGAATTACACCATTTTTCAATACGAAACTACCTCTCTACCCATTCCTTGCTTTTACGAGAACCAAGTGTTAAACGTGTTGACACTGTTATTACAGAATCACAGAAAATGCTGTGTTGGAAGGGACCCACAAGGATCATTGAGTCCAACTCTCAGCCCTGTGCAGGACACCTCAAGAGTCACACCATGTGCCTGAGAGCATTTTTCAAATACTTCTTGAACTTTCTCAGGTTGGTGCTGTGACCACGTCTCTGGGAAGCCTGTTCCAGTGCCCAACCACTCTCTGGGTGAAGAACCTTTTCCTAATACCCAGCCTAAACCTCTCTGGACACAACTTCAGGCCATCCCCACAGGTCTTGTCACTGGCCACCTCAGAGAAGAGATCAGTGTCTGCTCCTATGAATCTTTCCACACTTGTGATCTGTCTTATAGACATAGAAAAGAGACAGAGTATGAAAACTGCAGAGAAGCACTGGTAGAAAGGTCCATGCTCGATGCTGCTTCACTTGTTGTTCATGAATGAACATGAGAGTAACTGGATATAGAAATACCTATTATACCTATTATTTTTCATGCCTCTGGTAAAACATGGTAATGTGTGATTTCTAGGCATGTACGGAGAAAGAAGAAACAAAGCAAAGCATCACTCTCAATACACCAAACTCTCATTTCAGAGTGCCACGGAACATAGTTCCCTTTCTGTAACCCTGCAATAAAATGTGTGTCAAATCTCTGTAGACCAGACCCCAAATAGTTCAAGTTCAAGGCTGTGCAACCCTTCCATTTCCCACTCAGCTATCAGTCAGAGAACTGCCCCAGGCACGATGCATAAACAAATTGTCAAAGTACACCAAAGTCTCTGACTGATGAAAGAAAAAACTGATGTCAGTCAAACCAGGGAGTTCTAGACCTGGAGAGGACACCATAGGTATATCAAACAAAATCCCAGTCAACAGTGAAGAAAGAAGGCAGTGGCAGTGCAATGAGTGCTTCAGCAGTGTCAGGAGGTAGACTCTTAAGCTTAGTCCTGCAGCTGTTCAGGTGAGGCGTGCGAGGAGCTCAGGCTGCCTAAGGAACTTTGACCACCTCACTGGAACATAAAACCAGTGTTATCTTCTTTTTTCATCCTTAATTTTCACTCAGAGGAAAAGGAAATGCTGCTAGAAAATGGTTAGGGCATAATAGTTTGCAGCAGAAGATACAACATTTTACTCAGTGCTTTATAAGGTAATATGCTGATTTGCAGTACAGTCTAACTCAAACAGCCTGCTGGCAAAGAGTCTGATGAAACCCTGGGAAAACCAGACCAACACTATGTACCCTGTAATAGAAAATCAAAATATACCTCTAGAGGCTAATTCTGACCCCAAAAGTTTTTTTGAGCTCTCTCATAATGCTAACAATTTTTTCTAAGCCAGGACCCTTTCAGATGGACATACAACCTGATCTGCAATTTGCAGTTATTCAGAGGACTTGCAATATGTCACTGACATTAAAATGGATACTTCAGCTGAGTGTTCCACCCTATCAGGAAAGAGCAAATATTTAGAAGAGAAACCTCAGATCCTGATCATTACTAGTTTGCAGAAATTATGTTAAAAATCACACAGAAAAATTGGGTCTTGAAAATTTTTAAAAGTGCAATCTTGACTTCACATATTTTAAGAGCAGACTGAAACATTAGTTGGTTGACTTAAGGTAATATTTTAACCAGAAACCACAAGAAAAGAAACATCCTAATTGACTGAAAATCCAGCTGTGGACTTAAAATAGAAATTTAAAAAGTCACATTTTTCATGTTACTAAGTTCAGCACTGTCTAGTCTTTGAAGAAATGGATTGGCTCAGCAGAGTGAGCTGGAGCACTCAGCATTCACACGGGAACTCTCTTCTGCTGTCAAATGGCCCAAAAGCAGGGCTGTGAGACTGACCATGTCCTGGCTGCTCAATATTAAATGTATCTGCTCAGGCCACCTTCGTGCTTGAGGGAGTGGTTTAGAGATGAAGCTTTTTAAGCTTTTTGTGGATGCTTTGTTCTGTTTAAAAACATCTTTTCCTTTACTGGAGAGATTTTCAAAGCTGGGGAAAGAATCTGTGGGCTGGACTCATTACGTTTGAGTAGTAATTAAACTTTGTCTTCCTAAAGGCCCAGTGTCTTAATGAAATAAACAGCATAGCTCCCACTGTATGCTAGGGAGGCAGGATCCACTTCCATCTACTTAGGGATCTTCACAGGAATGCTCCTAACTGAGCGAGACAGCAGCAGATAGAAATCAAAGTGGAGCAAAGTGTTTGAAATTGGTACCTCTAGCACAGTGGTTAGTCTGTGTCACATTTTCCACTATCAGCCCCTTAATGGAAAGCCCAAAAACCGTACCCGCTGTGTGTTACATTGGCATTCTGCACTCACACCAACCACCACCCTCGCTGATTTCCACGTAACACCCACCTCGCAGCCATATGCATTAAACCCCTGCAGTGCCAAGTGTTCCAGGGATCCTGAAATGAGTCCCTGCTAGCACTGACTTTTCCATCCTGCAGGCCTTTACCCTACCCACTGAACTCTCCCCTGTTTCCCTGCTGCCTCATGACTCACCGCTGAGCCATGCTGCCTGTGCAATGCAAAGAACCAATCTCTAGCTGTCGGGTCCCCAAACCCTCCTCACTCCAAAGCAGCACAGTAGCAGTGTTCTAAAATTCAGCTGAACTCGCAGGGCCTCTGGCTTCTCTTAGAACCAATACTCATTGGAAAAAATGCTGATTTGGTGAAATCAAGACATTCCACAGAATCATTTTTACTTCTTTTTTCTTTATGAAGGGAAAAACCCAAGAAATGTTTCAATTTGAAACCTCTTTCGTTTCCCGACAGCTCATCTATCCAGCACATTGACAGCTCATCAGGTGGAGAGAGGCATCCAGCATCTGCACTTTATTACCCAGATGGAGCCAGGGGACCTCAGGCTTCCAGCTGATCACTGGAAAGCTCTGTAGTAAGACAGCATTTATCTCAATTTAGAAGCTTGAGGGACAAGGTTCTTCAGAGAGTGAAAAATCAGTGCAGCCTGACGGAAACTGGCAAGTGCCAGGGCATTTGCAGGAGCTGCAGATTTGGCCCTTGTTTTCTAATATTTGATTAAAAGAGACTTCCACATCCCAAACACTACACTGCCAAAGTTGAACATCAACTGCATGAACAGCTATGAGGCAGGATGTGGAAAACTACTTTGTGTTAATGATTCTGTGCTCTGATCAATATTCTACAGCATCCCCATAAACAAGTTAGTGTTTCACAGAAGACAACACAGTGGAAGCAACAAGTGTGGAATCTCTAGGTCACCTCCAGGTTTCATGCTGCTACTATCCCCTCCTGCAAGCATTTGGAAGGCTGTCTGGAGAAAAATAATAAAACAATTGCACAAAATATGGGGTCAAGAATCACACTGCTTTATGAAATGGAGCATCTGATCACATGGGGGGTTGCTGTTTGGAAGATGAGAGAGGGAAAGGACCCCAACGAATCTCTTCAATCACTGTATGGTAGTTTGTATCACATCAGGACATGATCATATGTCTGACCCTCATTTGGTATTTTTAAAAGATGCAAAGGTGTATAAATCCGATTATTAAAATCATTGCAGGGTGTTTGATAGTTGTAGGTTGTCTTTATAAATTATAAGTTTATTACGTGACCTAAATCTGACTATGTTTTACAATAATTTTTTATTCAGTTGCCAAGAAAATCAACAGGCAATGCTTGCCTAATGGTCTGCCTTTGCAACTAGAAGGTTTCAAGGCTTTCTCTTATTTAAACCTTTCTGTCCGCCTTCCTTGGAATTCTGTGATGCTCTGCTGATAAGCCAGACAGGCCTCCACCTTGAACAGCCTGTCCCATCCATGATTACAAACGTGTTGCTCTCTCTACTGGGGCTTCACCGAGGCACTCACTCATAGGCTGAAAGTGCCAAACCCAAGCCCACAGCGGCCACAGATCTATACAGGCACCCTCTGCTTACCCACCAATCACATATGATTTTCCCCATTCATTTTCCAAATCCCACAAGCCTGTTCTGGGTGTCTGAGCAGTTAGTCTGCACCTCCTTAGTTTAGGAGGTCTGGAAGAGAATTAAGAACTGAGTGTGGGAAGTATCTTTGGCACTGTCAAAACCACCTGTTAAAATGAATATATCTAACAAAACTTTATCTTTCTTGATGGCATGAAACACTAAGCACTACATCCCAAAGGTTTTCTCTGCTTTCATTTTTTTTTTTTCCTGGATCAATTTTCTATTCTACTATTTAAAGATGGTTTCAAACTGTTTCTGTCTGAAAAGTACCACCTAATTTTTCTTCCCAAAGACAGGAAGTATTCTGCTCCAGAAACTTCTTCTGCTTATGTGTTGTTGGAAATTGAAAAGGGTTAAATATCTGGGCAGGAGCCTATGACCAGCATAGGCCCAACAAGTCAGCAAAGCCCAGTCTTTTTTTAAATTTTACACAGGCAATACAGGAAGAGACTGATAATTAGAAGAAAAACAATGAAATTACTGTCACACTGCAGGAATAGAGATGCCTATGAAGGCAATCATGAATTAAAAGTTCAGAGCCCAGGTTCTTAATTCTTAATCTAGAAGACAGTTGGGGGACAAGGGACATCTGTTCCTAGAACAAAAGGCCAAGAGGGACAGGACGGGGCAAGTTCAGCTTGTTGCTGCACCTCCCCCTGAGCTGCCACATAAGTCTGTTTTAGCCTGATGATTTTTAGCTCTCTTTGGAAGATGCATTTGACACTGTGCTTGTTCTACTTACTGTCACTACTAAAACCTTTTTATTCCTCTGCAGGGAAAGCTCAGTCACCAGATCTGTCTACTCCTTCTCCCATCTCCTTCCCTTCCCTCTGACCCTCAAAGCCAAGACATGAAGTTACATTTCTCTATTTCTTCCATCAGCTATTGTGGTATGAGAGTTCCACTAAGACATGGGCATGTTCCAAAAATAACATTAGAATAAGGACTTCTGTGTTTTTAAGACCTGACCCAAAATATTTATTTATCCAGAAGTTGAAATTCTCACGAGCAATGGGTGAAATTCTGAGGAGAGGAGATCTGCAGCAAGCCTGGACATAACTCTGAATCCCAGGGCAACAAGTGCTATAATAGAGGCAATGAAAGATAAGCCATAAACGAAGAGTCAGCAGAAATCCATATATTAACGCAATTTCATAACTCGCATCAGTTACTTTTATATTAGAAGTGAGAATGAAAGCATAGATACACTTAAATAATAATAGAGATTCCTACAAATCCTGGAATGACTTGCTACTGCCAGGGAAGTAATGGATGGCTTATGGCAAATAGGAGATCCACAGTTTCCCAGGAGGCTTATTCCTGCCCCCCACTGCAGGATACAAATAATTCCCATTGACTTTAGTGCCTTTCCTGCCGTGAAGGACTAGGAATTTATTGGTTTCAGTGGGAGTTATGAATAACTTGCATGAGGAAAATGAAGCTCTAAAGAAACAAATTAAGAATGACTCTGTCTAGTTCTGAAAACTATCTCAAATATTTCTCTCTATGTCGGCTGGAAAAAAACAACAAACAGTCAGCTCAAACATCCCCATCTATAGAAACTGAAAATTCTAGCAACACTGATAAACAAATGTACATGGTCAGGGTAGAGCAGAAGTAGCAACAAAGGCCATAAGAAGCTGAAAGGTTTCTCATGGAAGAAGTTCTCTGTGAAGCATTTGTCTCCTGGGGAGGTCTCAGCAGCCAACAGCCAAGATGCCTTCACCCTGCAGATGTGACAGGATTCGCTCACTAACACTGTGTAGTCATCTCACTGTGGCTCTGTGCTTTGTTTCATTTGCCACTGAAGAGAATTACATTTAAAAATCAACACAAATAATAGGCTCTACTTTTTGGCAGTTGTGTGCTTACATTCCCCCGCTGCCCATCTGTATCACTTATCTCACGGAATATCTGGTGCAGAAGAAGAGAAGGAAGAAAAGCTCTTCTTTGAGAACTGCAGTCAGAGAAAATTCATTGCTTTGGAGGAGACACGAGGGCTAATATTTAATCTGGAGAAGCAGCAGATGGACAATCACACAGCTGTTGGCCTACCTAGTCAGGCGTATCACATTTCCACAGCAGGAAAGTGCTCTCAAGAAAGCAGTGAAATGTGCATATTTGGCAGCCAAGTGAGTGAGCACAGGACTGCTGTGCATTTCTTCCCACCTCCTCACAGCCATCTAGCTGGGACAACTCCCAGCAACAGGAACCAGTGCCAAAGGATCCAGTGTAGCAACTGGGATGGAAGGAGACCCTGCCACAATCTCCACTGGTATGGCAGCACTGAAGGAATCACTCCTGGAAAGGGGAATTAATGTATTACTCTCAGACACCCTAGGAAGTCTCCCACTGGTGTCAGTGAAACCTTGGGTATAGGCTGGGGAACAAACAACACCAAAAGGCAGGGCTTTCCAACAAAAGGAACACAAGACTAGAAGCAACATATTTGCTAGAACTGATTTGCCTTTGCTGTTGAAGAAAGTGTGGACAGCCTGTATGACTAAGTAATACAGGTTCTGCTGGTAGAGGATGAACTAAAGATGTAGTTCAGCAAAGGATTTAGAAGGAAGCACGAAAAAAGGGAGGCTTCTTTCTCTATTTAACTTTTTTTTTTTTTAAACCACCTGCCATGCAGTCATTCCCTAAAGCTGAAAAAGAAAGTATCCTTCCAGAGTATTTTCGTGGGCCCTGGGGCCAGGCAGTTGCTAATCTGGAGGAGACAAGAGCATCCACTAAGGAGGAAACAACAGCAGGAAGCACGGAAATCATCTCAGACTTTCCTGGGCTTTACTGACTTACCAGGGAGACCCCACCTACACATTTAATGGGGTCAGAGCCATAACCCGAGGCTATAGGGTACACAGACTCCTGATCATTCCCGTACAGTAATGAGGTACGTTTCCAGTTAAACTCACAAACAATGCTGAATAGCTACAGAAGTTTAACAGGACCTCCCACTTCATGGAAACAGTGACTGTTTACATAATATGTAATGACAGTAAATCATAACAAATCCTAGGAGAAAACTCCAGTGAGAGATAAAACAACATGACCTTCTGATTTTTCTTCTTTTCTCAGTCTTACAATCCCTGCCTTTATTCCCCCAACCTGTAAGGAGTTTTGCAAATGCTTAATTTTCAGCACATCATTAGGCCCACAGGTTTTAATTAGCCTAATTAGGTGCAAAAAAAAAGTGCACTCATAAGAGAATGTCCTTTTCCCCTTTGCTTATTGAACTCCCTACCACTGTGGTATCAAAAATGTAATTGTTCCACTTGGCAAGGTTAAACAATTAGCACTCTAAATTCAGGACTGCTATTGAGTAGCTCCACTATTGATCCCATTACTGTGCTGAGCCAGGCCAGCTGAGGAGCAGACCCTGCCTAAGGTGCTGAGTAGTTTGCAATTTGCAAAGGAATTAAACAAACTTCTGCAGGAGATGGGATGAAGTTTGCAACAGGACAACTGGTTTCTGAAACTCAACTGCTGGTTGAATTTTATTCCTGAAGAATGTCCCACATGAGAAGTTCTTGTGCTATCATTTGCTATATTATACAACACAGCTTTTGCAAGACAAACAGACTTCATTACTTTTCCCCTGGGAACTCCTCCACTTTTTTTTTTTTTTTTTTGGTGCATGTTCATGTGAGCAGATCCATAATTACACAACCAGAACTCAGATTTGCTTAAAATGAACCAGTCTAGTTTTTATTCCCTGACAGGACACTCTTGTGAAAAAAATTACGTATTTTCTGCAAAGACAACAGTGTCAAGGCAAGAAAAATTAAAAAGAAAAGGTGTTTCTCTTCATATCTAATATTTACTTGTGATGCAGTTGCATCGGGAAGCTTAACATATCAGGCCTGAAAGCCAGTCTGGTAGGAGTGGTACCAACACGTGGAAAACCAAACAGAATCTACTCCTGGAGCTTTCCATCAGGATGTGTCTGCATTACATTACAACACAGGACTTTTAAGCAAAGGAATTCCTAAAATCATAGAGTCACTGAGTGGCTTGGAAGGGACCTTAAAGATCATCTGGTTCCAATCCCACTGCCATGGGCAGGGACACCTCCCACTAGGCCAGGTTGCTGAGAGCTCTATCCAGCCAGGCCTTGGACACTTCCAGGGATGGAGCAGTCACAGCTTCTCTGGGCAACCTGTGCCAGGGCCTCATCACCCTCACAGGAAAGAATTTCTTTCTAAGATCTAATCCAAACCTACTCTCTGTCAGTTTGAAGCCACTGCCCCTTGTCCTGTCACCACACGCTCTTGTATTTGCTACAAGCTCTTGAATTGCCTGTAGCAGATGTGCAAGGCTTGGTACAAAAGCTCTGCCTGCCTGCCAGGGGCTGCAGGAATGCAAACCCTTCCAGTGTGAGAGGAGCTGATGTACATCCTGGGAGCACCATCTGCAGCCTTCTCCCAGCCCAGGGTGTCCAACATGGACAGACTGGAGAGTCCTCCTGCAGAGTGTCCCCACCTGGGCAGGGGTTGGGAGAGACTTCTGGATACTCTTTTCACATCATCAGTGATTTCATCATCCAACAAGGAAAAAAATTCAAAACAAGGACTCTCACATGTGAATTCATTACATTTCAGGACTTGCCCAGCTCCCATTCATGAAGCAGCTAAAAGATCTTGTGGAAAAGAACAGCCTTTAATGACCATGCGTCCTTGTGCTCTGGAGTGTGGGCTACAGCAACTAATAATAGAGAAGGTTTACATGTTTTTCTTGTGTTTCTGCTGGGCCTGCTGTGTCATTAATTCAGCTTGTGCCTGGCTACTTATGTTAAACATTCCCTTTGTGGCTTTCTCTAAATCTTAAATTTTGCATGTGACCACACGTAAATGTAAATGTGTATTTTTATGGTCCTGTAATCTCAGTGCTTTTAAATCCCGGTTGCCTGAAGGCATACAAGGAGCTGAAGCAGAAAAGCTTGGTCAGTTTGTGATCATTTAGAGCCAGTTTATTTGCTCTTTCTGAGTGGATTCAGTTCCTGTAGAGGTTTTTGCCTTTAGTGTAATAGAGTAAAGATAAGATCTAGAAACCTAATTAACCCTGCAGGGCCTGTGAACAAGGCTCATTAGAAATCAGTCAAACACGTTTATGCTTAAATACCTTATTTACAGGAATTCATATCGTATTTCTGAATGGCAGATATACATGCCACACTCTCATACCTTTAACCACTGCAAGCTATTTCCTCAAACACAGCTGAAAAATGTACAAAGTTGGAGCTCTGTCTGCAGGACACTGTAAGATAGAGTGTCCTTTCACCTGCACCCCAAAACCAGTGCAAGTGTTCCACAAAACCAGTGTCATTGCAGCCCACATCCTGATCAGTAAACACCACTCTGAAGCAATTTCTCTGGGGACTTTCCCATCTGTCCAAGGTGGTGACAATAAGATACATGTGATCACAGGCATCTCTGGAGGCTTCTGGAAAGACTTCATAAGGACTCAGAATGAGGTTATTACAAAGTTGCTTCACATCTCTGTAAATATCCTGGGTCTGACAGCAACAAATACTCAGTGTCCATGAATATACATGTAGTTGTCATACAAGTTCCAGTTATCTGAGAACAAAAGTATCCTCAAAACCTCTGAAATCTCCTTGTTTCCTAACCCTTCACTCCTTCTACCCCTGCCCCTCATCACAGAGAGACCAGAAAAGCTAAGCCAAGAGAGTTCTGATATGTTGGCGCATTAATGGGTGCAGCTCTACCTATGTGTACATAGTGGCTAAAAGCCAGAAGAATTAGTTATTCTTGCTTCTCATGACATCTTGAAGGACAGCCTGGATTCAGAATTAGGTCTGCTCAGTACTTAACTTTGTTGTGAGTGACTGCCTGAGCAGTGAGTAGGATAAATGATGCCACTGGGACTGAAATGTATCTTAAAATGAATCATTTGCTTAATGGTTGTCCTGGAGAAGGATGGGTTTAAATAAAAATTTAAGGGCATTTTCTGCTTCAAGGCTTGTGGGATTGAATATCCCATCAAAGAGAGATTCTAAGCAAGACAGACCTGCTGTGTCACCAATGTTTTAAAATCACAGGCATTATAAATTAAGTTTATTTTAAATCCTACATCCAAGAACAATTGGTAAATGCAAGCAAATCTGTAGGCTATAAATTTTTCAGGGAAAGGATAACTTTTGTTTGGGATTTATTGGCATTTAATACATCATGAACAAGTCTAGAACTGGGGCAACTGTGCTCTAATGCTATATGAATGAAAATAATTGTGGTTTTTAAAAAACCCTTAGCTTTAAGTTCTGCTTCATAGGCCTGAAATAATTATTTTATTGGCCAGTTTAAAAGCATGCTGTTTTTAAAAAGGCAAAACCTCTACCACTTCTATAAGTAGATCCATAACTTATACTGTGAATCACTTTGACAAGAGGAAAATCCCAAATCAAGTTACTCTTCAACCTGAACTAATAAATCCTGTCTTGACATGAATTCTTTTTTCAGTGCTTCATTTTCAAGGAGTCATGTGGTTTTTTAATAATCAGTCTCGTTGTTTCCTCTTCATCCTATTCAACAAAGCAGTGATAACTGCAAAAGCATCTCAGGCAACTCACAGCAACTCAGATGCAGCACTGAGAAATATCCCTGTGAAATCAGGTTTAATGACATATCAAAATATTACATCTGCAAGTCTTGGCGGCTGGACAGTACTTTGGAAAGCAAAGCCAGTTTCCCTAGTCCAGATTAGTCAACACCAGGTCTAACATTTCACAAAATATTTTCCCACATATGTCCGACTGCATTTTGAAGGGTGTAGCTGACAACATAAATGTGCCCTAAGGTGAAAATCCCAAAACATTTCCCCGGGCGATCTTTGCGTCTGGACATTACCAATGCAGATGTCTGTAATCAAGAGATCTCTGTGGACCCGCTAATTATTCCCCAGGCTTTTCTACTGGCAATAAAAATCCCATTTGTCGCAGCTTGTTTGCAGAACTGCTTCCATTTCCACAGTGGTGGCATTAATTAGCAAAAACCTGTGAAAATTGTTGGAGTTAATAGGTTCAAAAAAACCCCAATAAGCATTGCTCCTAAATATTCCTATAAATTCAACCATGGCAACAAGTCCTGAAAGTCCGGCTTTCTCAGTTGGAACAATTTTTCATGCTTGTAGCAATAAGTGGGAAATAATGGGGGTCTCAGATTCACATTAGGAAAGTTGCTTCTGTGACCTCTTCATGCAGATGGATGGTGAATTTCTCAGATAATAAATCAAAGTTTCCTGATGGTGCAGTGGCATCTCTTGCTGAGGCCCGTAGAGCTGCTGGCTGCCTTCTATTCAAAGGCAGCAGGCCTCTGCCCGGCAGGAAGCTTTCCCTACAAATCCTTCTGTCACCATAAGGAGATATTAGGGCCTCTATAAACTGCCCAGGCATTTTGGGGAACAGCCAGCACCCTGCTGGGAAACGGACACTTTTCAACTTCATTGACATCTGTCACACATACAAAGAATAGAAAGCCATCAGGAAAAAAAGCCACATTATGACTTTCCCATCAGCGGGGCCAGTTAAGTCTTTGTCCTTAAAAGGTATTTAAAAGGTTCATCAGAGCTACCTTGCTTAATGCTATATTTAGGAAGAGAATCTTACCTTTGGGTTTTAAGGACCATGGAATGCTTCTCTGTTTTTTGATACTTTTTGCATTCGGCTAACTTTCCTGCAGGAATTTCGGACCAAAAAAAAAAAAAAATAGCTGTGATGCTGGTTTTTCCATGCAGTTTTTATTAACTTTCTTCCGAATAAGTCCCTGCAAGGAAAATGACACCAATTTTTATTATCAGAAATATATTTATTAAGTGACAGTCTAACTCCCAGAATAGCAATGCATTCATTTTTTTTGGAGTTAAAGCTTTTTTCCCAAATGACCCTAAAATAAGCATGGGAAAGCAGCATTGTAAATACAGTAATGAATTTCAAGTGAATATACTTTTTTCCCTCAATGTATTGCCTATATTAAACACTGTGGGGGGGATAGTGCTGTCAATGATTAACATAAAGATAAAACTTAAAGGTGATGCTCTCCTGCTAACTGAAATAATTTTGAAGTTTCTTAAACATAGGTGGGAAATCTTCAATAGGAATTTCTCCCGCTCTGTCTGTGGCAGATATACATAACTAATTTTTCCTTCTTTATGCAAGTATTTCCCTCAAAAAGCAATAGGATCCAGTAGGTAAATGCACCCTTAGGGAAAGAGGAATTTTTAACTGTAGCTTTGACATGTTATGGGAGCATCGACACACTTCCGGCACTTGGTTTCTTCAAAAGCTGATGATGCCTAATGTAAGAGCTTTTATATGGCATTATAATAACTAATGGTAAAAAGGATTTTTAATTGCTCTTGCACTTATCCCAGAAGTCAATATAAACTATTCATTCTGGGTTTTCTCTGCTGACTTCAGTGGAGTCAGTGTAGTTTATGCAATGGTGACTGAAAACAGGATTTGGCCAACTGGCTTCAGTCTTTTTCCTTGTTCGACCAAGGCAACTCAATTCTACACTGAGGTAGTTGAAGGAGGCAGGACTGGGCCTTATTTACTACACAGATGTTGAGCTTGATGCAACAAAAGTATGGGAGACAATGTACTTACCCGAATAAAAACTGGGAGACAAACTCACTGGTCAGGCAGTCACTTGTCAACACACCTGCCCAGCAACAATAATGACAAAGCCCTGGCACTGCAGAGGCTCCAGGGGAAAGGGATTTAGCTGCTGGTGGCTGGACAAAGAGGAGAAGTGACAGGCTGGGCTCATCAGTCACTGCATGATGACCATGGTGTAATGGATGCAATTTAAGATGAGATGAGTAAAGGATAAGGTGGGCTTAGAAATGGGTCCTGGTGAGGCTCAGAGCTGAGCTCTAAGCCCAAAGCCAGCTGGTTCCCCAAAGCAGCGGGAGAGCCAAAGTCATACAAATGAGTCACACCTGCTTAAAGCCATTGCAACAGAGCCATGAGGGGCAACCCTGTAATGGAAAGCAGTCAGGATCCCTCCTTCTGGTGACAGATTTTTAATAGGCTTTTTTCTAAAGGCTGAGCCTGACTGAGCAAACCGAGCAGCAATGTCAAATTTAGCAGTCTTCAAAATTTTGATGGAAAACACTATCAAATTCTGTTGGGCAGAAAATGTGCTTTCCATGAAGAAAACCTCTTTGTTAAAAATTAACATGCTGCAAGCATTAACACAGTGTTTAAAAGACTAGCTCATTCTGAGCACCTTAAAACAAAAGTAACTACAACATTCCAGAAACAGGTCTCCATCGAGTCAGGAGTTTAACAGTTAAATACCTTTAAAGGTCCAAAGTTTAATGATGCAGACTCTAGAATGAGTCTTTTAAACTGCCTAATTCTACTAAAGCATGTAAATTTTTATGGCAAATGGACTTTTCTGAAATAAAGCTGCAAATTTCATCTTTCTTATTATGAGTTCCTGAACTGCTCAGAGAATGTAGTTCACTGAACATTTCAGTTTTGGGTGTCTGTGAACAGGCATGAGGCTGATGGAGCTCAGCTTATCACCATCAGTCCTACCTGTGCTCAGAGCTCAGGTGTGGAGTACAGGACTGCCCAATGAAGTATTTAAGTGTACACTTCATGCTCTAAGAGTCAAACAGTGAAACCAAAGCCAAAGAGACTGTTTGGATGCTTAAAAATACTCAGCCTCAAGCATTTCGATGGAAGAGCCTAAAGTACTCCCTGGTTTCCTGGATCAGACTCTAGTGTAAGGACAAAGGTGTAAAATCACAAAATCAAGGCAAAGGCAGCACTGAAGGCAGTCATTGGACTTCCCAGTTCATCCTAGAGATATTCCATACAAAACACTAAAAATGTCGACGCTTTTTTTATGTACAGACTCTGCTTTCAAAAAGGGAAATGGTCCAAAACAATTTGAAAAATATCTTTCTATTTTTGAACAAGTTTAAATAATGCGAAACTGAGATTTGCAAAGTACTGTTTTATTTTTTGTTCATTTTCTGGGAACTGTCAAATAAACCATTGTCCTTCTCTCAGGCTGTACCTTTCGCTGAACATCTGCACATATACAATTCTATGTAGAGGGAATTTTATCACTGAGATTTGAAATAATCAAGATTTTATGGAATATAAATGTTCTAGAAGTGTCCTTAACAATCTGCAAGCACTTATATACAGTAGAGAAGCACATTTAATACTGACAATCAGTGCACAGCTAAAGGAAAGCACCACAAATTCTGAAACACGGGCACTTGTGGTTTTTACCCTTACATCATCAGGTTCTCTTTTGAGCATTATAATAGAGCTTCAGAAATAATCTGACACAATTTTTCCCTTGTGACCTATATATAAGAAACTCCCATCCTTCTCTTACCTATTGTCTTATTTCACAGAGAGTCTTCTGGGATCTTGTTTCCTATAGGAAAATCCTACTGAATGCTGGACGTGCCTCACTGTCATTCAAGCACATTTAAAAGCTAAGGGATGTCTCTCCTCTGTCTGGATCAAATAATTTCTCCTGTGTAAACATGTCTAACATTTTAATACTCCTGTTAAATGAGAAAAAATCTGGCAATCTTTCCCCAGGATTTTCTGAGGAACATGTGAATACTTCATCTTCCACTGCTGTAAAGGGGAAAATTCCTTCATCCTCTGACATTTATCCATAGCAGTTACTGCAGAAGATAAGCTAATGATCCAAGATTTGCAAGGGGACTGCCCCATGCTGTGACTTTCAGCTTTGCAAAGGCCACACAGAAGGTTTCATTTGTCTCATTAACTTTCCCACTGTACCAATCTGAAGTTTATTATAGAGTATTTTTCTCTTTTAACTTTTACAGTCCATATACCTCGGCAGGAGCTGGGACACACTGACCCAGGACGCCCCTTCCAGTCCTGGCTTCCTATGAGATGCAGGAAAACAAATCACAAAGGTCCAAAGCAGTATTTTTGCAAACTCTAGATTAGATGAAGCACAACAATGGAACATATGATTACAACAACAACAACCTTCAAGGTAATATGACAGACACAAACCATATTGTGCTGTATATAAACTATACAAACATTTCCACTTGATTTCCTAGGGAAATGAGGCTTATGCAGTCATGCCTTCTGCCTGTTCATGTCTGCCCCTAATAACATTCAAACCCACTGCCACATTTCAATGCAAGTTGTCAGGGGAGAAGCAAAAGATTTGGAGATAATTATGTTCCTACAGCTCTTGTCATTGCACAGAAGAAAGAGACCTAAATTTGTGCCCCCAGCTGAGGAAAATCTCCTGGAAGGAGTGGGATCAATGGTTCCTTGTCCAGTCAGTACAAACAGCTTATTTCCAGCCTTCCAATCAGCCCAGTGTGGGGCTCCACAGCAGATGCAGCAGGAGCTGCCTTTTGCCCTTCTGCTTATGAGTGGTCCTGGGATCTGGGGGTCTCACAAAGGTCCCTACAAGGTGCATGGGAGACCAAGGATATGGTTCCATAGAAAACTGAGCTTTGGTTGCTCCAGGAACAGCCCCTGATCGTTTTCTCACAAAATGAACCGGATAGTTTTGGATTTTAATTCCTTGGCTGGACAATTTCTGCTCTGTTCATTCTTACAGCGGCCTCAAAGGGCCAGGAATCCAGCACACAGGCATTCAAG
This sequence comes from Corvus cornix cornix, assembly GCF_000738735.6. Taxonomy (NCBI): domain Eukaryota; kingdom Metazoa; phylum Chordata; class Aves; order Passeriformes; family Corvidae; genus Corvus; species Corvus cornix. The sequence continues at coordinate 5,958,643 of NC_047056.1, read as the reverse complement.
AATGCTTGGTCATATTAGTGGCTACATTTTTCATCTGAGATTGAGAAAATTTTTACTGGGCTCAGGATTCCCTCAGGCCTTCCAAAGACTCTTCTAGAGAGGACATGTCTCACTGTCCTAACCTTCCAGTAATTTATTAAACAATAGGAGTCCCTGCTGACATGCAAGGTTTGCTCTCTCTCACACTGAAGTTGAATCTACCTGATATGATTCTTTTGCCACGTTGCTGCATTATCTGCTCTACTTGACATTCTCAGTGGCTTGGAAACCGTGTCAAATGTTTTTCAGAGAGTTAGTCCTTTTCTTCAGGGTGATTTTTCTTGAGGGTGTCCTTTGGAACCAGTTCATCTTCCACTGTTCCCTTCCTTCCCCCCACACCCCACCACCTTTTCTTTTTATTCTCAGATCAGAGGCCTGCCCTGCTCAGAGGCATTCCGAGACACCTGTTAAAGTCATGCTAAGTGGAAATCAAAATGAGAATACACTCCTTGAAGCTGTGCTGCTGACATGCATCATATGGAAAAGCTTTGTGAAAGCGGCTGACTTCAGCATCCTGTGGAGAATTCTAAATCCTGTCGCTGTACTTTGGGAAAAAAAAACAAACCCTAAATATTTTAAATTAATACGTCTGGGTGCAAGAAAAGTCACCCTGAAGAAAAGGACTAACTCTCTGAAAAACATTTGACACGGTTTCCAAGCCACTGAGAATGTCAAGTAGAGCAGGTAATGCAGCAACGTGAGATCTGAGCAGAAGAAAAAGAAAACTTCAATCCAAATGTACCTTGAAGTACAATACTTATGGATCCAGAAAGGTCTGACCTTTTAAGTTAACAGTTATTAAGTAGTTACACACGGGGAGGAAGAGGAGATTCATTGCTTGTGAGATAAACAGAATACTGATGCCAAACCAGGGAGTCTTTTAAAAGTCAGATCAATTCAGTCAATAAATTAATGACTGCAACGCTTTACACACTTGGGATGGAAAGCTTCCTCCCCTGCCAAGTTATCTGACACTTTTTGAGGAATTATTATGTGCATAAAGCATTTCTAGAGATTGTGATTTTGAAAAAGATTTACACTTTTATTCTTCGCTGAAAGAGAGTTACTTCCTGGGGATGTAGTCATATTTTTAAAGGATTCACCAGCAGACCTTATTTTTAGCAACTAGTTAACCATTCTGCCAACAGAGCATTATTCTTAAGAATTAATGAATGAGTACTGTTGTTAAAATATTTTTTTTTCAAGAAGAATCCAGCAAAAATGAAACTGCAATCAGGGCAACTGAACAAACAACACAACAGCTTCCAAACCCACTGTTCTAACTCAGCTGGGCGCTGCTGCTGAAGTCAGCCTGTTTATTTGCATGGTTATGAATTGTGAGAATTGAGCTTTTTTCTTTTTAATGAGTTATTGATTTTAGAAAATCACTCAAGGCAGAAAATCCATACGTTAACAGGCTGGCTTCACTCACCAAGACGTGTTATTTTATAGCACTTCTGAGAAAATTCAATGCATAAAGTCCTTTGAGCCACTGCAGACAAGACAAATCGATGTGGCTCCGAGACAGAGATCAGCGCTTTACGGGACTGATCCATACGGAAATACCTGGGAGACTCCTCCCTCAGGGGGATTAAGTTGTTCTTCAAGACAACAAAGACCTGAGATCCAGAACTCGAGGGTGAAGTAGGTCTCCTGTTTATTGTACACAGAGTTTTTATGGATTTCCGGCAGATTTTCTTGAATAAGGAATTCCAGGTTTCAGAAACTGTGACTTGTGAGACTGTAAAGGAATATACTTTCAAACTCAACAGAGGGGTTTTTGAAGGGAAAAAAGGAGAAAAGCACCAAGATCCCAGAAAATAGATCCCTTAAACTAATTGAAGCACACAAGCTGTATTTCCAGTTCAGGAAAGCATCCCTAAACAGAACAGGGGTTTATGTACACAGTTACATGTTGTCCATAAGAAGGATGGATTTCAGTTTGTGTGTAAGTGTGGTCAGAGTCTGGATAGTCAGCCTTCTCCAAAATAAATGTGCTCAAGTACATTTAGAGAATATTCCTGAACTTAGGAAATTCAACGGTAACAAAGCTCAAAAGGAAGATTTTTTTGTCTGTGTTCACTTTTTTTGAATACACTCCCCACTCAAAAAAAGAGTAGAAATTAAGCATAAAATAAATTCCTACTAGGTGCTAGAAGCACTCACTTCCTTGTGACTTGTTAACTGACAAATATTTCCAAGTTAAACATTGATTTTCCTTTGCTTCATTTCATTCCTGTCTTGAGCAATCCCTCGGATTGTGGGATTACGAGAGGAGTACATACATACAGCTCTCACTTCATGTTTCATGGACTTCGGAACCATTAGGCCTTTCTACAGTAAAGCTGCTACAGCCCAGTCAGAGAACATCTCTGGAGAGTGCTTTGAGACTGAAGTGGTTAAAGTTAGCAGAGGTGAGATCTGGCCCACTATCTGGCAGGAAATAGTTTTGCAGAGATAATTGAGTGGAATTCTATGGCATGCAAAATACATATGGTAATATTAGATAGTCTTAAGTTTCCTTCTCCTCTAAAATCCATTAATTTAGTGAAGTTTCCTTGGTAAATGAAGGAGTAACTTTTGACAGGACCCAGATCTACTAGCATCTTCACTAAATTTCTGCTGTACCCCTTGAACTCAATATTGTCCCAACTTTGGACTAACTTCACTGTGATTTACTTCTTTCCATTTACGAAAGCAATCAAAAAAATGAATAAGTACTACTTCTCATGAAAAACATTTAAAAAGTAAAATGTCAGCGCACTAGACAAAGCCCAGAACAAAAATCTTCTGAATTTTGGGTCTGCTTTGCTACTTGCTCCCAGGAGCTGAGATACTTCATTTTTCTGCCTCTTTTTTTTCCTAACAGTAGGAAAAAAGCTGTTTGCTTGCTTTTCTCTCAAGCGTATTGTAAAAACTGGTTCTTTTGTGCTTGTTCTGTTTATTTAGTTTACTCAAATTTAATAAGGCCCTCATCCAGCAAAGTTCCTTAGCATATATTCCACAAACACAAGCATAGCCTTCTGTAAGAACAGAACACCTTGAACCTGACCTTCACAAGTATGACTTTTTGTCTTGCTTTCTGTGCACTCCCTAAGGTTTCCCAGTACATTTAGGGTTTCCTAAATGGATTTCCTCTTCTACACTTGCAAGGAAACCACCTCTAAGAGCAAACCTGCCCTTCAGCTGGGTTTCTCTGGGTAGAGTGGAAAGTGCACCAATGAGTGCAGGGAAGAGAAGAGCTTGTTCAGAGAGATGTAAGGCAGATGAACAGGGCTTTATGTTTCTTCTTCTTCACTGTTTCTTCTTCAATGAGAAGAGTAATAGAATGACAGAATCATAGACCAATTTGGGTTGGAGGGACTTTAAAGATGACCCAGTTCCAACCCCCTTGCCATGAGTAGGGACGCTTTCCATTAGACCAGGTTGCTCAAAGCCCCATCCAACCTGGCCTTGAAAATGTCCAGGGATGGGGCAGCTACAGCAATAACAAAGACAATATTCTGTGTGGAAGAAAGAAGAAGTTAAAAATCCCACCAAAGTCAAAGCCCTTCAGAGAGACAGAGTAGGGGTAAGAGACGCTTAAGCAGCAACTGTCCTTCCCAGCTAACAGGATCATGTTCTCCTTCCAGGGAATGTCTGATTCTGAAGCCAAAGATGATTTATATAGTTTGGTTAGCCGAGGCAGGGGAGGCAGACTATTAAACGTGCAGGAGTACTAGACTGAACCAGGATAGACAAAAAAAGATGGAAATACTCTGTTATTAATTGATAGCTGAAAACATAAGCTGGTATGAGGGTCAAGCTGATAGTGTAGCATAGGGGTGGAGGAAGAGACAGAGAAATACTGCTAGAAGATTTAGGAACAACCCTACTAGAACTTGCCAAGAAAAGAAAGCCACTTTACCCAAACTGAAACTTAGAGTGCAGGGACAGTTCTGACAGATATAAGAGACAAGACACCAACAAAGAGAGATCTGCAACAAAAATATCAGAGTCTGCAAAAACAAGACATAGTTTGGGAACAAGAGAAGCCAAGACAACATCTGGTATTTGCGAAAAGATACCAGAACTGCAATGGCTCACATCATCTTGGCATTTGCAAGCTCTTGAAGGGAGATACTGGAGAACCTCCAGTACAAAGTCAATGGCCAGTGCATGACAAGCCTGGAGAGGTTGTAGGACATGAGATAATGCTGCAGAGGATCTGCTGGTGGCTGAGAAAATTGATCGTTTCATTCAAGTTGGACAGAAATGTGCGAGACAGCTCAATGCCAGAAAAAGCAATATTAGTTCTACTAATATTGCCACTCAATATTAGAAATGTACACAGAAAACAGCTGACAAAAAGACAAAACTCTCCTTTTTACTACAGAAATGTAAATTAAGCATTGAGGTAGACAAAGTAGAAAGATATATTGTAGTACCAAGAGAAAGTAACTGCTGCAGTAAAAAACATGTTCCCCGCTCTTCTTAAGAGTGTAAATTCACCACAAGGTTATGGGACAGGAATAAATAAAGACTTTGATGCAAACTTTTCAGGACAAGCAACTTCTCTGAGTACACAAAACTTAGAGAGCTCAAACACGTGATATTGTACATTCCCTGGAAGCTAGTAGAACATTTGAATATTATTGTTTGAGAATAAGCAGAAGAGCCAAGAGTCAGTTCAGCCGTCAGTTCAGCCATCAGTTCAGATTGAGGGGGAAAATAGTTTTTCAGCTGTGTATGGGCACCTCCTTTTTCCTCCAACAAAAAAAACCAAAAACCCAACCTTCAAAGGTGCTCACTCAAGCACTGGAAGAGATGAAATCCATTGGGAGAGAAGTGTGTGATGTGAAGATAATGCTCAGTCAAACCATCCAACCCTGATCTGCGAGGACAATGGCAGGGAACAGACACAAGGGCAAAACAACAGTTAAAAAACAGGAAAAACTGAAGGGACAAGTTAGAGGTGCCAGATCCAAGGTGTGACCACAAACTTAAATCTGATTTCCCTTGGAAATTTCTAAAGCGGGCACCTCCATGGCCTTGACAGCTGGATGCTGAGGTTTCTGAAGACTCACAGAATGCTGCAGGGGCACAGAACATCCTGAGCACTGAATGAATATTACTGATTAGCTAATAGGTATTTAGACAAACACATATGCACAAAAGTTGCTATGTTAGGTCAATGTTTTGTGGTAAATAAACATGATTTCTTATGAACAAGTTGGAATTTCATATGTCACACAGTCTCATGTGAAGAAAAGCTGAGTCTGTCAAGGCGCTGGCTCCAAGCACTTTCTGCATGGCAGAGGACTGGATGCTACTCTTGTGTTTTACATGTTTCTCAGGGATGAGAGTCCTCTGCCAAAACTTGCAAGGTTGTATCTATCTCAAGTTCATAGTGGATGAGGTAAGGCCCTGCTCACTCTGATGTAATCTGAAATAAACGGGATGGACAAGGGATCAGATTAAAGAAGTGGGTCAGATCTGCTGCTGATGCTGCTCCACTGACGTCAATGGAACTAAGCTGATTTACACCAGCTGAGTATCTGTCCTGGAGGTTTCCATGCATTTAGACAAAATAAATAAAAATGCACATTAAAATCTCCCCTTGGTAGATCCCATGTCCAAACCCGTCATTCCTAAATAGAGTAAATAAATTACAAGAAACCAGTTACTGTAGACATCACTTGTTACAAGTCAACAATGACCAGAATAAAGGTCAGGCCACGCTAAATCTTTAATTGGTCCTTACACCCCTCAGTGAGCGGGAAACTGAAAATTCAGCACAAAATCACCTTAACTCCAATCCAAAACAAATATCTTAGCAGTAACTGCTCCTGGAATGAACAGGTGCTTTCCTTTGCCTCATAAAACATTAACTTCAATCCCCATCAGGCAACTGAGGCTACAAAATAAAGTTTAGCTTCAGTCCAGAACTGGGTCATACCTTTATTGCTGAAGAAAATCAGTGTTCGTGTTCTATAGACAGGAACGCAAACACTTTCTGAAAATAAACCTAAATGCACAGATGAATTTTCAGGTGTTCCTCAGACTTACATTCACACCCCCACAATCCTTATCCTAACTCAAATACAATTTCCTTTGGAAAATGTCTTTATAATTGCTGTTCTTCTAAATAATACTTTGGAAATGTTACAGCCAGACAACACGTGTGCATTGGCAACACTTTGTAACTTCGTCCCCAAGGAGGAAATATTTAGCTGTTGATAGTGTAAAACAACCCTAAGAAATGGAAAATCAGCCTTATTATAATGAAATTACAAATCATACAATTTTTTGCATCCAGAGAAAATAGGCTATATCCTCAGACTGTTGGACATTGGTGTTGCCCTTTGGAAATTACGTTGCTTTGCCATTCACACCAAGTGAGTGTTTGCTTTGGTGCATTTATCATACCAAAAAGTAAACCATACCTTATTTAGGGAGAGTGACCTACACAGGCGGAATTTCAGACAAGTTTAGAAATCCTTGTGTTCATGAATGACCCCAAGTTGTGTGTATTCCATACAGAAGCACTCTAATCTGTGTTTCCAGCTTACTTCAACCTCAGCAATTCTGAGGTGCTTCTGGTCACACTGTGTTGACTTAAAGCACAGATGTTTCTGCTGAGGCCTGAAAGAGAGCTGAAGAGTTTTATCGCATTTTAAAAGTCCATCAGAAATCCTACATTCAAGCAGCCAAATTGACTAGTTGGATATACAAATTCAGTCTGGCATCTCCCAAGTTTCTACTGCTTGTGTTTCACACAATAAACTTAGGTGTGATCTACATATAAAATCTCAAAAAGAAAAAAATTTACTAAGTAGATAGATTTATTTGTTGTTTATTCTCATGGTAAAATAACTTTTCTCCACTTCTACTATCCAGGCTCAGTTTTGAGGTCTTGCTGACGTTCCAGCTCCAGCTTTCTGCTATCCTGGGGTTCAATCCATACCTGCTTTGTGCTACAGAGAGATGAGTGAGGATGCAAACCTGACAAGGTTGACTTGCTGCTCTAATCCTTCCTCCTCTACCTGCAGTTATAAAAGCCTTCTGTGTGTTTGTGCACTAGAAACCCCTCCTCTCCAAACACCCACCCTGGGCAGTTGTATGCAAATAAGCCTTGTGTTGAATCCATGCCTCCAGCATTCCTAAAATGCTACAGCTAAGCACAGAATTTGACCTATAGCACAGTGGAGGAAAAGTTCAAACACAAAATGTCATATCCATTCCACAGTCTGAATTCCAATAAGTAATTTCCTTTTCCCAGTGCAGCACAGATTCTCAACAGATAGGGAACAGTAGACAGAAACTTTGCCAGTTTTTATTTTATTTTTTTACAACCGGTAAAATTTCTAAAAGCAATTGTACAGATTTCAGGCTTCCCTTTGATCACTCTTTGCAACAATGACTCCAGGCCTTTGCCTAGGTATGATTCCTCAATCCCAACACATACAATGGAAGTGTCCTAGCCCACAGAAAGCCTTCTCATTAAAGCTCTAATCTGTTCCACTACATTCTTGCAAGACAGAATTATCCAGCTTTAAAGCATGCCTCAATAGTGAGCCGTAATAAGACTGATAGAAACAGCTTAAGTAATTGGATTGCTATATGGTATTGAATGTCTGACAACAAAAGATATCAATCTCTATTCTACTACTGAATCTTTGTTCCAGCAATGAATTCATTTAGTAATGCACTTGGAGGCTTGCAGTCCCTGCAGGAGAAATAACAGACTGCAGACACAAAGGCAGGGCCATCTGATGAGCACAGAGAAAGCAACTGTGCCATTCCAAGAAGTTAATTACAGTGAACAAAAGCAAAAGACTATGACTTGTTGACCATTACCATAATCACATTACTACAGTCTTCTTCTATTCCCAGCAGCAGAGGGTCTATTCTTTCTTTCCATTTGGCACTGTGCATCATATTTGTGTTTTGTCACCTGAAATGTATTGTTGAACAGACCTCCCTCTAAAGATAGCTGGAAATGTTGCACTGTTTCTTTTACAATTAATTCTTTGGAGGCTGATTTATAAATGCTCTAAGTTGATTACTTTTTTTTTTTTTAAACTTTGAACAAAGACAACGGCTCCCGAGGTTTTCTGCAAATGAAAATTTGTAAGAATATTTTTGCCTATGAAACCTGGTGCTTGTGACACACGATACTTGTATGATTTCTGTATATTCTGGTAATGCAGACACAATAAAACGATTCATGACATATTGTTTACAACCTCACCACTTTTGGAGTTAAACCTATCCCATGCTCACATATAAAGTAAAAGAGAGTAGATTCAGACTGGATAAAAAGAAGACATTTTTTTACAATGAGGTGGTGAAATACTGGCATGGTTTGTCCAGAGAAACTGTGCTTGCCCCACCCCTGGAAACATTCAAGATGAGGTTGGATGGGGCTCTGAGCAACCTGATCTGGTTGAAGATGTCCCTGCTCATAGCAAGAGGGTTGGGCTATGTGACCTTTAAGGTCCCCCCAACCCAAACCATTCTATGGTATTTAGCAATTTAACAAACCTGATTTACTCCACAGCAAGGCCCTGTCTAATAACACGTAACAAATATTTTGCTTCAGACAAAAACAAGTTCTAAGGCTTGATGACTTGATGGAAACAGCACTGGGACCCGGTGTTTCCATATCTATTACACACAGTAACAAACCCAGGGGCTGGGGTACCTAGAATTGAGGGGGCTTGGTGGAATCTGTTCCTGAGAAAACCCTCAGCTTTCAATCCCATGTGCCAGGGGGCACATTTTTAACCGGTGTACATCAGCCTAGCTCAAAATTAATATATCTGGTTCCAGTAACTCCACACATTTCATACAAAATACAACCAAAATAAAACGTAGCTAGATCTCTTCTTCTTCAAAGTAGCTTAAATGGCACAGTGAATTAATTTCCAACCACTTAAAACTATTCAAATGCTGCTGTGCCAAATGCTGTATGAATTTATTTTTTAGCACTACAATCAGCTTCAAAGGAACAGTAAGTACTTCCCAGTTTAGAAGACAGGGAGAAATGGGATTATTTGCAATGGAAAAGACTGGACCAGTGTCCATTCCTCCTAGATTTTCTCCCAGAGACAAAATCTTCAAGTGAACTCCAAGAAAACAAAAAAAACCAAAACCCAACAAAAATATGGGAAAATATCAGGATCACCAACTTTCTCTGGCGTTCAACTACTGGACAGGAGAAAAATGGTTAAGTAGCAGGAACTTGCCTGCAATCCATAATGGATTAATGCACAAATGGCCCAAATTCCCTGCTATTAAACTTAAGTATCATAAATTAGCAGGACACCTTTTAACTAGCCAGCCAGGGAATCAAGAGTGCAGTCATAGGAGCAACTGAATTGCCAAGAGCTAATTGAACCCTCAAGCCTCGAAAGAAGCTGTAGTGTATCCAAATCCTACCTCACCCGTCGTTGGAACACCTTAGCTAGTCATTCCAGCCCACATCCTGCCTCTGCAGTGAACCACCTCTGCCCCAGCACAGCTCCCAGATGAAGGACAGAGAGGTTTAGTGAAGCACCACTCTGCAGACTTCAGCTGACCAGTGTAATTTCTGCTTTGCTAGAATGCGTCTCACCCAAACTGATCCTTTTCCACCCTCAAAAAAAAAATCCCCTGTGGACCAGCCAAACCCTGAAAAATTTCAACCAAAGCAGGACATGCTATAGAGGAGCAACTGCCCAGCAGAGCCCTGGGGAACCCATGGGGTGACCACAGGGCAGTCTGATAAAAATCACCCACCATTGACTGGAATCGCTCTCTGTGGTACAGCCTGACACACCACAGCACATTTCCTGTCATACGCAACCCATATTCCAGCAGCATCCCAGCAACACCAAAAAACCCCAAATATCCATCTTTCCTGGAGCACGTCTCCCCTCCAGAATGCCAGTGCACTGCAGAGTGCTGGCCACAGAACCTCGTGTTCGGACACAGTAACTGAGGCACCAAGTGGCAGTGCAGCTCCCCAGTGAGTTAAACCCAGAGAGAGAAGGGGGGTCTCTGCTCACCAAGCCACTTCTCTTTCAGCTGTGAATCCAGGAATCCCCAAAAAAGCTTAGTTTGAGTTGGGACAGCTTCTAAATCCAGGCCTGACTTTTTAATAGCAGTACTGCTGGTTTGGAAACACTAAGCAGTATAGACACTTCCCTATGCAGAGTAATGATTAAAATCAGCAGTGCTGTAGGCTCTCTTGAAACTTGCTGAAGATTTATTCTTTAAACCAAAGAATGATTTATTTCAACAATTATCTTCAGGCGGATTAAATTATGTGCTTTCAGGGCTCTTATTCACCACAAAATTAAGAACACTGGGTGCCAGCCATGGAAGCCCCATGATTCTTTGAGACTCGGCACTGACGGAGACTCATCCCGACCCAGGAGAAAGAGCTGTCTCTTTCCCATGGCCACAAAATGCCATCCCTGACCTTCTGCTTGGCTCCACCATTTGCACAAATCCTTTGGCTTCCCCCTACTTGACCTCCTGCAAGTTGCAATGGACATATAAGGCACATGGCTCCCCAGGACCTCACCAGGCATGCTCTGGGTCGGTGTCATGACGGAAGAGTTAGACTGAAAGGATTGACTGATTACAAGCCAGATGCCCCACAGCAATTCAGCATTTCCTAAGAGTATGTTTTAAAATGCTCTTAAAGACTAAAGGTTTTTCAAGAAAGCAGTAGCTTCCAATAAGTGGGAAGTCTCCACCAGGAATGTTGAGTGCATTTTTTTTAAGAATAAAATTTAAGAAAGCTTTTCCTGCAATGGAGTTTTTCCTCTTACAACAGAGAACCCTGGCTTCAGCTGGCAGGCTGAGAGAATATTTATCATCATGTAAAGATACTTTTTGGCTTTGATGAACTGGGCTGAAAGTTGAGAGGGAGGGAAGGTGTTGGGGAATACTTGCTAATAATTTTTTCCCCTCCAAGAGTCTCAAATCCAAACTTAAAACAAGGGGTCCTTGCATCAAAAAGTTTTGGAAGAATGATTTGTGTCTTTCCCCCACCTCTGGAACCCAGATCTCTGCTTTGTACAGAAGAACCCTCAAATGTTGATTCTCCTTTTCCATTCCCACTCCATTATTTCTACGTCCCTTGATTTCAGCTTTTGCTCCCTTTATGGTTTTACAGCTTTGACTCAGTAAACAAAAGCCAGCTGTTCTGTGTGTACTGGACTTGTTCCTGTTCTTTCACCACAGACCAAGATCCCTTGACATGAGCCATTCACACTGCTCAGTGCTCAGTGTCAGCAGCAAGACACTCTGAAATATGGAGAGTGAAAGCCTTCCTAAAACACGTACTCCAGAATTAAAGATACCCAAATGTACAGGAAACTTTTAAATTGTAATGTGATCATCCTGCAGAAGACCACAGGCCCCTGAACCAACAGATTTTCAGTACCACCATGCTATGACTCACTGTGAACTTACCTCCAGCAGCAATATGAAAGATCGTGCTCAGGCTGAAAAGTCACGCTCAGTGCTGCAGCTCTTCTGTCATTTCAATACCTGTATTTTTCACTCAGACATAAGTATTAAGTAGTAGCAGCATAAAACACCTGCCTGGCTCAGCCAAGCCACTGCATTCCTAGCAACAGAATTCACTATATTTGTACTTTGATAGTCTAAAACCTAAAAAAATAAGAGCCATGGATGAGAAAAGTGTTGTAAAGTCTTGTCTAGACAGTTGTTTATAATATGTGGGCATTTAGTGTACATTTTATTACTCTCCTAGTACAGTAGTGTCCATATATAAGCTCCTTGTCTGAAATCCTGAATCCACAGGAAGGGGAGAAGAGCAGAAACAAGAAGGGTCCAGAGATGGGCAAGTGAAGTTCCTAGGAAGCTTAAAGAAATGTCTGGGAATAAAAGCCTGAAAACACCAGTATTATCACTATTAAAGAAAATTAGATGAGAGTGGCATAACAGATCAAACATACAGAAAGTGAGCTGTGTTCTCTTCAGCCTCTCTACTAACAAAAGACAAAGGTTCTGTCAGTGGAGTAGAAAGATAATATTTTAAAATGATTTCAGGAAAGTCTCAATATGAATAATTAATCCATGGAACTTTCTGCCAGAAAAACAACCAGGAAACCACAAATGCTGCATTTCAAAATGAATTAGTGTTATTTATGACAAGGTACAACTACAGGGTTATCAAGCTCTGTGATTCTCATCCAAATTACTAACAAAAGGCTTGGGATCCTTTTTTCATTTAGGAAGATAATTAATTGTTTTCTAATTTCTTTTCTCCTTATACTGACCAATAGCAAATAACAAATGTTATCACACTGGATATCTTATCTGGTATGTCAGTGTTTGTGTTTCCCTACTGCTTTCCTCCTTATGTCATTGACTTCTCTATAGTATGGTGATATTAACAGCATTTTCCTTGTTTAAAAACTGTCCCTTTCAATCTAGGAGTTGTCAGAAATCCCTTGAATGCAGGACTTGAATTGTGAAAACTGCTTGTACAAAATTTTTTATGATTATACCTTTTTGTTGCCAAAAACCCAATGACTATTTTGAGTGAGAATATGATTCTTGTGCTAACATAAGTAAGCATAAGAGACACTGTGCAGGAACCACACTGTAATAAAAGAACAGCTATATTAACACTTCTGTAAAAGCAGCTGTTCCTAATTCTTAGGGATCTTCTTTATGGACTTCTGAGCTTCTGGAAGTTTGGGGGAAACTGATTACTTACTTTATAAAAACCTTGAATTAAAGACTAATCAGTTTTAATCGTGGTCAAAGTCATCAAATATTTAATCATGTGTTTTAGAAAGCCGGGTGCTGATGAAAAGTGTGTAAAATAAAGACCCCAACAGGTCCTTTTGGATCAGTTTTCAAGCTATGTTTATCAACACTGAGTCACCAGAATGAAAGACCAGCCTTGAAAGCCTTGCACACAGCAAGGTATTTCAGCAAAAGAACCTCAGACAATTGATGTCTTCAGTTTCATGTTGAAGTATATATTTCATTTCCTGCCTGTTTTTGTGTAAGGTCCAGGTTAAGTGCTTATTCCTAAGCAGGTTTTCTTACTCACTTTGGTTCACTTTATCTCTCTATGCCACTTTTCTGCCTCAAGAACTTAAATTCAGTTTTAAGGACTAAGGATTATCTCCTGATTGATGTAGTTGATTTCTGATCCCAGTTATCAGTGCAAAACACAACCATCATAGTCTTACTGGAAGCTGTTTGTTTGCTGTCCTTAAAAAAATTCCAAGGTGACTTCCCATACATCTGAGGCCAGCTAAACACTAGGACAGTATAAAACCTCTTGGACTCAGTGAGAGATTTCCTAGCAACTTTGAAATACTCTGTATAAAATTACTCAGAAACTGTCCAGTCTGCTTTAGAGCTGGTCTACTCCATGCCTTTCATCGCGGTCTCTTCAACTTTCTCCCACCAATGAACTTCCTCACAAAATTGGGCAGGCCCAGCCTTTTCTCTTCTGGTGACCAGGATCACTCAGCCACAGAGTTCTGCCCAAATTTCAGATCTGCTGTACATATAACTACCAAGAACGAAGCAAGTCACACACGGGAATTTATTCTGTGTTTGGAAGGCATCAAAGGGAATAAATTTTTAAAAGCTAACTTGGGCTTGGGATAATCCTCTTTCAACAAAAAACATCCCACATTTTTTGTTACCTGAAGTCACAAATATAAAGACCACATTTGAACAGAGTAACAGAAGTCACTGTATGGACATGCTCTTTTTGGAATGCCAGCTCCATTTTGCCAGGTCAGGTCTGACAGCTTTGCATTTTGTCACTTGATGTGGATAGGTTTAAACAACCTAAAACCAACCCATGCACAAACTTCTGGACAGCAACAACTTTTCCCAATCCCTTGCTATCGATGACTGCAGTGCACTCACAGCACCACAGGCACTCTTTCTCAGGGAAACATCATGCTTAGAATCACAGCACAGTGAACTGTCAAGTCTTATTTCCTTTCTTAATGGGTTAGCAAACGGGCTGATGGTTTTTTACAAGCATCTAACTTGTGAATTGATAGTGTTTACCCCTGGCTATTATTTTTAAGGAAGCTTACTCTGGCCACAGTACAAACATCCCTTTTGCTGCAGGCTGTCCCTTTGTCTGGCAGTCCTAGACTTGGAGCCTATTGATTGGTCCAGGGCTCATGCAGAGAGGAGCTTCCCTGGACACAGAGCTCAAACTTTCACTGGTCTCCATTCAGGCTAAAAGTGGCCACTTTAAAAAAAGTTCAAAGAACGGGCAAACAATTCTGGAGTCCTGGAGAAATAAAAAATTGCTAGAGGAAATCTCTGTCTGGTGCAAACAAGGCTCAATTGGTACAGTGGGAAAGCATTGTTTTCCACCCACCCTCAAGCAATCTCAGTGAGAGTCTTCAGAAGAGCAGCATTCCACCAGTTCCTCTCCACAAGGAGCAAGCATCATTTGTGCACAGCCCAGGGGAAGATGGGAGGGTGAAATGTATATCCCATGACCTGCACAGGATGGGTGCAGCGGGGCCTGCCCTTCCTGATGAACGGCCACTCTGCAAAGCAGAGAGAAAAGGGGCTGTCTACCTAAAAATTAAAAAAAAAAAAAAAGAAGAAAGAAATCAAATCTTTCCAACTACCAGGCAATGTCAGTCCAGCTTGTGTCCTGTCCTTGAATCTCCAGAGCTCTAGGAACTCATTCTACTCCAGCAATATGGACCAGGGTGCTTTCAAAATGTGTGTGGCTGCAGAAGTAAGAAAGGGGGGTGAGAGGTAAGAGACACATTTAGCTCTGTGTAAAAAAATGTGGCTCATGAAAAATGATTGCCTTTCCACTTGCTGGCCTAGATGAAATAAATTACGTCCTGCACAAGAAAAGAGCTGTTTCCTACCAAAGGTGAGGTAGGTGCAGCACTTGCAGCTTCTTCAGCTGGAGAGGCACATGGAAGAGCTGGCAATACAAAAGGGAAATGGACATGTCTGCAGGATCCACAGGAGGGAACACAGCCCAAAAATCCCAGCTCCTCTTGGCTGTTAGACAAAAACCCTTCTCCCTTCTGCAAGGTGCTTCGTCTTGCGTGGAGAATTCTGTGAATCAAAACCCTGAGGAGTTCAGGAATTATATGCCCATCGCTTCATGAAGATGCATCCAAGAAAGGACTGGACCAGTCGTTCAGCTAAAGAATGACTTCACTACGACAATTACCAAATCCCTATCAATTCTATTTTTACAATTGATTATTGAAGCAACATAGTCATTTATATGTAAGTGAAACAACGAGTTTAAAAATATTCAGCAGTATTATATTTTCTATTAGAAACAGCTCTGAGGTAGATTTGTACTCTCATACATTAAATCTTAAACAAATGCATTCTAATTGAAACAGCTAATAGTAGATACATTCAGAATTGTTCTGTTCAGCAAGTATGAAAGCTAAACTACCTAAATAGTGAAAGTTTAGTCATGGAGGATGACCTGATGATGTGCTTTAAGAGCGTTATGGGTGAACAGTGAAACAAACAAGTTTTGCCACAGACTTCGGCAGAGGGAGGCTCAGGGAAAACTAGGGAGAGAAGTAAAGTAAGAGATAAGGTAGGGTGGTGAAAGGCAAAAGTTGGTATCAGTGAGATCTGCTGCTGAGTATGCCCCTTATTTGTTACTTTGCAGATACAATGGAGATGCAAAAATAGGCTGGAAAATTCCTCTGAGGAGAAAAATCTATACCCTTATATACCCCTCTCCAGTATCTTCTTTAGCAATCTTGCCTTTGGTTTCAGTGAAATATGAACAGACCTATCTACTTACAAAAGCTCCCCTCTTCCCACCAGTCTTGTTTGTTATTTTATGTGTTTCTGCATCATTTGCAGAGTTTGCTTTGATCTACATTCCTCCTGGATGTGCGGTTTCCTTTTCGGCTACCAAAAGGAAAACTGTTTGGTTTGAGAATTTGCTTATTTTGAAGCTCTGCTGGCCCAAAATACCTATTTTTAATCCAAATGAACACAACTCAGTGCCTTTTAGCTCTTCAGCACTGGTTGCCTTCCTTTCAGGAAAAATCTCTTTGAACAATAAGTGACCTCTTCATACTCTAATAAAATGTCCAAATTGTAATCTCAGCTGGCATAAATGAGAGCATTCTGTTTGCTAGAGCTGGGTTATGGGTATACACTCATACCTAATCTGATCCTTGAATTGCTTTTATTTTAGCATCATCCTGAAATGGTCAATATTTTGATCCACATCAGATGCCAAATAACATATACCATGCTGCTCTAAAACATCATCAGAGCAGGTAATTAGGAATTCTCTCAATATTTCTTTATTACAGACTCAATCTGTCTTCCACCAGTGGCAGAATTCCTGCAGCCTCCACGGGTTGACTGGACTTCGGTGCAATTGTAAAATGACTGTAAATCCTTCTGCATAGATTATGTGATGTTGAAAGTAAAGTCTGTGCCGTTTTAATCCTTCCTCCTTCTCTAACAAGCATCACAATGCCACCGCACTAGGAATAGTCCATAGACAAAACACAGTTCATAAATAACAGGTAAACAATCTTCAAATGAGAAGAGAAGACAGAACACATCCTTGGATTGACTCTTTGACTGGGAAACAGGATATATTCTTCAAGGACCTTGCAGGGATGGTCCCAGAGGACAATCAGAGATTAGATCTTCTCCTCTTTGGGGTTAGGCCACAGGAGTTAACTTGGGAAACAATTCACATAAACAAAGTGCTAGCAAGAGGAAGGGCACTGTCAGATTTCGCTTCTGTGTCTTTACTAGACACGGGCCTTCATGTCAAGCTCCACATTAAGAACTTGGTTTCAAATGGTAACAGAGCATTAACTGACATCACCAGTACTGGAAAGGAGCAACCCCCTGTGATTCTGGAGATTAGTTAACTATTTTTGGAAGATTCTTAATGAGATAGCCTAGAATTAGAGTATCCTGATCCACTGACCGAAAGTACGGAAGTAAAATGTGCTTAGTATCACTCAACGGATACTGAGCTCCTTCCAGAAGAGCAAGTGCAGAACCTTGGAGATTCATGATCTTTTCATCTGCAGCCTGGTCTATTATATGCAGTCAAAGCCAGAATTGCTCTCTATGGGTAATTTTTGTTTTAAGAAAAAAGTGGTGAGGGAAATTTGTATTTGAATGCCTGTGTACACACAGGCACCACCAGAGCTACATAAGCAGTGGGGGAAAGTGTAGTCCTACTTTGCAAGAAGAAAAACATTCCTCATAAAAACACAGCCATGCCCGTTGTACCAGAGTAAATACTAAGGAAACTGTTACCAGGGATAAATAACTGAAATATCTGAGAATACCTTCCCTTTTTCACACAAATACATATATATATATATATAGATGGAGAAAAAAGCATATACATGGAGCAATGTATATGACCACCTTTGTATATGAATTATGAAGTCTAAATACAAAGTCTATATGAATTATGAACAAGCTTTGCTGGAAGAGGAGACACATATATGGGACTTGTAAACTGCTCTGTATTCAATCTAAAATTAAGCAAATGGAAGTTGTTTCCTGCTAGGTATATGTGGATGAGGCTATTGCTGATTCTAATGAGAAATGTGGTTGTCTGTACACACTCTCTTGAAACACATTTTTCTGTATCTTTAAGATATAAGACTTTAATAATAAAGATACATTAGAACACAGTGATGGTGCTCTGCATAGTTCTTTCTGCAAAGCCAAATCCTCATCTAGGAAAGTAAGAAGACTAAAATACCACAGAAGGAAATTATTACTTGCACCCATAAAGCAATGCCAATGGACAATCCAGGAAAACAGTTTCTTTTTTTTACTGTTACTTATTTAAAGTATCTAGAAACATATAAAAATTGTAAATCTCAGATAAATAAGCTAAAGGCAGGAAACACCCCATATCCCAGCTGGCAATGCATTGCAAAAGCAGCACATCAGGGTTACCCCAAAGCAGAGCCCCCAGACCAGTGCCTGCCTCAGCTGTGCTGCCTGCCATCTTCTGCATTGTCAGGACCACAGCTTGCATCATTAAGACTTGAAACTGATCCACTTCACTGATTAGGCTGATCCAAGGACACAGACAGAAGAGCAGGATTTAATGGGCAGGCAGGCAGGAAAAGTCTTTTAACACTTTGGAAAACATTGACTTGGTGGAAGGAATTGGCTAGCTCAAGGGATTAGTAATGAGATACTGAGCCCCTTAGCTCTAGGTCACCACACTGAATCTGGTCCAGGTCAGTAGAAATCAAAAGCTGTTGCTGTTCAGTGGCCTTCGGGAATCAGTTGGTGGTCCCACCCCAGCCACCTCTGGCAAGATAGCTGTACCAACACTAATGATAACAGTTGGCAGCACTCACAGGAAAGGTTCAGGGCTGGCACAGTACAGGAAAAGTCTGAGCAGAGAAAGATGTCCCTGCAAACACACTAGGCTGGGACTCAAGAAAAATGAGAAAACAAGTTCCCTCATCTTCTGTAGATTTCCAGTGTGACTTGGGGCATGAAATTGAATATCCTGTTCAAGAAAACTTTATTTGCTCACTGCTACGGTCTTCAAAAGGCATTTAAGGCCTAAAAATCTCTGAAACTCAGACCCCCACCTTTTAAACGAGAGTCATTATCTTACAGGGCCACTGCAGGGAGATCCTCAGTAAAGGCGTGATACAAAAGCTGAACAAGAAACCAAGACAAGGGGCAAACCCTTTCCAAGTAAAATCAGCTCCCCTACCTCCAAAGAAAGGCATTTTCTGAATATGCTCCCATTCACAAAGCTCTGTGCTTCAGGTGCTTTAAAAAAAGAAAAAAACCAAATTCCCCTTATAGCAAAGAGTGCCCCCAAAAACCCCCAAATTTCCACTGCTGCCTAGCAGAGCCGCATCAAAGAATCCAGCTGCTCACAGCTTTTATCCCACCTAGGATGAAATTCTAATGCATTGTGCAGGAGGTCAAATAGATTATCATAATAGTCCCTCTGGCCTTAAAAACTATGAAATTGGAGAGTGAATCACAAGACATCAGTCACTATTGAAGGCAGGACGGTAGGCGGCAGTGACAGGGTATGATATGGCAGAGTAAATCCAATGTTCTTAGGCCCTGTGAAGCTGGGAAACTGACATTTTGCCTTCTTTGTTGCCCCTTTGGGACACGAGAGAGATGCAGGTTATTATAATAATAAGCCCAGTCCGCTGTCAATGCAGCCTAAGAATATTGCCTCTTACGAGAGTGAGTGCGTGAAGGATTGAGAAACACTAGTTATTTTCAAACTGGATTAAGTCTTTCAAAAGCTAATAGGTTTCCAATGAGCTGTGGTGTTGCTGCTGCAGCTGCTCTAATTTGAGAATAAAAGAATGCAGGCTTTGTGCCTAGGGACCTGTTATTGATCTGAGCATGAAGGATGGGAAGGAAGGGGGTAGAGGAGGGTTATCCTCCTTTCAGCTGGGGCAGGGGCGTTCTTTTCAAAGTCACATTATCTGCTAGTAACAACAAAACCTAACCCCATGACATGCTGCTCTATACAGGATTGCACTTGTTGAGAACTAAAAGCATTAGAGAAAAAAACCTCCACTGGCAACCTCGTGCAGCAAACTTCATTGAGGGCCCACGAGACTCAACAGATGGGTCTCGAGACTCCCTCATTAGGAAACGTGCCTGTCCCTTTGCATCTGCTGCCCCACTCCGCTCTGTGCCACGCACTCATTAGCATTGCAGGCTCACAGATTCCTTAGCACGTGCTTCCAATAAATATTGGAGAGAAAGGAGGGGATGGAAGCCACAGCTCGGAGCAGCAAGATGAGGAGTCACCCACTAGGCTGGGAAATCCTGACATGCACACACACACACACACACTGCCCTGCAGCCCCAGTGAGGGGAGGACAATAAAAGGCAGCCAACCACAAATGTGCAGTTAAAGGGACAGGTGTGGAATTGCTTCTATTCAAGTTGTGGCAGATCCTCATTCGTTCCTCTCTGCCACAGTAAAGAAAAATCATCATTATATTTAGGAAAAACCCCAACAATTCAGGGCAACACACAGACTGTGGATCTGCGAGAATCTGTGGCTCCTTTCAGACATAAAGCTGGGTAATGCCATTACCTTCAAAGAAACTAATAGGTTTTAGGGGTCCAATTCTACAGCCACGCTCTTTTTCTTTCAGATCTTCACCAAGCTGTCTTGCTGCCACAGTGCCACAAATCAGGGATGTCCTTCACCACACTTGGAGTGGTCCATGACTCAAGGCTGATATCAGGAGCAATTGAAGAGAAAATCGTCTCCCATGTGTTTGAAAATGTTGTGAGACAAAACAGCTGTCAGGGAGGCAGGAACATAAAACCTTCCAGGTACTGTGGAAAGAGAAAAGACAAACCTTTAACCAGAGTGGCAGAGTGACAGGGAGCTCTATCATGCTCAGACTCCCAAGGATAAGTCCCTTTATTTGCCACCTCTCCATGATGCCCTCGACTATTCTTATTCCAGTCCTTCTCATTTGCTCTATTTTCCACTACCCTGCTGGAAATTAAGGCATTTTGATGACAGCTAACTCCAGAGTGGGACGGGAAGAGTCTCAAGTGATGAACTGTGGGAGTCAATACGAATCTTGTCCAAAAAGCAGAGTTTTCAACACCATAACTCCCAAATCAGTGCGGAGTCTGATTCTTCCAGATGCTGTTGGCTCTAACACCCAGTCCTGTCACATCTCTCACTGCATGATCAGTGACAGAAAAGTCCTCAATGTACATCTGCATGCCAGTGGCACTGCTGTGACATGCAGAATGGTCAAGAGGCTTTTTACATTCTTGTGTAAAGGATGAACACAGAAAAAGCAATTTTTATCTCCTTTAGGGCCTTGTCTTTATCTGTACCACCAAGGATGCCAGCCACTCTCTCTGGCCTGTGCTTTATCTAAAAACATATTCTGATACAAAAAGGTTCCTTCCGCCAGGGAGTCGGCAGTGCCAAGGGACCAGATAAAACCAGGCCACTGTGCACATCCCTAACTCCCTGGAGAAAGGTTTTCCCTTGCAGATCAGCAGCATCACTCCCATGCACTCAACTTTGGGGCCCAAACTCACTGGCAACTCCAGCAAGTTACCTGAACATATCCCTAACCTAAAGTTTTTTGTTCCTTGATTTAGGCACATTTATATTTTGGGCTGAATCTGGATTTTAGCAATCTTAATGTCTCTAAAAGTTTATTCAGGCCAAATGAAGCAACTCCCTTTATATACCACATGCAGGAATAAGTAAAGTCAAGGCCCAGAATATTAGATCAGCCATGGAATTATGGCAGGCAAAGGCAAGAAGTCACTGTACACTCAAATTTAAGTCTGCTAATCGCAGGTCTCTTCTTTTTAGTCATTTCCTTAGCTAAATGACACCCCTGTGTACTTCAGTCTTGCACCCTCAGGATAATTTGTGATTGAGAATGTATTGAACACATACTCTCATATGCAATTGACAATGAAAACAATCTGCTTGAGAAGTTCAGGCATTTTGATGCTGTCACAACAAGAAAATGGAACTTGGTCTGAGCAATTCCTCAACAAAATTGGCTCAAAGAAGCACCTTTGCAGTGAGCTGTGAGGAAAACCCTACTCAAAACTTGGAGCTCTCTTAAAAGCACCCGTTGCTCATTAGAGATAGGGCTCAGCCCAGGTTTCAGCGCAGCCTCTTCGACAAGAATAGCCGAGATTGCTGCTTATCAAATGAAAGTGTCATCTTGTCTGTGACAGACGTGCCAGCACTGCTCAGTGTCACAGTCTTTGCACCTACTGGAAGCTACTCCACCTTGATAAGCTGGACCCCTACCCAGATCTAAAACTGTAGTCTCAGCTCTTCCCTGTTTTTAGAAAGCAGGGATTTGAGATCAAATCACTGGTGCAGAGGAATCCCACCCCTGGGGGGGATAAGTGAAGGGCAAAGCAGTTGGGTTCACAGGTTAATGTGGAGGCATCTGATCCTTGAAGGGTTAACAGAAAAACAGCCAGAGAGCAGGTTCTATGTGCATATGAAAGAAACTGAAGGAGAAACAGCACTATTTTCTGGAATGGAGTAAAGTCTCAATTTTAAGCTGTGACAGAAAGCAATAATGTTATGGATTCACTTAATTACAGCTGGATAAAACTTAAAGGCTCTACAATAGACATGTTTTTTGGTTCTACAGCTTTAACTCTTTCAGGGAGTTTACTGGTTCTCACTGCAATAATTTCTGAGTACCCCAGAACCTTTTTTTTTTTTTTAAATTGTTCTCAGAGTATCCTCTGAAATAGATTTAGTGCCTCACTTTCATTCTGGGGAGCTAACATACAGAAAAAGTAAGGTAGGAATTTCAAAGTGACAAAATGCACATGCACAATAAACACAGCACAGCTTTGAAATTTTAGTTCTCTTAAGCAACACACTCCAGGGAAAGGGGATAGTAAGGGCTTGTGGCAACAAACTGGATTTGGGGCTCTGGTTACTAGAGCATCTTCTGCTCCAAAATCTTTTGTCACATTTGGAAAGCTTGCCTGAACACACAGCTTTAAGAAATTGCCTGACTGGGAAGAACTGAAGCTTACATGGAAGCAGGAATGCACTGCGTTGGGTGAACTGTGCTCTTTCTCCTAACCTCTGCCACTTGCTCAACTTTCTCATCAGTGGTAGTTTTCTCCCCTGCTCCATTTGTGAAATAGTCTAACCCTGGGTGTGGCTTCCCCACAAAACGCTTCCTAATTAGCTTCTAAACATTAAATGATTATGGAAGCGCAATTCCTATTCCACTCAGGTGATGAAAAGCTTTACAGGAGTTCAGTCTCACTTTGTAATTAGAGAAATTAGCTTTCCAAGTTTAGATCACTCAACTGTGCAAATGGGTTCATCTGCTGGAATGTGTTGCTCCGAAATGTGTGTCAGCCAAGCAGCACAGCGCGGTCCCTATCTCTGCTCCGCGACACTCGCCCAAGTGGGGAGGTCACTTCCAGAACAGCGAGAGGAAAATAAAGTGTTGTGGGTGTATTATAGGAAAGGCCTTATCTAAAAGCTCACTCATCCGTGATTGACTGTGGCGATATGTCCTTCTCCTTGCAACAGGGAAGCTTAACTCCTAGATAAAGGATTATCCAAGTGGATGAAATTTCACTCTTCCACTCAGATTGTCCAGACTTATATCTAAAACTGCAGGAAATTTATTTTATTGGCTAATTTCGAGGAGCAAAACTACTTTTATAAAAATCTGGAGGAACAAAGGGCTCCTTTTGCCTCTTCATTTGCTGTGAAAAGAGGTCACTGAGCTGTATGAATGCTTTATGATTACAGATTCCACATGTCAACAGATTCTTTTCTGGTAGTACCTTTAAGTGGTTTATTGAAGGCTGATGCAGGATCGGTCCCCTATGATTACGCAACTTTCTTGGTCTGCATTATAGTAGTAAACAAAAGTTTAGTCACCGTCTTGAAAATGAGATGCATCAGGTCCCCGAAAGAAGAATTTTTCCAGGGGCGCCATTCCAAGCTTACCTTCAGGTATCACAAATCTAAGGAAATCCTGTGGGATTGTTCACAGCCATGGCTCAATGAGTCACCGAGCTTTAAAAGGAAATTACAACTTTCCTCACACAAAGAATTGACTTCACGACACCTGACCCTCGTAAGCCAGGCACTCCCTCTAAAGGCTGTGATCCTCGTCCCACCGAGGTCCTGGGCAACCTCCCAGCGGCCTCAATGAACAGCTCTATATTAGGGAACTGATTCAGGCCCAAAGCGAAGCACTGCCTGTAATGCTGGACTTTGGCACACTCGATGTCTGTAACGGCTTCTAATGTGGATGTGATCTAATTATGGCGGAATAGGAAGATTAGCAGGAAGTAACTTTACGCAATGTAAAAAGCCCAGTGCCAGACGCCGAAAAGTTCTTCACCAGCCACAGAGGAAGACACGTCGGCTCCACACCTCAGGAGACGTGCAGGCAGAGCCTTGCAGCAGGGATTTTATGTGTACCAGTCTCGGGCTACTCAAAGCAACTGCAGTTCAGGCCCCCGCGCACACACAGCAATTTGCACGTTGCTGCATCCGCAGTGAAAGCAGCATCTTGAAAAGATGATCAGGCTGCAGGCAATGCGCTCAGCTGGCTTTCAGTGCTGCTGTGCACTGCTTCAAGATCTGGCCTTGACAGCCCAGTGAAAAAAGGCAAGAGACAGGACTTCAAGGGTGAAATTGTGGACTAAATAAGTTAAAGGAGATTTTACTGCTGTCTTCTATGAGATCAAAATTTCTTTCAGGGCTGCAAGGGTTTGCACTGCACTTCTGCACATGACTCATGCTCTGCCTTGCTTTACCTATCACTAATACTCTCCATCTCAAGACACTGGGAGATTAATTCATTAATGCTTGCAAAGCATTTTAAGTTGTTGGGCAAGTAATTCTGTTTGAGGGCAGCTACACTGCTGAGTCACAAGCACTGTGGGAAACAGAACTCTGGATTTCCTAAGCAATGGAGTCAAACAGGTGGAGTAACCTTCTACAGAAAGGCCAACTCCAGACCTGCCCTAAAGGTACGGAGCATAGCAGCAAGCAGCAGGGTATTTAAAGGCCCAGAGGAGCAGATGTGCAGCACTTGGGAATGAGTAACGCTTAACCAGGCTGTGGAAGCTGACCAACACCCACTGGAAAAAAAAGAAGAGAGGCACTGCTATCACCAAACTGCAGCCACGTTGTGGGTTAAACACCATGAAGGTTTACCAGCCTTTGAAAAGTTAATGACTCCAATAAGGTACAACCAATGCTGCTGGAACCTGGGGCTGAGCAAGGCTGGAAGGAGTATTTGGCAACTGCGCACCTCACAGGCATGCAAAAGTGTGCAGTCCAAGTCATGAACTCACAAATGGGAACTGATCTGCAGGAGTCTAGTGGAAGTCTGAGCACAGTTCCAAGGTGAGGGGCACAAACATCACCAGCTTTCCAGCCTGGGGAACTCCAGAACGGGACAGACCTCACCACAGCCAAGAACAGGCATATGTTTTGCTTTTGCCATAGGAAATGAAAACAAAGGATATAAAATTAGGTCAGAAATCTTGTTTTCCTCTGTACCACTGACTCTGGTGTATAAAATAGACATTCACACATCTACTCTGTTAGATCAGGGTGGAATAGATCAGGACATAAGAATAGCCGTTCTGGGTCAGACCAAACGTCATGTAGGCCAAGTTCCTGTCGCCAGCGCCTCAGGAAGAAAGGGACAGTGATGCAGCGAGTTCCCAGCACAGTTACCCAACTTCTAGACCCACAGCCCAGGGACTTCCCAAACCAGACACAAAGTTAGGGGTGGGGTGGTTTTGGTTTTCTTTTTTTGTTCAATACGCTTTGATGTGTGGGTCTTCCTCTGGGAACCAGTCTGAACTCTTTTTGCTACAGTGCAAACTTTTGGGCTTCTCAGTAGCCTGTGACAGGGAGTCTCTTAAGTAATCACCTGTCTGTGTGGCTCTGGAGCTTGCTCCTGAAAGGATGTGCGGCAGAACAACCCCAGCACCCACTTGAAAGCTGGGAGGAGCCTCTCCAGCCGGGGGACGGGGTCCCTGATGGTCTCAGCACTCCGCCAGGATTGTGATACCGGGACTGATCAGCTGAGGGATCTTTCCTCCCACTTGAAGCGCGGGAGGCCCTCGGCGGCACGACCTCGTGTTGAGGAAGGCACAAGGAATCACACGGTGGCGACTGCCACCTCCGCTTCCCTGAGGAGAGCCGCTGGCCGGGGCTCCCTCAGAGTCCCGGGCCGGCCGTGCCTCTCGTCCCCTCAGGGCGCGCCGACCCGCTCCCGGCAGCACTCCCACTCCGTCCCGCCTCTGGTACTGAGGAGCGGGAAGGGCGGGCGGCCGTAGCCGGCCAGTGGCAGGGGAAAGGTTTCACACCGCAAAAAGTGTCCCCCAAAAGGCTTCGTTCTTCCTTCCACCAGCGGCGAGAAGGAACAGGCTGCGGCTCCCGGGCAGGCAGGACTCGCGCGTCCCCTCAGCGAGCGGCGGCGCGGGAAAAACTCTCAGCCGGGAGCGCCGCTGAGAGAGCGCGGGAGCCTCCGAGGGAGCACCGGGGGCCGCCTCAGCGCGGCTCCTCCTGCTCCAGGTAGCGCTGGAAGCACCTGCGGAGCGGCGCTTCCCGAGGGACGGACCCTCGGGGCGGCCGGGGCGCGCCACCTCCCTCAGGCAGAGGAGCCGCCAACCCGCAGCTCACTTCATCCCTGCCGCCGCCGCCGCCTCCTCCTGCCGGTACCTGCCTTCCCCTGCCCGTGCCATTCCCCTCCTCTGCTCCCTCCTCCTGCTGTCCCCCTCATGCATATGGATGAGCGCATGCGCCTGCCGCCCTGGGCTAGATGAAGCGGAGCGGCGGCGGCGCTGCTCCCAGACGGGCGGGCGGCTGCGGGGCGGTGCGTGTGCTGCATGTGCGTGCGTGTGTGAGTGAGTGAGTGAGTGTGTGTGCGCGTGTGTGTGTCTCGGGGGGGCGAGGGGCTCCGCCGCAAGAAATAAAAGGATTGGGATAATAATCGCCATAATAAAACAAAAAAAAAAGGAGAGAGAGAAAAGAAAAGGGAAAGAAAAGAGGGGAGGCGAGAGAATAAGGCGGATAAAAGGAGGCCGGGCTGCTTTGCATTGAAGAGCGGGGCGCTATTGAAAGCGCTTGAAAAGCGGCGTTGTCCGGCGCGGGTGCGCCGCGGTATATTAGAGCGGGGCGGCGGCGGCGGCAGCAGCGGCGGCGGCGGCGGCGGCACCTCCTCCTCCTCCTCCTCCTTCACCACCATCACCACCACCTCCTCCTCCTCCTTCTTCTCCTCCTCCCTCCTGGCCCTCCCCGTCCCGTCCCGACCCGGAGCGAGCGGCAGCGGCGGCGGCGGCCCTGCAGGCGGGCGGGCGGGCGGGCAGCGCGGCGGCGGCGGCGGCATGCGTGCGCCCCGGCGGGCAGCCGCGGCGGCGTGCTCCATCCTCACCCTGCTCCTGGCGCTGCGGGCCGAGGTACGTACCTGGGCACGGCACGGGGGACGCGGCGGCTCCGGCCGCCCGGAGCGCGCTGCGGGCGTTTTGGCGCTTTTCTGTAGTGCTTGCGGGAGATGGGTTTGGAAGATCCCGGACGGGCACTTCTGCACAGCCTCTCCAGCCGGAGCGGAGCTGCTGCCCTTAACTTCTCGGAGATGGCAAACGCGGGAGTGCTCTTTGCAGCAAGGCTTAATTACTGCAAGCCGCTTTTATCTTGCCCCCACCGCCCCCCGAAATTACTTTTTTTCCCCCCCTTTTTTTTTTTTTTTAATAAACTTAGTTGCAGCACTGCTGGAGTGATTAATGAGCGGGGTCTGAGTCTCAGCTGGGCAGCTCCAGCCTTCGCCGGCGCAGCTGCACCCCGGAGGAGGCAGACGGGTGATTGGGTGCCTTTCCCGGCAGTGCATTATTAGCTGCATCGTTTTGCTGGCTTTGCCTCTCGCGTGTGCACTCTTGGTTTGGTTTAGTTTTATTTCCTAACCATTTGGAAGCCTTCCTCACGCTGTTTTTTCGGAGCTGGCACTTAAGGTTCTTTTTTGGCATTAATGGCGTTATTTAGTTGGGCTGATTTATGAGCTCTTCTCATGGATGTCTGATAGGGAAAAGCTTGGAGTGGTTGGCTTTGTTTTAATATTATGCATGTGCTTCTTGAAAGCACACTTAAAATGACTTTTTCCTGTCTTCAGAGTTGTTGTAGATTGTGTTTGGGGAAAAAAGTTAGGTAACTGTCTGTCTCTTGTTTTTTTTTTTTTTTTCCCCCTTCTTGTTTGTTTTGGTTTTTTTCCCTTCGGTTCTTTTTTGGGATTAACAGGTGACTTTAGCGTCGGGACAGTTCGAGTTGGAGATCTTATCCATGCAAAATGTGAATGGTGAACTGCAAAATGGAAATTGCTGCGATGGCACCCGAAACCCAGGAGATAAAAAATGCACCAAAGACGAGTGTGACACCTATTTTAAAGTTTGCCTGAAGGAGTATCAATCGCGGGTCACTGCTGGCGGTCCTTGCAGCTTCGGATCCAAATCCACTCCTGTCATCGGTGGAAATACCTTCAATTTAAAATACAGCCGGAATAATGAAAAGAACCGGATCGTTATCCCTTTCAGCTTTGCCTGGCCGGTGAGTTGCTTGAGCTGCTCTGGCTCTGTTGGATGTTGCTTGAGATGTCCTTAGTGAGCTGAACTCTAACTTCTTGTGCCAGGGGAAGAGGGATCAGGATTTGGGAGGGAGCAGGCATCTTGGCAAGAGCGTCGGGAATCCGCAGCACAGAAATGAGTAAAATGTAGTGGTGTTTTTGTTTTTGTTCCCTGGGGCTCACAATGCACAGCCTGTTAAATTTGAAAGTCAGATGTGCAGTGAGGGGGATCTAAATGGGTCAGGGAAGCAAACCCAGTATCTCTGCACTTTACAGCATGAATAAGTCTCTTGAGACTTAGAAGGTCAGAAGTTCATTTTTTTTTTCTTTTTTTTCTTAACCAGTGAAGTCTTGGGCTTATGCCAAAAGAGCAGTGGGTTAGGGGCTGTAGAGGGATCCCGTGTGAAAAGTGTGTGTCATAGCTGGCCTCCTTCCCTGGAGCGTGTTTGGGAAGGCTTCCTGCTTCTCCCAAGGGGAAATCTCACTGCACTGCTTGGGGTGGATGGGAGCTGCTGTTGCTGTTCTTGGTGAAGTAGTTGCCAGCTTCCCTGGGAAGTTGGCTGTGTTTGGGGGTGCTTGTGGGCTCAAGAAGCTAAAGACTGGGAAAAGTCTGGCTTTAGCTTTTGGTGCACTTCCCTCACTCCTCCCCACAGCACACCTTTTCCTGGCTACCTGCCTCTGTGGTCCAGAGATTCTGGCTTCCCTCTAGTTGTGTGCAAAACTCGGTGGCTCAAGGAGGTGGGGCTTTTTGCCAGGAACTTTTCCAGTGTTGTCCACTCTAGTAAATACTGGTCAGCCCTGTAGAGCGGAGAGATGGAGGATGGGTGATCCCTTCTTTCATCAGTGATCCTGCTTTGTTGGCCGTGGAAAAAACACTCAGACATCACTGCTGCTTGTTTCTTCTGGGCTGCTTGGGAGGGTTGACGCTTTGGCAGCTCTGCAGGGGAACCCTCAGCTCCCTGCACAGAAAGTGAGGACCATCTTTCCATAATCGCTATCATGCAGGACAGACCCACAGAGACAGGCTCTAGGGCCACAGGATCTGTGGAGATGGAAGAGTGCCGTGGCCTCGGATGGCAGGAGGTGCATGGTTTTTGTGCCCGGCAGTGCTGTGTGCAGGCGAGCTGAAGCGGGGGGTGACTGATCTGGGGGACTCCTGTCTGGCTTTTAAGGTGCGTCTCTGGGATGCTGTGGTATGAGCGCTGAAAGCTCCCAAATTTCTTCTCCTAAAACTTTTATTTTGAGATCACCTAGGAAACACAACTGTTCCCCCCCACACCCCTTCTCCAAAGGCGCTGAGCAGACAATTTCCTACCAACTGCCTTGGGGTATGTTGATGCTCAGCAGTTTTGTAAATCCAGTCAGGCTAACCTAGATGCCTAAGGTCATTTTTGGGAGGGGAGGAGGGCCCTGAATGTGCATGCAGGGGAGGGGTGAATCTTGTTTCCTATCCTCTGCCACTGTCGCTGCTGGTGAGGTGGAAGCATATCTAGACCCTCCAAAGCTTGGCCCTTCCTAGTCAGATAAGGGCCGGTTACTGGGACAGCCTGGACTTTTTCTGAGGGGAGGAAAGCCTGCCCCAAAACCATTCCTTTCCTTCTCTAGTGTAGACACCCACTTTGTAGTCCTGCCGCCAAGTGCTGCAGGCAGCCATGTGTTCTTGAAATGTCCTGTGCTGCCTCCTACCTGCCTCCTCCGTCATTTGGGACTTCTGGAATATCGAGGGCTGAAGAGGCACAAGGGAGAAATTAAGTCTCCATTTTTAAGGAGATAGTATTACAAAGTACAATAGCAGAGTTAACAAAAGTATTCTCTGTTGGAAGTACAAGTCTGTCCTTTCTTTCTTTCTCTTTTCTTTCTTTCTTTTTTTTTTTTCCCTAACATGAAATGAGATAAATCTGTTATCAAATATGCCATCAAAGGGATAAAGGGCTTTGTAAAAATCTGAGGTATTTGAAGCTCTGCCAATGGCTGTAGTGCTTGTGTTGCAGATTTTGACTTTTGTCAGAGAAGTCAGGTACATCAAGGATTTTTTTAAACTAGCTCCCAGTAATTTGAGTGCCTTGAATCTATATGTGTGCATATAAAAATGGTGTGAGAACTAAACGTGTTTCTTCTAACAGCCTCTCTCTTCATAGGGTTGGGAAGGGAAATCTGTGTGTAGAGGGTGGTTTGGGGGGGGGTGGGGACCCTGGGAGAAGTCTCTTAAGCTTGCCTGCATCTTAGTAAAAGAAATGCTTCTATTGTCCTGCTGAATCTCATTCAGTACTGGAATCCTTGAGCAGCAGCAGCAAAACTCCAGTGCAGCCTTTGAAATGGGTAAAACTCGACAACTTGAGACACTCAGTTCATAAGCCTGGAATTTTGGAGTAATCTCTTGCATTTTCCCAGGCAAAAATGCACTTTTTGAGACTCTGATGATAGTCTGTGTGCAATTATCAAGCCTGCCTCCCAGCTTTAGCTTCCACAGGACACAGCTTTTATGCTAGCTATTGTGACTTCAAAATGGCATTTGAACAAAAGAATATCTAATGTGGCAAAGCTCTTATTCGTACTAAAATTGTGTACACAAATCATTTCAGGCATTTTCAAAGCTCTGTGGATAAAGTCGTAAACTTAATTTAGTCAGCTCAAATCTGATGCTGAAATTTCAGAACTTGAAAAACTCTTTAGGTGGATGAATACTGTTGACTTCAGTAAGAGCTTGCAATTAGCATTGCATTTACTCGTGGCTAATCATGAGAGATACCTTTGAATACATTCAGCTGAAAATTACAGTAGAGGTAATAAGAGCTAGACTAAAATGTTAATCATATTGCACTTGAAAATTCATGCCCTTCTCTGAATTGTGCTTTGCTCTCTGAGGGAGGCTTTTCTTGGATGTTCCAGCTTGAGTCAGTAACATTAAGAAGTCTTGTTGCCTTGACTACTTAAAAAAAAATAATTGAAAAGCAAAAGCCTCTTCCCATGTCAAGCTGCCCCCTTATGCCATTTGTGAAAAATAGTTGGATTGCATTAGAGGCCTTTATTCATCATGCAGGAGAGGAAGGAGAGAGAATGAGGTGCTTGAAAAGTATTGTTAGAGGTAGCTTGCAGTTGTAACGTAGATTTGAAGTGTCAGAGTCTTATTAATAACTCATGTGGTTTGCTCTTGTCAGTTTTGATACGTACCCCTGTGAGTAATGGGTGTGGAGACGGTGGGTCATAAATTAATTTAAGTGATGGGAGGTTTGAGTAAGTTGCTAGGAAACGGGGCAGCAGACCAGCATAAAGGAACTGGAGTGGATCAGAAAGCTGCCCCTGCAGTAGCTGGTAATTCTTCAGTAAATCGAAACAGTAGTGATGATGATTAAAAAAAATAAAATGCACCTAGGCTTGCTTCTTACATTCATTTTGAGACTTCATTGACTTTCTTGACAGGCAAGCTTAGCTTTATGAAGCCATATAAAAAAGTATGGAACAAAAGCATTTCCATGTTCCACTTGTCAAAGTCTGTCTGAACAAGTTTTGTTTCAAGGCAGACACATGCTCTTCTCTCACATGAATCAAATCTCTGGCCTTTCTTAAAGAACCCCAAGTGTGATGTGTGCTCTACCTTAAGGGAGCTGAGCATCAATTAACTAAGCAAAACTTAACACTAAACTTTGCTTTTATGTAAAGAAAAATCTTTTGGGGGTTTGGCGAGACTGAGTAAGAAGGTCAAACTTGGCAATTCCTTTGGTATGCATAGCTCCAATTTCAAACAGCTTGTTTATCCCGATATTATGCCCCTTGTAATTATTTAATATTGGGGCCAATTGCACCAACACCCCAGGAAACTACTGAGGTGGAAATAAACCCTCCAGCATCTCAATGCGTTTAACATAAAATACAATTAAAAAGAGTTTTGAACATCTTATTTCAACCTTAAAATAGAAATAGTCAACCTTAAAAAATAGTCAGCCTTGCCCCTGTTTAACAACAAATCTTAGTGCTGCTGATTCCTGAAGATGTAAAATATGTTTTCTAGGTAGGCATTGTTTTCTGTGGCTAGAGAGGGATAGTAAAAGAGCTTTAGTGTTTTTTAAGCTTTGTGAACTTTTTCTCTCTCTCAACACAAAAGGCTTCCAAAATACTAATCTGCAGCTGATATTAAAGTAACAGCCTTTTGAATCTGAGGAAAAAAAAAAACCACTTCATTCATCTGCTTTTTTTCTCTTAAGCCCAGTATGTCACAGTCATAAGACTAAAATTTATCTTTTGATTTTGTTTCTTCTCTCCCTCCAGTTAGCTTCTTGAAAACTTGTAGAAGCAAATGCTAGATATTGTTCAAGATTTTCTTGAACAATGCATGATAAGTCATCTTGGAGGATGGGCAGATCAGAAGAAATCTTTATAATAACAAAATGCATATTAATCAAATCCATACTCTGTCATTTATTGTTGAATTAATAATATAAGAATAAATCTTCACTCAAAGTGCAATGTTTGGCCTAGGATTACTATTCAAACGGAGCTGGAGGTATTAAGTGACGTCTGAAGCATAATTAGCATCACAAGGCTGTTTTTTTTCCCAGGGCTGGAGAGAAGTGATGCAGCCATTCAGAGATTTTGAATTTCTTACATGTTTAAATTAGAGTTTTTTATGTTCTAGCCAGTTCAGAACTTCATCTTCCTGGTAAATCCATTTGACTATATTAACACGTCTAAAAATAAATCCTCATCTTGCCTGCTCCCAGAATTTTTGTTCTTGTTATAATAAAAGCCTACTCCAGTTTAGCTTCAGTGGCAGCTGGATTGGGCCTGGCACTGAAGCTTATTCCTAAACTTTCTCAGACTACACACATCCAGTACTGTCAGCTTGTTTATGCAGCTGGAAGTCAGCATGGCTGAAAATGAGTTACATAAAATTGGTGCTTTATGCTTAAAGTTGTAGTTCAGTCAAGGAAACATCGCTCCACTGTGGGCTGGAGGCTGGAGTAGAAGTCAGCTGGTTCTAAAGCTGGTGAACTCGGGTCTAAACTGTTTATTCCAACTTCAGTCCTAATGGAGTTGTGATGCCCTGCAAAGCAAAAGCCTTAAGCTACAATTCTTAAAAGTACTTCTCTGTAGATAAGGAGAAGTATCTCTCTAGATAACACAAATGACAGGATTGGTTTTGAAAACTAAACTAAGCTTGCCTTTGAATTTCTCTTGATGAACAGAAGTTTTGTATGGTAATTGACTCAGTTCTAATAATTTAACTGGTAATCCCTGTGTCTTAACACAGGGAAAGATGTCAAAACTAGAAGCTGTTGCATTTGTTTCTTGTTAGTCTTTGGAGCTCATGGCTCTGTGGTCACTATTCTGCAGCATAAATTACACTCATTATTCTTGTAGTGTTCAGAAGAAACTGCAAAAAGTGGATAGAAGTGGTTAAAGTGGTTTGTAAATAGTCAAACATCCAGAGTCCTTTACCAGCTCAACCCAGTTCTTAGGCACTTAGGTAAATAAGTAGAAAGGCTTCTTGTTCAGGCTTGCTCCATGTGAACCTGACTGTTTTGCTTGGCTGGCTACTAGGTATTCTGTCTATTAACCTTGCCACCCTTTTGTAACTGGTGCATTTAATTATCAGTGGGATGCTTTAAACAGGTAGGGGGACTGATAAGGGCAGGTAATCTGCTTGTTGGGGAAGGTTGAAAGCAACCATTGACATTTTGGCCTATCTGCTGCTCTTTGACAAGTGGGGCTCCGTGAGAAAGTAACTCTGTAACTAGATAAGCTGCTGATTAAAATACTGCTGTTGTGTGAAGCACCCTGGTAGCTGAGATCACTTAAAATCGTTAGTTTAAAAAGAGAGAGAAAAAAAAGGGGGGGGGGAAGAAGCTGCTATACTTTTTAAATATATATTTTTTTTTTTAAAGGAGGGGAGGAGGGAAGACCCCAAGTCTCCCCCCTGTGCCCAGTACATTGTCTCGTTAATGCATGCTAGTTTTATGATTGGAATACATTGTAGTCCGGCCACCCAGACAGAGGCATTGACTGCTAATATTAACCAAGAACAATAGTGTGGCCATACTGACTGCAGTGAGGATTACAGAACATAATGGGGCCTATCCAAAAATAATGCTAATACAGGACAAGCAACAGGAAGCAGCAGTAGACTCAGCATTGCTCGGCTCCCAGACAAACCATGGACTTACTTCACACAATGGCAACTTCAGCACATTATGTATTCACAGGATACTCATTATTCCAGCAGGCTTGCCAGATCAGAGATCAGCCTGGTTTACTGGATGCTTAAGCGTATGCATGGTTTGGATAGCGGTACTTTTGTGTCCTTCATCATTTGGCAGGAGGGTGGCCGTTGTAGTGCAATGAAAGTCTTGACTTCGGCTGCTGCCTTCCCTGTGCCAAGGCAAAATGGGGGGCAAGTCTCTCCTGGAAGCTGCTAATATGGTTAAATTTGTTTTCATGTCTCCTTTCTGTGGCAGTGCAGAGTTTACTGGCACTAACAGCAGCGAAGGAGCTACTCAGAATGAAGCCTAAAGGAGCAGCGTGCTGTGTTTTCATGTGGGCATGTTCTGATGAGGCTCTTGGCTGGGTTGCCTGCTTGGGATTCAGCTGAGCTCTTGGCCATGGGCTTTGAGGTGTGAGATTGCCATGGCTTGGGCTGTGTTTATATACATGGGGTGGAGGGAGTAGCAGCTTTGTAGGGTGTTGCCTTGTCCTTACATAGGCTGTCCCAAAGAGGAGCTTCCTGATGATGTTCCATCTCAAAAAAGGTTAAGAGGGTTAGGTGGTTTTCCTCCTTTTCCGGAGTACGTTCACATGTCCTCTGGGTGAGGAACCAGTGCCTTTAACTCCTTTGAAGGCTATTTAGTTGTCAAAGCTGACTGACCACAGCACGATGTTGTGAGGCACCTGTATGGTGTCATCGTGGAGTGGCAGGGTACCCCAGTGACAGTCCTGGTGATGTTCAGAGGAAGTGGGTTTGTGACTAGCATTAACCCTGCTCAGAGATATCCTCCTCCTGGCCCTTGGGCATGCTGAAACATGCCTCAGTTTGCCTCTTCCATGTCTCACCCCCTTCCCAGCTGTTGCTGGACCCCTTGGTAGTGAGCTGTGGCCTGCTGTGCCAGTGTCCTCACCACCCTCCCTGGATGCAGACAGGGTGTGAGCACTGTTCTCAAACTGGTCTTCACAGCTGTGCAGAGCGTGAGGAGAAGGTTGCTGGGCTCAACCTGCTCTCCTTGTTTGGCAGAGGAGGAGCGGGCGCAGCACTCTGAATGCAAAACTTCCCACTGCATTTGTCTAGTCATGGTTTCACATGCTCAGCAAAGCTCTTGCATGCTTTAACCACAAGGATAGGAGGGAAAGGAGTTTGACAAGTTGCAAGCCCTTTGAAAACGGAGGGAGTGCTTTCGCTAAGGAGCCGGATGTTTTAATCTTGCTCTGGCCCACTGACTTGCAGAGTGCCTTTAGAAGCCAAAGTACAAAAGCACCTCTTTTGGGTGGATGTCTGGATGAAGGGAGGGAAGAAGGTAATCAAGCAGAGAGCTTTAAACACCTGTTTACCCGCAGCTGCCAGGATTCATTTAAATAACCAGAAAGCAGGTTGCATTGCCTGTTCAGACCCTTAAAAGGGACAGTTTCTGATGGGTTTTGGGTCTTCACAGTCACTTGAGCTGTATTATAAATGGATCAAGACACGGTGTCTTGTTATTGAGGGAAACAGCTCTTGCACTCTGGTGCTGGCTTTGTTTTTTGGAATGTGGACTTGACTATTTCTATCCTGTCCTAGCTTAACTCAAAGAAGTTTTGCTTAAATTTGGCCGTGCTGCCTTTCAGTCCTCTGGGCTGTTCTGCAAAGGGTAAGGACTTGCTGTTCCTTTCAAGCTGCCTTTCCTCTCAAGCCAGAATCCCTGCCTTCTGGTCAAGCTCAGGTTTACAGTGGCTAATTGGGTGTGACTCTGGAAAGTTCACTGCTGCCTTGTTGCCTAGGACATTGCTTTGATGGAATAAGGTGCATGATGTGGAATTCTTGTGTCTGGATATATATATTTATTCAAAGACGGGCAGAGGTCATCTATGGGCATGGGAAAACTTAAACCTCCACACTGCAAGCAGTCATTCCTGAGATATCTGAATCCTTGATCTATAGAGTGGGGATGATACGCACTTCTAAAAAATCTCAACAGTGCAGCTTTGCACAGAGCTGCTTTTTGGGGGGGGCTGAGGGAATTGGCTAGAGGTATGTGATAGTTGGATTGTTGAGGGGGGCTTGCTACTGGTGTGAGGCTCTGGGTGTCTGTGTGGCTTTTGTTTAAAAGTGTCCCATCTTGAACACAAAGTCTTGGGTTTTTTTGGTTTTTTTCCCCATGCTGAGAGAGACAGAGCCAAGCGTTCAAATGGCATTCTTTGTATCATGCCTTTTCAGGACAGGGATTCTTCATTTAAAATACTCAGACGAGATGAGAGGGGGCACTTAGAAACAAGGGACTTGCCAGGGTAGGTCTGTTCCCCCTGCATTTTTTTTTCCATCCAGTTATGCAGAAGCATCTCCTCTCTTCTAAGCAAACTCTGGTGTGGTAGTGTAAAGTGGTCACACAAGTATCTAGCAACAGTAGCACTCATAGCTAGGATTCAGCCTTTCCTTTCCTTAAGGGCTAGGTGTGTTGGTAAACAGTCCTGAGAACCAGCAGGGAACTGTTGCTATGAGTTTAGACAAAATATCTTCCAAAACAATTATGCAAGGCCGAAAGGAAAACATCCTTAACTTTATTGGAAGTAGTGTCAGTTGCCATAATTCATTCTCTATATCATAATATTTTTTTTCAAGCTTGCAGTAACATGTTGAGCTTGTGCTGCTTAATGTTGGTAATTAAACCAGTGAGGAGGCACCCAAGATAGTGCAATCTGCATCTGTAATGTGGCTCAGGAGTTCTATTCTGGTTTTGTTTGTTTGTTTTGATTCTTTTTTTTTTTTTACCACTGACTTGTGCAAAGACTTCTTGAATCTGTTTTAAGCAGTATTAGATGTCTGAGTTGCACTTTGGTTTATTTTATTTTCAGAGTTTCTTTCAAGTTGTCACACTTGGTCTAGAATAGAAACCAATAACATAAAACTTTTCATGAAATATTAACCAAAAATGGTTTGGGCCAATAGAGTCTCTGCATAGAAGTTTGGGTGCATGTCTTGGCTTGCCCAGCTTTGCTTACTTTTGGAAGCATTTTCCCACAGTTATCAGTGAACAGAATGGAATCCTGGTCTGCTTTGAATATGAAACATATTTAGGCTATACAGCAAGCCGGTGTCCATCACAAACTGGGTTTTCATTCAGAGGCTCATGCTGTGTCCAGTCGTGAGAAAGCAGTCTGCTCCAATTCTTGTTCTCCTCTTTTTTTTTTTTTTTTTTTTCCCCTCCTTTTCTGTTTCCTCTCCTCTTCAGGAATCTGAGGTCTGCCTTACCCCCTTGCACCTTGTAGCAGCTCACTCTCGGAACTGCATTTTGGTTTCTGTTACAGAGAGGGTGTGAAGCGCTGAGACCACAAATGAGCAGCCTGTGACTGAGCATGGACATAATTTAGGAGAAATAAACCTTGCAGTGCACAGCTGCTATGGCAAAGCATCAAAACTCTTCACAGAGTTTTTATTTGTACTATATTTGTTCTACTCTCCAGAAAGATGTTACATTTGTTGCCTTATCTGTAGTTATTATTATATATCTTACTTTGCAAGTCATATTTTTTGCTTATTTTTCCTCAGCCTTTTTTTTTTTTCCCTTCTGGAGAGAAGGTGTTTTGTTTTGGTTTTTAATCATTGTGTAAGTTTGGATATGGCTGGCTAAATGGCAATTTTGAAAGATACAGCCTGGATAATACTATCTAAGGGTAGAGCTGGAGGAGGAGATGTTTTAATGGGTCTTGTTCTCAAGTTAGGGTTGAAGATAAAGGTGGCTTAGATGTAATAGCTGGCATCTTTCCAACCCATGGAGTCACTTCAGTCAGTTTATGCTTATGATTATTATTGCTGGAGTGCTACAGAGCTCATTGGCAGCTTCGAGCATCTGTAAAAGTGACACGGGGTGGATAGCGCGGCTTCCCTTTCCCTGCTCTTCCAAAGAGGCTGATCTTAGCCTTTGTTTTACAATGCTTCTCTCTCACCCCACCCCCTTCCCATATCCATCAGTTCTTCCCTCCGTTACCTGATACTTGTGGGAGCTGCGATGGCCCTCATGCAGACAAAGCTTTCAAAGGGGGTGCTGAAAAGCAAAGTCCCTGGAGATTGCGCTGTCAAGGCAGGGCACAGTAATCTTAGCAACACTTCTTGCTTTCAGGATGGCTGGGGGAAGGGACATCAAGACTATTTTTCTGTAACTAAAATTCTTTTGAAGCAGTTTTTGAGAGCGGGGGTTTGGTTTTGGGTTTTTTGATGCTGCTGTGCTATCCCGGTGCTTTCTGTCTTCCATGTGCAGTTGTTCCACACGTGCTTTATTTCGGCTGCAGTGCAGTGTCAAAGGCTGTACTTCCTGGTTAAGTACATAAGATGCTTTAATGATGACAAAGATGAGCTATCCAAGGTGAAAGGTCTTCTAAGTCAGACTGGATAAGGTAGCTTACGGGGTTTCAAGAAGATCATGTTTGTCTCAACCATAATCTTTTACCTATTTCTGTTTTCAAGTATTCTGCTTTGGGGCAGAGACCAGAATTTTTCTTTCTAATTAAAATCGTTTTCAGGTTTTTTTTTCCTTAGACATGTGTGGCTTTGAAACTAACTCCTGTTTCTCTTT
The DNA here is from genome assembly GCF_000738735.6 of Corvus cornix cornix. Lineage (NCBI taxonomy): Eukaryota > Metazoa > Chordata > Aves > Passeriformes > Corvidae > Corvus > Corvus cornix. The sequence goes on along the minus strand of NC_047056.1, from coordinate 5,919,723 downwards.
TGCAGAGATCCTACACACTGCTTGTTGAGGCGTGGGATTACAATGATAACTCCACGAGTAAGTATTCCTTCTGCTGGCTTATTTACTTCTGACACCTCTGTGTCCTGGGTGTTGAAAGGCCTCTGGGAACCTCACCAGCTTGCTGTGAGTTAGAGCACGAGGAGAGAGAAAAGCTCTCCCCCAAACAATTTGAAGCAATTCCTCCAGGCTCTGCAGCAGCCTGTCTCACTCACATTGCCTGCAGAGGATGAGTAGCTTGCTCATCTAGGCACCAACAGTTTGATGCCTAAAAATAGATGCTGTTAATTCCTTCTCTCTCCTTTGGGAGAGTAAAAGCCAAGGGATTTCTTCAGGTGTCTTTGTTTGGTTTTTTGGTCTTGTTTTGTTCTTTTTAATTAGGAGCAATATTCAGAAGCCTAAGTCTTGTCCACCTGAAACCTCTCTACAAACTACTTCTCAAAACAGAATGTACTGCTTTAAAAAAAGAAAAAAACCTTAAAATCTGCATAAAACTTGATATCAATATCTGTCTAATGACTGTAGGTGAGAAATAGGAGTGACTGGAAGCTCTTGGGAGTTGGATGTCGGGGCGTTTATATGCAGGGGCTGAAAAAATATTTACCAGACACCACCTGGTAGAGCTGGCTGGAAATCGAGGGTGGGGATCTTTCTCCTGGCATGTTTTTGGTTTCAGAAACATTCTGCTAAGCTTTTCCTGTGGCTAGAGGAAGCTGTACAGGGTCTCCTGGCACATGAACTGTTCTGCTTTTTGCCTACTGTTACTGAAGGAGGTGGGCAAAATTAGCTCTATTTCAACCTAGGGCTTTAACAGTGTGTGTGGTAAAAGCCACAGGAGAGAGTGTGAATCTGAACTCATAAAGCTTTTGTTGACACAACAGGCCTTTTCCTTCAGCTAGGAAGCAGCAGCACTGTGGTCCATCTTACAGAAATCTTACAGCAGCTCCTTGCAGTCTGCTTTGGAATGCCAAGGCGGCAGCCATGCAGGAATGAAATGGGCTTCATGCCTCACGAGAGAAAGGCCTTGTAGAAGTGTGCACAGTGCTGTGCTTTTATGTTTTAATTGGTGAAGAGTGCACGGCTTGGGAACTTCTCTGCACAGATCTGCTCCTTATATTTTTTAAAATATACATGAGATATCCTATTAATTCTTCATTCCAGAAAAGCAGCTGTCCCTTGAGGTGAATCATGTAGCCTGTCAGGGGTAGCCACAACCAACCTCATTCGGCATTGTTGCAGTACCTGTGATTTCAGGCCCTATTCCAGCACAGTCATGGAGCAGTGGCAGGGGGATTTCTTGGATATAGAGTGTTCTATGGAGGAGAAGAAAGTAGATGCTGCAGCAGCAGTGTTGTATTAAAAATGGAAGATGCCTGAATTCAAAATGAAGGTCTTGTTTTATAGTAGGATCTGAGAGTTTTTTCAGACTGAGTCTCTGCCACTTCTTCTATTATTAGAGCTCATCTTTTTTCATGAAACAACTGCATTTCCAAAGCTACACAATGAACCCTTTCTTTGCTTTCATGTTCTGGAAGTATAATTGTCTTCAGACAAAATTGCCTCATTTCTCAGCAGTGCATTTGACCAAGTGCAGACATGTTCTTGCATATGTTCCTGATCTGCATTCCTGCTCCAGCTTTGCTGTCACTTATCCATCTGTAGGTCACTTCAGTCACTGCAGTGCACAAAACTTTTCCTTTGTATGCTGCGTGGCTTGACTTAGTCAGCTTTCCCAGAGATGAAGAGTAAGGCTTGAAGAACTAGTTAAGAAAACAATTAGAACTACACAATTGTTGTCATATAATGTGAAGAGTGGGGGGTTTTTGATGTCCAGGATTTTCTTTTGCCCTAATTGCCACTGAATTGTGAGGACCCTGTGAGAGCTCTCCACAATAAAAGTGGGTTTAGTAGGCCTTGTGTGACTTTTCAATAGCTTTGAAAGCATCCTCTGATCAATGCAGTTGTTAGAAGATCCTGGAGTGGATGCTTCCTTCCCCCCTCTACATTCCGCTCCTCCTACGTTCCCTTTACCACATACTCTCTCTTGTCTCACTTCCAAGAGTGGCTTGCAGTTAAGTTCTGGCCCTGTTGAAGTTGATGAGAATCGTGCTTTGTTGGAGCCAAGATTCAACTCAAATGGTTTTCTTACTCTGGTTCTTGTCTGGTTGCCATCTTGCTACTGTTGCTTCATACATAAAGCTAATGGGCTGACATTGCATCTCAAACTATGTCAAAGAGCAATTGTAAATTACTGGTATCAGTTGCATGTGAATTCTAGGCAGGCATAAAAGACTTCAGCACAATGTAAACCAAGCCATAGCTGGAAGTTGTCTGAAACAAAGACTTTCAAAAATAACTGTGCTGTCCTTGGCCACCCAAACTGCTCAGAGAAGTCTGGACTTTTTCTGTTGTTGTTTTTGCTTCCTGATGCTGCATAGTTATAATTTCCAGACATTGGAGCACTGAAAGGCAAAGGTGGGCAGTCAAAATAGCTCATTTCCATGTGTCTAAAACCTTTGATACAGTTGCCCACTGAATAAAAAGAGAGATTCATAGCTTTGAAGTGTAGCCACAAGAAGTGAATGAAACCAACAGTTTCTGACAGCGAAGTGCGAGCGGAAGCTTGAGATGTACAGAAAGCCTCTCTCTTCCACTTCATCAATTTCTAATGGGTTAATGCTTCCTCTAACCTTTCTATCAAAGCATGGGGTTCTGAGTCAGATGAAGGCAGGGGAGTTCAGAAGATCCCTTTGTCTCAAGCTTGGCCGACTGCTGCTTTTTTATTTGCTTAACCATTCTGCTGTGTTGGGATTGCTTCCTATAAAACTGAAACTGTGGTTGGTGCGGGCTAAGAAGGGCAGAGTTGTTGCAATGCCTCCCCTGGAGTCTGGGTCAGCACCCTTGTGTAAGTGCACACTGACAGGTGGGAATAAGCAAGGGTGGAGGAGTTTTTGTACAAGAAGGAACATGCCAGCGCTTCATTGTGAAAACTCTGGGTGATGGCTAATGGAAAGGAAGCCTAAACCTGTGAGACCACGCTTGCATTTAGGTGGATGGGGGTAGCTTTATAACGTGTATCCAATGGAAGACATTTTATCCATGATCCAGAGTGAAATTGCAGCTGGATTTCATCTGAGCCCCTGAAAGAAATGAAATGCAGTGGATTTAAAAGGGTGTTTCTGTTTGAGTTCAGCCTGTGGTTAAGCTCTCCAAAGAGCTGATGGCTTGAGTGAGAGGTCATAGACAAACAGCAAGGACAAGCTTCCTAATGAGCTGGCACATAGGAGAAATGATAGAGCAGAGGCAAAAGGAAGGCTCACTTTTCCAAGGCAGCTCCCTTTCTGGTGCCAAGCTCCGAAATAGCTGTCAGTGGTATGTTCCCAATGGGGAGCAGGAAAAGGCTGGAAAAGCAAGAATGAGTGTGGGGGTGGAGGTGGGGGGCTGGTTTGCAATACTAAATTGAGTGTCATTCTCCTTTTCTTCTGCCACTTACAGGAGAGGATAAAAGTTGTTTTACTCACGAGGAGCAGGATGTCTTTATGCACACTCGGTGTTTGGGGAAGTGCCTTTGCTTTCCAGCTGTGCTGTGGATGGAGTGTAATCTTGGCAAGTGCAGCAGAGCCATCTCCAGCACGCATGAGTGGAACTATAATTGCCAGACTAGCCCCATTCAAGACCAGCAGATATGCATCTGCTTAAGTACCTCTTAGAATTAGTCAATAACCTTGCTGATGAGATCTAAGAGCCTTACACCTGCACAGCACAGAACATGGTATTGCTCTGGATGTACCAGTATGGAAAGGTCCTTAGGCATCCACATTACCTGTGAATGGGATTTAAATTAATAAAGGCCTGCATGCATTTGAAAGTCTGACACATAGTTGTGGGGTTGGGGGCTTAGTGCCAATGAATAATAAAAACTGATTGAAATGGAAAATATTATAGAACCAGAAATACCAGAAGGTGAATAAGAAATTGTTCCCCTTAATTTCACACTGTAAACATGTAATGAATGCTGTAGTCTCAAGTCACAAATACCCCCAAAAATGGGCAAATGCTCACAATGTCTGAGTATTGACACTCTTATGTGGTTGTGCAGTAAGAGCTTTGACTTCATTCCAAACTGCAGACAAGCAGGCAGGACCTAGTGGTGGATCCATAATGGGTATCCGAGGCTTGAGAAGCCTGCTGGGAAATTTCTTTTTTGAAAGCTGCAAATCAAAGGTCCTTAGCAATACATTTAAAAGCATTTTAGATTAAAAATTGCCCATGTGTCATCTTAAGGCTTTAGTAGCGACTTCATTAGTCTTCAACTCTGCCTCATGTATAATCCCAGAAGGTTCTTTTGTAGTTGTTGGAAGAACAAGCAGCACATCAGTACGTTTTAATTCTTAGCACTCAGAGGTGCCAATACTTCACACGCTGCTAACACACCATTGGCAAACTGCCTTCCTACCTAAAATTCTCCTGCTGCTGGATTATGCTCCCGTGTGCTCACTGTTGGTTTTGAACTCTGTCTGCAAGGATATTTTGGCTGTTTTACGATAAACTTTCACTCAGCAGTCAAGTGCTGGGTAGCAGCAGGTCGTAAGGCAGTGTCAGATCGTTTGAGTCACAAGACCTGGACTACAAAGTGAAATACCACAGATATATACAATGTTCCAAGCAAATGTGAAATATTATTTCAAGCCATAATTTAGACAGTTGTATGGCTCTGGAAGCCAGAAGACTTTACTTTTGCTAGAGCTAAATGTCAAGTGCAAACCTAAACTTTGAAATGCTCTGTAGAGAGGAAGGGGATCTATAGCACATATATGCAGTAGTTTGGGTCTTCTGCTTTGAGCTCCGGTAGTTTTGACTTTGTATTCTCAGCTGCCGTCTGAAGACAGAGCTTCCATGGTATTTCTCAGCCAAAATCTGGTGAGATTGCTGATGTCATCTGAATGCTGGAGTTGATCGTTTTCAATTTAGTGTTTGCACATAAGGAAAAGGCTGCAAACCTTTTGCAGTGTCTTGTGTTCAGTTTGTAGACATGGCTTTATTAGGCTGTTGTAGTATGTTGTTTTTGTAAATGCTCCAGTTGAAAACAAGACTAGTGCCATTAATGGAGAAGCAGGGGAAAACACATTTTGTATCAGTCTGTTGGAGCTGGAAGTAAAAGCAGCTGAATTTTCTTTAGTCATGAACTGTATGAATTCTTAGTGGATACCCTTACACTGCAAAAGGGATAAGTGATTGGCAGTAACTGAACAGTCCCTTTTGATTTCAAGCTTTGTTCTGTTTGATAATGCTGCATGCGTGTTTCAGTTAATGGTTTGTAGCTCCAGGGCAGCCTTATCTGACTGTCTAAAACAGAAAATTAATAAAACCAGCTGGCTGCCTCAGATAGTCTTGCCTGTGAAGCTGGAGAGCTGTGATGTGGCAGTCAATGATGAGACCTAAATGAACTTTTAACTCTGACATCTCTTGTGCCTTGCAGACCCCGATCGCATTATTGAGAAGGCTTCCCACTCCGGCATGATCAATCCCAGCCGCCAGTGGCAGACTCTGAAACACAGTGCAGGAGTTGCCCACTTTGAGTACCAAATCCGTGTGACCTGTGCAGAACATTACTACGGCTTTGGCTGCAACAAGTTCTGTCGACCGAGAGATGACTTCTTCACTCACCACACCTGTGACCAGAACGGCAACAAGACCTGCTTGGAAGGCTGGATGGGACCAGAGTGCAACAAAGGTTTGTGACCGATGCTCAACCTGCAAGGGACCAGTGGGATTGGGAGGGATTTGTAGGCATCGTATCCAGATTGCATTCAGTGGTCAGATTGTGTAGATAGGGGGGCTGAGGACTGATGGGACAGTGACCAGCTCTTTACACAGGGAGCTGGGGGCAGGAGAAGAGTGGTTTCTGCCTTGTGTTAAAGTCTTGGAGAGGTCTGCCGAGTGCTGGGCACTTAGCAGATGTTTTCTTGCTCTGATTATCCGCATCTTTGCCCTTGGGAAGAAAACCCAGCCCACTAACTTCAATGGGAGTTCTGCTGCTGACTTCAAAAAGGATTTCCCCTTTGGTGCAGAACTTCAAGACAAGCAGGAAGGAGAGACTTGTTTTAAAGCTGACCTGGCAAGTGTAAAGCTTTGGTGTTTGAAAAGTCCCAGGCTTGTTTGTTCTACCCGAGATCATGTTCAACATGTTTATTAGGGAATGGTTACTACCTAGGTAATTGGGGAAGGAGAAAGCAGGACCTAGAACAGAATATCGGCCTGTCTTAATGACTGAGTTTACCTGCAATTTGAATTGTTGCTCATCTTGATATCCTATCTGTTCAGAGATACAGCCAGAACTAAATCCAGAGTAGTTACAAGTTGGTTTGAATTAGGTGTAGAGCCAGGGAGAGTGGCCCAGATCACCTGCAAAAGACAGAGAAAGGAAATCTGTAGACTTCGAGGCAAGATGGTTTCTCCCACATAAAAACAGCTCTTTGAACAGCACTAGGGACAATTCCTCTGCAAAGCCAGAGGAATAGATCTCCTATAGAAAAGAAAAGCTGATAGATTTTCTATCTTAGGGAGTCACCTACCTTGGTTTTCCTTCTGGTAGACTTGATGCGAGACACTTGTTAAAACCGAGGATTTGGCAGGATTACAATGCTGGTTGGAGATTAAAACATTCTCACGAGTGCGAAGGTGCTGGAAGCGGGCAGCATGCTGATACTCTTCTTTTTTGTTGTTTCAACAGCTATTTGTCGTCAGGGATGTAGCCCCAAGCATGGTTCTTGCACAATTCCAGGAGACTGCAGGTAAATGCTTCCTATCCCTCCTTGCTTTCCCCCCAGCCCTCCCCAGCTAATTAAACGAGTGATGCTAAACACAGTAGGACTGGGGTGGGAGGGCGTTTTGGAAGTTGTGGTTTTGACCAAGACACATTTTTCATGCTGACTTGCCCAGAATAAGAGGGGAGCAGGCTTTTAATGCACTGATAATTTTAAGAAGCTTTTGGTTTGTGAAATGGTGGCACTGAGGGAGAGGGGGGTATGGGATAAATCGTATGAATGCTGCCTAATGAGCACTAACTAATTGTTTCTGTATAAATAGTGCAAATGTTTGGTGGGTGTGTTTTTTCCAACAGCCTGATTAATAGGCTTTTTCAATTCCAAGCTTGAAGTACAGTGTGGCTTTTCTCTCTTCTTCTCCCTTTCACTGTTTCCCCCTTCTTCCCTCCCACCCCCTGGTTTCTTCCATCAGTAGGCAAAAGTCAAGCATTCTTTAGAATGGGATTAGTTAAATCTCTGGGTTCCTTTCCCATTGTGAGCCTGGCTCCAAGTGCTGAGAGGTTAATGGCTGGGATGAAATCTTGTCAGTGGGCTCTGATGAATGCCAAATTTTGTTGCTGTGCTTTGAAGTCCCTTCTGTCCTGGCAAGGAGACAATGGAAAGCAGATTTTATCCATAACCCAACAATTAAATATTTGGAATGCCTTAAAATATGCAGCATATATTTACAGCACAGGGAAGTTTTGTCCCTTACTCTTAGAGGGGCAGTAGATATTAAGTGTGGATATTCTTTATCAACAGACAGGTTCTAAGTTGCTGCATGTAACCCTTTATCATTTCTGTTTACAACTGAGAGCTTCTGAGGTTACAAAATGTTGATATTGATCCTGTGTGGGAAGGGTTAAAAGTGGAGTTTGGGTATTCCTGAATAAGACTCAGAAGTCTGAAGGAATAGAAAGTAATTTTTCCGCCCGATGAGCGTGTTGGTGGATTCTCTGTTGCTGGGAACCTTTGCCTGAAGTGGACTGCTTGATGAGCTAGAGTTCCAACAGGAACTGAATCTGGAGTGTCTGACAGACTGTTCTATAAGAATTCAGCCTAAATAGCCATAGTGGCTCACTCATTTCCTCTACTTCTGTAATTCATGCTTCAAAACAAAAAAAAATTACCAAGGAACCTTCTGAAAGTGAGGTGGGAAATAACCTCTCATCCTCACAGAACCATGGCAAAGTGAAAGTCCAGCCACAGGATGGACTGCTGTCCTGTGATTTTAATGTTCAGCAGCACTGATATAAGCTGGTTAACCCCCAGAACACCAAATCTAAATCTTGTTTTAATTAAAAAAAAGCCTAACAAGCAGTAGGAAGTATCGGGGGGCCAGATGCTGAAAGGAGCATATCAGTCAGGACTACCAGTGATTTGTGCTTCTGTCATCAGAATAAACATGCCTTGTAGGGGTTGCTGTCTCCTAGTCAGAACAACAGGCTTTGTTTCCAGATTTTTTTCTTCCCTTTCTCTTTCTAAGTCTCTTGCCTCCCACTCACTGCCCAGACATGCACTAGTGCTCTTATTTACTTAAGGTGCAACTTTCCCACACTTGATTTGCATAGTCTTGAAACAATGCTGTCCTTCTGGTGCTTTCAGATAACTTCTGCTTGCCAAGTTAGACCACTATCTTTAAAGTGAACACAGAAACAAGATTTTATTTTCTTTTAAGTTTTGATGAGTCATATAGCCTGTATGCTACAAATGCAACAGGGTTTAAAAATAACATCCGAGCAGAAACTGCTCTGCGTTCTGGTACAACAGACAACTTGCAAATGTTCTTAAAATATCCTTTTCCCTTTCGCTGCCAGTCATTTTCTTCAATGCAGGCCAGCCAACTAAACCATTTTTACTCATGAATCACTATACAAGGAAAGTTAACTTTAAATTTCTCATGAGAAACTGCTGCGTACATATTATTAAACATGAGTTATTGCTGTGAATCTTTTTCTGGAACTGATATCTCACTCTTTTTTTCCTAAATGCCCATAGCCTTATCCAATTTTGTGTGTTATGTTTTGAAGCTGATGTTTGAAGTAGTACCTTTGGCTCTAAAGCTCATTAATTTTTTTTCCATGTGGTGTGGGGGTTTTTAAATTATTTTGCTTTCTTCACACTTGTTCTAAAGAAAACAAAACCCACCACCACTTTGATTTGACAGAAAGGAGTAAAATCCTTAATTTGGATACCTGCTTTTGCAGGTGAGGTCCCTTAGTTGGGCTTGTGTGCAAGCTCACAGGCAAGTTGCTTTAAATGCAATACAAATTAAAAGCATACGGTCCTAAATCTTGATCTTTGTGCATTCTCATTATATGCCCTATACAGAAGGATTTTCCAAGGATTTTCCAAGAGCCACTTGAGGGAGGTTGTTTTGCCTTATCTGGGTGTTTTTCTGTTCTTTGCACTGACTGGCTTTTTTTAATACACAAACTAATAAGAATTTCCCACTGACTTTGAAAAGGCTGCTATTGTAATAGCTGTTAAAGGAAAAGAGTTAATTAGGATGCAGTTTGTCACCTGAGATTTTTAGAAGGGAAGTTGGACTTACCACTGGCTGTGTGTGATTATCCATTGGATAGATCCTTCTGGCTTTTTCCCATGAGAAGAAATTGCCAGCAGAAGAATGGTGGGGGGTTTAACAAATAGAAAGCTTAGCTGACTTCTGTAGAGCTGAGGTTTGTTTTCATAATTTAGTGACAGCTTAGTGCATAATTGCTGCTGATCAATTACTCTCAGGACCTGTTAATGAAATACAGTACCTCAACAGAGCCTTGCTTTTCATTTTCAACTTGTTTTGCTTGTTTTTATCTATAGATCCACTTTAATTTGAAGGATCCGTGGTCTGTCTTGCTAGTGAGAACTAAATGAAAGCCAAAATAAGCTTTCCCTTAAGGGAGCTTTATTTTAAAAGAACATCTTCCTTTTAAGTAGAAAATTCAGGTAGCTCATTGATAATGACAGTAAAGAAATCAAATAGTGATAAATTCTTCTTCAGACATCAGTGTTTCTCAGAATTGGATATGATTTAGTTATTCCCTGAGAAGAGGTTATTAACATCAATCAAATTCAGAAACACACCGACAGCTGATCTTTGAACGTGTGCAAAATCCTGATGTGCTGCTTTCTTCCATCCCTGACTGTGGCCCAGTCCATACTGGCTGTGTGTGCGTGTCTCTGTCCAGAATAAGGTTGGCTTTTGATAGAGCAGGGAACTCCTCATGTTTTGCTACTGCTTTGCCAAGGCCCAGAGTTGGTGGTTATGGTTTTGTTTGTCTTCCTGCAAACCCAGCATGGCTGAAACGCCTGGAACCTTGTATTTATGAGGATCTCTGGATAACTATTGTTTCCACAGACTTTTTCGTCCCCCCTTCAATTTATAAAGCACCCTGTCAAAGTCCAGAGATTGATTTGTAGTGCACACCCACCCTCTCTGCCACATTTATATGAGGCTCCAAAGGAGTATTATTGTGCTGAATGGCCTCATGCTGGTTTTCTCAGAACAGTTATTCTTTTGTCAGGAGGCCGGCTACAGAGACCTTGGCAAAACTACCAAAATGTTTGTTTACAAGAAACCATCAAACAATCCTTGAATAGCCTCTCCCCTCCCCTCATCCTGCCCTTCTGCCCCACTTCCCCAGCCTTTCTTCAAGCTTTGGAGTTGCACACTCATATCTACACACAGCAATTACGATGGGGTTTGGTTTGTTTCCCTGTTCTGATTTTTTTTTTTCCTTTTTTTCACCCTTTAACTGAAGGTGTCAGTATGGATGGCAAGGCCACTACTGTGATCAGTGCATTCCGCACCCGGGATGTGTCCATGGCACTTGCATTGAACCATGGCAGTGCCTCTGTGAAACCAACTGGGGTGGTCAGCTCTGTGACAAAGGTATGCTAATCCCAGAGGGCCATGTAACACTTGAATGTCAGCGCTGGCAGACTTTGCACTGAGGGAGTGCACACGGGGCTGAGTGAGCTCCTGAAACGTGCTGGGAGCGTGCTGGCCCTCAGCTGCTTGGCCTTGTCCCCACTGCTGTTCTGGCATGGTCAGCATCTGTCCTTAGCTTGTCCCTGTCCTGTCCCACTCCTGTGTGGGGATGCATTCTGTAAAGGCTCTGGGATAACAGAACAAAGCACGTGGTGATGTTCCTGTTGCTTTCCAGCCATGGCTTTAACACTCCTCCCCTCTTGCAGATCTGAACTACTGTGGAACCCACCCACCCTGTTTGAATGGTGGTACCTGCAGCAACACTGGCCCTGACAAATACCAATGTTCCTGCCCTGAGGGCTACTCAGGACAGAACTGTGAAATTGGTAAGTTGGATGCAGCTGCTGAGCTGCCACCTGACAGTTCATTTGTGCCAGCTTTTGGTGGCTGGTTTTGGATGCACTTTATGAGATTGAGGAAAACTCCATTTCTAGTGTATCCAGTCAGGGCTGGGTACAAAGATCTAGCCTTTCCTGTTCATGCTTCATCATGAACATTTAGTGTCTCTGAAATCAGCCTTCTGCTCACTGGGGAGGTCACTCCAAGCCCCCCTGTCTGGCTGTGGCTCCAGCAGGTGCCAGTCAGTGTGCTGATGAGGTTAGCACGGAAGGAGACCTCCTGCGAGCCAGGAAATTCCTGGTTCTTGCAGGAGCACAGTGCAGCAAGATGGTGTGTCCAGAACAGAAGCATGTGGAGGGAGCAGGGGTGGCTCTGGTGGCATTGCTGTAGCTGCTGCCATGATGTCCTTCTGTCCCTGTGCAGCGGAGCACGCCTGCCTGTCTGACCCTTGTCACAACGGGGGAAGCTGCCTTGAGACATCCACGGGATTTGAATGTGTGTGTGCTCCTGGCTGGGCTGGACCAACTTGCACTGACAGTGAGTCCTTTTCAGTGTTTATTAAAAATGTGCCAGTTTGCTGGTTTTGATCAGTCTTTCTAATCCCTCATAAACTTACAGGGCAGACTACTTAACCTTTCCCAGCCTGAGCATTGGTTTCTGGCAGCCATTTATACCCCTGTGTACTCTCTTCCCCTCTGCTTTTACCAAGGTTTTTGTCAACTACCAGGGGAGGGAATAGCCAAAATCATCTTGAAAGAAGCAGAGTGCTGAATTTTTGTAGCATTCTGGCATGTTATTTAAAATGCTTTTTAGACGGACTTGCTGGATCAAAATATGACTTCCACTTACAAAAAGGCCACAGCGGTAAAATTTTCCCCTATGCTTTGAACCCATTTGTCACACTGCTCTAATTTTTAAAGGAGGCTTTTGCTGAAATCAGAGATGACCTAGAAATTCCAAGTAGAAGTCCTGTTGCCTTTCTGCTCCTCAGGGAAAACCCTGGGTAGCAACAATCCATTATCAAACTTGTCAGTTACTGCCATTGCCAGTCTGGGAGCGGAGCTAAGTCTTTCCTTACTCTGCATTACAGATATTGATGATTGTTCTCCAAATCCCTGTGGTCATGGGGGAACTTGCCAAGATCTAGTTGATGGATTTAAGTGTATTTGCCCACCTCAGTGGACTGGCAAAACGTGCCAGCTAGGTAAGAACTGCTTTCTCTTCATCCAGTGTTGTTCCAGAGCCAGGAAAGATAAATGCAAAAGGGATCATGGTCCTGCATTAGTCATGGTCATGTTTCTGGAGCGTGTGGATGTATTGTGGCACATTGAAGACATTCAGTGTCTGTTTGCAGGACTGGGGTCTAGGACAGTGACTAAGAGTAGTGTGGCTTCCATCACCTTGCTTTTGCGAGCTGGCACTTGAAGGAAATAGTTAACCAGAGACATCTCTCAAACCAGAACTGCCCTGAAGTGGGGAAGGGTGCATGTTGTGCCTCCCAGTCCCACCCCCACATGTGTTTCTCCCTTTACCCTGTGAGAAAGTTGCTGTATCTCTTCAACCATGTCAACTCCTCCAGACCCAGGAGTTCACAGCTGGGTTCCAAAATGTGGATGATCTCAGGGAGAATGAGCTGGCTGCATTCTTTACACAACACACTCATCCCAATGAACAGGCTGCAGCATTCCTCCCTCAGAATGCTCAGCCGAGATGTGTGTGTGGGGGCAAGTTGCTCCTAATGAGTGGCTGGGTAATTGTGAAATAATTAGCGTAGCCTGTACGTTCTAATTGCAGAGAAACTGAAAGAGCTTGAGAGGCTGATGTATGATTGACTTTTATTCTTTCAAGTCACGCTAATCCCTGTTGTCCACTGCAAGTTCCTCTTAGCTCTGTAGGAACTTCTGGGGGCGTGGGCTTCTCCCCTCCCCGCTGAATGTTCCTCTTGGTTTTCCAGATGCGAATGAATGTGAGGGCAAGCCCTGTGTCAATGCCAACTCCTGCAGGAACCTGATCGGCAGCTACTACTGTGACTGCATTACTGGCTGGTCTGGCCACAACTGTGATATAAGTAAGTGTCCATACCCTTGGGTTTGTTAAAGGCCAGTTCTATGGGCATGTGTGTGTGTGCCACTGAGTTCTAAGCTCAGATTTAAACACTGGGCAGAGCCCCAGCAGCTGATGTTTTTAGAAAGGGAGTAGTTAGTAAGGAATGAAAATATACAATTTTATCAAAGTCATTAGCCTGTACCATAGCTATATTCTGATAAAGGGACTAAAACAATGATGTGAAGTTTTACTGCCTCTCCTAGAAGAATCGTGAAAGGTTTCCCACCCATTATAATAACCTTATCTCAAGGAAGGCATGCAGGAAACTTGACAAAAGGTTTATCTAGCTGCAGTTGTAGAGAGAACTGAACTCTCTATCTAGTGTAAATACATTTTTGCCTTCTAACCATGCTAATTTTGTTGCAGATATTAACGACTGTCGTGGACAATGTCAGAATGGAGGATCCTGTCGGGTAAGCCATTCTTGTTTTGCTTTGGTTTCCCCACGACTTGCAGCAGTAAGTGAAACATTTGAGTCTAAGCACAAATAGTTTGGAAAATAGCAATTAGCTGGTATAAATTGTCATTTCTTTAAGTTGGGGGGAGGGCCTATGTCATGCCACAGCACGTCGAGATATGTCTGTAGAACAGTAAGGGCAAAAGAATATAACTTCAATAAATGACTCATTTTCACTGTCAGTCTCACCAGTGAATGGGCTGGTGGTTGTGCAAACTACTTACTGGAAATGCAGGCACTTGCCTTCAACCTGTGGATTGATGTATCCTGCCTGGAAAATTAGGAGTGTAAGCTGGGACTGGGTCTCTGTGTGTGTGTTTTTTCCCCTCTAAATATTTTTGCCTTGTTTGGACACAGTAATATGATTTTTCTTTTTTAACTTTTTTAAACTCTTTTTTCTTAATAAGAATGTATTGAGGGAGGAAAACCCTTAACTCTAAACTTTTTTTTGTTCTTTCCCAGGACTTGGTTAATGGTTATCGGTGTATCTGTCCACCTGGCTATGCAGGAGATCACTGTGAGAAAGACATCAATGAATGTGCAAGTAACCCCTGCATGAATGGGGGTCATTGCCAGGATGAAATCAATGGATTCCAATGTCTGTGTCCTGCTGGTTTCTCAGGAAACCTCTGTCAGGTAAGAAGCCTGGGTGAAAGGCAGGCCCTCAGCCAGTGCCGTTTGTTCCGACGCTCCGGATCTGAGCACGGAATGCCTTGCATCCAGTGAAGCATAGTATAAAGTTGTACTCGATATCGCTGTCAGTCTGCCAAGAAAGTGCTTGATTAATATATATTGGGGGGGGAAAGAAACCAACAAACCCCTGACAGGCTGCAGAGGATTCTCTTTGTTAAGCAGACTGCAGGGTTTGCACGTCAGGCTTTGTGGAGCTCTAACTATTTACTCTGGCAATTTAATATCAAGAGTTGTCTGCTGAAATAGTGGCAAGTCCGACTAAACTCTGTGTGCTATGAATGATTCTTTGAGACAGCAGATAAAAAGGTCAGATTCCACAATGTCAGCATGGTGAGGGAAGGCCGTGATAAACCTCTTTCACTCAGCTTTCCCTCACTCCCTTTCCTCCCCCTTCCTATTTCCCTTCCCTCTCTGTGCACTACTTACAGCTGGACATAGATTATTGTGAGCCAAATCCATGCCAGAACGGTGCCCAGTGCTTCAATCTTGCCATGGACTATTTCTGTAACTGCCCTGAGGATTACGAAGGGAAGAACTGCTCCCACCTGAAGGATCACTGCCGCACCACTCCTTGCGAAGGTTTGTGTTGCCTTGCGGGTCAATGGGAATGTCTGGCAGTGGCTCCTGCCCCTCCCCTCGCTGGAGCCCTAATGCAGCTCCTGCAAGGGAGTCACTTGAGTAGCTCTGATGTAAAGAGGCTGAATTTTGCCCTCTGCCTTAGTTCTCTCTTTATGTGAAAAGATGAGTGATATTTGTAAGCATCAGCTATTGAAAGACAGTTTTATGTCAATGTGGACAGAAAGCACAGGTAGCAAACAGCCTGATGCATTTATTCCAGGCCATGGATGTGGTCCAGCAATCATCAGATAAGATGCTGTGGTTATTTTATGCACAGTTGGCAGAGTCCTATTATTTTAAAGCAGCAAACATATTTCCAGTCATATGTTCATGGTTTCACTCGATGATCTTAAAGGTCTTTTCCAACCAAAATGATTCTATGGCACGAGTGTCTTCTAAACATCCATGGCTGGAAGTGAAAATGTTGTTCTTAAGGAATCAGGTCACATGGGCAATTCTCATGCTGGTCTCTGCTTTTCTGCAGTAATTGACAGTTGCACCGTGGCAGTGGCTTCCAACAGCACACCCGAGGGGGTTCGCTACATCTCTTCCAATGTCTGTGGTCCTCACGGGAAGTGCAAGAGCCAAGCGGGTGGGAAATTCACCTGTGAATGCAACAAAGGATTCACTGGCACCTACTGTCATGAGAGTAAGAGCAAAAAACAGAATGTATTTTACTGTCCCCCACTCTTACGGGAAAAAGGTTCCATCCTTCCCTCCCAAACCCCTTTAAGGTTTCTTCATTGAAACTCAGTGAACCTTGGAACTGCTGTAAGTTTTCATATCCCTCATGGGCGAGGCAGAGTGGAATTTGCTAGGCCTTGGGGGAAGTTCATAGTAATGAACCCTGTGGCCTTGAATCGTATGTTTTTAAAAACCTTATGTATACAAGGTCTGAGGGAGTTAATAGTAGGTTTTAACGTGGATCTTAAGGACTCCTGATATTTTTTCTGGTTTTAATAGTGACAGGTTCATCACCTTACACAGTTTTTTACCCTTTTTTCATCTTGCTTATAACCATTCCTCTCCAAAGGGTATTAGAAATGGAAGTAGCACCAAACAGTCTGTAATAAGATGATGACTCCTAGTAGCTGTACTTTTAGTTTGATTTTTTTCCCCTCTTTTTTTAATCCTCTTTTCTCTTCCCAACTGTTGCAGATATCAATGACTGTGAGAGCAACCCCTGTAAAAATGGTGGCACTTGCATTGATGGCATCAACTCCTACAAATGTATTTGTAGCGATGGATGGGAAGGAACGTATTGTGAAACGAGTAAGTTATTCATCCTTCAGCACACAGAAAGATCTCTTGGGAGAACACTGGCTGGCACTGTCTTTAAGATTACAGTGACCAGTGTCAACAAACTCTGCTTCAAAGGCCATGGAGGACCAGGTACTTCCACCGAGTCCCAAGCTTTTGTATTGGAACTAAAGCCAAATTACAAAATTGGACTGGAATTAGAACCTGGCTCTCTCACTGTTCAGTTTCCTGCTCTATCCTTTGGATAACTTCCAGGAA
Source organism: Corvus cornix cornix (assembly GCF_000738735.6). NCBI lineage: Eukaryota > Metazoa > Chordata > Aves > Passeriformes > Corvidae > Corvus > Corvus cornix. Next base: position 5,903,177 of record NC_047056.1, on the reverse strand, counting down.
GAAACCCCTTGCATTAGTAGATGCCACTTTAGGAATGGCTGTCTGCATGTCACACTTGTATTTTGTCAGTCTCGGGAGCAGAAGAGCACTCTGCTCCCTTCCCCTGACTAACAGGGCAGTTTATGTAATAGGCCTTTTCACTGCTTGTTTCTGAAACAAGATTACAAACAAAATGAAAACAAACTGGAGGAATGTGGTGAAACAGTCTTCATCTCTGCGACAGTGCCTAAAGCTTTAAAATACTGACTTAAGCATTTAATCCACGATTGAAACACAGGCCAAAATTGGGGATGGGTTATGCTCCTTTCAAGCACTGTGTTTGTCAATTCTGTAAACACCACTGAGCCTGTTTTCTCTCCTTAACATATCCAGATATTAATGACTGCAGTAAAAACCCTTGCCACAATGGAGGAACTTGCCGAGACTTGGTCAACGACTTCTTCTGTGAATGTAAAAATGGGTGGAAAGGAAAAACTTGCCACTCCCGTAAGTTCAGCATTTCCAAAACATAACAGGCATGCTCTGATAGGCTGCTTGAACTTGTTGCCATAAGAGAGCACCAGTATTAAGGATAGTTTGGGTTTTCCACAGGTGACAGCCAGTGTGATGAGGCGACGTGCAACAACGGGGGGACGTGCTATGACGAGGGGGACACTTTCAAGTGCATGTGTCCTGCGGGATGGGAAGGAGCCACTTGTAACATAGGTAAATACCCTGCATAATCGCCAGGAAGCAGATGCAGCGCTGCAGCTCTGACCTCAGCTGTTCCTCTTGGCTCAGACTTGAGGGCTTTCTAACCACTGAGCGGCAAACATTGTTTGTGTTACAGCGAGGAACAGCAGCTGCCTGCCAAACCCCTGTCACAACGGTGGTACCTGTGTAGTCAGCGGGGACTCTTTCACTTGTGTCTGCAAGGAGGGCTGGGAAGGACCTACATGTACCCAGAGTAAGTCAGCTCTGCTTGAACTCTTCCAGAGTGTTGCATGATGAGAACATGAGCTCATCCTGTCGCCCTTGGAGTCAAGATTGAAACCAGAAGGGAAAGCTTGTTTGATGTAGGCTTTAGCATCACCTGAATCTTTGTTTTTAATGACTTTATGTGATAGAGCCTTGACCTGGGCATGAGAAAGTTGCAAATGAGCTAAGTGGAGACAGATGTTGTCTTGTTTTCTCCTGCATTCTTTTTCTACAAGCAGCTCTGTCTGCTTCCACTTTTTTCCCCCGTTAGATTCTTTACAAGGATCTCTTCCTGTGTACATGTGTTCCACAATGTAGTTAACAAATTTTGTGGTACAAGCCTGGAATCAATTTAGTAGAGAATTTCAGCATATTTTTGTAAAAGTTGAGCTAAGTGTATCTTGGGCATTCGGGGAAGTTTGATCATTCTTTACTGCCAGTAGAGCTGTATTAGCCAAAGTCTGCATGTTTAATGCTGTCTGTCTTTGCTTTGCAGACACAAACGACTGCAGTCCTCATCCTTGGTAAGTTTGCTATGTTTATCCTTTGATTTTTTTTGTTGTTGTTTTAGAATTCTGGGTTCCTTTTATCGGTAGCAGTTTTTAATGTCTGTAATAATGCCTTTTCTCTGCAGTTACAACAGTGGCACTTGTGTGGATGGAGAGAACTGGTACCGCTGTGAGTGTGCTCCAGGCTTCGCCGGGCCCGACTGCAGGATCAGTAAGTGTTCGATGGCTCTCTGCCTCAGTTCTTGTCTTGCTTGGATCTTGTTGGAAGACAATCATCTTAATTGAGTTAAGTGGTAGATCAGATGAGTGATAGATGTCTTGTGTCATCTCTATCCTTACCTGGATCCGTAGCAGATTTGGAGAGGGCAGGAATCACACTGCAAATGAAAGAAATTTAAAGTCATTCAGCTGGAGCTGAAACCTCTTGGTTCAGCTGAGTGGGCAAAATACTCTTTGGGACTGTCTTCCATGTGTTTGTGTGGCCCAGGCTTCTGCTTGAGATGAAAGTGTGCCAGCCAAAAACCTTGTCAGTTAATAAGCCACCTCCAAGCCCTGAGGTGATGTATGCGCTTCCCTGTAATTTAGTAATAATTACAGGTAGGAGGACACTTTTTTTAATAACAGCCATGGCATAGAAGTCTCGCAGCAGCAATAGAGCTGGGAAGGGTTTAACATTGACATCAGTTGAAGAATCTAGTGGGGGACAAAACTGGAACACATCAGAGGAGAGGAAGTGTGTCTGTGTAGGAAGGAATGTGTCCTTGCCCTGGAAAGCTCAAGTAGCCACAGGGGTCAGGTTTTGATCTTTGTTAGTGCCACACAGCAGAAACGTCAAAGGACTTTTCTGAGGTTATACTGGTGCTGCAAGCAGGAATCTATGTCCCAGGAGACACTAGAAGATGAACATAAAGCTCCAGTAGGCAATTCTATCCTATGTTTGCCTTTTTCCTGACAAAACAAAAGGATACTATGGAGTAACTATTCTATTTCCTCTCCTTCCCATCATAGATATCAACGAATGCCAGTCCTCGCCCTGTGCCTTTGGAGCCACCTGTGTAGATGAAATTAATGGGTACCGTTGCATTTGCCCCCCGGGTCACAGTGGTCCAGGATGCCAAGAAGGTATTCCAGATGCCAGAGCTGCTCCTAGCACTTGCAGCAAGAGCTGTATAATTGCATGTTGATGGGTTTGTGGTTGTATGGGATTGGTTTTGGGGTGTATTATCTGTTGTTTTTTAAAGCAAGTGTCTTTATTGAAGAAGCAAACTTAGTGGGAAGTTTAGATGAACTTAGAAAAGGGGTTTTTTCCTATTTTAAGCTTATAATTCTGTTCAATCTCTCTTCAGTTACAGGAAGGCCTTGCATTACCAGTGTTCGGGTAATGCCAGATGGGACTAAGTGGGATGACGACTGCAATACCTGTCAGTGTCTGAATGGAAAAGTCACCTGTTCTAAGGTACAGCTGTGCTGTGCTGTGGGTTACACCATTTTCTGTCCTCTAACCAGTGGGTTCTTACCAGTATTTATTCTCTCCTAGGTTTGGTGTGGCCCTCGGCCTTGTGTCCTGCATGGCAAAGGCCCCAGCGAGTGCCCCGCTGGCCACACCTGTGTCCCTGTGCGGGATGACCACTGCTTCACCCACCCGTGTGCTGCCGTGGGGGAATGCTGGCCCCCCAACCAGCAGCCTGTGAGGACCAAATGCAACTCGGATTCCTACTACCAGGACAACTGTGCCAACATCACCTTCACCTTTAACAAAGAGATGATGGCCCCAGTAAGTAGCAGCAGCTCACTGGGCTGTGGCACACATAGACTCACTTCCCAGAGCATAGAATGATGTTCCACGTAGGGAAAAGTGCAGTAAAAGCTGACACTGCCTTATTATCAAAGAAAACAAAAAGCAGAGGAGGATTAATACAGCCTTGCAGCCTAAATCCTTTTGTGACTAGAGAAGAACAAAAGCTAGGTTGGAGGAAATTCCACCTCCTTTTCCCTTGAGAACTCTTACTTCAGGGCAAGAAAAAAAAAATCCCGAACAAATCTTATATCTGTGTGTTCGTGTGCATATGTATTTTACAAAGCCAACATCTTTTTTGTATCCTCCAGGGCCTTACCACAGAACATGTTTGCAGTGAATTGAGGAATCTGAATATTCTGAAGAATGTTTCTGTTGAATATTCCATCTATATTACCTGTGAACCTTCCCACTTGGCAAATAATGAAATCCATGTTGCTATTGTAAGTATTCCTGGAATATTTTTAAATATGTCTTAGTAGTTAATTGCTTGGATATGTGTGCAACATGTGGATTTCATCAAAATCTTAATTCCTGGCTTGTCAGCACTTCTTGTGGTTTAGTTTCCATCCTGATTCCCTTTAAGAAAAGGAAAGGAATTCTGGTTACATGTGCGTGCGTACCTGAAAGCTGCCATCTGGGGGCAGCTGTAATAGGGGGAGTAAAACATTCCTCTGTTACATTCTTGCTTTTTTGGAGGTTTTGGTCTTTTTAAGGATGAGGACAAAAATTCTGAGTTCTTAGTTTCTGCCCATAGCAGGCCTTTTTGCTTTGTTTCTGTTTTGTCATCTGTTAAAAGTAGCAAGAGCCTTCGCTGCCGGTGAAGGTTTATAAATAGCAGGTTCCCCCGTGCATCTGATGTGGTGCTTGGTGTTAATTGCGTGCCTTCTCCTGCAGTCTGCAGAAGATACTGGGGAAGATGAAAACCCGATTAAAGACATCACGGATAAGATCATCGACCTTGTCAGTAAGCGCGATGGGAACAACACCCTCATCGCTGCCGTTGCCGAAGTCAGGGTGCAGCGGCGGCCGACCAAGAACAAAACAGGTGAGCTGCTCCTTGGCCCCAGACTCCTGTACCTTGCCCTGACTGGAACACCCCTTCCAAGGGGCAGGGGCTTTCCTCTCTTCGGAGACTTGTAGCAAGTTTGGAATCTCTGCTTCTTGGCCCTGTTCATCAGGAACAATGGGGAGGCTTTGCACCAAGGTATTTTTATTTCTAAAAACCCTAAAAAAACTTTCCAAAAGTTCTCTAAACCTGTGGCCTGACCTGGCAAAAGGGCTGCTACCCTTCCGTGCTCCTCATGGAGAAATAAGTGAAGAAACAAAGTGTAAAAACTGAGGTTTGTTTTCTCTGTAGACATCCTGAAGTGTCCCCTGTGGTTTGCAGCAGGACTAACTCTCTCCTCTCTCTTCCAGATTTCCTTGTGCCCTTGCTGAGCTCAGTCCTAACAGTAGCCTGGATCTGTTGCCTGGTCACTGTGTTTTACTGGTGCATCCAAAAGCGCCGAAAGCAGAGCAGCCACACCCACACAGCCTCTGACGACAACACCACCAACAACGTAAGGGAGCAGCTGAATCAGATCAAAAACCCCATTGAGAAACACGGAGCAAATACTGTCCCCATTAAAGACTATGAAAACAAAAACTCTAAAATCGCCAAAATAAGGACACACAACTCCGAGGTGGAGGAGGACGACATGGACAAGCACCAGCAGAAGGCCCGATTTGCCAAGCAGCCAGCCTACACTTTGGTAGACAGAGATGAAAAGCCCCCCAACAGCACCCCTACAAAACACCCAAACTGGACAAATAAACAGGACAACAGAGACTTGGAAAGTGCACAAAGCCTAAATCGGATGGAGTACATCGTATAGCAGACGGTGGGGTGCTGCCATGCAGGGCCTTTGAGTATCATTATAAAGGCACTCAAGAGCTTGTAGTTCTTAAACTGTTGTGTAATATTTGAGTCTAAGGCTATTATTTACTTAGAATCCCTGTGTTAATTTAAGTTTGGACAAGCTGGCTTACACTGGCAATGATAGTTGCTGTGGTTGGCTGGAATACCAAGTGCTGCATTTCACATCTATGCAAAACTAGTCAAAAGTGCCCTCCTGTAAATTCAGCTGCAGCTGATCCATCACGGAGACGTTCCATAAGGTATTACATAGCCTTATTACTCTTCCTTAGTGTTCATTTTTTTTCTGCCAGATGTTCCGATTTATACAGTTTCTTTAGAATAATACATTTTATTTATATTTATTGAATTTGAGTTTTTTGTATATTGGTTTTATGGTGACGTACAACTAGTTCTGTATTTGAAAGTGCCTTTGCAGCTCGGAACCACAGCAACTATCAAAAATAAGTTTATTATTTATTTTTTTATTGTATTTTTGTTGGGGGTGGGTGGGGGGAACTTGTCAGCAGTTGCTGGTAAATGAAGAATTTAAAGAGGAAAATGTGTCAAAAATAGAAGTTTGTATAGATATGTAAATAATTCTTTTTTTATTAATCACTGTGTATATTTGATTTATTAACTTAATAATCATAAGCCTTAAAATATCATTCCTTTTTATTTATATGTATGTGTTTAGAGTTGAAGGTTTTTGATAGCATTGTAAGCTCGTGGCTTCTCTATTTTGAATTTATTTTCTTGTTACATGTTGCCTATATGCCAAAACTAAGGTGTTCTAAAATAGTTTATTTTTAATAGGATGGGCTTTCATGCCTTGATGCTGGTTTTTGTACAATGTCAAACGTTTGAAACACCTTCCATAGTATCACTTTAAGACTATTTGTAAGTACTGACTGAGGCAGTTTAGAGAATTAGACTAGAAAATTTTTTTTGCTGCTTTAGACTTGAAAACCGAGTGAAAGGCAGATAATCTGCTAAGAAGCAGTTTAAGGGAACAAAACTGAGCTATTACTTTATGTAGATGAAATGTGAGTGGTTGCATGTAATTCAAAATATCAAATTAGCGTGTGAAGTTGGAAACACAGCAATCTTATTTTGTAAATTCTAATTATTTTCTTCTCACCATGAATATGTAATACTGAACCACTTGTAGATTTGACTTTTTTTGTAATCTACTGCATTTAGGGAGTATTCTAATAAGCTAGTTGTTGAATACTTGAACAGTAGAATGTCCAGTAAGATCACTGTGTAGGTTTGCCATAGATTACACTGCCCGCCTTAACAAGTGAGGAAATCAAAGTGCTATTACGATGTTTAAGATCAAAAGGCTTATAAACATAGTCATCTCGGTGGTTAACCATTGAGATCATGAAGATACCTTGTATTGTGATATTAGTGTTATATGAAAATGCATCTTTGATGTGTTGTTCCTGGCAATAAATCTTGAAAAGTAATATTTATTAAATTTTTTGTATGAAAACATAAAAGAGCGTGGAGATTATTGAGCTTGGAGGCGCTCCCGGCCAGTCAGTTGTGCAAAAGCAGGGGCAGGTGCTGCTGGAGGTTTCCAGGACCTGCCCCTGCCTTTGGTGGAGTCAGTTTTTTTGTTAGATGATTACATGTTCCCCTCTGGCTCCGAATGGCGTTGAGGAGGTTGGAAAGCAGCATGTCCCTTGTTCTCACTGCCTCTTGGCCAATGTCCCTCGGTGTTCTCCTGAGAGAGGATGGTGTGGCTGCACTTGTGCAATGAGTTTACCCTGCACGGGCCAATGAGCTGCCCCCAGATAGGAACCAAATCTAAGTAGCTAGGCAAGATCCAAAGTGCTGACCTGGATGGGAAGGGATCCATAGATGATGCTGATTTCTAGTGGGCAAAAAAGCGCTTTGTAAAGCAGAAAATAAACTCTGAAAGTATTCAACACAATGGCTTCGAATGCTGAACTAATGCTGCCCCTCCCACCTGTGTGCAGGGGGTTGCTGGCTCAGGGGCTGCTCTGGTTTTACCATGTTCTGATGAAGCTGCAAAGTTGTTCTGGTAAAGGGCTACTGCAAAGCTGAAGGAACAATTAAACGTGTAACAAGTTCATTGAAAAATAGTTAAACCAGCCTGCTGCAAGGTTAGGCCTTCCCATCTGTATTTGTTTGTAGTAAATAAACAGATATTTTATATACAGATTGCTGCGATATGAATAATGTTGGGGTTTTAGGAATTCTCCTTTTGGTTTTTTCCTCTTAAGGAATTTTCCCCCATACGTGGTGCTAGGAGACAATAACTGCATACTTAAGAGAGACAAAAGATCTGGCCACAGCTCGGGGACGGGTCCAGATGGCTACTCTCTTTTTCCTGGGGTTCCTTGTGGAGGGCAGAGATGCCACGAGATTTGGACTGGGGAAAAGGAGTTGGGTGGAGGCCCTAGCTCCACTTGTTCTCTCAGCGTTCGGAGGGGAGAGAAGCTGTGGTCACTGTGGGGAGAATTCATCACCACTGCAGGGTTCTGCCTTCTGCTGCCTTTCTTCTACCATGAATGGAGCTTGCTCCCTGGAGTGGCCATTTCATTGGGACCTTATTTAACACTACCTCACTAAAAGAGGGACTTTTCACTGTCTGTTCGGGTGCCTCAGGGGAAAAACCCCAGGATCCCGAGCCTGCTTTTCCCTAACCTGCTGGGATCTGGGCCACAGCTGCCCCACCCCCACCATTCCTTTGCCACTGCTCTGAGTCTTTGCTACACTGTAGCTCCTCACTCCCAGCCTGCCAAGACATCCCTAGATTCCCGCTACAGCTGTGGAGTTTGATACATCCCTTCTACCACCCAGGATTTTCTGCTCATTCCTGCCCTTCCAGTTTGCTGCTCCCAAGGGTCCTGCTGGGGCACCGGGATCGGCTGCCCCTGGGCGTTTGCGAAGCTTTTCTTCCATCCCTTCCCGGCTCCATCTAGTCTGCCATCACTGTGTGCTCCCCGAGCTCGCGCCACAGCGCCCCCTGCAGGCGCGGGGAACCATCGCAGCCGCCCTGCCCGGCCGGGAGCCCCCAGCGCCCCTGCCGGCTGTGAGCGGAACTGCACCGAAGGGGAAACCGCCTGCAGCCGAGAGAGGCTGGGGCTGGGCTGCTGCTCTGTTTGCTGCTGCTGCTGCCGGTGTTGTTGTTTGTTTGCCTTATTATACATATATGTACTAGTAAAGAACTGTTATTGCTATTCCTCATATCTTTGCCTGAAAGCCCCTTAATTTCAAAATTATAATAATTTGGAAGGAAGGGGGTTACATTTTCCATTCCAAGGGAGGCTCCTGCTTTCCTTAGCAGACACCTGTCTTTCAAACCAAGACAATACACTGAATGCCAACAAAACCTGGGAGTGAGAAATACTTTCTTCTGTACTTTTTTTACAGCTGTCAAAAAAATTGATGAAATCTTGTTAGTGTTAATTTTTTCATTTTAAACTCGCTTTAGAAGGTTTCCATCGTGGCTACTCTACTTTGGCTGGCTGCTGCTTTTACTCTTCACACTCACACGCCACACAGGGCAAGTACCGGAGCCTGTTTAGTTTACTGCCTCCTGAAGGGGAAGTCAACAAGATTAGCTTCAGCTGACCACTTCAATAATTCCTCATCAAACAAATCCCATGAGTATTTATTTCCCTTTGTTCCCTGACTTCTAAATCTGCAATAAAGCAAACATGTCCTGTCCAAAAAAGCCACTTAAAGATAATAGAATCTTCCACCTGCCTCCAAAGGGCAAAGCCAGGCTATTCCCTGACTGCTTTCCCATGTTGAATTAACCATCTTCCTGCTGTCTACTGTTAACATGGGTCTCAAATTCAGTGATACAGAAACCAACTACCTCTTCCAAAGAGCTCAAACATACTTGAACTTTTAGGAATTTTTAAGAGTCTGCCTTCTCTTAAGCAAAAAGTAATTAAATGAAAATAGGGCATTTGCTGTTTCTGGGAACATGTATTTGTCAGGCTTCTCCAAAACCTACTGAGGCCATTTCTATTTACAGACTTAATCATTTAACAATGTAAATTTAGTGACAAAGCTGTTTAGGTATCTGAAGACTCAGTGAAAGCAAAACCTGGGTTCCTCAAGCTTCAAAATGTGTCAAAGCCCTGAGCCCAGAGTTCATTTATTTATTTCCAGCCTTTCCTGTGCTCCATACAGAGGTTTTGTTACTGCAGAGCTGCTCCACACACCCCTGCTTTTCCCCATTTCCCCATGGATTTTCCTCCTTTTGTTGCTACCTCATGGTGTTAGAAAATTAGAATAATGCAATTTGTACAGGGGGCAGTCAGAAAATTCTGCGCAATTTTCATAATGGTATTTTTAATTAATCCTCCTATCTCAATGGTACACTGTAACACAAGAACAGTCCCCCAAAGCCCAGATCCACCACCAGGATGGGGGCTGGTCTATGAAGTGGTTTTCATTGCCATGAAAATAAATAGAAACGTGAAGTTTAGGGCTTCCCCCTTAAGATACCAAGGCACATTTATTTTTGTGGAAATCATACTTTGCCAGTTCACACTTTACTACTCAGGGCAGATACATTCTGTTTAGTCAGGAGAAGTTTCCTGCTGCTACTATGTGTCTGTTCTTTGGATCCTTCTTCATCTAAGAAATAAAAAAGGTGTGCTTCCTGAGCTGCCAGTTAAGCACAGGAGCTTTAAAGATAAAATAAAACAAAACAAAACAAAACAAAACAAAATAAAATAAAATAAAATAAAATAGCTCCCCTTAGCACTCTGAGCTTTGCTCTACCTACAGGTAATTGAACCTGCCAAATCTGGGTTTGGTTCAGCCTGAGCTGAACACGGCCACATCAAAGCTCTGCACCTCCGCATGGAAAAGGCCCATCTTACGTAGAGGTACCTGGGAAAGGTGCTGATGGTGCAGGTTACATCAACCTTCACACCATCATATTCATGTCACCGGGAATGCCAGCCTTGGGAATGGCTCCCTCGCCATTGCTGACAGGAGCCAAGGGCAGCTGGTGAGCACTGAGACCTGAAGCCCCTCAGGCCAGGAATGTGAACCGGGTTGGGGCCCAAACGTGCGACTGCATCTCCAGTCATGTCCTGGTGAAACCATTTTCCCCTGCACAGACACACCTCCTGTTCTCACACCAGCTGACACCTGCACAGCACGAGTTAATGTTATTAATCAGCTCCCTGCCAAGCTAAAATGTACAAGGTTATGCTCCCTGCTGCTCCTTGAAGACTGCCTGATTCTTCTCCTTATCTTCCAGCCCTCGGGCTGGAATCCAGCCCTGCCTCCCAGCTATCCCAGGTTCAGGGTGCTGGCCTGCCATCTGTGGAGTCACAAGGCAGAGCCTTCATGGTTTTTAGGAGTTCCTGCAAAGACGAGAAGTTCTGACAAGGGAAGTACCAAATTCAGCCTTTTCCTCCCCAGAAGATGGAAGTGATTGCGTAACCTCCCCCTCCCCTTCAAACGGAAGTAAGAATATTTGAGTATATTTAAGAAGTTTTTGGCTTCCTCTTTTTTCAGCATTGACAGCAGTGGCCATCGTGGTAACTGTTTGCCAGTGCCACTGAGTTTGCTTGCAAAGGTCAGTGATTGCTCCCAGAGAGGGAAAACGCAGTAAAACAGCTGTGCAAGGATTAACTCCAGTTTCTGGGGCAGAGGAGGAGGAGAGGGGTGCAGGCTCTGTATGGTTCAGCAGCTGCCTCCCTGGCACTGGGGCAGCAGCAGAGCCATGCGGGATCAGACGGCGTCAGACCGGAGTCCCAGCCCAGATCTGCCAGCGAGCGCCTTCTGTGATGTGCAAATTGTTTCAACCAGTTTCTCTACAGGGTGGAGAAATAAATCTCTATTCCTTTCATTCTAGCACTATGAGATCATATTAATATTAAAAAGGGGCATGCCCAGCTCTAGAATTAGAGCTTGAGACACTTTTCTTTAAAGATCTGATGCATAAATAAAAAAGAGAATTACTATGCCAGCAAGCAAGGCAGTTATGGAGCTAGAGTACCAATTCCTACTACTGTACTAAAGGATTTAACTTGGACAGAATGGGAGCAAATCACTTAAAATCTCATTCACAAAAGGTGCACTGTCAGCTCTCACAGGAACAGAGTCCCAGCTCTGGACTAATTTAAGTGGACAGTAAAGAAGGTAGGACAGTTGTGGCTAATTTCCTGGACAATTTCCAGGTTACATCTGAAATGCCTTTCGACACTCCATCATTTCCACAACTTTTAGGATTTCTCAGCATAAGACAACACCAAATAAACAAAAAGTCCCCACCTGAAAATGTCACCTTATTGCCACTGTGGAAAGGACAAGGTCACACACTACCAGGTTCAATTTTAATTATCTGGGGAAAACATGTGGACAGAAGGAGTTGTGTGAGTTGATGAAAGAATTTGCTGTTCCTTAACCAGCTTGCTTTACCTTGGACGCACTGCTTCCCTCAGTGCTGCCCCAGCTGTCAGAATAAGCACTTCCAGCTCCCTGAGGTTCAGCTGCTGAGCGCTTTTGATATCCCTCTGATGAAAGGCTCTGTGCGTGGCTGTTCCCCTCAGCCCACATCTTCTCCTTCACTTGGGTTACTGGAAGTGAGTTAATGTTTATTAAAGGAGAAAAAGCACAACGCAAAGAAGTGAGGAGTGCCTTTTATTAAAGCTAATTTCTGAGGCCAACCTGCACTTCCCACTGCTGGCAAAGAGGCTCAGTGCTATTGCCTCTGTTTGCTGCAGCTGTTTAAATAGAGAACAAAACCTTTCCCTGGGTACTGATAAAGCCAAGGAGATAACTATTCATAGCATGCAATCTGGGAGAGCCTATATTTCACATCTTTCTTACTCCAATTGCAAACACAAAAATATTTCCTTCATTTTTTTTCTTTAGAAAGAAACCATTTTCCAGTCAAAGCCAATGAGATGATGATACAAAATGCCAATTAAAACAGCCAATGCAATCCACATGCTGAGCAGTGAGAGGGAAGGAAGTTCACACTGACCAAATAAATGTCTTTGGAAGCTACTTAACACCTTACTTGGGCAAAACTTTCTGTAGGAAAGGAAGTTTGGGTGCCTACCTGGCAGGTAACACCAGAACCAGCACAAAGCTTAGTACCCACAAGATCTTGGGTATGATACTTAAAACTTTCCTACCGACAAACGCTGGGCAAGGGAGAATTCACATGAGCTGCTTCCTCTTTATAAATGATTATGTAAAAGGCTGGCCTAGCTTTTGATATATGTTTAACCATAAAAGTCCACTAACAAATATTTTTAACTGCTTTGATGTAAAGAATAATGGCAATGATCATCTGCATGCAGCAGAAAGTGTTTCACTAGGAAAGGACTGTTCATTATCAGCAAGCAGCACAGACCAAATGAACCAGATGATTCATTAAAAATAATAACCCATCAAAGCTGGCTGGTTTAGGATAAAAAAATGAACCAAAGGCATTGTTTCTGTGCTCCAGTGGCTGTTTCAGAAGAGAACAGAGGCTTAAATATTCATTACTTTTACAGAAAGGTATGCTAATGCTGTGCAGAAGCAATTTGGTAATAGAAAGCCAAGACTTGCAAACTGCTAATTTTACTCCAGCTCAGTTTCCAGTTCCTTTTTTCCCCCTAAACCTGACTTAGGAAATCAGGTTTGTGGTTCAAGAGCATGTCAGACCACACCTCTGCCAGCCCTCTGGGTGCAGGTGGATGGATGGGTGATAAAGAAAAATGCTAAGTGTGAGGTGACCCTGGGCTAGAAGCAGAGAGAGGAGAGAGACACGGACACAGCCTGGGTGTCCCAGCAACCCCAAAGCACCACCAGGTTTGCAAAAGGGAAGCTGGTATAGAAGTCCTGCCGCACAGACAAAAGAAAGCCATTTTGAGCTGCAACACCATCTAAAATCCAGAAATGACCATGAATTCAAAGCTTTTTCCCTGAATAGTTGCATTTCTGAGAGGATCCAGGACACAACTTTTCATAGTAATGAAGCTCAAAAATACACAGCTCCAAAGAGCCTAGAACTTATCAAGGACAGAAGGAATGATGCCACTGTGAACTTGTGAGAAAGTCCACCGGCCTTTGTTCTGACTCTCCAGGCTCTAACACCCTCAATCACCCTACATCTCTCACTGTTGCAGGATCACTGCTTTGAAAGTGAGATGTTCCCAGGCATCAGAGAGGAGATGAAAACAGCATTTTAAGTAACCTAACACAACATCCTAAAGGAAAAATCAAGTGTTCTTAGCTACACAAACAATGGTTTAATCTACCCAAGCCCCCTATAAATGTATGACATTAATTTGAAAGGGTGCAGGCAGGTATGTTATTCAGTTAAGATTAAAACTAAAATGTAATTATAAGGTTAAAATATACATATATATGTATATAGAATAACAGTATGGGATGATAAAAACCGTATGTGGTTGCCTTCTGGTTTCTGACACTTGAGTTATCTATGTTAAGACTTTAATATAAATTATCAAATTATTCCAACTACTCTCATTTTTCTGATAAATACTCAATTAAATATCCCTGTATCTCTTTCAAGTCCATCAAAAAGGGGTTTTTCACTCCCTTCCTGGCCCAGTATCTCCAGCACATAAAAAAGACAACAGTGAACATACCTCAGGCTCTTCTTCCTCCAAACCAGGTTCTTTGCAGCCTTGGTTTTGCTGGTACTGGGAAAGACCTTTTAGCAGAACCTGGAGCTGGGTAAGGATTAGCAACCTGACTGCAAAGCACTGAGAAACATCACCCAAATAGCAGAAAGAAAAAAGAGAACATGTCTTCCAGACACATGCAGAATCTTTTTCATTTGCAGCAAGAGCAGAAATTATTTCCAGCAGGAGGAAGCTGTACAATCAGCAGTGTCTTGGTGTCAGCTGCAGAGCTGCAAACTCTCATCAGGACCTGGGTTACACCACCAACTCTAATGCTCCTGGATGTGAATCATCTCCTTAACCTCAATGAGGATATCCACAGTCATAAGTAAATGTCACTGAGATTTTTCTAAATTACTTCACATAAAATCATAGACCACAGAATATGCTGAGTTGGAAGGGACTCACAAGGATCATCAAAGTCCAGCTCCTGGCCCTGCACAGGACACCCCAACAATCCCACCCTGCACGTGGGAACATTGTTCAAATGCTTCTTGAGCTCTGCCAGGCTTGAGTGTAGTGACCACTTCCCTGAGGAGCCTGTTCCAGTGCCCAAGCACCCTCTGGGTGAAAAACCTATTCCTGATACCCAACCTAAACCCTCCCTGCCACAACTTCAGGCCATTCCTACAGTCCTGTCACTGGCCCCCAGGGAGAAGAGATCAGTGCCTGCCCCTCCTGTTCCACTCACAAGGAAGTTGTAGCTGCAGTGAGGTCTCCCCTCAGTCTCCTCTTTTCCAGGCTGGATAGACCCAGTGCCCTCAGCCGCTCCTCGTACAGCTTCCCCTCAAAGCCCTTCACCATCCTCATGGACTCCCCTCTGGATGTTCTCTAACACCTTTATATCTTTTTTATATTGCAGTGCCCAAAACTGTCCCCAGCACCTGAGGAGGGGCTGCCCCAGGTCAGAGCAGAGCAGAACAATCCCCTCCTGTGCCTGGCTGGCAATGCTGTGCCTGGTGCATCTCAAGGACATGGCTGGCCCTCCTGGCTGCCAGGGCACTGCTGACTCAGTGTCTGTGGTCACACTGATCTTAAGAATGATGAAAGAAAATGGCTTATAAATTTATTTTACACATCTAAAAAAGATAAGCATTAAATAAAAAAGGTATGTTTCTTTAGCTCATTATCATTTAAATTTAAAAAGCAGTATGAACAAGCACTATGAAATTAAAAATTATCTTAAAATAAGAATTAACTTGGGTATCACTAACACATGAACACCAGTGTGTTGCCCTTGCACACAAGCAAGGCCTGATTTTGAAACATGTATGCATGAAGATGTGTACACGTTTCTATATGAACTTCACCCAAGAGCAATGTCTGCACATCCAGGTGGAAATATATAAATCTAAATATATAAAAACAATCTTCATTTTTCCCCAAAATGAAATGCATGATGACTTGTATCCACAACATGGGCTAGAAAGAAATGTTCATATCAAAACTACACAAGCAGAAACTATAGTTATTTTGAAACTTCTCTGAAAAAGTGGGCCTCAAATCATCAGCTATTAATCCCGGTTCAAGATTTATTTTAAATAACCTCAATTTGCTTTATTGTTGTAAAGATCAAGTAAGTAACCACAAACTTTCTAATATAGAGAAAGGGTTAATTTTTACTAAAATAAACTACATGTTCAGAAACAAGCAAGATACCAAATAACTGTAGCTGCTAACAGATCACACAAGGGGTTTTACCTTTTGCTGTCACCAGCTGATAGGACTTTTTAATACCAGTGAATATGCATAAATCTAAAATTTTGCTTAGTAAATATTATTTTATAAGAGGTATTTCTTTCTATAAATATGACGCTGATTTGTGCAATAATAATGTCTAATTCCTAAAGACTTAAAAGGATTATCATTACTAAAGTTCCAAATGACTAAGATCCTTAGTTAACAAAATTTTCTTAACGTTCTCTAATTTTGATTTTGTATTTATATTATTTTCCATCATTTTGAATCGCTACCTACTATTTGCTTATGCAGAAACTTGGCTGACCACCTGTGCCATCAAGGTAATATTTCAGATTGTGACTTTTTAAGCCTTCGCAGTTTTAACTTCCTGAGACCATTTTCCACTTCTTTTTTTCTTTTTTGGGAAAGCTCCTCTGAAGACACAGGGTGCAGTTCTAGACACGATGTTGGCACTGCAGGCAACTCTTCAGTGGCTGTGCTTGGCTCATTTTGGCTTGCCTGCACTCCACTGCTGATTGCTGACAGAGACCAGGAGGGGTTTTTTCTCAATGATTTCTTGTCAGCCACAGTCTTTGTCATGTCTTGCTTTGAAAACAGCCTGGAATTAAGGGGTGTCTTCTCCTCCAGGAACGGACCCAAACAATTATCATCACATTTACTAATTTCTGTATTGATAGAAGTTAAAGGAGTCCCTTCGGAGGACACTTTTGTGAAATACTCCAACTCTTCCTCTGAACCACAGGTCTTTAGCTGAGCCTGTGTTTTGGTCACTCTCTGACTTTGTTTTGGAGCCGGCAGCGCTGACTCAGAGCTGCAAGGAGGGTTCTCGAGTAGAAGACTCGTCTCCAACCACTCCAGAGAGTGAGGTTTTTGCTGGCTGCGAACATCATCTGGCTGTCTCTGATTAACACAATTTCTCTGCTCTAACGCAGGAAGCTCCAAGGTGCTCTCAGCTGTGTTTGTGCAGTCTTTCAGCAGGCCTGGACTCCTACGTTTGACATCAGACCAAGCACTGAGGGAAGTCTGACAGTCGTTCTTTCTGTTCTCTGTCTGCAAGTCCCCCAAGCCAAGATACACCTTCTTGGAGTCCTTGCTGATTTGAGGTTTGCTTGCACTACTTCTCCTTGGTTTTGTCCTCTTCACACTGCAATAAAAAGGAATTTTGTTTTTTAAAGAAAAAAGAACCTTTACTGCCTCCACCTACCGTTTTTCCAACTCTGAAACACCACTTGGGCCACCCTCTTTCTGAACATGGAAAAAATCCCTGCATATCATCTTGACAAGCAGCAATGTTTGTCTAGTGTGGATAGTATCAAGCGTTATCCATCTGATTTTCCACTGCACTAGGGGAGAACCCTATTTATTAATGACTAAGCCATGAAGGAGTGAGTTCACACTCTTTTCCAAGAGGCAGAACTGGATTCATTACAGATGTTAAAGGTCAACAGAGCAGAAGTATATTGAATTCCTTTCTGAACCGGCTAGATAAAATAGCATTTCCTAAGTGCCTAAATGATTGCAAACCATTCCCATATATCCACATGCATAATGCATATCTACAGAACAGAGGGGGCAGGTGGGGAGAGGCAGCAAGTGCGCCTCTGTGTGAGAGTTCCTAATCTCTATTTTAGAATGTTCCTCTGGAATTTTTCCCAGGACATTTCAAAGCATTACTTTAAAGTTAACCACCACTCATCTAGTATCAAGCCCATTCATCTGGCAAGGACTTAGGTAATGCAAGTAGATGATATTCTAAAAGGAATTATACAGGAAAATGGGATCACAAGGGAGCTGATGGAGTGTGAGTACATAAACACTCCTCAGCAGTGTGGTACCTATGGATCTGGATTTCACACAGCCCATAAGATGAACGTTATGCCCAAGTACTGAAGCTGCATTTTAAGTCCAAACATGTTACTAGAGATGGCCCCAAGCCGAAACCACTTTCTGCTGCCCAGCTGCTGCCGAGTAACTCCCAGGTCAGTGTATCTAACTCTTCTCAAAGAGGGCTCACCCAAAACAGGTAGAGCTGGCACAGCTCCAAAGCTAATCTAACTTCTAAAGACAACACAGATGAGACAACATGGGTAAAAAGAAAAGTTGCCAGGGCTCACAACAAATCCCTGATTTCACAGGTGATTTGGAGCTGCTGGGAGCTCACGCAAGACCGGATGGTGTCCTGGTACCACATGGAGCAGTAACATGTTCAGCTGATCAGCTCACCCTCCCCATCCATTCCATCACAATTCTTTAATTGTGATCAGTGATCCAGATGCTCAAAATTAACAAAAAAAAGTATTCGTGAAGTGTTTTTCACCCAATTCAAGCATCACATATTTATTTTGGCTGAGAGCTTAATTCAAGGAAAAACAGCCTGTTTTGACTCTGCCTAGTGCTATGTGTGATATCTGTGTGGGTTGTAATAGCTTTCTCTATGCTGTAAAAAACAACAACAATCATTTTATGTGCTTATCCACACCACAGCAGTAATCTTTCAGTAATTCAAAACAATCTTTTGTAAAGTAGTTTATATTATTTAAAATTTTATTACATAAGCTAGATTCTACCAAACCAAATTTTACCACTTATAAATTCAAAAGCTTAGAAAGAACAGTGGCATACATTTTTTTCAGGATGTCTTGCTTTATTTGTTCACTCAGTCTAATCTCAAGCTTCTTGTTCTCAGCAGATTCAGTAAAATACTCAGACGTCCCACTGGAAAGTTCTTCTTTCTGCTCCAGAAAAAAATACAGGTTTAAAACATGACACATCAAGCTACGATTATTCAACAGAAAGCTTCATTTCTAATACTAAGATTTACAGCTGTTCTTTATTATTTTGATCTGAGCAGTCTAAGAGAAACAATTATTTTTAATCTTTTAATATTTGGGAGTCTAGTCAGTTCCCTCCCCTTGACTCCCAACCAACATATTTTGTATGCTAAAATACACCGCAAACAAACAAGACTGCAATGTAAAGGATGTAGCTTTCCAAACCATCTGAGGAAACTGTTGGCAAATATTTGACATCTTTGTGGCTCAAACTGTGACAAATGCCAGGAATCTCTCTTGCAGACAGGAGCATGCTTGTCAGTTTTTTTTCTAAAGAGACTGACTGGCGCAGTGGTCTATACACTTATTCTCAGAGGAATTCCCATAATTTTCCATACTTACAAAAAAACATACACAGCATTATTTGCTCATTGAACACGGCAAGGGTTAAAACTTTTAATTCTAACATTTAAACGCTTGCAGCTTGTAGTGGTTGGCTACTACAGGACAACAGGGGAATTCTTTCTGGTCTCAGCTAACAGCAGCACCATCCTTTTATATAATACGAGGTTGGGGCGAGCGGGAGGGAAGGAAAATGCTCTTTTTCATCAAGCTGTGAGCACTTCCTTTCACAAGGAAACAATCTCAATCAGAGAAGGGCCATTTGCTGATTTCACTATTAACTACTACACACTCCAAAAAAATATTATCTCCGAGGCTATGGAGGAGAGGAAAAAGAAGTGGTGAAGAAGAGAAGAGGCTTTGTGCATCTCTTTGTCTTTGACAGCACTTTTCTCCCTCAGCCTCCACGATGCAGCCTCTGACAGGGGCTCCCCAAACACAGAGAGTGCTGCTTTAGCCCATTCCTTGGTGAAGCAAGGGCACTGGAACCAGGTGATATGGAAGAACTGAGGGACACAGAGAAAGCCAGCAGAGGCACAAGGCCAAAGCCTGTACATGACCCCTGCCTGGAACACCCCTCGGGAACCTGTCACTTAGGGGAGATTAAGCCCTGTCCATTTTTATTTCTGTTTTAAAGGAGAGGGTGGGGGGACCTCCATGCTCTTTCCAGAAGAAATAGCCAGTGAAAACAGCTTCCTGTTTTGCTAGCAGAAGGAGCATAGTCAGGCAAAGAAGCAAAGCCATTTTGGCACTTAAAAAACTACAGCTGTTCTGAGCCTTCCTTTCAGAAACAAGTTACACAAGTGTGCGCACTGAGCGATGCATGAAGCTCTGTCCACTCATGGTGCAACGAGTGTGCTTACAGCAGGCAGAAAACACATGGAGCATACATGCAATGTGATCCCAACCTCAGAAATCAAGCTTAACTAGTTTAATCTCAGGGATTAATTGCTGCTTCTGTTCTTGTTGGAGGTAGATTCCCCTAATTTGACTAAATATATTATCATACTTTGTAAGCTATTAAAGACAGGAATACTATTAAGATACTTGAGCATTCTGCTAATTTTAAGAGAAGGCAGAGACTGTAAAGTCTGTAGAAACTGTTTTGATTTCCAGTAACAGTCACACAATTTGGAGGCTGAAGGATCTTGCACAATCATCCTGCATCAAAGCAGCTGGAGAGCACTCATACTTGGCCAGAGAGCCCATCTGAGTTCCTGCTGGGTGGAACCGGGTAAGGTTAATTCTGTTAATCTTCTTCAGTCCCCAACACACCGACCAGGACAGGATCAGCAACCCACTAAGGCAACTCTTGTTGCAATGCGTGGAAAGTAGCCCTTAGTACAAAATCCAGGGGAAGACTGGGGATAAGTCCTGTCCACACGTATGCCCTACTGCAGATAAGCAATAAACCCCAGTTCTAACTTGCATCCGATTCCGAACCCTGCAGGACTGGGATGGTCCTGCCACGGTGTGAGGAGCAAACCCTGCAGAGAGGCAAGGATGACGAAGTCATGGCACTTGTGAGTTGAGTCAGGCCGGAGTTAATGGCCCCAAGTTGCAGGGCTAACACATTCCCTCCCTGCGCTGTCATCAACCCCTTGTTTTGCTTTCAAATAACTTATCACACAAAGCCGTGACAGAAAGGGTTAAGGCATCAAAAAAAGTAAAAATCAAAATGATTTATATGTGAAACACTTCTGAACATGCCCTCTAAGTACAGTAGATTTTCCCCTCGGAACCACACCCTGTAAGTGCTGTATTTTGAGAGCTGAACAATTAACATAAGGCATATGAGTCAGTCTTTGAAAGACTCTGTGGGAACCAGAGAGCCTTTTGCTATTAGGAGTGATGTAAACTCCCTAAGGCTGGAATAAGTCCACAATAGAAGCAAAGAGAGTCATAAATAACAACAATGGGCACTCCATATACTACTAAGACACACAGCCATTATTGGTGATACTTCCTTTATTTTCTTTATTAGACTTAATAATTTTAGTTAATTAAAAAAAAATAAAACACACTGTCTGTTTTGGGAATACTATTTATTTCCTATGGGAACTTCAGGACTTGTTAAAGAAAGAAAAAAAGCTAATCTGCTCTCATCCTGTCTAGTAATCCCAAATTCCTTTTAGGCAGTGAAATAATTAAAGAAAAATATTCCAGGCATAAAAGGGAGGACAGCAGAAGCAGACATCATATAAACAATGACACCATGACAGAGAAAAACGTCAAAGCACCGCCAGACTTGCGACTCGACTCTGAAAGAGCTGCAGGGAGTGGGATTGCTGCTAACAAATTAAAACCACATTTCTTGGCAAATTGTTAAAGACAGACATATTTACATTTGTATAGAGACTGGGTGGGCACAAAAGATTAAAATGCTTCTCTAGCCCTTGAACTGCCAAGTTCTATTAGAAATATGTGCTCTTAAAATCCCAGGGTAAGCTCAGTCCTTTTTGTCACTAAAACTGCAGAGAATGGCCTGCAGAAGTGAAGCTTACAAAGTCTTACCAGCCTACCTGCTCATGACAATGGCCTCCCCAAACCTGATTTTAAGATCCAAAATACTTATCCAAAGAGATGTCTGGGGGAATAAAATCCTCTATCAAAACTTACAGAGAAATACGACTGTTAGGCACTGAACATACTTCCTTTAAGGTTTATCAAATTGATTTTTCTTTTTTTTTGCCATCTTACTCAACTTACTACTCACTCAAGCTGAAAAAGAAACCCTCAAAACTGTAAAAGTGGTCACTGCCATCTCCAGCTCTCTCCCGGACAGCTGAACTCAGCAGTACAGCATTAAATATCTATTAAAGAACTAGCCATGGATGGGCACTTGTGAGGAACCCTTACAACTCATTACCCTGAAGCAGAGTGAAAGCTTTGGCCTTTTCAGCATGACAATATGCTCATACAAATACCCATTTTTTTTCCAGTCTAATACTGGGTTGAAAGAAAACTTTCGAAGTGAACACTGCTGCACCCCTTTCCTACCTCTCCGATGTCATGCTTTCTAGTTGTGTCTTACTCTTCTCAGTGCCACAAGCTTATGTACCAATAAAATAAGACTAAGGGATAATTAAATTTTATGTCTGGTTAACAAAAATAAACCAACCTCATAATAAAAACACACCGTTTTTAAAATGCATTTATCAATGTGGCTCATCAAAAATACTTAATAGAATATATCAACAGGTTCAAGAAATCAATTTTTATATCACAGTGGCAAATGGGAAGGGACTATAAAGATAATAATATAGGCAAAGCTATGAACTAAACTATTATCCCAGGCACACACAATAAAACTAAAATTATTGAAATGATTAAGACAGAAATACTTATTTAGGGGAGCTTTATAGGAGCTTGCAATTGCATGATTTCTCTTAGTGTCATTGTAAGCTGCATCATTAGCTCAACCATCAAAGATAACCTTTAGGTTTCAGAGGTGTCCTAATAGATGACTGACAGATCACAGAGGTCAGACAGGACTCCTTCCAATCTGATAAACAAAAAGGGCTCCTTAAAGCAAGTGAGGAGGCTTGTGAGGGAAGGATAAATCAGATACTACAATCTAACCGATAAAAAAGTGACAGAGACAGGACTTTGGGTCTGGTCTCTTGCCCTCTCCCAACCCACATGAAGGAAAAACTTCCCACAGTTTCAAGATGCAAATTTTTTTGCATTTCCAATGTAGTGATGCATCAGTCCTGGCAGTTCTACTTAGGAACTCCAACCACATCATAAAACACTTGCAGAAGTTTTCCAAGTACAGAAATGGATATTATTCTCAACCTGAAATACAGTTCCTTGATCAGATTTCTGGAATATTGCTCTCTACATTTTAAAGTTGACTGCCCTGCTCTAAAAGTCAGTAAATTCCAGTAAAAACCATTCGGATCATTCCACGTTACATTGGAATACTGGTGTTGCCTTTGAAATAGGTATTTTTAAGGAATACTGGTGGTTTTCAAAAATACTCCAATTTCAGTCTTGAAAAGAATGTCACAGCCAGAGCAAACTGCAACTCGCCAGCAGGAGCAGAACTGTTCAACCCACCCATGACCTAGCACAGAAAGTAAAATCAAACTCCTGGATCAGTACAGTCTTCATTATCTACCACCAAAATTCCTTAGAATTTGACACCATGGATCTTAAGTTTTGCTGGTCAGGAGACCCTATGGTCTGTACTATTTAGTCCAAGCACTGGCCCAGTCTATTACAAGCCCCCGTGATACACATTTCACTTTCTCAAAACACAACGTGTGAACCCAAGTTTCTCACTCAATACATAAGTCCTGGCAATTACAAACATTCCAAAGGTCCCCCAGGCATCACCAGATTAGCTTAAAGCATATGACTTCTCTGAAGGAAAAAGCCTTCTTCCTTTTGAAGTGTTTGGTTCAGATTTTAACTGTATTTCACGTATAGGAGGAAGCCCAGATGGTTCTGAGTGTAAGAAATTCAGAGCTCTCTAGATTTGCATTTCAACACTCGCTAAAGAAGAGAAAATAGAAGAATTCCTGCTGTAAATAACATAGAACAAATGAAATGTGATTCTTCCTAAAACCTAAAGCTGCAATGGAGTGTTTTTATAAATTCAACCTATGTGTAACACACAGAGCAAATACTCCCATCACACTTTCTAGAGGCAGAGAAGTGCTCCTGAAACAACCGATTTATTTACATACTGAGCAGCACGTGACACAGGCTGTGTGCATTTGCTTGAAGGCAAGAAGTGCTAAAATTAATGTTAAGTAATTGAGCTATTAATCATTCTGATTTTATACACTGATGCTACAAGACTCAGATTCTATCTTCAGAGAAAGTATCCACTGATAAGAAATGCAGGAGTAGACAACAGCTTTTCAACCAAAATAACTTCTCTCAGTGACACTGAAGAAAAATTTAAAGCATATTAACAGTCAATTTTTACCTTTTTAAAGGAAGCCAATGCCTTATAAGCATGCATCTTCAGCCATCAATTCCCATCAATTTTATGTTCATGACTCCAGTAGTTATGAAAGAGGACATGCATGCAAGACACACATTTCATACTTGAAAGAGATTTTTATAAAATAAAGGAATAGCAATTTTATGTGGTGCTCGACCCCTTTCTCCAACTTACAAACCATGAGCCAATATCTGAGACAGGCCTGGCATGAGGATCCTCTGTGTGCCTACCAAATCTCACTGGGCATCAGGGCCAACCAGTGCAGATGCCCATCAGCATCACCCACCAGCAACACTGAAGCGAACTTTGCATTTGCCCTTGCAGACAAAGCATGGGTTATATGACATTAGAGAATACTCCTTAGAGTACATGATGTATACAATGTGATTCAGATGCTCAACACTTTTAATACTTACAGGAAAATAATCTGGGAAAAAATACATCAATTTTATGCTCTTTTGTTCTTTTTATGCAATTACAATACACAGTAACAACTGGAGGAGATCTTGTAAAGAATAACTAATACTCTTGATCTTGCTGGTTATACAGAAGCAAAAAATGTAAAACAAGAACTGCACAGCTCAGGAAATAATTACTGTGCAACAATTTAATGTTTTAGCTTGGTTTCCAAAACAAACACCAGTACCACCACCCCAAAAGCTCCCAAGATTTCTGAGCTCACACTGGGGATCTGTCCCTCCAAATAATTTCAAATCATTACAAATTGTTCAAAAATCCTGCCATGAACTTTACACCATCATATATTTCAGTTTCCTGTTCAGTCAAGTTATGAACTTCCTATTACTTCTAAGAGATTTCTGCTGAAGGCTGATTGCTCTTTAAAACAATTTTTTAAAATCCTGTCAAATAGTCTTTGCCCAACAGGAATTTCAAGAATTATTGTCAAAATCTGAAGTAAGTTAAACCTTTTCAAGTCCTAGAGCCATCAAAATCTCACAGATGCACCACAGCTAAATAGAACTTTTAGCTCCCTGACGCTTTAACATGATCTCTGCCAGCCCTCCCCCTGCCCCTCTGCCAGGGGTGCCCATCCTCTCCAAGTCTGCAGAGAGGAAGGAGCAGAGGATCAGCTCAAATCCACATGAAACACCAGCATAAGCTGTGACAGCAAGAGTGAGAGGGGAGAGGAAAATGAGGGAGGTGAAAGGATGATGACAGATGATAATATCTTAAATAACCACAAGGCTTTTACAAATGGGAACTTGTGAACGCTGCTAAGTAGTTAGATCTAAATCAACTGGAGCACTCATATAAGAAGCAACTACCAAAATGAGTAAAAGATTGCTCAATTTGTCCCTACTTTTTGAAGATTGGTTCATATGGAAATCATTTTATGAGCTTAATCATTTATACTGCAACTACAGGACCATCTGTATTTCTGCTCTGCTTTACCTGATTTTGTATAATGAGGTACACTTTTATTGAGGATGTATTCCACTTACTGTTGGCTTTAAGGCAATAAATAAGACTTTTTATTTCATTCCATATATACTCTAATATTCTGTCTGCTTTTCAGATAAATAATGCTACGATGCTACAAAGTTCCTTGCAGCAATATCTTGGCCTTTTTCCAGCAATCCCACAGTTAATTCACTCAGCAGTTTGCATGAGCACTGCAATTGCTCTTTTCACTAAAAATACTGTGCATTTATCAACAGATTATTTTCATTTACAGCCCTAGTGCCCCTCTACCCAGCTCTGGGAGGTTTCTCTGAAATGCTCCAAAGCCTTCTCTAGTCCTGACTAATTGAAATAATTGTGTCAGTTTTCATTTCATCATTTGTTCACTTTTCTGGATAGTTAACGCAGCAGACAGCTGTGAGACTTTTGCCATGCAGAAAATAAATCAGTTTGGAAGCTATAAGAAGAAACTCCGACAAGTTCAGACAAATCTCACTGAGGCAATTCACAGCATCACTGCTCTCAGGTCTCCTCCCTCTCCTTTTGCAGGAGGTTCCTGCCCCACGCAGAGCTGGCAGGAGGGAGCACACACATGCCCCAGCTGCTCCCACCCGCAATTCAGTGCGCTAGCCGAAAATCCAGGGAAGTTTGGTGTGCATGAATCTGCAGGACTGTGATACACAGCAAGATGAGATGCAGGCACACAGCCCTTTTGGCAACGCTGCTGCAGGAGTGGTAATCTCCAAGGAGAAGAGGCAGACAGCTGGAACAAAAGGGAATATTGTAAAGCTGCTGTAGCTTTCTTTTTATAACCGAGTCAAAGCCTTCAGGATCATTACTCTGAGATGTAGTTTCTCAGGGACAGCAGCCTAATGATTCAAGCTAATTTAAAGCTAGACCAACAATGAAAGGAAAGTCTCAGCCTTACCCAACACGTGGTCCTGCCAAGGATCAACACTGAAGGGATCTGGCTGAAAGTGAACCACACAAACGGCAACAAAAAACCAAAACAAAACCACCTCTTGGCTTCAGAGGGATCACTGAATGAGCCCAGCTCCCCACACATGCCAGCACTGACAGGCACTGAAGACAAGAATGCCCAGGGAAGCAAAGGCAGGAGGAGAACAGAACATGAAGGATGAATGAAAAAAAAGTGACAG
This sequence comes from Corvus cornix cornix, assembly GCF_000738735.6. Lineage (NCBI taxonomy): Eukaryota > Metazoa > Chordata > Aves > Passeriformes > Corvidae > Corvus > Corvus cornix. The sequence goes on along the minus strand of NC_047056.1, from coordinate 5,876,952 downwards.
AAGCTTGAAGTGGCGACAGTGAAAGCTCACCAAAGCAGTTCTTTGCCTGTTTCACTAATGTGGTATTAGGATAAAGTTCATTAGTCTGCAGTTTCCCCTCTCTACCTTTTTGAAAGAAGTAGTGAACCCTGCTCATATCTACCAACTACAGCGTAATATTTTTATCCTGTTTCCTGTAATGACTGAAAAGAATTCAGCACATTATCTAAAATCCCAGAAAACTAGATTTTATAAAAATTTAAAAAGGATAGTGACATAAAAAAACCAGCAACAAGACAAATATTACAACAAATGTAACATTAAGGTGTTGTGGATGTTACTTCCAAACCCTCTCAGCCGCTACCTAAAGGGTGCTTCTGCTCCATTCATCCAAATCCTAGCTGCTTGCTCCGGCAACATTTTTTTTTTACATCACAATTGGCAAGCATGTGGGTACAGGATGAGTTGGTTCAATGAACTGACATGATGGAAAACTAATCCTCCAATGAAAAACAGAAACTTCACAAATAAATAATTTTCTGCTAGATCAAGTCAATGAACTAATTCATTCTCAACTGAAGAATCACTTGGTCCATTGTAACCAGAAAGGAAAGGAGTATGTGGCTGGATGTAGAGGGGACGTGGACTGACCTTCTCAGTAGTAGCCCACCAGCACAGCAGTTTCACTATAATATTTTATACACATATATAGATAAACACACACATGCCAAGTACTTACAGTGTGATTTGTGCAATTCTATTTCACAGCATTTCCTTCTTCCCCTACCCAATCTGATATCACTTAACAATAAGTCTTTAAAGCATTTAAGATAACTAAATTCCACATAAAGTCTTGTACTAATCTTTACAAATTGCTGCTATCTGAAGTTTTCATTCTACATTCCAATAGACACACCATTCCAGCAGCACACACCCCAGTGGGACAAGTCTCCTGTTAATTACAGCTAAGTTTCATGTTTGCATGAAAGAACCAGAAGCCTCTTGCCAGCATAATCAAAACCCAAGCAAACCCTGCCACTAATGCTCTTAAGAGTTCTAAGAATGAGAATTCTCTAATGCTCCTGAAGTATATTACAATGACACAATTTACAAATCGCACATGTATGAAGATGAAATAGTTTTATTTCCCTGCTGGGGATTTAAAAAGCACTGGGCACATCTTTAGCACTTTTCTTCTCCGTGTGCACCTATGAGGGGTTTTTTTATTTGGTTTGGTTTTTAAAGAGCAATATTCTGATGGAAAAAGATCTTTATTTTTGTACGACTGTCTCTGTAACTTAACAAGGCTCAGTGGAAACCCTGAGACCCTTTTAATCAAGCCAGGATCTCTTACTCCCCACTTTCTTTTCTGATTTCAAAGAGTAATTTCAAATTTCCACTTTAATACCATCTTTAGCTTAACCTCCTTCATGCTTTTCCTAGAAGTGCTTCCTCTCATAGATTCTGGTATAAAGCCGATGTGGTTATCAATGAATACTCCATTGTTTGCACATTTTCAAATGCTCATAAGCCTTCCACCCATTTCCATTTCCACTTTTATCTGTTTCTCCAGATAACCCATTTCCAATTTTCCATTTCAGCTCTCTACATAATAATAATCGAGAAAATGTCGTCACTGACAAAGATGACTAATCTCTCCAGAGCTCTTATATATTTCCCTGGGTTTCCTCTTCTGCCATGTTCCCAAAACTGTCTTCTTTTTCAAGCTAAAACTATTCAAGATTACAAACATAGTTTGGTAAAACAGGAAACAATAGTTTCATGTTTAAACTTAGCATTAATCAGCCAGCCTATTCTTCCATCTTTTCCTTAAGACTTTCAATTTGCTTATGTAATTTCAATAACTTGCTATATTGTTTCTTTAACAGGGATTTCCCTTCTTCCAAAATGCTTACTACTGCCTGCAGCCTGAGTTTTAAACATAACCACAGACACACCCATTTATAAATACATCATAGAAAATTAAGGGTCGATAGATTTTCTTGTATTTTATTTAATCTCTGCTCCTTAGAGGCACTCTCAAATATTTTATTAGTTTATGCTTAGAGCTAATTTGACAGACTGTCTAATCCACTCTAACCTTAGTCTTACATGAGGCATCATTGAAGGATTCAAATTGGTTCTCCCAGTAACTGATGCTGAGGTTTGTGCTTGTGAATATCTCAGAAGCAATCTAATTATACTCTTTCCTAAGGTGCAGGACATGAAAATTTCATTTCATAGCTGGCTACATCCCCTGAAACTCATGGTTTAAGCACAGCCTATTTCAGAGATACACAGAACAGCCTAAAAAGCAGTGAAAAGGCAAAGACTAAAGGGCTGAAGACAGGTGAAGGAAGAGAGCTGTGGTGAGTGGAGGCAACGTGCACCAGGCTGACATAGAACTGGTTCCAAGTAATGGGAAAGGGGAGCACTGAGCCTGATTTGTCTTGACAGAGCTCAGGAACGAAAGCTTGACCCAGACCATAAACCAGCATAAAAACAGTTTAAAAAAAATAAATAATCACCAAGTCTTGACTAAGTCAATCACAGTCACAGCAACACAGGAAAGTGACAAAGTCTCCATTAATGTATAGTCAACTGCTTTTGCAAAACACAAATATGCCCTCAAATCCAAGGGTGTGAGCTGATTAAAGGTTTAACAGAACTTGCATCCAACACTGTGGCACTATTCAAACCCAAACAACATACAGAAGAAAACAAAACACAGCCTCATTTCCAGCCCCTGACAGAATCTGCTGAGTGTATCAACAGAAAGGTCTTCTGGGTGGTCTTTTGTAGGGCAGAGTTTAGAATTCCAGCCTACTCACGGCTCAACTGCATGGAGAAAAGCAGACATACACAAAGTGCAGATCCTTTGCCTTTCTTCTGGAATGCCAAAAACTTGAGAAACTCTCAGTGGCAATCAAACACTCCCCCAGTTTGGCAAAGTACTCAACTGGAGTATATGACAAATCTGGTACTAACATGCTGTAGGAATACCAGAACAACAAAACAGTCTGGAGTGGACCCTTTAAGAGAGAGGGAATTAAACAGATGTTCCAAAACATTTGCTGAGGGTCTGCTCTCATCTTGCCAAGTTCTTCAAATCAGGGAAGATGCTTAGGGGTAACTTTCTCTTACTCTCTCTCCAACACATTACACTGGCCATCCCAGCCAGATCTGTGCACACGCATTGCATCTGTAAGCAAAGCAAACTCTCAAGACTTTATTTCTGATTAGGTTATCAGCCTACTAAGAGATATTTTCTTTTTAAATATAAAAGTGTTTTAACTTGCCTTTTAAACAACAAGGAGTTTCCACAGATCAAGATCCAATTTTGAAACAGTAAAGCCAAAGTCCCTAACATCAAATTTTTAAATTTGCCTTCTCCTTCCGACACAGAATCATGTGAAAAACTAACGAAAACTTCTCAGCTCTCATTTTATGGAAAGATTAAAAATACCAGATGAGGGAATTGGATATTTCATAAGAGTTACTTAAGCAAGAAGAAAAACCCATTATTATTTCTCAGTCAAAATGCAGAGATAGACTTTTCTACTTAAAGCATTAAGTAGTTTTCAAGACAAAACTGAAGAAGTAATACTTTTCAAAATAGCAAAGTACGTCTAGAGCAGAGAGATAATCTTTTCTGAGAGTGCAAAAAACGTTTGCTTGATTCTTTGACATTTAAGGGTATGTACCAAACTAGGAATTGAAACAAGAAAATCTGCATTTAGCATTACAAATATGAACACCCTGCCTGGTATAAAAAAAAAAAAAAAAAAAAAAAAAAGAGTCGAATGAGTAAAAGAAAACCCTTTTTTTCAAGGGTCAAATATGCTTTAATACATGTAAGATCAACTACTAAAATCCACCCAGACCTCAGGGTGTAATTGTGACCCTCGGTGTGAGCCACAGAGCAGCACCTGGGCCCATGTGAGCACTCCTGAGACAATCAGCACTTAACTGCAGCATAAAATTCAGAAGCCTTTGACCCTGATGAAGCCTTCAGGATGAAATATTTAAGGAGAATTGCTTATGGTATTTAACCACACACCAGTGCCTTTTCCTCCATAAATGTTTGGGGATTTTTTTTCCCAGCAGGGCCAGCACTGATCCGCTTGAGTCGCTGCGCAGGACAAGTGCTAAGAAAACATACAAGAAACCCGTGGACATTACAAACAGCTACAAGGACAAAATATAAAGGAAAAAAAAGATCCTTAAATCAGGGTGCTAAAATCACACCCAGCTTTCTAAATACCTTTTTTTTTTTCCTCCAAGTTTTACAAAGCTCAGAAAATGCTGAGCTTTCAAAATTCCCCTTTTTGCCTGCCTTAGGCTCATTTCAGGATGTCCTTTTGAATACTTTGGCCCAACTGTTAATGTGACTTTCTGCTTCCAAGAGGACAGTAACAAATACTTGAATAACTACATCTATATATATAAACATTCATCTCATTGCTATTAAAAAACCCCCAAAATTTATAGAACAGTTTTGTACTTACCAACATACCATTGTCACATGTCCAAGCACTTGGATCAAAGTCAAGTTTACTGACACAAACAATAAATTTCTCTGGAAACACACGGAGCTCTACACAAAAAGAATTGACAAGAAGATTACAAAAATCATAACCACTTTCAAAACCACTCATAACAACAACATACATACATGTTATTTTAGTAAGCAAAATTATTTTTTTAATTGCACACTAACTCATTTCATGCATCCCTCTAGCTTTTCACCTACTCTCTTCAACATGCCACTGCCTCCTTTTGTTTTGTTTTTATAAAGCATTCCAAAAAATCAATAAGTAGAATAAATTGAGTTCCCAAAAGGACAGTCAGGGCTGCAAATTAGTCCACCTGCACCCCTGGACAGAAAGACCAGACAGAACCAACAGACAAACCACTTAACAAGGATTTCTTTTGTGCTATTCTGGTGATGAGTCTTTTCATCACAAAAGCTGTAAATTAGGTTTGCAGCCCAGAACAACATTCAATCGGGGCTTGGCATCAAACCTCAGTGTAAGGCCAGGGCAGAGTGCTTCACATTCTGACTACAGAGATTTTTGAAGTTATTAAACAAACTGGTTAACTCCCACTGAATTACACATTTTACTCAAGATCAAATGGTTTGTTATGAACACAACAAAGTTTCTATTTACAAAGGATTAAAAAATGAAAAGTCCTCAGATTAGAACAGATGAGACAAAGCTTTATTCAGTACCTGGCAATGCTATGGGAAGAACACAGCTGGATAGTTTCTTGTTTTACATTATGGAATTATTTCCAGATCAGTATCTTCATATTTTCAGCCCTGCTTTTTTGTTGTTGGTTTTTTTTGTTTTTATAAAAAGATAGTTAATAATTTTTAAAGTTAGTTATATTTCAGAACGAAGCCACAACACTATTTTTGTGGGACAAGAAAGCGACAAGGCTTGCAGGAAAAAACCTATGAGGTTGATCTCATAGATGTTTTATTGTAGAATTGAAGCGTAGGACAAGTTGCTTCCAGGAACATGTTTTTGTTGTTACATTTTACAACAATCTCATCTGCTGGCTAGCAAAATGCAGGTGTCTTTAGGTATTCACTGATGCTTCACAACAGTTCAAATTTAATAGACAGCAAACAATGTTGAGATAGCAATGCAGACACTGCTATTCTAGTCTAACAAGTAGACTACTTTGATGAAATATTTAAAGTCAACACTGATATCTTCAGCCAATATGGACTTAGAAAACAACCAGTTAGCATTTGAAGACAGATTTAAACATTTATGAATATCATGAATTCCTATAAAAACAAGAAATTATTTTAAAATATCTATTCAAGTATTCAGTATTTTTAAGGATTTTGCTCTTTTTTTAATGCCACAAGGTCAGCGCAAAGGGCAGTGATCATTATAGCTCCTTTGCATTGCTGTTGCCAGGACAGGATTGATATCACTTCCTTCCAGAGCATCTTGGCTTGAGAAAACATGAAGAGAAGACCTGGTCCCAATGACATCACCTACGTCAAGATTTTATAGCTGTGAGGTGAATGAAAGCCTTTCCTGCATACACTTGTACTGTATGTTGATGTCACAAGACACTCGAGCAATAATGAAGTGATTCATGCTGCAACCTCTGCTTGATTCACCCTGCAGAGACTCAGGAAAATGCTGAGTCTCGTCATACTTACAGAATTTGGTGTGGCTTAGCTGATAACCCTGGGGGCAAGGCATACACAAATTTAAAATTAAGTTTAAAAAAAAAAATCCATCTTATCTCAAGAAACACTTCTCCTTTTTTGTCGTTTTTGGGGGTTTTGTGGGTTGTTTTGTTGTTGTTGGGGGTTTTTTTGTTTTCAGGAAACCTTTGAAAAAAGCCCAAGTTCTGAAAGAAATTTTGATTAAGTAGACCAAAATTTGACAAAATCTTAGTTATGTTCCCTTTCTTCCTCTTGTAAGTAACTCTGTAAGAAACTGATTTCTTACCACGATAACGTTTCCCTAGAGCACAACGGAGATTAACCCATCTCTTCATAAAGTAGGCAGTAATGTGCAAACTGTTGGCTGCAACATAAAACAAAGGGATAATATTAAGTATAAGGGTTTCTTGGGCATTCTGGTCTCAGTGTTGCACATCTGCTAAGACAGGATTGAGAGAAAGGAGCAGCAGCTCAACACTACAAAGGAAAACGTAACTTTAATGGAATATTTTCCAAAAGAAACTGCTGAATTCTCATACTGAGGTCTCAAGAAATTAAAGTCTGAAACGGGACAAAAATCTACACAAATTAATAACCACTAAGTTCTGGAATCCAACCACAGAAATTAAATTAATTGATCAGAGGTGTCGTTTGCTTAATACTGTGGTGTCGTGGTCACTAGGGCTACTCACAGGGTTTTCATACATATTCTACAAGAACACTACAGATGTCCATTATCTTAACTATCTTCTAGAGGAAGGTGACAGACCTGGTAGGAAAATAAAAGATAACTACAAAGAAAACCAACCATGAGAGGGCTTAATTATCTACAATTCCATTGAATGAAGTGAGAAATGCCGACATTTGAACTCCTCAGTATGTTCAACAGCCAGAGCTGGCCTGGCTGACTAAGCAGGTACCTGCAACCTCCAGAGGCTTTTTCAGTTTCTATTTCCAAGAATGACAGAAATCCTTGTGCACCAGGGGCGTAAGAAAAGGGCAGAAAGGATTATATTATGACTGAGAGAGTATTAGACCAAGGAAATCAGCTTTTACTTTTGTTCTACTTAAATTCCCAAATGACCCTGGTAAATCAGTTAGCACTTCATTCATGAAGGTATTTAGCAACTGACTCCCACAGAAAGTGTAAAAAAACCTGACATCTGTGACTCATCCTCCCCAATCTCCCTGTGCACCTCACTGAAATGAAAGTGTGTAAGAAGGTTGGGTGTTATTTCCCCTAACTTGAATGGGGTTTGCAAGACTTAAATTATTGATGCTTTTAAGACAGTCAGCTACCCTAGGTGCAGTTAGCACAGATAAGTTAGAATATTAAGTGCTCCTGTTGTTTTTATAATCTAACCATTTAAAAAGAAGGAAAGTTTGCTTGTTGCAGTCTCAACCCCTACTGAGCAAGTGTCAAGGCATGCCTTATTTTCAAGTATAAATGCACATCCTCTCCTGTGGGGTCCACCACTTTCCTATTTCTACAAGATCTTCTGGAGCTCACCATCGAGTGCTGTTGAGCCTCAGCTCTCATTAAGAACTACAGTTATCAATCATAACCAATCCCTTTGAAATTTATCAGCCATCTTTTTTCCTTCCCCTCAGGAAGATACTCAAAATTTGACTTCCTTTTAGAGATCGAGTCAAGATGTGACAAGTTGAACCATCCCTTAAAAATGATGAGCGCTAGAGAAAAATTTGGATGTAATCCACCAGCTTTATTAACTGTTTACTTAAAAGAACAATTAAGGAAAATTACTTTTAGCTATTTCCAGTTTGGCATCTACAATTCTTTATCACTGCTAGTAGGCTTAGTCCAATCAAAGAATTTGCCCTGTATATAAATAAGTTATTAGTGTGATAACAACATCCTCCACTGTGACCTTGGAAAGCTGAGAAAGTAGCATTCCTAAAAGCACAACTTGGAAAACAAAACTTCAGACAGTAAATATTGGAAGTTTTTCTTTCTACCTTCATCTGTTGGTGATATTCCACATGTTTTGGGGTTTTTTTGAAAGGAATCTAAAATGAAAATGCGCGAATCTTTGTGTTTCACAGGAAAAGCAGGATACTTCGTTCCTGAAATTCTTTTATAAATCAGTGGCATCCATATCTGTTTGTTTTTCTTGCTATCCTGGTATTCTCTGAGAGCTTAAGTGTTTAATTGCATGTGATTGACTGAACAAAGTTTCAAATTCTCCTTAGAAACCCTTGATTCAGCCAGCTACTGTTCTGTGGAAGAGAACACCTACCTCAGATCTGACAAAAGAAATAATTATGTAAGAGATCAAGACACCTCTACAAACTATTTTTGCAGCACCAGCTTCAGTCTGAAAGTCTTATAAAGCCTTCACAGAGAATTGCACCTGAGCTAATAAGCTTAGCCCAGAGGGACTAACGCCAGAAAATCATTTTCGTTTCCATTATTATTTACTACTTTGCTGAAAAGGCCTTAACAGATATTTGCTGTTACTTGTTGCTAACCCTCTAATATGAGAAAATATTAAGATGCACTGCATTTAAGATACCTGCATTTTGAAAGTGTCACACAGCTACACTCATCAAATGCTTTGAAACCCTCTTGTACAGGACATATGATCTACTCTGTAGTCAGTTTTAAAGTTGTCAAAGTTACTGTAGAACTATAAAAAATGGTGATATCCTCTTTCAGCTTCCTTCTGGGGAAATATATTTTCCAATTAACTATTCCGCTTCATGAAAAAAAGAAACTTAAAAATAAGACCCACAAGAAAACCTTCTTATCCAAGAACCCCATGCGACTTGCAGCTTTTTAAACTTTCTACACAGTTACTCAGCATGAGTTTAAATTTGTTCATGATCTCATGGAAGAACAGATCAACTGATATGTACCAAATGCTCCATCCCTAACTCCTTCTGAGCACAACACAGAGGTACCACAGAGAACCTCAAGGTACAGACAATTTTGCTTCCAGTAATGTAGAAAATTCACACATCCTGGGCTCAGCAAACCCAGTTGATCCCATCTTCAATTTCCTCTTCACCATGCAATACAGACAAAGCTCCATTTGTGGATTACCAGTACACAGGCAGAAATAAAATTGTGTTTAGTGACTTGAAGTTTTGTTTTTCTTGTTTCAAAACTGGGCACTTAAATCATCAGATTCAGGGTCCAAAAACAAACAAGAAAAACAAAACCAAACAAACAAACCAACCCCAAGGAAATAAACAGACCCTGGAACCCAAAAGGAGACTGCATAAAAGTGGTTCTAGAAAAGCCACAGCTCAGTTTCAGCTGAAATAGGCACCAGTGAGCACTGCCTTTTAAGGGAACAGTAATTTGCCCTGCTTGTTGTATTTCAGGGTCCCACGACACTGAGAGGAAGTATCAGACACCAACTCTCCTGTAAGACTATCCAGCAACACTTGTTTTCCAAAGGAGACACAGCCAAGCTGACTTGAGCTTCCAGAAGGCTGCCAAGAGGCGGCTGTGGTGCAGCGTGGAGCAGTGGGAAGCCATCTCCCACGGCTATTATGGACCATTGAGCTGGGAGCCTGGGAAAATGCCTCTGAGCTGCTGAGTTATCTGGAGCAGCCTGGCAGGTGTTCACTCCCCAGCACGATCTGGCACCTGCCCGGCTCCCTACTTCACTCCAGACTTGTCCAAAGCCACAGCACAAGCCTAAGGCTGACTGCCCCAAAAACATTTCCATATCTGACAGGCACCTATTTCTCATCACACAGTATTTTTATATCATACCATTTTCCCTCCCAGCTTAGACACTTCACGTTTCTGAAAGGTTATTGTGGATTAGAACTGACTCTACTTTTGAAAAGTAACAACAAAGTAAATCATTGCAACACACATTAAAAATATAAGAGGATAAATTCCTAATGTTACAATGTGGAAGTAAATACACAGGTGCATTGAACTTTCTGAAACACTAAACTGTACATTAAAATAAAAAAAATCTACACTTAGCTCATGCTAGATTAATTTTTCCACACAGATTAGGCTATACCAATAATGATGTTTACAGTACATAGAGCTTTTCATCTTCAAAGTGCTCCACAGACTTATTATTACACTGCATTTTAGCACTCATATTTCTCCACTTAAAATTATTCACCATGGAATCAAAAGTCCTGATCATTTGTAAACAACACAAAAAAAAAGGAACATTTTATTCTGAACCTACCGTTAATTGTGCAGTTTTCCTTCCCAAAACAAATACCATGTGCTGCAGAGTAGGCTGCCATTTCTAATTTAGAAGAGATTCAAATAAAATATTGGCATTTAAGTTTAAAGCCAAGTCTAAGATAGGGACAGCAGATGCAAGACATCATATACAAAAAGCTGCTGAAAATTCCAAAGCCTTTTCTGGAATCCACTCGATATTTTTTAAACAAGACGCATCTTCAGTTCAAAGTTTTATACAGCAAAGAGTGGGCTTCAAAACAACTGCAACAGGTCAGATGGCATCCATTCTTTCCATACAGTCTGCCTTCAGCTCAAAGAAAGTGATTACTGTAAGCAAGTACACAGGAAAATGCGTACTGAAAAACGTAGCATCAAGCCCATAAGCTTTTTAAAAAGAAGTTTAATAGCTAAGGAAAAGCATTCAGGCCATTAAATCAATACACTTGAAGAATGGACAAAAAATACTTGGGTGCAATATTGAGTGAGTATTGCTGCAGGGTCTGTCCTTGCCAACTCTTATACCTGCAAATAAATTCAGGGATGGAATTTGCCTGTGTCTTTTTCCAGGGTGCCTCACAGCAGCTGAAACCAAGTACAGACAAAACCAGATTGCTGATTTTTTTCACCTTACTCTTTCAGTAGTTTTTTAGCATTACTGCTTCTGTTCTAGCTGCTAAATCTTCTGAACACAGGCCAGTTGCCAACACAAATAGGTAAGAAATCCTTCCCACCAAGGACCTGGGGACAAGATTTAGCTGCCATCTGGGAACAGGGTCTCTGACTGGAAGAAAGAAATTAACCTTTCAAAGAGTGTGATCAAGAGAAGAAGGGATGGGCCTAGACAAACCCTTCCTGCTACCAGAACCTGGACAGCTGGACACAGCACACTGTCTAAACCATTCAGAATATGAACCACAAAGTGCAAAACTGGACTGAGCCATTTTGTGAAATCCTAGAGTAGGTTTGTAGGGCTCTCCTCTAGCAGGAGAGGTGGAGAATTCACTGCAAAATCAGAACTATCCTGCAAAACCAGGTCCAAGATAAGGCATTTCTTAGCCTTGCTGTTAGTTCTGTTCTGGAGGAAAGAATGAAGAAAAGCACATCTGAGACCATCTGGCTGCAAGATGATTAATGCCCCTGATGGAGGTCCTGGGAACACAGCAGCTCTGAAGGAAAAAGACCATCTTCTCCTCACTAATACTTAAGAACGGAGAGGAAGGCTGATCCATTCCTGGAAAATCCATATCCATCCATAATGTATGAGCAGTAACATCCAGCAGCACCTGCCAATGCATTCAAGCAGGTAAATGTAGAGCAACATATTTGATGGTCCGTGCACCTTTACCACAGACAACTGTTTTCTAACAGGAGACAAGATTTGATTTCACCCTTTTGTTGGTCTCAGACTCAATAACCACATTATTAATTGCATGTGACGAGCACGAACTGAAAGCTATTTACGAACGCTCCCTGTTTTGAACATCTAAACCATATTCCAGAGAAAGCCACATGCCTGGACTTCTTTAACCACTGGAATGAGCACAACAACCAAGAGAAAGGCTGAAAAAGGCATCTGTTGCTACCAGCCAAAAGGCAGAGAGAGCTGGAAAACAAACCCTGTGGTAAACACTGTCTGACAAGTCAGCAGCCCAGGAGAAGCCGAAGGATTTTCGAAGTGTCTGTACTGCGATGGAGTTCAGTTAAACTGGCCAGTGCCACTTTTGCACATCAGGCTGAGTACATCCCACAAACTGGACAAACACAGCTCTACCCAAATGGACCAATCACTCATAGCACTGAACTCCTCACAGCGATAAAAGAAAGGTAGATTCTGGCTCAGATGAGACAGACACTCTGATGGACTCAAGTTTGACTCACAGGGCACTAGGGAATGCCTAACACAGCACATGCCACTTTTACAAAATATGTCCTTTCAGCCTGTCTCTGTGGTTTTTCCGTGAAGAAATCCATGAGCTGCAGGAAATCTTTGATGCCATGAAGTACTTGAAATGGAGGATTTTGTATTTTAAGTGTGATGAATCTCTACAAAGCTAAGTTTTTTCAAGCACAAAAATTCAACCAACACGTGGAAATTAACCTCTTGGAATTCATCAGCCTAGACTGGTTCCCCTTACTGTTAATTAGAACAACAAAATCACTGGTGTAAATACTATGATGCTGAAAGATTTTCAAATAAAGTCAATCAAACCTTTCACAGGTCTCCAGGCCCCATTTTTTTTTTCCCTGGCAATAGGAAATAACTTCTGCAAAACTTTTACCCCCAAGAGGAAAGGGTTTTAACCCTAAAGCTCCCACAGCTGCCAAGACTTTCATCTTCGACCATTAACAAGGTCTCTAGGCAAGGGTCACTAAAAATGTCAGGAATATATTGTATAACAGGGCTACAAAAGCTCTGGGTTTGGTGAAAAAGCCCAACACTGCCACTGGAAATGTGATGGGAGAGAGGGAGATAACAACCAGGAGCAGGTATATTCAGCAGAACTTAAAAAAAGTGGCGTGAACATGAAACGGTTTCTTCAAAGGTGATCTTGATATATAGCACAAAATATTCTTATATTTAAATTTTTTTTTTTTTTTTTTTTTTTTGAGGAATCCTGTTAGGATATCCCAGTGGAGCTAGGAGGTAGATGGTGATGGCCATGACTCCTCTTCTATGCTAACATCTAGAGGACACTTCAAAAGAACTTGAGTTCTAAGAGGCATGTGTGGACTTGAACCTGCAGTTTCATCCTGTTGTCTGAATAAAGCAAGTTGTGCCAGAGGTTCACAGGTTTTGTCTTTTCACACAACAGACTCTTGTTAGATTTGTAAAAGCTCAGAACAGAAGGAAATTCTGGGGCATAGAAAATAGGTGGAAAGTACCACAATAGAGCCTTCTGTATCTTCTCTTTTTAAATGCTGGCAAGCAGACCATAATTAAGTCAGCTGCTGAAAGGCTCTATTTCCAAATAAGTCTCAATCTCCTTCTGCTCTCATAAGCTCTGATGCAAAGAGGATACCACCAAAAGAGACCAAGAACAACTATGATTGTGATCATCTGCTCACTGCCACCAGCTCAGCTCTGGTTCTGGTGCAAAGAGCTGGAGACTGACTGCAAACCGGTTTGTATAAAACCACTCGTCTTAGCTCACTCAAGAATACTGTGTTGTAAGGGACCACCTTGAATGGCACAGCTCAGCATCCTCCATGTCCAACATCAGCTTAACAGATGCCAAGTGCAAAAAAAAAGTAAACAGGACATCCTCTTCCTCAAAACTAAATATCAAAGGTAAGGTCCTTTATGCAAAAGACCAAACTCCACAACCCTGTCTTGTGCCATGGCAAGTAAACAGCAGACAAAAGACAGGCAGTACCCATATTCTATGGACAAACTTCTGGTTGCCCACACGCGTACACATAAAAAAAAACCCCACCAAACAAAACATCTTAATTAAAGGAATTAAGAAAAAAATGCCTAGTAAACAAATACAAAACTGCCATCTTCTATTCCTTCTAAAGCAAGTTTTGACATTTAAACTTGGATTTGTACAGTGACTATTGAATGTTTCTCCCTGAATATGTGTAATTTGCTGTGCATTACAACATCTCTGATCTGTCTGAAGTTGATGGAATACATCAAGTTCAAAGTCCACAACACAGTCAAGATTACACTGAACTTTTTTTCTCCTGTTTTTAAGTAAAAGTCTTTATTATTTGCTACACTACTCAATTTTTATTTAATTATCTCTTTTTTTACAAATTAAGGCACGGGCCCTGCAAAGCTTTGCTGCGTTGCCTTTGTTTGTGGTCTGCCGCTGTGCCTTTGTAGTCCACAGAAATACTTAGTGTGCAACAACCACAACATACCTGGTACTTCAGTGGTGAATCAAACACCCAGAACTGCTCCCACTGAACTACTTACACGGGGAAAAGAGGCACAGTTTTTTTCAGGAATTGGCCCTCCATTTCTACCTGGACAGATTCCTATAATGGCTAATAAAAATTTTCCAAATATGAATAAACCCACAAAAATGTTTGCAATTTTAAAAGCTGTAATTTCTACCTTGGTCATATGATAATGAAACTTAAGAACAAAAGAACAAAGGAGAGTATTATTGTATAATACGGCAGCATGGAAAGTTTAAAAGAAATTCCTATTCATATTTAACAGTGAAATTATACCCCCAATTACTTCCAGTTAAAATGAAAATAGAAAGGACTTCAGTGCTCAACACATAGATGCAATGATTTTTTTTTTTCCTTAAAATATCATGATGATTTTTCTTTTGCTGGTGATTGTTTGCAGACTTTTACTGAGACTTTATTGAGACTTTTAGGGAAGGCAAGGGTTAAAGATGTATAAAAGAGATTTTCTCACAGTTTAAAGAGAGCAAAACAACACATTTAGGAAGCCAGACAGCTAAAAGGTCAAAACATTACACTTCCAGGTCAAACTTCTGGTTGCAATTAAGTGAATTCCTCTGAACATTTCTAGGGAAATCACATTTCTTTCAGGTATTATTTCAAATCCCTATTCTTTCTTGCTTACATTCTAACCAAAACAATATTGCTCTCTTTAGATACACTTAATAAAGAACATTTTTAAAAGGAACCCAACAGTTAATTTCAAAATAAGAATCAATCCTTGGGGTTTTTTCCACCTCATTTAATGCACAGTTGAACTAAACACAAAAGACACTGTAAACCTAGTTAATTTTTAGGATCAAAACATTTCAACCAAAACAGTGAGCACTCAAAAAAACCCCAAACCTATCTGCCACCTCTTCCAGCTGTGCCTAGTGCTAAAACAGGTCCATGGGCTGTACACTGAGAATCCATCCTCTGTATTCCTGATTTCAAGGGACTAGAGAAGCTGTAAAGCCTATGGCGAGCACACATGAAAGAGCACCTTCAAGAGGAAAATACGTTGCAAAGAAGAGTAAGGCAGTCAAGTAAGAAATAGTGCTTAGGAACAGATTTTCAAATTCACCTCATGTGCCCTCCAAAAATGCTGAATTCCCACTCAGAACAAGCATGCCAAGGGCTCTTTCCAAAGGTATGTTCCCTAGCCTAGATGAGAGTCACTTTGATATTCTCAGGTGAGTATCAAATCAGAAATTAAAGGCGGGGTTCATCTTGCCTAACTTGAAACACCTGCATCAAACTAGTACCCTAAACTTCATTTTTAACTGATGGAGATAAATTACCTATCAAGTTCCAGCCAACTTTGAGAGACTGAGACACATAACTCCACTTTGTAAAGACACATGATTAATGGATGCTGATTTTTTTGCCTAACTATAGAATGAAAACACCAAAGATAAAGTTCAAATTTGCATAAATTAATAAATATATGTGTCTTTGCATAAACTGAAATACTAACAGCAAAATCACTGCAGAAATACTTGGATGATGAAGGAAGACCTTTATAGTTCACACAGATGTGTAAGAGTAGCTGTTTGTGCATACAAACACTATTTTTTTTGCACACACACAACTAGGGGTCCTTTTCATACTATTTTTTCTTCTCATAAAATGAAGAAAATCATATGGAAACAAGAGACAAAAAATGGAAACGATGAAAGCAAAAGAAAGCAATACAATGCATTAAGGCAGAGATTATTTTAAGGCTAGAGGTCAAGACTGTTTTCAAAACCAACAGCAAATTCTTCCTTTTCACAAAAATACACCAAATTAAACAACTCTCCTGTTGTTTTAAATAAATTATATTTCTTTTCAATCCAATACTATCTACATAAAACACTTTATTAAGGAATCTTTAAAATAAGTACAACATTTCATTTCTCACCCAAGACCATAAATAATTTCACGGGGAGCTGCCACCAGGGAAGAAGTAAAATAGGAAGATCACATTCAACCCACCTGGTGCTGCAGCTGCAAATATCCCGTGTAAGACAGAGACAACCATTGCTGAAGCCTCTGCCAGTATCAGTGCCACGACAGAAGATCCTTCCAAAGGTAGATGCTTCAGTCCCAGACAGTGCAGAACTTCCTCTGCCAGTCTCTAACTCCCACTGACTCTGACTGAATGAAGTCTTGTTTTACAGAGGAGCACGGTGGTAAGAAAGGCCACACAGGGGAACACCAAAGGTCCCTAAAGCCAAACACCTTGGCTGTAAAATGCCTACAAGGAGACACTAAATACAAGAGCCAAGTGCACATGGTTATTCCCCTGGTAACTGCCAGGCTCCAAGCCCTCTCAACTCAGGCCTTTAGTGCACCAAAGGAGATTCTGTCCCCTTGCTGGAATACTCTCTCTTGCTGCTGTGGATGCAGCACAAGCCTTTATCATGCCCATTATCCTTTGGCAAAGAGTTCCACAGTTCCCCTAACTACCACAGCATTTCCAATGCCTTCATTTGATACACCCTTGCTCTCAAACTGGAAAAGAATGAGACAAGAAATGATTTCATAGATCTTGGTTGTATTCCCCCTAATTTATATACTTCCCAGGCTGAAGAGTCCAGGAACACTCAACTGTTCCCTGTATTGCATTTCCTCATCTTAGATCATCTCTGTTGCCCTTCTTGGCATTTTTCCCAATTCTATTGTATTACAATCTAAGGTAAGATAGAAAAAAAAAAAAATCACAGAAAAAGAAAACACCCAAAGAGTGTGTAAGTATGGACATTTCTTTTGTTCTTGTCAAGTATCAGTTACCCTGAGAAAAGAACAAAACCAAACAACAACAACAAAAAGTTCAGATATATAACCTCGATCTTCTAGAAGAAAAATGCTTTGGTGAAAAAAAAAAATGCCCTTATTCCCCCATTATCTGGCTGTAAAAATGGGGTGGGGGGGAAGTAACCTAAAGCAAATACAGGAAATATTAAGTACGTGATACTAATCAAAACATTTTTCATAAGTTATTGCATAAGTTACTGCATACTTCAGGGAGCTCTGTTGTCACAGACAGATGAATGTAAGTTTAAAGTTCACACAGATTTGCAGGACTTGGCCACAAATCATAAATGAGCCCATTGTAGAGAAGCTGCAATGTAATTCTTTGGAGAGACAGATATTACAATGTGCAACTGCAACTATCAAAGTTCATTTGAAAGACTCCTTCTCAGTCCCCTATGGCAGCTTATTCTCCCCTGTAGCTGCATCCATCAAAGTGTTGTAGAGTTGCTGTTTGAGCAAGGCAAGTGAAAAGATTCTAGTTCAAACCAAACCAACAGTTTCACAGCAGAGGAGTGTGACTTAACAGCTGGGAGGGTGGGAATAAATCAGTTTTGCTGTTACAGGATTATAATGTGGGACATACCCTACAAGCATTTCACACAATTCATGTCCTACAGCAATAGTGAACACTCCTAAAGCAAACTGGGGCAGTCTGAAAAGGGTGTTTCCCTTAAAAACATCATAATGTTCAAATTAAAATGCAATGCCAAAAGAGTTTGGAATATTTACCATCATGATTTATTGTATATTTTTTGTGTGCTTGCAGGAGCCAAAAAAATCGTTTCATAAGCAAGAGAAAAGTATTTTCTTATGAAATTGCATCTTATGCATTTTTCTTTACACTAAATGAGACATGAACTTTGACTCCAGATCTTTGTAAGGCTGAACTACTCATAACAGCTCTTGTATCTCTTCCAGTTTCTCATTTTAGTAAGCTTCTCAGAAGTTAATGTCAGAGAATTTCAAGTCTGAGACTTCTACCTGTTAATAAACTACAGTCACATTTGCAAAAACACCTGGATGAACAGATGAACACAGAAAACATGACCACAGTAAGCCCCATTTCATTAGAGAAGAAAGTTAAAAATATGTAAAAAAATATACAGAATCCCAGGGAAAGCAGATAAAATCAAGCTAGGAGCTCACTGTGCCATGTGACAGCATGATCTCTAATTATTTTCACTGTAGAAGAGACTGTACAATAAAAAGATCTGAAATCAGAGCAAAAATGTCCCACCCTCAAGCCAAGAAAAACAGCAAGGATGCTAGGGAAGGAATGAGAATAGATCTGAAAATTACTTGTAGGAAAAACATAGTTAACTTTCTCCTCCCTCAAGAGGGGGAAGAAGGTCAGTTTACAATATACCCTCTTCCTTCCTTCCATTTCTAACACTGACATTTCTATCAGCCATATTTTTTTTTCACTTCTCCTTATTGTTTCCTCTGTGCCCATGTAAACCTTACCTTCTTCCTTATTGTTTTCAGTTCATCCTTTGTCATTTCTCCTGTATTTAATATCTCTACTCAGTCCTCTGTAGTCTCCTCTTAATTCTCACTGCTCTTGATCAAAACCAGCCACTTTCTGTGGAACATGAAACTTCAAATAATGCAGTCACAAGCCATACCTGGCCAATATCCTTCTCGCATGATTTTGGCTATGCAGATGTGATGCAGGCAAAATTCAACCTTTGAAAATCCACCCCATTTTAAATTTCTCTTTAAAAAAATAAAATAAACCAAAGTCAAACATGTTTGGACATTAATTAAACACAGGAAACAGAGAGTTTATACCAAAGCCTATGTCCAAAGACTAAATTAAAGCTTACTTTGGCAAATTGTTCATACTGGACATTTGGGAGGGGTGTGGAAATTGTTCAGACAGAAGGAAGAATAGGAAGAACTTGCTTGTCTTGGCTACTTTTTCTCATTTTTCCATTCTTTCCTTCTTTCTTTCTTCTCCTGTGTCTAACACCCACAGATTTCCTAATGAGCTGGTATGCGACCCACCACACACTGTAGAGTGGGTGGAACTCAAATGCAAAAGAAAAAAAGAAACGTAAATTAACGAGTAACTTGCATGGATATTTACATTAAGTGCCACAAAAATGAAAGGTAGTGTCAAATAATATTAATATTAAACAGAATATAACATTAATACTAAAAAGAAGCTGTGATAGGTGAAAATTTTCTTTTCAAAATAGTTATAGTAGTAAGGAAGTAGAAGACTTAACAAGTCTTCCCTGCTCAACAGATCTTGCAGGATTAGATCTGCTCATTGAAGTAAAGTAGCTTGGCTTCTAGTTCTGAAATGAAACCTAATACAACATACCTTCACATTAAAGGTAGCCTAAAATCTTATTAATACTGGTCTAATAATTCTCTTTTCAAGAAATTTTGAATACATCCCGCAGTGTGTACAGCAAACTAGCTAAAATTGACTTGAAAAGATGCATCTTCAGACAGGGATGGAATGCTGACCTGGGACACTGGAAATAGTAAGTAGCCAGCTAGTAAGCGTGTGGAGGTTCCTTCTATAGATACACACTTCCTTACAATAGCAGGGGTTTGAATACAGATTGACTAACTTGGAGCAAAAGAAACCACTCAGAGTTTGAAGAACTCAAACTCTTCATAGCCTCCAAATGCAACAATAGCTGCAGCTGAAGCCTTTTCCCAGCAGCACCTCTGTGGAGCAAGTACCAGGCTCGTGCATTCCTTTGTGTGCTACACAACACTGCCAGCCAAGCACTGGCCTGGAATGAGGCACTTCATTGGTGTGAAAAACACAAAACCATCTCCCTGCAGCCTACAAACAGAACCTGTGATCCTAGAGAGGAAGGCAGAACACAAGAGGTAACTGGTGAAGACTCCCGGCCCTGTGGCTCACCTCAAAGGGTCAGTCCTTAGAGGCAGGGCCCGGTTGCCCCAGTGAACACCCACCTATTCTGTTATTTCCTCCCCAGGTAAGAACAGACTTGAATAGAACTTGAAGAAACTTGATTCTTGGACCTGAACAAAGCACTCCTTTCTTACAAATTACAGCCTTGAGCAAAGCAGGCTGAGAGAAGAAGAAAGAGCTGGCTTTGGAAATGAAGCTTAACATGAATGTTCGTTATCACAGCCTGTTTTCTTCCTTTAATTCTTTATTGTTAATTAATGACGGTGAGATTAACTGCAGAAAACTGATGGAACAGTCATTCTGCCTCATCCAAAGTAAATATCCTTTAATCTAAAACTGTCACTGATCTTACTGATGACCTCCTCAAATGCATATCCCTAAGATTTTAATTTTCAGGAAACAAGGGGAAGAGTCAAGCAGAAGATCAGTTCACAACCCTCGGACAGCATACCAGTATTTTTACTGAAATGTTCATGATACAAAAGAAAATAGAAGACCCTAAATTCTCACAAACACCCTCAGATCAGTGTTGCATCTGCCCACATATATAAAACCGGTTATTATGTCTGGCAGTTTTACCTTATAAAATCATCATTTTTCAAAACCTACTTTTTACTGAGGCAGGAAACTTTAAAAAAATAAATGATAAAAAACATCCCTTGATAAAAGAAAACACAGAAGAATCTCAACAAATCTTAGAAATTCTGATCCCACCATCTGTAATGTCCCTCTGCTTTCACTGAAGAAAATTCTTTTTGCTCACTCACAATCAGAAAAGTACAGGGGTCTGAAAGTTCATGTGCTTTACATTAGTAATATTTTAAAGGGATAAAATGTAGTTACTACTTGAAAGGAAAAAAAAGAGGTTGAAAATACTTTAGTGGCCTGAAGCACCCCTTGCTTATGTGGTATTGTGTTCTTGGGGGTGAGAAAAAGGCCATGTCATGCCAGAAGAACCTGGCTCCCATATATGCCTAAAATTTTGCAATAATAAGCCAACCATACAGCATGTAACCTGTGTTTTCTCATTAAAGCCACTCATTGTTATTGACAATAGTGTTTAAAGCTGCAACCATCTAATAGAATTCTATAGGAATATACCTTTTCCATAATGGAAAGCATTTCAAGAGGCAAAGAATTTGTGCACTATTAAAATTGTTACTATAACATATGTTGAATTCTAAAATTTATGAGTACAGTGATCATATATTGTAAGTATGTAATTACATGCATTGCAGAAGTCACACTTCAGCAGAGATTCCTCAATGTATTTAAGGAAATGTGACAAACCATGGCCAACACAGAGCTTTACTACTGCAGCCCTTCTTTTCTGTGACAAGTTTATGACCTGCTCCAGGCTAGTAACAAAAATCTGTAATTTTTTGCCCAAGAACTATTTAAAAATAAATTGCTGGTATGATAAAAGACCAACAGATAAGCCTATCAACTAAACCCCACCATTATGCTATTGGTGCAATGGTATCAAACAAAAACTGGCAGCCAATTAGCCCCAAAGCTGATCTAACATCAAGGTACAAGCTACAAGTGACCGTGATCTTTAGTTTCAAATGTAGATGTACTGAAATGGCACCCGTTGGTCTCAACCCTTACACAAACACAAAAAAAGAGCTCCGATGGGGTGAAGGCTCTTAATGCTGTTCTCTTCTGCACTCCCAAGGTGATGGGTGCTGCTGCCAAGCCTGCAGCAGCACTGGTGGAATGACAAATGTCATTTATCACACCACACCGACTTTTTAAGACTGAACAGATTGCCCAAAGCAGGAGAAGTAAAGATATTATTTCTGTATTATTTCTGTATTTAAAAATTCTAAACTAAATGTTTGAGTAAAAAGGAGACTTAACTAACCAGCAAGATTTCAATCAATTTTGCAGGTTATATAAGTTCTTTTTCTAAATTCTAATAATAGGCTCTTGGACTAATAGTACCAGCACTACATTCACTTTTAAGTAACAAAGAAAATTAAAATCCACTTAATTTGTTCACTAACTGAAGTAATTCCATACCCAAACATCAGCTATTTCAGGCCTTCCTGATGGCAAGTTTCTCACAGAAAAAAATGAAGAACAGTATTTTCCCCATGACTTTACTTCACACTAAGTTAAATAATTTCTTTTACCGGTAAGAAACAAAGGCCCAGATGATCCATATTCCATGGCTTTCCACTGACCACGTTGTTTATGTGCCTCCAAGTAGTGTTTGACCCTTGAAGCAACAACTTCTTCTAGCAGCTTGCAGACCTCCTGAAAGAGAAACCACCGGCCTGGTTTGATCTAAATTTACAGAAATGCCCACAGGCACACAGCAGAAATCAATACAAAATTACCCCCTCTCACATTAAAAGGAAAAACATTGAGAGCAGAAGCACATCAGTTAGGAAATGAATGGGAAAAAGGAGGGCAATCAAACCATTTTTCTGCAGAACAAGAGAGGAAAGTACATTATGAAATTCTTACTTGGCAGATGAAATACATTATATTACAATGCTAACTTTTTTATCAGAAATTAGTTTCATATGCATTCAAAGGAGGAAAATGTTAAAATGTAGGATACATGTTAAAAATGTATCACAGCATGAGTTATTTAAGCAAAATTTTAGTATAAATCCTCTCAGGAATTGTCAACACACTATTTCTCTACAAGAATCCTTATAAACCACAACAGATATTCTGCTTCAGTGTAATTTCAGGGGGGAGAGGGGGGTGGAAAGAGAGAAGACTCTGAACAAATTAGGTCACAGCGACTTAATTGCTCTAATTAATTTAGATTGTTCTGCTCCTAAACATAAATGTTCATATCTTTCATACTTTCTTCAACAAAGCACAATAAAACCACACACAACTCCAGAAGAACAAAGCCTTCAGCCAGAATTACCCAGGAAAAAAAATACTTGGAGTAAAAACAAAAAATTCATCTCTTGAATACCAGAATAAGTTTTAAGCTTAATACACACATACATATTTGAGCCCTTTCCTCAGTGTTCTCGTTTTCCATTGTTCATAACTATGTGCTCACAGAAGCAATACTTTGTGGCACACAAAAATATAACTTTACCTCTGTAATGTGTTTGGGTAACACATAAAATTATATAAGTAGTTTCTAAGCTATCTTGGCCTGAAATTTCCTTTTGATTAATGTAGAAAGTACTCAGAACAACAAATTTTTAGTGCATTGCTCTAAATAAAAGCAGGGCACATACATTAGTCAATCACAACCAGTATTTTCTCTTTACAGTAAGAAATATATTTTCCTTTCTGCTTGTAGAGTACAATTATAAATTACTGTATTTGCTTTTTCTTCTGTTTAACTCATTAAAGTGCTCCCATTACACATTCCTTCATGGGCCTGTGTTCAGGTTAGAATGAAAAGGTCTAGAAAGCAGCAGAAACATGGTTTGTCTTTGGTTCCTTCTGCAGCAATAAACATTACCATGCACTTCTTTCATTTACATGGAACATGTTTTACTTGTTAGGCTTATGGAAATATTATTTAAATGGCTTTCCACAAAGTACCCTATAGACCTCAGAGTGCAAAGATAAAACTTTGACTTTGCTATTCCAGGGGAAAAGGGATGTGGAAGAAAGGGCAGGGAAACTGGAAGGGCAGAAGGAGGACAAAAACTGCAGCATCTCACAGCAATCCCAAGAATACACTACATCCAACTGGTCACACCAATGTGTCACAGTGCTGGTGGTCATTCCAACACCCAGCTGTATTTCCTTACACCAATCCCATGCTTTGGGCACTGGTGAAGTTCCCATCCTGCCCTCCATGGCACATGCTCCAAGGAGGAGCTGGCAGCCAAAAGGCCACTGGGACAGCATCACCAGGGTCCATGAGCTCAAGCCAATGCATTTCATCCAGGGTAAGCAGGGGATCAGCAGGAGCTGCATTTGTTACAGAGGCATCCACATTTCCCACAGACAGGCAGAGAGGGCTGCACCACCACTAGTATTTTCCAGAAACCACTTGAGATGAACATGTAAAAGCCCTCATAAAAAATATGTCAAAATAATCTTTCTTTGGGACCCTTCCTCCCCTCACTTACACAAAGATTCTGCATAGGACTTTCAGGAAGTGAATTGCAAAGCTATTGGACTCACACTTCTCAGTTGTTGAAAATATGCAACCTTTGTACTTCTCTCGAAACGTGCAGTCACAGAAATGCACTGAATGCTGTCCTGTCATGCCTCTTTATTAAATCAATCATGATCTAATTTCCTGAAATTAATCTCTTTTGTTTTGGCTGTCTTACAAAATACATTTTGAAAACGTTTAAAACTCAGATAACCAGGAGCGTAAAGCTGGTTATAAATAGAAAAGGGAATGAGCATTCATTTAGTCATAAAAAAGAAATCTAAAATATTTTCCCTATTTTCTTATTTCTCTGCTTAATAAACCACAAATCAGATGAACCACAAACTGCTAAATATTCGGCTTTTGCTCCCTCAGGATATTAATTTATTGTTTCTTTTAATTTCACTTAAATGTATTACTCTGAGATGTCTGGGGACGCTGTGCAGTGACAAGTTAATGATGGCATTATTAGGGAAGCTATCTGCTGAAAATTACCGTAACGGAGACTTGCGGGAAAGTCCACAGGCATCCCAAACATGTCCTGCCTTCATTTTCAATAGGGAACTTCTCAAGTTCCCACACAGAGGAGAAAGCTCCAGCCAGGAACTCATCACAAGATCATGTGTGATTTCTCTATATTCTGATGAAAGTTACAGGCAGAATTTTGCAGCTCACTGATGCACTGATTTTCCCCAGTTTCATCAGGTTATGCACATGATACACTTAAAAATCATGGAAGTTTCTTTTCATAAGATGCAACAGTTCTACTATGGTTTATCATGCATACTTATGTTTTCTTGTACCCTCTAAATGCAATATCATTTACACTTCTCAGAATGAAAAAAGAAAATTAATAGAAAGATATTTCACCAAGAAAACGATACCTGGCACAATCTGGTTTATATCACAGAAGATAATTTACAAATGTTCATGAGAAACATATTTTTTAAATTAAAAGCTAAGTCAGAAGAATCCACATTGCATGCATGCATATATGTGCACACACACAGAGTTTAAAAATTAAAAAGCAAATTTAAAGTGGTCATTAGTGACCCAAAAAGCACATATGGTTGACTTAGGGGTCCCACAGCAACCACTGATGCTTAGGTATAACTAACAATATTCTCATAACACTGAAAAATTCTGAACAGTTCAAGGCAATCCAACATTTTCCCTGCAGCCACATGCTTTTGAAGTAGAATTGATATTTGTTGTACCTCTTTCTCATGATCTGAAAACCAGCTGGTGTCTTTACTGGAGCCTTGAGGCAAAATATGAACATCCACCAAGACAGCAAAGTTCCCACACTGGAAAAAAAAAAAAAAAAAAAGAAGAAAAAACATGTTGAACTGTAGCTGCTAGGAAGCACATGTTGAGCAGACGGGGAGATAAACAATCAGGTAAGCACATGCATCTGATTCAGAGTTACAGCAGGCAGAACACTAAATTGTGGAAGTTTATGAAGTACGCAATTACAAATTTATCATTGTTTGTGGACAAGAAACAAGAGCACCAGACCTATCTTGGATAGCTCACTGAAATATAACAAGCAGAAGTATGTGGAATTTTCTTCTGCTATTTAAATGCCACTTTTAAATCTGAGTTCAAGCAAATTTTAATGTGTGAAAAATTAGCTCTTCCTTCACCAAACTCACATCATTCTATTTTCTGAAAATTTGGTACCACATTAATTATCCAGTTGGTGTTTAAAGTTTATTCAGTACTTAAAAATTCAGCATCTTAGAAGTCTTTTCCTCTCTCCAAGCTGCCTAATGTAAAGAACAGCAAGTTTGAAGGACTTGTCAGTGGATATTTGGTATATACCACATTTGCCATTTAGTCATTACTGTACTTTGAATGGTTAAATAATAAGGCTTAACTATTACCAAAGACTACATAGAGATAGTAGGGTGATATAGGCTACATCCCAAGACACATCAGCTATTTCTGAAATTCCTTGATAGGTTTTGATTGAGGACAGTGTGACGGACAAGGATTATTTTCTTTCATTGGTACATCAATCATTACAATGAACTAACACCAGGAAGAGTGAATGGCATGAACACATCCCAGTTCCACTGGGCATTTATTCACTGCTGCCTCCTGACCTGCACAGAGATATGGGGCATTACAAGCCAATGGGTTCCCTTTTAAACCCAGCACCAAATCTCACTCAGACACCCTTTAACTAAATAACATGCAAGGTAAAAGCCAATTTAATCATTCTGGCTTGGCTGCTTGTGGCGCACTTGTGATGCAATGAAGTCACTCTGTGAGAAGACTGGACATGTGCGGTCATGGCAACTGCACATCCGGAATGTCTGACAGAATAGAAACAACATCCTGATCCCAGACAAACTTCCCATGTGCACGGACCATCCGGCGTGAGATTGGGCTCGTTTCAAGGGATGTTGCAGTGCTCACCTCCTGTCCTCACTCACTCTCTCCATATCTGCTCTTCACTGCCAAACATCTGCAAAGCCCAATCTCAGAATTCCAACTGCTAACAGAGTTAGTTCTACAAATAGTGGGATATATGGTTTTAGACTCTAGTTTTACATCACCTACAGTCTAAGGGATACATCAATATCTCAGGCTTATGGTATAGCACAAGTACAGTTGCTGAGAGTACCCTTACCTATGCCATTAGCACTAAGAGCCACAAGATTTAGCATTGATTGTATTAATCATAGCAGCGTATTTGGTAAATTAAAAACCTCTTGGTTTATAGAACACTTGGATCTGTAAATCAACTGCAAACAGAAGTTTCTAAATAATGATGCAAATATAATTAAAATGTAATTCATGGCCAGTGTTGTATTGTAGCTAGAATGCAAAAGTTTGGGAAATGAGACAGGCATTGTGAAATCATTTTGAGAAACTTCTAAGTTACTTATAGGTATCAGTCACTGAAAGAGCAGAATGCTTTGATCTATTGTATCAAAAGGCTTCTCTTTTCTCCAGAGAACCAAGAATTGCCAGATGGCTGCAACAGCAAACCTTTCCAAGCTTTAAATGGATGACAAAATATCTCACAAAAATCTCTGGTGAATCATTAGTCAGCTCCAGCAAACTTTAAATTGACTACTGAACTTCAAAGTTAGCAGACGCTGCAGATTAAAGTGAAAGCCAGTAAATTATTCATGGTTCAGCACTAATAACAACAAACAAGTAGTTGATACATCAAGAAAATTCAAATTATCAAATGCTCCATGTTAATTGGCATCATTTTCTAATGACTACAAAACTTTATATATAGATACAGATGCAAAGTATAGACCTGTTTTTCAAGGAGAGAGAATGCTTGTAATTATTTTCTTCTGAATGGCACTATTTGTCTCAGTTGCCAATCTCAAAACAACTGGGAAAAAAGAAAATAACAAACCACATTCAAAACTACATAACGGTACAGTTAGAATTATCTTTAAAATTTTACAAACACACCTAACATTTGTAGTACTTCAAAGAAAAAACAAATACATGTAAATAGTGCATAAATCCTTATAAGAGACAAGGTTTCCCCATGGAAGATTTTTATCCCTCTAAGCTTTGGAGCACTCTTCTTGTAGACAGCACACCTGAAAATATTTCAATAACCACAAGCCAACAGTTTTACCACACAACCAGAACAGCTTTGGGACAGGACACAGGGATGCACAACTGGCACAGGCAAAGAGGAAGATGAGGAGTCAGAGAACACAAGCACAAACCTTCATGAGCCTCACTACATCCTATTTTCCATAAGTCCTGGACGTGATATGAGCGACAGCTCCCACGCAGGCTCCCCTGCATTCTTGAGCTGCACAATACCTGCTAGAGCTACACCTGACTTATGCTTTATGTGCCTTCACACGGTACAGCTGTAGGGATGATATTTATACTGAGCAGCTCAATACAACTTTGGCTGCTCCAGCAGCAAAAGACAAGTACAGACTAAATGCCAATACAAATAATTGCAGGGAACAGAGGCAAGTGGAAGAAAAACGAACACAGTTTTATATTAGCAGATCTGATGCTCTTATAGAAGTTTCTATTTTTATTTTTACTCTGATGACATGCAATTCCATGAAAATACTAGCTTTTATTTTAGTGGAAATGAAGTGTTTCCAGTCAGCATGGCTGCCAGATGCAACTCGTGACTCCTAAGTACCACAAATGAAAGGCAAACAAAAAGAATGGCAACTTTTAATTTCATGCTTTCAACATCCATCTCAAAATTTGCACTGAAAATTGTTTTTTGAGGTGTGATTGTCAAAACTGAAACTTGAATGCCTGATTTGATGGGAAACACATTTGTCAAGAATCAATAGGAAAACATTTCACTCAAAAATTAAAGACAGAAGCAGATGCTCCAATTTGATATCCCCCATAGTTCTAGATTTCAAAAACTCTTCATTTTTACAAGCTGTTTTTAATGTTCACATTCTTACTCTAACAGTCTAATGACATTCATTGTGTTACTAAACAAAGGGCTTAAAATGATCTCAGAATGTTGTTAGTATATTGTTGTACAGCAATGGCATCTAATTCAGAACATCTTTTCAGAAATCAAATTGTTTATACGACTACATCAAACACTTCATAGCCTCTGCAAATTTAAAATATAACCAGACACGTAACGTAAATAGAACGAAACCCAACACAAAGTGGTCAGTCAAGCAAATTCATCTGCTCAGAACCTGCTGAAACCTTGAAATAAGCACATATTAGACAGTGAACTATTATTGCAAATCCCCAATGAATAAATAAACCCAAATAAATACTTTGTATTGCTATACTCATTTTTACAATCAGTGGGTTCCTACATGGGTACTCTTGTTTCCTTAAACTGCATCACTTGAACAGCATAAAACTAGTCCTTAAAAACAGAAAGTCCTTGGGATGCTGGAGACGAGCATGGTGGGTTTGTATTCAGTTACACCACTCCAAATGTGCTATATCATTAAAGCAGACAGCACTGGAGAACCAGCCTCCCAAGACACATATTAGGGTTTCCCATTTCTGAGATTACGGATGTGGGCTGGAGGGTCAGAATTAATTGAAGCTGAGTTGGAACAGAAACATCTGATAGTTTGGCTGATTTTTGGAATGGGTGGGAAGGAGCCGAGCTGCAACCTTTACACACTCAAAACTCCAAAACTGCTCCATGATGAACACATAGGAACTGTTTACTTACTGTTCCCTCTTCCCTGAGCACTGTGCTACTTTGTTAGTTACAGAGAGAATTTTATTCCAGTCTTAGATTATATCTAAAATTAAAAAAAAAAAAAAATAGACTTGATCCCAATGACCACTCAAAAATGCCACTGGAAGCCCTTTGTGGCATTGTGACAAAATTGATAGGACGTTATCATCTCCAGTCTCCAGCTGGCAAAAGCACAGCCAAGAGATTTTGTGGGAAAAAATAAAATAAAACACACATAAAAAGCTTATGTGAAATATCTTGTCTTAAAATAAACAGGAGAATTGAAATATTTTCCATCGTAAGTTCTTTCTGAAAATCAGTTAAGTGTTCTGCATTGAATCAAGCAAGTTCTAACATCTGCAGCATTAAGTATAATTATGTATTGTCATTGGTCTATACACTATGCCAACTGTATTATGACAAAATTCACGTTTCTGGGCTTATTAGAAGTTTATTCTCCTCCTTTATCTTTCTGATCCCAAAGAAAATGACTTGTTTTCTTTTGTTTATACTTTTAGCACCAATGATTTATAGTATCTTGACTTTTTCTCTTAAATAGCAAGAGGCAAAAATCACTTAAGCAAGTGAGCATACAGTACAAGAGATTTATCTGTCATTATACAACATTAATTTAACTTTCATTTACAAGCATGTCTAGGAGCACAATGATTGGAGGTAATGCAGAGTTTCCCAAACCATAGAGGACACTGTTCCAGTACTTAAATGCCTCAACCTGTATAAACACAGGAGTCAGGATAGTTATTTATGCCACCACCACTGCTGATGGCTAACAAGGGACAGAGGAACTTTGGTGACAGCTAACACCGTACATTTCTCATTCTTTTAAATAGATGAAGTTACAATTTGATATGTGTATGACTTTTCCACATATTTTTCTCCAGAATCTCCAGGGGTTTGCTCATTTTTTGTTTCTTTTCCTTTTTCTTTTTTTTTTTTGGGGGGGGGGGGTGTCCAAGGGAAACAAAAAAAACCCCAAACAAAACAAAAAAACAAACAAACCCCCAAAACAAACAAACAAAAACCCCAAACAAACAAAAAACAAACCAAAAAAAGTACGGGGGGGGAGGGGAATAATAGAATTTTTTTTCACAGGCAGCAAAGTTGCACAGAAATAGTGTTTCACTGGTTAATGCTCAGAGCAAGGTGTTTTTCCAACTCTCTATTTCAGGGGTTTTCAGCAACCAAAAGGTCACCAGTGAATGGTTTTACTGTCATGAGATTAATCAGGAGCTCACCTAACAAGAGGAACTTGCAATTATAGAAAGATTTCTAAACAGCTGATTCAGAAACAGAGCAGAACAAATGAGAGAAGCCTCCAGAAGAAGCCAAAACCAGGATCCCTCTAGAAAATCATGACATAAGTCCACTTTTCAAAATGCTTAAGAAATACGATGCAAATGTCGGGAGTGGGGATAAAAAAGTTACATTCCACTTTTGACCTTTTTTCTGAATAGGAGCTGCTTGGTTCTGGAAATTGTACAAAGCTTGTACTTTGTTATAAATTTATATACTAAAGTTGAGAACAGTTTCAATAAATAAATCCTTCTTACTGAAGAAGGATTATAGCCATCAGCTAACATCACCTAGATCTTTTAAATTCCCAGCTTTCAAAGATCTGTGGGGTCACTGCAACAGTAAAAAGGGAGAAGCAGATCAAGGTCAAGTTAGAACGGGGTCTAACTTGAAAATCTATCCTCAAAGATAGCTGTACTCAATTATACACAGATTCAGCAGGAATTGGACAATCTAAAGTGCATTCAGACTTTCCAAAAGCAGGGAGGAAATTCCCCGTTTTATAACCTGCATAAGAGTTATATCTAAGTAATCTTTCACAACTGGTTGGCTTGCTTTTTTTAGAAGTATAGTTTATGTATGAAAAATTCCTGAAGGGAGGAGTATTTAATTTTCTGGTGTTTTAGTGGAAGAGAAGAAGCAGTTATCTGAAAAGTCAATCAATAAGTTATAGGCACACTAAGATCACACTGAGAGGTTCCCATGCCAAGCAAAGAGGTGCAAGCAGAGAACAAGCCTTTAGAACACACCTTTGATAAATGTGGCCTGACAACACATGAAACTAGGATGCAACATCAAGGCAGCATTTTAGACTCTTAACAGATGCAGATGGACAGGATATTAAACTTAAGAAATTACAGGAAAAAGAAAACAAGAAATACTTGTGAATTATTCAGCCCTGAGGAGAACATAGAAAAACCAAGGAGTTTCAGATCTGATGGAGCTGTGTATGACACTGGAGACTTTGAAATTAAGGACTAACACACTGTTGTTAAAGCACATAACTGTGAGCGATCCACCCAAATCAACAGATTAAAATAAATTAATGAAGACACCTCCTTCAGAGAGCCAAGCACCTGCCGAGGTAAAAGAGCTGCATGTTTTCAGCAATGTAGGAACGCTGCAGTGCAAACAGCGCCTTCAGTTCATCACCCACAGTCAGGCTAAGCAGTAATTACTTAATCTAAACATCTGAACTGGTCTCAGAGAACTGCTCTATCAGGAACAATGTTGAAAAAGAGGCCTAAATTGCATGAGAGAATTAAGCATAATTTAGGTTGTCAATCTGTGCTGGTCTGATCCCAATTCCGTAGGAGGTTTTGTAGCCCACATATTGAAACGAGTCGTGTAGCTGGAGCTCAAACAATTGCAAAAAGCAAGTTTTTCCTTAGGGCAAAATCTCCAAGTAACAGTGCAATCTCACCATTGTTTTGAAAGGATATACACCATGTCCCTGCCTGTGTCAGGACTGATCCAGAAAAACAGAAATAGCAGCACAGTATTTGTTCAAGATAATAAAAAGATAATTTGAGATTCCAACAAGCTGCTTTCACCCTCTTGTTGTGAAGTATTATTCTAAAAACTATGGTATTTTTTAAATCATTGCAAGCAAGCGATGATGAAATACCCATGTCTGCAACAACCTGTTTTTATGCCACTTCAGGCTGGGGAAGGTGAGCGGCCATATTAACTGGAGAAGTGAACATATTCACAATCTACCCAAATGCAATTAATTCTTAATTTTAAGGACACTTCCTAGGGCTTAGCCACACCAACGGAGTGCCACAGGATAACACATTATTGTGTATCACCTCATCATTGGTAAGTGGATGCAGATAAAGATTATTATCTTACCGAGTTCTTACCCTGCGCTATCAATAATAAAAGTTTGGTATTATGAAAGCAATTCATGAGAAGAATTGCATTGCCACTGCTGTACTAAACTGGAATGGGGGACCTCCTTTGGGGTTCTACAAAATCAGTACAGGGATTTCATTTCTTCCCCAGGTGGAGAGACAAAGGCACTCATACACACCTTGTACAAAACACCCTGCAAGGCTGAATTACTCGGTGTGTAGTCATCAGATACTACAGCAATAGGTATCAAAACAACTGCCATGATTACTAAAGCTTCCAGAACTCCTAAAGATTGCCAACTGTAACATGACAATATAATTTTTTGAAGAAATTACAGCCAGTAATAAAAAGGTTTGAGGGCCTTTTTCAGACATTCAACTTGTTAAATGATTTTCACAGGTTTTCCCATACATGCTTTACATGCTGTATTTTAATATTAATCTGCCAGACTTTAAAGCATCAACAAAAGATCACCAAGTATGTATTGGCAAGTTACGGATGGATTTGTTCAGCATGAAAAGAACCACCATAGAGAAGGGCTGAGGAAATTAGCAATGTACCACCTGATTTTATGTATTTCTGCATATATCAGAAAACGAAGTGCAATAAATATTAGGTAAAGACACCACCCTCAGTATCTTCTGATGTAAACTCTGTCAGAGGAAATAAATCCAGCCATCAGATAGCATGAAAACACAATTTACAAGGTTCCCCTAAGGTGAAGCAGAGGCAAACCACAGTGTTTGTTTCACAAGGTAACGTGCACATTGCTGGGGTGAAGGAGCAGAGGTTTTCCAGCACATAATGCACCCATGACTATCCTTCTGAGTTATTTGTCCAACAGCTGCAGGGATGGGCTGACTTCCCTCTCACAAAAACAGAATGGGGATGTGAGGGCAGGTCCCGCGCAGGAAATTGTTCCACGTGTCCAACTTTGCAATTATTTCAGATTCCTTTTTTATTCTAAGAGACAAGGTCTTACCTGCTGTGGAACTCCCTTCCTTCCCTGCCTCTCCTGAAAACGTTACCTACCGCAGCACGCGGCTACTGAACGGGGAAGCAGGAGGCAACACAAAACCAAACCCAACATCTGCAGCCCATGTTTCAATATAAAATATTTGCAGATGCTAAATCTTTATGCCAAAATAATTTAACAGATTAAAGATACATCAATTGCACATGATCAGACTTTAAGACAAATACATAAAGCAAAAGTATTTTTATTGGCTAAAAAGGTATACCGAGCCAAACTTCTTAATATTGTTAAATTCACTGAAATGGTTGAAATGCTGCATTTTCCAAGTATGTAAAAGAAGTTCTTTTTAACTCTGTGTTTTAACTGAGTTGTCTGAACCCAGCCAGGAAAGTTTCCGAACAGCAACAAGGCTTTTTCAGAAAGAGCGTAAGAAAAAAGTGACTCACTGCTGAAGAAGGCATATTACAAAAGTGACACCCTTTGGACAAAATCCTTCTATTAAGTGGGAGCATATTAAGTCAACACAGGGCAGAAGAAGAGGAAAGTTCAACAAAATATTCAATGCTTTATCTACAAAGGTGTAAGGGAAGAAACAGATGAGTCTTTCAAATGAACAAGTGATGCTCTAAATTTTACTGCTGAAAAAGCAGAATCAGATGATGGAGAATACCTCATATTTCAAAATGGAAACAGATCAGCAAAAACCTCAAGGAATTACAAGCTGGCAAGCAAAGGAATATAATTTTTTTTTAATGTCCAAAAAAAAAAAAATCATTTCATCTGGCATTGAACAGAGTATGTAATAAATAGACTTCGTGCTTAAATAAAAAAGAAAAATGGATACAAAAAGAATAGGAGCAACAAGTAATTTATAAAATATGTAAAATATTAACATAGTTGAACACTGAGGAGCTGGTGAAAAGCAAGAATCAACTGTGAAAAGTACCTGGTGGAGTGTTTGTCACCAGAAAGGCTCCTGGGACTAAAACACAACCTGCTAAGGAAGCACTTTCCCCATTTGTCCATCCTTGCCCCAGACTGCCTCCATCTCACATCTCCCACAGGTTACCACCAACCAGAGCTGAACAGGTACAACTGTCCCCTACCTGAACCACTTTTGATTCAACATCTTTTTGAAAATGCATCCTAAAATCTACTGAGTTTGACAGAAATAAATAGGAAGTGACTATTCATATATCTCTCCTAACAAACTTAAGTGGTAACTGCTGGGAGGAGGACAGGGCAATGAAAAGCAGGTGGTGGATGACAAGACCTTAACTTAAATCAGATGCAGCTGAAAAAGTGCACCTGACTCTGCTCCAACCTCAGGCCTTCAGGAGGCCCCAAGTAACCCATCCCTGACCTTTAAGGAAGGCAGGTGAGTACAGCATTAGGTTGCACAGGTTAATCAGTATTTATTTACATGCCCCCACAGCAGGCTCACCAAACAGTTCTAATTCGTAAAAGTGAATCCTTCTGCAAATATTCCTCTTCCTGCAACTCAGTTTCTGAGGTTGGGAAGTGTTGACCATTTTTCTTCTAAAAATTTATAAAAATCAGTTAATTGACTCCAGTCTCTTCCAATGGTGGAAAGGAAAATCCAAACAAAGTGTGATTGTTTCTAACATGAAAACAAACATTTAAAGAAACAAATTCAGTACTTTGCATAAGTAGAGCCTAATCTCTAGCTGGCTTTGCCAGTTTTTATAATTCTTTTTCATACTACATGCACTGATAGGTATGATATTCACATGTGGTCAATCACATCATGAAAACCCAAGGAAAAACACTTGTGAAAAACACAATGTACAGACATTATGGGTAACACATTGTTCATTTTCACCTATTATGAAGAATAATAGAAACAACATGCTCTCAAGATTTCAGAGAAGCTCTATTTTACAGATGGAGAGGGATGGAATGGCAAGAAGCATTGATTTATTCTCAAAAAACCATTTCTCTGTTTCACTGGGATCAAAAAAGCTGTTGCCTTAAAGAAACAAGGACATAATTTTAGTACAGTCAAAAAACACTACCAGTACCTAGGATTTCAACTGCTATTTGGGAATGCCTTTTTAAAAAGTTTTACATTTCAAAGCCTTTGTATTATTTTTTATTCCAAGTTTCCCGTGGATTATGTTACTAACTGGGGATATGTGGGAAATATTTCCCACAATTACGTTTAGAAAAATTCCAGTGATAATTAGCACCAATCCTAATACACGTGGAAAACATTAAAATCACTGAAAATGATAAATAGTGTTGATTTTATGCAACAAAATGTAGACATTAAATATATACAATGTTATATTGGGTTATATACCGACCCGTATGCTCTGACAGAAACAAGAAGTCTACAGGAAAAGGTTAAAAACATAAGCAAATAATGATACTTTCCTCAGCAGATATATTAGACTTTTGTCAACATGAGACCCTGGGTTTTATATCTCATAAGATGCATCTGTATTTGGAAGTCATCCGTGATTGTGTTCTCCCACAATTTGTTAACTGGTTCATAAAACTGCTTGAATATTTGCATCTACAACATCGTGTGGCAAATCCAATCACACATGCCATTAGGAATCACATGTTCTAGTTCATTTCAAATCATCATGTCACTCAATACTTTGAGATTTTTTGCACAACTGCATTTTAACCTTTTGTAACTCAGCTCCCTTCTCAGGTCCTTTACAAATACAGCATCTGCTCCAGAGTTCCCTGTTCAACGCCAGTACCGCCTTCATCCACCTTCATCCTTCAGCCAGGGAATCTGTGCATGGACCTTCTTTTCCAGCTCACTTCAGGAGCCTTTGGTGAAGCACCTTGTCAATCCCTTCTGGAGAACCTGAATGGGTTATGGCAACCAGATTTCCCTGTTCTTAGACTCACTCCTGTAAAGATGCCAGAAGGCTGTGATGCTTGACTCCTGTTTATAATGGGTGTTTTGACTTTTTCCCAATGTATTACACTAATCCTGATATCCATTTATTCTGCCCCACTGGAGTTTGTGCTAATTCACCCAACACAGACGTCAGATATTGAACTGACAACTTTCTAGTCCCATCATACAAGGCACTCTCACATACATGGAGCTAGGACAGTTTAACAAGAGCAACATCTGCCAAAGTTCATTCTTCACACATACTCTAAAAGGTGGCTTTCTGTGTACTTATTCCAGTGCAGAGTACAAATTAACTACAACAAAATAAAATTAGTAAAGTGTATTAATACCTATTGTTTCTTTTGCAGCTGAGAACATTATGATTCCAAAGTTAATGCGTATGTTTCAAAAAGGTCAGCTCTTTAACATATTAGTAAATAGCAAAACTCTACAAATGCATCTTAGCATCCTGTCCTGTTGTGTGCAAATATAGAGAATCATGCGTAAGCTAATGGCTAATTCTGCTTCACTTGTCTTCCATATTTCCCCTAAAATGAACCAAACTGCTGGAAAAAAAGCCCCACCTTCTGTAAAACAGTCTCTCAAAATTCTTATTTTTATCATTTTCTATCCAAAAATACACATATTTGTACATTCACTAGATTCTTTTTCTCCCTACTCCATCTGTAACCCTATTGCAAAAAAACTGTCAAAGGTCTCCTAATTCTTCCATGACATTTTTCCTGAATTTAAATACAAGACTTTCTCGACACCTGCCAAGGTCAAAATTCCTCCTTAATGCATCTTCTAAACAGGCAAGGGCTACAGTAAAACTGACAGGAGAAAGCAGCTCAATAAATTCAGCTATGCCATCTATTATCGGGCATCTAAGATGTCACCTGGCTGAATTAAATCCTGCTTAATTGCAGTGTTTATGTCTACCCAGCAAGATGTTAAAATGGAAAATTAAAACGGAATTACTTAATATGTCTGCAGCACATCTAATTTTCCATAACCTGTATCCACCTGCTTAGCTCTCCAAGGGTGAAAGAAATACAGTTTAAAGGTAAAAAACTTCCCTGTTTGCTGTACTGAAACTTAATGCCCATGATCAATAAAAACAAGAGAACCATCATTGTCAACTGCTTCATCTCTCCTGAGGAGTAAGCAAATAATTTTCATCAGTTCTAATACTGCTTCTCTGAAAAAATGAAATTTGGAGACTGATGCAGCATTTCACATTAATAAAACCAGTGCATTTTACTTTACACGAGGCAATAATCAGTTGCTAGAGATGTAAAAACTAGGCCCAGATTACACTCCATGCCAACAAAAACAACTGCTCCTTAGCTTGCTAGTCCTTTTAATTTATTGCCACAGCATGGAGATATAACTCCTATTTGTAATCAACAAAAAAAATTATTGGTGCATCAGCCTAAGAGAAGACTTTTTCCCCAGCTTGCTCAAGTTCTGGTCTATATCACTCTCAGTTCCCAAGCCTCTTTCCACCTCTCCTTATCTCAGTCTTCATTTTCCCACTGTCAAAGCCTGTTTTTCCAGGAAGGAAAGTTATGGTAAAGATGAGGAATATTGTTCAGCACCTCTTTGCCCTTTGGCACTGCTATCAAACACTGGGATTTTATCTGCCACATTAGCAGAGATCTTACAAAAAACACATTCCTTTTTGTATAATGTACATGGTGGTCACTCAAACAATAACCAGTAACAGATGTCTGAAGTGAGGAGAATGGACTATTTAAATAGAACTTTATAAATTCTGATGATCCTTTCCCAGATTTGAAACCTTGACACTTAATTTATAACTATCAGTATGGCCCTATCCTTCCCTTTGTGTGTTTATTTCTAGTTCCAACTCGGTAAGGATACTTTGCCCATCATGCTTGAAGTTTCTCTCTGACCCTGCAGATAATCTTACCCTCAACTTGCCTTCATTTAACAGTGTAAAGATAAAAATGAAAAAAACCTCTGTAAAGAATCCAGCAGCCAAATAAGGAATTCTGACATAGCTATGAACTTACATGCTTACATAAAATTACTGGTTTCATTCAGTACCCTGCAATGACCATCTGGGAAAGCTTTTCTTTCAAAGGAAACACAGAAGTATGAAAGAAATGTAACCTGCCAGAGTCCACTGAAGTTTTGATGTTACAAGATTTGTATTTAGGTCTGCTTTCCAGGGGCTTTTAAAAAGTGCTCTCACTCAATATTCATGGGAAATTAAGTAGTAACTGCTTTAAATATCCTTATGGTTCAATATTACAAGAAAGTGTTGGAATTTTAGAAGAAAATTCTGCATGAATCTATAGCTGTAAACCTTATCTGCCAACAGCACTTTCACTCATATGGAAACAGCAGAAGTAAAGATCCATTTGGCATAATACAGAACCAGATTTTAAGACTACAGTCTTTCTAATGCTGCATTATGTTTAATTACCTTGTTTTCACAGTCCCTTTTAAGATAATAAAGATTCCTGTATGTACTTCTGGATACAGATGCTTAAGAAAAAAATATTTTCAAAAAAACGTTATTAATTATCCATCTTATAAAACCAAAGGATATCACCGATAGTAGAAGCAATGGAAAAGCATAGATTTTTAAAAGACATGGTCAGATTCTGCCATTGTAACACCTCTGCACAGATGCAGAACAAGTTTACAGACACACTTAGAGACTCAATTTGTTGTACTTGAGGACAAAACTTATCCATCAGTATCTTTAAGGTTGTAGATCCAGTAGAAGTTTTACATTCCCAATTAAATTTTTCAAATAGTCACATAAAATTAACAATAATACCAGAAGACATGCAACTCTTAACATTTAAAAACTTTGCAATCAGCTTCAACAGCAAAAATCCACGTGCATTCTGCTGAAGACTTTCAGAGATGAATTTCAAGATCACTTGTAGGAAATAGACTTCCCCTTTCTTCTAGGCAATGCAGCAGTGGTATTTACCCTGGCGGGCAGCAGATAAACAGATCTGTGAAGCATTTCTCCAACTGACAGATCATATTACAGGGCAGAAAGTTTCTTTCCTTCCGGGTACAATACTCACCCGTACCCACTGCACTGGAAATCCATTGTGCTCAAGAGACCAGGCTGACAGGAGGAAAGGCCTCTTTGCATGCAGCAGTAACATTGCTGATGGAACCTAAGCAATGCCTACCAGAAGTCACAAATTTTATATTAAAATACATGACAGCAGATGCTACTAATATAATGTGACTTCACTGGTTACAAAACCCACCCCTGTCATACAATTGTAAGTGTGAAAACCACAGGAGCAAAACCCAAGGATGAACCCTCACATGCTGCAAAAATCACCTACCAAAGACAGGGCTGTGCCAAGTGAGGAACTTTAACAATATCTGCAGAGCTAGAACAGCTGTGGCTGAGATTTCACTTCCTACAAGTCTGCATCTTTTTTAAGAGCCACACAGGAAAGAGTAACCTGGTTAAATTAAGTTTAAAAACCTACCTTTTTTCCCATTAATTTCAACATGGGAAAAAGAAAAAAAAAAAAACCAACAAAAAACCATACCTACTTTACAGATTGAGAGGGAATTACCCTTTGGAAAGCAGCAGCTCATTTTTTAATTTAAAAAATTGATAGTATGCTAGCTGCACAACTGTCTTTGGTAAAAGTAATGAAGGAACAGAGATGACAGCACATGACAGATTACAGCTCCTGGATGTCAAGAACCACACAGACAGTTCACAGGCAAGTGAACACACCATCCATTTCATCTGATTCACATTAATAAGAGCAAGACAAAAAAGAAAAAAAAAAAAGATGACTTGGTTTTAACATGTCCAAGAACACTATTAAGCTTCATTATACTCACCTATATCCATGTATTTATATCTTTATATTATTTTTTGCTTGAATTTAGTAACAAAGCTCCACTCAGGGCTTTTTAAAAAGATGGAAAGACAAGCATTTGTATATAGCAAAGGCAGCAAAACCACACGTTATTCAACAATGACTAAGACCTACTGTGTTGCTAAGGGGCACAGGTAAATGAAGAGGAAATATTTCCTTACTTGCCTGATATGAAGAATGAACTCATGATCTACTGTAATGTAATTAACATCAAAGAGAAGAATAGTGATCAGGGTGTGTAAACATTTTAATTCATTAATATTAATGATTATAACATGGTAGGAGGGCTAGATGTTCCAAATCTTGCTGGCTTTAAGGTTTTTCAATATGGCCTTCAACCTCCCTTCATTAGGTTTTCAGAGAAACACTGAAGAACAACAGCCCACAAAAATACTTCAATTTTATCAACCAAATATTTCTCAAAAACTTCAGGTAAATATAGAAGTGTTTAAAAGCCGTCATGAGAAATACACCCTTTTTGCATGAAATATTTTATATAACTGTATAAAAACAGAGTGAAGCAATGCTATAATAAAACACAATCACAATATCCTACAGAAAGACTTCCAAAAAGGCCAAGGACACCACACATGCTCCTTGATGACTGCAAGTACATTTATGAAGTTAAACAGTCTCTGAATATGACCTTGGTAAGGGCAGGTGGAAAAGTGATTAAGGAAAATCTGCCATCTGGTGACATTGACTCCCACAGGGAAATGGGCAGGATTGGAGGCCCCACAGACCTCTCCCCCGACTGGATCAATACAATTAACCTGCAGTAAACCATCAGCCTTTCTTTGGATTAGCACTGGGGAAGGATAAAACGTTTTGCCACTCTGTGTCCCCTCAGGGGCCTTAGGTTCTCCTTCTGGGGTGCAAAGGGGTACATAAAACAGACAATTGTGCCCATCATCCCTCAAAATTTAAGCTTTCCAGCATCTAGATATTCCTGATCTCTTCCCTGTTTCAAGCCACTGAAAACAGTTTTTCAAGCAATTAATCTTGCCAGTCGAGATTTTTCATCAGTTTGAGTATCACCACTCCTAATCCTCATCTCATTATCAAGCAGCTATTAACTCCTGTTTTACTCCTGCTGCTCCATACCTTGTCTTGTTCCTAACCTGCTCTCCACCTTTTAGCTCAGTTCCCAGCTTGACACAGCCTGCACATCCCTGCTCCAGCATTGACATCCATCGTTCATTTTTTCCTCATTCCTGCTCCACTGCTCTCCTACCATCAGTCTTTATTCCTCACACAAACTACTGAATATCCCTGTAACCCATTCCCGTGCCAGCTACTCCCAGGCTCTGCTCCATAAATAACAAGAATCTTCAAACAGTTTTTTGCTGTTTGCAGGGCTGTTTTCTTTTTCTTGTTTTGTTTTATTATTATTTTTTAAATTTTGTTTAAATAAATCATCCAACCCTTTCTCTTTACTTTCAAACTGGACAGGCTCCATCTCCCCCCTTTCTCATCTCCAGTGCAGCAGAGGCCACCAAGATCACAGGAGATTCACTCTCAGTAGAGGGTTTTCCTAAATGAAAAGTGAATCTAAAAACTGATTTTCCCAAAGCTGTATAATTTGGTGGGGAGATTTCCAAACCAAGGGCAAAGGGCTCATCACAAAGCTCCATCACAAAACTGCTGCTTCTTAAAGCCTGGGATTTGTTACCATGCAAAAGACTTGGATACATAGCTGGTAGATATGTCCAAAATAACACCTTTGCAGGGAGTAAATGAGTTAAAAGTTCTGTTCCAATTATTTTACTAAACCAACTTATCTGCATGAAATTTGTAATTTAAGTTAAATACTTAAAATCTTGGAAAACAAAACAAATATCAAGAATTTAGTTTTAA
Source organism: Corvus cornix cornix (assembly GCF_000738735.6). Taxonomy (NCBI): domain Eukaryota; kingdom Metazoa; phylum Chordata; class Aves; order Passeriformes; family Corvidae; genus Corvus; species Corvus cornix. Next base: position 5,834,919 of record NC_047056.1, on the reverse strand, counting down.
CTAACTGATAGAAATCATTTGCTGCCTCACTTTGTAATTTGTATTTATCATTTTTTCATCAAAGGAAATGAAACTGGGCCAGACAGCAGAACAGGAATGATGAAACATCGATTCTCTTTGTTCATATGCTGTTTAGGAGAACAGTATTTTAGGGCTTTACTGGGCAAAAGACTCATTCCAATTTTAACAAAACCTCTGGTTTGAGTGGTGCTAAGAAATGGCAATTGAATTTAATCAGCAAAGAGCATTTAAGTCTTAAAAATAAAAAGATAGTGATCTACAAACTGAAAGCTTTATTAATCTCCAGCAGTAATATTGACACATTTATTAAATACTTTATAATACTGACTTCAAAAATACAGGTTTGCCTTTTAAGAGTTTCACATAAAAACTCATTCTGTCAGCTGACTATCCCTAAAACTGAACTCCCCTAACAATTTCCCTTATCCTTGTTGCAGTATCTGCATTTTTGAGATCTTTAATCGGTCTTATGTACTGGTGTGCCATTATTTTTATCTTGTAAATAAAATACTCATAGAAAAAAAAAGCACTTCAGAATTGTACAAAGTCATAAGCAAAGCTCAAGCGAAGTATTTTAATCAAGTGCCCCTGAGATCACAGAATTAATTAATGGCAACCTTCTTAGGAGCAGTGGCAAGTCTAACTGATTTTACAGCCTACTTCTAATTAAACAAAAAAATCCTTACCAAAGTTCTGCACATTTGTCTGATAAGTTTGGGGGACCATTCTTTTTGTTACTTGCAAAACCTCAAAAATACGTTGAAACTAAATTCATAAATATGCTAATAAATTATCTTTGAGAACAGAGATAAAAGACACTATATAAACCCAAACAGTTAATATTTGAACAGATACATTACCCATTAAAATGCTTTTATGCCATCTTACTCTTATTAGCTCCATACATACATATCCATATGAAGAACTTGTCTATCAGAACTTGTAATCCTCAGTTCTTTGTGATGAAAATGATATGGCACTTAGGTAATATTGCACATGACCACTGCACTTGCAGTTCCTGACAGTAAGAAGAATGCTGAAAACATGCATTAATTACACAAAAATAAGGAAAACAAAAATTCCCAGCTATTTTGAAGCCATGCCAAGTCTCACAATAACTGAGGCTGAAGGAGATGTGCATTCCTGTCCCTATAGCTAAATTCATGTCAAACAGTAGCTACAGAAGGTTATTTAATGTATTGTACCTGTGCCTACCAATATCAAAAAGGTGTAAGTACAATATTTATGAAAATTATTGCTCCAATAGCCCTTTGAAGGTCTCAAAGCCAGCCGGGAAGAATAAAAAAGTCCTCTGTTTTACTAAAACCACAGTGATGATGCAAAATAACTGTTTGATCTATTATATATTTGAAAGCACTAAGCTAAATGCAGACAGTAATTGCTGACAAATCCCAGTAGTAAACAAACCAGTCTCACATTTTACATATTATCAAGAGGCTACAGAATTAATGGTTACAGCCAAAGAAATGTTGACACAGTTGCAGATTGAGCCTTAACATGCTGATCATGTTAAAATGCTGCACAAGAAATATTTTTCCACTTTGTAAAAAGCCAGACTGTTTACACGCGTAAGTGGCTGGAGATCTTGTTGTCTGTGTGTGGTCTTAACATTTCAGTATCATAACCATTAATATAAAGAGAAGCAGCATGAAATAACCTATTATACTTACAATCAATGCCAGACTGCACATATTAGAAGCACTGAGATTTACGTTTCTGAAAATGAGCATTACAACACACATATACCTACATACAAAGCTTTTATTTCCTTTTCTAAAAGGAATTAATAAATTGAAACAAAGCTTTTCTAAAAGTAAAGAGGACTCATATTTCACAAAATTAAGTTTTCTTCCCTTTACATTGCTTACAAAGGAAAAAAATCAAGAAATTAAAAATAATAAACATCATCATTGCTAAAAGCTGAGACATTCTGTAACTATGGTAATTTCACTTGTATTGTTTTAGCACATAAAATGTATTAAATTGCCCTAATTTTTATACAAATATAGCATATATAACAGCTCTAGCTCATCAATGTCTTAAACCTCTAATCTGCTGATTCTTAGCTGATTTTTGCTACAAATTGCTGTTACTAATTTACTTAGGAATCACTGGAAAAATCTCCTGCAACAATTTTTTTTTCCTTTTAATAAAAAGCAAAGCCTTACTGAGGAAAGAGAACACTGTGAAATCATTAAGGAAAAGAAGATGCAAGCTCCCTGTACTGCAGGGAGACCAATTAGCAGCTTTACCATTCACGCACAGCCAAGGACTGCCAGTGGGTAGGTAAAGTGTATCAAACTGTCCCACCTTCCCACTCCCTATGTCTAGCAATCAAACATGTAATTTTAAAAGGCAAGTATGCAGAATAAATAGAAATACTTACTTCAATCACTTAATGCAAGAACTCACAATATTTTTCACACTAATTGAGACTTCCTGCCACAGCCAGCAACAGAAAACAGAGGCCCTCATCCTTCCAGCATCTATCTGTGAACCCCACTACCCATGGCTGAAATTCCTAAGATTTCAGTGGGAAAAAAAATGAAGGATTGAAAGTACAAGGTTGTATCAAGAATGCATCTGTCCAAAGGTTTGAGACAGATTTCTGGTCCTATTGTTCATTTGCATATGTGGGAAGCTGAACGGGGAAGGAGGAATAACCTATTAAGTTTCCCACATGTTTATACCCTATTGATAATTTTATGTGTGCACAGGAAGCAAAGTTCTTCAAATCAGTTTCTTCTCTAAAATTACAGGATTAAAGTTAGAAGAGAAAAAATCAGGAACATAATGGATGAACAGAATTAACACTGCGGGATCATTCTAATTCCATTTGGGACACACATGCCCCCATGAGGTTGCGTTTCTGTTCCATAAGCATTTAAGAAAAATAAACATGTCACCGAAAGTCTTTAAAAGTACACTTCCCAAATTAGAGAAACGAACAGGGAGCCAATAGAAAAGAAATATGTATGAAGGGTAATTCACTGCAAAAACAAACAGTAAATGACCCTTGAAAGGGGTCCTTCTGAGTTTCCTGGAGGAAGCAGCATGGCTCTGTAACCAGGCAGAACTGCAGTGCAGTATCCCCACTTTCCACTCCGGTCTCACAGGAGGGGGCCTCGTTGGCTGAAGTGTCCTAGGGAGGGAGATCCAAGCAGCCTTACGGGATTTCCATGGCTCTACTGCCCTGTCAGCCCGGCTATTGGAGCCTGGCTGCTGGAATCTGTATTTTTTGGTAAATAAAGCATTACGCTACACATTTCTTCAGTGTGGAATTATTTGTAAACATTCAGCTTTTGCTCTAGTCCAGAAACATTAATGGATTGGTTGAAGACAGCTGCAAACAACAAAGGAAGGCCTGAGAATTTATTTTGTGTAATGCCGGACTGCAAAACCTTCCTGTGGAAGTCACAGAGGGAAACTCCAGAATACACAAGCATTCGGTGGCAGATTGCCTTTCTCTTCAGGTAGCAGAGTACTCATTCCAATCCCATCACCTGTTCATGTGCAGTCTCTTCCTTAGGAAGCTAATGGCAAATTTTTGCATTTTTATGCTTATTATCTGCATTTATCTGCAATTTAACAGTTAAACAGGCTCCCCTGCTATTCAACAGCAGTTGTACAGGTGACAGCTTATGCCACAGTTGCTCCCACCCCATAGGACAGACCTTCCACAGCCTGTTCCACGACCCTGCCACTTTTCACTTTACTCCTTTCCCTAGTTCTGTCTGATTTTTAAGCCTCTATACAGTGCTGCTGTAAACATGAAAATAATAGCAAGGGAGATCTTTGCTGCTGTGAGAATGAGCTCTCACAGAACGGAATTTTCATAGTGTTTTCACTTTGTGGAAAAGCCTGGAATCCTCACCCTGAATACACAGGAACCTCCATCACACAGCCCACAGGAAAACTACAAAACCTTGCTCTTTTTCACCACACTAGTAAGGTAATAGATAACACAGCATTTAAACTGAATTATCTTTTAACTGATTAACTATTTTAACATTTAAACAAATAGCATATGGACATTTTGAGGAGATCCAAAGCATTACTGAAAACACAAGGGAACAAATCTAAACATCTTAAGGGTCACTGAACTGACTTGCAGATGGTCAAATGAGAGAAACGAGCAAGCCACTTGTTGATCAGGACCTAACCACCAAATCTGTGTGGCAATCCAAAGAGAAAGACATATTTCAAAACCAAGTACCAACATGATGACAGCCAGCAGCAGCAGAGATGATTTGGATTTGGCCATTACTACAGAGTAGATGCTCCTGGCGAATGAGCTTACCTTCTTAAGTACCATTACATTGCCTATTCTGAAACTACCACTTGTGTCAATTTAAAGCCACCAGTATCTCTGTAGACAAAATTTTTGAAGTATTCTCTACTTCTAAACTAGTTTTAGACTTGTAGTCCACAGTGAAGACCAAACTTTCTACTGGGTTTTAGGAATCTGTGATCATCACTGGTATTCCTAACACTTTGTAACAGCTCGAATACCCTGGCCTACTTACAAATCTGGAAATTATATTTTGCCATCTTCATTTTCTCGGCTCGGAGTGTGAATGCTGCCTCATAATGGTACATGAAAAACAGTTACCTCACCTTGTCACAGCACTGGCCACCAAGAAGAGAGCTTTAAGTGACTTTCTAGGTGTACAGCTTGAAATACTGTGAGATTCCTTGATGCTTGGAAAAGATAAAAAAGACAGGTTCTAACAATATCCAGGTATCATTTCACTTCTGAACTTACAATATTTTTTTATTGTATTCTTCATCACTGGATTTTCCTTCCCAAAACCTGTATCATAGTTCAAATAGGAATTTACAAAACCAGATTACATCCCAACAGTTACTACATGCTTAATAATGAAGGCCTCTCCAAAACAGCAACAACAAACGAACCATCTCTAATAACCCTACGGAAAATGGCTTCAAATTAGCAAAAAGTTTTCTGAACTATGTAGAATATGCTGAGCATCTGTAATTAAATCTCTTTCCAGTTCATAATCAAAAAGTACCCCTAGTTGTATCCTCCACATATTCTACAAATCAAAATTCCTGCCAATTATCAGGGTGAAGGGACAGAGACAAAGACACATTTTCCTTAACATTTTTTTGTCCTTTGAGGTCATCTCTAAACACCATCCTATTTCCACCAAACAATAGAAGCAAAATTAAATATTCAATTCAATTTACTGAAACACGCATAAATTGACATTAAAACATTTAAAACTAGTGACAAATTCTATCAGTTTTCTAAAGAAATCTGTAAACCGATGTTGCTCTTTTATTCCAGCCATGGCAGCCAATGATGATTTAATCACTGCTCTCTGCTATTCAGCTATTTTATGTTATGCTACAAACATTCAGTACTCACTCTTTGAGATGAGAATATGTTGTTGTTTGATTGCTTTTTTAAATTATGGGCTTCATTTTCAACTTTTGATGTGTCAGGCTTAATCCTATCATCCAAGTTGTTTGTAAATTCCCTGAGCCATGGATTGTGACTGTGTCAGTTTAACACCCAGGCAAATGAGAACCAGAGACTTGCAGACAATACCACAAAGGGAATGAGTAACTCTTTGGAGGCTTGTTTTCCACTGCTGAAGATTACCTTATTATGGCAGGGCAGCACACTCTGGTACAGCTCAAATGATTCTCCTTCCTATTTTTATGCTACAGGAATGTCAAAATAAAGAAGGGAAAGTTATATTCTGCATGAGCCTACTAACTGTCACATCCTAGGATCTTGGCATTGAACAGATCCTCTTTAATGGCCCAAGAGTTAGCTCTTTCCCAACTCTTTAGTTCAGCAAATATTTTCTGTTCAGATCTAGACGTTGCTATTCTCTCAGCCTTTATCTGTATGATACAAAGCAGGATAAACCACAGCCATGTATATTTGGTCCATTATGAGTGCTATTAAATCACTGGGATATTCAATGAACAAAGACAATCCTCAGAGTTTACAACAGGAGAATATTGGCTCAAGCTTGAAAGGCTGTATTTAACTATACCTTATATAAACTATTGTTTCACCAGCACAGTGGTGTCAGATATGCCAGGCATCGTACTAATTCCTGGAAACTAAGCAGGGACTTGCAAAGAGGACCTTGCACACAGAACAGAGCTTAGTTTAGCTCACTTATTGCATAACTTTTTTGAGTAAAATGAGGATAGAATTATTGAAGAAACTTTACAAGCCTCAGTCATCAACAACATGAAAATGCTGAGAAAATGTTCTGTGGCTATGACACATTTTCTTGGGTGGAAACCACTGTGTCATTCTTCCTTATCTCTGTTCTCACTCTCCCTCAAGACCAACAACTGACTGTTCTCCAACCAGCTTTGATGCAACATTTTTACAGTGATTCTCCACTTGAATCCTATCTCATAGTACATGGCAAGTTACACAGAAAAAGGAAAAAATCTCCATTTTGCTGAAGCGTGGATATTAAGGATTTCCTGCACAAGGATCTGTCTGCAAAACACACCTATAGCAAAAACAGCAAAGAACCCTCCGTGAAGGTCAAAGACAAAAAAAGTACAAACCCAAGAAAGATGGTACTTGCCCTTAAGGCTTCATAAACGCACCCTACTTCCCTAGCAAAGTGTACACAGCCAACAGGAAAATACTCAAATCACAGAAGTGAAGATTTTGGTTGAAAACATCTGCACATGATCTAGACCACAAACTATTTTTTCCCACTTTCCCAAGTGAAAAGCTTTCAGTTAGTTACAAACACTGTTTGGTAGTAAGAAGGCAGAGTTGTCTCTTGTGCTGGCCTCATTCAAAGTACTGCATTCCTTGAAGCAGGGAAATAAACAATGGGTGAGCTTCACATGTGAAGGGCCAGACACCATGGCTTGGCAAGACCCAGCTTCACTCACCACACCTCTGTATGACTAAATGAACATCCACAGCTGATCTGACTCCTATTCGATATAGAAAGGTGTTTATTCCTTCTTTCATTTTGCCAAGCAACATCACACGAAGGCAGAAGTTGACAGATCCTGCAAAAAACACCACCACACAACAGCAGAAGGGCCCCAATACAGACACACTGTGCAGAAGTTGCCTTCTGCAGTAAGAGTTCTGTCAATCAAGAGACCTCTTCCCTCCATATTGGGGCTTGTATTTCAAAGGGGTTTTTAACTTATTACTAAATGTCTTTATTATATCTGCAACACTTTGCCTCTCCATTACAACACTGCTTGTGGTAATGAAAATGGTGGAGAGGTATTCAGAGAAAAAACAAACACCACAACACAAACAAGCCATGACGTTTCCATATGTAATTTGTTGACAAAGTTTGTATGACTGATATTAAAACATTCAAGAAATCTCTCTTATTTCTACATTTTTTTAAATATCTGAAGTTAATTTTCAATTCTGATGAGACCATTCTTTTTCAAACTAGACAAGTTTTTGGCACAAAATAAATACATGATGTTCATAATCTAAATTTAAAATGAGTCAGCTGGAAAATAAATAGGAAAAAAACCAAAGCAGAAGCGAAGATGTAACTAAAAAAATGTAGGAGTTTGCATGTTAAATTTTAAAGCATGAATTACTTAGTCAACATTTGTTTATTTTATATTAGTCATTATTGTAGCAAGTTTCAATCACACACATTTGAAGCAATTTAATATGTTGACTTTCTTAAGCATTGTGTGTCAGAAATACTTCCAGTCAAAAGAGGGAAACTAGATTAAGACAAAAATCACCAGTTGAACCCCTAATCACATTAGAGTGAATGAGCCATCCCACACTACCCTACATTCAAATACTGGTTGAGAAACTTTTTCTGCCTTACAACATAAAATCATATACACCTAAGCCTAATGTAATAGGTCTTTTCATAATTCTATTTTAATTCACGCATCCTTTCACAGTCCCTGGGGAATCGCAAGTCAGCAATGCAGAAGATTTAATTTTACTCATTTCATACTGGAATTAAAATCAATTTATGTTTTATTATTTGGCTGTATCACATTTCCATATTTTTCCAACCTAACTTCCTTACACACTGACATTATAGATGAACAAAATATATTAAAAACACAGATAAACTGGACTGAGGAAGTGTGTCCCTACTTAAGCTACAGCATGCTACCAATATACTCCTACAGGCTCTGATCCAAAGCCCATTGACTCCAGTGAGGTTTGGGTCAGATCTACTGTAAAAAGAACTTAATTCGGTAGTGGTAAATGATATCCAAAATATATAATTTGATTAGAAATCACTCCAAGTAACACTGTGAAGAATGTTGGTGACTGCTTCACAGCTCATACAGATTTTAGTTCCTTGAACTATTATTAAAAGAAGTCTGGAATTCCAAGTTTTTGCCAACCACACTGTTGCAGCTTAATTGGGCAGCTGACAACTCTTAGAAAATAACTGCAGTATCATCTCTTTTAGAAGAACTAGTGTGGGAAGTGAAACACTTTCATGGGAGCTAAACTTTCTGGAGTCATGGTAATGAATCTGTTTTCATCAGGTGACCATGAGTCATCATTTTATCAGCAGTTTAAAGGACTTTCACAATAGTTGAGCGTCATCGGTGCCCATGCACAGCAGTGACTGCAGCACAACAATGAAACGGGGCCATGTGCTGTGGTACCATTATTTAAGGAAAAGTCTGGCTACTGACTCAAGAAAAATACTGCAAAGTCACGGTGGAATAAGTGCTGCAGGGAACACAAAATGTCCCCAAACTGGAACACAAAATGTCCAGAAACGAAGCTTTTATTTGAGAATTGAAAGTAAGCAATAATTTTGCTATTAAAAATAGATGCCTTTTAAGGAAGTTGTGAACTATATGGATGAAACATCGGGAAAGAATAAAAACGTGTTGTCAGTCACTCTTCCCCCCTTTACTCCATAGGCCTGTCAGAACACACTCTTATACCAACTATTCAGAGAGCTCCCACATACTAGAATCCATCTACATTGTCCTAAGTAAGGAGAGGCCACATAAAAAATTACCAAAAAACATTATAATACATTTTCATTATCATAACATCAAGAGCAAAAACTGCATCACTGCATCATGAAACTGTTTTTACCAGGTACTGCATAAAACATGGATGCCTTTACCTCCCAGCCTACTAACCTCCATCTGAACCCACTGGAAAGAATTGAAGAATTTCACCTACAGTCTAAGCTGAAGCCTCTCCCAGGACCTAAAGACACTCTGTGACCCCACGCAGCATCGCTGCTAAGCCCTCATGTTTTGCTGGACTCAGAGAGATTCAAGTCTGCTCCTAAGTTTCCCATCCTTTCCTCCTTCAGGGCTGGACTCCGAGGTCAAGCAGGCAGCACCACCAGCATCTCCACGAAGCAGAACAGTGGAGGTGTAAAATCTGGTAGTGCTGGTCAGAAATAAAGCACACAGCAAGTATCATGGAACCTACAGTCTTTGAATTAATTAGATTAAAAAAATACCATGTTACTTAGTATGGTGGGTATTTAGAATCCCATATCACTGCCACAGTAATATAGTGCTCACAGTTAGCAAAAAACCTACTTTTCAGGCACAAGTGGTACTTTAAAAACTAATCAGATTTGAATTACCAAAAGAAGTAATGCAAGTTGAACCATCCTTTTATTCTTTATTTGAAGTGATCCCTGTGAAAGCAGTGTTTCCACTATTGTTGTTTATCCCTCTGGCTTCCTATTCCTTTCTCCTTCTGCTAACACTTTAATCTCTCAACTCTTCATCCACTCATCATTTCCCTGGGCTTGAAAATTAATCCTCTGAGGTCAGTGAGGAAACTTCCACTGACTCCAGGATTTAGAATTATATTATACACTTAATTTTCCTCCCCCTTCTACCTCCCAACTTCCTCTTTTGTTTCTTCTGGAACTTATTTACTCATCACTTTAGCCATTCCATATCTGGTCCCATGAAATTGGGAATTAAATGCAGCATTAAGAGAGAGAACTAAATAGATGTCCCTCCAGCCATTATTATTGTTTGCACTTCCTACTTTAAATCACATTCCCTCCTGCCCCTTTTTCATCATCTTCTTTAAGACTTCTAAGCCCTTTTAGACAAGTATTCTATTTTATCCATTTATACAGAAACAAACATGACAGCTGAGTGAAGTGTGATGGTACTTGATAATAACAATTTCAGCCACCTGTATTTCCAGTTGTTCTAAGCAATACCACTTCAGGAAAGCTCCATCTCTAGAAAACCACTATTTGATGGTTAACATAACTATTTCTTAATTTTTAAAGACCCAAAAAGCAAATACAAGAACACACAATACATGTAAAACTCAACAACCCCAAATCTGTTTGGAGAACACCAGTACCTTAGTTTTAGATTTACAATACTTTAGAAAATTCTATTTAAATCACAGAAACCTAATCTTAGCATGTTTCTATTGAAACATTTGTGAGTACTCCAACCACAGGAATTTCACATACAAATGTCTTCATTTTACAGTGAAGGGGAAAAGAACATCAGAAAAGACTGTATTTATTAGTTAATTTAACTAAGTACTCTCTAAAAAAAACCTAACTCTCAAACCAGAAATCAGAATGCTAACAAGCTCACAACTATGTACATAAAAAAGCAGCTGCAGACTCAGTCTTATAGCTCTGAGCAGTCACAATATATAAAAATTTACTCTAAATACAAACAGAATTCCTTATCCTTGCTCTCCCCTTGAGAGCACTGCACTCATGTATCTGTGGACTTAATACAGAAGTAAACACATCTGTTATCCTTTATCACCCACTATATGGGATCAGATAAATAAAAAGTCAGGTAAGAAAATCTACTCAACGCCATAGTTTTTTTCTTTCCAAACAATTCCCAAGAAAGAGGAAACACATCACTTTCTCACAAAAATATTATGACTTAACCACAAATATTTACAGAAATACTGATCAGCTAACTCAATGGACACACTTCACAGAAATGTGAACTTTAATCTGTCAAGCCCACTGAGATGTCACCTAAGAATCATCCAGACAGGCACAACTGGTGGAGAAATCTGTGCTGATGTACTGTCACTGTACTACATTTCAACTGGTAGCTAAAAAACCCATCAGAAATACCAAAATAAACTTCAAAATAAATGCTCATCTTGTTATTGCAGACCCAAGACAATCCACAGGTGTGTGAGCAGACCCTAAACTGACCCAGCCAGGGCTGCCAGTCCATACTGGGACACTGTCTGACAGGAAGATGGCTTTCCATTTCCTTCTACCTACTGCTAGAGCCTGTAACCAATGCTCTTGCTACACACACCTTCTTTCATGGCACACTCCTAAGATTCCAAAGACAGATGTTAGGATGCCTTTGGTTATACGTCAGTATCTTAATGATTACATTAAGGTACATCAATATAAAGAAACCTAAGTACACAAACTGATCATATTAAAATCCCACCATCATTTTCCTGGCCAATTATATCCAGTATTTTCATCTTTGTTCCCAATATAAAACAAAAAGCTGTGCTTGCTATTTCAAATGAACTTGCCACTTCAAGCAAGCAAAAAATGAGTAGGAAGGATAAAAAAAGGTACATATATGTCCAGCATGCAATAATTTAAATTGGTAACAAGGAGCAACAATGCTGAAAAATCAATTGTAGAGTGAGCTGGATGACCAGAGGGAACACTGAAACTACAATTATCTTAATATAAGGCCTACAAATCTGAGACAGAACAGTGCTCAAAGTAGGAAACAAAGTAAAAAAAGCTTCCCTTTGAGCTGAGCTATTGAAATGTAGTAACAAGTTACTCTTCCGTCTTTGGCAAACGAATGAATTGCAGAAAACAGTAAATGAAATTTTTCTATTGCAGCCATAAAAATTACTATATTTAGTTCTGCAGCTTGGCATGAATAAAGTCAATTTACACAATTCTGGAAGAAAAATTCTTTCTACTTTGTCCAAAGTTTTAAACAAGGCCCTAGTGATATTATTTTTGAAATCCATATAGAATTCATGATTTTGCTTTAAGCCTCACCAATTAAATTTAAGATTTATTTCTCAGAACAGCAGTAAAATATTTTAGCAATACACAGAGAAAGATAAATTAAATTCATATGCTGGGGGTATTTTACCATGCAATGCTTTATGAAGTATCAATATAAAATAAAATTGAAAATTGATGATCAAATTAACTTGCACAAAATATTATCTGTTGCAAATCACAACACTGTATCGTCCAGCTGCTTGGTAGGTGAAGAAAGTGTGTTTCGGACCTAAGTGTAGTTTTTGTATTAAGGTTTAAAGCTATTTTACTGCATCAAGTAGTTTATTTCAATCCCTCTTAACTGCCCATAAAGCTAAGCTTAAGATCGCCTCTCAAAAACAGACCAATTGCTCCCTCCACTGGAAGTAACAGACCATTACCCGGCGTGCAGAGACCGGCAGATAAAACACACATTGGTAAGAAGGGAAGTTAAACAAATTAGAGGGGGTTTCCACTTAATTACTTGACAGTCAGCTAAGATTTGATGGACTGATAACCTGCACTTTTCACTCTTTTACTTAAAAGATTCACAAACACAAGTTTGCAAAATCTAAAAAGTAAAAAAACTTAAAAGTAGAGAATGTGTAAGATGAGGCGAGGCACCTGAAACACGGAATCATGGCACCACAGAGTGGTTTGGGTTGAAAGGGACCTTAGAGACCATCCCTCCTCCAGTTCTAACGCCCTGCCAGGGGCAGGGACACCTTCCAGTAGACCAGGAGGGACTGGATGGGGCTCTGAGCAGACTTGAACACTTCCAGGGATGGGGCATCCACAACTTCTCTTGGCTGCCTGTTCCAGTGTGTCACCACCCTCAGAGGGAAGAATTTCTTCCTAAGACCTAATCTGAACCTACTCTCTTTCAGTCTAGACCCATCCCCCTTCTCCTGTAGGGGTATATACCCTTGTAAATAGTCTCTCTCCATCTTTCTTGTAGGCTCCTTTCAGGTACTAGAAGGCCACAATTCAGTCACCCTGAAGCCTTTTCTTCTCCAGGCTGAACAATCCCAATTCTCTCAGACCTTCCTCAAGGAGAGCAGCTCCATCTATCATCTCCATGTCCCTCCTGTAGACTTGTTCTAACACATCTGTCCTGAACGTTTTCAGACTCGGTAAAATGCCCCCATCAATTTAAACACAAGGAATCTACAATCAAGAATATAGTATTTTCTGCACTCCCTCTGCAGAGACAAGCAAGAATAGTTTTTAATGGAGAATCTTCTGCACAGGGACCTTCCTTGCAAAACTTATGTGAAAGCTGAACAGTCTTAGAAAATATTCACATGAAATACAAATCCAGTGAATGTAAAGAAACAAAACTTTACCTGATCTAACAAGAAAATGTTACACATCTGTGCACAAAGTGAATTTCAATCAGGTCAAGGTAAAGTTAATTTTCAGCATTTGGTACATGCAAAACTTACTCTCATTTCTCATATACTGTAAGAACGAAAAAGTTGTATTTTATTGCCATTCTCAAAAGCTTTATCTGTGATACTGCTTACCAAACACATCCTCAATGAGAACCCAGCCCTTGCTCAGGCAGTCAAGGATGCTAAACTTGGTGAGTGCAAGGCCCATGCTGAATACCAGTAACACATCTATACTGAACAATGAAGCTGTAATGATGCAGGTCAGAAACCAAGTGTCTTCAGGCTTTTTACAGAGTAAAGACATTCCAACTCACACCACTTGTTTTCTTGGGCGCTTACATGAATATTGATGATATCAAGAGTTCTCAGCTGAGAAAAGCAATGCCTTCAGCCTCAGCTCCTGTTGTTACCCACATCAGTGGTGCATGGACTCACAGTATCAGCTAAAATGTGCTCAAAGATATTTCTCCTTAAGTCCTCTATCAACTCAGCAGCACTGAATAATACAAACATCATACTGTTAACTGAAGGTTTACAATCCTGTTAAACAGAAAGAATTTAAAGCAAACATCCCACTAAACGACAGCAGTTTTCCTTGGAAAAGAACCCGTAGCACACAAAAATTAAGTGCTTGGTCTTCTCAAAAAAACAAAACCAAGCTTCAACAGCTTCCACAGTCTGATCACTCAGGAAGGGTTTTGTAGCTGCCCTCCAAAAAAACCCCAAGCATACCCACAGAGGAAAAATCTCCTCTGTTAGGAAAAAAACATTTCCAAGAAAATAATATTTTGTGCTAATCACAAGTAGGTATATTTATTGATTAGCTGGTATAGTTACAGGAGAAGAATTATGAAGTGCTATGTTTATTATAGAATGTTTTGAAAAGCTTTGCTCTTCAGCACATAACCAAAAGTCTGGGACTGTTTGCAAAATGTACTTCAACGGTATTTTATTGGACATGAAACAACTAATTGCTGAAAATGGAAAAAGAGGCTAAAAAAGAGACAAATTTAATGTCAAGAGTGATAAATAGTTTAAGAACACTGCTACACCTTAAACCAGGAACCCTTAGACCTGGGAGGTACATAAATAATATTACAAGATTACCATAAGAAAAGAATCCAGCCAAAATTTTACTTCAGGGAGCAAATAGTGTTTTACTGAGAATTCATGTTTCTACTTCTAACTGCACAACGAATCACTTTGAGTTACAGCATTTTAATCCTCAGCTGACCCCAGACGCACTCTGCCATGATACAGCAGCAATCCCAAGTTTGCTTCCAGAGGGAGAGAAAAGCTCATATAAAGCCTGCTACTATGACCAGAAGGCTGAAGGATGCACTTTTAGTATCAACAGACACATTCTAAGCAGTATTACAGATTTTTTTTTTTTTTTTTTTTAAGCTATGACATTCCACTTACCTTAATGACAAATTTGTTGGATGCCATGATAGGTCAATGTGAGCTGGTCCTATAAAAATACCAATTAAAAGTGATCAGCACTGGAGAAACACTCAGATCTCAACACCCATCGAGAAGGATTTTTACATCTGTGGTTCATTTTTTCATTACTGCTATTCTTCAAACCTACACTCTGCTTTAAAAAAAACAAGGAAAACTCTTATTTAAACGAGAATTTCTTAGCTACCTGTGTTGGTTTCTTTTAGTGAACCTCATAACTGCCCAGGCACTTTCCATTCAACACAGGAAATACAAAGTTAGAACTCTTTTAAGTAAGAAACTATAGTTTTTGGCTCACCTGGTATCCATTCATACATACACACGTTATGCACATTTAAAATTTGAGACTACTACACACATAAAGCAACATAACCTGAGTTTTACGGTGGTTGCACAAAAGTAAAGTGAGCTTTGGACATCCTCTTCTCTTTCTTATCCCAAACAGGACCTGAATTACTTCCTTTGGGATCCTGAGTGAAGTACATTGAGCTGCACACAGACTCTGACCCTGCCTCAGACCATTCCAAGTAGCTCAGGAAGTGTTAACTTGTGCTAGAAGTTAAACACTCCCTTGGGCTCAAGAAAAAACCCTCAATTAATTGCTAAGATTTTTTTCCAAACTGACATTTACAGTCACAGCACTGAAGCTACTTGGGAAGCCCATCATCCTCCACATAAATAGGAGCCCAAAACTGACTTGTCAAAAAAGGAGAAAATCAGGTTAAACTCATGAAAGTCTTTCCAGCTAACTCCACAATGCTGGGATTCAGGAAAGACATGCAATGGACCCTATGGTACCAATTAATAGCTACAAGAAACAGGAATACAAAAACTCTGATACATTCTATTTTCACACAGGGTAGGAAGAGAGCCAACAGACAACAAAGAGATTTGGATTGGTCAGAAAACCAGGTGAAGCAGAGTCTCAGTAAAGTGGCAGGAGGTAGAGTACCCAAACCATACAGCTTAAGCTTCAAAATGAAGAAGGAAAATGAGCATCAGTAGCTGCTGTCTGCAATAAATGAACAGCAACAGAAACCACACTAAGAACAGAGCTGCCTTTTGTAATCTAAATTTTCCTAAAGGATTAGTCTCTTAAAGTGGAAAAATCTGGTCAATTTTGTAGGAGATGGTATAGGAAAATACTAAAAACTGAGGAATATGTACACATTTGTCATTGCATACTTCACGTTAAGTACTACGACAGAGCTGTCAAAATTTCAGGACACAAATCAGGTTGGGGATATGTGTCTCTGTCAGGCACTACACTTACATATTTCAAAATGCACTTGTTATCATTACTCAACTTCAAAAAAGTGCAAAACAAGATGAACACCCACTTTACAACAACACAGCATAGCACAGATGATTTTAATCCTAAAATACTTAACAGTCCTGCACACAGAAACTGGAATACCATCATGCCTTGCACCATGACACTGTCATTCTCCCTTGCACCAAACAGCCCTGGAAACTTCTCCATCTTATCAGATTAAACCCTGTCAACTTTACTGACAGCAATTTTGAGAAACACAATGCAAGGAACAGTGCTCTGGATCATTTGAGACATCCTGTTTCAGTTCAGTCATGTAGTAAGTGCTACTCTAGAGAAGTAAACATAGTAGAGAAACTACATGAGAACTCTCCCTAGGATATAAAACCCACACATTGTTGAAAGAGCAGCTGCTAGAACTAGTTCAGAAGAGATGCTGAAGAGAAATTGCAGCCAGCAAATCAAAACCAAGAGCTTCTCAGTTCCTCAAAACATTGCTTCCAAGAAACAATACTTGAACTGCTAATGTTTTCTCATTAATCCTTACAGTAGCAATACTATAAAAAAGAATTGCAACAAAACATGGCAGAGCATCACCTCTTCTCCAAATGTTCTCATGTTCTCTTGAGAACAAACAAAGCAGGTGGATGAATCTGAACTTATCCCGGGGTCACTGATCTCTTTCTGGTAACAATTTATCTTCCAGAATACTACTTGTGCAACACATCTGCTGCTACTCAGGTGTGAGCCACTGGCAGGCAGAAATACCCTCCAAATACAATTTACAAAAATAATACAAGAAAACACATAAAAAGGAGAAAGATGCACAAGAAAAGTTAGCTTTGGTTCAGTTTGCTCTTCCTGGGAGTAAGCTGACTTTGGGAGTTTGCCAACTACCCCATTCTTTGCACTGACCTCACAGATAAGACAAAGGAAATACAGCAGACAGACAAAATGTAAGCAAATCCTCAGAAAACAAAAAGGAAAATATTTTATGTGTGAACCATCAGGAAAATCACTGAAGTGACACAGGTGAAAAAATACTCATTACTCAGACATCAGAAGATGAGGAAAACCACTCATCAATTGTCCAAGAAAAAAAAAAAAAAAAAAAACTAGCCCCAAAATACTTTGCCATTTCCTGTGTTTAAAAAAAAAAAAAAGGGCAGCAAAAAACCCCACCAAAAACACAGATCTATTACAATTGCTACTGTCTGACAGCAAGATTCTGTTTCATGTTCTTTTTCAGTTGCAAACATCTAAAGTAAACTCTATATAAGGATATACAAAGATAAGCAAATACAGCAGAAAAACTCCTCTCACAAGACTATACATATATATTTTTTTTTTAAAAAAAAGTCCTGATATGGGATGTGTAGTATTTCAAGACCTAAAATGTTGATACAACCTGTACAAGAAGACATGATTTAGAACTAAACACATAGGTTGCGTGTAAGTAGAGTGAGATGCACTTGAAAAATAATGTGGCAAAATATCTTCCTTTCCTAAATTTGAGCCCAGTGGAGCAGTGGATACTCAGGAGAAGCCAGAAAACATGGTCACCCAGAGAGCAAGCTCAAGTGTCCTCTACCAGCTATGAACAGCATCTTACCTTAGCAAAGTAGCTTCCCGTGGTGAGGAAACTTAGAACTCAGAAGGAACGAGGAACTGAAAACTCCTGCCACACACTTGGAGACACAGCAGCAAACTTCACACACTTGCTCATTGCTGGATGCCTTTGCCACACCTGGGGACAGGGGGCACCTGAAAACGCTAGAAACAAACAAACGCTAATTACGGAACTCTGTAGGTTAACTATTTTTGTAGTTCAAAATGAGCTATCACAACATAAAAGAGGAGTTTTCTGAACTTCCCAGTCCAGCACCTGCAGTTTCTGGGACCGGATCCTAAGCTTGGGATGAGCAGGGCAATGCTCAGCTACTCTCATATCCAGTAAAGCATCTCTGGTTCTGAAAAGACACACCAGAATCTTCCCATGTTTGCCATTCAGGATTTTTATGCTCACTGTTGCCAATTACTCCACTTAACCCTTGAAAAGTACTCTTCCAGCTAGTCAGTACCTATTCTCCTCGTTGTTATTCACACTCCTTCATTCATAAACTGCCCATTCACCTTTAAGGTTCAACAACTCTGTTTCAAAAACATGACCCACTTACCACAGAACTGCCTAGAACTAAAGGAACGAGATGTTCTGAAGAGCATGAGAGGGCTGTCACAGACAGGTACTATTATCTTTTTGCACTGGTAAGTGCCTTTTTAAACTTTTGTGGAACAGCTGAATGCAATTAACAATGAAAAATTACTGTACAATGAAAAATAATTATACTCCTTTCTGCATGGAGATCAGGCATTAAATACTTCTCTTTTGGCTAGTTATAAACTCTGCACCTATAAATGAAAACAAACCCATTCATTAACACATTAATATAAAACGGGATATTCCTGACAGTGACTGCAGGAATAGAGAGAAGAGTGAACACGTGAAAAGTATTAATGTATTCACAGAAGTATTTCTTGTACTTACAGGAATGAATACAGGAAAAGTGAATACAGGAAAGCAGAACAGCTAAGGAAAAGCGGAGGTCAGGGAACAAAGTTATTTGAACTTGTTTTGGCCAGGGCACTTCTGCCCGCCCACAGAAAGCCTCAGAGACCTGGGCGCAAGTGTAAGGCAGAGTGACTGCAATGGCAGGTAAGCAAGGAAGAAGAATCAGAGATATTATATACGCATATACATATTTTTAAGCGCGGCCAGTGCCTGGCCGGGCCGGGCAGGGGTGAGGAACGGGACACAGCGGCTGAGGCGGCACCTGAGGGAGGCTCGGTGGGAGCCGACCGGCACCGCCGCCAGAGCACCGGTTCTCCCCGAGCATCCCCTCACAGGTTTAACTGAGGAGAAAAGAGGGGCTGGAGCCCGAGGGGCGACCGCAAGAGCCGGGCGGCACAAGGCGGCCGTACCTCTTCCCACGCCGCGCCCGCCTCCCGCCGCTCCTCTGCCCTACCCAAAATGGCCGCGCCTGTCGCCACCGCCCGCCCCGCGCTGCCCGCACGCAAAATGGCCGCCAGCGGCCGAGGCGGGTCCGGGCCGCGAGTGACGCGACGCTCGGCTAATGGCGAGCGGGGAGGAGCGGCACGTCCGGGGTCGTGCTGCTTTCACTTCCTCTTCTTCCTGCCGGGCCGCGTTTGAACGCGTGGTGGGCGGGTGAGTTCTCGTTGCCTCGGGAGGGCTCTTGGGCAGCTGCTTCCTCGGGCCCTCCTAGAGCGGGGAGAAGCCTCAGGTGCGCCGCGCCCGCGGTCTGTGCCCGAGGGAGCCGCTGCCCCCTCAGCCGCCCGCGCTTCAAGGTCGCTGGGACCCGGGGAAGGAGGAGAAGGAGCGGGTTGTGAGGGCTCCGGAGCGCGGTGCAGGGGTGGTTGGTGGAGCGTGTTACACCTGTCAGGGGCATGGCGTTGGGCGGGTGTAGGAGCATTTCCTCTCCGACTTGTAGCTTCGTAGCCGCTCAGACCAGTGAGGTATTTTGGTAGGAAGCTTGAGTATACGTGCGTTTTCTTTTTGAAGTAGGTACTTCTTGACGAAATCCCATAGAAAGTAGTGCTTTCCCGTTTCTTATTATATAAGGATTAATTTATTGTCTTTGTAATGGTGCCGCTTCTGAATACCATAAGGTGCTCAGGCAAAGCTGCACGAAGATAAAGTGGTGTCAGAAGCATCACACCTTGTTTTGCCTGCAGTTTGAAAGTTCTATATTCCCTTAGGAGCTCAGTTTGTCATTGAATTTTATTAATTAATTGGGGGGGAGGAGGGGAAGGTGTATTTTGCATCTACTTTTGGGCTTCAAATATTTACCATCTGAGCAGTAGCGCTTGTAATTAGCTAAAGCTTTGTTGTGTTTAAGATTTAGCATGCCAAAGCTCGAAGCAAATGCTGCAATTAACATTTCAAAATGTCTGAATTGAGGTTATTTTTGTAATTTTTTTTAGGTTCACAAAGTAAGGCTTTTTTGTTTAGTGTTTTAGTCATCTGCTGCAATGCAATTAAAAGTATTAACATTCAGCTTCATCTGTTCAGTGTTATTATTATAGAGTAAGAAAAAAAGGATTTCTAGGATATATTCAAAATAATAAATTATCTTTACCTAGGTAGATGCCAGTTTGCAATGGGTCTTAAAACCTTCTGGAAGGACTACAAAGTTCTGATTGTTGTGGGAGCTGGCCTTGGGCTGGTGCACGGGGGCTGGTTACACATGAAGTCCAGTCCTATCTTCCAAGTGAAGACAGAGGATTTTGTTCCAGAACCTGGGATTGTGACATTCATGATGCAAAGTGATCGCAAAAATAAAGAAAAGTAGCATTAGTACTTTGTTTTTTGGGTAAGTTGCCTAATTAGTTGTATCTGTGTCTTTGAGGGAGGAGATGAATTTATTGAGAATTTTCAAACAGGTACAGCCTTGGTATTCTAACTTTAGTCTTTCAGAGTTTTGTTCTTCTTTGAAACTGAGTTAATTTTTTGTACCTACGTGGACCCAAAAAGCGCATCATAAAATCTCAGAAACTACTGCTAAATCCCACTTGATGGGCTCAATTAAGTGAGGGTATTACATGTCTTAAAGATATCTAAAAACAAACTCCAGTAACTTCAAGAGAGTAATCGGACTCTATAACAGTATCCCTTCAGGCTCAAAACTGCCCAGAAATAATTGTGACTTGTAACATATTCTGTGTTCATAGGGATGGTGATTACAATAGAGAATGAAACAAAATGAAGTACAAGTGTAAATACTGTAGAGTTTGCATAGAAATGTAAATAAACATTGATTTAAGTTTTACTGTTTTAAGAACTGAAAAACTTTCTTGGTTGGCATCTTGAAGTAAGAAACCTTTGTTTGAGCCAGATTTCTTAAAGTTGTTTGGACATCAAAAGCTGTTGTTTCTGTTGCCTGGCAAGCACTGCTGACTAGTTGAGTTCTTTTGTTCTTGAGTAAAATCAGGTGAATATCGCTGTTGTTTTGATACTTCAGTGCAATTCAGTGAAGTTTATGGTAGCCTGTTACTTATAGACTTGCTGGTAACAGTATAGACCAGTGGTCAGAATTGAAGTTATTAACAAACGGGTATAATTGGTGCAATGTGTTTGTAGTAAAATCATATTAGTAGATTTTCTCAGTTAAAAAGCATTTTAGCATATGTAGGTCAGTTGTACGAGGTCCAACGAGGCCCAGTGCCATGTCGTGCACTTGGGTCACAACCCTGTGCTAAGCTACAGAGAAGAGTGGCTGGAGAGATTCCTGGGAATGCTGGTGACAGCAACTGAACGTGAGCCAGCTGTGCCCAGGCGGCCAAGGGGATCCTGACCTGGATCAGCAATGGTGTGGCCAGCAGGACCAGGGCAGTGATTGTCCCCTCTGCTTGGCACTGGTGAGGGGCATCCTCTTTCAAAGAGGACACTGAGGTGCTGAATGAGTCCAGAGAAAGGCAATGGTCCTGTGAGGAGTGGCTGAGGGAGCTGGGGGTCTTCAGCCTGGCGAAAAGAAGGCTCAGGGCAGCCCCATTGCTCTCTACAAGCACCTGGAAGGAGCCTGCAGGCAGGTGGGGGTCGGTCTCTTCTCCGAAGTAACAAGTGATAGAACAAGAGGAAGTGGCCTCAGATTGCACCAGGGGAGGGTTACATTGGATATTAGGAAAACTGTCTTTACAGAAAGGGGTGGCAAGCACTGGCACAGGCTGCCCAGGGAAGTGGCTGAGTCACCATCCCTGGAGGTATTTAATGGATGCATAGATGTGGCACTTGGGGACATGGTTCAGTGGTGGCTTGGCAGTGCTGGGGTAACAACAGAACTCGATCTTAAAGGTCTTTTCCAGCCACAATGATTTTGTGATGCAGTGTTTGTCCTTCTGTGACTTTTTTTGGTGAAAACTAAAATAGGTCAAGCTATACAATATCTTCATAAGATTATTCTAATAGCTTTCTGGTTTTTATTGTAGGTATAACTAACCTTGAAGGTTTTCATCTGTGACTGTTGCCAGAAAAGATGAAGAAAACTACCTGGAGTAGAAAGAACTTTCTGCTTGTAGCAGGACTGTCACTTATAGGTGTTCATTTAGGAAGCATGCTTGTAAACTTTGTTGCAAAAAAGTCTGCTCAATCTCATTCAGAAGCTAAAAGAGATCGTCATGAATGAAATGGCTTCCTGCTGTCACTCTCATGTTTTGCAACATGATTTAAGCCTCATTTTAAGAGAGCTGTGATGAGTGATTTCAGGAATGTTATGTTACTGTATGTACTGTTTCACACTGAAAATAATAATTCCTACCTGCAAAGAATTAAAAGCACTACTTTTAAAATTTAAAATTGCTGTAAGTTATAGATCCAAGTAAAAATGAATTGTTTTGTTGACTAGAATTAAAATCTTACCTTGACAATGTCTCGCCTTGAAGCTAAAAAGCCTCCGTTATTTATTAGTGAACCTTTAACTAGAGATGCGGTGAGTCAGTCGCTGTCTTTGCTGAGTGGAATATTAAAATCTTCCTATGGTCCTGCTGGCCGACTCAAACAGCTCCACAATGGTGTGGGGGGTTGTGTTTGTACCACTTCCCAATCCTCAGCCCTCCTGGGGCACCTTTCCACCAGCCAGCCTGTGCTGCGTGTCCTGACAGCCTCTGTACAGAACCATGTGTCACGTTTCAGTGACTGTGGCTTATTCACTGCCATTCTGTGCTGTGGCTTCATTGAAAATTTCAGGAGCCTGAATGTTGCACCTTTTACTATCATTAAAATAAGCAAGCATCTTTTGAGTTTGTGCATGGACCACCTGAAATCTGAGGCTTGTGGCTGCCGGGTGCCCGTGGATTTTGGCAGTGTTGAGACTCTTGTTTGTTTGGTACGTAGCATTTTAACAAGCAAACCTGCTTGCATGCTTAATAAAACAGAAGTTGATCATCTCACCACATTGGTTTTAAAGGCTTTTATATTTACTATTCCATGTCATGTTCAGACTAATGCTGTTTTAGGGAAGTGTATGATAGTACCTGTGAAAGGTAGAAGAGTTGTGGATTCTACAGTTCTTCCTGGACTGCTGATAGAAACGCCAGAATTTCAATGGGGAAAACCACTTGCTGTCAAAAGGACTGGTTCAAACACGATCAAGACTGCACTTTTCAGTGTGTCCATGTCAGGAGATGGCTTTAACGCCGAGGAAGGAACTATAGCAGTCCATCACGGAGTTTCTCTGGAAATGTCAGAGCTGAATCAGTTGCTTAATGTGGGGAAGCAGCTGGTTAAGGACGAGGTGGGCCTTGTAATGTGCCAGAAAGTGATGCATCCATCCTTGAAGCAGTACCTGAAGGAGAACGGTGTCGTTGCCGTGGACAGGGCTGGGCTGTCTCTGATGGAGCCCCTGGGCCGCATGACAGGTAACGAGCCAGTTCTCTGCTCTGAACCCTTGGCCTGGAGCTTTCATTGTAAGGTGAACATTACCTGGGGTGGTGTCATTGCAGAGGAAGGAGTCTCTTATTTCACTCTGTATCCTACCTTAGCAGCTGAGCAGGAGTTGTTCTTGTCTAGTCTGAAAACCATTTTTTGAGGTGAGACTGGTCTTCTGCAGGCCATAGGTGTTATTACTGCTTGCTGCATGAGGGATATCCAATTCCAGTAACTTTATTTTCAAACTCTGATTCAAGGCAAATGAAACAATTACTTTATTTTATCTCAAACTACCACCAAGTCCTGCACTTTGAATGTGTTGGTTTCTGTTTGTGATTTCCTGTGAAATCATAGCTATTGGACAATGTATATAGTTTTAAAAGGCAAGAGGAATAAAGTTTATACTTTATGAAATGTATCTGCTAGCTGTTATGATGGTACAGCATACTGTTTTCTGCTTTTTTTAATTGACAGGTTCACAGCCTATAGCTTCCATACATTCGTTGTCTCCTGCCTGTTATGGCAGCTTGAAAGATTTGTGCCTTGAGAGTTTTGCTTCAAAGCATTTTCTGCATCTAATTCCGGAGGACACGGTTATCTGCAGCCTGATACTCTGTAACAGAAGTGAAACAGCATGGGATGAGCTGAAGGTAGGCAAGTTTTCTTCAAATCTTTTCTTGGAAAGTCACGTTTTTAATGGAAAAATAAAATACTGAGAAATATTAAATACACTGAGTTTAGAAACATAATTTTTTTGGTACATAAATGAAATTTGTTTCTAGGATTTCAAAATCCTTGAAGTGGTCATGTTCGTTTAATGTGTCTTTTAATACAGGAAGTTGTTTAGGGACAGACACATCTTTCACCTGTTCTTGATGCCAGTGCTGGATAAATATTTTCATTCTCATTACTTGGTCTATGAGAACATAAAAATAAAAACTGCCTAGCAAAAAGCCAGCAGCAACACCTACAATGATAGTCAAGCATTGTTTTGCATTGAATAGTTGGCCTGGAAATGTCATTGATACTGATTGACTTTTTATATATAGCCCTGTTTTGAAAAAAAATGAATAAAATGCAGCTTTTTATTTCTGCTTTTCCATAGTGTGGACAAATAAAGAAAATTTCTCATTAAGTGAACATGGGTTTGGAAATCACTCAGCAGCTTTATATCTACGTGTAATTCAAGTTTATGGAATCTGTACCAGAAACTACTGAAAATTTGGGGAAATTTTCAATGGGGAAAATTCCTATTAATCATGGTATGTCTGACAAGAATTTCATATGATTTTCAGCGTGTCTGTGAAACTGCAGAACACGTGTTACAGTTAACAATGAAGGAACCTTTGGCATTATTAGGAGGGGGCTGTACAGAAACTCACCTGGCTTCATACATAAGACATAAGGTATGTAAGACATCAGGGTTTCAAAGATGCTTAATATACTTGAGAAACAAGAATTTATGTAGAATCACTGCAGCAGTTAAAACACTTGTCTCTTTCTGGATTAATGTGGCATTTTTGCTAACTACTAATATGAAATAAAGGCGTCTGTTTGAAGCACTCCGTTTTAATTATGTCTTTTTAACACTATATTTGTACTCGTTAATCTTTAGGTATCTATTATAGTAATTGCATGTTTTTAAGTGTTAAAAATATGTAGATTTTTTATATTGAAAGATGATAATACATCTTTGACTCCTATTGTGGAATAATCATGACCTAAACATTTTTAGTTAGAACTGAACCATCTGTTTCGGGGAAAGATGCAGCAGCATGATACATAAAATTTAAAATTATTTCTGTAAAACAGTGTTCTAACTTTGCTTTCCTGGTTCTGGTTTCTTTTTTAGAGTTCCACTCTGCCTGACAGCACTTTCAAAGACCTAGATTGTTCTCAGACGCAATACCAATTGGTTGCTGATGGGTTTTGCCGTTCCCTGGAGTCTGTAGCTCACTCTCTGAGTCATGATGATGGAGAAATTCTTATAGACATGGTTTATGGACACTGTTGGTTTGTTCCATCAGGTTCTCCCTGTGTCTCAAAGTGGTCAGATTTAGTTTCAAAATGCGGCTGTGGGATGAATGGTAACACAGAGGACCTCAGCTGGAGGTTTTTGCAAGGCCAGTCTGGGTCTCCTGTTGTGCAGGGCTGCCCTCAAGAGCCCTCAGTAAAGGTTACTGACCTCCTGACTCTGGATTGCTTTGCTGCCAAGTGCAGTGGCCTGCAAGTAGCTCTGGAGACAGCCAACCTGATTTTGGATCTTTCATACATAATTCAAGATCAAAATTAGCTCTGATCTAACGTGATTTGTGTTGTATAGCAAGACACTGGGTTGAAAGCAGGATAATGTATAATGTGTTAAAACACTTGAATTGGTTAGAATGTGGATAACACACAGAAATTTTAAATTCAACAGTTGGCCACTGAGTACTATTCTCATTGTTAACCTACTGTGCTCTCAAGCATTTTCAAATGTTCAACCTGTTACCTCTGCATTAAGGAAAGTTTTGGATGTTTGTTAGCTCTGTGGCATCTTCAAAGGAAAGGGAAAAATGAATTCACTAGCTGAGAAAACATGTTATGTATTAGAATTTATATAGTCTCAACAAAAGCTTTACACATTCAAAGAGACGTATTGCAGCAGAATTTTGTCACTGAAACTTCTAATTTTATAGGTAAAAAAGGCTTGGCTTGGCAGATGCCTTGAGCCCCTTGTTTTTAATTTTGTTCTGAATTTTTCGTCACCATACGCTGCATGCAGTTTCTGTTTCTAAATGGCTGAAAGATTTTAATTCATATATGTAATTTATTTAAGAAGTTATAAAAACTTTAACCTGGAGCTCTTAAGGTAGCAGGTAGCTAATAGAAGATTTGAAAAGAAATGACAGTCTAGGTGGAAAAAAAAAAAGTCAAATGGACCTTGATTGTCTTCTGTGGGATACAGGACAGTCTATAATGAAGTTTCTATCATTTAAGCAAAGCTGCAAGAAAGAATGTCCCACTTACCATTCAAGTAACTGACTATGCATGGCTTCTTTTAATGAAGTAAGGCTTTAAGCTGCTGAGGCTTGTTTTGATCTTTAAATAAGACTGTAGACTGAATGATCAAAACTTTTTCTCATTCTCAGCTTGCATGCAAGATCAAAAAGGGTGTTAGAGTTTCTTACTTAAGCTCATTTTCTCTACCACTTTTCTTCTCCCTTTTTGTTTTCAGTCACAAGGGACAAATTGTTCATGGTGTGTTTCCAGAAAACATCCGAGTCAGTTGTAGTCTAGTCTGCTTATGTTTTTCCTGGTCTCTTAAGTTTTAATATATTTATTTAATATAAGCAGTAGAATTGTTATGTATAACTCAGTTTTGAAATATGTAATTAAAAACAGATCTTTCCAGACCTTTTGTACCAAGTCCTTTTAATTTTAAGAGTATAAGTAATCATTTTCTCACTGGGAAAAAATGAAGAGTTATTTAAAGTTCTTTATCTTTTTATGACCTGAAATGATTGCTTCAGTGCTATAAGGCATCCTTTGGGGACTTGTGGGAGAATGTTACAAGGGTTGAGAATGGAGGCTCTTCAAAGCTGGTTACTGAAAAGGCTGCTTTTATATCTTGATCCTCCCGTATGCCATGAACTATATGAAAACATCAGGAATAATGAAGCCAAATGATGGTGTGTATCTTAAGGCACAGAAGAATCTTGGTAATACTTCATCTAATTGTGATTCTCCAGCTCAGTGCTGAATTATACTATTTTACTTCCTATAATAGCAGCTTGTTATGCAGTGTGAAAAATGTTGAGTTTAGTGACTACAGCTGTGAAGTGAAAATTAAAACAATATTCAAGTAGAAGAAGTTGTGAGCGTTCTTTTGTCTTGGTATCTGAAGGTCAGATCACAGCTCTTGAATTAGAGCTGACAATGGTTTTTATTCTCCCCCAAAGAAATTTGCAGATTAGAAAACTGAAAAAAATAAATTTAGTTTTTGGTAAGTAGCTAAAATTTCATTTATACCTGAACTAAAAGATTGTTTCGTATATAGATAATTTTAATAACGATGAATTTTTTTCTCCTACTGTGATTAAAAAGGATAAATAAGCAGCTTGCTGTGCTGTTTGTGGACAGTTCTTAGTTATACTGCAGTATGCTTGAACCTTTAGTGGTTAGTGTTGCCTCATCTTTGAGGGGTAACATAGGAGGAGTACAACTTCGGATACTTTTTAAAATCCAAGTAAAAAGAATTTTGTCTCTCATATACAGCAACATAAAGTAACTTTTTTGAACTTTCATGTTTTCTGATAAAATTTGGGTACAAAAATGGTTGGGTTTCTCCCTGTGTTTTAAAGTTGACAAAACGAAGTATAATGCCTCTGAGAGGCCACTATGGTTTTATTCCTGTTCCTCTTGATATTTGAAGTTTGTTCAGTGGGAAATATTAGCATTACATAAGTATTAAGAGACAAGTGTTTTCTGATCATGACCTCAGTCATGTCTGATTTCCACAGATTGCTCAGAGGCTGTTAATTTAAACTTCAGTAATTCTACTGATAATGCACAAGAAGTATGAACGTTCATTTCCAGCCTTCTCAGCTGTGTTCGTGCTCCAGGCTAGAAGGAGAAATAAAGGAGTGCCGATATTATAATCACTCAGGTCAACATACTTAAGTAAGATGCCAGTGTAATACAGCTGCTCCTCAGTTCAGTATTTGTTTGCTATTTCAGTTCCCATTTGATACTTAAAACTTCAAAGGGAAGACTTGAAAATGCTGATTAATTAAGGGATCTTTTTTCCTACTATTGTGACCTGTTTCAAGCAGATGCACCATTAAATAATATTATTTTGGCATTGGTTAAGAATGCATGCCTGTTTTTCATTGATTCTGCTTCTTTTCTGTGACTTTGTAGAGTCACTCTGAGCCATATCTAAAGTCTTTTCCTGTCTATTCTATCTATAAAATGGGAACAAAGATTTGTGGGTGAAGAGTTCTAAGATCCAGATGTAAAGTGAAAAACTACTTGCTGCACAGGAACAAAGAAAAAGATATTTTAAAATAACTCAAATCCTTGATAAAATATTAGAGTAATTTCATTAAGGGAGCTTTGATTAGGATTTCATGTCGACTCCTTAAATTATTTTGCTGGGTAAAACACCACGTTTTTTTTATATTGAACCTGGATGCATTTTCTTGTTCTCTGAAGTTCCAGCAGCAGTATATCACTGTTGCTACCAGTATTATGATTTATTGCTTTGCATCTTCAGTACAGACACACACAGAAATGTGACCTTAAAGCTCTGTGCAGATATGGTTGGAATTCAAGATGAGCAATGTCAGACATGTCAGCAATCCTTACTGTGTCGTGTCTTCAGAGTCTGTGCTCTGTGTTTCAGAGTAGATGTTCAAATGATGCTAATCCTGTCAGACAGGCTAGAAACAGATTTGTGAGTTTGGGAAACCTAACCTTACTATATTGTTAGTGTAACACTGGTTTGTTGGTTTATAACCTTGAATTATTTTTTTAATTCAAGTGTTTGGGCTTTTTCGGCTGACCAGCCGTTTACAGTGTTAATCTGTCCCAGTAAGGAAAGAGAATATTGATTGCTGTCAAATCTTGTAAGGAAAATAGTGCCCAGAATATCACAAGCACAGTAGAGCATGTACAAAATAATTCACCTTACCTGAAACCTCAATTCTTGAATTTTACTTGTGCCCTTATGTTGCTGTGCTGGTTAGCAAAATGTGGTATTTCTCACATTTTCAGCAGTGCCATGTGAACTGAGTCATGTAAGTATTACACTCTTCAATCTCAGGAAAATCAATATCTTTGAGTCAGTCAATGTCGTAGGAAGAACTTTAACTGGATCTGCATTTACTGCTGTTCTGAAGATGCAGAACCAGTTGGACTTCATTGCAAAGGGACTGCCTCCAGCATGCTCACAATCTGCCAGCCAGGCTTTTCGAGAAGCCATATTACAATGGTTAGTTCTAGAATATTAGTAGCTTTTATCCATTATTGTAAATATGGGTTATTTCTATGTTTGCCAGCAGAGACAAGATGCACAGTACTAATAACTGTTTGACTGGTAACACTGTGATCTTAAATTCTCATTTAAGAAATACCTTTACTTTTTGTCTGTATGCATAGCCTGGTTTAAATTAGTCTTGCACATAGTAAGTTCAAAAGCATATACAAATTTATTCTTTATGCAGAAGCAGAAATGTAGTCGCAGTGTATGTAAGTAGAGCCACCATGTCATTATTCCAGTCACCAATAAAATTAATTGCAGAATAGGTTCCAGGATTGGGCTGGGAACTTTGTAGTTTAACTCTGCTGACTTCCGTTATTCTTGACCTAACCATTAAACACATTTTATTTTCATACCTTACTGCAAACGTCTCTATAAACTTGTGCTTTTAAATCTGCTTGCACATGAAAAGCTTTTATTCAAGCTTTCATCATGTGCCTGGAAGGCCCCAGCTGTGTGTGTCTGCCTTGTGCAAACTGATTACTGGTGTCCTTGTTATTTTCTGTCCTGACAACATCAGCTCTCTTCAGGTACACATTAAATACACATTAAATACTAGCTGCTTATTATTTTAATACTATTACGTGCTGTCTGCTAAGCATTTGTGTGGCAGCACTGTGATGTCAACAGCTATTCCTCATGGTAACCTTTTTATAAACCATCAAGTCTAGAGTCTTTTTCTTTAAGGCTTTATGATATTGGTAGACTGTTATGTTATCCCTGGTAAAAAAAATGTGAGTTTTGGGAAAAATTAGTTCCCTAATCTGTGGTGATGACTCGGAAGGATCCTGAGTCACCATCTGCATGTGGGCTGTGCAGGCTTTGCTGATGGATGGTACACTTGGGCAATGGCTGAGTGGTTTTTTCAGGGAATTGTAGGGATGGTGGTACTTTCAGTTCTTGGAAGACTTTGTGACTTTAAGAGCCATAAGCAAAACTATTTCCCCCTCATTTATTAATCTTTGTAACAATATTTTTCCTGCAATGTGCCTGCCCAGCCGCTTGCTCACCCCTCACCTCAACAGAGGGAGAAAACAGGATGAAAAACCTCCTGGGTCAAGATAAACCTCTCCTGCCATTTTTCCCACACTTTTCCTCTAAATTCCTCGCTGCCAAGTGGCATTTTGCCCTTTTTTAGATGTGTTTAAGCAGAGCTGCCACAGTCCTAGGGCTGAGGGCTGGGCTGTGCCCGGTGGTGCAGCTGCTGGAGCTGGGCGGGAGCCCCCTGCTCCCCTCAGAGCTCCTGAAGTACCTCACAGGGAGCCATTTTGTGAGCCCTCACGAAGGCTGCTGAAGGGTGTGGGAAAATGGCTGCGTTTAAAAACCTGGAGCCAGGGAAGAGCACTAGAGCTGTCAGCAAAGCCTAGTCCTGGGGGAGGTGCTGAGAAAATGGGGTTTTTCCTTGTTCAATGAGTACTTGAGGAGGGATAGGCACCCCTAGAGATCAGCTAGCCAGAGAGCTGACCTCAGATAATGGGCAGGGGCAAAGAAAAACCCGGCTTCTCTTTGACGAGGGTGATATAAAGCTGTGGTTGCTGATGCTTCTTTTCCAGGCCTCCTGTGACAAGCTGCCCTGCTCCCCTCAGAGACAGAACCCAGGGAACTACCTGTGGAGAAACAAGGGTCGATGGTGTGCATAAGGACTGGGGAGCTTCCAGAACGTGGGCATTTCTGAGATCACTTCCCAGTATCTTTGGGAAGGGAAATGGCCCAGCAACACTTCATGAGCGAGTTCAGACGGGAAGACCACCTACCCACACCCATAAAGGCCTTCTCAGGAGTGGTCTGAGGATACAAATGTGTATGGGATAGAGACAGAGGATTGACCCACGGCCCCTCCATCATCGTGTGTGCTGCAGTCCATGAGATGACTCCAAAAAGTGAGTTTTTCTACATTTACTTTGCACCAGCACTGTGCCTGCTAAGCAGGGAGTTGTGTGACATGGCTGGCTGTCTATGCCAACCTTTTTTCTGTTTTTTTTGCCTTTCATTTTTAAGCAAGCAAGGACATATTTCTCCTGTAACTAACAAAGGCAGGACAAATTCTTCACTTGGTTTTACATGCCTTAACCCTGGTATGCTGTATTTCTTCTTTGGGATCACTAGCAGAGGCAAAGAAAGGAAAATTAGATTTTTAGTTTTTACTTGAGTTCTTTTTGGGTATTTAAAATCATGATCCTAGAAAGCATGACCTGAAACTGCCTGTCCCTGTATCACTCAAGTGTCATGTAGTTGTGATCAGCATTGCACTGACTTCCATGCTTTGTGTTTGACCCAGATATCTTTGCTGAATCAGGTTTTGAACTGTCCTGTCATGATACTTTACTTGCAAAAGTGAATTTGTGCATAAATTATTCTTTTTTGTTCCATAAATTGTTTGGTCTGGCCAGTCAGATGTGTTGATGTTCCACAGCTGGGAACATTTCTAATTGAAAGTTGTTCTCCGCTGAAACATGGTTATTTGGGTAGTAGCTAAGACAGCTGAAGATGACCTTGCTGTTTATCTTTGAAATTAACTAATTAGAAGAATATAATACAAAATGCTAAGAAAGTGGAATACTTGAACCCTGTATTGAATAATCTGGTCTCCTCTTTTTTTTATTGGTATAGTGTGAGCTTTTCCAAATAAAGAACTGATCTCCAAAGCAAAGCAGCAGAGAAATTAGTTTAGATTTCTAATAACATAAATTGCTGTGCAAAATCTTCCTTTGGGTACTGAAAATATTATAGCATCAAATAAAATTTTTAAAAAGCTGTATGCACGTGATGTCTTTGTGAATGTAAAATCCCTTCTAGGAGTTCTTTATATGAGTGTTCCACAGAAGGGAAAAATTCTGAGGGGAGTGTGAGTGCACGTGTCCTGGTTTTAGGTGTTAAGAGGATCTGTTTAATCAAAATGGCTGCTAAAAGAAAAATCTTACTAAAGCTGCATGTGAAACAGCAGATGTCACTCCAGTTTTTATGCTGGGGCCAGAGAAGAATTTGCTTCACTGCAAGAATAACTCATGCATGGCATTATCGCTTATGTTTAATATAGTGTGTTAAGGAATAGATGGAATACATCACAGAATTTTTGAGATTAACTGTGGATTGCTGGAGTAAATACCAGAGAAATGCTGTTTCTGGAGTGTCTCCATTTGGAGCTGTGTATGCTGGCTTGGGGTGGAACCAGTTTGTGAAGAGCTGTGGGCAAGGAGTAACAACACATGCCTTATGCATGGAGTATGGTTAAAACAGCGTGGTTCTCTGTTAACTGAGAAAAATATACAGCTGCATGCCTGAACTGATCTAAGTGTTTTAAGGTTATATTATAATTAAGTTCATTTTAAGCAAACTACAGCAAATAGTCTGAAGGAGCAGTTTGTTTCAGTGTTCATACTTTGGTCATAACAATTGCTAAATTTATACTAAATTCATGTAGGAGCCCAGAATGAAAGTTTTAAGTTTTATGAAGTAGTGCTGATTGAAACAGGCACATTTTATATGACTTTATATGTATTGTGTTGCAAAATGTGGGCCAAAAATCTCATGGCAAGGTAGCAAAATTAGTTTCCTGAGCACAAAAAGAAACATAAGCATCCACAAATGCCATAGTAGGTTCTGTGAGTACTCAGTGCAATCTTAAGAATGTGGTTTTGGTTTGATTTGCACACTGGTAGGGGATCTAAAACCTACCTCGCTATTGGCCCTAAAGACACTAGAGTAGAAAGCAAGATTATTTCTGTATTATAGATTACTTCTAGTTGCTTGAAACTAATGACTTACTGGCATAAAGTCATCCAGAGCTACATCTGTCTGAATCTAGTGCCTGTAGAGAAACAAAGATAAAGTTATTTTTACATTGGAGGAAGAAAAGAAAAAAATGTTTTATGATATCAAAATGCATTTTAGGGGAAAAAGGAATAGTTCTACCTCTGAAAAAAAGCAGAGGTGAATTTACATTTTGCTGACAGACATTTTGCTTGAAGCTTTGCATAGTGAAAAGTGTTGCAGATAGTTATCTTTGTAACAAGTTAATATGAATGTCTCTTGAATGTGCATACCAGTCTTACAAGGATGACTTGCAATATTGGGAAATAGAGATTTATTTGCCACGATTCTTTGGTCATACCTAGCAGTTGCTGCAAGGTGCCAGGTAGGTGATATTAAAGGACTCAAAATAAAATACTTATCTATATTTATAGCTTCAGATAGAGAGTATTTGCCACCCTAAGTGATGACTGGGCATCGTGACTGGCAAAGGCAGCAGTAATTGTAAGGCACAAAATCAATTCCATAGCTGTAACAAATATGGTTTAAAGAACAGCCATGAAACACAGAGGAGAGTGGATTTGGAGCCACGGGCCAAGAGATTATTTCTCTACAGGGTGGAAAGAAAACACTCAATTTTGTCATAATTGTGTAGTAAGGCTCCCTGAATGGAGAATTAGGTTGATGTTTTCAGGTAGTAAAAAACACAGAGTAGTTTGGCAAGGATACTACGGTCTTAACTGTGTGTGTAGTAGAATGGATACCTGAAAAAAAAGCGCAGTGTATTGCATATACAAGCTTGAACTTTATTGGGTAAAGATGGGCAAACTCTGTCCCATATGCTTGTCCCTTGTGTTCAGTAATGTTTAATCAAGAATTCGTTTGAATTCCTACCCAGACATGCTCTCTATAGTTGTCACAGGAACAAAAGATTGGCCCTACCCAGGGCTCTGGCTATCAGCAGAAGTCCAGCTGAACACAATGTTTATCTCTGTTAGGGGCAAATCACTTAGATGAGAACTTGTGCCATAATGAAACACCCAGAAGCAGAAATGCTGTGCTTCAGCCTCTTCCTGGCAGAATCCTCAGGGACATGTTGGTAATGAATAGAGTTGACGAAATTATCTCAACAGAAGGTTCTTGGTGTGATGAATTTGAAGGTCTGTGTGGGTCTGGTTATTGTCAGAGTGAGGCAGGCTGTGCTCTGCCTGTCGACCTCGAATGGAGAACCTGGAGATTTTCTACTGGAAGTGCCTGGCTTCCAAAGAGCTCCAGCCAGATGGTGAGTGTGGGATCTGCTGCCTTCCCAGAGACCGCAAAAACACTCACTGGTTTCTTTTGGCCTTGAACAGTGTGCCAGGAGGTTGTTGTCATAGTGCTGAGTACTCAGCTTAGCTTGGAGGAGCTGGAGTTGATGAAATTCCATCCTTTTCAAATAGTGTGCTTATTTTTACTGTGATTGTCTGCGTTAAGCTTTTTTTGTCTCCTCTTCATTAAATGGTGGGATTACAGTGACTTGTAAGGCAAGAAAACCTGAGAGTCTGATTTTATTGCATTTTTTAAAAATTGGAATATTCAAAATTTGGGCCAGATCCTGGGAATGTCTGTTTCTTTTTTGCTCCGGGATATGAAAAGGTGTCATTTCCCCACCACCATGTTGAAAATTTGGTCTGTTTCTTGACAGTGTTTGAATACAGGAAGCACAAAATAAGATACAGACCAAAAAGACCATTTTCTCTGCCCTCAAAAGATATGAGTGATGATGAGACACAAAGTAAGGACACTTATGAGATAGAATTATTGTCATTCTCTATAGTGGCCTTTTAAGTGCTGAGGGAAGAACAGCAAGAACTCTCCTGGACGGCTGCTTTATCTTCTAGCAATCAGCAATTTAAGGACTTCTGTGTCAGGCTACATCTGGATTGTCAGTTTTAATAGGCACTCGTAGGACAATTTCTCAGTAATGCCTAAATGTGAATTTCTTTAGGTTTGTCTTTATTTGGAGCAACTAAAATCCGGCTCAGAAGAAAAGAAGTGGACAAAGCAATCAAGTCCTGAACTGATATTTCAGATCTGTGAAGGAGTATATCTAGGGCTGAGCCTTTTTGTGTGAGTTTTAAGAGCAGTGACTAAAAGACACAGTGAAATACAGATGTGGCAGGATGAGATCCCGAAGTGTTTATATGGACTGTCTCTGAGGCCCTGGATCACACTTTAGTGAGAGAGTTTCAGGCTCTGTTTTGGTCAGAAGAATATGAGCTCATGGAGGTCACTTTTATCTGCGTCAGGGACAGAGCGGAGGGCTGAGCTGGAGAGCCAGAGAGATTTATTGTATGAAAGCTGGGAAAGAAAGATGAAAGATGTGCATGTCCTGTTCTTGAGGTCTCTCAGTGTCCCTGTTCTGCCCACCCAGGCTCAATGCCATCTCTTCTAGAGCTCCCAGAATCAGATGGTAAGTCATAATACAAATTACTTAAAAATAAAAAAGAGATTTACAGGTGAAGCTACCCAGGGCACTTTCTTCATAGTGCAGGCACTCCAGACTGGGGTTATTCTGTAATAGCAAATATTTGAAGTGGTTTTATGTTCCTGATGTCTAAATGGTCCCATTGCTCTGAGTAAACCAACACAGTGAGTTGTTACAAGCATGCAAAACACAGATTAAAAAATACGACTGCCAAGTGCAGCGTAGGCTGGACAAACCACCTGTGATGGAGTAGTGACCTCTGTGGCAGGAGCAGCCTTCAATCATTCATAATGGGAGTGTCAGTAGTAAAAGACCACAACCTGAATTTAAAACATCTTTTAACCCACACTGGAGACATAACTTTGGACTTGTTTCCTGTCATGGTAATACAGTAAAATAAGCCCTATTTGTTTGGTTTTTTTAATGGGCATGAAGGAAGTGAGTATGGTTGATAACGCATAAAATCCTTGTGCTCCGTGGCAGCATCCCACAGCCCATGGGAGCACCCTAACTTCCAACCTGAGCCTTATGAGAGGAAGACATACATGTTTATTTCTGGGTTTTATTAAGAAAAAGGAAACAAAAAATACTCTTCAGTCAGAACTGTCTGCATATAAAAGAAAAGGGGCACAGTGACCCTCACTTAGATAATCCCCACAACAGAGCAAGTGTAGGGAGATGTGGCTTCCTGATGGGTTGGAAGAGGAAGCCTAATTTAGGATGCTGTAGGTCACACCTTACGCGGGAAGAGGTGGTATTTGATCTGTTGTCTCAGGAGTCCTAAACTCATGTCTTGCCTACAGAGGGCCTGAAATTTTCTACTTTACATCCACGTCCTTATGCATTAAAGAGTAAGTGTTCATTTGATCTGGGCATTTGGGATTTGGCAGCTTTATATCACAGTTCTCCTATACCTGTGTGTGAAGTTAATACTGAAGTCCAGGTTGAAACCTTTGAGATGCCCGTGATATCGAGGATGAGAGATTCCATTCTTCTAGACTTAGCTTCTTTTGCAAATTGCTTGACTAGGGAAACCATTAGAGAGGAAATCTGTGCCTTTTGCTGAATTTGTGCCTGGAGAAACTATGCAGATCAAAGAAAAGATTTGCTGCTCTGCTTTTCTTCCCTCTTCTATTTGTATCCTTTAACACTTTTGTCAGCTGCAGATGGGCAGTAAGTGAAGGACAGAGAAAGTGGCAGGTGTTCAATCCTTCCAAACCCTATCTCGTTTTAGTAAAAAAAAAAAAAAGAATTTGAAGAGTTTGGTTGCTATGATAAAGCCAAGTCATCCATTACTCTGGCTTGCTGCAATGCTGTCACGGAACTGCAGGCAGGCTGCTGTGGTAAGGAACCTCAGCCCTCATTGTATTGGGACCTCAGCCCCAATCCTTTGGTTTAATTTGCATGAAGTGCTTGTAAAATTTGGAATGCTGGTAAAGTTGGGTTGCAAATGTGCATTTTACAGTCCTCTTGGTACTGGACATTTCAGAGCAGCTTAGGCCTTAGCAGTGTTCCTCCCTCAGTCCCAATACACCAGTGAAACACTTCTGTATTGCTTATATTGGTAATATTAAATGCACAGAACACGGCTGTTGAACTTGAGTTCTCTAAATATTTTAGTTTTGGCTGGTGGGTGGGAATAGTGAGACCAAAGAGGTCAGAACCCCTGGTGCTCTGGTCTGTCCCTGTGCTTTCATTGCTGAGCTCCAACAGTTTAACCCACAGCCTTTTAATGCACTAAAACAATACTGAGCTATAAACTGGGGATTTCAGTAGCTAATTTGTAGATGTTTCAGTCCATTGTGTAGTGGGTGTGAGTCAGCTGTTGAACAGATGTCTTTGAGCCATTGTCCATGCCAGCAGTCAGTCTGTCCTTCATCTTTCCCCTTTGGAATAAACAATTGTGTTCTCAGTGGTTGTGGGTTTTTTTTGGTTT
Organism: Corvus cornix cornix; assembly: GCF_000738735.6. Lineage (NCBI taxonomy): Eukaryota > Metazoa > Chordata > Aves > Passeriformes > Corvidae > Corvus > Corvus cornix. The sequence continues at coordinate 5,797,143 of NC_047056.1, read as the reverse complement.
GGTTTGGTGGGGTTTTATTGGCTTTGCTGGTTTGTTTTGGCCAAGGACTGTTTTTGGAAAAGAGGAGCCAGAGCAGTATGAAGTCAGTTTTAAGCAAACCATAATGACACTAATATTTTGCACTAATACTCAGCCGTTGGCTATCTGTGTGGTACGCTGTGCTTGAAGGAAGATCTAGCCTGGATAAACAAAGGAGGTAAAGCTGGACAGCCTTTCTGACTGAAAGCTGTTTATTTGGCTCTATATTTATAACTGTTTTCTTTAATAAATACCTCTGTTTAGGAGGTACTGTTATGCCATATGTTTCAACAAATCGCATCTCAAGCAAGTCCTGATGGATGAAAAACATTTTGTGAAATGTCTAGGGTTTTTTGCCTGAAAAGGGTGAAAGTAATGTATGAAGTCATGCACAGTGTATCCAGATGTTCTTCCAAGATCTACTCAAAAAGCATGTATTTTCCATGGTTTTAAAAGCAGAGAAGATAGAAACCCACTTCATTGGTCTGTCCAGTATGAATGCAAATAGCTCTTTTCCTAATGACAGTGTGGTATGAGTTCCATCTTTTTTTCCTAAGGTTCTACTACTTTTGGATGACAGGCACTATTTCTTTCACCTGAAGTTTTGTATCTAAAATGAGTATCTAACAAGTTTAACTTATTTTAAATGCAGTGTATAAAGCATCTTCCACCAAAAGCATCTGTTTTCCCTCCATATCTGGCCATGACCGTGTCTCAAGTCTTCTGTTTTAAAGACAAAATTTTAAAGTGACCTTGCTTATAGAAGCAGCTGTGTCCAGGACTATGTCTGAAAGTGTTTTCATGCAATTATTTTCTAATATATTTTCTTGGTTCACCTATTTATCTGTCCTAGCCTTTGCAAGGGGTAGAGTGTGTGGGGAATTACTTGCTATTCCATGAAATTAACAGGAGTGATCTCCAGCAGCACTATCCAGGGGTGTGCTTTGTGTACTTGGAGAAATTGAAAAACTTTATTCTTTAATGCTTGCTGTTGATACTTATTTGAATTGCACCATCAAGAATGTCATGACATTCGGAAGACAGTTACATGCCACATCCCTGGGACTGTTCAAGGACAGGTTGGATGGGGCTCTGAGCACCCTGGTTTAGTGGAAGATGTCACTACCCATGGCAGGGGGGATGGAATCAGGTGATTTTTGAGGTCCCTTCCAACCCAAACCATTCTGTGATTCTGTGAGTGTTCAATGCTTCTGTCATATGCAGGATAATAATTCAGCCTTGGAGCAGTGCCGTATAATATGCAGCCTCTCACTACTCCTGGCTCAAGCAAACCAGTAAAGAGAATCATGGAATGGTTTGGGTTGGAGGGGCCTTAAAGCTCATCTAGTTCCAAGCCCCTGCTGTGGGCAGGCACGGATGCCACCCACTAGATCAGATTGCTCAGGGCCCCTTCCAACTGGTCTTGAATGTTTTCAGGGATGGGGCCTCCACAACTTATTCTAGGCAACATGTTCCAGTGTCTCACCACCCTCACAGTAAAGAATTTCCTCCTAATATCTAGTCTAAACCTATTCTCTGTCAGTTTGAAGCCATTCCTCTGTACTATCACTCTATGTCCTTGTCAAAAGTCCCTCTCCAGCTCTCTTGTAGTTCCCCTTTAGGTACTGACATGCTGGTATAAAGTCTGCTTGGAACCTTCTCCAGTCTGGACAACAACCCACCTCACGGAACCCATCATTTTTCCTGTTTTAATGTGCATGTTTCCATAATAAAAATGTCTGGGGTCACTTCAATATAGGTACTTGTTACTGTGGTTCAACACTTTTATATTTGCATGTTGATCACAAAGGCAGTAGCTGGCCATGGACTCTAAGTCACATCAGAACTCATCTCATATTGAGTCATTTTGACCTCCTGTATTTCACAGGTAAAGTGACTGTGACTTTACAGCCACCTGCCACAGCCAAAGGGACACAATCTCCAAAAGGCTCCAACCATTATCTTTCTAAAAGAAAGCATTCAGGCATCTGCGCTAGTCACAAACTGGTTCAAAGCAAAAATCACCAGTCATCTCTGACAGTCATCCCGTGGTAGGCTTGTGGTTTTCTAACTGCTTCACACCCACTCACAGCTCTCTGGTGCTGTGACTCAACTGCAGGAATGATTCTGTGCCTGGCCTAGAGCTACACGTGTCACTGTGCTGTTGTCAATCCACATCCAGGCAGTGCTCTTGGTTCTGACAGAGTTTGGTTACTTGGTGTGAGCTCTGAGCAGGGCAAGCCAGGGAAGCTCTGCACAGGCCCCTGCTCATCCTGAGCCTTCTGTGAAAGGGAAGGTATTGGCTGTTTTGTCCTTGCTGAGGTTCCTGTGTGCTCCAGCCTCTCTGCTGGCTGACAGGCTGTCCCTACTGATTTTTCTCAGTTCTCTTATAGCTGGCAGAGCCAGAAACACATCGTTTCCTCTGGAAAAAATAAGCACTCCGACTCTCCGATTTCTTGCATGTTTTCTTTGTGCGCTTCTCCTTTGCCAGTGGTGCCAGGGTGTCTTATCACTGTAGCTGATCCAGTGCTTGGGTGTCTTTAGTGTTTTCTGTCTCAGTGCATTGTGTCAGCAGAATTTCATTGGAATAAGAAGAAAAGTGTCTTTATGTTTTCCCTCAATATCTTGTTCAACCAGCTTTGTTAATTGAATATAGGAATCTTGAGGGCAGAATTGACAAAAGTCAACTATTCAATCAGCTCTCAGAAGTCAATGCTATAGTCAATAATCTGCTTGCTAAAAGGAAAAATTCTGGGGAAAAGATGTATTTTTGCTACTGAAGTGTTCTTGTAATGAAAACAAGGGAGTTTTGCACAAAGAAGAAAAGAAAAAGTAAAACAAAATACCAAAATCCTTTTTGTTGCTGCTGTTTTAGTAGCACAGAGCAAATGAATGTTCAACATGAAAGAAAATATAGATAAGATTAAATTAATCATTAATTAAACCAGCTTCACTGCAGAACTTGATTGGATCCATTTGAGACTACTGCTTTGTGATATCTGCCTCTTCAGACTGTGTTCTGGGTTAAAATACAGTGAAACACTCCTTGATCACCCAAGGATATGAAGAAAATAGGATTACTGCAGGGGCTTTGAGGAAAAGATCTGGTGTTCTGTAATTTGTGTGTTTAGATTTGTGAATGGGCTCATTAAATTAAAGGTTGCTTAATATGATAGAGAGCATTAAGTGGCTGCCTAAATTAATATATACCAGTTACAAGGATTTTTAAGAAATATATTCTATAGGTGTATTTGAAGCTAATGGAAAGTGTTGGTATAATTCTGTTTAAAATTCAAGTAAGAAACTTGTGGAGACCAGAACTAGAAGGAATATCAAAAACTGCAGGATACAGATTTGGTTTCATTTTTTTACCTTTCACAGGACTCCCTAATGTGCTTGGTCAAGGAATTGATCAAAAGAGTTCTAGGCTTAGCCAGACTAAACAAGGGTGGGATTGTTTGCTGGAGACCAAAAACACCAAAGTAACCTCTGCCACAGTCTATGCTATTGACTTATTGTGTTATTTTATCTTAAAATATTAAACATTTCAATACAGATATTTTACAAACACAGGGGGAATTCTCTGTTCAGACTGCTGTGCACAAAGACACAAAATTCCTTGGCTTGCATCCTCAGGAATACAAAAACAGGCAGTCACAGAATAAATTACCAGGATTTCTGGCCCAGTGATTTGTTGGAGAAATGGCTGTTGAGCATTCTTCAGTCTTTATTGCTTACAAATGGTTACCAATGTTGCTGCTGCTTTCTATCCAGATTAATCCAACCTTTTGAAGTAAAAATTTCAAAACTACTCTTTGTCAGTGATCCTGTGAATTTAGACATATTTTTAAATCCTGTAGTTTCTTCTCTGAAATAACTAAGGTGTTTTGTCTGTATTTTGAGGCTTTGGTAGTTCCCATCTTGAATCCAAAGTCAGCGCCCTTCTTTTTTTCCCTCCTTACATTGTTCTGACTTTGTGAAAGATATTCAGAAGTATAGAAAGCCTGAAAACATTCTTAGATCTCTATGAAGATCTGATTCACTTCATCCCAGTAGTGGCTTGACTATTATTAGTCCAAGCCCTGTTGTACTCATCTTTGTCCCTTGATGTTTTTAGGGAACAGCTTCTAGTGATGTTCAGTCTCTCTGGATTCTCAGATGCCCGTTGTGCACGTACATTGTTATTCCTAGGGAGGCCTCTGAACCATTGTGGTGGCAAACACAGCAGAAAGGTCCTGAAAAAGTCTGATGAAAAGGGCAGTAGTGTGCAGGCAACTTTTATTTTATACACAACAACATCTGAGGCAGTAAACGACCCTCTTTGGCTGTGACTGTGCAGTATGAACCACCAGAAGGCCTCTGAACATTAGACTGCTTTGAGAGTTAGGATAAAGAATGAACACTGAGCCTCTGAGATCTGTATCAGAAAATTGGGAAATCTGTGAGTTTGGGTGAGATGCTTCTCTATTCTTTATGAAAATTCCACTTTGGAATCAAACCGCAATAAAAAATCATAGCTGCTATACTCGGAGGTAAACTTGTAAAAAGCCTGATTGCTTAAATGATAGAAACTAATAGTAAAGATCCAAATCAACCTCAAAGAAGTAACAAGTGAATTAATTTGAATTCTTTCTTCTCAGTTAGGAGGATTCCCTCCTTTTCAGTTGGACTGCTTTACTTTACCTATGTTTCGTCTTGTCCTGTCAGTCTTCACAACATCAGCCAAATGCATTCTGGGAAGTCATCCACTGCAGTGGCCTTCCTAATTTTTGTTTTATTGTGTTTTTATATATATGCATGTATAAAAATGTACATGAATGTTTTTTGGATTTTTGCTTGGAGCTCTAGTCAAGAGAAGCAGTGATCAGGAAATGTTGATCGCGAGTACAAATCATCTCTACAGCAGAGATTCAAATGAGTACTCCTTTATTAATCTGCTAAAAAAATCTGATATTTTTGACATATTTAGATCATAAACAAGGTCTTCCTTTACATGTGTGGTTGTGGAACTAATAGAATTATAGTAAGGATATTGTATGTGCAACAGAGGGTAAATGCAGCTATCATACAGCAAGAAATCTTTCCCAAATTCCTATCTTTTGGATAATCTGTAACCTTAGTTACTAAAATACACATATATTCATGCCTGTTTCCTGATCTTGAGTGTCCTCTGGGTTGTTAGAGCGTGCATGAAGAGCCACAAGCAGTTGCACCTTCTGATGGCATTTTTATTCTGTATCTTGTTAATGGCTTGTAAACCATGGTGCGGATTTCCATTCTTTTTGTCTAGGAATTCTGGAATATGGATCTAATGCAGTGTTAGATAATCAGATAGAATGATTTAACTTGGGATACACAGCATTTAAGATTTCTGTTTTGAAGCAGTAGAAATAGACATACCTATACTTCCTGCAAAAAATTCAGTGAGCTTGGCTTCTTCCTTCAGTTACACATACTTGGAGTCCCAGTTTTCGGTTTAAAAATAAAAAAAATACACAAAAACCAAGTGTAGTGAGTGCAGTGCAGAGAAGCTTGAAAATATGAATCTGACAGTTTCCAAGCAAGCAAAACATTGTAACTACAAAAACAGTCTTTTGTTCTACCTTATTATGAAATGGGCACTGGAGGGAGCTTAAAGGTTTGGCATGACTAACATTGGTTTTAAAGCTGTGGGTAGATTTTGTGTGTGTGCTGGGGGACTCAAGTGGGGAGTCATGATGAGTTTTGTCCTAGTGAGGCATAAGGAGCACGTCCTCTTTCCCCACTGATGTGTAGTGAGACACAGCACTGCCACATCTATTTGCGCTGTAGCTGCTCTGGGGTTTTTAATTCTTTTTATTTTTTCCACTTCACACTTTCCAAACTTGCCATGTCCATCCCAGCTTGAGGAATTGGACAAACCACTTTTTTCCTCTCCATGGGCAGTGAGTCCAATTCTTCCTGGAAGTGTGAGCCATAGGAAGCCTGAGGAACAGGCTGTTCTCCTCTGCTGTAGTGTTACATAAATACCGGGCTCCTGAGACCTCTGCCATCTCTGCAGTGAGAGGACCAGCTGACTGACACACAGCCAAAGCAGGAACTGGATTGTGTGGGGGGGTGGCTGAGGACCCTGCTGTTCTGGAGGGGATGGCAAATGCCGTTGTTACCCTGATGCTCTCAGACAAGAGCTCTGTTTTTCTTAGGGCCTCAGCAAATAACAGGCACGTAGTCTTTCACGTTTTCTTCTGGACATGAGGAGATTAAAAACAGAACAAGGAAGAAAAACAGGCAGATCTCAGTAGCTGTCCAATGTCAATCCTTGCTGCTTTTCCACATCATCTCTGTGGCAAGGGAGAAAGCAAAACACAAGTACTCAAATCTGCACTGGATTTTAAGTCTTCTCTTTCTTTTGAGGGAGAAGTTGCTAGATGTTTAAGGCAAAAATGGGTCATGTAGCTGCTGCATCTTAAAAATAAAATCTTTGGCAGACTTCCCCGCCTGCAATGTAGTGTGCTGAATTTCAATGAAAATCACCCAAATGTACAGAGCTCATAGGCAGCTCCAAATGCTGCAATAGAAAATGCTGCAGCACACATTTCCCGGCAACTTCCGTGCCATTTGATTTGCTTGTTCATAAATCTTTTCTCAATCAAAGTACTATTATTTTTTGCAGACAAATATCTAGATTCTGAACTAAGCAGCATTCATAATACTCTATTTTGTCTTCCATGCTCATACAGGGGATGTTGGTTTCTTTGAAAATATAAAATGCATTTTTCTGAAAGCAGTGAATTTGAAAGGCAAAAACCAAATCCAAAACCTAATGTTTAGAAGGGGTAGAAAAACTTTGTCACAATTTATTGATACAGACAGCTATGAAGTCTTTGTCTTGCTCAGGCTGTTGAGCATTTTCCTTTGGATCTTGTTTTTTTTTTTTGCAGTGCTTGTGTCAAAATTGTCAAAGATGTGTGATAGCAGTATAGGATTATTGGATTATTGCTGTTAACCAGGAGGCTGTTAAGCAGCTGCTGTGTTGATGCTGGCATTCTTTTCCCTGCTGGTTGGCCATTAGTTTATTGCTGCCATGTTACACTTCTAACATAGTATGGTGGAAAGTAATGGGTATAAACTCACGGCAGAGCGTGTGTGATCATGTCTAAACCATCAGCCAGGCTGGGATGAAATCTCCAGAGCTTCTTGTGGATATCTCTATCAACATGAAGCGCAATGGAACAAAGAAAGCATTTGTTTCAATTCTATATTCTTCTGAACAGCCTCAGAAAACAAAAGACTTGCAGCAGCAGTAAATTGTATAATCCCAAAGAATAGAATGTGTGCATATGGCTGGCAGTGGAGTCTCAGTCTATGTACCTCTTCTAGTGACTGAATGTAAGTGCTGAAAGAGCAGGTAGAAGTTTGATTCTGGTGTGATCAGTAATTGAATTTCCTAGTGGAGGGTGTGCATCCTTTCACAGAGAGGAATCTCTCCAGAAAGGCTAAAACCACTTCTGTACATTCCCCTAAAGCCCTGCCACTTGTGTCTGGCAAACACACAGCAAGTTCTTACTTTTCCTGCCACTGGATAGTGCAGGAGCTTCACAGAAGATGAAGATGGGTGTGTGTCTTCTTTCCTCTGACAGTCCATTAACGTATGCTCAGTTTTGTGTCTTAACCTAAACCTAGGCAGTGGCAGACCAAAAGTACAAGCTTTACAAGAACTGGTGGCTGTGCTTTGGCAGGATCATTTGTGAGATTGCTCAGGAATGGAAATCTCAGTAGTGGTCAGAAACTGGGGAGGTCCCTGTGACCAGTCCATCTACCAAAACTGGAAGTAGAAGGAAAGGGGTCTTCTCTGACTGCTCAAGTCATATGATTTTTACCTGTCTGTACAGAGTGTCTGTCTGCCTTTTCCATTTTACCAAGTCACTGCAGACAAATTATTAATTGTGTATTTTTACATCAATTAGCACTTGCTCGTGTGAAGTTTGCCTATGGAAAGAAATGTCTGATATCACTGGGCTCTGGTTCATATTATCCAAAATTAGCATTTTCCTGTGTAGTATCTAAAGGGGATGTTGACCACATTTCAATCTAAATTAATCTCATTTATATTTGTTTTGAAAACATTAGATGTCCTGTCTTTCCTTCTTCCCAATGGTTAATTTTCCCATATTTATCCTTGCTGGCTTGTGACTGTCTCTGTGCTAGTTGTTTAATTGGCAGCTGGGTTCATTTAAGTTGATAGAAGACCAAACTCTGAAGGGAAGCATGTTATCAAAATGCAGAGGCTAATCCTATTAGGTGAAAGCATTTTTGTTTAAATGGAAAATGATTAGACTGTATCTTCAGTATCTCTTCAGGAGTGGCTGTAGCTGATTGCTGTTCCTGGAGGCTCATATGGTATTTCCTGAGTCATGTAACTGTGAATGGAGAGGCAGAGGAGAAATGGTTTCCCCTAATTGTAAGTGGGGAACTCGGTCTTGCTTCCCATGCTGGAATCACTGTAGTGTTGTTTTCAAATATCACTGCAAAAGCAGTAGGACACAGTGCATTTTGGGAAATAAATGAAATTCCCTTCCCCCCCCCCCCCTTTTTATCCTTCCCTAACTGAATCCACTCTGTTTTATTCCTGGCTGTGCCTGCAGCTGAAGTCATGTGGCCATACATCTGCTTTACACTAACAGGCCCATTTTACATAATTCATTATGTGCAATCACAATGCCCTGCTGCTAATCCGGGCTAATCCACCACTTTCCTCAAGAGCTGCATTAACAAGTGTTGATTCAGCCTTTCCAGCTCAGCCCTGGACAGCTCTGGATCCGCTGGACACTGCCCGGAGCTCGCAGGAGGTCAGGCTGAGGAGTGCAGAGCCACAGCCACCAGTCCCCACCTCTCCCTGGTGTATGCAGCCCCCAGGGCTGGAAGCCCTGGACATGCTCCTCATCCCTCTGTCAGGGCAGGCTCCAGCAGCTCAAGGAGATGAGGTGCCTGGGAGAGCTGGCACTGACAGCCAGGAGCTGATGTGCCAAGACAGGCAGAGCCCCTGGTCTGCATCAGTGACTTCCGAAACAAATCCTGACGAGCATGTCTCTGGGGGAGTGCAGGCTGTGGTGCCTGCTGTGTCCTCGTGTCCCTGCACAGCCAAATCCAAGGCCCACCCAGAGCTCCTGCTTGTTTCCCTGATTACAGTAACTTCTGCAAATTGGAAACGTATAGTTTAGGGGCAGGGGGGTGAAAGGTGAGGGAATTTTTGTTCACTTTTGGAGGTTTTTTATACCTGTGCTGTCAGGAGATGCCTCCTGGCACCTGGACAAAGGGAGCTCTCCTAAGTAGCAGTGGACACCTGAACAGCTCCTGGAGCTGAGGCCTCAGCTGTACTCCCACAGTAACTCTTGAATTTCCAGCTATGGCTTCAGAGACTCTTCTTTTGCTATTACAGACAGGTCTTAGCACCTCTTCCTTGAAAATTACAGACTTGAAGGTGCTTTCTTTCCTAATTTCCCCCTAAGTCCTTATTCCTCACTGAATTTTTCTTTATACCAGGAAAGCAGGGACAGGTAGAAGACTACATCCTGGCCCTGCCTGAGAAAAAAAAAAAAAAGAAAGAAAAGAAATTTATTACTTTTAACTTTTCTGTTTTGGCAAATACAAACATTTTAGGTCTGATTTTTGTCTTGAGACTGCTCTGATGGAGATGATGGTGCTGTGAGCATAGTGAGGCACTGGAACATTTTCCCCAGTGAGGCTATGGATGCCCTATCCCTGGAAGTGTTAAAGGCTGGATGGGGCTCTCAGCACCCTGGAAGGTTTCCCTGCCCATGGTAGGGAAGTTGGGATGAGATGATTTTAAGGCGTCTTCCAACCCAAACCATTCAGTGATCTTATGTCCCCAGAGTCAAGAGAGCACAGCCTGGCATAAAGCTGTGCCGTGGATAAGGATGTGCAGAAGCTATCCCGGCCCTACTCTGTCTGCTGTAGGAGCAGCTCCAGGTCAATTTAGGGCATTTTTGAATAGGATTTGGCTCAGAGCCATATGGATCTCCAGAAGGTATTCCTTGTCGAAGCACCAAAGTCCCTTGGAGCAGAACTAGATGCAATATCCCTAAATATTTTCTCAGTGTTGCTGTTAATTATCCTTACATCCACATGGTTGTGATATGCTGCAGCATGTGGGGGTCAACATCAGAAACACATTGACAGCCAGACAGTCTGCTGCCACTTAAAATACACTGATTTTATTGGGGATGCTTGAGATGGGGAGGAATATTTTTTCCCCTTCTGAAGTATTTGTTCAAAGAGCAGCAACAACAACAACCCAAGCCACAAGCTGTGGAAGCATGACTTCATCTTCTCGGCTTTCTCCACGCTGTGCTGGGCAGAGGAGCAGCAAAGGCATTTGCAGATGCACAAACACACTTTTGGGACTTCTCCCTGTGGGAAACCATTGCTTCACAGAGGGGTGATTTAAACAGCTGTAGTTTGTCTTGACAGCATATTTTCTGTACTCTGAGCTGTAAAACAACCTCTTTGCTAAAGTTACTCTGCAGTATGTGCCTTTGCAGGTGTTGGCTCTGTCTCTAAAGAGACAGAGATAACTAAAAATTGAGGGACGCTGTGAAAAATAAAATATTTTTTCCTGCCCAAAATCCCAAAATTTGAAGTTGAAAGAAAAGTTTAATTCACTTAGAAAATAAAATTTACAGGAGATAAAATTTACAGGGGAAAAAAAATCCCACAACAGTATTTGATCCAGAAATGCTGGGGTTTTGTTGCATAGAAGTTGCTGTCTAGGTCTTTTTGGCACACACACTGGGTTGGGGCTGTGTTGGACTCCTGGTTTTAGAAGGGTTTTGTTTGGTTGCTTGCTTGCTTTTATTCCTCATTCCCCATTCCATCATCACCACTGCATTCCCACACTCTGTTTCCCCTCTTCTCTCCCTGAGGATAAGCCTTTTTTTATCCCACAGAACTTCCTATTATTTATGACTACACCAACATGGCATTAAATCCCCTGTCAGCATTGAAATTCAGCTCAGACAAAAGAACAAGAACCAGGGGGGGTACTTTTAAGTTTTGAAATTACTAGACTTTGTTTCAGGCTTGTCTAAATAAACTGTTCCGTTTGGGTTTTGTTTGTTTTAATAGAACAATGAAAATTCTTCATGGGGAAATACTTCTTTCAAGAAGACAAATAGCTGAAAGGAATTAATTTCTTTAGTGTAAAAATAGATCTAATGTGGCTGGTCATTCAAGTAAGTAGAAAGAGACTTTCTATAAAGTACCACCCCTGGTGAGGGGATAGAAGTATCTACAAGGATATCAAGGATTTTCTGTAAGAGATGGGCCAAGCTCAAAGACTATACCAGACCCAAGAGATTTGGAGTTTTTGTATTGTCACTTCAGTGTTCAGTTCAGGCTGAAGTTCTGCCAGCCACATCTTAGTGAAAAGATGGACAGGGCTTGTTTAGAGCTATCCCTTCCTCACCTGGCCTTCTGCCTTTTGGTTTTTTTGCCTTGCCTCAGTCATTACCATTCCCCATGTTTGTGTAACTCACTGGCAGCAAGTCACTCCCCGTGTGTATCCCTCAACCACTTGTAAATTTCCATCATATCTAATTCTTGTAACCTGCGTGATGCGTTGACTTTGTGTGCTTTGGGAGTCACAACTTCATAAAAAGCTGATTGTATCACAGTGTTATACAACACATTAAGTAGATTCCTAATCCTAGAGAGTTTTCCCAGGACACTGACAGTTATTCAGAATATATTTTTTTAAAAGATGCTGGTGTGGACCTGCACCCTCTTTTCTTTTCAGATTAATTTTGCTGTTACCTGTACACTGCATTGGCTGAAGTCGTGTGTCCTAATTAGTGGATTGAGTAATCCAATTTCCGCTTTACTATTGGAATTTCAAATTTAATATTGAAACTACCTAGTTGGCTGTGCTAGATCAGTTTTAAATACTTGCCCAGCAGTCTCTGTGAGAAGACTTGTGAAATAAAGGAGAACAAATAGTCTTCTTAACGTTCTGTCACAATTTCACAAAACCCATAAAATCTCGAATACCATCACCCTCATCTTACGCCTTCTGTACATTAAAAAGCTTTTCTGTATTTCAAAAGGTCTTGTGGAAATAACTTTGCAATTGTATTCAGGTGATTGCTACACCTCATGGCATTCACAGCTTCAGGAGCTTATCTTAGGCAAGACCTATAGAACTGAACATTTCCAAGCTGTGCTCTACAGGGACCAGCAAGAGACAGAGTACACCTCAAATATTTTACAGTGGCTGAAATCCCACTCATCATTTCTCAGGTTTTCCTTAGTATTTTATCAGACTTGAACTCCAAATGACTAATAACATGCTTAGTTGTTTCGGACAGTTAAACAAGGGATGAAAATCAAAGCCGGTATGCAGCAATGATATATTTTTATGTATGTCACTCCTTTAACAATGAGCTCCATTCTCAGCAGCCATTCTCACTTTAAAACTCTGCGGAAACATTGTGTGTGTGTGTGTGTTTGACCATAAATAGCAGGTGGATTTTGTTTGGCGTAGGATGTCTTGTATTACGGCAGAGTCTCGAGACAGCCATGAAAAAAGAACTGCGTTCACTCAGGCTTCTGCCCTGTCAACACATTTGCCAGCCAGACTCAACTAAAATGAACCTTTATCGTTAAGAGACGGATGAAAGAAGATATTCCTGTGCCACTTCAGTTTCTCCCCCTGATGTAAGGATATTGACTTGTGAGCAGACGTGCCTACACACAGTTCCTTTTCCCCAACTGCATCTTTGCCTGTTGCCTGCTCAGGCTGAAGCTCGTGGGGCAGTGATGGGTTGTACGTGCCTGGACCAGCAGGATGCTGACCTCAGGAGGAGCCTGGAGGTGCTGCTGTGACACAGGCACTGCTGCGCAGAGCATTTGATGGGCAGGGAGAACATCTGGCTGGCACCTCATGCTTAACAAGTCAGGCCCTTCCCTGCAATAAACTGCTACTGACTGAAGTTGAATTAAGACTTTTTAGTTCCCCTGCTTCGCTTTAAACACGCATATTTTAAAGGGAGTCAGAAGCAAATATTTTGAATATGTTATCAAGATACTTTGGTTGAGTTTTCTCCCCTCCCCTAGATTGCTTTTCTTGCTTTATTTTTACCATTGAGCATAATCAGAAGTAATTAGAGAGTTATGTCATAATACAGTAATCTGCAATCTATAGGTCTCCAACTGAGTATCAGCTGAGGCCCTGATCTTACTCAAGTCTTTGCTCACTAAAGTAATTAGACATGACCTTCTAGTTGGTGGTGTCCCTGCCCATGGCAGGGGGATTGGAACTCGACGATATTTAAGGTCCCTTCCAACCCAAACCATTCTATGGTTCTGTGTTTACAGTGGTCTCTGCTATCCAGTCCTTGCTGTCTGTTCTCTCTCTGTGCCTTTAAATGAGGTCACTGCAAGCAGAGCAATGTCCCAGGGCTGTGCCTTGGGTTCTCTCTGCATCCTCGCAGCCATCGCAGCCACCGCAGCCACTCTGCTTTGCAGCATGTGTTTTACTGTATCCATTTTCAGCTTGGATTTCTTCTCCTCTGCACCCTCCTCCAGCCCCAGCCCTTTCCTCTTCTCCAGCTGTCTGACTTACCAGTGCTTCTGGTGGGTGTTTAGGGGTTTAAAACTTAATTATACATTAGTTGGAGGTCAAATAGACTTTCTTTTTAACCTCAAGGCCCAGAAAGTCAATTAATACGGGTTGACTTCTGAGGGTAAGGCTGTAAGGGTTGCCTGAAAAAAGCAGCAGTTCATTAAATGTTATGTTTCTGGTTAAGTTCTCCTCATACTCTAATTTAATCCAAGAAACAGAAAAGTGCAGTAGGCACTGAAGATGCGGCTTAAGATAAAGGCTTAAGGCTAAATGTCAGAATGATAGCTACTGTTTCTTCAAAATTAACTTTTCAGCATGTGTTTTTATGGAGTTTATAAACTGACTCTAAAGCAACCCAGGCTTTTGGGATCCTGTCATCAGCTGGATTTACTATTGTTGATGTGGTAAGGTCCAGGAATCCTGTACAGAGAAGTTAAAATAGGTAAGGTTTCTTAAAAACATTTTGCTCAAGTTTGTGTCCTGTTGGTTTTGATACCTAAAGATCCCCTTAGTGCAGTGGGATTTGTGCATTTGTGCAGCTTTGGAAGTCTCATCAACCCCCCATGAAAGTGGAAATGAACTGTTTTGTTCCTTCTAATGAACTTCTGATCAGAATTTGGATAGAAAACCTACTGTGTTGTAAGTAGAACTTACTGTATTTAAGGTAGCATTTAGCAAATTAACTTAGGACTGCCTATAGCAAAGTTTACTAAATAATTTCTGATACAGTATTTTTTTTATGCCAACTTGAGGTGTTCTGCATTTAGATTAAATAAACCCAGCACTGGATAGTTATCCTAGGTGGGAGTGAGGGAAATCTACTTCCTCTACCTGCTTTTTAAAAGCACAGGTTTTAAAAGCTTCAGTAAAATAGAATTTTAAAAAAGGCAGAAAAACCCAAAACCAACCAACTAAAAAAACCACAAAACCCTAAGGAGAGCAAACAAACAAACCAACCAAAAACTGAGGTCTTGGTAGTTTTAATGAATGAAATTTGTGGAAGAAGGGCAAGTGAGTTGTTCTGCCTCTGTTAGGAAAGATTCTCCAGCTGTCTCATGGAGAAACACTACTTGTGCTGTGGAACAGAGACATGAAATTTAGCAGCTGAAGGGGCTCTCATTTCTTGCCCTTCTGTGAAATACCTTCCCAGTGCTTGCCTGTCTGTGCTCAGCTATCCAAACATCTCTGTTTGCATCAGCCTGGACTTTTTTGGATAGATTGTCTAAAATACTCCTCTGGCAGAATGCATTTTCTGGCTTCTTGGACTGTTGGGGCTGAGCCAAGACTTCCTTGCAGGTATCCTCCAGCATGACACTGGCATGGTGTTTGGCTGTGGAGTGAAAAGCCAGAGGCTGTTTGTTTCTTTGGAGCTTCTCCTGATGAAGTCATGAAGGAGAGAGCCTGACTGAAAGCCCAAGGGTAAAAAACATGCAGGGGGAGGGACGAGAAGTGAGCAGAATGAGGGACAGCAGTGGAGGCAGGTGAATTCAGCACCAGAAGAACAGTAAGGGAACAAGCAGCTGAGTGGGTGCTGGGAGTGAAGGAGGGAGTGGGGACAGCCAAGAGAAGCCCGGGAAGATGGACAGAGGTGTGGGGTGCACTGGAGCAGAAGCAGCGTGGAGGGAGCTGTGGTCTGGAAGGTGTGGAGCAAAGGCAGTGCAAGGCTGGAACTCAGCCATGAACGACTGCCCACAGCACTGTGTTTTGGCAAGGCAAGCATGGCTTGATCCCCCAGCCACCACTTTTCCCATTCAGCAAGGAGCTGGGAAGCCCACCAGGCAAATGAGCCCCCCTCCATCTGCTACCCACTGCTTGACCAAATTGGTTACCCATTATGTGCAGAATTTGCATGGGCAGCAGTGATCTTGGAATAGATCCCAATTGTGTGGGAATCAGCATGGTCCCACATAATGGTTTATTTTGATTTCCCTCATCACCATCTTGTAGGGTTTGGTTGGGTTTGATTTTTTTTTTTTTTTTTGGATGTTTCCTTTTTTTGAAGGGGGAGAGGGTATTTTTTATTTACAAAACAACATTCAAAACTGTTTGGTACTTTACAACACAAACATAATCCCTCTTAATACTGTTTCAGAGGGATCCAACACTGGCAGAGTAAATCATCTGGAACCTGCCCCCCCCAACCCCATCCAACCAGCCCAACGCCCTAATTTCTCAGCAGGGTTTCTCTCCTCTGCCTGCATTTTGTGTAGCTGTTTGCAGGTTTAAAAATACTCTGTGTTCCACTAACTTCCAAACAAACTGTCCTCTTTCTAGAAAGGCAACTAAATGGCTCAGCAGACAGCAGTCACATCCTACACACCTACGCCCACAGGCACACACAGCAGCCGTGCACATACTTAAGCTGTCTCTAACACACATAATTTTCCATATTATCAAGTACGTATCTCTTCCCTTTTCAATGCCTTTAAAATAAAAGAGTTATATGTGCACATGCACACAAAGGAGGAGGAGGAAAATAAAATGTCTGTGGATTGGTTCATCTGCTTCCAGATGCCTTAAATATAAGTCTTTGGTGATCTCTGCATGTTCAGGTCCAGATCCAAAGCCTGTGGAGGTTAGCAGTTAGTGTGGCACACAGAATATTTTGGAGAATAATTATCATCTGTATTTCTAGATATAAAGTATATCTATAATAAGTGTGTCACATGGCACAGGCATCTCTCTCAGGGGGCGCTTTACAGTTTGCTGTGCAGACTCTGGCATATTTAGTTTTCTTCAGAAATGAAGGGTGCATTTAGTGCATGTAAGCTAATAAAATTTACTTTTCCTAAAAACAAATTAAAATCAAGCTTCATGGATTTTTTTTTTAGTTATAATTTTCTGTTATATGCAGTAATATCACCAAATCTTCAGTAATAATAATCGGTTATATATCACTTTAACTTTGCATCAAATCCATTCACTTTTCATAACACATGCTCTGTCAAACCACAACATGCTGAGTGTTATCCAGTTTCTTTTCTTGCATTTGTGTCAATCCAGAAAGCTGTAACACACTCTCTTGAGTTCAAAAGTTCTGTGTTTGTCCTAAGGTTGGGAACCATTAACATCCTAAAAGTGTTAAGGTTTCTTAGAGGTAACCTGCTTTGATTTTTACTTACCTTTTTCAATATTCTTTCTTAGTTTCTCCCCGCTGAAATCAGGTCAGATATTTGATGAAGGTAATTTTTTTCTTTTTTCATGAGTATTACACTAGTTATGAATTTTGTTCTGTTGAGGAATAACATTCAAATATCCTTCCTTGGGGTTACTTTTATATTGCCATTTCTCACCTAGGCTAGGAAAGGAGGAGAATGCATGAAATGAAAGAAGTTATTAATTGTGGATTTTTAGAGCTCAACAGACATTGTCCTTTTTGTTCAACGTTTCCAGCTGAGTGGTTTATTCAGCTATGCCCTTTGTGAATATTAAAAAACCTTTTCTGTGTAACCACCTCAAACCAATACCAACATGAGGATTTGCCATCCTACAAACCGTTGGTGAAATTGCATTAAAAGTCTAGAAATAAGTGATATTTTATTGAACTTTGTGTCTTCCAATATGGCCTCTTTATCTCAGGGGAGTTTTAATTCCAGCTGCTTGGTGTGTCCCATTCCCTCTAGTGAGCCTTGCCCTCAAGCAGGTAACTCTGCACTGTGCTTGTGCAGCCTCAGAGAGAGGCTGCAGTGTATCAGGGACCCAGGAGCCAACCAGAGGGAGAAAGGGGGCAAAAAGGGAAATGCTGCATTTGAGGCAGTGTTCTGGTTAAAGCATCTGGGGTTTCCCTCTTTTGAGTCAGCTGCTACCTCAGGGATTTGGGGTGCACACAACTCAACAAACAAAAGCAGATTGTTGTAATGACAAACTGCAGGATATTGAAGCTTTCCTTGCATTATTTCAAGAATAATTAATCCTAGAAAAGTCAATTTCAAAAATATCAGAGAAATGCAATATATTAAACATATTTACTGAAGTAATTTTCAGCCAGCTCATTGAAGACCCTGCATGCAGTGGAGGAGGACACAAAGACAGCTGCAATAAAACATTTCAAAATTTCTGTCCTTTAAGCTTCCCACTTGGCAAAACGTTCCAATAGTTTGGGTTTTGATCTTTGTTCAAGACAAAAACAGATGTCAAAACATGTTCCTTCACAGCAACAGTTATATTTTTGATCAGCTTTAATGGCTTTTGGAAGTATGAGTTTCTTCAGATAGAGTGCATTGTTGTCAAATACAAAAAATAAGACCTCCATTAATATCTTCATTCCTTTCTTATATATTTCTCCCCTTTGCAAATATCCTTGCATTTGTATGTTCCCATCATGATGCGTTTTCCAATATGATTATTGCCCTCCCCCAGTAGGCTTTGACATTGCAGAATGATTGTGCTGTCACAAATACTGGAATGCCCGAACAGACACGATTGGAAATGGTCAGCAGATTAAAAGTGTTTGCTTGAAGTTTATTCTTTGGTTTGAAGTAGTGGGGGGAAATATTTGCATAAATGAATTTTTAATAGATGCCAAAAATAAAAAGCTGCTAAAGAAAATGTAGCTTGTCTGCATTATCATGCAATTTTAATTATGCAAGCATATATGTTCTTTGTGTATTTTGACTTATGGCCATGTGAGACACATGAGTGAACTGTCACTCATGCAGAATTAATTCTAATTTGTCCATATAGGGGAAAAAACCCTGGGAAAACATGATAACACTTTTCATTGGCAGCAAACCCTAGTTGTTGTTAGTCATTTGAGAAAATCATTGTTAGCAGACTATCCAAATTCTGTAGGTCAAAGCCTTCTTAAAAAGAGATGTATTAGCACATGACTAAATCCACTACAGGAATGGATTTTATCTACTAAGGAACTGTACCCTTCTGTACCATAATGTTTATTTCAATTTTTCTTTCCCTTGAACAAGAGAAAAATATTTTGATTCAGTGTTTGGCAATTCAAGCCAGGTTATTGAAAATAATAGTCACTTGGAATGTACCAAGTGCTATTTTTAGTGTAGTTACTTTTCTACAGTATTGCAAACCAAAATCTTTAGTTTCCCACTAAATACAATACAAAAGTAGTTTGTAAAGAGTCTTTAGACTTTGCACTTCTTGTCCCAGAAGTAGTTGTCACTGACATGTAGGGCAACAAATGGATAAAGCAAGCATGGATTCTGAGATCTATAATTTTTAATAATCTTTAAACTAGCTACAAAATGTCAATCACTTCACAAACTGACAGGAGACATAAGGAATTTTCATATTACATGCTGTAAATGATATTTATCTCACAGTTTATCTAGAGTTCATTCATTTAGGTTTTTTAATTATTTTTTAATTGTCAGCTACTAAACATCTCAGCGATTTGGTGTGCATAGCTCTAGGTAAGCAACAGAGAACTGTACCGATAACAAACCACATGGGGATAGCGACTAGTAAGAGAGAGCCTTATAAAAATTACATTTCTTTGCACCAGTTCATATGGTAGTTGTTTCCTCCAAAAGATAGTCTTCAAAAGCAGCAGACAAACCCAATATATTACACTTATTTCTTTTTGTCTTTGACATATTTTCAGCCAAGCTTTTATTTTGCTGGCAATGGCTAAATGGTGAGTGCCAAATCCCTCTTTATTTCATAATTAAAAAAAATGATCATGATTAATAACTATATATATATCAACAAGAAAAAAGTGGCACAACTGCAAACTTGCTGGTATAACATAGTCCCAAAAGAGTCCGAATACTGAGCATGCTTTTGTTGTCATCGTTGGTGTGCTACTGCCATGGGAAAATTCTTGTTTAAGTAGGAGTCTAAAAGTCTATTTATTCCTCATGCATAAATGCATAAATCACATCACTTTTTAGTGCAATGCTTGTTATAGTAATATAATTCCACATTGTCTAATCATGAAATCATAACAACAGATAATGGCAATGAAGAACTGAAGACAGCAGGTTTAAGTGCTTAAACATCATGATACCCAAAGACAGGAGCATGGCAGTAGCTCTGTGGAATGTCACAGTTTTACAAGAACAATACTGTATATTTAAAGGTTAACAGCACGTTTAGCATTCCAACAGTGTTGTCATTCAGCAAACATCATTAAAAAAACAAAAAAATGAGGAGAGGGAAAAAAAAGGAAAGGAATCCAAAATGGAAACAAGGAAAGGAAAGGAAAAACCCCAAAAAACATCATAGTGAGCTATAGCCATCAAATCAGCACTATGTACAACCTTTGGAAAGAAAGATATCTAGAAAAAAATAATTACAAGTATCATTTTTGGAAAGCTGACAAACTACACAGGACAACATTTACAATGGGGCTGATATGTGCATGTGTGCAAACCTAGTAGATAAATACCATGATAAAAGCATGAAGGTGCTGCCCTGCTGGACAGCATTAAAAGGAAATGCACTTCTCTGCATTTAACCGCTGCCCAGCATCTTTGTTGCACGCTGGTTGGCTTCATCAATCCTGGTTTTGTTGGAATCAGCCTGGGGAAACACAAAGGAAAGAAAGATGAGTACAGGGAAGAAAGAGAGTATGAGAGAGAAAAGGAGTACAGGGAAGAAAGACAATTCTTTGTGGGTACCTCCATAATTTTGGCTAGGTTACGGAAAAATGAAGCTTGAAAATACTGGAGAGCTGCTTTTTATAGTGGCATTAGGGACTCAAAAGGAGATTTACTGGTTTCATGACACTTCATGTAGCCTTTGAGCAGAGCTTTTCTGTTTGTGATCAGCTCCGCTGAACTCCTGTAAATGCTGTGCCAGATCTGTAGCTGGTGCTGATAATAGCACTGGTGGTACTGATGGTAATGGATGACAGCATGAGAACTGGTGGTGTGCATCTGCATTTTGCTGGGGAAAAGCTTCAGAGACCTCTAAGATTCAGTGGACCTGGACTCTGGTCTAATTTAGATCATCAGGCACCAGTCAAAACTAAAATTTTGGTCAGTGTAGAGATTCGCAGGAGCAGAGAAGCTGGATCATCTGATGTAGGAAATGCTGGCAAAGATAAATTTCTTTGAAAAGATCAGCCTGAATATCTTTGGTCTACATGTGAAAGGAAAGGAATATGTGGGAATGATGCCAGTACTCCACAGTTCACCAATGTAGTTGCAAGACAGAGTAGCCTCTTTCCTTGGGCAGCAGCATAAACAGGAGTTAAGGAAAGGCTGGGATTCTACTGTGATTTGAAGCAATCAGACTGGAATTTAGTCCTGCACAGACTGAGCCATTAACTGCACTGTTTTCCCTAGGGTAACACCTGTCGTGATTATTAAATGCCATTAATAAAATGGCACCACTTGGGAGGTTTGGGAGTTCTCTCTGAGTGGGAAGATGCTTCGACCATGACTTTCTGTAGCTCTGCTGAAGTTCGTTTTGGAGACTAAAGACACTGTTTTAGCTGACAAAAACTGGCAAAGCTCCACTCAACCCCACGTTGCCATGCCGACTTATTCTAGCAGAGGCACTAGATAGAAAATGGTTTCAATTTTTAAAATCAGACCTGTGGGAAAGGTGAGAATTGTGTTGCTGCTTTAAAAGCATGGGCCCCAATAGCAAACTCTTTCTGTGGTTTGATGGCTCCATTTTGTTAGCTTTGATGATTGTTCCCACATCTCTGCGGTGTATCCAAATTGTACAGATTTATTTTAAATCTCCAATTTGCAAAGACAGAATGGTGAAGCAACTTTCCCACATGCATTTAAAAATCCTTTAAAAATGTTTATACTGATGTGCAATAAATCATTCTGAAATATCATGGGCTTTTCTCCATAATTGTTTTGGAAAATGCTATATAGATGTGCATTTTTAGTGCAGCAGCATGTGCCAGCTCCTCAACAAAGGTAAATCAACAAAACTACTCATTGCAAGCCACAGTCCCTTATTTTAGCCATGAGTTTGACCTTGTCTACCACAATTTTGTGTGCTTTTGCCAAAAGGTTACCTGAAAAGTTAATGGGTTTGGAAGCAGTTACCTTTGTCATGAAATGTATGAATATTCACTGAACAGTGACAAAATATCATGTTCCTAATGATGTTTAGACCTTAGTATCTGGTGAATGACATTGCATTGAAGGCAGTGAGAGTCTTGTGCTGACCTTCCCACTTAAGACAGAGTGCTTTGAGCCGTTCCTACTTTCCTCCCAGCCTCTCATTTATGATAGATTTTAGGGCCAGGCTCTTCTGGTGATGATCTCTGTGCCATTTGACCTACTCATCCTATCCTCATTTTGGTTTTTGTCCCTTTCTCTCTGATCTGAGGAAAGGATAAATAAAGCCTTTTATTCATTGCTGTCCTGATTACTGTGCATAGGTCAGATTACATCACTGCACTATGAGATTGCTCTGGTTTGGGTGCATGCATCTAATTTAAGGTAAATCCTTCAGGAGCATTTGTGATGCACTCTGGGGTACTTTGGGTTAGCTTTGTGATGTACCCCAGCTTTCACAAACTGTGCCAGCCAAGAGTCTTTCTAATGATCATAACTGACCCAAAGCACAGTGCCCCAGCTGGTCAGGAGAACAGGCCTGGCAATGCTGTCAGGGGAATGAGGGTCTGTTGGCATATTTCATTGCAGACTGGATGTGCGTGCAGTTGTGGTTTCCCTATTATCCAGCTAACCATCATTTCTGACTTTTATAGAGGGTTTTATTAATACATTGTGTTCTTTTTCTAGTACCTCATTACTGTGTGTCTTTACTCTGGGAAATTTGGCTTATTTTTCACTAAGACTGAAGACTGTCTTATTTTTGTGCTGCTCTCATGACAACTCCTCTGTGTACAATGCAAATCCATCTTTCACAAATGTGTCACTGTTCCTTAGCCAAGGGCCCTGGGTGATTTTATGAATCCCATTCACTGCCAATGTTATTTTGCCATTGCTGTACAAAATGCCAAGGTCTGTAAGAAGACCATGTAGACTTGGAAGGCTGGTCCCTTAGCTCACTGCTCTCAGCATGCATTGCCTAGAGGTTTGGCCCATGTGCTTTATGTGCACAGAGGGCCTGGTCAATGTTTTCAAAATCCAGATGTTTGCAAGCCTGAGCTGGTAGGAGAACAGTGACTTGTTGGGCTTGCTGTATTTTGGGATAGGATCCTGCAGGCACAGGTAGGATGCCACTGATTTCCATCCACAGGGTACATCTCCTGCCACTGTGACATGAACAGGGGAGGTGGGAACACAATAGTGCACATCCTCATCGCTTTGGGAAAATAATGTATATAATAGGCTTCTTGTTTAAAGGTACTTATGGTGTAGGCTGTATAGACTCCCAGTCCCTTCTCACAGTATAGAGAGATGTGCTGCTTTCTAGTTCTTTTCATATGGATAGCAGCAGTAAATCCTTCCCCTGATGCTCCTAGTTTTCCCAGAAATATGAAACGGTGCAGAATGGCATCCCAGTAATACTGTGCATTTTCCAATACAGTCAAACACATGCAGCTTTATAAAACAAGACTTTTGACCAATGCAAAGCCACGTGCTCTGCAGTGCCAGGTGATGGCCTCTCTGTCAGGGATGATCTTCCCACCTTTCAGACAATGTGTACTTCACCCAGTTCTCTCTGGAATCCACCTCCAATAAGGAAAGCTCTTGGAGTGAATCCCTCAGTGCAGTATTTTCCTTAACTCTTTTTACTAGGCTCTGATATAGTTAACTGATGTGAAAAACAGGGACGGACATCCTGCTTGTGTGCGGAGGCTTGCATGTGTAAGAAGGCTCAAGAGCACCAGCTCTACCGCTTGAGGTCAGAATTAACTCTAAACACCATGTCTAAGTCCTTGGGTTACACCCTCAGGTTGTGTAAATCTCAGCGGAAGTGCAGAGTTGTGTTGATTTTACACCAGATGAAGATCTAGCCTCTTATGTCACTTCAGCCTGGCTCTGCCTGTGCCTGGAGCTCTGCCAGTACCAATGCAGATGGCTTGCAGATCTTGGGATCTAAGGATGGCAGTGAGCTCCGAGCCAGGCTTGGAGGGGGCTGCTCTCTGCTTCAGAAATCTGCAGTGCAGGTCTGGCACAGGAATGCCGTTTTAGGTGGTGATTTTGCAGAACTAATGCTGAGCTTTTTTATTCCGCTGGGGCCATGCAGGGCCCAATTATGCATAAATAACTATATATATATATATACATAAACACACACCCTCCCCCAAGAGAACAGGTAGATCTCTGTCCTAATGTTGTTTTAAGCAGCACAACAAAACTGGCTGCACTGTTACCATATGGCAAAGTTTTGCTTAATAAATCCCCATCCTCTTTTGGGGACTGGTCCTCCAAGCAGGTGATCTAATCCTGAGCCGCTCATGAAGTTTCAGAGGAAGGAAAAGCCCAGGAGGGTTTAAAACTTTCCAGGAAGTTCCAGGGCAGTCAGATCCATGCCCCACAGTTCCGCATAGCTCAGGACACTTGTCCTTTTTCAGAGCAATTGCAGAAGGAGCCTTGATGTCAGCCAAGGGGTCCCCTTGCAGTTGTGTGGCAAACTCAACAGCTTGGGTTCAACCCCACCTGCACTGGAGGCTACTGCAGATTCACAGCAGTGAGCTCTGCTTTGGCCCAAGGATTTGGAGGGAGGAGAGAGGAGCTATTTCTGTCCCTTGTCCTCTCCAAGCAGAAAGGAAAACACAGCCCCTTTCGGGGTCTTCTTCGAAATGGCAGCTCTTACCTTCTCCATGATCCTGTCAATCTGGCGGTTCTGTGTGTCGATCTCGTTGCCCATGTCCAAGGCCATGTGACGTAAGTTGCCAATGATGCCGCTGACCTGCTCGAGGTTCTCATCCATTTCATTTTCCCGGGCATCATTTGTTACCCTGGGAGCAAAACACCAATTCTTTAAAGCAGAGACAGGAGATTTCCCCCTGAAACCGTGATTCACCCGAAACCTCCACTGCATCCTCTGTCACTTGTCACCTGAGGAGCAGGTTGCTGTGCTCAGCTTTGAAGAAAAGGGATTAATGAGTTGATAACCTGAAAAATGTTACGTGCTTATTTTTTGCATTTTGGGCTCAGTTATCTGGGTTATCAGTGCTCTGTTTGTACTGCTCATGTCTGCTGTTACTGAGTGTTGCTGTCTGAGCTGGCAGTATGTACCACATCCTGCACCTCTCTGCAGTGATCATCCTTCCCAAAGAAAGAATGAAAGGGTGCTCCATTTGGATCTGTGTGTGGTTAGTATTCATGGGAAGTGCTGGAAGGTGGTGGAATTACAGCTATAGTAGCTCCCCTCCTTGAACTGCAGATAGTTAATGAATACTGTGCAGTCCTTGTATGCTTGGGGCTCACAGAGATATCGGGGAAGAGGTGCTTCAGCTGTGAAAATCCTGACCTAACATCCTATTTAATTAACTGTATTTCTGGTGAAAGACAGAACCAGCTTCTCTCAGATTTACTGGCTTCAGTAAAGATCATTCATCTCTCATTCTTAGCACCATCTTTTGCAGTTGCTTGCTCTTTGGAAGAAAAAGCTTGTGCTTGAGCCAAGGCCCAGATCAACTCTCCAATGACTGAAGAGACAGGTGGTGACTGATGCTGGGAAAAGCAAACTCTATGGATCCCACTCAGAAAATTCCTACTTTGAGCCTCTTACACAATTTGTGTTCATGTAGGTGCCCAAGGGGTGCTCCCGGTTATTTGCAGAACAGTTATGGTGTAGCATAACTTCCTTCATTGCTATTCTATTATCATGCCCCAGCCTTCATTTTGGTGGGGCTGCCATCCAGAAATAAAAAAAAAAAAAGTGAATGGCAGACCCATCAAACTTAAATGGCAACTCCATCCCACGCTCCAGATTGTATGACAGCATTGTTTCTATCACACTGACTTCCCTTTATCACAGCAGCCAAAAAAATAAGTGGATAATAGTTTTTGGAAAGATAATTACTTATTAATCTAGTGTCCTTAATCTTCAGAGATCAAAGCTTTGCCTACTGGTATGCTGTTATCCATGCTGATAGCATTGTCATCTAAATACATGCCCCATAAGCACTGTAATCAGTAGGTGCTTTGTGCTGGATCCCTATGTGATGTGGGAAGTTTGCAGTGCGGTTGCCATTAATATAGCTGTGTGCATTAGACTGGCTTTCATTTGAGAGCCCAGGCATTCCCACTGTTTCTCCATAGCTGTGGCTTCCCAGCAGCTGAGGAATGGGGCATCATTCCCCATGCAGTGAGGTTTTGAAGATACTCATGAGCAGGGGAGGGATGCACCTCTAGTTTAAAGCATTTTTCAAGTTCTGCGCTTGGCTCTAAGCTTTGGCAGGAAGCCTGAGGCCTTTTTGTTGTTGCAAAGAAGGGAAGGGCTGCTTGATGCTTTGGTACATCTTCTGGCAAGGATGGATAACGGGCACTACATGCCTTGAGACATAATGGCAATAAGCTAGTATTTATCTGACACTTCATTTCTAAGGCGTTTGACAACTGTCATTAGTGAGACCCATAATAAGGCCTCCAGGAAAAGTGTTCACACTGGGAGCTGGAGTGCAGAGGACAGTGCTGGCTGGCCATGGCTGTCTGCACCCTCACAGTGTACTGTGAAATAAATAAATAGACATTATTTATAGTTTATTATTGCCCAAATCTGGGCAGTCTCAAAGAGGAAGGTTGGGGGTTGTGTTTTCAAGCATCTTCTGGTTCTCAGGGCCAAGACCCTTACTTCCAGGGTTTCCAGCAAGGTAACCATTCTTTTCACTAGAGCGCAGGTGACCCTCAGGGCCAGGAGAAGTCACTAGATGCAGCAAACCTTTAGGACGTGTCTTAATCACCATCAGCCTGAATCTGAGTACCGCTTGGTGGAAAACCCTGGCTCCATCACATTACCCGGCACCTCTGAAGGAGTTAATGAGCACCACAGAACTCATGACCATATGGAAGAAATCTAAATATATCAGTGACAAGGAGAACAGAGAGAAAACAGTGGATAAAAAGGCTCACCTGCGGATAAAGCCACCACTGATGGCCATCTGCTCCCGTTCATCTACGACACGTGCAGGCTGGCTGGCTACAACACCATCCTGATTATTGCCCCAGGCCTTTTTGTAAGCATCGCTTGATTTAAGCCTATGCGAAAAAGATGATGAGTAAAAAAGCATCGAGTGCACAAGGACAAATGCAAAACTCTTTACCTCTCCAAGCTAAAAGCTGAATCAAGCAAATGAATTTTCAGATAGAGGGTCATTGGTTGTATACCGATATATCATAACCCTGAATAAAAGGAGGGGGTGGGTTTTTGTTCATTTTTTACTTTACTGCCACAACAGTGATGGTCAGAGGTTTAGTTTCCAATAGGGTGAATTGCAATTGTCAGGTCTACAACACTGCACACAGGTTTTTGGATGTTGACTTAGTTTCCAGAAAGAAGGAAAATTAAAAAAAAAAAAAAAGAAAAAAGAAAAAAGAAGAGAAGAAATACAGATAAGTAGAAAACATTGTTTCATTTCAGTGACACATATGTTTTGACATCAAACACAGAGAACGTACTGGCAGACAGACATAAAAACAGAACTGCCAAGTATAGTGTGTACATCACATCACAGCAACACACCCTCTTAGAGAAAAATGGATTTGGCTGGAATTTAACATTTTACCATGCAGAATATTTGGCTTCTGTTGATATTTTTTCAATATGTATGTGGCATAATAGGCATTTAAAGCCACTGATCTTTCCCAAGGTGATTTGGGGATGATTTTATCATAGGGTTCATTAGATTTTTCAAATAATATATCGGTACTTGAAAATAGTAATCATACATCGACAGTTGATGTACAAACCTTTGTCCACAGAGACAAAAAGTAAAATAGGCAGAAGTGAAATGAGTGCAGGAGAAAATAAAAGATACGAGCAATCTAGCATCAGAAAGGGAAATTTTTCTACATTTTTCTTCATGCACCAGCTACAGGCATGAATAAGAAGTAAAGCATTCTCACTAGCACAGTTGCCCCAATAGTTCATCATACCCTTAATGCATCAGCAGTAACAGCCTTCACAATAAGCAAGACACAGGCAAAAATGGATCATCACCTCCTTCAGGAGTTTTAAACCACAGGACTTCAAAAACAGCCTAGCAACTTGTTATATTTGTATTTTGTGGCAGTCACATTAGCTTTCAGAGAGCCATTTTTAACTGAGCTGCCATGGATAGAAAATTAAAATCCAGGCACCCCTAGAGTGGCAGACTGACGTGCAGCCTATTTAGGGCTGCTGTCATTGGGGTCACCAGGCAAGACTGAACATTTTAACAGGGGAATGTGAGGGTTTGGGGTCCACAGGTATAAGTTTGTGATATTATTCTGGAAATGGGGCAGCTTCCAACAAAACCACAGGGAACTGCAAATATCTCTGGTTTTGCTGTTCCGTGGTCAGCTCCAATCAGTCCTATAAACAGCCCTGTGGCTTGGATTTTGGGGGAGGAACTGAAGGTGCTTCTGGGGGATTTGGGAAAGGACATGGCAAACCCATTTCTGGTGTTGTGTTCTCTCCATGCCCCCTGAAGCAGCTCAGTTTTAAATGAGCCTGAAGATGTGTTGTATGCTCCAATACAGAATTAAAATGCAGATTAAAAGAGGATCTTTCCTACTCATCTGTTTTGTTGCTTATTTCCTATTAAAGTTTGTGAAGACTTAAAAAGATTATGGTTGGCTTGTTTAATTTTAGTTCTCTGAAGCTATACATCAGCTTTGGCATTTCTAGAAATGAGTGGAAGTAATTCTCTTGCTGCAGATACATTTACAGGGTTTTGCCTGTTCTTTAGACCTGTGCAACTTTGGCAGTGAGATAGTCTCTGTGTTTAAGGTAAATGACTTTAGACACCCAGAATCTGATCTCTTGTTTTCTTGTGGACTTCCAATTAAAGTCAACAGACGGAGTCTGGATCTGCTCATGGTCAATAGCAATTGTCCTTTTGAATGCAACCCGGTCAAAGTTCCATGCCGTGGGCATTTTGGGTCTCCTGAGAATGTAGGATCAAGCTTTACATATTTTTAGGGCTCACAGAACTGTACTTTCACTATATATCAGGGTAGAGTTACATGTGAAATGTTAATCTTTTTTAAATATATGCCATTAATCTCCCACCAGCCAGAAGAGCATTAAGGGATCATGGTGATTCTGATGCCCAGAACTGTATGGATTTCTCTCCCACACTCCACTCCTCAGAGCATCATCTTATCTGTACCAGTGGAGTCCTGGCTTAGTGACTCAGGGAACAGCCTCTGAAAGCATTGTTCATCCATACTCTGAGCACTGGTTAGCAATGCTGACCTATGAAATCAGTCTGCAGACTGATAGGGTCACAATGCCTTAGAGAAGGGAAGAGACACCTTTACAAATTAATGCCCCGTACAGCACCTGCAGAACCGTTCTGTTCTTGCAGCATGACGCTGCAGTCGTAGCAAAGTGGCAAATGTTTTAGTGCCACATGCCAGGTGCTAATCCCATCCCTGTCACATGTCTGGCTGTCAGTTCTGAGTTTTACAGCTTGCACAGTGTGGGAGATGTAAAGTTTCTGCTGTATTCATACCTGCAGCTCTTGTGCACCAGCTCCTCTGGTGCAGGGCAGCAGGGCTAAAGCCTGTCAGAGCTCATACCACTTGCAAAAGGGGTTTATGCAGCTCTTCCCATTCCTCCTGCCCTCTCTCCCATTGCTCTTCAAGGCAGTAATAATTCTGGGCAAAATGTTTACCCGAAAAAAGTATTCAGGGCTTGGTACAAAGAAGCAAAATAGATTTAAAAAAAAAAAAAAAACCTGAGGCAGTATCTGCATTGTGTCCCAAGGGAATTAACTTCAAAATAAATGTGACTGATAAGGCAAAACCCCAGTCCTGATGTTCTGATTTTTCACAAAATACCCCCTGAACTCTATGACACCTCTCTTTCCTTTGGTCTTGATAACCAGGGTAGGACCTGGCTTTGGCTGTGAACAAAGTTCACCCAGAAAGGGAGTTTAATACTACAGCAACACTATTCTCTGTTTTGTTTCCTGCACAGTCTCTGGCCAACCATTTAGGAATGTTTTCACTGCAACCTGGCTTCATGACTACTCACTGCATGCTGGATTTGCCATTCCGCAAGGACTTGGGATTGGTCCACTTTGTCCCCGATTTCCTACACCCACATAACCGCACATCACATTTTCATTTGGCATTTAAAACAAGCTTTGCATTACTTGGAGGACGGTTTCGTTCAAGTGTGATGGCATGCAAGCAAATTTGATTTCAACATTTCTGCTTAGTGTACGTGCTACCCAAACGAGACAAATTTGGCATGTTGAGGTTTTCTCAAATTTGTTGCCTGTGGCAAGACGAAAACCATTTCAAGTTGGCTTCCAATTATGAAATGTCACATCTCTTTCAAGATATCAACGAGGACTATTTCTGTTGAACAACAAAAAAAGGTGTGACTTTCATTCACAATTTTGAGCAATGTTTAGTATGACCTCTTCTGCATTTTTCAGCTCTTTTCTTTATGAAACTTGTTTGTGAAAATACGTTTCAAAATTTAGGGTGTCCAGGAATAAGGTAGCCCCAGAGTTTTTTTTCACTGGAAAATGGAACCACTCAGTACACTTTGTGTAAAATGTTGAAACTTTTACCATTAAAAGGTGTCGACAGTGAAGCTCTCACTGCAGTATGCCTGATTTTAATGCATCTACAGTAATTCCCAGTCAGTTGTCTATGCTATGAGATGAATGCATTTGAACCAGAATCGTTCTTTCTGCATGCCACATGCTCATCCTGTCCATGTGCCTAGCAAGGATGAGCTTCACAAGGCCTTTGGGATCAGCCTTAAGTGCTCAAAGAGATGAGGCAGGCAGCACCTACTTGTTACATGGACAGACACAAAGACCACAGAATTTTCCTAGGTCCGTCAAATTCTTTTCTGCTTCTTTCATGTCCTTATTGATTTGGTCCATTCCCTCTTCGATGCGTTCCAGTTGTTCTGATTAAACACAAGTATTTTATCCCCACAGAATGAAGCAGATGGAAAAGGACAAAGAAAAAAAAGACAAAAACTTCAGACATTCACTGTGACAAAAAACTGGACACCACATAGCAGAGCCGGTACCCAGTACCTACTTGTTACAAGGACATATGAAAAGGCCACAGCATTTCCCTAAATCTTTTAAATTTTTCTCGGCCTCCTTCATGTCTTGGTTGATATGGTTCATGCCTTCTTCAACACGATCGAGTTGTTCTGGTCAGGACAAAGGGATGACAGTGTGGAATGAATTGTATTTTTGTTTGTTTGATTTTGTCTTCAACAGAACATGAAAAATGACCATGTAGAACTGAGTTAATAATGACATTACAATGCATTAATCTGAGCTGATGCATTGCTGAAAGGATGTATGCTGCATTGGATGCTGAAGGTTTTTTTTACTAGTATGGGAAGAGTAAAACAAAGGAGGAATTTATTTGAAATATATTAATATAAACAAGACGTAATGATGTAGAAAGGAAGGGTTATAAAGTTCAAGGTCCAGAAACATAATACAATACATCAACTTACTATGACACAGTGACATCCAGGAGAAAGAAAGAGTTATTATTTTGCATTTATGTATGTTAATATTAGAGAAAATATGTCGTTCCATGGAAAACACTTCAGTTACTTACGCTTACAAATGCCTTGGAATTAGGTGGACTTGGGCAGCACAATTGCTTTGATTAGTGAGTGAGAGAGCTGCTAGTTAATGGCACCAGAAATGGAGTGAGCTGTTAAGGGCTTGTATCCAGGTACCCTTTTCTCCCAGAGGCTGAGGAAACTGAGACCTGCCACTTTGACTGGCGTTGGATATTGATCTCTAATCTGAGTGTGGCCTCAGGGCTGGTTTTCTTCCTGGTGTGGGTGCTGCAAATCAGGAGTAACCTCAGTGAACATGGAACAACTGAAACCACTCCAGGAGCCTGATGCTCTCCGGGAGAGGGTCACCAGCTGTGATGTTCCTTGTCTCTGGCCCCAAGGGACCTTATGGAAACAGCCATTGAGTGAAGACTCGTGTTTTCAGTGGGGTCACTTCTGCTTTGCTCCAGGGCAAGTTAAGAAGCACCAGGCCCAGAAACCAGCCATATATAGACCCTGTTTCTCTGCTGGCATCAAACAGAATTTGGCATATTTCCACCTAAGGCTGGTGGTGGTTTAGGGTTTTTTTAGCGACCTTGTGGCTCAGAATAACTTAATGTGTTAATTTTTTTCACTTTTAAAGCTGGGCAAAATGTCCTAGAGGAGCAGAATGCCACGATGTAAAAGTGTAGGAATGGATTCTCCACTGATGTAAACAGATAGGGATCCAATGGGACCAAGGGTCCTGTGTGGAGTCTGGAGTAGGGACGGCATTTTATATGGGATTTACATTTTACACGGGATTTACATTTTACACCATTTGTTCCTGAAGGATAAACTCAAATACTACCCAGGATCAGAAAGTTACTTGGAGCAGCATTTCAATCCATTAAAAATTGTAAGTGTACCTAAACAAGGAAAAGTAAAGCAATCCCAGTAAAACATGAATACCTCCCTATTCCCCATATGGAATAGAAAAAAAACAGAATTAGACTGTAGAGGAAGGAACTAAAAGCACTGGTTGTAGAAGAAATTTAATGTCATCCCTGACATTAACTGAGTCCTATCCAGGAAAAAAAGGCATTTTAGAAGAAAAATCATATGCATATTGACGTCAGTGTAAAGCTCTTCTTGACTTCTTTGAGAACATGAATAAGCCTAATTTCTTACTTGGGTTTCTAATAACAATTGAGGTTCAGCTTTTCAAAGCTTTCTGGGGGGTTTAGACACCCAGTTCCCATTAAAATTAATTAATTTTAATGGGAAACAGGAACCTAACCCCTCGAGAGCCTAGAAAATCCTGGGCTAAATTATTCAAGCTGGAATAATTCAAGTATTGAACTTGTGCTCTTTGTTTAATTTTTGCATGAGACTGGGCTTTGAGAAGGAGAGGTGCCATGTCAGTCTGGTGAGACTCATCTGCTTTTCAGCTGTCGGTTCTCATTCTCCTCATTGGATGGGCCTCTCTCCTGATACCAGGGGAGTTATTGATCCCAAATTCAAGGATTTATTTAGAGGATCAGAGTTACCTGGCACTGTCCTCTAAAAGGGGCACATATTGTGTAAGCAAAGGATTGGGAAACTAAGAAGGAAACCTGACAGAGAGACTGCACAAGTTCTGCCAGATAAACAGCTGAGCTGAGAACCAGAAATGCAAGGTTGGATTGCCTGAATGCACATTGCAATTTAGGCTTCAGCAGAAGCTTTGGTTTGTGTCCGTAGGCACAGACTGTCGTTCTTATCAGAAATGTGAGTCTGTGGTAGAAGGGGACACCCCTCCCTGTGCTCCTGCTCCTCACTAACCCCGGGTCCTGCCTGCTCCTGCAATTAGGCAATGCTTACTCTCGCTCTGGGAAGCAGCTGTGGGAGTGGGAGCTGGCTTTTATGCTGGTTCATGCAGCATGATGGGATTTGCTATGCTTCTCTCACAGACCCCGAGCTCCTGCTTGCGAGAGCTGTGCTTGCAGAGCCCCTCTTCAGTTAAAAGAAGGCTGTACCCACATGTGCATTTTGACACTGAGGGGAATGAGAGGCACTGACCTTTCTTCCATTGATTTTCCTGCTAGTGCTTCTCTAACCTTGTCTGTCCAGTGGAAAAAGCCAGGTTAACACTGCATGGGTCAGTCCTAGATCTGGTACCACTGGTGGCTTTCAGTCTAAGCAATTCTCCTTGCCCCCATGCACATTGTCTGAAGCCATGTATGTAAAAGGGCCTTTTGAACTTTCTTTACCTGTTTCCTATTCTGCCTAAATAAATGTGTATTGAAGAGTATATTTGACACAACTCAAAGACTTCCATTTAAATCATAGCCCTCTCTAGAATCCTGACTTTATCCTGCTTCAGAATTTGTGTTTGATGCCTGAGCTATTTCTGAATAGGAAAGGGAGCCACAACTAATTTATCTTCCATTAATGGAAACCTCATCAGTGTAAAAAACCCCATGTCATACTTGTAGCCCAGAAGTCTAGACAGCTGGCTGCTGGTCCTGAAACCACTTGGTAGCTGTTAATGTTGTGGGATGGATTATTAACTGGTTTGAATCAGCATAGTTATGCTGGCTTCATGGAGCAACACCAATTTATACCTGTCAAAGATCCGGTCCCACAGGCAAGAAAATAGATTCATGAGTCTAACCACAATTATTGAGGCATAAATATTATAGTGGAATTAACTTAATGAGGTCACACTGGATTTGTTTTGGTATAACTGCTATTAAAATGTGGCCCAGAATGAATCACTGCTGGTAGGAAATCAGATGGCTATTGAGAGGTTAATTTAATGTCTGTTTCCGTAGATCTTCCCTATTCCAACGTTCTGTGCTGTATTAAAGGTTTTAGGGAAGATAGTTTGCATATACTGCCATGAACCTACGCAAATTCACGCCTACAAGAGATAATGTCTTTTGTCTTCCATTTAGAGAAGCCCTTCAAGGTCAGCGTTTGAACATCGTTTGACAGTTTGTTGCAATATTATTTGAATAAACTGCATCTATATGTTTATGTATGATATATGATATATACGTAAGAGAATTGGTGCTGGCTGGAAGCAGAATACACATCAGAGATAAGTTTCATTGAGATTTCCTTCATTTTTTTTCCCTCTGGAAAACTCTGCTAATTATTAGCCCTTTTTGTATATTGATGTCTGAGAACACCACTTTCATTTCAAGGTAGTGACCATAAATCTTCTCCCAGATCTTACAGCAAACCAACGGAAGGACACAAACAAGAACAGTTTTTTACCTGTATCATTCTATTTGTGAGTTACTTCTGTAAGATAACTGAGGGCCCATAAGCTAGCCCTGTTAGTTTTATCACAGCATTGTGGCCATTTGCCAGTGGGTCTTTGCCAGGATCTTCCGTAACATCCTGGCAATTCCCCATCCTGTGACTGATCTGGGTTAAGTGGCTGGGGCAGGGAAGCTGTAGCAAGGGCATCCCTCAGCTGTTCCTGTGGTCTCCTGAACAAAAACAGCTGCAAAAACATCTTACAAGGCATTGGTAGCAAGACCAGCACAGAGCAAGCGTGGTGTTGCTTCACCTTTGCATCCCCATCTGTAATGTATAACAAATATTCCTTGACTGATGTCCAGGATCTGGGGCCTGTGCTTGAATGTCAGTTAAATGCCTGTGGAGATCAGAACTTGCTCCTTTGCCTGGAGTATTGTGCAGTGAAGCAATTTCCCCTAAGGACAATTTTAATTGGAGAAAAAAAGAAAAGAAAAAGGGCACATTGAAGAACACATTGTAATCATAATTGCGTACACGAGGGTTTCATTTGAAAGTCAGCAGATTAACTATGTCCAATGCTACGCCATGATCCCATTTTCCATAGAGGAGAATCATATTGGAGCGTAGTATGTATCTGGGACAGCCTTTTCAGAAATCCTGAACCCTGACCTAGCTGTGCTCTGAAAGGCACTGCTGGGCACAGATACCAATGGAAGAAAGCTGGAGGGGAGAGCTGTGAGCCCACATGTAGCTGTGCTAAAAATAACAGTAGACAAAGGCACAACCTGCTTTGTGTGGGTTCATTTGTCTTTTGTTCTGTGCTACAATTTCAGCGTAATTAATACCAATTCCCCTGTGGAATCAGGAGTAGTTGTGAGTTCCTTTTTATTTTGCTAATTAGCCATAGCATACAAAACTGCCAAACTCACAACTCCTGCAAAAGGAGTGGAGGTAAGCTTGCATGGGTACCATCAACTGGTACCAGTGCTTTTGTTTGTAGGATTGCCCAGTTATTTCCAAGTTTTATCTCCTTTTTAAGCTTGATTTGGAGTAAGATCTGCTGGGTAGGTTAATCTCCTCCCCCTGTTCCCTGGCATTGCTGGTTGTGCATTTGTGGTGCAAGGAGAAAATTCCAATTGCACTGACATTTTCTTAGTGTCTTATCAAAGTTGTGGCTATTCCTCTATCTTGTCTTGGATGAAAAATGACTGTGCTGCTACTGTTGTTATTGGAAAAGTTTCTCCCCTCCACCTCATTTGAAATACAGGAACAAAATTCTTCTGTAATAAACTGCACGAGGACATCATTACACAAAAAATGTCCTTGAAGGTCCAAATCTTTGACCATGCTGATATGCCCCGGTGATGGGAGTTTCCTTTGGATGAAGACAGCTACCAGTCTGGGACCTTTTCTGTGTTAACACTTCAGGTTTACCTTCATATCTTTACTTTGTACTATTAGGTTTATTTGTACAGTCTGTTTTTAACCAAAATGCATCCAAATATTAACATTTTTCTAACTTAGCATGCTTTAAAGAAGCAGAGGAATTGCCATTGCTCAATAATCCTTTGCAGCATTAATTTTTTCATGTAAATACAAGTATTTTTGTTTAAAGACTTCTATACATACTTTTATTTAAATCATTAATTAAGGGAGCTTGACTCAAAGCCAGATTTAAAAAAATGTAAGCATTATGGATACATATGGGGGCTGGGAAAGGCTTTCTTAGTGAGGGAAAATACCCAGCAAGGAGAATCTAAACTCCTAGGTCCTTCCTGTGGGCTCTCTGGGGGAAGAACTGTGTTGAACTGGTTTGGGTGACAAATACCTGACCCAAAAAATGATAACTCTTGATATTGCAGAAGGACTACTCAGGTTCCCATTCTACAAAGGACGCTGGAGGAGGTCTCTAGTTTTTATGGGAGTGCCATTCTCTGTGAAACAGAAAGCTCTTGTGAAGCTCCAGATCTCCGAGGGTCATGACAGACTCTGTAACCTGCTGTGCAGCCAGCTGTGCTAAACCTTCGGGCAACAGCATCTATCCAGGCTGGCTTTGTGTACAATACCTGGCACTGTGAAATTACCTTGACCTATTGCCTGTTATGATCCCAGAGACTACTGCTTACTGATACCAGAAAATAGTTCTGCTTTGCAGTATTTGGGTTGAATCAGCTCAGAAAGGTTTTTCCATGTAAGGTCTGTTTAACCTCAAAACAAGCAATTTTGTAAGGAAACCTAGAAATGGAGCTTCAAGCAAGTGCAGAGATTAGATCTTCTACCTGCCGCCCACTGGAAAGATCAATGTCATGTTTTCTGTATATTTAACACCTAATAATCTTAAGTGACTTGTGCAGTCAGCTGCAGAGAGATCACATGGCAGTGTTAGCAAATTATGTCCTTAATCTGATAATCTGCTGAGACATCCGTGAGCTGCACACATTGCACTAATTACAGAGGGTTCAAAGTCATCATTAGTGTATTTTGCCCAGTAGTGTCCTTTATTGCTAAAATGAAATAAAAAAATTAGCAATTACTGCACTTACATATGGTTAAAACGGAGAAAACTTAATTAAACATTTAGCATAGTACAAGGTTACAGTATTTGTAGGGTTTGTAACATTATTTGGCTGTTTTCCTTGAGAAATCCACACTGTATAGTCATAAGCTAAATTCACTGAACCACTAAAGGCATGACCATAACCAATTTAAAGAGGCTTCAAAACTGTCTGATTCTTTCCTACAGGTATTGACTAACTGCATCTCTGGCTGTACAATAAGCATTTCAGGTCTCACTGTCAATAAGGGTTTAAGACTGAGTTCCCTGGACTCCAGAGAGGTGAGTGTGTCCAGCCTCAGCTCCTTGGCTCACCCAGATTGTCCTTCCTGTCATGGCTACAGAGTGAATCAATCAGACATACTGAATACAGGGGTTTAGCAATAGTAGAATTCCAAAGTAAAAAAAACCTACCAAAATTCAGGATTAAAATCAAAATAAATCTCCCTAGAATTCTGTGGGAAAATAGCAGTTAAAGAACAGAAACATATGTTCCCAGAAACCACTAAAGTTTCTGCTGCTCTGCCTGTGAATTACATTGCAAGACACACCTGGGTATTCCCAGACTTTCTTTGACAATATTTGTGATTTATTACAACTGTATAATTCACTTCTGAAATAAACCACATTATTTAGACAGGTGCCATGTCTGTTTCAACGTAAGTAATTTCTGGTTCTTTGTATTCAGTGGTAGTTCTTTTACTGCCTTTTTTTTTTTTTTGAAGACAATAAAATATTCTCTGTAATATTTTTCTTGTCAAGACAAATCGATGTGACAAAATTTGGTTGGGTTAAATTCTCCTCCCTAAAGAGGGGATGTTGGGGGAAAGCAATGAGACATACATAAAAGAGCAAATAGAAGAAAATACTTTCCATTTAGGTCTTGTTATTACTTTTCATTCATTATAGTGTCAGAGAGGAAGGGACATTACAACTGGAAAGGACCTGTCTGGTTCTGCAGTCCGTTTCTCAACAATTCCATACCCTTGTTTATTATCATCATCTGGGTTTGATGAGTAATACAGCATTACCTCTGCAGAAAACATTTCCTAATAATAATTTTGTGTCATGCCACATAGTAAATAATAACAGGGGCCTTTGGGGGGCTGGTCTGATAGAGAGTAGCAGAAATTTATACTCTGTTGATTTATTGGAGCCACCATTTTGCTGGGGCTGTGGGGCTACAGCAAATGAAGACTTAGTAGTTATATTGAGAGGGAGAGAAAGCTACCTTTTCTATGTAGTATTATGAAGGGCAAAAATGTAATTTCCTGGAATGTATTGAATATATCAGGCTCTGTCTTTGTCACTGTCATCCACAGGAAGGTAGTCTAAGCCTGAAACCTGGACAATTGTAATGAACTGATTGTGTCACACCTTTTAATGCTAGAATTCTGTCATCCCCACCACCTCACTACTGTACAAAAAGTAACTGAATTTTACACAAACTAAACCTGTTTTACCTTTTCTTGGGTTGCATTTATTGCATGTCTTTCATTTGTGACTTAAACAAGTGGGAAAATTATGTAGCACCTGCATAAATAATGCTGGATTTTACACTTATAGAGACAAATCTTCTCATCATGTATCTGGATCTTGACCCAAAGCTTGCTGAAATCAAATGGTGATTTGGATGAGTTCAGCCTGCAGCTCTCTTTGACATTAATGGGAAGCAGATCAAAAGAAGTACAGACTCTCAGGCAGCTGTTGTACATTTTTCTCTGTTGGACAACAAAGCTAAAGGCAAAGAGGTTTTGGGTTCTCATGCACAACCACACGTATTTTCTGTCCCTCATTTCCAGGGTTGCACACAGTCAGTACAGCACTTTGAGAAAGGTTATACTTCCTTACTGAAGCAATCTGAACTTACCTCCTTGCTCATCCAACATAACCAAAGTCCTGATACCAGCATCTTTACTCTACATCCC
Organism: Corvus cornix cornix; assembly: GCF_000738735.6. NCBI lineage: Eukaryota > Metazoa > Chordata > Aves > Passeriformes > Corvidae > Corvus > Corvus cornix. The sequence continues at coordinate 5,758,235 of NC_047056.1, read as the reverse complement.
AATAGTGGTAGCAAGGTAAGGAGAGAGAGGGGGAGAAGAGAGAGAGAGAGAAAGAGAGATCAGTGAGGCAACACTCAGCCCTTGGTATGGGACATAGGAAGACACAAGAAAAACAGTGAAAGGAATGACCAGGGGCCTGATGGCACAGTCCAAAGACATTATGTGTCTGGACACTGTATAAGGAACCAGGTACTCTCCATTGTACCATCAGTCTCCTGGATTCACTGGGATACCGGACTTCTGCAGAAAGCACTAAGCCATGGACCTTGCGATTAAAATAAACACTTTGCACAGGAGTAATTTCTAAAAGGAGAAGATTCATCTCCGAGTTAAATGAAGCAGGAGAAGGGAGGATGGGGGTGTCGATATTGTAGGTGGATGTTAATCTCACAGGAGAAATTCCCAGGGAAAACAGGTATGACACAAACATGTTTGGGAAGGAGGCACAGTGGTTTGTGCACAGCTCTTGCTGCTGACAGAAGTCAGAAGGCTTACCTACTTAGGAAATCCATCTTAAAGCAGGCTAATATTTAATAGGATTAAGCCATATTTTTTGGCTCAGTGATCTAATAGATATGGGTTTGAGCCAAGTTTTAATACAGTCAACAGACACCTTTAGCATTAATGGACTTTGAATTGGGCTTGAAGGTAGGATTTTCAAAACACCTACACACTGAATCTGCCTCTGCTCCCACAGCTTAGTGGGAATCTTATCACTGCCTTTACTGGATACAGGGTTTGAGCAAAGCTGAGCCATTCACAGCTCCCACCTGCCTAAACCAGTGGTAGGGCATCTTTCACAAGTACAATTTTTAGTATGCGTTATCATCACTCTGGGATGTGATCAGGTGTCTCCGGTTTCTGGGTGCTGTGGTACTGAGCTATATCACACATCAAATTATCTCCTTTTTAATTACAAAGGGGAAACCAGCTCCATTCTGCTTGGAGCAGTGATAACATCTGTGAATAATTAATGGCCTGAATGATCTCCTGACTCTTGCATGTCAATAACTAATGCAGTAAGTCCTCTGTGGCCTGACAGCTTGACAGCAGAACTACCTGGACATGTGCAGCAGTAATTCACTTGTTGCCATGATCATAAAGCTATCCATGCTCCTGTGAAAGAGATAAGACCACCCCAGGTGGTGGTGTCGATTTCGCAGAGGGCAGGGAGAAGCCCACAGTTGCACGGCTACATCAGGAACAGAAAACTAAAGTCCTGACCATCCATCTGGCTTTTCAAGCCACCCTCCCACTCCTGCAGGCAAATAAAGGACTTCATGTTATCCTTCCAGCCAGCAGCCCTGCTCACTGCTCATCAGTTTTTGTGGGAGCAGAAAAGTGTCTCTGGCCATCAGCTGCCCTGTCCACGCTCACAGGGCACTCCCAGGCTCCCACAGCCCACACTGGTTCAGCCACAAGCCCAATCCTGCCATGCTCAGGGCTGTTTGCCTGGTGCAGCTGGTGCTTCTCTGCTGCACTTCTGAGGATCCTGCTCAGCTCAAGAGGGACATGAGGTGCCTCTTGTGCCCTTCTCTACCTCTCCCTGCACTCCCATTCTTGTCTTTAATGTCTACATCACTGCAGAAACTGGGAAAAACATCAGATGTGTGCAGGCTGGTTTGCTTCCTCTTTTTAGAATGTCCCTGTGTGAGTTGCCAGATGGACAGAAAAGGCCTCCTGCCTCTCCCCATGGTCTGCTTGCAGCCTGCTGCCCTCGGGTCAGCCATCTACCAGGCACCCACTGCTCTCTCTCCCTTCAAGTTCACACTGCATTTACTTGAATCCCAACCAGCTTTTATTTTTGCAGCCTTTAGAAATTTAGGGTCCAAGGGTTATCTTAGGTTTGCCAATTTAGAATAAAGAAACCACCTTAATTATCTTATATTTTCTTAAGCACTGCTTGTGCAACAGTCTTTTATTGGGTCTTTCTATACTGTTGGTACCCAGGGAGGTTTTACCCCCCCAGATTTGTATGTATTTTAACAAACATACTCATGCAAACACAAGAAGGCTGCTTGGGTCCTGAGTCACCCTGTGTTTCAGTAAATATGGTGCAGTCTGACATGGGACCCTTCCAAATATTGAACTCAGAAACCTTTAGTTGGTGCTGTGATAGTTGATGGCTTTTGGTGAATCAGACATAATCAGGCTGAGAAACATTTACTGCTCTTTAACCCTTATTTTCCTACTGTGTTTAACATCTAAGCAAACTACCTTTACACAGCTAAGATGTCCAGTGACCTGAACAAGACGTGCTGAGAGATGAACTCAGCAATTAAACCCTATGGTTTGTATTTCATATCAAATCTTTACACAGAGAGAAAGAGGTGAAATTTTCTTTTATTTACCTGATCATCAGTGCCTTTTAATTTTATCAGGCAACACTGTATCTCTCTTAAGAACAGCCTGCCACGGCATTAACACAAATGTGAAAATTTTAAAGGGTCTGCAATGAATAAACTTGTCTGCATCTGTGGTCTAATCCAAAGCATATTGAAGCTAATAAAGAGGTGGTGACTGAAAAGGATGAGGTGTGATTCAGACATCAAGTGACAATCTCCTTCTGTTCAAAATTTCTATTAAGCATTAATTTTCAGCTTTTCCACAGAAAGAATTAAATGTGTAAAGTCAATTAAAAAATAAATCACATTCATGCATTTAAAATAGAAAAGAAAAAAGAAAAGCTCAGTATTTCCATTATGACTGATATTTTAGATAGCTCAAACCCCAACCTGTCTGTAAGACAGAACTATTCTAAAAATGTCTTCATCATCCAGATGTCTGAGCAGGAGAGAAACACTCGGTGACTGACCCCCAGTGACAACAGACTGAGGCATCTCTGGAAAGTACAAAACCTCAGCTAAAGGAATATAGAAGAAGAAATGTGCCAAACAAGTGTGTTTGGGGGGCAAACACAGAAACTCCCCTTGGTCTCAGCGGAGCAGGTGTCACTTGAGCTGGTTGCTGGGACAGTGTGTAACAGGAGGTGATGAAAGCTCTCCTGTGAAGTGCCAGTCCAGGAGAATATGTTTTACAACCTCTGCCCCTGAATCCTTGATGACAGACTCGCATCACCATGGGCCCAGTGGCTATGTTGGGTTTTTCTGGTCCTGAGGGCTCAGGAAGGATTCCCACCCACATCCAGTGCTCTCCAACATCAAGGACATCCTGTGTGGGAAGCTATGAATGGGTAGAACTAGTGGGGTCCATCATGGTTTGAAATTGTGTGCTAAAGTTCCACCTTGGCCAGGATTAGGTTTCTTCCTTCCTTTGCAATGGAGGAATGTGTTCAGACCCTCCACAACTTGTACAGGCAATCCTGTTTAGTTTGCAGCAAAATAAGGGTTCTCAAAAAAATGAAATGCTTAGGGGTAGGTCAGGCCAGAGAGATGAAAAATGCATCTTTCACAAGACCCTACAGAATTCATGAGCACATGCCATTTTCATCCAGTTCTTAAATCTGCAACAGCCATCTGTTTCCAGAACACATTCTGACTCTCTTTGTCTTCTCATTGCACTTGAGAGGAGAATTTGGACTGCTGGATTTTGTCAAGACACAGCAAACTTCTCACATTCTTGTCCTTTAGAAGAAAATGGCACAGCATGAATTGCTTATGTTGAGGCATTAAACTGGCAGCTCTGGAGTTCCTCTATTTATCCATAATGCAGATATTCTGCAAATGGTAAAATATATAATATATATATAATAATTTTGCACATGAGATGACCCTTCAGAGCAGGAAGCCAACACTTCCAACTTAAAAATGTATCACATAAGGTGAAACAGACCCCGTAGATTTTAGGAAAGTTGATGTCTTTCAATCTTTCATCTAGGCTCTAATGTTTAAATAAAAGCAAACAAACAAGCAGTGCTGATTTGGGTTCTGCATCATTTATATGAAGCACATGCCCTGGTTCTTCATTTGGCCACTGGCAAAGCTATTAATCAAAGAACCAGAGTATGATTTTAAACCCTTGGGCTTAATTCAACTCATAGATACTTTAGTCTGTCAGTGCTTCAGTGAAGCCAGTTTAACAGCATAACTGGGAACCCTTTTGGAGGCTTTAATATCCATTATCCTTAGTCATCAGTAATAGCTTTTTAAAACTTTTTGGTTGGTTTTTTTGGTTATTTGGTTTTTTTTGCTTTTTTTTGGTGAGGGTTTCACTCAAAACAAGTCAGCAACAAAACATTCACCCAAATTTGCCCAGCACTTTGGAGGGGAATTGCATTGCTGTATCATTTCTTGTTATTGCCGTTACATAACTTAATCTCCCAAGATGGAAATAAAAGTAGGAAGAGAATTGGAATGACTTCTCAAAGGGCTCATCAGTCCCTCCAGGAACATGGTGTGTTGGGTCCTATCCTACCAAAGGCAGCTACTCAAATTTTGGTTTAGCCTGAGGGAATATTTTCCTAACACTATAAGAGGATGATGTATTAGGTAGAGAATCCAAATTCTGGAAATCAGTTTCCCTGCATTTCAGGAGATATCCTGAAAAACATATATACACACTCTCAGTTATATGAAGAACACGTAAACTTCCACTTTGATGAAGAATTTTGCTTTAATCAGAAATTATAGAGTTTGCTTTGAATGAACTAATACAGACAATTATGTACCAGGACAGGCTGACATGGCTAGCAGTTCCCACAGACATTAAAGAGAGCTGCCAACAGCCTAAAGACAAAAATGTGGTCAAAGAAACATTTTTCAGTCATCCATAGTAATGAATTTGCTCAGCTCCTGCTCCAGGTTCCCTATCACCCTGTTAACGCTCCGATGTCTCCCTGTGCCTGATTAAAGAGCCACACACTGCTGCTCCACCTGTTAAATCAGATCCTCAGCCCACATGAATCTGCTACCCCCTGGTTAACCCACACAAAGGGGTCTAATCCTGCATTGGAGGAAGTGAGACCAGAGTTATGGATCACATTCCTTTGTGCCAGATACGCATTTCTGTGGAATTACACTGGTTAAAACACTTTGCTGAGGGGAACTGTTCCAATAGTTCAGTAGTTCCAATAGGTCTAATGATGTCAAAGGGATTTTTCAAATTAGCTTTGACAAGGTTTGGGCCAAACTCTAAATTAATAGAACACTTTTTCTTCTACTTTTCAAACTAAGGAATGTTTGCCTGTGATAATAAATGTCAGGGTAAACTCACAGCTGGTAAAATGGCATTCTCTGTGTTCAGTGTCCTGCGTATGGCAGCATCAGTTATCAAACATTTATAGCTCACCATTTCACCTTTGATACTTCACTCTAACCTCATATGAAAGAAGATAGTCCTGCCTGGATTTAAATGTACAAAACAGCCCTTTTGTCTGTACATTCCTAAGTGCTTTCTTCTGAGCTTTTAGCACTACTGATCTTGTTATTTTTTCCTTGCTGCTTCATAGCTACAAACCATCTTTTTTTTCCCATACTACCACAATTGATTTTCCTCAAAGGCCATAGTGGTCACACTGAAAGATGGGAGCAAACTCCCAGCTTTTCTTCCCACACGTGATATTCTGCATTGCATAATGTTGCCTCAGAGGTAAAAAGCTGGAACGCAAAAATAAGAAGGTCAGCTACAAACTGTATTTAGTCTCACTTGTTCTGCCTCAGTTCATTTTCATTTTATGTTTTGGCCCAAACATTGCACAGCATCATCATAAAATACAGGTATTTATAGCACTGAGTGGCTCAAAAGAGCGCTGGTCAGTGCAGATTAGCTGCACTGCTTGGGTATGATGGGCACCATGGAGCAAACTGGGGTTTGGAATCTGTCATTCCAGTACAGAGCTGCCTTGGGGCAAAGCCGTGGCTGCTTTTGTAACACTTCTTCCTTCCCTTGTTGTGCCAGAACTGGAAAATCAGCTTCTTGCAAAGCTGGGTTATAAAATCAAGAAGCAATAACATAGTTGGCTTTCCTTGCCCATGTTCCCTGGGAGCAGCATCAGGGCTTCATCTCCAATCTCTGAATAGTCCTCTGGGACAAGGAGGGCATGTCCCCATTGTTCCCCCATTGTCCCCCCATTGTCCCCAGGCTATGACCTGCAATTCAGCCTTACACGGCTACGGGGCTTCCCTGGGTGGACAGCACTCTTCTGGCTCTAGGATGGAGTCCAGTCAGTCTGTTTATTCTGTATTTCCTGACAGCAATCCATACAAATGTACACAGTAATAATGCTTAAACATGGAGGCATCCTTTTCCTAAGAAAGGAAGAGAACAGAGTAAAAAGCATTCTTTCCCTGAGTATTTCCTGTCTCCATCCACTAGACTTAGGTTCTGCTAGGTGAGGAAGTCTAATTGGATTTTTGGGGTCTATTAAATCAGAGCAGTGCAAGTTCAATTTCAAATACTCTCACCATCTGTCTTTTCAGTATAAAATCTCTCACTTCCTAAATGCTTCTCTTTTTTTTAAAGTACCTAGGAAAGGGGATTGGAATAATCAACCAGTTGTTTAGTCCACATAAGAATTTTAATGGTCTCCTGTAGTCACATTAGTGAATACAATATTCAGCTCATTTTAGAAGAACTCCCTTGACTATTCAGTGCTAGTTTTAGCAACTTCTCTATTTGGACAGGAAGATACTGTGGCATCTGAATAAACGCCAGGTCTAGAGAGATGCTGAGCTCTTCCAAGAAGCGCTATAGACCTACATAAATTCATTGGTGGATTCAGCAGTCCCAGTTCTCCTCCCACTTTGCCATTTGCTGTGATTTAATACTGAAATTCCAGTGGCATTCACAATATGCTGGTTCAATATGTTAGGAAGATTCAAGCAGTGCATAGGCCACACAAATACGGCTCAGGAGAGACAGGGCTGATATTTACTGATGGCTTGGCCCCAAGCAAATCACTTCCCTTTCTGCGCTTCTCCTTCTTCCCACTCATCATCTGCCTTGTCTATTTAGATCCCAGGCATTTTGGGGCAGCAGGCTCTCCTGCCTTGTGTTGTGGGGGTACTCATATGAGACTCTCTTCCATGTTGTTGAACTGATTTCAGCGGGAGCTGCATCCAGCACAGAGTTGACGTAAAGTGGTAGTTAGAAATGGTGTGTCCAGGGAACTGAGCAGCAAAAACGGACAGATTGCTCGTGAGACAAGAGCATTTTACGGCTGCAAGGGGCCCCAATCTGAAGTGTTTGTGGAGGAAAAGTGATGCTGACTATGCTCAATGACCTGTCTGTCTGTCTGTACATGGAAATTTAATTTTTTCTCCACTGGACTCCATTGATCTTCACAGTGGTGATTGATTTCAAGGCCATAAAGCCTACGGCTGGGGTTGTGCTTGTTCCTGAACACGGGACCTGATGTAATTTTCTTCCCATTGTCTCTGCTGGAGACTCCTCTGGTTGTCAGGAGTACTGGGACTGTCAGTGCTGATGACCCTGATTAAAAATGTCACCAACTCCAGCACCAGGGCTCACATGGTGTCTGAAAATAATGCATCCTGTCAGGTGGCAGCAAAGTTTTCCGCCACCTGATGGCTGAACACTCAAAACTAAACTGAGTTGAGATTTTCCAAATTTTAAACCCCTTTATTGTGAAGAGGGTGAAATACAGCCTGATTCAATTGGTTTTTTCCCTCCAGGCAGGTATTAGCTGTGAGGACCAAGCCAGCAACCCCTTCCTTAGCACTGTGGAAATCAGAGTGCTTCCTTTTCCAAAGCAGTCAATCTAGGACATCTCATGAGCCTTGAAATCCTGATAAATATTTCAGAGATACATAAAGAAATGGCATTTACATGCTGTGCTGACCAATGTTCTATAAATAACTGCAAGTGTTTATGGAGAGGGAAGTATTTAAAGCAGACTGGGAAAATGGATCGAGGGCCCTTCTCACCTTCCCCTCTTGCACTGTTATGCCAAGGACATGAGAGTGGTGCCGACACGAGGCACCCAGAGCTCTGCAGCAAACTCAGCCACTTGTCCCTGACTCCAAGTCACCTTCAGAGGCCGTTTCCTTCATTTATCTCCAGAATCCTGTCTCGGTGAATCCTCAGGTATGGGCAAACCAGTGCCTTGGCTGCACTTGGCATCCAGGGAACAGTGTCTTGCATGGTCCTACTGAGGGGTAGGGATGAGCAGGGACGGTGGCACATAAAGCTGTGGCAAGGCCCTACCAATATGAGTTTTAAAAAAAACATTTCCACTGTCACACTCTCCATCACTTTTGCTCACAATGGAAGTGCAAATAAAATGCAAGTCCTTACCTCTTCAACAAGCTGTAGCATTCGACGGGTGCTCTCAAGGGACTGAAAAAAACCAGGAGAAAACACTGAGATTTGGCAAGTTACGCTTTCCAAGGCTAACATGTAGGCTCATGCTGACAGGACGTTTTTCCTGCACTCTTTCCCTCCCCTCCAAATCTGGCCATCAGCAGGGCACTGGTGATCTCTCCATCTCTATGGATGGCTAATGCAGCAGTTCCCAGCACACCTCGAGGCAGCTGCAGTCTCCAGGGCTTGTGCCCCCCTTGCTCACACACTGCGGTGGTGCTGCTCGGAACAGCAGGCGTTCCACTTTAAAAATAAAGCCTGTGGTTTTCAGCTAAGACTCTTCAGAGACCTAATTGGTGACTTCTAACAGTTAATAGGTTTGACAAATCGAAGGAATCCTCAGAAAATATTAAATTGTTGCCTTTTGCTCTGACGCCAGTCAAATTGATGCACAGTCTAATACCTAAACCAAACTCACAATCAATAAATGCCCTAATCTAGACTAAACATGACATTAAATTTTAGCCCAGCTCATTTCATTTCCAATTCTGCTTTCAGTGTAAAGCTGACAGAAAAGAGCTCTAGAAATCCTTTGCCGGATCATCTCCTATTTCTGGCTGTGTGTTTCACACCAACCCCAGCCCCGAGTTCCCAGTTTAGCTACTGGTCTCACTTCATCAGCGAGCTGGTCGGCACGCCGCTGCATTTCTTCCAACTCATTGCGCATATCCGCGTCTTCCGCCATTTTAGCTGTGGGGGTGTTTGGGGATGCCGCAGATCAGGATTTGCACTCAGCTGCTTTGTGAGCCTGAAAGACAATGAAAAGGAAGAGAAACAGTGTGGTTAGGAGCCGTGCTTAAAGGTTAGTCCCACAAAAGTGCCTTTATTACATCAGTGTCCTCACCCAAACTCTCATTCTGGATAGTAATTCCTATGTAGTAGAGAGCAAATCCTTCCTTTTTTCTTAACCTTTCAAATGCAATTTATATGGAAGCTGGACACTCAGGAGATGTTATTTGCTGCCAGAAAAAATCTTGGAACCCATTCATTCTTCTCTAGAATTAAAAGGCTTAATGTGAAGCAGGTCAAGGTCAAGCCTATGCCACTCAAGTCCTATGTTTCAGCTGCCTTGCTTGGAGGGCTGGATGCTCAGCTAACACATCTGCAATTAAATTAAAGACTATGAAACTTTGAGGATTTTTATCAGCTAATGACTTGTCCACCATGATATAGTTCAGACTATGAAATGATATTTACAGCTAGACCGGGAGAAGTCTGCCTGGGACAATCCTTCATTTTGGGGGAAGCGACGATAGGACCTACTGGTATTTTCAACTTCTCCACAAAGTGGGTCAGATCCTGCTCTTGGTTATTCCTCTTGATACAGAATGACACCCCTGTGCTCGTCCTAACCAGAGGTCAGGATGCAGTCCATTAATGCTCATTTGGGTAGGGTTTCTTTCTTGTTACAAATTCAAGCTAGCTCTGATTGCTGAGCATGACTTGATTAAGAAAGGCGGGCCCTCCTACCATCTGTCAGGTCTTTATAACAACAACACTGGCTTATTTCTTTGCTTGATTCAAGCACGGCACATTGCAAATTACTGCTCACTGAATGTTAGATTTGTTCATTGCAGGAAAACCTAATTGCAGGTGCAGAGCAGGTGGGGAAGTTGTGGGGGACTGCAAGTAAACAGCCATAAAGCAGATGCCATCATGCTCAATTACAGAAAGAGGACAAAAGCAGACCCTTTCGGCAAAGCTGCTCTGAGAAGGCAGGATCCCGGGGCTGTTTTCTGTCCTGTCTTTGCGGTATGTGCATCCTTTATGAAACAAAATAATTCAGGGCAGAGCTTGGCTCTAAAATTTTAGCAATAACAACTCTGTTTAAATGGAAGTTACTATATATTGGAGATTAAACCATTCCTCACTTTGATGGTGCTCTCCATCAGGACATCAGGAGTTTGGGCTGAGCAGGTACAGCTGGGTGGCAGTGACATTTCCTGGATCACACCCTGTTTGCTTAGAAAGGTGTAAGGAAAGCAGGCAGCTCCTTGCATTTCCTCTGCAGCTTCAGCAACAGATTTGCTGCTTTTCTTATCTAAGAGGGAATATGTGACCTTCATGCCTTCACATTAGCTGTGCCCTCACTCACGGTTGCTTTTCCTCCTTGAAGCTACAGCAGGAAAAAATCCATCTCGAAGAGTCAGCCCTGCAGCTACTGGCACGGCATTCTACTTTCATCACTGAGCACATCGCCACATCCTTGTCAGAGGGAGGCTGACATTTTGTGATGGGTCACACCATGTGTAGGAGCCCAAATGTCTGCTGGAGAAGGAGGCCACCTGGTCCTGCCAGCTGCGTGGTCACAGCAGTGTTAAGGACCAAGCTTAGGCAACTTGTCTGCAGCCCCAGCTGATGCAAAGGCAGAGCTTAATTTCATGGCTAATACTCAGGCTGATATTGGACACTTCAAGGATGCTCACAAACAGCAGGAAACAAGCTTTACAAAAAAATGGTGCACTTGGATATTTAGGAGGAAAAGATAAACTGGGAACTGGTCTCTTCCTGAACGGCATGTGAAAATGTGGGGATACTCTCAAGGCCACCCCAGCCTTCCCACCCTGCTGCTGTGCTGGTGTGTGTGCCCTTTATATCACATCATGCAGCGCCAGGAAGACACTTCTCCTGGCCAGCAAATGGAGCATGCTCAGGTAGGATAAAAAGAAGATATTTTAGTAAAGAACCATGCTCCAAACTCCTGTCCCACTTGGCACAGGCTGTCTCTAGCACTGGTCACTGCTTCACAAATTGTGGGGTTTTCCCAGACTGAGGCACAACCCAGCACTGAAATATTTCTGGCATAGCCTCTGTACCAGAACACCAAGATTAAGCCTGTGGACCTAGTTTTGGATCATCTAGTTAAAATATTCTCCTCTACCTGGACCCCTTGCTACACTTGCACTGGCAGAATAGCAGCACTGAGCTTTAGCAAAAATCAGGATAATTTGTTTAGGACTTTGAGACTGATCTAATTGGTAAATACATATAGATGTTGAGGAGTAGGAAAGTGGTTCTGTGCTGTGTCTGTGTGGTAGCATCTCACTGGCTGTGAAGTGGGAGGTGATGCATCAGTGAGAGGGTGGGATGCTAACAGGGAATTTGGTTCATTCTCTAAGCTTATCCAGTGTGAGCTGAATAATTACAGACCTGTAAGTGAGTGGAGGTGACATGAGGGCTTCTACTGACAAGAGCAATTTATGTATTCACTGTTGGTCAGTCTCTGCAGATACAAAAAAAAACTGCACAGAAAATTCTGTTCTCAGGTTGATTCCAGCACGACTTTTGATGTTTTCCTTATTAATTTTTTGATCATGAGCCAGCAGTGGTGATGGGTGGTGCAAAAACAAGAAACAATGTGGAGAAACTTTCACAGAAGCACAGAATGGTTTGGGTTGGAAGGTTCCTTAAAGATCATCTCATTCCAGCCCCCTGACATGGACAGGGACACCTTTCACTAGACCAGGTTGCTCAGACTTCCATCCAACCAGACCTTGAACACTTCCAGGTATGGGGCATCCACAGCTTCTCTTGACAACCTGGTCCAGTGACTCACCATCCTCACAGTTGATAATTTCTTCCTAACGTTTAATCTAAACCTACTCTCTGTCAGTTTGAAGCCATTGTCCCTTGTCCTGTCACTCCATGCTCTTGTGGGGCTTTTTTTAGTCACCCTTCTTGGTTTGTTAGAACCATCAGTTGGCATCTTAGTGACAGACGTGCCTTATTTTGCATCAAGCTAAAAAAAGGGTCAGAGCTTGTAACTGGAGAGATGTTGTGCAGCAAGTGATTGAACTTGACAGGTTTATTGAGATTGTTTGGTATTTGTAAAGCACTTAGAATGTATTGAGAAATAGCAAAAAGCGTTCTTCCAGACAAGTCATTTTACATCAAGTTTTAGTCATAAACAGAAGTGTCCCGCAGCTATGCTGATTCAACTTTATTTAATAGAAAACCTTGCCCAAGAATCAATAAAGGTTACTGATTTGCACACAATATGATAAACTACATACATTTTGTAGATGGCAGGGAATGAGTTTAATTTTTTTTCAGATTTTGCAATTTATAATGTGGAATCGGACAGATTAGAGATAGGATTTTCCTTGAAAAGTCCTGTTTAGGCTGAAATGCCATTCCACTGTCATGAATTTCCAACAACAAACCCTGTTATCAATAAAAATCCTGTAGAGAGAAGAATTATGTTTTAAAGGGAATTATTGCTCTAAAGTACAAATTAATGGTTCTCCCTCTGTGCTGTTTCTTAGGAACACCTATAGTTCTCCTGAAGTTTAAAAACATGGAAAATGAATTATTTCAGGAATGGTCAAGGAAAGTTAAACCATGATGAATTTTATCTTACTGATACTAGACAGACTTTCAAAAGCATAGGTCTGGCTTAGGCCCACTGAAACCCGCTCTTGTTTTAGTAGAACAGAAACAGGCCTAAGATAGTATTGAGGACTTGGCATAACAAATTCCTTGCAGAATTTATATTTTTGGTACTAGTTGGTATTTTGCATTCTGTTCTCATTCAAGTTAATTTGAATCAAATATCAAAATTCTATGATTGCCTTAGGAACCTCTAATATAACTACAATAAACTCTCCAAAGTGTACTCTGTACTTTTAACTTAAACTACATTTTATTTTATCTACAGTCCCTGCAGAGATGACAGATCAGAAAACCAAAGTAGGGATGTAATATGTTATGCTCTTTAGATCTGAAACTTTGATAAAAAAAAAGAAAAGGTTGCTACAGAAGTTACAGGCACTGCATTCACTCAATTTGTGTTTATACTTGCAGTAATTGCCTATACAAATTCAACCTCAAAATTTCACGAGGATCTTGGTTTTCCCATTTCAGAAAAGGGAAAGGAAATCCTCTGGGTTCACACACAAACATCCACGGTGCTCTTTGAAAAGAAAAAAAAAAGGCCAAACATGGCTACAAAATACTGTGTACAGCATGTTCCAGGCTGTGCTCTGTCTCCTACACAATGCAAGTAACTCCAGGCTCTTGGGTGATTTACATCAAATTCCCTGCAGATGGTCTCCTACCTTATGCCAGTGCTTGTACAGAAGCACAACAGACTGAATGTTAGAGAGAAGTACAAAGAGAGACTGGCTAATGGAAAGACATTTCCTATTATTCTTCGAATTCTGCATCTGCTATTTCAGTAGTGCTAAGATGCAATGAAGAATCCTATAGCAAGTACATTATATAATCCGTATGGAGTTATACTGAAGGGTCAGAGAGACCTATGTCTATCCCCAGAAGAAGAGAGATACAGCAAGTGACCTTTGAAAGCAAATATTTGCTTCACAGTGATATAAACACTTCAATGCAATAAATACAGGAAAATGAAAATGCCGCAATTTACTGGGGAGAAGGCAACGCAGCAATATAACGTTCTTTTTTAAGCACTCTCCCTGTTATTAAAGGACACATCTACTCTTCCCATGGATATTTGTAGCCAGAAGACGACTGCATTGGCGTATTTTACTAAAAAAGTCAGAGTCGATCCATCCCACTCTTTGTGCCTCTTTCTTGTAGGACTGAAAGCGTTACCATGGTGGCGTTGTGTTCGTAGAGCCACGGAAAACCCAAGGAGAGACACTTTGAATCAAGTGTCTCAGGATGGATGTTGGGCGGGCCATTTAAAGGTGGAATTTGGGTTGCTGCTATTGCCTGGCTGTTGGTAGAAGAAGCACTGTCAAAGAGGGAGATGAAACGCAGCTACAGATGAAGGGGGTCATCCTTGCTCCCCGGTGTCGGCCCTCATTTGGCTTCCCGTGTGCCATCCCAGGGGTGTTCAGCCTCTATGGGGTCAGGCACAAGGCAGCTCTGGGGCTCTGTAGGATCCTCCTGTCACAGGACACATTCTTTATCCTGTTGGACCTCCTCAACAGTGACCACTGCCCAGTGGGGAGCTCTCTACAGCTCACCTGTCCAGCACATTGGCTGTGTCATTCACCGCCTTCACAAGCCTTCTGAGAGGGGCTCCTGGTGGCTGGATTATAGGAAATGCACTGGCATTAACCCCAAAGCTCAGTCTAGACCAGGAACTGCCTGCTAACACCAGCAGGGAATGAAATTACAAGGAAAGTGTGAACGTGCTGCAAAAGGATGCTTAGAAACCATTACCTGTGTGTGTGCTACTGACACCACAGGCTCCCTCTGAAACTGTGTTGAGGATGGAGCGTTGGAAGGCAGATCCCAACAGAAAGCCAGGAAAGTCATGTGTGTGCTGCCCACAGTTGGTGTGACAGGCAACAGCTGGTGAGACATTTTAGGGAGTTGGGAACATAGTTTTTATAGATTGTGGGCTCTCAGCAACAGCCCTCACAAGCTCCAACTTTTATGACTTCTGTCATCTCCATCTTCTTTGACCCAGAGCTTACCACAATTAATACTGTCTATAATTAAACATGCCCTGCTTTTGCTCTTACTGTGTTTTAACTGATCTGAAAGCACTTGGAGAAGAACTCAGATAATTCTGTAATGAAAAATCCTATTTCAACATTTTACACTGTAGCATAAAATGCAACAATGAAAAATTAGTCAGGATTGTTATTTATATTTAAATTCTAAATAGATTTGAAATAAAGTCTTGAGGAAAGTCTGCCTTTTGCCTCAATTCTTCAGCACATCCTATTGCATGGATCTAAATTATTCACAAGATTTTCAGCAAAGTTCTCATTCCTTTGGAAACACCTTTGTAACATTTGTGTTACAGATTAAGCCAAAAAGCTGGAGCTGTGCTTCTGTAAGGTCTGTCAGCCTTAACCCATGGCACAGACACCTCAGTTCTTTCCTGCTGCTGTCCCACAGCATTTTGCTGCAAACCTTCGGGCTCACTTCCACAGCCCAGACTGACAGAGTGCAGTGATAATAACCAATTTCACTTCATTCTTGCTTGATACTCAGTAAAGAGTAATGGCTACTGGTGAGGGCTTTTCAGGGCGTGACTTTGGAAAAGACAGGTGCTGAGATGTTGCAAATCTGAATTCAGGAGAAGCCAGTAATTCCTAGTTTATTCCTGTCTTCTTGCATCGCCTTAGGCAACTTATTTTACTCTCAGGGCTTGCTTGCCTTGCCTGAAGACAGGTCTCTAGAGCTGTGTGAGGTGCTACAGGTGTTTGATTTCCTGCTGCTGGCTCTATCCATCAGCACCGTGCAGGTGTCTTGGATACCCTCTGATGGGACTGCTTGTCCATGTTTAACAGCTGAATCTGTTTCCCCTCTACACAACACAGATAAAATCCTTCTCTTCCTTCCTATCTTGCCCTTGTTTTGTCCTACTTCAATTGCAGGTGTTTCAGGGCATGGACCGGCACCTTGCCTGGGGTCCAGGACAGCTGGGACTTTGGGATAAGTGCTGGTGAGCATGGTGTCGTATTCTCCCACTGCACCTCTGCCACCCCACCCCGATACAAGGCAAGTCACTGTTGTCCTGTCAGCTGTCAGACAACACGGCTGCTCCATGAGGCTCCTCCAACACACGCTTGTCGCTTCACCAGGCTCCCACACCGAAAAAAATGAAAGCACAGACCAGCCATTTTGTAACAATATCACCTCAGAGTAATAAAAACTTGACTTTCTATCCATTTTACTGCTAAAAGAAAATAAACCTCTCAATGTGTTATCTCTTTGCAGTCATTTTTACACCTATGTACCCACACGTTTTTCCTTCTTTTTTTCTTTTTTACTTTCCCACAGAAACAGAAAAACATTCAAGGCAAAAATGTTTGCTCTGTTCATCCGGGAGAGTGACCAGCCAGAGAGGTGGAGGGTGAAGAAAGAAACCTTCTTAGGGGAGTGGGCACCACATCTGCTGGCAGCACAGAGCACAGACCTGGACAGAATAGGCTGCTGTGAGTGAAATTCCCTGTTATTGCAGCTCCCTGTCTCATGCAGCTTCATTTATAATTTAACAAGCTATGTCCTATGATTCACTAAGTTTATTGTATTTCCACTAGTTCTGAGTCCAGACCCTCACTTCTCCAGTACCAAAAAAACATTTTACTTTTAGCACTAATTGATTTCCAGCTAGGAAACAGCAGCTTGTTCCTATGCTGGTGTTGTCCTGTGGCTTAAATAGCTTATCTTCTTCCCTGCTCTCTCCTTTTCTCTCTCTGAGGTACAGAAACAGGACTTGTAACCTTTCCCAGCGTTTCTTATGACGTGAAAGATGGGCTCTGTTAGTCCCTTCCGGGTAGACAGACTGTTTGTCATCCTGCCAGCTCTTGGTTATGCCAGTTCCATTTGAATTAGTCTTCTCTGGAAAAGGGTGGCTGGCCTTTCACACGGTATTTTAAATGAGGGTATGGGCTTTGCTCAAAGGGCTTAGTGCTTCCCCATCCTTCCAGGATATACCTGCTCCAAAATATCCTACAACCTGACTTGCCATTTGCATAGCTGGATCTAGATGGCTCAGAACAAGAAATCCAGGTATTAGTAGAGGGGATTAAAGAAAACGTCTTGACTTGTGACAAAGCTGTTTGCATTCTCAGGCCAGAATCTTGGAGAAAAACTAAAGGCATCTGCCTAGCTGGAGGATGAGATCTCTGACTGTGTCATGATTGCCAGTAGAACTCAAACCCTAAATCTGTTCAGGTCTTCAAAATATTCACTGGCCATCACTGCAGCAAAAATGAGCAGTCAGCCTCTCTTCAATTTCATTCCAACCTGGGTTTCTTTACACTGTTCCTAAGCCACTAAATCTGATTAATGGTCAATTTTAGAAGCTAGTGGTGAAAGTCACGCCCCATTTCAAGTTGGAGGAAGTGTCGCCACTGCCATTAGTGGGGTCAGAATTGCAGGTAGAGCTACAAGCCAGCGGCGACGGTGCTGGGAGAGGCCAGCAGTGTGTGGAAGGGCAGGTGTGAGTGGAAACACCAAACAGGAGTGTGTGGCATCTTAAATACTTTTCTGCCAGATTTTCCTGGGGCTCTGCGTTGCTCCCTTCTGTTTCTCTGAGATGGAATAGAAATGTAAAATGGAATTATTGCAAAACATTTATTGAGGGATTCAAGAGACAGCAAGGAATAAGAAAACTGCATGGCTAGTTTTCCTGGGGCATTCCCACCAGGCTCCATGAGGCCTGCTGCATTTGCTGTTCCTAGGTTTGTAGAAAGAAGCTGTTCCCTCTGCACAGTCTTCTCAAGAGTGCCAGAGCTCCTGGTCCAGCCCCCACTCCATACACGCATCCAAACCTCTTCCAGATCTCCTGGTTTAAGTTAATCATCATCCCTCAGCATTCCAAACCATAATGATCCATGGGTGAAGAGTCTCCTTCTGTACCTTCACAAACCAAGAGGAGCAGCCCCAGTGGCAACAGAGAAATGGAGCTGAGCTTCTGCAAGAGAGCATTAAATGAGTAGTTGTTCAAAAGGCCTCGCTCCACATTGCCTCAGCCTTTCCTACGTCTTCTCTGCCTTTGCAAAGTCAACGCAAAAGGTCAGAAGAGTTCCACACTCTTCTATTACACACTGATCAAATCAATGGCAGCAAACGCAAACCAGTAGAGATCATCCTCGAATTTCTTAAAATGATCCAAGAAGGCAGACTGACAACTGAAGAAAGACATTTTTAGGCTAAATGCATGATGAAAAGGAAACCCACAAATTGGAGAAAGATTTTTTTAGGCTAAATGGATGATAGAAAGGAAACTCGCAAACTGGAGAAAGATTTTTTTTTTAGGCTAAATAGATGATGAAAAGGAAACCCACAAACTGCAAAAAGGTATTTTTAGGCTAAATGGATGATAGAAAGGAAACCCACGAGTATTACAGTAAGAAAAGTGAGCATATTTGCATTGGCCTGTCACAAAGTAGAGCTCATTTCTGCTGCAGTTTTTGGAACTCTGCAAGTCAGGAGGAAATTTTGTTGTAACTTTGTTTAATTTGAAAGTGATTTTTTTAAAAGTTAATTGAACAGAACCAGTAAAATAGATGTGAAATTCTTCATTTGTATGTTAAAAATTGGTGCTATCCCACCTTCACTAGTCCTTCTAGGACTGGATGAGACAAGCTGTGAGTTTAAGCAGCACTTTTACAAGCTTAGTGTGGAATTGCTGGTGATTTTGATAGACGGCAAAAATATGGAAAAGCATTTTGTGGTGAAAGAACAATAATTCTGTATTTTAGTGTAAAAGATTGGCAGTGACACAGTTAACCCCATCAGCAACAGTGTTGTCAAAGCTTTGACTTCTAAGTGATAGATGGGAATAAGGTGTTCCCCTGACGGTTTGTTTGTTACGGGCTGTCAGCACACTCAGCTGACATTTCACTTCTTTCTGTATGGTTTGCATTTGCAAGATTTCTCTGCAGCCCAGGACTCACACCTACCCCTGCCCCTGAGCTGTGTACCACCAGGAAGGACCTTCCACAGAAATGAAAGAAATTTAATTAATGCAGCACTTGCTAAATATAAACCTTTTAATAGGCGAGTAAAATACACTGCAATCGTGAGGGCATCAGGAATGTAAATAGACAACATTTCCCCTCTTGACATGTATTTGTGGTAAACAAAGCTATTCATTATGTTTATAATACTCATCCTTTCCTTTCATTTCTGCCTGGTGGTAAAAGCATTTCAAGCAGCGGGCTGATATATTTTTAGCAGAAATCTTCTTTAACTAAGTCGTCAGAGTCAAATCAGCAGCTGACAAAATATAAGCATTATGAAACTGGGCTGATGATGTTATTTGTAGAATTGGTTTTTTAACTGAAGGACGATTTTTTTCCAGCTACGAGGGAAAGCAAAAAGAGATATTTAAGAAATTATCTCACTGTCTTGTTTATCATTGATTGTCCATGTTCTGTGTGCCCAGCTGCCTGTTCATTGTATCATACAGCATCTGAAGCAGGTAGCAAGGAAGGGAATTTGCCAGCTTGGGTTTTTTCCTGTGTGCATGCAGCCATCTGTGGTGAGGGCACTGTCACGTCAAGATGTCACACCATAAGTGAAATAGCAAAGGCACAAGAGGTTATAGGCCTGAGTCAAAGCCCACCACCTCAAGGAACTGCTATCTAAAATGAGTCTTCCATCACCTCCCCACAATGGCCAGTGGGTTTTCTCTAAGGCAAAGGAGCTTTTCAAAAGAACAAGCAAAACAAAAAGAAAAAGGTTGACTTTTCTGAGGGTGCTCTGGGTGACCCCCGAGGATGTCTTGTGCCTTGCCACACTCTTGGTTCAGGGCTCGCTTTCTGCCACTTCCTACCCCTGGCTCCTCTCTCCTCTCCTTTGTGCTGTAGTCTCCACTGGGAACTTAAACTGTGGAAGCAGGATTTAAAGCTGAAGAAGAGTTCATGAACTTTGAAAAGCTTACTTCCTTTCAAGAAAAAAAGAAATAGCTACAGCCGTGTTATAAAAAGAAAGGACCCTACTTAGGTTTTAAGTCCCCTCCTTCTCTGTTTATACACAGGTGACACACAGATAGACGTGTGAGTATATAAAATGCAGCAGGCACAATTTAAGGACACAGCAGAGTATCTTTTTTAAATGCAGTTTATGTAACGAAAAGGGCTGGGAACCCAATTCTAAACCACTAAACCTTTTACAAGTTTAAATTTTATTATTTCAAGGCTCTTTCGTAGAGCCACAGTAACAAAAATCCTGCTGCTATCAAACAGCTCATCTCCCTGAACGGAAGCTGGACCCTTGACCAGTCCAGACCCATTCCCAAAACCCTGCAGCGCTGCAAATGCTGTTCAGAGAAGGGAAAAGATCTGGCTGCTCCCTTCCCTAGGCACAACTGGAAGATTAAACGGGAAGATCTTTGGGTCATATCCACTGTTTGCTACTGGAGAATACTTGTATCAAAACCAATAAATTGAGAACAACCATGTAAGGTGGATACCTACAATTCACTTAGAGTTGTACAAGTCAAATATTGAAGGCATCTGACATTTCTAGGCTAAATAACAAATTATATTAGCCACAGGAATGCATAATAGCAGCCCACGGATATGCCAAACTTATTCACTTGTTTTCAAAGGCCACTGCTGCTTTCTGATTCACACCTACAACTAATTCCTGGCTGCTACTCATTTTCCAAGAATCAGTAATACAAACTGGAAGAAGGCTGATTTAGAAACCTCTCTTTCTTCAGAAGTCCATTTCAGCCTTCACAGGCTGATGAAAAAAACCCCAGCATGCTCCTCCAGTGAAGATTACCCAGACTTGCAGGCGAGGATTTAGCTGTACTAATACAAGAGCACAACTTCAATTCTTTTTTTTCTCCTTTCTTTTTTTGTTGACCAATCAATTCAGCAACAGGCTTGATAGTGCCTCAAGGGCATCGCTATCAACCACGTGATCAGCAGATTAACAGAGAGGCTGCAAAATCCTTTCCACTCAAACTGTTTTAACAGAGGATCAAAATCTTTCTCTTTGCATGGGGATTTTTATTTAGCTAGTTCTTTTTATTCAGTTTGCACATGTTTGTGAAGGAATTAAGGCCTGCAAGGGCATGCAAGATGGTCTGGTTTGGCTTTAACCTTTTCCTTTCTATTTGTGTTTGGGAGTAGAAAGTCTTCCAGTTCCTTATGGGAATGTTGTCCTTTCCCCGGCTCCTACACTTGCATTATTATTGCAAGTGAATCTCATCAACCCACAGATGCTGGCCCTGACAGGATGGAATTTAAAACATTTTGAAAGAGCTCCCCCTTTTCCCTGCTGTAGTTCTTGTTCTCATTAAGGGGGATGGATACGTTGAAACAGGCTGTGATACAATCTGCAGGGGAAAGGCTTGGGAAAGATGGGAGCTGGGTAAGCCCTGTGGGGTCACACAAGATTTACAGAGCTCTGCTGAACAATAAAACAACAGATTAAAATTGATCATGTAAATAAAATAAACAACAATTAACTGTTTATTGGCCTCAGCAGTCTGGCTCCTGGGAAGCAACTGTTTGCAACATAGAGGTACATGGGAGCTCCTGCTGAAATCCTTAAGATTCAATGCCCAGATCCCTGAGCTATGCAGGTACTGGTGGTGGCAAGAGGGTGCACACAAAATACCCTGAAACAGAGCAGAAAACCAGACTGCCTTATATCCATCTAAGACATAAAAGCACACCTGGAGCTGCAGAGATTGAGGATCAAATGTGAAGGTCCACACAAAGCATGGCCGAGAGGTTTCTTTGGCTCTAGTACGTGTTGAAACAAAATCGACCCCCTCACTCAGCTGCTGGATGATGAACCACAGCAGTGAGCTGGGACAAGAGCAATTCACATACTAACAACAGAAACATCAAGAATAAACTCAGCAAAAAAAATTAATAGCTGACATTTGACAGCAAGCAAAGTCTGGTCACAAACAAGTCACAGAATTCAGCAAATAGAGGCTTTTCCCAGAACTGTGCCTGGATATTCCCACAGTCCTCCTGTCAATATCCTACAGCTCCAGACTTCAAGCTGGGGAGCAGAGTGTGTGCACACAGCTGAGGGCAAAGGGATTTTGCCTCGCTGCCTGGGCAATGAAAGCTCTAATTCTGTTTTCATTTAAATCCCTAAACCTTTTTCTGCCTTTGCTGGGACCCACATGAGGTGACTTGGGGTCTTTAAGACCAGAGGCTTTATAAAAAGCCATGCCAAAATGAAGGAATAAGTTATTCCTTGCAGTGGATGAGCAGTGACAGTCAATTTGATTCTTCTAAACATTAAAACAGTGCTTGATTTGCATCAGAAAAACAGGATTTGCCTTCCAACGTCTCCACCTTCGGAAGACTCTCACTTATTTAGGCACATCTGCATTCATCCACCTGAGTGTAAATCCAGAGAGTTTCTGGGTATCAGCTGAGACAGGCTGTTTTTCCAGTCCTCTGTAGGAGAGCACAGCTTGTCCCAAGGACAAGGGACTCTCAGCAGTGCTGCCTCCAGAGCATCGCAGGGATGACTCACCCAGGCTGGGAGCAAGAGGCACCACGGCTCGCAGAGCTGCAGTGTGACAAGGACCGCAGGGCACAGCCCGCGGCGGCACCGAGCTGGGGCTGCACGCTGAGCACACCTGGCCCTGCACGGCCGGTGACACGGAGAAAATGTCTGAACAAGAGGGACGTCTTCCCAAAAGGTGTGTTCAGCTGTGGTAGGTGGCTTCTGGAGATGTCCCCAACAGGGAGTTAGGGGTTGGAATGCTGTGAAACTTGTGAGATCAGGCATTAGAAAATACTCTACCCAACAAGGCGTTTTTACACTTTTACGTGGCCAAGCCATCAGTGTTCAAGGTGAGGTGTCTCAAGCAGATGGTGCACCCAAGGGTTTTGCTGCAGCTGTTCAGGGAACAGTAGATGTTTCTCTCCCCTGAGACCCACCACTACAGAGCCATCTTTTCAGGTTTGGGTAGAAGTGCTCTGGTCTTTCAGTATGAGCCCAAATCCCTTTATTTTTTCAGCTGGCTTTAGTTTGGAGAGCTTTCTCATCACTTCTATCCCTCCTGCAAATGTATGAGGATTTTTCGAAATGGAAGCATTTTGAAGACAAGAACAATACTTGCTAATGAAGTCATTTGTAAGTAAAATAAGTTCCAATCAAGAATATTGACGTGCTTTACTATATATTTATAAATACTACTCCTGTAAGTAAAGACAGCAGGATGGGGCATGAACTTCATTTGAATGTAATCCAATTTAAATCTAAAGCAATCATTGTTTGCTTGTGTATTTTATGTAATTTAAGTTCCTGAAGAACCCGTGGTTCTTCATTCTTGACCTAAGAATAATGTGGGAACAATTCTGTGTCCGATATAGAATTTGTTTTCTGTAAGCAATGTTGCCTAGTTCAGGTATTTCAGACTGAACTGCTTTCACCATGCTGACAATATTTTTCAATAAGTGAATAAAGAGGGGGAAATAACTCCTTCCTTCATGAAGCCCCAGTGGCACATACAGCAGAAAATACATGTGGTGTAAGAGATCTTGGAGTGCAGCTGCTGTCTTCACACTTGACCCAAGGGTAGACTGAAGGCCACAGATTTAAATGAAGTTATCCTTGTAAGCTTTGAAAATTCATCTAAGGAGCAAATCTGGAGGACATATAGCCTAGACCCATCTGGTAGACTAAAAGCCCCTTGTTCCAGCAAATGAAAAAAACACCCATTGTTGAGGGAAAAGGGGAATATTTATGTCACTTACAATAGTTAATGGCTTAAGAGAGCTTTGTAACTGCACTTCAGCACTTGTAAGCTCAGACCCCTGTGACTGACAGCCAAACTGTTGTCCAAAAATTCCCCAGGCTTAGCCCAGATGCAACACACAATGGGCAAAGTCAGGCAGCACATCTGTGGCCGTGGCCCCTCGGGCTCGCTGCTCTTCTCGCTCATGTGCTGAAATACCAGTGCTGTAGTGAAAGGGCTGTGCTTCCAGGTGACCTTGAGCTGAAGAGAACAGGGGCAAGGGATTTATTTAAGGAGCCGGGGGGGGGGGGGGGGGGGGGAGGGGGGGGGGGGGCATGGTCTATTTTTAAAGAAAAATAATCCGTTTTGTGGGTTTATTACACTTTGGGCCTGGGTGGCTGCCAGAGAGAAAGGAGCACTCCCCTCCTCAGAGGGATGCTGTGAGCCCTCATGTTTTTGGCAGCACCTGCCTGTCCTCACTGGATTCTTCTGCTCCAACACAGTGGGATGCCTTTCCCCTTCCCACCCTCCCACACTGGTCGTAGCCAGACCCATAAATCCTCCTTTCCCAGGGTGTCCCCTCCTTGCAACATCCCCCGGTTCCTGCAAACCAGAGGGCACTGCAGTCTCTGCAGTGAGCCACTGCTGCAAGTGCTCCTCCCAAGCTTGCAGTGAAGATGCTGAGGAGGAGGTTTGCTGGGTGTTAAATTCAGGCAGGAGTGGAGCAGGGAGGGGGTGCTGCAGTATCCATTCTGCTGTTTGATGCACTGAAGCCTCTGCCTCGGGGATTTGCCGTCAGCTGCTGCAGCGTGCGCAGTCTGCTGCAGGATCCAGCACTGAGCCCTGCAGAACCAGACCCTGGCACGGCTCCCTGGGTGAGGAGAGGGGTCAGCTGTGGCAACCTCGGGAGGAGGGAGAAGTGCAATTGTTGGCGAGGCTTTGTGCTCTGCCCCATGTTTGTTCAAATCCAGGAGAAGGGAGGCACGACAACAAACTGACAGTTTATTTATTTCCGTCCCTTTTCCCTGTATTCCCCACTCCTCCCCATGAGGCTGCCTTGAATCCAGGTTAAGTAATTCAGGATAGCAGAGTCACAAAAAGACTAATTAATTCCTCAGGTTTTATTAGACATTAAGGGTAATCACTGTCTGAAGCTTCAGACAGGCCCTGGCTGAACACAAACCGTCATCAATGCCCAGAAGACAGCTGCCAGCAGTCTGGGAAGCAAATTTATCTCCCATCTGAATTTCAGGAACCCCAAAATACAGATCCTGATTTAAAACTTTGTCCTGGCATATGAAAATAACTGTAGCTGTAGCTGTAACTGGCAAATGTGGGAAATTAATTTTAGATTAATTCTGTATTTAAGAATAAAAAACCCACCAGCTTGTGAGGAAGGGCTCTGAATGCCTCTTTTGCCTGAACGCTGAAAAGCAGCGAAGTGCCTTGAGCTGGGTGAGCTAAACTAGCGCTGAGTTCATTGAGGGAAGGATTTAAAATCTGTCTTTTCTGAGGACTTGGCCTAAGAACCTGGAACAGGTCACTCTCTTTAATGAACTATAAAAATCCTTCTTCCCATCAGGCAAAGGTGAGAAAGAAAACTCCTGCAGAGTCTTTCTCAGGGGCATTAATCTCTCTTGTACTGAAGCAATGGAATCTTCCCTATGAACCCAGTGGTAGCAAAGGTTAGCTCATAAGGCTAATTTCAAAGTAGCTCATATTAACTAACTTGTCTGACTGCAGATATTTATTTGTAATGAAAAATCAATATTTATTCATATTTAAGAATCGTTCTTTGAAAGCAGAGCTTTCCCCTGCTGGTCAAGACCAAGTAGAAGAAATTGCTCTGCTACTGAAACGTGGCACTTCCTATTTTACATCCCAAAACAAGTCCACTCCATACAGGCACCTGTCTCCACAAAAATCTGTGCCATCTTCTTCTGGGGAATATGTAAAATTCCCTGAGATGGAAAACAATAGATCAACCCATGAATCCTGTTAGAAGTCAATGAATATCAGGAGTGATCATCCAAATTTCTCCCAGTAGTTTTATGTGTCTGAGCCAGGCTAGTGAAACTTTTCATGATCCTAGTTCTTTGGCAAGCCTTGCTACTCCTCTGACTTGAAAAATGAACAAGAATTTAAAAATCTACCCCAAAGCTTAATGAGGCTATTTTATTTCCAGGACATTTCAAAAGGCCTTAAGCTAAGCACTAATGCAAGCTCACAAATAATACAGGTGCCACAAATGCAACATTTTATGGCATAGATATGGAAAATGGAATAGAAAACCCACATATCTTCACCTCGTCGTGTCTCAGTGCAACAATAAAATTCATCTGAAAGCTTGTTCCTAGAATTAATAAACATATTGAACTGCAGCGCTGGGAGCATTAGGTCAGGAGCAAATTAATGTCATCGAGGCAGTGAAACCTGACTAGGTAAGGCATGTGCCACACTTGGGCTGCTGAGAAGGCTCCTTCCTTCCACTGCTGATTAACTCTTGCCCTTGGTTAGCAGAGGCAGCAATGGTGAGATGTGAAGATGGCCTGTCAGAACAGCCTGGCTCCTGAAATCATTAACAGAACCTTTATGGGTCTCTGCCCAAGAAATTACCAAACTCAAAAATCCAAAACCAGTGTTGTGTTGCTTATCCCCATTTAAGAAGAGAAATGATGAGTTGTTAGGTGCACTCTCCCTTTCCTTGCCTTCCCACCACTGGGATTTGCCTGCTCCTCTGGACATGAAGACCATAACCACTGAGGAGCAGAGGGAGTCACACACTAAAGGTCTGTGGGCAAAGCACCGGAGGTTCATGGCATCAACAACTGCTCACAGAGACCCAGGAATGAGAGTGGACACTTCTTCTCTGCCCCTCAGTGGTCATCCAGCCCCAGAGTAAGGGCAACCTCTAAACATGACCCAATCAAAAGTTAGACAGAAGGTGATCACAGAATATGAACCTTCCAGATATCCGCAGTCACCTCCCAGCAGGCGCCTTGGCAAACCTCCCAGGATAACAGGATAATAGGTAGCCTCAGGCCCTAGGGTGGCCCTGTCCAAGGCCACTAAGGAACAGCAGCTCCTATCAGCTTGTTTTCTTTTAAGACACTCCAAGGCACACAAGCAGAAGAGTCACAGAATGTGTGCAAAGCCAGGGAAAGGAGAATGGTGTTCAGCTTTTCCAGCTGTTCTGGGGGGAATTTTGTAGAGACTGAGACTTGGGAAGGTGCCCAGAAGGTACCATAAGGGATCCAATGCATGTGTATGCTGTGAGACAAATACAGAATTCAGTAGGACACCAGTATTAAAATATTATTTCTCCAGCCATTTGTTGATTTAAAAGAGCTCCTTCTTTCTGATCCATGGCACAGCACCTGCTATTCCAAACAATATAAATTTCAAGGCCATATATTTTGTTTAATGCTATTTCCAGAAGAGACAGGAGCCTGCATTACAGGCTGCCAGCCACAGCTACCATATTATCCTAGACATCTGATGCAACATCTCCAGAAATGAATGGGCCATGAGAAGCCCAAATCACTCTTCACCTGCTTCATCTCATCCAAAAATGAGACATAAACATTTCCCACTTCCATTACATTTCTGTCGCTAAAGTTATGAGGCTGCGAAGGCTTTTTTAGCATCTTCAAAGCACAAACAAAAAAACTTTGTCCCCTTCTCTCCCCAGTTCTGATTGTATGTCAGTATTTCTTGGCTCTGAAGTCTATAATCAGTGTAAGTGTGTTAGGGGGTTTGGGACTAAACAATAGAACAAATGTCATTCATCAGCAGAGACTCTTTGGCAGGAGCTGAATGAGGCTCGTGCCAGACACAGAGACTGACACAAGTAAGCAAAGAAACAGTAAAAAGTTTCCCATTTCATTAGAAATGTGCAATATACAGATTTTATAAACTAATCAAATAATGATCAAAACGCTTACTAAGAAGATTAAAACCCTTCATTTCTTACGTAAATGGAAGCTTTGCAGAAAATGAAAAAAATGCGTAAGTATTCATTTCTAAAAATTACTGTCATCTTTTTCAAAGCTTTGACAGAAATGATTCCTTTTCTTTCCTCCAGCAAATCAAAGTTCTGTTCTCACTGCCTGGGGATCTGACTACCTTGTCACACATTCTGCACACACACTTAGTCAGCCAGCTACTAGAACAGAGGCAATAGGTTATCTTACTTCTGGAGGGAAGGACTGTTCTCTCAAGAATTGGAATAGGTACAAAATGCATAACATTTCTAATCTAAAATACTGAATTTCCCCCAATATTTTGCATTTTGAGCTTTCACGTTTTACCATATAATTGAAATGTCCTCATGTGAGAAATACTGATTAACTTAAGCAGTAATGGAGACATTTATCCAGAGTGAGGTGGTTGAATTCTGAAACAAATTCATTTCAACAGCATTGATTAAACAGTATTTCCATATTCTTTGCTGGTCTGATTTATTAAACAAACAATAATCTCTCAGTGACCCATATTTCACAACCATACCAGGACATCATTCAACAGGACACTACAACAGAACAGATGAATAAACTTTACTGGTAGTTTAGTCAAAAACTTAATTAATCACAAACAATAATATTTGTGTTTACCAGAACAAATATTTACCTTTTTACATATGCAAAACTGGCGATACTGGCTTTCACAGTGACAACAAATATTTGCAGCTCTTTTCGTCAATGTCTCTTTTTTTATTGAGTACTAAAGAACTTCATCCTTTAACAACTGACTTCCTTAGTTCATTGTTAATCTCCATAAAGTTAATTCTTCACATGGCTTTACAATGTGCTTCCTGTAAAAATGGCACTTGTCCTTTGCTTTTTTATGGGTTCTAGGCAGAAAACTTCAAGAAAACTCAGAGATGTTTGCAGTAATGGCCAACTAAGCTGTCATCTGACCTAGAAATGGAACTTCTTGAATCACAAGCACAAGCGAGTGGCTTAATTTCCTATGACATCTGCAGTTACATCTGGACATCTCCCTTTGGTCCATCTGTATTTGGCAGTCCTGCAGCGTGTATCATTTGCCCAAAGAATGCCAGATTGCTGCAGACCCTCACAAGTCCACATGCATTCGTCTTCCTTTGAAGACAGACAGGTCCTGGCAGTTCTGTTAAAAATTTTTAAATAATCACATGTCTCTATCTCAGCTCAAAATAATCCACTCTTGGCTTGAGATGGACATTTCTTCTGATCCCCTGCATCTTGTTTGCTATGTCCCATCTCAGAGTGACCACGAGTTTGTGAAAATGAGACTGTCACCCAGTCAACAAAAACCTCTTAACACTGGTTCAGAACCAGTTTGATGTCTTTTCCCCGTATTCCAACATATGTTAGCACAGAAAGGGATTTTCTGAAATTCAGGTCAAATGTTCTTGT
This sequence comes from Corvus cornix cornix, assembly GCF_000738735.6. NCBI lineage: Eukaryota > Metazoa > Chordata > Aves > Passeriformes > Corvidae > Corvus > Corvus cornix. Next base: position 5,729,441 of record NC_047056.1, on the reverse strand, counting down.
TTCAGCGTTCCCAGGAACTTGCTTAGAATTTTCCATGTATAATACTGTATTAGCCTTCCTGCAATAACTATTTGTTCCTCTGTGTTACTCGTGGCAGGCCTGAACAGCCTGTCATCTTCCTTTAGGATGACTTCTAACAATCCTAAAGCATCTACGAGGAACATTTTAATCCAGACAAGCTAAATCACTGTCCTAGATATTCTTCTTTGCTCAGTGTGATTCTCTGAGGGCTGCATCTCTTGTGCCTGTTGCTGTGACAGTTGCTATTTCTGCAGAGGTGAACGTGATAGCTCAGCTGGGGAACTGGGACCAGCGTACATCCAGGTGCAATTCTGCATTTTAATAGCCTCAAAACAAAGTTATTTCACATGCCTCTTTAAGATTTCTGTCAAAAAATCTTGTGGATAAAATTACAGGAACAAATACTTGCCAAAACATCATTTTTCGGAAATACTTAATTAGGAATATTCATAGAGAGCAAATTCTGGATTTGAAACAAGCTTTTCACTGTTCCCACACCTTCCCACATCTGCAGCCCTTGCACACTCAGAAAGGGAGCAGGAAGCCCTTGGGACAAAATGGAAGGAATGCAGTACAGGTAAAGCCTCGAATGTGTGCAGTGAGCAGTCTGAAGATCCAGAGATTATTTTCTGAAAAAAGACTCATCAAATCATTTCAGATGAAGAGGAAGCCAAGGAAAATCAAAATTCATGGTGAGCATTCCCAGAACACAGAAAATGATGGGGATTTCACTCTATAATTAGTTTGCTGCAAATTGCTCTCTGGTTTCTTCAAGTGCGTCATACCTTGAGCGTATCTCAGCCACGTGATTACTGAGGTGCTGATGAGCCACTTTTCTCAGCCTTGCCTCTGTTTTGGACTTAAAGAACTGATTCAGTAGAGGTGAGTCAGTTCTCTGCTGTGCTGGAGAGAGGACCTGACCACGTTCTCCTTTAGACAGATGGTGACTCACAGCAAAATTCCTATTATGCTCAACTGATTCAGGGTTTTCTAGAATACAGTACATTCCTGCCTTGTACAAACCACAGTATGTTTGTATATATGGAACTTTCTGCCGAGTTTCTCAGTCAGAATTAAGTCGCTATTAGCTCTGAGATTCGGGGAGGGGTGGTGCTGTTGGTTTTTGTGGGGGGTAAAAGAGCACAGCTGCAGCCCTGTTTTCTTGGGGCACATGAAGAATGGTGTTCAAGGCTTGCTGAGCCTCTGTTCTGCCCTGTGTGCTCCAGTTGCACACTGCACATCCCTTGGAAAGGAGGAGCAGGTCCACAGCCTGTCCTCTGTGTAATGCAGCTATGCATTATTGAAGTTTTTGAACTCCAGACATTTGCTTTGGGAATAGGCTCCTTTGTTACTGTATCCAGAGAGTTAAAAAGGGCTTAATTATGGCCAAACAGACCTTCCTCTTCCACTGAAATGTTTTGAGAAATACCTGTATTAAAGCGCTGCTCTCTTAGTGTAAGAACTGCCATTCTTTCAGGAACAACACCCTTAAACCTGGAGTATTCCTGACAAAGCTCCCTGTTGCTCTGGAAGCCGACCCAGTTAATGCTGTCCCAGCTCAGCAGCCTGTGATGGGTTGGCCCTGGCTGGATGCCAGGTGCCCACCGAAGCCTCAGCTGGACAGGGGAGAGAAAATGTAACAAAAGGCTTGTGAGTCAAGATAAGGATGGGGAGGTCACACAGCAATTTCTCTCGTGGGCAAAACAGACCCAAATTAGGGAAAGGTATGGAATTTATTACCAATCAAATCAGAGTAGGACAATGAGAAATAAACCCAAATCTTAGAACACCTTCCCCCCACCTCTCCCTCCTTCCTGACCTCAACTTTACTCCCGATTGTCTACCTCCTCCCACCAGAAGGGAATGGGGACTGCAGTCAGTTCATCACACGTTGACTCTGCTGCTCCTTCCTCCTCAGGGGGAGAATCCTCACACTCCTACCCTGCTCCAGCATGGAGTCCCTCCAGCAGGAGACAGTCCTGCAATAAATTCTGCAACTGGGTCCTTCCTATGGGCTGCAGTTCTTCATGAACTACTTCAGCACAGGCCCTTTCCACAAGGTCCAGTCCTTCAGGAACAGGCTGCTCCAGCGTGGGTCCATTCCCTGGGGTGCAATCCTTCAGGAACAGGCTGCTCCAGCGTGGGTCCATTCCATGGGATGCAATCCTTCAGGAACAGGCTGCTCCAGCGTGGGTCCATTCCATGGGATGCAATCCTTCAGGAACAGGCTGCTCCAGCGTGGGTCCCCCACAGGATCACGCTGGATCACAACCTGCTCCAGCGTGGGATCCTCTCTTCCTGGTCCACAGGTCCTGCCAGGAGCCTGCTCCAGTGTGAGCTTCCCATGAGGTCACAGCCCTCATGGGAAGCATCCCCCTGCTCTGGCATGGGTCTGCTCCACAGGCTACAGGTGGATCTCTGCTCCCCTGTGGACCTCCATGGGCTGCAGGGCCACAGCTGGCTCACCATGGGCTGCACCACAGGCTGTGGGGGAATCTCTGTTCCAGCACCTGGAGCACCTCCTCCCACTCCTTCACTGGCCTTAGTGTCTGCAGAGCTGTTCCTCCTACATTTTCTCACTCCTCTTTCTGGATGCAGTTGCTCTTGTGCAGGTTTTTTCCCAACTTCTTTAATCTGTTATGCCAGAGGCGCTGCCACCATCACTCACAGGCTCAGCCTTGTCCAGCAGCGGGTCCGTCTCGGAGCCAGCTGGCACTGGCTCCATTGAATCCAGGGGAAGTTTCTGGCAGCTTCTCACAGAATTTCCTCCTGATATCCCCCCCAAAACCTTGCCACGCAAAGCCAGTACACAGCCACACTGCCCTGACTGCTCTGGCGAGCTCCCTGTCTCCTGTGTGCCACCTCAGGAGACCAAGCTCCACCATACTCAATTGTAGCTCATCCTGCTGGACAGCTTGTCCTGGGTAAAAGCAGTAAAATCATCATGATGAGACGTGATCTCCAAAGTGACCGTGGCTTTGTTCCCTTCTCCGCCTCGCTCTGGCCCATAAAAGCATTCATCTGAGCAACTGCTTACAAGCACAGGCACGACGTTCACAAATCCCACCTCGCAGCAGGATCTCATCACTTCTGATGATACCCTTTTTATAGTCTACCACTTTCATTCACTCGCATGTCTTCAGCTGTGAGGCAGCAATTTAACCCCCCATCTGGCGCTATTAATTTGCACTGATAACTTCATGTCTCTTCTGAAACAGGCTTCTATTTCTAACACACTTGAAAAGAGGGCCTTTTTTTAGGCTTTCTAGCAAAAGGAAAAATGTTTGGGCTCTGCCTTGTGATATCACAAACACTGGTTTGCTCTTATTGTCAATGTAAGTGCTGCAGAGCAAGTGCACATCTCCAACACTGCAGTGAGTGGGTAGCAGTCGTTATCCTTTTGCTCTGCTATTTGTCTCTGAGACACCAGCTACAGGGGACACTGCTCACAAATCCTGCCAGCCTGCTGTCTGTACATGCCTGTAAGACTGAGATTAGGAGTAAGGATGCACCTCTGCACCCCCTCTGCATTGTGAAATGCAAAGGTGGAACAGAAGGCTGTGGCTGCTGCAGGGATGCAGACTGGGAACCAGGAGTGAGTGTTTTATAACCTAACACTTCAGGACACCTTTAAAAGGACTCTATCAAAAACTTGAGGATTGGAATTTACTTTTTAAGTCTAGGGAATTGTCAATGGTGCGCTCATAGGGAAAGAACAGCAAGAAAGAGAATTAAGCAAAAAGCCCATCCTGTCCTTTCTCTTATTTTAGTCTGCTGGCTTTTGTCTTTTTTTTGGGGTTGGGTTGGTGTTTTGTTGGATTTTGTTCCATTCCCCTAGTTACTTCATTCTGGTTTTTATCCTCTTGTCCCCTTCCTCATCCTTATTGGTACAGTGGATCATTTTTTGGTTAAGATAAAATAACTCTTCTAAGCCCAGGAATTGGCCTACTGTGTTTGACAATACTGGAGAGCCTGGTTAAATTTTGAAAGGTCTCTGACCTCCCTACTGCGGGAAATTGATTGTTACGAGGAATAGATTCTGACTGCAGGCATGAATGGAAGAACTCTGGCTGGAGAACAGCTAAGTGTACAACACATTTCTTGGAAATGTCACCACAAAGACTGAATACAAAAAGAAGGTAAAGAAATTGAAATTTAAACAGCTTTGGAGTCTCTCATTCTGTGCTTGAACATCTAATTTCCAGCATCATGGAGTGTGCCCTGGCCTTTGGATCAGTGTCTTATCTCTTCACCTGCAGGCTGGGGAGTCTTTTAAAAGTTTTGTGGGTAAACTTCTACATGCAAGTAAAGGCTTTCTGCAGGCAAGGGAAGGACAGAAATACGGGATCCTCACTGGGAAAGAATGGAGCTCTTAAGAATATGAACTCTAAAGAGGAAAGCAAACATTACTCCATAAAGGAACAGGAGCAACCACTGGAAAATCACAGTATGGCAGCAGCAGAGCAGCTCATCAATCTAAATAGCAGTTTAATAACTTTGCAGATAAATGCTTGCATCCACAATAAAGAATTTATTGGATTTCACTGTTCAATTAAAAACCATATATTGTCGCATTCTTCACTGTGGGCGATTTTTGAAAGCAAAACTGGATAATTGTACTGCTGGAGAAGCAGTTAAGATGGAGAAGCACTGCAACCTGTGGGATGTCCTGTTTTATAGGGGGTTCAGTTCACTGATGGGTAACTTCTTCTGGCCTCCTACTCAACAACCCAGTCAAAGGAGAGGGAAGCACTGGGGTCCTTGTAGCTGAGAGAGAGTTAGCTCTTCATCTCCACCTGCACTGTGTTCCTGCCTTCCTACTCTTTCCCTGTTGTCCCTCTGTGATCTGGGTGGCCCATTGCCTGTAATGCCTTGTCTGTCCATACCAGCACACCGAGCCCCTGTCCTGAATGGGGCTGAAAGGGGTCTTTCTCTGCATCTCCTTCTCTTTAGAGGGTGGTTTCCCCCAGGGCGCTTGGGCAATATGATGAGAGCAGGAGCTGAGGCTGCAGAAGTTGACATAGGACTGGGAGGAGACCCCAAACTCCAAGAAACAGAAAGGCAGCACAGCTATTGAGGCCTCCAGAGGATGAGAGATGCTGCTCAGCTCTTCTGTCACATGCTACCCTCTATCAGCCTGCTTAATACTGTAACCTTAAGTGCCCTGGGCACTAATCTGGAAATTGGGGACCTTTTGTGTGACGTCAACAGCTCTTCTGCATTCTTATTTGCCAGCCTGTTAGAAGTGCACACCTGTTCTTGTTTACCAGGCTTAGAAAATGATCCTCAGAGCCTGCAAGTTGCTTCAGGAGCAGACTATTTTGTACTATTTAAAACAGTTAATTAAGAAAAAGGGAATGAGACGACACAATGATTTTAAAATGCCTTGCTAATATTGAAAATCTAAAGCCTGCAGATGGCCCTACTGTTGCATTACAAAGGAGGTCTAGAGCATTTTCAATTATACTTAGTGCATTCCTGGCGCCTCGAGGGGTTTTTCCACTGTCTCTTGACGTGCTCATCTCTAAAATGAACTAAACCGACAGCAAAGAACCATCCAGGCCTTTTTTCCCCCTCCTCTCTTTTCTTCTGTTAAATAAGAAAACCTCTTAGGAACATCAGACTTAAAGAGACTCGCTGCCTTATCAAGTCCAGTCTCTTGTGACCACCACCAGCCATGCCATATAATCCCCTTTGTGCACTCATCCAGCAGCATCTTGAACCCCTCTGCTGCTCTTAGTCTTTCTGCCTCTTGCTCCTGCCATTGGTACAATAAAAGACCTATATTTTCAGGAATTGCAAATTCCATATCCCAAGAACACGTTTTTAATGGCAGAAAAGCTGCAGGAAATCCTTCAGCAGGCTCTGCAACCAATACCTGTCTCCATACAGCTGAGCAAATAAAACACACGCTTCTCTGGGGAGAACTGGCTGTTGGAAGTCGGCAGTGAATTCCAGTTTACTTGGGTTCACATACCTTGGTTTGTTTCTAGAGGGCTTTTCACATCCTCGAGTATCACTTAGGTGAATGCTCTCTAGAAAAGCAAATGTTTGGCTGAAATACTCAAATATTCACAGAACATACCCAGGTTGTATATTCAGCTGGTTACTGGTTTGGAATTGGTGCTGCTGAAGGGATAGGGCTCAGTTCTGCTCTCCCCAGCAGCTCAGTGCAACTCTGGAGGAACACACAGCTCTGGCAAAGTCCTGGTCTTATGTAATGCACGAGCAAATGCATGAATGTTTCATCCACCTTCTGGTCTGAGATCACTTTCTTCTCTCCCTATCATGAATGTAATAATCTGGATTTATATGGCACCTTCCAACCAAGCCTTTTACTAACCTGAAGGGAGCAATCATGGGTAACACCCTGTCAAATTCGACGTGAATGACAACCACCTTTGTTGGGAGAAGATTGCATTGTAGGGGTATCAATTTTAGGTCACCACCGCCAGGCAGTGGAAACTGCTATGCCCTAATATTCATAAAAATATCTTTTCAAAGGTACGGGATTCTTGTCCTTCATCTGAAGCTGAGGAATGCAAACTGGAAGTTATTTTAATCTGAGATTTTTCTTTTATGGATGGAGGCACTTGGCAAAGGTTACATTTATTTAATGTGTGATACTTGCACCTGAATCCAGATATTCCATGTGCAGCCCCAGTGTTTTAATACCTAACCCCCAATATCTGAAGTTCAGATGTTACCAAACATCTCTATACCAATAAATTGCTAGAGCTTTCCTACTGTTTTCTGCAGGAACAAATTATCCCTACGAGATGCCTGTGCCTAATAAACAGGGAACAGAAATTTCTCTCCTAACGATGTCAGTCGCTGGCGGGGTCAGCGCTGCTGGGCACAGGCTGCCCTGAGCTCGCAGAGGTTTGTGCCCACGTGTGTGCACAGGATGCAAAGGCTCCAGGAGGCAGCAGCGCTGGGCTGGATCAAACAGCAATTCCCTGATGCCTGCAGAAATGCAAGCTTGGCTAAATCCCTCGGAGGTGAATGGTGAGGTGCCTAACGATGTGAATGGGACCAGACTGAACAAAAATATACCCGTGCAGGAAGGAAAAGGAAAACTTTAATTTGCATCTAAAGCATAGCGAAGCTAATTTTAGTACCTTTTACTTTAAAAAATGCTTAAATATGCATGGAAGACTTCTGTTCCTGTTTTAAAAAAGAATCAGTGAATGGTAACATTATTTTGACAGATGAGCTCTTCTGAAGAAGTATGCTTTTGTTTTGTGAAATTTTTTAGAGTAGCTGGAGGAAATATATTTACCTCTGTAAGACAGATCAAGGAACTGGCATCTGCACAGTTCCTCTGGGAGCTATAATTTTCAGGAGTGGGAAAACGAACCAAGGAGAGGTTGGCACATCTTCCAAATAACTGTTTTATACAAAAGGAAAAAAAAAATTACTACTTCTTCTACGGCTGTGTTGCAATTCAGAAACAGAATTCCTCTCCTTTGGGTGGAGAGTAAGTATAACAAATAAATACATCATGACAAACACCAAGCTGTGAAGTGATCAGAGCTTTAGTTTTCAATCTAAACTTCTAGTCTCTTTCACAGACTAGTGATAGTGAAAATCTTTGAAGATTTGCTGGGATTTTTAACAAGGGAATCTGTTGGGATTTTTAGCAAGGGAATGCTACTGAGAAAATGTGGGAGATGGAAGAGATCAATGCAAAATTACAAATGTGCCCTACCAAGCACTCTGCAGTGCCCTGTATGTGCAGCTCCCTGATAATTGGTAGGTTATGAGTAAGAAATAGCAAACCTTGCATTAATTTCACAAATCACCTACATGAGGCATCCTTTTGTAATGTCTAGGATATCAGTTTTAGTTGTTAGCACTGCCATAGTTTATGATAACTCTCATTTTGCTCATGGACTCTACCAGTGAATGCTGGCACAATAACTTCATCATATCAAACACACAAGGAAAACAATAATTATAGTGAAAACATGTAAAAACAGTTCCCCTCTTTCAGTTTTAGACACTTGTACAGTGAGACTTGACTGCCTTTGTTCTTCCGTGTTTCAACTCTACCAATACTATGTCTCAGACATTAAGAATATTGCCTTAAAAAACTTGATGAAAGAAGGATAATTTTTCTATGCATTTACTGGAATGCAGGAAAACTTCACAGTACTTCCCAGCTTGAAAGAAAAATGAATACCTGCTGCTAGGAATTTCCAACTTTTTCTGCACACAACTGTGCCTTTAGGAAAAGCTCAGCTGCGTCCTTGGTTTTACAGCATATACAAGTTCTGCTGGTGTTATGTACCAGCAGAGTGCAGCAGAACCCAACCTGAAACAGAGGCGTAATGTGCAGGATTCCTCCTCTGCTGCTTCATAACTGCTCCTTGTCATCATTTCTGAGGCAGCCTGGCTGTGTGAGCCTCAGCCATGAGGGTCTACAACAGTGAGACCAGGCCGGTAAAAAATAGGGATGGGATATGGGAGGGCACCATTTAAAATGAGCTCTTTTTTTGGAAGAGCTGCTCCTTCAGCGAATAGACCCATTTCTGGTTTGAAACATAAACAAGGAGTGCCAGCTTGAAAGATTATTGGCCGGGAGAGTAGCAGAGCACTCAGTTATGCCACTTCACACCAACTGACAATGGGGTCCAGTAATAAGTTAAATCCCATCCAAAAAGTGAAATAGAGCACTGTTAGCTCTAAAGAAAAAAAAAAAATCTCTTAGACAGCCAGAGAGAGCACAGATTGGTCAGCACTAACATTCAGCTCTCAAAGGCCAGGAACAGCCATGATTAATTACTTAGTGTTTCCCTCTTCTCCTCCCTGTGCCTGTAGTAGAATTCAGCTTTCTCCAGTGGGTAAGATAAGCTACTGTGTCTCTCATTCTTTAAGAAAAAAGAGGAAAAGGTTTAATGCAATAATTACATCCTCTTTAGAATCACAGCATGCCAGTATATTTCACAGGGGTCACGTACACAGCATTTGTTTCCCTTTCAAAAACCTAAACTGCTAAATATTCTTTTACAAGTACCACAAAATGATGTACATGGAAGTATTTTCCTTGATTTCAACTGACTTTGGATTAGACTCACCGGAATAATCAAAATCAGAAGGCGACACTCATCACCCTTCGCATCAGGGTCCTCATGCCCCTAATGTGTTTCTTTCATCCTGATGATCTTTAGCAGGAATTAAAAGAGGATTGTAGCTGAGCATGAAGTGTGAGGAAATAGCAAGTGAACAAGATGAAAGATGCAAAAGTAAAGCCAAATTTCCTTCTAAAACAACAGGGCAAGTGGTTCAAACACTTCCTCTAGGCCATTCAGATCCACTTTTGGGTCTTGCAGTGTCAGCTTTGGGGCCATCACAAAGCAGGAAAGAACAATTTTGAACCTATGCAGTTGACTTGTCTTTGTGCTTGGTGGAAAGTCCTAGAAAATTTAGTGGGATGTGGGAGAGCATATTGAAAATCATGATCAGATAAGAGACAGATTTTGCTGGTGGGAGTTTGTATGTGTCTAAGTATTTGTGGAGGGAGTAACAAAGGGGTGACAGACAAGAACTAGGAATATAACTTGTGTGTTTTGGAGAAAGGGCTCGTTGCAATACAATGCAGCAAGCTGAATCTGCAAGGTCAGTAGGCGAGAAAGCCAGAGTTTATTGAAACTAAGGGAAAAGACATTGTTGGAGGCTCAAAAATAATAAGCTAAAAAAATAAAGGATTATTTGACAACTTATAGCCTTCACAAACTATATGCAGCATTCCCAGTAGATACACAAGCCCTATGCCTGCTCCCGAGTCCAGCTTCCTAGAGGTAATCATGATCTGCCTGGGAAGTGCATCCTGCAGCAGCTCTCCAGCAACACATTATTCTTGTCTGCCTTAGACTCTAAAGCTCTAAAATGCTGGAACAAGTCTGTTCTTACAGATTGCCTGGCACTGGCCCAGCCCAAAGGTGACTGCATTGGTAGCAGGGCATGAAACTCTACAGACAGAAAAATGCACTCTGCCCAATGAATGCTGCAAAGTCAGCCTGTATCTGTTGTGGGTTTACCCAGCTTAGAACCCTAGAAACCTCTTAAATGAGTGTGTGTGTGTGTATATATAAATATGTACCCTCCTTATGTTGTAAAACATCATGACAGAGATTTGGAGAAAAAAAAATGCAAGAAAAAGAGTAATTGTGTGACAACAAGCCAAGGTAAATGGAAAACAGTTTGTGCTCTTTGTTCCTGAGAGAAGAAATCATTAGCAAAGTGACCCCTACACCGTGCCATATACTTTCTATTTTTTCCTGAGGATTGCTACAAAAGCAACAGCTGTAGCATTGTGACACATAGACATAAAAATCGCTGAAGTTGTGTTCACACTGACAGGAAAAGTGTTTTGTTTCATTACCTCGCTCAGTTAAAGCAGTGCAAGCACTAGGTAGACACCATGCTTTATCCGCCTTAGCACTTTAATCTTGCTATTTGTTGCCATACCTAAAGCATAGGGAGAAAAATGAAAAGCTTTCCCTTGACCTGAAAAGCAGCTCCCACCTCCAGTGCAATAAATCTGCGAAGTGAGCGGCATCTCATTAGATGTATTTTGAGGGTTCATACTGGCTGGATTCTGCTGTTCTTTCTTTCACTGCCCCCATGAGTTCAATGGACACACAGCCTGGTCCCGAGAGCTCCCAGAAACGCCACTCTCATTTTCTAGTTAGCTGTGGAAAGAAAATTCGGCTGCATTTATTTGGGGGTTGCTATCTAGCTGCATTTGGTTTTGTAACGTGCTGAGTTTCTGCAACTCCTATTGACTTCAGAGGCAGCCTCAAGTTTTTGCTTTTGCCAATCAGGCCTGCCTGCATCTTTGGTCTGGTCACCTCTGTTATCTTTTTGGCAGCCATCCTAGGAATCCAACTCTTCAGCGGTCACCTCCTGGCTGACCTGTTCTGCGCGACACAGCAGCAATGGAAAACCACTGCTGCTTTTTTCCTAGATTAGCTTCTTTGTAAGGATGTGCAGGGGGCTGGGGGGCTAGGAAAGAGTCACTTCCCCAGCCATACCCACCGGAGCACTCTTCTCCCCCATGGCTCCATCCCTTCCCTTGCCATTCCTAGGGCTGGCTGCCCCACATCACCCTTGTGCTGATCAATGGGGGAGTTGCTCCATGCCCAGAGCTAGGACGAGGTGGGGGTGTGGAACGGGCATGTCCTTGCGGGTGCTGCGTCCAGGGCTGGAAGCAGACAGGTCTGGGGTGTGGGGCTGCTCTGCCACCCCCGGGCACCGCCGCAGACCAGCCCCCCTCTCCCCCCGCTCCGTTTTCAGCTGGGAACGAAACCAGCAGCAATTATTCAAGCCAAGCACGTAAATCTGGCAGATCCCGCGGCTCCGGTTTGACGCAGCTACGCAGCGCAGTGTCTGGACACGCAGCCCAATCCCCCTTTCTCCCCTTGTTTATTCGCCCCGCAGAAAAAAAAAGCAGCGAAGTTACCAACTTGGAGCCGCACCGAGGGGTTGGGGGGGTTGAGGTGCCGGGGAGCGGAAAGGACGGGCGGAGGGAACACCGCCGGCGTCGGGGGAGCCGGGGCCAGGAGCCGTGACGGGGCAGCCCGCGTTACATAAGGCGGCGGCTCCGCACCGCTCCGCAGCGCGGAGAGCGGGGCGGGGGGGCCGGCACGGACTCAGCCCCCCGTGTCACGGCACAGCGGCGCTGGAGCCCGCGGCACGCAGTGCCCGGGGCGCCCGGGGGGACAGCGGCGCCAGCGGGACGGACCGCGGCTTCGGGGAAGCCCCGGGGGCTGCCGGTGGTCCCTGCGGGCAGTGCCCGGCCCAGGGGGACCCCGCGGGCTGGGCGTTATGTAACCCCCCCACCTTCCTTACACAAACACCTCTCCAAGGAGAGGGACCATAGTGCCAAACGCCGATTAATTGCAGGAACTGATGTTATTTGCCTTTTTATGTTGTTTGTTTGTTCTTTGTTTTTAAATTTTATTTCTCCCTCTTCTCACTCTGAGCTGCACAACCACAACTGCTCTTGCCCGCGGTCCTGTCCTGGAATGAGGGAGCACCGCTGCTTGCCAGTCGGGAATCGCTTCCCAGTCCCGTGTCCGGGGGGCAGCCCCGGGGCGGGGGGCGCGGAGCCGCAGGGCGCTGCAGCACGGCCGCCTCCGCTGCCGCCGCGGGGGCACCGCGACGGCTCCCGCGGCCGCGGTGCTGAACATACACATACACACAGACACAGACGTACAGACAGACACACGTACAGACACAGACACAGACACACGCACAGAGACACCGCTCACCCCCCGGCCTCGGCGCGGGGCCCGGCGCTGTCCGCGGTGCTGAACACACACGCGGACGCACCACAGACAGACAGACAGACACACGTCCCCTCCCCGTCCCGCTCGAGCCCGGCGCTGTCCGCGGTGCTGATGCTCCGCCGCAGCCCGGCGCGGTGCGGGCGCTGCAGCGCTCCGGGCGGCACAGCCCGGTCCGGCCCAGCAGCGCAGAGCGCCCGCAGACCCTTCTTCCCGCTCCGAGCTGGGAATGGCGCTGGTTCCCCTTCTCCTCCGACCTTCCCTTCTCCGCCGGCCTCCTGCCGCCCGCACGGCCGGGAGGCACAGCCCGGCTGCCTCCGCTGGCTCCAGCCGGCGATGAGGCTGGCGGCGAAATTACCCCATTCTCCCTGCCTTTCTCTGTCCCCGCAGCAGCCCAGAGGCTGGAGACAAAAAGCCGAACGGGTCCCACTTTAAATATATCCATTTTTCCATTTCATTTTCGTCAATACCGCCCCCTCCCCCTGCTCAGCCGGGGCCCGCGGTGGTCTCCCACCTTTACCTGGGCTGACGGAGCGCGGCGCGGCGGGGTCGGTGGGTCGGTGCTGCAGCTGGATGGGAGGCAAGGACAGGAGACTGCTGACCTCCGCGGGTCTCCTTCTTCAATGGATCGGGAGCCGTGCCCTCATCAAAGATGGCCGTCCGCTCCTACGTCAGCAGCTTTTAATAGCCCTCCCCGGCGGGGGGAGCGGGAGGGGCAGAGCGGGCCGGGCGGGTTTGAGTCATCGCCGCCGCACCGCTCCCTCCGCCGGCTCCGCCGCCTCCCGCAGCCGCCCCGCCGCCGCCTCCCCGGGGCCGGGGTCGGGGCAGGGGGCTGAGGGCGGCTGCGGGCGAGCTGCCTGGGCAGGGGGGCAGGGGCCCTCCCGCAGCAGCGATTTCCTCCGCCAAAGGGGTGGTCCGAAGAGGGTATCCCTCTGAAGTCCCCGGTACTCCATATATGGCCAATCTACGTGGGCTTCTATTTTTATGTGTGAATTCTTCCTTCTCTCCCCTCTTTTTATTCTCAGAATATCCTGCCAGGGGTCTAGGTGTGTTAATCTGTTTATTCTCCCTCTCCTCCCTCCCCCCTCCTAAGTCGGAGGAGCCAAACACAAGGAAATCCATGGTTAAGGACGTGTGTTTTAACTCATCATTTGAGGGACAGGTTCAAAAATGAGAGAGAGAAATTAAAAACAATGCCTAGGCATGTATATGAATACACACACAGCACAGTGAGCACATCCCACTGCTGCCAAGGAAGGAAACGGTAACTCTGTTCCAGGAAAGTGTCTGGCTTATTTATCATGAATTAATTAAAATATTCATTCTGAGCGTACCTAATTTGGAGTAAATGGAGCTGTCTCCAGTGTGATTTCTAATGGGGAGGAAATCCTTTCATTTCATACAAAACTGCGTATGTTTGTAAAATTTATCTCTTAATGGGGATCTTAATGAAGGCTGGGGATTGCAGTCGAAGTGCAATGCTCTCTTTCATAACCTCAGTCATCCTTTCCCTTTCACCCCACAAGCCTTAGTGCTTTCATTTATGGAACCACCCAGACCAGGAGATGAGCAGTGATGCCTCCCTCTTCCCTGTCTGAGCCTCTCCTGCGAGCAATAAGCGAGCACTGCCTGTGTTTAACTCTGACACCCTGCGTGCAGGCTTTTCCAAACAGTTTGCAGATGACAGAGTCAAAACATCAGTTCCACATTAGCGATAATTCCATCCTCATCCTCTCTTCTTGCCCCCCCTTTTGCCAAGGCGAAGAAAACCGGAAGAGAGCGAAGGCGATGCAGCTGTATTTTGGAGCGCGTTCATCTCGTGTTATGGTTGTATGGGCGTGGGGGAGGGACGGGGAAGGGAGGGAGGCGCGGGGGAGAAGGAGAGAGAATTGCGGGTGATTCCTCCTCCCCTGCTCTGTAGTTCCCCACAGAAAAACGTGACAGTAGATCGTGCTTTGTGAGTCTCACCCTCTTCCTACGAAAATATGTCCTTCAGTCTCTTTTGAAAGGAAGCAGTCAAAAGTTTGCTAAATATACGAAAAGGAATTCTCAGTCGAGAGGGGCTTCCTGCTGCACTGGAGTATCTAATGAGCTGTGCACACGGAAACCTCAGGGAAGGAGAGAACCTGTCATGTTCACGGGCTGTAAACACAGCCTGAGATTAACACTGTGCAGACATCCCCGCTCCAGGTAAGGGATCTGGAACAGCAGCCTGATTGGGAAATGGCAGTTTGGGAAAACAAACCTTTCCTGGCCGGCTCCCGCACGGGTTAAACGTGCCCAGCGCTCGGGTTAGGTGTGCACTGCAGATGGCAAGAGGAATCCCAGAGTGAGCCCCGCTCTGGAATCCGGGCTGTCCGTGCGCAGGCATCGTGCAACTTCCTAGCACACATGGAAAGTTAAAAAGGAATTCTCAGTCAGACAGCTTGGCTGATAGGTGCTTTAGAAATAAGTGTGATTTTCGAGAGAGCAATACTAGTACTTATTAATAATTCATATTAACGGTAGATAAGGGAAGGAAAAGAGAGATTATAAACTGTTGTTTTGGCTAAGCCACCAGCAATGCAAAATGCTGGCTAGGTTTGGATTCAGCCTGATAATACCTCGGAGAAGAATTTCAGTCCATTGGATACCAGCAGGGATGAATCTGGCTCCTTGTATCGGCTCCTTGTATCGAAAGTTAGGGAGGAAAATGCAGTGAAGGCAAAATAAAATGCGGCATAACTTGGGGAAAGAGATGTAAGGAATGGTAAAAGGAAGAGAAAGCAGAGAGGGAGTGGGAGGAGGATAAGAGGTAGTTTTCCAGTGAGAAAACTGGGTTCAATTTAAGATTCGTTTTCCAGCTCTGCTGCAGCAGAAATCACATAGTTTAATAGAACAGTATAGGGCAGGATCATTAAATATATCACAAACATTGTCCAATAAGCTTAGTAGGAAAAACTACCTTTCCTACAGTTATTCTGAAAATGAGCGAGGGAAGGGATGGATCCTGTGTTGTTCAGGAATGTGGATGCCTCTATGCTGGGAGATGCAGAGGGGGGCAGGCTTTTGCACCGCAGCGCCAGGATTTCTGTCGCAATAAGTGCTACTAAGCAATTTTAACTGATTCTTTAGCATCTTTTGAGGATAATTAAAAAAAAAAAAAAGAAAGAAAAAGCACATGGGGAGTTTATTGACTCTATCTGATAGTACTTGAACACTCATTTCACACTGTGTACAAGGGACCTGTGAGAAGCAAAGCCTATAAATGAAGTAGGAGGAGAGAGAAAAACAGGATTTGGTCTAAGAATGATTCAGCTCCTTCTTAATTATTCAGGCAAACATTCAGCAGGCTTAACAACCAGTACCTGTGGGCACAGCCCATGAATAATGAGGCAGGGAACATGCTCTCCTGCATGAGAGCAGCATGATGTGTGCTCCCACATTACCGGCCAGGAGCCAGAGAAGGGCAGAACAGGCAGAGCCTGCAGCAGGTTTAGAGGGGGATGGAGCAGCCCTTGTTTTGTCCATGGTTTGAGATCTGTGGTCAGTGGAAGCTTTCTGGTTGCTCAGAGCATCACCTTCAGCCTCCAGCTAACACCCCTGTGTGCTGCAAAGCCGGGCTCTGAGGCAGCCAAGTGAGGGAAACACCAAAATGCTGACAGTGCCACCCGATCCTGGATGTTATTTCCTGATCTCTCTTAGAGTCAATTGTAACACAAAGACTGCCTTGTTTTTCTCCACCTTCCTCAAACATTTCCTTTTTTTCATTTTTTTCAGCAGAGAGGGAAATATCTGGTTTATCCAAGTGCTGCTCATCTGTGCCTCAAGTATGTGACTGGGAAAGAAATTGAACTAAGCATAAAGCAAATAAGAGAGGAAAAATGTACCTGCTTTGGCACTGAACATTTCCCAGCCTCTCTGGTTTCTGCCTTTTCCCAGGCTGAGATGCCAAGGCATGCCCCAGTCTGATACGGGCTGTGCAATAAGAACAGTTTGGGGATGGAGCCCTTTATGCAGAACTCCTAATTACCTTCTGTCATTCACTGCTCTTTATGTAAGTCTGAATTTTGACCATCGACAGTGCTTGCATCTGTGTGCCCCAGGCTACTTCTGATTAAATTTGAGAGAATGGCTGGGCCTAATTTTTGCCTGCATTTTCAGGATCTCTAGATACGCAGTTAAGCTGTGGGCTTTTTTAAGGACCTGTCTATGATCAGGTGCTCCAGTTTAGGCCAAGCCAAGATTCCTCTGAGACTTATGTTCAAAAATAGAGATTTAAAATACGATTGTAACAAAAAACCCTCGGAGATGAGTCCCCACCGATTTCCTGATCACTCTTTTAGACGTGCAGCGCCAGATCCCCAAAGGTGTTTTGGTACCTGTTTCCTGACTAGTTGCTTAAAGATCAACCAGGGCTTTTTGGTGAGTCTGGGTTCCACTGCTGCCCCCACCTCCCCCTGCCTTGGCTGGGTCCTTCTCACAGCTGCACCATAACTGTGTCACTTCCTGCAATGCCAGACTTTAACATCTATTATCCCGTGTGCTAAGGAGAAGTAGTCACAACATAACCATATCTCTGAGGATTATCATCTAGCATGGAGGTAGGACTGGTCTGAGGTCTCCAGAAACCTTGACAATAGGAGTTTTAGGCCCAGCTCAGCTTTCATGAGGAGAAAGCTCTGCCCAAGAGTTACAAAGGTATTGGACACAGAGGAAGAAGGAGTAAGTCCATATGATCTATATTTTATAGAGGAAAGAGGAATAGAAACAGCTTTCTCTGTGTTCCTGTGACTGAGACAGCAGGTAAGGATTAAACTCCAATTTTTAATTTGAAACAATCCTGATTTAGTAAAATAAACCATCATCAGATTTTAATTCCCCTCCTTTGCATGTAACCTTAATTTGGGAATCATTTCAGAAACCTGCCTAAAAGCTGAATTAAGAAAGGACAGAGGTCCCACAAAGCAGGGCACAGGCTTAACTGAGAGATGTGAACATCAAATCATGTTACAACTCCTTCTGGCTGCTGTGCAAACTCAAGGGCATCTAAAAGCACCAGCCATTTCTGTGGGATCACAAAACACCCAATGCTCCTTCAGCTGCACTTCTGAGCTCTGCTGGCACTGGCTGGGTGAGGCCTGTTCGGGTGAAGCTGTGGTCAACCAGGAGTTACGTTCAAGCCTGGGAAAAGGAGATGTCAGGCCCTTGGAGCCCAGCTCAGGCTGCCTCAGGCCATGGGCTGCAGAGCCAGGCTGGAGCAGGGAGCCTGAGCTCCCTCCAGCCACAGCGAGTCGGTGCCTTGTGGGCACATGGAGGAGCAACAGAGGCATTTTCCACCTGTAGGAACAGCAAGAACAAGGATGTGGGACAAGAGTTCAAAATATGCATTTTCCAATCTGGCCTTTTAGGGCTTTTTCAGCGTGCCACCACTGTTAGGTTTTACAGCGTGCTGAGTAAATTGACTGCTGTTCTGTGATGCAGTCTCCAGTTTCTTTTGCCTAACTTTTCCGTGAGCACAAAAACACAGTGGCACACACCTATGTATTAGCACAAAATGTCATTTACTTGCAGTTCCCCATATGATTTTAGCCATGTACTCTGACCATTAATCTTTAAGTGAGTGCAAATTAAGGTGCTGGTTTAACTCACGTTTTTAATGAGGTTATGCTTTTGGGGGATGTTGCTTGTTTACAGGAAACACAGGCTATTTAAAACTGGGAATTTTGGAACTGAGAAGTGCAGTTGTCTTTGTGTGCAGGCTCTGAAATCAGTGGAGCTGTGGTGAGTTCAACAAGCTGGCTTGTGATTTTTAATAACCCACTTGGAGATGAGGGTATGGCTGGTCCTTCCTTTATGGTTATAATTGCCAACTGCACAATACGTGTGTTTGTTACAGTATTTATTGAATCATTTTTGAATGCTGTGAAGTGGCACACAAGTACTAACTTCATTCCACTTGTGCCTGATTATACTGAGCGAGGTAAATGGGATTTAAGAAGGGAAACAGAAACCTCACTAATCTTGAAGCAAAATGTAAAGCAAACCAGAACGCCCCTTCTCCTCCCAGATACTGGTTTCTGTCCATAAGACAGACAGCTCTTAGGGTCCCCTACAGAGGTATTGGTTCTGGGCCATTAGCTGTCACGGCACATGGTGAAAGCCACAACAGATGAGGATCTCCTGAACATGCTGGCCCACACCAAAATGAAGGCTAGAGCTGTCATGTCAGACCATGCCACCATGGTGACTTCCTCTGACTTTAGCACATGTGATACGAGTTGGGTCTTTTACAAGGAGAAACATTGGCCATTTCCCTGGCATCCTGATGTGTCTCCCACCCTCACCTGTGAGGCAGCCTCAGCTAATGAAAACTGGCTGAGCTCTTTTGACCTTAACTTTTTTCACCTGATTTGCTCCATCCCGACCAGGATGTGGCTGTGGCTGCACCCCTCCCTTACACAGGTAAAAGGGCTGGTGAGAGACAGCTGCTCTTTTGTCATGAAACTTCCCTTGCACAAACTTTGTCCTGGAGAAATGAGTTTGTAGCTCAAAGCGGAGCTGTAAGCACCAAGTTTTTTTCTCTCCTTTGCTGTTTCCTCTCCTTAGAGTGCGTGGGAAGGTGTTGACTGTTAGTAGGTCTAGTTCCTGCTCTTCCGTTAAACTGGGTCATCACAATTTACCCTCCTACCTGCTGTAAGGATTTGGGATTTTTTTCCTTCTCTACCCTTTGATATTACCCTTCTGCAACTCTCCGTCTCCTCCCCTTCATCCCCTTCCCCCTGTTTCCTCCTTACACTAAACAGGAGGAAAGTGGGTCACTTCATAATTGCTCTTCTCTATTTTAGAGAAACCCAGAGGCACAAAATGGAACAAACAGGTAAGTGTCACTAATTCAGGGGCGCTTTAAAGATATTTTCCTTTTGGATGTCTCCTGGGCTTGCTTCACCTGCTCTTTCTCCTTTGTTTCCAAACTCCTGATGTAATAACTAGTGCTGCTGTCTGGTTGTGTAGGTAAAATTCAAGTTGAGACCAAGTGACTTGGGATGCTGAAAGTAAGCATATTGCACATTTTCTTCTCCCTTCTATACATTTTTTGGTTCAATGGAATGAAAAAATTTTATGAAGGGGATTAATCGTACTTAAATATGCCAAGGAGGGAGTGATTCAGTGTTGATGCAATAATTTGCAATAACCTTGGGCATCCATAGGAGTGATTCAGAAAAAGAAGGAAAGGCTTCCTCACTCATTAAGTCTTTTATCTGTGATCTGCCTGCTACACAACAGGACTTTAGATCATCCTCAGTTAGACAAAACAAGAGATGTGCAGTCCAGTCAAGCATACAATTCTATTTTTTTTCTTAATGTAGGCACAGTCCCAGGGATACTTTTGCCCCTGAGGCCTCATTTTGTCAGGGCCATTATCTGCTGCTTTCAGTGAAAAACTTAATGTTAAGCTGAGTCCCTCTCTGAGGAGAGAGTTGGAGCCTGCTTCCAAGAGTGGCGTTAGATGATTTCTAGGGTTAAGGGCCTCAGTAGCTGAGGGTGAGGCCTTTGGCAGACAGGTATAATGCTTTTATTATTTTTTTTTTCCTGAGATCCGTGGTTTACAGATCCTAGGACTGTACTGCTCACCATTAGCTTTCACACCACATGGATAATTAATATGGAGTATGTCAGACAAATGGGATTGCTTTTCCTTATAGAGCCCATGAGTGTTACTGCCCATCACAAGATCTTATTGTAGGTTTTAGTTTTGACTTTTGGATAACACCTTTTGCTCCAGTTTTCACTCTGCCATGCAAGAAAATGTTCTCTCTCCTTGGCCAATCCTCTTGCTATTTGCTGTGCAGAGTGGAGGATGAGGCCAAGCTCTAGAAGAAGGGCAGGGACCTCGGTTTTGCTCCTAGCCTGGATATTGAATAGCTGTACCATTCTGGAAAAAGTCACTTCCACCTTGAAAATTGGTGCTTTGGGCTGAGCTACAAAAACATCAGCCCTCCTGTGAGCACTGCCTGGCACAGTCCTTGATGGTGTTTCTCAGAACATGATGCTCTTCCCCTATTGAAACGGGGGTTGAATCTGTCTCTGCCTCTCTTCCTGTTGCTTCTTCCTCCCTATTAAGGTTGTAAATATTTCCATCTTCATGTATTGTTTACTATACATCTGCCCAGCGGGACTTGGTGCTGCCTCTGTAATCTATCTCTCCAAGGAGAGCCTGGAAAGCCACCAGTGCAACTGCCTGGAGAGGAGGTTTGTGTTTGTTAGGCAAAAGGAAGGTATAAGCTTGCTGATCTTTTCAGACACTCATTTCTGTCACTAAGGGCTCTTGGGAAAGCTTGATGTGTCTGTTTGATCTCTGCCCAAAAAGGGACTGCATCAGACAGGGAACCCACTCCAGGGGAAATGGCAAGTGTTCCTCTGGGCCGTGATGTCAGCTTTGTCACATGGATGTGCATCTGGAATAATTCAGGTGACTCAAAGGAGGCCAGGTTTATTCTGTACAATGGGACTGAGTTTTAAGATAGACCAAATATGTAGCTTAAGGTGTTAACCCTTTTTGTTCCTCAGATTCCATGTACATTGCAGTAGGTTTAAAATTGCTCCTGGCAGTATTCCTCAGCCTTGTTTGAAGCAAAAAGGAGTCTAATGCATCCTTGGTCTAACAGGAATACTCTCTGAGGATTTATGGGTCAATGTCTTCATATATCTCTAAAATGGGAGTGAAAACTGCCCTGGTAACTTCCTGAGAGTTATTTCGATTTCCCCTCCTAGTGTTCTGCAGATAATTTATATTTTTTTAAATTGATAAACTTGCTGAAAATTACAAGTGAGGGAAACAAATCTGTCAAGGACTCCCCATCTTCTGAATGTGGAGTGTTTTTTCTTCCTTCACTCTCCTAAAACACTTACAAATGTTCAAAATATTTTGAGAAACCAGTGCTCCTCTGAAGAAAAGTGCTTCTCAGCCTAATTCTTGCCCTTGATGTTTTCAAGGTGTTCTAAGGAGTGTTCTTTGACCTGCCTGTTTCTAAAATATGCACAATTATGGTCTCCTCTTGAGTAATGAGTGAGCCTTGCTCTCACATGAGGTATATGCATAATATGAAGCTGCATCTGAGATGTCAGTTTACTGCTGAATCTACATTTTTCATGCAAGTACTGAACACTGGAGTGTGATAACACTTGACCACCTGCACTGCTGTGAAGCCCAGTCCTGGTGTGGCAGGGGGTGTTATGGGTCAGGCCTGGGTGTGTTGCCATGCTGAGGAGCTGCTTTCATGTTGCCTGATGGAGGTATGCTCTTGCAGTGTAAGAACATGAGAGGAAAGCACTGGAGAATGTGGAGACCTGATCCAAAATTTCCTGTGGGCTTTAACACAGGTCTGCTGGCAGCTTTGGACTGAGGGATGATATGGATTCCTGTTGGATCACTTATAAATAGTTCCCTAGAGATTCTCTCTTATGCAGCAAAAATCCTCATTACTGGAAGACTGTCTGAGCAACCCACCCACCAGTCAGACTGCAGCTCTCACACTTGCCAAAAAAAGAGACCCTTTATTAAGAGGAGTCCCTCAGAGCCAGCCCAGACCACAACTGAACACCCCCAGGTGAGGATGAAACTTACCCTGGGACCTCTGTTAAGCCCATTACAGCCCTTATCAGGCTCATCTGCCTTTCCAGATCCTCTCAGTGCCTACAGCAGTGCTTCCTTTCTTGCTGTGGGCCTCAGAGCAGGCCTGTGGCATTTTTGTCTCTGACTCACGTCAGAAATGCTTTTGAAAGATATCCAGAGACTTGGTCTTACTCATGATCTCCCTGCACCTTTCCAAGGTGAAGGGATGGAGTTAAAAGATGACTAGAGAAATAATGATCTCTTTTAATTGTTTATTATCTCTTTTTTTTTAGTGTGGCTGCTACAGCTGAAACAATGTAGTGTTCCTCATGACCAGGATGATCCAGGTAACAGCAAGATTAAAATAGGCCTTTGCCTCTGGCATTCTTCTTGCTCTTGTGGTCTCAAGAGATGCTGAGGATTGCTCTGCTGGCAGCTGGGCTCTTAGTTTGGCTGAGGCTGAGCAGAGGAGATGGGGTCTCCTATGTGCCTCTCTGCAGGCAGTGTGAGCCTTGGTGGAAGCAAAGGCGCAAGGTAAACTGAGCTGATGTCCCCCTGTGGTATAGGGTTAGAAAAGGGACTGTGTGGCCCTTTGTTGCTGATCACCTGGCAAGTGAGAGGGGCTGTATGGGCCTTGGAGCACCCCCAAGGCACAATGAGCTGCCGGGAAGCTTCTTTCCTGCACCTGACCTCACCATGATCTGGATTCATGGTTTGCTATTTGACTTTTCCTGCACCTGGAGGATGGAGGTTAAGCCTTTGCAGTATGGCTGTTGACCAGTTATTTTTTCTACAGCTCAAGGAAGGCCAAAAGTAAGGTTTAATGTCTAGGCTGATTCTTGGCTTCTGGGTGACAGACTGCTGGGACTTGGCTGCTTGTATCAGGCTGAGGTTTGTGCAGGAGAGCATTTGAGAAGAGGCAGGAAGAGGTGAAGAATTGAGGATGGAGCAGAGTCCTGTATGAGCAACTGAGTTGAAGCTGTGAGGTCTGTCTGATTGCAAAAGGACAGCTAGTCAGGAAAATTCTTATGGTGTTTGCCATGACACAGTGGTTGGGCAGGGGGTTGTGTGTGTTACCTGCTCAGGGACTGGGGTGCTAATGCTGCCTCACTTGATGTGCTCCACTGTCAGCATTTGCCTTGTCCTTGCCACAAACTTTGTGAGCCCTTACCTGTCAGGGGATCCCAAGCAGCCACCCAAGTGTTTTGTGGGAGTGGATTATTCCTGGGGTGTTTTCAACCACACAGCATGCATGCAAACAAGATCAAGATGTGCTGAGGTTTATATCTGACTTGTTTGTAATAGTTCAAGGAACAGGAGAGGCTTCTGCCTGCTCCAGAAGCAGGCAAGCAATGTCCAAAGCCATATGCAAGATGAGTCTGGACATGAAAATAGCTTCGTTGCAGCTTGTCTTTTGTGCCTGCTTGTGCCACTGTTGAGGAATACATTCAAGGCAGGTAGCTCAGGGTGAAGCTGCAGATTGAGTTCTGGAGGGGTCAGCACCAGTTCAGGGCCTCTTGCCCTCAGGCTCCTGCCCTCCTCAGCTCAATCTGCAGCTCCACCCTGAGCTACCTGCTCTGAACATATTCCTCAATAGTCAGGATGCTCCTCCTGCCTCCCCAGCCTCGCCCCAGTGTGATGCAGATCTTCTGGCTGGCAGAACAGCAGGGAGCAGAGCTGTTCCTGTTCCCAGTGGGCAGGATCCTTGGAAGGCAGTGAGCTTTCATGGAGCTGGAAAGGTCTGCAGGGAAGACCCACAGAGGCTAGTTAAGCTCTTCACTGTCAAGTCTCTTCACCCAGAGGGTGGTGGGGCACTGAACAGACTCCCCAGGGGAGTGGTCACAGCACCGAGGCTGCCAGAGTTCAAGGAGCATTTGGACAACACCCTCAGGCACAAGGTGGAATTCTTGGGCATGTCCTGTGAGGAGCCAGGAGTTGGGCTTTGATCTTTGTGGGTCCCTCCCAACTCAGAATACTCTGTGCTTCTGTGATTTGATTTGGTTTCTGAGTGTCCCCTTGCTCCTGTGAGTCACCTGGCACGTGGCCGTGATGCTCTCTGTGTCAGCACTGGAGCCTGTCTGTAGAAGGAACCTTCAGCTGATCCCAGCTGTCCTGCACAAAAAGCCCAGCAGGTTGGCAGAATCGATCATGCTAAGGCAGAAATAGCTTTGTGCTGGAGCCAAGGTCCTTTCAAGGTAGGAGTCCTTCATTTGGGTGATTTTAGCAGCACTGGGCTTGTTGGTAATCTCAGCTATTTGAATTCATTGGGAGTCCAGCCCCAAATACATGGTACTCAGGGAAATTAAAAATAATCCCTTTGGAGCACATATTTGCTTTCTAGCTCTCAGCTACGTGAAAGCTGTGCTTCCAGCACTTACACCTCCAGCCACAGCTGGTAGAAAAGGGACCAGAGATTGTCACAGTACAGAGCTTGGCAGAGTAGGAGCTGCCCTGCTGGTGTCGGGGGAGTTGGATCATATGCTGCCTCCTAAGCTTTGGAGGCTCCTCCCAGGAATTTTCCATTTTTTCCCTGCTCCCCACACATGTGCTTCTGATAAGAGCCAGAATGTGGCCCTGCATGGATAGGGCAGCATTGCTGTGCCCTCTTGTGTTGGCCCAGGGGCCATCCAAAACTTCCAGCTCTTACTACTCTATTACATAGATGACCATTCATAACACAGCCTTATTCACATTGAAAGCTGGAGAAACTTCTGGGTGTGCTAAAGGTACTGGAGCTTTTCTCTTTCACTTGATCTGCTTGGTGACATTGATTGGTTTTGCTGGGGGGAGGGTCAAGGCTCTGTACAATTTGTTGTTTTTATCTTCCTCCGTAAACAGATAATAATTAGCAGAGGCTGAAGGGAGGAGCAGCCTGCATGTATTAATATCTGGCATGACATTTCCTTGTGGAAATGGAACTTACCTGTACGAAGAGTCAGCCCTAGCACTGTTTTCTTCCCGCATACAGAGCTTGGGATGCTGCCATCCTATGCAGCAGTCCCACTGCTTATTTGGCAATAAGCAAGTGAGGCCTTGCCTGATACTGGGTATGAATCCACAGTAGGGAGGAATTCTCCCACACACTGCCAGGGAACAGATTTATTGCCACATATCCACACACGGTACTGAATTCACCTAAGTCCCCTCTAATGTTCTATTTTAATTGCTTGTCTCAGCCAGCTGATGATAAATCAGACTTAAATTTGCAGTGGGGATTTGGAGGGTAAGGATTGAATGAGATTTTATTGATATTATTGCAAAAGGCCTTTTCTATCTTTTCTGGGTAAATGAAGTCTATCCTTTTGGTTGTATTAAAGATCTTTCAGAACCAATCTGCCAGCATCCCTCTCTGCACACTGAGCAATCACTGTGCAGACTACTGCATCCCCAGCCAGCAGAATGCTGCGTGCTGGCTGGAGCCCTCAGCTCCACCTGCCTGCACTGAAAATCAGACTGCAGGGAAGAACTTCTGCTAGAAGTCTCTTGTTTTCTCTTTGTTTTTGTGGGTTTTTTTAAAACCCATTCTGTAGAGCTAAATTGTAGTTTTGCAGTGCTTGTGGGCAGGCATCTGAAGAGTAACGAGAAGTGGCATGTGAAACAGTTCTCCCTCTCTTTCAATGCAGGAGAAGTTGCAGGCCATAATCTGAATTTTTGCATTACAGTTCAGCTACTGAGTTTTATAAATTCCTTTTTTTTAAACATTCTGTAGAAATCCTATATTTTTCTTTCCTGGTATATAGCCTTCTCCAGGAGGGGCTTTTGGCAGTGGTGGGTGCATCATAATTTGAATGTAACACTGTCAATTAGAAATGAACATGGCAGCAGTGCCTAAAGCAAGACAAATCCCATCTTCTCCTGTGCTATATAATATACGTAATGATGAAGCTACTCATGCCCCCATGAGTTTGTGGTCTAAAATAGGCAAGACTGGCAAAAGGCAGTAGGAAGTAGCCAGTTCTGGTCTCTGCTTTTCTGCTTTCAGTAAATTTTCCCTGTAAGTTGACAACTCCAAGACTGTGCAAGGTAATGGTTATGATTAATCCAAGAGACCTGGGAGGTATTTAAATTTAAACTGATGTGCTTCAGATCATAATTCAGATTCTCTCTGAGGAAGAAATTATTGATCTTGATTTTTTTCTTTGCTTGAGAGAGTCTTGTAACTGCCTAACTGGGGAGATGATGGGAAGATAAAGCAGTGCATGCCTCCTCATTTCAGATCCTCCTTGGTATCTGGGGCAGGGCTGCCACCAGTATGGTATGGATAGATGTCCTGTGTTGGGCACATGTGGTAGGACAGTGCAGCCACTGCTTTGCTAAATGGCCTTGCAGACACCAGCCAGGATGTGGGCAGTCCCTCGGGTAAAGATGCAGCAGCACATCAGAATAGGGCTTAAAATAGCAATTAGAAGCAGTTTTGTGGTGGGCAATAGCTCAGGTCACACAATAAACACCATGGATTTTGGGCAGTGGACAGAAACATTGAGGAATCTCCTAATGGCCCTTGAACTTAAAACATCAGATTTAACCCATGGGCTTCAGAACCCAAACCTGTGGAGTGACAGTACTTTGCTGTGGCAACTCTGAGCCAGTGTGCAGACTGGGAGGCCTGTGCCAAGAGTCATGATCAATTTTTCTATCAACTTAGGTGCTCCAAAAGGCTGCTTACATGGATCACTGGGGTTGGGCTCTGTGTAGATAAGTCTGTGTCAGTGAAGTATCAGTAGGTTAACATAGATGAGGGAAAGGAAGGGAAGACAACAGCCAAACTAGGCAAGATTTTTTTTGTAGGAAAAGCCCATGCTAATAAAGGCATGAGCTTGATTCACAGTTTGCAAAACAATTTCCAAGAACCTGGTTTGGCAGGACAAACTGTTATTCACTTATCTAACATTTTTTTCCTAATTGTATAGTATTTTTCATTGCTAGGTCTGGCAGTTTTCACATGAACCTGTTTGGGTGCTGAGTAGTCAAACAATGTAAATGAACCCCTGAATTCTCAGTGCTTACTGAGACCAATAAAGTACAAACTCTTTCTGATGGCTCCCTTCCTGAGACAGTGAAACAGGTCCAAACTGCCTTCATTCTCTGTGGAAACTGCAGGGCAATGGGAGGAATGAGGCAATGAGATTCCAGTTCTGCTGCAATAAGCTTTGCAGGTAAATCTCCCTATATGTGGATTACCTTTTGTGATCTGAGAAACGGTGATTAGATTTCTCTCTTGAGATCTAAAGCCTTTGTTTTCATCATTCTGCACATCTTGACTGGAAGATGAAATATCCGATCACTGTGTACAAGTGAAACTCAGAGGTCTGGTTTGGGGAATCCACTTGTGTACTGCAAAGTTTCCATTTCTGTTCTCCCAGGACTGCTGGTTATGATTCAGTGGACACAGCAATTATTTTGTCTTTAATTTTTAAAAAGTTTGAGTTAGGATCTCAGTTCAATTTCTATTTTGTACAGCAAAAGATGAGAGCTCTTGACATATCCCAAGATATTAGGAAATGTAAAAAAGGTGGAGAACAGAAGTGTATCATAAAAGGTGAAATGTGAAAATTTTGGATGGGGATGTGACAGTATCTTTCTGGGTAGGGAGCTGGATGTTCATGTCCAGTGGTTTTTGTACAGAAAAATACTGGGATCTGGGAGAGAGCAGGTGAAGCAGGAACATGCTCGGTTTTGTCTGCTTAGCCCTCATTAGAAGTCAAGCAAAAAAAAAAAAAAAGTATCTTGATATTGTGGAATCCTCAGATCTAAAGAAAAAACAGCAATGGTGCATTCATGGAGGGAAGGAATTTGGGGAAAGGGGGAGTACCTGGGTGTTACCCCTCGAAGGTGGAGGCAGAGATTGGTCAGAACAAGTATCTTAGCTTGGCTGTACAGTGGTACGTTAAAAAATAGGTAAAAATCACTGCTTTGTTCTCTAGAGGAAGGCAGTAACTCACGAGGGGACTTTTTACCATCTGGACTCGCTACTTTTTTGATGGCAACCTGGGATTTAGTCTTCATCTTCCACCAGTTTAATGAACTTTTGAGACAGAGAAATCTGTGAGAAGAGGAATTCTCTGAGCTGCCATATCAGAGAGCACAGTGACAGGGACTGTCCTGCTTGGGCAGAGGTTGCAATTTCCTCCATGAAAAGGAGAATTTGTACAGCAATGGTCTCATCTTGCCTCAGCAGGAGGCTGGAGAGATTCAAAGGATGTATTTGTGGTGAGTTATTACAGCTGTTCCTCTCCCGTGGAACACAGTATGGTTAAAAGGCAAAACATTGCATAGCCTGGGACTTGTGGGTACTGCTGTTGTCTTTCCATGTCATTTTCATCCAGGCTTTGAAGCCTGGTGTTTGATAGGGACTGTAGCACATTTCCTACAGTGCCCCAGGGAAACGTGTGAGACACAGCAGTGATGCTTACGAGAGCAGAGGTTGCTTGGTGGCAGGTTTGTTGTTTTCAGGTGGTGCATTTTGCTCTTCCATGAGTCAAAACCAACTAGGAATATTATACTGAAAATATCTTGAAGCCTGCCTCAGGGGACATGCTGACTTCTTCATAAAACACAAGGGTGCTCAAATAAGAAATGATATAAACAGTAGATAATGGGATAAAAATCCCAGGTGGAAGTGAGCTAAAAATTGTAACTGGCCCCATTATCTCCTCTTCACTTCCAAGGCATGATTTATTTGATGGAAGAAGTCCAAGTGTGTTATATTTGCCATTCTTGGAGCATGTAGGCCAAGACTGATTTGTTGACTTGTGTTAAGGGAAGGGATTGGCTTTAGTGTAACTTGTGCTGTAGCAGCATGGCCTAACCAGCACCAAAACTCAGGTCAGAAGAAATAGGACTGTGTGTACAAGAAGGCCCTGCTGTCCTCATTTTTTTTCAGAGAAACAAGTACTTTTCAGAAGCCTAGTGAAAATAAATAATGAAAGGGGTACTGAGATCAAGAAAAATAATCTGTGCTGACATTTCATCTATGGATACTTGAAATACCGCAAGAATCTGAAATCCACTGGGGGAAACGAGTCTGAAATGACAGGGCTGTGCAGGAGTTGTTCCGAGAACTGAAGGAAGACACAGAGTTAAAAATAAAACAAAGCAAGGGAATATGCTGCAGTAACTTAGCCCACTCTGTATTGCTTTTGTATAGGTGTGGGGGAGAAGGCAGGCAGCAACTGGCTGCTTCAGAAAGCCTATCTTTATTAAGCCAAATTTCAAAAAGCCAAACCAGTCAATATGAGGTGTAAAACCCCTAAGATCTCTTCTTCTGATGGAGCATGTATTTTTCCTCCTTTTCTTCCCTTGCACTTCCTGCCCCAACAGGAGAGAGCCCAAATGACTCTTCCTCCAGCATCATTTTTCTGGAGTCCTCTTCGGTTCCTGGCATACACAACACGGGAGAAACCAATTAGAGGCCTGACCCTGAATGAATTCTTAATTGCAGGTTTCAACCCAGTATGAAGGGGACTGATATTATTATTGGCAGTTGCTAACTGGTATTGAGACAGAATCACACTTAAGTCTACTTTCTGGGGAAAATCCATCATGACAGCACCTATTTATGTGACCTCTATTTTTGGCAGCTTTCTATTTGTTCGTGTTTTTCTCTGCAGTGCTCTTGGGGTACCCAAGAGAGGTGTCTGTGTTCCCTGGGGTCCAGCAGAGCAGACCACATGGATTTTTCCAGCTGCAGAGTCCTTGGAAGCAGTGTGGTCTGAACAAGCCCATTGCTTTGTTCCCTCTTAGAGCAAAAGAAGCCCTTTAATCCTTCAGATGATGTTCCAAAGCACAGAGTATTGATGATGGGAGGGATATAGACAGACTGACAAAAAGATGCCTAGGAAAGGAATGATCACCTTCCTGAGGAAGAGATGTGGGGTTGGTTTCTGTGTCACTGTTCACTGCCAACGTGTCTTATCCTAGTCCTTCTCAATTCATGAAGTGAGGAGAGTTCCCTTTAAGCACTAGGCCTCTCCCAGAGCCAGCCAGGGCTGGTAACAAATCTTTGTGTGGTGTGAATGCCTTTCAATAACCTTCAGATAATTTCATCAATCACTGAATGGACACCAATGATCTTGGACAGCTGAAAGTGTTGTCATGGGTGAATGATCCCACTCCTGTTACCAACTCCTTTCAACAACTGTTCCCTTTACAGAGCACCCCCACATTATGACTGCATAGAATGTATAGAATATTGGCGTCCTACTGAAAAGAGGAATGAAAATGCTGGGATAGTTTGTCTGCTGGCTTTAGAGGAGCTGCATAGATGGCACTGAAGGTGGGTTATATTGTGTCTCTGAGGGAAGAGACTTGGTGGATTGGCTCCTCACTTGTGTCAGAAGAGATGTTGAAAGCCCCTGTGCTGTGTAGGGTACCAGGGCCCTGTGTTTACACACAGGTTAGCTGAACTCCAGTCTCCTCTTGCTGAACCAGATCTTAGCCCCTAGGCCAGACCAAAACCAGTCCTGAGAACCAGCAGAGTGACAGTATCAATGTTTGACATCTCTTTCAGAGGACAAGACTGATAAATCTGCAGCTTTGTCTGGGCCTGAGGCAACCAAATCCCCAGGCATGGTGGGCCAGTGAGGCTGAGCTTTCCAACCAGCCTGGAGCCTCAAATCTTCAAGATAGCTGTGTCTATTCCTGGGTCTAGTTTGGTAGAGGCTCTCAAAGTGCTGGTGTATGTATGTGGATGTAACTGCTGTCCCCTGAAGTTACCCAAATTCTGAGGATCTGACTCTCCTACAGGAAGCAGAGTGCCAAAGGCTACTGTCACAGTAAATTCCTTAAGTGTCCACAAGATGTCTTATCAAAAGCAACCTTACGCTGCTCCAACTGATGGTTTGAGGGTGAAGTTCAGCAATGCCCTTATTGCTCACCTGGGTCCAGGTAAATGGTGCGTGTGGCAGGTGAACACACTTGTCTACAACTGCACTTATAAGAGAGTTTCCCTTTTGCCTTTTTAATAGTTGTATTTGCCCTGTTAAGGGGATGGCAGTGGATTTAGCAATATTTTTCCTTTTTTTGCACCCTTACTCATGTCTGCCCATGTGTTGGAGCAGCTGTCCTGTAGTGTGGTGAGAAAGTGTGCAGGTAAATATTGATTATCTCTTTGTAGTAATTCAGAAAAAGACAGCACCTTACTTTTTACCTGCATTGCATCCCTTCTCTCAACTGGATTGGTTCCTGAGGAGTATCCTTAGGAGAGAAATCCTTATGTACGTAAATGAAATGGGCCTTTAAAATAGGTACAGAATTCCTGATAAAGGATCCCCAGAGTCCTATAACCATTTTGCTGCCTTCATTAGTGCCTAAAAAACAGGGGCTGTTGTGTGGGGGAAGGAAATGAGGTGGGAGGCAGCTTATGAGAGGAGCAATGTACCCTGCTAACACAGCTCATCTGAGCAGATACATCCAGGACCTCTGTGTCTCCTTTCACCTGCCTCATTCTGAGCAACCATGTTAAGAAGGACAAAAAAATATTTAAAGCTGTATGAACCAGAGTCCTATGGAAAAACAAGATCAATATCAGCAGAGCTGATGCTGCTACGGCTGGGAAGCCCACACAGCACCAGGATCAACACATCCCTGCCATGTGGCAGCATCTGCTGCAGCCCTGCCTTGGCACAGGTTCCAGTGCTCCTTTGCACTCTTCTTTGATCTGGTGCTGTGTTCAGCAGTGGGCACTTGATTAATTTTGTTTTCCTAGTGCTGGGGGGAAATTATGTGCAGCTGGAGGGGGAGGAGGAGCTTGCTTTAGACATCAGGTATGGGGAGATGCTACCTGTCCTTAGGGATTTTCTGATTCTCTCCAAAGTGCAGTACTTTCTCAGGAAGGAGCTAATCCTGTGAGACGCTGAGGGCCACCACGGCACTGACACGTGAGAGTGTTTTGAGGCCAGCAGTGCAGCACAGTTCACTGCAGTCTCAGCCCTCTCCTTCCCCTTTTGCTCTGTCAAAGCCAAGGCTGCTTTTCCTGCAGCACTGCCCTTCTGGCAACTGTGAATCTCTACTGTTTGCCATAACCTCAGTCTATCATCTGGGGATGCAGTAGTTAAATAAAAGTCTGAGCTTCTGCAAAACAACTGTGGGAGTCCCTGAGGCCACCGACGCTGCTTATTCCTCCCCCGGAGCCCCAGGGAGCAGATGCAGGGACTACGTACAGGCTTCTGAGGACAGCAGTATGAAAGCAGTTCGTGCAGTGGCCAGCAGGCTCCAGCTCGGTTGGAAACTGCCTGGTCCTGCATCAAATGCCAGTAAGTGGGATGGATTTCTCCTCGCCTTTCCGGGCTTGCAAAATTCATCCATCTTGTGACAGAAATGGGCGTGAGAAGAGCAAGGATCTCTTTCTGATTGAAAAATCCATCAAGATAGGGCTAATCGTTTAACCTAAAACTCTGATTATTTCCAGTAGCAGTGGTTCTTCCTCACCAGGATTTCTTCATCAGTCAGTTCTCTGCTGCTTTCAGGAAGACATCTGCCTGGTCCTTGTGATGGAAGTTGTAGTCTTTGCTCTCTGGGGATGGTTTCCCCTGAGTGGAGTATTGGTTCCCTGCCTTCCCTAAGGATAGTGTTTGCCTGCTTCTTGTTTTCCTCCCTGAGTGCCTGTTTCCAAGGGAAAGTGCTGGTTTATGGTTTATGATCCACTCTTGCCAAAGCCCTGGTGAGGGCGGTCAGAGCCCTTCCCAAACTGGTGATGTTCCCAGGTGATGTGGACTGCAGGCAGTGACTGCTGCTTACCCGGGGTATGCTTTGGGGCTTCCAGGAGCAGCAAAGCTCTTCTGTAAACTCCAGCAGAACACAGGCTGTATGTTGAGGTAATCAGCATCCTTGATCTTCTCCTCTGAGACCCAGCAGTCAGCTTATTTGCACTCTGTTGTGGCAAAAATACAAAGAAAACAAATATGAAAGATTATTTAATGAACTCTGGAAATGAATAATGAATACATCATCTTTAAGTGGTTCTTCAGGCTGCTACAGAGTGCTATCCTGAGATGTGAGAGCAGGAATCTTGGCTAATACAAAGGAGGGCAGTCATTTGGTTCCTGAATGAACAGCTCACAGGATGAATGGGACAGCTAATTGTTTCTTGAAGCAAACTTCTCAGACATCAGCGTGTCTAAGAAGGAGACTTGGCAGTGTGCTGAGCCTTAATTTTTAAACAGTGTGAAAGATGGGCTTGACTTACCATTGCTTTGAGTTGGTGTGATGCCCCTGACTTCACAGTGGAGAATTTGTAGCCCTCATGTATCACCTGCCTGGCTATTTGTTGGCACTGCAATGAGAAATGAAACACTAAGCAAGATTTTCCAGCAAGACTACAATTTTCTGGAAGATGCCATGCTGACAGAAAAGTAGAATATATGACTGACTTAAACTGATTTGTTACATGTCTTGTGTTAAACATATTATCTTGGCCATGATGTCCTAGCTTAGTGCTTATCTAAAAGCCAAGAAAGCTGTTTGAAACCTTCATCTATTGGGAGACTGGCTCACATTTCAAATAAGTTATACAGCATTTTTTCCTAGACTGAAAAAATTCAGGTTGGTTTTTAATTATTGCTTATAACTCAAAAGGGTTTTAGGATAGCTGTACATTTTGGGTTTGGTGTCCCTTGGAGTCCTTGGTGGATAGACTCATCATAGTGAAAACACTTTAGGCGTGGATGACTCAAGAAGTTTCCTTTTTAGAGCGTCTTTAAAATAACTTTCTTTGAATGAGAAAATCAGAAGGATTCTATAAAAAAAGCAAATGTGTATTTCAGTATGGTGTGAGTGTATGGATAAAAAAAAGCCAATGTAAGAATTAACAATCCAGGAAAATTAATAGCAAAGGTGCAAAGTTTTCAAGTTACCAACAAGGAAAAAATGTGCAAGCAGCCAGCAGCTCAGGCTTATCAAGGGAACTATTTATTGTGAGGGCATCTTTCCCATCTGAGGCTTGCAGAGGGGTCAGGGGACTGAAGTGGAGGTGGTGGTGGTTGGTGGAGGTGTGGGAGCCGTGTTGAGGATCAGAGTGCTGCCTTAGTCTGCTTAGCCCTTTCTGCCCTGCCCTCATGGTGCTGCGCCTGACCCCCACGATGTGATAGCTGGGTCTCTGGAGCTTGGACGAGCAGTTCCCTACAGGAGGAAAATTCCTTACCGAGACTCTTCTCCATCTCCACTCCGTGAAGGAGGCATTGGTTAGATGGTGTGGAAGCAGGCACCTCATGTAGGGGTCCCTGCCAAGCTCCCCAGGAGCCAGATGTTAGTGGCAAGTGGGTTTAAAGTAAGCTCTTTACTGAAGTGTGTGTGATGTGAAGAAAGCTTAACTTTTATTTTCACACTTGAGAGACTATTACAAACCAGTAAACTCTTTGGTGTGGCACATGGCTGGTTTTGCTGTGTGTGAGACACAGATGTAGTCCATAACCTTCCTTTCACATCAAAGTTTGCATCTAGCTTCAAGATCAAGTGTGGTTTTCTTAATTCACTCTTCCCTTACAATTCATTTCCCCCAGCTTAAAAATTAAGGGTTACATTTGTGTATTGTTGCACCTAAAGACAGAAATTTGAATTTTTAAACATGTCAGACATCTCTGTGAAATTGGGAGCTAGATCCCTAAATATCTTTTGAAATCTGGAGCTGTGCACCAGATGGAGAATCAGCACTTAAAGAGTAATTTCATGAAGGAAGTGGAGTGAAATTATTTCCTTTAGCAAATAGTTTCACAGCATGAAGAAAGAAAGCAGAGCCAGCATCTTGCACAGGGAGATCATGCTTATTCTCCCCCTCTTCATGCCCCTTTCCTACGGTTTTGGGGTGGGGTTTTTGTGGGTTTTTTCCCCTATGAATGCATCCAGGCCACATCATGGCACAATGTATGGAATGTGCCAAACTAGATATTGGTTGCTCTCTTATTGGCATCAGTTGCAGGTCAGAATGAACACTTTGTGTCCCCTGAAAGTCTGAACCCTTTTATGTCCTGAAGTGATTTGAGAGTAGATATAAATGTCACAGATACACTGAACAAGACTTACTGGCCTGCGGAATTAGTCCAAGATAATGTCAGAGGCTCTTCAAGGCAGGCTGATAATGTGGTGTGTCAGGCTTATGTAACTGGATATCTGTACCTGAGGTTATGTGCAAATGTGGGGGCTGCAGCTGGGGTCAACACCCCAGGAAATGGACAGGAAAGTCCCATCAGCTGCCAGTGTCAGAGTATGGAAGACTGGCAATGTCCCTGGTAGGGGAAATCCAATCCCTTATCATCTCTGAAGACAATAGTGATACTGCAGATTGTCAGGAGTTAGTCCTGATCTAGACAGCCTAGAAGAGATCTCTAAGGTTTCCTTATCCTCAGTGCTGGGGATATGTGCAGTGTGCAAGTAAGCTTTTTGCAGTGTCTGGGAGGGAAATGAAACTTTCTAGACAGGTGGAGCTCATCAGTTTTCAAAAAAACAGCTTCTGCTTAGAGATCAAACAACTGCCATATGGTGTTGTTTTTTCCTATAGCGCAAACATATTTAGCTCTGCCAGGAGAAGTCTGGGGAACTGATTGTCAGTGGCCACATAGGATATGGCTAAACTTGGATTAAAACACTACCAAGGTATGGTGCAGCTTTGGAGAAAGGAGCTGAATGGCAAGTGTGGGAGGGAGTGATGCAGGGGGTCACTTAGGGAAAGAGGTACTGCTCGATTTAACAACAGCTTTATTTTATGAAAGCCTGGCTGCTGCAAAGATACAGGTGTAAAAAAATAAATTAAAAATTCTAGAACCTTTTATATAACTAGACTCTTTCACCAAGCTCTGAATCAACATTATTTCAGTTTAAAATAAAACCCCAAACAAATAATTGCATGTTACTGCTCTCATTCTTGGCTATAAGATGAAATCTCATTAGGAGCTGCAATAACAGCACGTCTAAGAGCAAAATTTGGCTTAAAATGCTTTCACTTTCACAACACCCACTATTCATTTGAATGTTCAAAGTTGCTGCAAAACATTTTTGAAAATTAGCTATTAGCTACATACTGTAGTAATTTGTCTAGTGACAGCCATTTCACAGAACAGCTACACTGTAATAAACTTTTTGCAGTACCTTAAATTTGTCTTGTTATTGTCTATCAAGTGTTGTTATTGCTAAACTTGTTCCAGTGCTGACTCAGTTGATGAGCATAATTTTACCATGTAGGCAGCCCTAATTCGTGATGATCTGGGGTTTCGCATAGTATCTAGAACCTTCCTCAAAAGCCATTTTGCAAGTGACTAAGACAGCCATGAAAAAAGATCTTTGAGCTTGAGGTTTGTGCTATAAATGCAAAGCAGCATTTATTATTTGGGCTTTACAAATGCGGTTTTAATTTTGCCTTTATCAATACTTCATTAATAAAGAGGGCCGTGTAGGAACCGTTTGTTTCTCTGGGCTCCCAGTAGCTTTCTGTGTCACATTAGGAAAAGAAAAAAATAAAGCAAAGCTTATAGCGTTCAAGACAGCCTGAAAAAATATTTTTCTTTTTCTTGGCCTCCCTTCCCCCTTCCAGGCTTTCTGCTCCAGTAGCT
Organism: Corvus cornix cornix; assembly: GCF_000738735.6. Lineage (NCBI taxonomy): Eukaryota > Metazoa > Chordata > Aves > Passeriformes > Corvidae > Corvus > Corvus cornix. The sequence goes on along the minus strand of NC_047056.1, from coordinate 5,692,992 downwards.
TGTATTGTAGTCATACTATGCTTGGAGTGACTTGAGAGCATCCCTAATGCTGCATCCCTGGCACCGTAAGCAAATAAACTATTTTTGTGCAGCAATCTGTAAGCTGCACTTCAAGAAACATTTCCTTGTCTGCTGACAGACACGCGGGAAGGCTCAGTGAGGTTTGAGCAGAGAGGGCACTGCCAGAATGAGGAAAGTTGTCACCTGGAAAGATCAGGTTACAGTGGGTTTTCCCTCTCTGTCCATCAGCACTTTGGGAGTGAGGGGTTGTGCTGCAGCACTGAGCCACTGTTGTCCATGTTCACATTTGGGGTGTGTGCCATGGAGAGTGCAGGAGGAGCAGGGAAAGGCCTTGCAGGATGGCTGGTGGCTGTGGCAGACAGGTACCAACACAACATTCTGAAGTGCGTGAAAGGTCAGGGATGGCACCTTGAAGCACAGCCTGGTGATTCAGAGTTGGCGATACCCGAGTGGAACTCGGTTTTATGCAGGTCGTGTTCCAAATTTGATCACAAGAGGAAATGTGTTTTAACACAAGTTTTGATCTGAAGAGGAAGTTGCCTTCTCCCTCTGCCACTTGTATCATCTCTGGTGATGAACAGGGTAGGTGGGGACTCTCACACCTGAGGTCTGGCAGGAACAGACTCATCCCCCTGGAGTGACTGGCACCAAGGTTAACTGCAGAGAGGGTGTTGGACACCTGCAGGGTGGAACCAATGGCAGGGTGAGATTTCACAATAAGTGGGATTGCTTTGTCCTTAGATCTGTCCTGCCAAGACAAAATCCTTTCCTTCTTGGAAAACCACAAGTCTCCCTGCCCTGAAGTCACATCTGGCATCCAGGAAAGCTGCTTTTTCCTTTGCTTTCATTTCTAGAGAGTTTCCTGTAACTCTCTTTGGATTTTAAGCTGAGTTTGTTGAAGTCTTATGTTCTTTCCTTCTCCCTTTAGTATTTTACAGGAGTCTTTTTGTTTCCCTGCCTTTTGTTAGAGAGCAAATTGCTCCTGCACCATTGGAGCTGTGGCTTGCTGTGCTCTTTGTACGAGATGGTTTCAGAGAGTGGAGGATTGGATCAGACCTGTTGACTACTCTCCCCATAAGCCATTTGAGGCTTTAAGGCTCACCTGCTTTTTAGTAAATCAGAGTTGACACTGGCTGACTTCAATACCAGTGGAAGCTTTTCCTCTGCTTCTTGGGCTTTGTGGATGGGCTGTTGGCAAGTGTTCCTGACTGCAGCTGCTAAAGCCTTATCCCTCTCTCTGTATGGAGGTGCAGAAGTTGCCTGGTGAGTCCCTGGGGTCTCTTGCTGCAGTGTCAAAAGCTTGTTTCATTGCAGGAATGGGGCAAAGTCTGCAGTTCAGTGCACTGAAGTTAGAGCTGACTTTGCTGGGGGAATTGATACCTGCAGTATAATGTGTGAGCTGTAACCAGAGGTCTGATGTCCCAGTTAGCTCCAGTTCATATGTGAGAATGGCACTACTATTATCAAGGATAAACCTACCCTGCATCCTATTAAAAAGCCAGCAAGACTCCCTCAGATCTTATAAACACTTGTGTTATGCTGCTGACTGCTGGTTCTTGAGGCCGGCTTGAACTGAAGCCTAGGGAGGAGCCAAGAGGTGGAGGAGAGCCACTCTCCCTCCCAGAGTGGTCTGGCCTGGGGTGGAATTAACCTCTTTGTTCAGTGCAGAGGAAAGAAACATTCAAAGCAGGCCAGGGCTGACCTACATTTGATCCTTGCAATGTGCAAGTTCTGCTTCCTGCACTTTTTCTTTTGTTCCTAGGAGGTAAGTGCTTTGAGGCATTGCTGTGTGTTTTGTACAGCAATGCTTTCCTTCCAACAGGAAAGGATAATTTGAAGATTGTTATTTCTGTTACAGGAAATCCCAAAGTCTAATTAAAAAAAGGGAACTTGTTCTTGTGAAGTCTTCCAATATCACAGGATTAAATCTCTCTTTAGATTCTGACGTTGGGAATGGGATGATTGCCACTGATCTCTCATACATGCTGTGTGCTTTGGAATAGGAAGTTTTGCCAAAGTCTCTCCTCACCACCAACCAAATCTCAGTGAGTGGGGAAGAGAAATGTGGTCTGTGCCAGCAGGGTGAGGGAAGTGCCAGGGGGATGGGTTTTCAAATGTCGGGTAATGTGGCTGAGAAAAGTGTGGATGTTTCCCTCTGCATGTGAGATAATGGAGAGAGCAGAAATTGGTTATTCAGAGGACAAGAGGCGATTCAGAGGAGCATATGGTAGTCCAGGGCAGAGCTGTGCCAATGCTTTTTTCCCCCTGCTCCCTTCTGTCTGTTTTCTGGAGGAATGAAGGCATGGGTGAGGAAGGACACGAGGACAGCTTTTTGGGATTGAACAAGGCTTTTGACCTTGAACAAAATATCTGCATTTACAGAATTGGGACCTGAGGCTTAAATTGGGAGAGCCACTCCCAAGCCCTAAGCGATGGATTGCTCCCTTACACCTTCCCCACCCTTTCCTTAGCGACCACTACCCCCAAGCTGCTTTGAGCCTTTAGTTGATGGAAATCAGAGTCTGAAAAGACCCTTCCTTAAGCGGGGGAGCACAGGCAGCTGCCTGAGGCCATGAGCCTCTCCCAGCATCACTGGAGCACTGGTGGTGCTGTGTTAGGTTTACCCCAAGAGATGCCCGGTGCTTCTTTCATGGCTCCTACAAGAAGGGGCACTGGCAGACTTCAGGAAATATTGGGGCTCTTCAAGGATGTTTTCTACCAGAGACTGACTAGGCCTCTTGGTGCTTATCTTCTGGGAGTCATCAGTGAAGAAGGGCATTGTTGTTGCTGCCTAATTACATATCAAAGCCTGTGTTTTGTTTGACTTTCTCAGTGAGGAAGGGGCTGGAGAATGTGCAGGGGAGGATGGACAGAAGTGGCCATTCCCAGCAGTCTCCCTGCTGCAAGACCAGCTACCCCGGTGGTGGCACAGTGTGCGTGCCCTGGCTGGTGCATCGTGGTGTTTGCAGACGTGACTTGTCCCAGCTGACGCACTGCAGAGGGAAGCAAAGCTACCATGTGCAGAGCCCAAGATGTCTGCAGGCAGCAACATCTTCACAAGGTCCCGTCTGTAGCAGGACTCAGCCATGAAACTGAACTGATCTAGTTTGCCTTGCCAGCTCTTGACACAGGCAAAATGCTATCCAGTCACAAATCATTTCCATGAGGGCACTTGGTGCCTTTTGACTGGGTTTCGTCAGCCAGCACCTTTTCCCTTCTGTGCAGATACCCAGGTGAACTCAGCTGAGCAGCAGTAAATACCTTGGGGGCAGAGAGCAGCCTGACCTTATCAGTGGATGTGTCCCTTTCATTTGATGGATGCTGAGGTTATGGAGTCAAGGGTAAGAGATGGAAAACAGTGTTTGCTGGAGCAGAACATCAGCTCCTGCCACGTTGCCCCTCCTGCACAGTGAAATGAAGCTGTGACCAGGACCAGAGTGCAACTGGCCAGCTCCAGGTTTTGTTATAATGTTGAGTTCAGGTTACTGGTACAGCCTGGCTTCTGCTGCATCCCAGCTTCTGAGAGCTTAACTGCTTCCATGCCTCGTGTGCTGCTGTAAAAAAAAAAAAAGGGAAAGAACTAGAAACCCATCTGTCCTGTTTCGTGGCATTGCATTTAACACCCACGTGGGGCTGAGACCTTTTGATTAGCTTTACCTTGCTTTATGGACTTGTAGAGCAGGGAACTGTTGGACACCTGGGTCAGGCAGTTATGTGCTGGCCCTGTTTAGCTTTCTCTCTGTAATACCTCGTGCTGTGCAAGCTCCAGCTTTGCTTAGATCCTGCACAGTGCCCTTCCTGTGTCCAAGTCCTACTCAGTTGTGAACAGTCAGCACAATTTATTTGCTGTGGAATATAACCTGTCAGCAGATTTTTCTCCTTCCTCATGTAAAGGCTGAATCCAACGCTGACAGTGCTGCCACTGTACTCTGCATTATAAACTCTTCCAAGCAGGGATTTGCACTTCCGAAGCGTCTTCCTCTGTCCCTCTCTAGTGGCCAGCACATGAGCAAAGATTTATGAATTTCTATCACCAGAACAGTTTGCAGAGTAGTTGGGCTTGCTGTCAAATGCTGTGATTGTCCCTTGACGATAATCATCCAGTGTGGAATATCAAGTTATGGCTCTAAAGGAATAGCAAGTCAGAGCCTTCGTTGATATGAGCCCCTGCAATCCCTCTGAAGGCAACACAGCTCCACCACTTCACACCACACATGGTGTGTGCCAGCCTTTATCTGGCGTCTCCAGCTCTAATAGGAACATACGCTTGGCTAAATTAAGAAGGAATATTTTTGTGCTTTAGTACAAGCATACTAACAATTCCAGTTTATTTTAAGGATGTGTCTTAAAAGCATTAAAAGTGGCATAAAATAATATATGTAATTTACCACTGTGGAGACTGTCAAGTGTTGTCATGCTACTGGCATTGTATTTAATACCCGGGCTGCCAAGAGGCATCGCTAATAGAATTTGCATTAATATACACAACTTCTTTAAAAATTAATTACCCAAAGTAGAGCATCATGTACTGAGACTCTCAAACAGGAGAGAAACATTGAAGCATCACTGAAATAAGCAATCCCAGAGCTCCTTGGGAAGCCAAGGGCGGCTGGAAATATTGCCCCAGCTGTTCTGTCCTGCCCAGTGCATCATGATGGGGATGCAGACACAAACTGACAGCAGGAAGCATTGCCATGGAAAATTCTGAAGGAAATCATAGATTTGGACTGGGCCCGGAGGCTGCTGTGCTGCTGCCGAAGGCTGTTGTTGTTGCAGCTGCAAACTGCAGAAGCTGTAAAGAAATACAAGGAACCTTTTAAGTCACGAAAAGGAAATGTGATCTCTTCTAATGTTTCCCCAGAGGCAGGGAGGTGCCAGCACTTCACAACACGTGTGGGTTGCATGTTTGTGTGCTGAGGAAGGTTTGCATGGGTCAGAATGTCCAACAGCAGCAGTGGGGCAGCGCAGAGCTTACCAAGGAAATGCCTGACAGCCCTCATCAGCCCCTTTATTTTCCTATTCTTCCATCAGCCTGCAAAGGCAGTGACAGATTGGGATGCTGTTCATTTGACTGTAATAAATTAGCAGCAGCCATTCAGTCTCCAGCCCCTCCAGTTTCTTCATGTGCTGGAAATGGCTGGAGATGCATTTGCTGCTCTATATGGAGGAGGAAAAACAAACTTTCACTGGTCACATGTATTGATACCTTTAGTCAGAAGCTGAACAAAGTTAATGGTATTTGTGAAAACACTTGGGCACCTCGTGGCCTTCTCTTCTTTTGTACTTTAGCTTTGCTGGGTTATAAGTCTGAGCTCTGGTGTGGCCATGAGGGATCTGACCTCATTGCCCATGGACATCCTTTATATCAGCTGAGCAAGGGCAAACAGGCGCAGGAATGTGGATTGTGCCTGAGCCAGGCAGAGTGTCTTTCTCTCCAATGAGTTTCTCTCATTGCTGAGCTCTCTACAGCTTTCCTGCGAAGAACTTTCCCCAAGTGCAGGTATTTTCCTTCATTACTACCTGTAAGTGAATGCTCTGTCTCCAACTCTGTTAAAATTATGAATAATTTCCAGCCTTCTCATGTACTGTCGCCTTGAAGGTATTAATGAGCTCTGGTCCTGTCCCCTCTGAGTCGAAGCAGTGCCATTGTTTCTATTGCAGTCACATGTCTCACTGTCCAATTCAGGGTTTGTTGCTCAACAGGGGAAGTTCTCTCTGGGCTGGAATTCAGAAAGTGAGCTTTCAGGCTGGGAGCAACTAAAAAACATCAAATGCAGCTATTCGCTGCTATACTTCTGGAAGAGCAAGGGAGATGAATGGTTTCACTGGCAGTCTGGCTGCTTTTGGTGAGTTATTGGAAGCTAAATGATTTTCAAGCAGTGCAACATTTCTGCTTTTGCTGCAGCTTCTGTCCCCTCAGCATCTCCATCTGCCCAAGGCACATGTTCAGTCTGGTGAAGGGAGGTTAGGTTCAGATACTGCTGCAAGTCTTGGAGGTCAGACAGCTCTGGGCCAAAATACTGTAGGCAAAAATACAACTGAAGACCATAAAAGGGGCAGCTTTTAAGACTAAATCTTCAGTTTCTCTGAATCCAGCCCTGGTCAGTACTTGTAGGCTCCTTGGCTCTCTATGGGTGGAGAGGAAGGCTAGGTATAATCTCTAAGAGCTGCTTTTTTGATTTAAAGGAGGCTGTTACAGTGAGACCTGACATATTTAATGAGTGCCTGTTTTTCTGATTCATCATTTCAGAGCTGTGTTTATTCATATGGTGGTCTGGGTTATCTTCCCTCTCCAATCCCCAGGAAATCATGTTATTAATGTCAAATGCTCAGGCTGCCACTGGTGTCTGAGGGTTTGCTGCACAGAGCAGGCTCAGGGGACAGGAATATCCCCTCAGGAAGGCTGAGGGGGTGGTTGGCAATGAGAAATCACCTACGCTCAGTTCTGCAGCAAAATGAGGCACAAATCAAATGCTTTCATACCAAACGGGAAAGCCCAAAGGGCTCCTTTGCTGACCAGATGTGCTGAGTAGCAGAAGGGGAAGGCAGAGCCTGGGGTTGGGGGTGTGTGTATGTCAAGGGATCCATGGCTTTCCATCCAATGTAGGATGAACTGGCTGCTGGGACATGATTAGAAGCCATCAAAAATGAGGGATATTGGAGATGGGTTGAGCTGGACTCCAGCTCTTAAAGAGAGGCTGAAAGCTCTGGAGTGGGTCCAAGGAGTGAAATGGGTCAAGAAGCTCTAAATCTAGGAAGGCTTTTTTTAATCTCAGAAGGAAAAGAAGTACTTTCCCTTTTCTTCTCTGCCTGCACTGGTGGGAATGCCGTTCTGGTGACTGCCCTGAGGACCTCCCCTGCTGGGCTACTTCACCACCACCCCTGCAGCCCTACTCCTGCAGCCAGCATTCCAGGGCAAAAGAGGATGGAGCACCCCTCCAGCAAGGGGAACTGGGGATACAAAAAGAGTCTGAGGCTGTTGCTCCCAGTTTTTGGTGGAAGAACTCCCCCGGGTTCAGACTGTCCTGTGCTTCTTCCAAGGCCAAAATCCAGAAAGTGCAGATGCAGTGCTGGCAACAGCAGGCAACCCCTGCCCTAGAGGAGGATGGAGCTGTCGAGATCTGCAAGCAGAGGATTTTGGAGGACTGCAGTGAAACAGGCAACTGAAAACATTCAGCTACATTGTAAGGGGGTGAAAGAAACTGCTGAGGTGTTGGGGAGGGCAGGATGCTTTCTGTGTGAAGGGGAGCAAGGGGACAGGCTGCACAACCTCAGCTGCTCCTGAGAATCACCAGGGATGAGCTGTGCTGTGGGAAGGGCTCTGAGTGCGGAGCAGAATTCCATGCTAATGTGAAGGGGATTTGTCTTGTTGGTGCCTTGCTGCCTTTGATTTCCCCAGAAACAAAGTGAGCCCCACAAGGCATTTCTTTCTCACTTTCCTCCTGAAGTTTGATTATTTGAAGAGATTCAGGAATTGCATAGTTTGGGAGAAGGTTCCTAGGGAAGGCAGCTTGCAGGGCTGGGCAAGGCAGCTTCTGTCTGCCTGGTGCTGCATCCGGAGACTGAGTCAGGAGCACCCTGGGAAATACGGATCTGATGCTCAGATCTGCAGTGCCTGCAGCTTCATGGTAGCCCACAGGGGTTTAAACCATCACAGGGCCTGGAGCAACAGCAAAACAGGGTAGCAGAGGACTGGAGATGTAGCTACTGAGCAACAAAAATTGTTGCTTTCCTCTGTTACCAGCAGCATCATTTCAGCCTCAGATCATTCCTGCTTCCAGGTCCAATGTTCAGCCAAGCTGTGGGACAGACCTGGCTTCCTGACAGCAAGGAAGTGTGAATCCAAACCAGCCATCACCCTGTTTCTGGAGCAAAGCTGATTTTCCCAAGGAAATCCCTGTTCTGAGGTGGCAAGGCCCTGTGCCTCAGGGATGTTCCAGTATATCAAGGATTTGGCAGCAGGAGAGTGGTGGGATTGATGGAGCAGGGGTGCACCCCCAAATTATAACCTGGTCATGTTGTACTAAGGACAAAATGTTGGTTATTTTTATTTTTTTTATATTAATGACAAAATGGAGTCTGAGTCTTTTTATCCTTCTCTTTTATTTTCCCCCCAGCACTTAGTAATGCTCCGCTGCTTCTTCAGCCAGGCAGCCAGGGGGCTGTGTGACCCTAGCTGTCCCAGGCCCTCCTGTCCTCAGGACATGGCTTTGCAGCTGGGACTAAATCCATGTGCTAGCCAAAGCCCCAGCAACACTTTCCTTTGAACCAGTGTCTCTGTGGGAGCGTTCTCCAATATAACTTTGGTACTGTAAATACTAGAGATATTTACCTTCTGTTTCAGGGGAGTGAGGGCTTTGGTCTTCCAGCATGATATTTAATTCCTTGGCTGGGCTTAGCCTTTATTGGCTCTGGGTTGTTGGCCAGGGGGGCAGGGGAGCTGTGGTGGATTTCTGCTTGTTCCCTCCGAGGTGTGTGAGGTATCACCCGCTCAAGCAGATGGCTTTGGAGGAGTCTGTCTCCAAGGAGCTCTGCTGGCTTTGGATGTGGCAGAAGTCACAGTGCAGAAACCTTAGCAGCAACATCACCTTGCAGATGTTATCCTTCACTCACCACCAGTTTCCTCCCTCCAGAAAGGCCTCTCTGATGATTGCTCGTAGCATGGGAAAGGGTCACCATGACATGTGGGTCTCATAAGAAGAGAATTTGTCAAGTACAAACACAGCCACTGAGACATACATTGATCCAGAGGCTCTTGTGGCTGCTTGCAGAGTGATGCTCCACAACTCTCCTGGCCCCAGGCAGCCAGGGATTGTCCCACCTGAGGGCAGGACCAGAGGAAAGGCACCTCTAGATTTCTCATGGTCTTTTAAAAATGGTCATCAAAATATTTCCATTTCCAATAGCAACATATTTTCAGATGTTACTAAACATCTGGATCTCTGAAAATTAAATACAACTCTTTATCAAAACCCAGGTATCTCTATACTCTCCCCTTTCCTAGTTTACCATCAGAAATGTAGAACACTTGGAGCAGAAACTTAAAAATGCCCCCAGGTTTTTAATTATGGTTGCAAGGGCTATTTGCTTGTTTGAAGGGTTAGTTTTCACTATTATTTGGAACTGGTTGCCTGAAGCAAAGCATGAAGTTTAGGCTTGGCCCGCCCACACAACATTGTCACGCTGATCTTTTGTCAGCCTGGCCACCCGTAGGCTGACCAAAAGATCACACTTCCTTGTGTGGAACGTGGGTGAGGACACACTGCAGCAGGTGATGGAGACATTCACAGATGCCACCAGCGTTCTCATCCTCACCCACTCCCTGGAAATGTCTCCTGAAGCACATGGCTGAAGGGAGAAAGGCTCCTGGGTGAGGCTGAGGTGCTGCACAGACACCCCGGATGATTTACCCGCTCCTGCAGGGAGCCACTGGCAGTGCCAGCAGTGAGTCAGGTTTCCTGCTCCTTAAATTTAGACTCGTCAGCCCTCACCTCTCTCAGCAGCTTTCTGAAGCATATTGGGATCCAAGGTAGTTACAAAACAATGTCAAAGGTGTTAAAACGATTACCATAAAAATACATCTGTTTTCTGCAGTAATGCCTTGGAATGCCACAGAGCTCTTGGAAACCAGAAGGGTGGCACACGGCTGCCAGAGTGTGTCTTGTGTGGACTAGGAGAAGTCAGCTGAAATGGTATGATTTTCTTTCCTTTTAAAATCGTTATTGTAGGCAGTTAGAAAAAAACCCTCTATATTCTGTGTGCTGAGATATTGATCTAACTTCTAAATCCCTCTAACCTGATTAAGGCCTTAAGAATTTCAACTATTGAAAAATAAGATTTTTTTTCATCTAAATATCTCAAGCTTAACATCCCTAGTGCAGCCTGAGTCTTTCCCTGAGAAATTCAAGCAGCTCAGCCTGTAGGGATCATTCATCCCTACCAAAGGCTTTAACATATGTTTGTATGCAAATATAGTTTACATATATATTAAGCTTTTATACGTATATGTAAATGTAGATTATGTGTATGGCAGTTTGCACCCAATCTCGAGAAGGGATTTTCTTGGTACCTTTTCATGGTACGTAGTTGGGCAAACAAAGCCTGATCTGACCCAGGCAGTTTCGAGATGTCTGTTATCCTTGTCATCCTTGGGATCACACCTTCCCTAAAGGGAGTTTGAAGCTGGGGCATATGGGGGTGATTGCAAAGATGCACCTTCCTCTGTGGTGACTTTCACTTTATAGCACAGGCTGGAGCAGCTGTTAGTGCAGAAGAGAGGAGATCCAGAGCTCTGGTAAATGCTCATGGCACACACCCTTCCACTGGAAGGGAGTGTTGCAACTTCCAGCTAAAGTTACTGTGCTCTCATGGCTTGCCAAGTCCTTGTGTGTGGCTTGCCACACTGCCACACGCTCCAGCCTCTCACCTGCACCCTGCTGGCCGCGGGGGTCACTTGAGCTCACAGAACTCTGTGTCCTCTCGTGCTGGGCACAAAGTGGAGACAGATCTTGGCAATGCCAACAAGTGAGAGCAGGAGGGGCCAAATCTAACCAGCTTTGAGCCCTGTGATGGAGCTGGTCTGGCCCTGCAGATCACAGACCTTGGGGAGCCACCTACAAAAGTGGGAGTCTTGAGCTTCCTTGGAAGCAGGAAGCCATGATCATTTAACTCTGTGCTGATTTTTTGGCCTTGGAGCATTGTGCTCCCTCATGTCTGCAGAGCATGGTCAAATCCAGAGCCAGGAGAAAGGAGCTGCAGGTCAAAATGGATGTAGCACCAGCACAAGCAGTGATGGATGGTTTTGTTGTTCTCTGTGCTTTCCCTTCCCCACCTCCCAGTGCTTGGTGGAGCTGTAAGGATCAGAGCTCTTAAACTACCCAAAGGAAATGCAGCATGTGGTGTTGGACTTTTCAGAAATACAGCATGCGGGTGATTGTCAAACCTGCTTCCTTCTGTGCTCCAGCAGCCCCTGCTAAATGTGTGTAGGCTGCTGTTGACACAAACTCCAGCTACATCCTGCTGGTCTGACCTGCAGGTGTGAACCCAGCATACAAAGTGGGCAACACCAGTCACTCACCCATCTGGATTATTTAAAGGGTTGCAGCTACTGGTGTGCTCTCAGCTGGCCCGCAGGGGCATTTGCATTTTGGCAGCACAAATGCAGATCCTGCCAACATGAAATCTTTGCGTGTGCCCTGGCTGCATGCAGAAGTACAAGTTTCTTTGAGGTGTTCCTGGTTGCAACTGCGAGATAATCAGTGATCACTTTTTGAAAGTCACAAGCTGGCTGACTTGTCTTTTCCCATGGAAAAATATTAGGATATATGATCTGGGTATGTGGTTGTAGCAACGGAGAAGCTCTTGACAGAAATAGAGAATCCTCCTGAGGACTTTTGCTCTCTGGCAGCTGAAAACTTATCTGCTGAGCTCCCTTTTGGGTAACTGAAGGAGACTCTGTGAGCAATGGGAATTCAAAACCATGCCCAAGGACTGCACTAAGCACTTCCTCCAGTGTGGAAATATTGCCTGTTTTAGTGAAAGGAGGGCCAAAAAAAGAAGATAACCATGGGAAGGAAGAGGCAGATGCAAGAGGGAGAAGCATACAGAGCTGGAAGTGATGTAGCGGAAAACCGCTTAGAGTGGAGGAGAAAACCAGCACAGTGCCTGTTCGGGAAACAGAAGGGGAAGCCAGGATGAGGTGCAGCCTTGGGAGCAGGACAGATGCAGAAAAGAGGTGAAACAAGGCAGGCCAAATAGATTTCAGTTGTTGTGATGAGGCAGAGGGCATGAGGGATAAAGCAAAGTCAAAAGAAGGATGACAGCAGATAGCAGAAACCGAGAAACTGTTTTCCAGCAAAAATGACAGCAGGAGAGAGGCCACTGTGCTTTTGCCATCCAGCTGCACTAAAAATTCAGAAAGAGATCCTCATGGATATAATTTGTCAGCCTTTTGGTTGACCTGAAATCTCCAGATTATTCACAAGCATCTTGACATGCTGGGGCTGAGTGTGGCGGGTTGGTTTTAAGACACTCTCACTTCTTGTACTGTCTTCACATCTGTGATATCTATGGGTAAAAATAATTCAGTACAAATATAGTTTGTGTCTGTCTTTAAGAAATCAAAGTTGTTGTGGTGCCTGGGGCTGTGACAGAGAACGTTAGAGAAGTGCAGGCAGAAAGCTGCTGCTGTAGGGAGGCAAAAAGATCTGGAGTTAAATAAAGAAACCAGCTCCAGCACCACACTTCCCCCCAGCCCCTCTCCGCTGGGCTGGCAGCTAATCGGCGTGCGCTCCTGACAGCCCCCTCTGATATATTAATTAGCACAGCACCCTAATGAGGAGCGCAGAGCACTGTGTTTCAGCGGCGATAAGCCGAGCCTTTCTGTGTGTTTCCAGGCAGGCTGGCTCACACTGAGCTCTTAGCCGCTGTCGCAGTAAGGGATGGAAGCAGAAGGTGGAAAGCTGGAGAAGCTCCGATCTCGCACTGGAGAGAGGGGAGGCTGTGAAGGCGCTCGCTGAATGCCGGCAGAGCAGAGCGAGCCAAAATGTGGAGCCAGCCCCCAGCAGCACAGCAGCAGGGAGTTCTCAGGAGGATTCCTGCAGCAGCCTACTGCTTTTAAAAGCTGGTCAATAAACATTAGATAAAAATGGATGTTTCTTTGTCAGTGCGTTTATCTGGACTTCAGTTACATTGGGCACTAGCCGGGAGACATAAAATGTCTTGTACTGGTTTATTAAAGAGGACCTTTAATTACCTTATTAAGAACTGACCATTCTCTCCAAGTAAATGAAAATCCAAATCTGTCAGTGCAGTTCAGTGATGATTATTTGCATCCTGAACAGCAAAGGGCCCAGTGGTGCTGTAGAGAGGCTCCAATGTCCACAAACTCCCCTCATGGTGAAGGCATTTTAATGTCTCCTTTCTGCAGACACCATCTGCCCAGTGTGGCTTTTCGAATGGGATTTGGGGTAAAACAAGTGTTTGAATGGAAACCTGGCTTTTGGTCTTGGAGTACTGACCTCCTGTTTGGGTTTTAACTTGAGTTTAAAAGCAGCTGTAGGGTAGGATGATGAATTTGGGGGTAACTTGCTGACTCTGCTAGGATGAGGAAATGGAGAATCCTGCAGCACTGCCTCCCAACCTACCCAGTTTAATTCAGATATGGGGGACCAGGGAGGCAAAGCACAGGCAGCGCTGACCCTGAGTTTGTGCTGTTTCATACTGAACCACAAACTGGCAACTCAGCTCCTTGAAGGGAGACTTGGTTTTGTGACTGTAGCCAAATGACAACTGCATAAACAAAGCACAGGTGCTGCTGAATGATGTTGACATGGGCTTCCTGAGACCTTCCCCTGCCGTGACTCAGGCCCTTGTCCCTCATGTGCTCAGACACATCCACACACAAAGAATGTTCAGGCAGTCTGCTTCTGGCACACTGGCTTGCTTTTTAATTTTTTTTTAATTATTGGTTGTTAATCCCACTGAGCCAAAGGGTATAGATTTTACTGAAGGGGAAAATTGCTTGTTGATATCCAAATAACCTAGAAGAGACTTGGAGGCAGAAGGTGCATTTACCTGCTATTAACACACCTAAACCCAAACACCATAACCTGGACAAGGCACTTCTCTTTGCCCTGCAGCACAGTTGTTTAAAATGACCCATTAAGGATCAAAATATGCATCAGCTCAGAGAAACCCTCCCCTGCATAACTCATCACTTCCCTGGGACCGCTGAGTGGGACAGCACAGGGCAGCAGAGCTCACAAGGGGTGTTGGATGGGCCACAAGTCATAGAAGCAACAGGACTGATGAGAAATAACCTACTTTAGAAGCTACATTGACCTCTTACTTTTCACAGGGCTTTTCACCCTCTTAAGTATCACATGAGTTATGTATGACACTGGTGGTTGTGGTTTATGCTTGTTGCAAGCACCCGTTCCAAGGGGATAACACAAAAAGAAAGAAACAAGGTTATATTCAAGATCTGATTTAGACTGTAACTCCCGTGGTGATCATGGCTGATGCTCCTCTCTCTGCAGCTCTAAATGCCAAGATCCTCCTCCAGAAACACCGCGGCCAGAAGGTACCGGAGGGCCGGTGTGAGTTAACCGGTAATAGCAGCAGGAGCCACGGAGTCTGTGTAGCAAAATCAATGGAGCAGGATCTAAAAGCTGTACTAAATAACTCCTCAATAATCATAAATCTTGTTACCAACAGCTCTCACGCTGCTTTACAGTGGAAATTATGCCCTCGCTTTGCAGAGGCGGAAATTCAAGCATCGAGGAATGGAGCAACCATTCCTAGAGATGCAGCAGAGAAACAAGGGTCTGGATTTCTGGGTCAGTGTGTTATCTACAGGGTTGCATTGCCTCCCTACCGTGACCAAGTGAAGCAGCATAGGAATAGCCTGCTGGCACTTTTCAGCTCTCTGGTGGGTGCTTTAGGGAAGCATTTCCCTTCGGGCCCGGCGGAGCACCGCTAAGCCATGGAGATGCTGAGAGGCAGCAGAGGAGCAGGCTCAAAGCAGGTCTGCCTCTTCAGCCAGGAGCCTGCCTAATGTTTTTTTTTCTCTCCTCTCAACTTTCCTCTCCTCTCAGCGCATGCAGCAGAGGCAGAGCAGTCTGTGCATAGTTTAAATATCTGTTTTGCAGCAGGTGATGGGAACAGCGGAGCCTGGGAGAAAATGAAGCCTGTTGGAATATGTACCAGTCTGAGTCCATCCCTGCTTGCTTGTCACAGCTTTATCTCTCAAAGAAAGGCAGCTTTTGTCTTAACTTATTTGGAAAGCACATCAGGCAGGGATTAGAGAATATCCTCCCCTGCGTTTTTCCCCAGAGCCCTGCACACAGGGTCTGGGCAAGACCCTGTGAGAGGTAGCCCCTTCCCTAAATTGTTAATGGGAAATAGATGCCTGATCTAAATGTGGGGCTGTAAGCAGCAGTGTTGCGGCAGGGCTAAGTTTGTCAGAATGACTCCTAAAGCAGAGAGAAACTCAAGTGTCTTTAACCCTCATCCTATCTTTTTTAATTTTTTGAATTAATACTGACGTCTGTAAATTGATTAAACCAGTATTGACCTGATGTGAGGCAATAAGGATGAATTAACTTCTCAGTAAATTCCCCGTGGTGCTATTAGACAAGAAACCCTTCACCGAGTGACACAGGGTCTGTGCTGGGGACAAAGAAGACTCAAATCAGCTGTGCCTATGTTGGGGTTTTAATGAGGGTGAGAGTGAGATTTTGCTGCAAAACCTGAGGATTTGGCTCCTCAGAAGGGTTCTCCTCTCTGCCTCGGCTACGCATCACCAGAGGGCAGCAGAGATCAGAAGAAAACATTGCTGCGAAAATCCTGCAGCAGTGGCCAGAAACAGGGAGAAAAATCTTCCTCCACTCCATTCGCGTGAGCAGCCTGCGGGTGGTGGGTGGGGGCAGAGGTGGGTGCGTGTTGCCCGAGTCCTCGCCAGCCGGGAAGTGCCGAGGGTCGGCCCTGCACCGCTGCTGCGTTGGAGGAATGCAGCGTTCTGTCCTTCTGGCCTGTGCTCTGCACCAGGACCTCTCTCCTGTCAGCTGCCTGGCAGAAGGAAAATGTAGCAGATAAATATTTGCAAGGAAGGCGAAAAGCAGCTCAGATTGATGTCTGTGCCCCAAGTCCTGCTCTGGGCTGGAAAGAAAATAGAGCATGCAAAATGCTGGGTCCCTCTTGCTCAGCCAAGGGAAAAGCCTTGTGGAGGGATCTCTCTCCCCTGACAGTGACTTTTATTCGTGGCATGCGGGTAAACTGTCCCTTTTGCCCCCTGTGCCGTTGCCACCACCGTGCTCCCAGCCCCCAGGAGCAGACCTCAAACACAGGTGATTTCCTCACCAAGTTCATTCAGCTTTATGGATGGGGGAGATACTTGCTGTTCCAGCCTCCCCAAAACAGGATTGTTAGGGATCCAATTATTTGCGTTGTATTGCAATTATTAGTATTAAATAATTATTTAACTTGATGTTATTAGAAGCTCCAGTGGAAGGAAGGCGCCAACATTTGCTTTTCTTCAGAGTGAACCCCTCACTGAAGCAAAGCTGCCTGCTGAAGACTTGGAGGTAAGTATGTGGAATGTATTTGAAGGATTAAATATTCCCCAGCACTGTGGCACCGTGTCTTGCCTGGTTGGATGTGACTTTCAATTGTGCCTTTCACTTGTGCTGTAATTTTTTTGGCGTAGTTTATTGCTTCCAGGCAAATTTCTGAATGTTGTCAGGACCCTGGGCAGAGAACACAGTGAAATAGTACTGATGTCTCAGCTGTTGTAGTGTACGCCTTTTACAAGGAATTACAAGGCATCTTTTTACTACTAAAGAAAGGAGAACGGTCTTTTTGCATTGCTGTGCCATGATGGTTCTTGCCAGGGTGCCATCCTTCCTTCTCCCACGCTTTTTTAGGAGGCCTTTGCAGTGCTCCTGATTAGGAGGAAGGGAGGTGCAGGGAGGGAATGGGCAGCCCTTCAAAGCATGAAGGAGAGGCAGGTGATGAGATGTGATACTAAAGCTTGACCTACATAGTTGTGGTTTTTTCGTGCCTTTTTAACACAAGATTCCCAAGCAGACGGATCACGAGCTCCATACCAGAACTGGACTCAGGACCCTCTTTAGTACAGTTTCTTGCTGCAGTTGAGTTTCAGACTGCAAGTGTCAGTGGCTGAAGATAAACTGAAGACAGGGCTGTGGAGAGTCTCTCAGGCGTGTTTTCCATGGTACCAAGCCAGGCCCCAAGGTACAGAGTATGAGATAAATGAACTGGGAGGCATGTGGGATTGAATGGCGTTTATGACATCTCAGAAAACTCTTCTGAAGGTTCAGGCAGGATTTTAAATCTAGGAGTCTAGCAAGGATCTTGCTTTACCCCGCTCCCAGCACATGTGTAATGGCACCCCAAGGCTCCCCAGTGAGCACCAGGACCAAAGCAAAAAGAGCTCATCTGTGGGAATTTACACCAAACCCAGTCTTCTGCCGATGGTTCTGTCACCATTTGGAGTGATCCAACCTCTCCAAGCCCCTGAGACTGCTGCAAGCATTCCCTGTAAACAGACAGTAGTTAACATTCAGCCTTGCAACTGAGGCATTTGGTGGTGATGGGTCAGACCTGTCACAAGCAATTGTTTTGTCTTCCCTGACTGGATAAGCATGCAAATAGTCAAGGAAACAGAACTGCCCAAATCCCACACATTTGCTGTTATTCATTTTAGCGAAAACTATTGACGGTAAGTCTCGAAAGTCTGTTAGAACAGAGATATTAAAGATGAAGTTTCTTTTTTTTTTCTCTTTTTGGGTTTGGTTTTGGTTTTTTTATTTATAACCCTATCTTGAGCCTGACAGAAAATGGTCAGTTTATGTTTTGATTACATACTCCATGAAAATTTTATTTAAAAGGACCATATTTCAGCATTTTTCAGATCTTGCTGTGACTGCTGAAGGGTCACATTAAAATTGCTTTCTGTAAGCAGAGCAACATGAATCTCTGAAATTCATTTTCCCTGAATGTTTTTATATTCAGGTAAAGCTTCCTCCCACACTGAAAGCACACTGCACAAGCCTGGCCTCAGCAAACTCACTTATAAAGAGATGCAAATCAGTGTTTCAAATGCGGATGGTGCCTGTCAGTACACAGAGGTTTGACTGCCAGAAGGGGAATATTCCTTGTTTACCGATAAATTAAAATCTGTTCACCCAGGAAAGCTTTAAAGCTTTCAGAGTCACACAGTGACAAGGAGAAAGCATTGAATGTTCGGGCTGGGAGGGGATACCCCCAGCTCTTGGCAATTCACAGGCAGCTCAAGCCAAGCCAGCTGGGAGGGGGGCCCTGAACCTTTAGGTGTGACCCCCTGGGCTGGGATGGGGAAAATGGTGTGGGGAGAACAGGGCCAAGCAGCTCCAGCAAGCTGAGAGGGGAGTGCTCCCAGGAGGAATCAGGCATTGTGAAGGGGGGTCTAAAAGGCACAAGGGGATGAAAGTCATGATGAAAGGACTCTTCAACTATTTCTTTTAAGTAATGGTTATATTTGATTTCTTTTTTCCTCTGTAGAAGATGCCAGCTCATGCTGGCCCATCAGATAACAACTGCTGACAGGCATCCAGAATTAATAGGCAATTTGAAGCTACTTCTGGCTCATGTGAATGTTTCTGTTGGTCCTGTGTAATAGCTGCACAGCACAACAGCAATTCTCTGTGATGTGCCAGGCTTCTTCTGGCATCTCTAGTCACCAGGTAGGAGCTGCATTGCACAAAACTAACAGATTCCCGTTTTTATAGACTGCTTTCTGTGTTTCTACAGCTCTTCTGCCTTTGGGGTTCCTGGGCTCTGTTTCTCCTGTAAGCAGCATGTCACAGGCTGTAGCAGCTGTAGCAGCTCCAGAGTGTTTGATTTCCCCACAATCCCTGTGCCACAGGAGAAGAGTTGCCGGGTTGTACAGGCACTGCTGGTAGTAGGAGAGGATTTACTCACCCCATCTTTCTGTAAGATCACACTCAGCAAATACTCTGCTATTTTATTTTACTTCCCCCCCACCTTGCTTTCTTCCAGGGTGTCTCCACGGCTTATAATGCCACCGCACCATGATTTAGCCTTTCCCCAGTCAAGTTAATTTTGGGGGTAGGAAGTGAAGCCCTTATTTAAGGATGAGGAAATCCTCCTTCCTCCAGTCCATTAAAGTCAATACAATTCCTCTTGCTGAAACTCTTCCCTGATTTGTTATTATAATGAGATATTCCTTGGAGCTATGGCAAGAGATTTGTGGCAGTAGTAATGCTAAACTAAATTTCCTGGGATTCAGTCTCAAGCAATTGATAAAGCTGGGTTATTCAGGAGCCATTCAAAGGTCCTAAGCTGTAAATGTATTTATTAGCTCCACAACAGCCCAAGAATTCCACTTTGTGGAATTTTTGTCTGTTTTGCATTAGCATATGAACACAGATTACTGGGACTAGAACAATATTTGTGTTGCAAGTTGCCTTTCAGAAAAACCCAGCTGAATAGTAAATGTGTTTAAATGGGGAGGAAAAAGCAGGTTCTTGTATTTCAGTCAGAAATACATATTTAGTGAAATATATGATAAATTGGGAAAAATACATGTACTGGATGTGGGACGCCTGTAAGATTAATCTGAGGACAGAAGAGAGAGGAATTTTTATATGTGTGTTATTTTGTGGCTTTTACTGGAGCTGTTGTGGTATCAAAGTGATGACTTGATGTCTTGTTTGCTTAGCATGAGGTAACTGTGATCACATCTTCCTTCTTGAACAGCCATAGCAGAGGCAAGCTGGGGAAAGTCCAGGGAGGCTTAGGGAAGTCTTGGGAACAAGGAAACACACAAAGGGACTCATTGTGCATGTTTGCATATCGGGTAGATATGTGAGGGCTGCCTGGGTAGGGGCACAGATCAAATAGGGAATTAGGTGTGTGCATGAAGCCAGCAGAACATGAAGCACTCTGAGGTGGCAAGAGCAGCCAGCCCGAGGCACTTGTGTTAGTTTGAAACAATCCTTGAGGGCTTCACAAGTGTTTGAACTTCAAAGGCAAATCACAAAGTGTGACTAAGGTTAGATGACAGCCTGATTGTGAACCAGTACTAGCATACAACTCCTCTGGCCTTAGGTTGTGTACACATGCAGAGTTCATCTTTCCTTTCCTTTTTTTGTTGCTGCTCTCTGTCTGCTTAATTTTTCTGCACCGTTTGCTTTATTTTTTGGTTGTGTTACCCAGCTCAAGAGACCGAGTCACAGTAATAATCTGTTTGAACTCCTACCTGCAAATTTCCTTGTTCTAGGTACATTTTCTGGCACACAACTGATTCAGCTTCCTAGAAGGATCTCTCACTTCGGAGAGTGGAGCTTTCCTCTCTCTTACCAAGGTCTCTCTCTCTCTGACTATCCCTTGGCCCCCTTTAAAACCATTCTCCAAATGATCACTCAGCTTTTCCATAACCAGTCCATTAGCACAGTCTCTTTCCCTCTCTCACAGCTTGCTGCCAGCTCTTTGTTCAATACTCTTCTTTCTGCAGATGTCATTTTAAATTCTGGAGTTTCATCCTTTGACTCTCCTTGTGACACCTGCTCTCAGATCCCTAAAATCTTCCTATGCTGCTGTCATTGCTTCTTACAAGAGACTCTCCTATTCCACTTCTGATGTACAAGGGGGAGTCTCTAAATACATTCTCATGGCCACCCTCGAGGACAGTCTTGGAAAATTCTTCCTGGCTCCAGCCAAGCCCTTCTCTTTGCTCTTATTTCTGCCTCAGGGCCACTGGCACCTGAATGAGTTGACCAGTCATGCAAAAAAGTTTTCTGAGCACTGGATTTTGAGTGGTAGACATCAAAACACCATTAAAGTCAGCTCTTCTCCCTTTCTTTTTGTGGAACAACGTGTGAAGACTGGGAGAGTCTGCAGCCTGTTCTGGCTGGGATGAGAAGGCACAAGGATGATGCCCATAAGGATTTCCTATGGGAACAGAAGATGGTCCCCCCTCAGTACTTGCTCTGCCAAACAACATTTTCAGGGGCTACTCACCAACAAGCCTATGGGTACATGATCCAAACTGATGCAGGAGATGGCCCTTGCTGCTGGCCAGGTTCGCTCTTTCCCTTTGCATTCGGGTTCTCTTCCACCTGCTCACAGTGGCCCTGATGAACGCAGCCAGCAGAAAATGGGCTGTACCTTAATGCAGCAGGAGTTTCCCAGTGAGGAGAACCTTGTGGCTCTTGCAGAGAGGAGGCCTCAGGAACTGGCTCTAACAGCAGAGAACTCTCCCAGCTAATCTCTGTCAGAACTCTGCCAGAAACACCAGAGTCTTTTTCTGCAGCTGATGTATCATGCACTGGTCACATCTCCCCAGCCCAAATAGGGGCAGGAGGGGCCTGGCCCGGCCATCCTCAGGCAACATGAGCAGGCACAGGCCTGGTGCCTGGAGGGCACAAGCACTGGGGAGCCATGGGGTCCTCTCTGCTCTCTGCCAGCAGTGGAGCTGCCCTGGCAGTTCTAGTTCCACCTGTGAGGAAGAACTCACTCCATACACTGGAACAGATCCCCCAGACAGACTAAGGAGTATCCCTCTCCGGAGATATTCAAGAACTGTCTGGACACAGTCCTGTGCTGTGTGCTCTGGGATGACCCTGCTTGAGCAGGGAGGTGGGACCAGATGACCCACTGTGATCCCTTCCAAACTGACCCATTCTGTGATTCTGTAACAAGATGGGTTACCTTGTCATAGAAGGAACCTGCAGGAGCTGGTGCTGTCCCAGGGCCCCCTTTGCATTCCCCCCCCCTCCTTTCCTGCACATCCAAGCAGCCCCAGGAGCCCTAATGCCTACAGGGGACCCCTGTGGCCACCCGACTCCCCTTTGCCAGCCCATTAATCCCCATCTGCTGCCAGGCTCAAGCACCCACTTCTTTTCTTGGCACACACAAAGGATAGGATTCCTCCTGCCATCCCCCTGGCATTGCAGGAGGCACCAGCCCTGCCAGCACCCTGTTCCTGACCTGCTTCCTAGTGCCGGGGTGCACCAGTGTCACCACTGCCACAGCTCTGTCCGGCAGGGGTGACCGCAGGCAGGCAGGAGTGGAGGCAGCTTTTCCTGCCTCCTCTGTATCCCAGCAGAGGAGCTGCCCCGGCAGCCCCAGTGCCTGCCTCCAGCCTCATCCCCAGCTGTGTCCACATCTCCCACACACAGAAGATCCAAGCCAGGCTCCTTCTCACAAAAGTCTGTTAAAGCAGGCGTGCAGGTTGAGGTGGGTACCGCGGCGCAGTACCCTCCTCTCGTTCGCGTGTCCCTGGTCTTCTGCATCCTCTTGGGAGCTGACGGTAGGCTTCTTCAGTCCCAGGCAGGGGCCGGGGTCCCGGTGCTCTGTTACAGCGCAGGCAGGCGTGCTGGCCTGGCTGGAGGTCCTGCAGGAGCCGGTGCACAGCCCACGGGTCGCCAGGGTGCTCCCCGGGGTTGTGGCACAGATCCCCTCACCGGGGGACGGGCATTGATCGGGGGCAGAACTGCACAGGACCAAGCAGCCTGGGGCTGCCCACCCGGCTGACTCAGCTGTGGCAATCCCTGGCTCCCGGCAGAACATCTCGGGGGTCGCCGGGAACTCCTGCGCTCTCCCTGGAGCAGTGGCAACTTATCCAGGGGATGGCTAGTGATCGAGGGCGGAGTTGCCTTGGGCTGAGCTGCCTGGGTGTGAGCTTCCTGAGCCTGAGCATCCTCGAGTTGCCCAACCAGGTGAAGGAGCTCCTGGGTCCCATCAGAACTGCCTGTAGGTCGCCAGGGACCCCTGGTGGGTCCCCGGGGTGGTGGCAGAGGCACCAGAGGACAGCTAGTGATCGGCGGCAAAGCTGCCTGGGGTTGATCTTCCGGGGGCTGAGCTTCCTCGGGCTGCCCGACCACCAGGTGAAGGAACCATGGCAGCTCCTGGTCTCCAGCAGAGTAGCCTGGGGGTTGCCAGGGGCTCCTGGGGGCTCCCTGGGTCAATGGTCCAGGCACTCTATCCATGGGACAGCTACTGAGCAGGTGCTGAGCTTCCTCGGGCTGCCCAACTAGGTGAACAAACCATGGCAACTCCTGGCTCCCAGCAGAGCAGTCCGGGGGCTGTGGCAATGCTGGAAGGTCAGACCTGGGCAGGCAACAGCTGCTCCATGGCCCCAGAGGAGACAGCTTTCCCGGTGCCGCTCTGGACCGGGGGACCTCGGTGGCTCTGTCCCCTGAGGGTGCAGGGGGCTTGTCCTGGGATCGAGCCGGCCGGGGCTTCTTCAGGGAACAGCCTTCGACCATCAGCTTCAGCCCTACATGCAGACATGTGGGCATGGCTGCCTGCAGGAAGGCACAAGGGGGAGTGGGGGCTCGGGGTGTCTGGGGTGTAGCTGCCCCCAGTCCCCAGCCTACCTCCTTGTAGAGGAGCTCAAAGGCACCAATGGGACAGGAGGGATTGTCCTTGCGGTCGAGCACGAGGCGCAGCGTGTCCCGCTGGACATTGGCGCAGAGCCGGCGGGTCACCGCCGAGGAAGGGCTCATGGTGGGGCAGGAGTTGATCTCCAGCAGCCAGGGCTGGCAGTCCTCCCCAATGAGAAAGTCAGCCCCGAAGAGCTCAAAGCTGCCCTTGCGGGAGCCCACCTGGTCCTGGGTGCAGCGCAGGGCGTTCAGGATCGCCGCCTTCATGCCAGGCACCATCACCCGGTGCCAAGCATCCGCCCTCCCCAGCCGTGCCAGGTATGCCTGGAATTGCTTGTTGGACCAGATCTTGTCGAGGGGCACGCGGGGATCCGGCTGTGATGTTTTGTACCGCTTCTGGATGGAGACGTTGCAGAGGTGCCTGGCGCTGGGCAGGGAGAGCGGGCTGGGTCAGGGGGTGCCGGGGGGCTGGGCAGTGCGAGCCGAGGGGGGCGGGGGGGGCACTCACGGCTCCAAGCGGCGCAGGGAGAAGGGCTGGGAGCAGAAGCGCAGGTAGCAGTCTCGGTAGAACCAGACAGTCAGCGGCTTCCAGTCAGTCACCACGAACCATTGCCGGATGTCGAATTTGGTGCCGAAGATGGTCAGCGGCTGCTCCACGTACTTCTGCACCACCCACTCGCACACCCGCGCCGCGGGGGCCGTGCAGCTCCGCGACAGCTCCAGCACCTCCTCCAGCCGCGTCGCGCAGACGATGCCTGGGTAACACAGTGATGGTGGGATCTCTTCTCCGTGGGGATGTGTGTGCCCCATGCTTCCCCCAGCCTTACCCCTGCCGCGGGATTTGGCGCTGGGCTTGAGAATCCAGACATTGAGGTTGCCCTCTATGCCGAGCTGCGGCAGCTGCTCCCCCAGGCGCTGCAGCACGCCCTGGCACTGCTCCCGCTGCTCCTTGCTCAGCACCAGCCTGGCCCCCTCACTGTGGGGGGACAGAGGGGGCTCAGCACCGACCCCGCCACCATTTCCCCCTGCCCCCGTCTCCCTCAGCACTCACTGTGCCACATGGTAGTATTCCTGCAGGAAGTGGTCCCAGGCGATGCATGTCCGGCAGGGCGACGGGGTCTCCCTGTCGATGTCCTGGTGCCCCAGGACGCCCAGGTGCTGCTCACAGACCTCCAAGGCCTCCTCCACCAGGTGGGGGTACAGGGGGGAGCCTGGCCATGCCGTGGATGGCATGGAGTGAGAGACGTGACTCCTATGCCAGCCTTGGGGCCAAAGCACTGAGCCTCCCTGTGGGAGGGGTGCCTTTGGAGCTAGGGCAGCCGACGGAGTAAGGGATCCCAAGCCACAGCCATGAGCAGAGGGTCAGCTTCCAAGCTGAACCCTCAGACATGTCCCTAGCCCTGAACTCCCCATTTCATTACCCCCCTCCACCGGACCCAGCTCCACGCACTCACCTGGCACCTTGTTGGATTTTGGGGGCTGCTCTGTCCCCACCAGCCTGTCCCCTACCTTCTCCACAGCCAGTTTGAGCAGATTGCGAGCTGCCGTCAGGCAGAAATCCTCTGCAAGAGGGAGGAGTCATACCTCGCCAGTCCTGCACAGGACATGGGAAGACGGGAGCATTGAGGGGCGACAGGAGACAACAGCCCCAAGCTCACCGATGAAGGCTTCCTGCTCCTCCATGATCCCCAGCCGGTAGCACCGGGGGAAAAAGGTGTTGAGGTCGACTTGCTCAAACCAGGACAAGTTTTGCAGGCTTTGGCACAGCCCCTCCTGTTTAGAGAAGCTTGTCAGCCCCTGCTGGACACCCCCACCTCTTGTGCCCCCCTCCATGCTCCCACCTTGGTGCAAAGGGCGTGAAGCCGGGGATAGCGGTTCACCACCTCAATCCTCTGCAGCAGCTCCTGGTCAATGGTGTTAAGGCAGATGGTCCAGAGGAAGTTTGGCACCTGGTCCTGCACCAGGAAGGACTGCAGGAGGGAGTGGGCCGGGGTGAGACAGAGAGCCCCCGTCCTGCCCCAGTCCCTTGCTCCAGGCTGTGCCCTGCCCCTGAGGGTCCCAGGGGAAGGGCGTGGGAAGCTGTGGCAGAGCTCAGCCCTAGCCCTCTCAGCTAACCATGAGGTCATGGAGGTCATCAGAGTCCTCACTGCACTGCTCTTTTTCTTCCTTCTTGTCTTCATCTTCCCCTTCTGCCTTGCTCCTCTTATTGTGTGGCTGTGGATGGTGCAGGGGCTCTGTGCTGCCCAGGGAAGGCTGTGCCCCGCCACGTGGGTTCAGCACTGCCTCCCCCAGCTCATCATCATCATCATCACCATCACCATCACCATCACCATCACCATCACCATCACCATCACCATCACCATCACCACCACTTGCTCTCTTCTCCACCTGCTGCTTCTTTTGGTTGCCAGCCTGCTGCTTCAGCTGTTTGCCATTGCGGGGGAGCTTCCTCTCCACCCAGCCCCGGGCCCGCAGCAGGCGGCGGATGACGGGGTAAGGGCCCTGCACTGCAAAGATCTTCTTCTCCTGCAGAGAGAGCAGCAAGCTCAACCTGCCCCAGCCGGTGCTCCAGCTCAGCTCTCCTGAGCCACAGCTGCAAAAATGCAAGTGCGTGGCGTTTCGGGGCGGTGTGAAATCAGACCCCTCACCTTAATGGCCTTCTCCACATGCAGCTTGGCCCTCCTGAGCTGCTCAGCATCAGCCATCGTGGTAGCCAATGTTGACAGCTGCCACCTGCCCTGTGAGGACAGCCCCATCTGAGCCCACTGTCCCCATGTCCCCAGGCCCACGGGGTGGGTAGGGAGGGGGAGAACACGCTGACCTGTCTGCCTCTGCCTCACCAAGTCTGAGGCCCCTGACAGGGCATTCCCTGACCTGCCAAGCCTTCTGCCAGCACCCCACCTGCACATCACAGCCTTGGGATGCCCTGCTGTGCCCTTTGTCCCTGGCCTGCTGGGCCAGGGGCAGCTGGGATGTCACTCACTCAAGTATTGTCCCTGGCTGAGGGGCTGTGTGCCCACAGTGGTGCTCTCTGTGTCACACTGTCCCAGGGTAGTCTGATAGTGAGGGAAGCTGTGGGTAGCTCTGCCTCCTTTAGGCCAAGCAGCTTTTCCTATTCCCTCAAGCCATTAGGGACTGAGGTGGGTGTCCTGCACAGGCCTCCTAATTCCAACACCACTGTGATGCCACAATGCAGGATGCTCAAAGCAGCCTCAATATCACAGGTCCTGGTTCTTCCCTCTTGTGAGGGACTTTAACTACCCTGACAGCTGCTGGAGAGGCAACACAGCAAAGTACAGACAGTCCAGGAGGTTCCTGGAAAGCTCTGATGATCCCTTCCTGACACAGGTAGTGGAAGATCCCACAAGGAATGGTGTCCTACTCAACCTTATACTAAGAATCAGGAAAAGCCTTGTTCAACTTGTGGAGGCTGTCATAGGTAATCTCCATGACAGAACTCTGCCAGAAACACAGTTTTACCCTACAATATAATTTCTGACTGCTGCTTGGTTTTATTTTGATGGCTACTGTTCAGCAAATTGCCCCTTTGCTTCTCCTTCTCTCAGAGATGCAGTTTCATTTACAATTGCTCATGAGCTCCATGCCCGCACTGCCTCCTATGACTTATCTGAAGCACTATTGTTTTTGTTATTTACAATCATCTGCAGCCAGCAGAAGTTTTATGCTGACAGATAAAAATCACACACTGGTCATTCAGTGTCGTTTCACTCTGATTCACCCCAAAGGATCTATTAACAAGAACCTCAGTTACCCAGCCTCACAGGTGGGTCATAATGTTAAACTGGTATCACAGACAGGATCCCTTGGCTGTGGTGGTGTGATTGGTGTGGTCCAGAACTGTTGGAACATATTTCTCCAGGAAAAATGTCAGGACAACCTTCAGAGGGTCACTTTTGGTGAAAGCTTTGCAGCTCTCAGGAATGCTCACAGAGAGCTGCTGAACCAGAAATGGTTCAGAGGGAATGGAAAATGAATCAGTTGCTTCAATTGGCCCTTCAGGAGGTGATGGAGCAAGATAAATCTCTTAGAAAGAAGCTAGAAGCAAAAAATTGGGAACAATGAATGTGGCATCAATACAGGATGCCCCAGAACAGTGTTGGTTAATAACCCCCTCTGGCAGATTGGAAAAGCTTAGGAAAAGTTACCTGGAGGATGAAGAGATACATATTCAGGTTGGACATTAGGAGGAATTTCTTCATGGAAAGGGTTGTTAACATTGGAATGGGCTGCCCAGGGAGATGGTGGAGTCACCATCCCTGGAGATGTTTAAGAAAAGACTGGATGTGGCACTCAGTGCCATGGTCTGGTTGACACAGTGGTCAGAAGTTAGACTCAGTGATCTCAGTGGCTTGGAACTCTGCAGTGCAGGTCTCCATCACCACCCCCTATGAGATCCCCTCCTTCATCTGAGAGATAACAAGAGTCTGTGAGAGACATGGCAAATGGATTATAGATTATTATATAGAGATTATTATCCTTTCAAGAAATCAGAAGGAAATGAGTATGTGCCCAGTGGGGTGGAAGCGGTTTCAGGTCTCACATGCACTGTGCAAATGAATGGGAGAACATGAAAGAAGTACACTAGGCAGTGATAGTCCTGGTTGTAAATTCTGAACTCTCTGTTGCCTCTAT
The DNA here is from genome assembly GCF_000738735.6 of Corvus cornix cornix. Classification (NCBI taxonomy): domain Eukaryota; kingdom Metazoa; phylum Chordata; class Aves; order Passeriformes; family Corvidae; genus Corvus; species Corvus cornix. The sequence continues at coordinate 5,665,408 of NC_047056.1, read as the reverse complement.
AGACAACCCAGAACACTGCTGTCTTAGCCAATTACTGAATGCTACCTCCATATCGATATATTTAGAGTGGAAGGGTAATGTATTTTCCAGGAAGAAGTTTTGTGTTGAGGTAAAGAAAGCCTTATAAAGCCACACCTTTACAAAGGACGTGTGTGTGACACAACAGTGGCTATTCCATGAAGAACACCGAGCCAGCTCCAAGACTTAGAATCACATGAGAATCAACCTTTTTCCAGACTAAGCCCTCAACAAAAGATCCTGTGTAAGCAACAAAATCTATAGAAGAAAACCTTGATATGACTTTCTTTTATCATAACTGAGATATATTTACTGAGCACTGCACGATTCCTGCCTTGCAAAGGAGTAGCCTTTTACATCTTTGTCTCCTCAAAATATGTGCTGAAGCAGCTTTTTCCAGATGCTGTGCTTAATTCTTAAATTTTCTGTCGAAGAGGGTTGTGAACTCTTCCAGGTGACCATAAAGAGTAGCCTGTTCACGGAGCAATTCTCTCTTTTTTGCAAGCTCTATTGCTGTGGCATCAGGGCTCCATATCTACAAAATAAAGGTATTTGTAGTTAATTTGGATGTGACTTTTGCAACAGAAGCATTAAGAAGATACTGTTAGCTGAAAAGAGCCATGTTCTAGCGCTCCTTTCCACCATGAGACATAGAAAAGGAGCAGTGTGGCCTCCCAGCAGAAGATAGGTCAACAGTTTGTGTGTGTATAAACAGAGCATTCTCTTGTTGTCACTTCCAATCTATAACATGCCATGGGCTCTGATTACAGATAATGTGGGAAAGAAGATCTTAAGGTAATTATTTAAAATTACTGAGTTGGGTTCACAATCCTCAGAGTGGAAAATAGTAATTAGCTGTAGAGTCATCAGCTATGTAGCCTCAGTCCTCTGAGACCACTGTAGAAACTAGCACAAATCAGGGTTAGGGAAATTATAAACAAACTCCTAACACAACTGCTCAGCCAGCAGTGGTGTTCTTTTCCTTTTTAGGGAGAAAAAAATATTACAAAAATTACCTCACTGTGATTATCTTGTTCTGTTTCTCAGTTATTTCTAAGCGAGTGTTAACAAGACCCTGACAGAGAAGTTATGTTTCCACTATTCCAACTCTAGGAAGCAAATATTTAGTGTACTGTGATACATCTTGTTCAGTAACTGTCACTGACATAAGTCATCGTGTGATAACTAATCAAGAGGGCAAGTTAGAAACTGGTGCTCATGCTATGCAAATACACTCCTATCTTTTAAAAGCAGGAGAATAAAAATACATATCATAAATGTGGTTGCATGTTTATTTTACTGTGGCTCCACTTTAATCCTATTTTAAAACTCGATAAGAGCTCTATTTCCACAATAATTTGTTTTATATAAATATATGTGTTATTATATAATATACATCCATGAACTCTTTAGTTTGCTGTTGTCTGATGGCAGCCTCTCCAGGCTGTGTCACATCATCTCTAAGACAGCTGAATGGTGGAAATTTCATGGGGTTGTTCTGGGTTTTGACCCCAGCAAGGTCTACCTTTAAGTTACCATGAAACTGCACTCATGTTTTGCTGCTGTACCTACTTTTCTGGGTCTGAAGGAGATGTCGTTTTTGTTTTCTCTCGTTGCCAAAGACTTCCAGTAAGCAGCACTGTTTTTACGGGAACGCTTTATCTTTTCAGGAACAGGTTCTTCCTCAGCTGGCTGAGATACATCTGGAGACTGGAGGGGAAGAAGGTACCAATTATACCAATTCATCATGTTCAGAAGCAAGGCATGCATCCTGCATCTCCTGATACTCTGCTACAATGTTTACTGGGGGAGTATTTTTCTTAATCCCTTCAGAATCTGTTTTTCTTAAAGCTGAATTTTTAAAATCAAAAATTGCAAGGGCCAACCTTTTCAAAGGTAAAAGGCACCTTTCCTCCTTGGGCACTAAAACATTAGCTGCTCTTTGTGACTCCCAAGACAGTCACCTTGTACCACTGGTGATCCCATCCTCTTCCAGGTGAGGAATAAACAAGCACCTAAGGTTGTCATCCTCCCGCCTCTGAAAGTCCGGCGCTTCCTGGACATTCAAAACCTTTGTGAAAGGGGGATGCCAACATTTAGGTACTGGAATTTCTTTATTACACCATCCAGGGCAGCTGGAGGACACTTCTAGCCATGCAAATACAACTGCATCTTCTGCCTAAATAGCATCCTGGATCTGACTAACAAGTACCACTGCTGAATCAGGAAGGTCTCATCCACAATAAGAGAACCAGGATGTGGTCATGGAGGCTGATGTCAGCTTGGGATAAGGCAATGCTGAGGTGCTGAAGGCTCTCAGAGGGTGCAGGAAAAGCATTCAGAAATAAAACAGGTAAACATCAGTGTGGGACTTGAGAAACAGGACTCAGGTAAATAGTGGAAGAGGAAGGATATGGGACAAGATGGAAAATAGGAAGTTAGCAAGTTTCAATGAATTCAACTAGGAGAATAAAATAACCTTTTTATCAGTTTGAAGGGTATTGTTCTTATTTTGTGGAAAAAAAAAAAAAAAAGGTGCTTCCTTTAAGAAATTATGGTTACCAGTTGTTCAGTGTTTACCACAACAGAGCTGGATGAGCATATACTTCAGGAGGAGGGAAAAAGAAAAGGAAATCTTTTTCTGTGTCCTGTCAGTGATACAGGACATCACTCTTAATGTGTGTCTGGGGAAGACATGAAGTTTGTGTAATCAGCAAGACAAATTTCAACTGATGAACAAGTTCTAATACTGACAAGAACAAGTACTGGCATCTCACTTTAACAAAGCTGCCTGAGTTACAGCGTTAGAGAGAAATGGGTGGCAAAGAAAGGAAAGAAAGAAGCTCCCTGCTAACTATTAGCAAATCAGTCCTTTGTTACCATCTCTCATACCTCTTTTTTCACAGGTTTCGGTGGCTCTGCTGGTTTTGGCTTCCCACCTTTTGCTGGCTTTGCTTCTTCTTTTTCTTGTTCTTCTGCCAAAATTTGCAGTTGATTTTCGAGCAGAGCAATTATTGTAGCATCTTCAAATACTTGAGCAAGATCAAGAGCAGTCTTTCCTGTATTTAAAAAAAAAAAAATCTGTGTAAAACATGAAAATTAACTTTGGCACTGGATTATTGCCACTGGATAATGACAGTACAATCAACTGAATTTAATATGGCCACTATTTTATTAACCATCCCATATACCAGCAGTGTACCTGACATTGGTGTGAGGACCAGCAGTCATCAGCACTGCTCGCAGAAATAAGACCTGGCAGAAATGAGCCTTGAAACCCAATATTGCAGGAATTCTTGGATTACTTGCTTTGTTCTTAGTGTTCTGACATTTGCAGCTTAATACACTGGTCCTGCAGGTTGTCATTTTGATCTCTGAGAGCTGAGAGCATTTAGCACTAGGAGCTACTTGGTCTGCATTCCTAATCCTGTACTGAGCTAGCCCTCTCCTTCTTCCTGTACTTGCTCTGTGGCTGGCAAGGGAAAGCCCCATGATGTAAATGAACAGCTTCAGTGCTTAATGAAGGAAAAAAGTCTGTCCTGGTTCTTATGAAACTCTGGCTGTGAAGTATCTGTGAGACTGGACTGCTGTGTGAATCAGAACTCCACATGATATCAGAAATAAGGAATACACGTCCCTTCTACAAGCAGGGTTTCACTACTAGGCATTTTGGCAAGGAAAGTCTCATGGTGTACCAGTGTTGCCTCCTGTGTTAGAGCAAGAGCTTAAAAGGCAATGCATGTTAACTGTTTAAGTTACTGTGGAGACAGAGGAAATAACACTGAACTAGGGATCTGCTGTGAGGAGGTAACACTTCAGTACCAGTTCAGATTTGGTTTTCTGTTAAGTATTTTTTTCTCAGGTGTTATATTTACATGTAGAGCAGCAAGGAGGTTTTTTAACCAGGGCTGCCTGTGCCTAAAAATAAATCACCTAAATGGATGGCAGACTATTCTCTGGGCCACAGCTGAAATTTAGTTTTCTCTCAAATAAGAATAATAACAACTAGATAGAATGTTTTCATTAAAGCCACTTATAATTCTGTATGTATCTTGCGAGGAGCAACAGTGTCCTGAATCGTGTAATTAAATTACTTCATGTAATTATGTTACTCCATTTTCTAGGTACATAAAACCCAAGAAAGCTGACTTTTTCAATAATGATTCCACACAGGAGAAAACTAACTGAACCTGGTACCTTCATCCCAGTCCTGACAGCAACCCTAGATGCAGAACAGTTCTCAAAGTGTTCCAGGTGTTTTTTTAATAAAGAAACAGCCTATTTTGGAGACATTGCTATTTACCATTGCTGTTTGTAGCTTGGATGTCGGCACCTGCAGTGATTAAATAATAGACCATATCCAGCCTGGAGGCCTCAATGGCTCTCATCAGCGGCGTGGCATCACCTATTGCAGGGGCATTCACTGCTGCTCCAGCCTTCACGAGCACCTCAGCGATATCCAGGTGTCCATTATAGCAAGCATGATGCAGAGGAGTCCACAGGAAATTGTCTGTTGCGTTTACATCAGCCCTGCACAGGAGTAAGAGCAGTTGTGGCAGCTGAAGCTGTCGAGTACCTGCAGTAACAGCCCCAGCTCCAAGTGCAATCAGTGGGAACTCCGTGCTGCAATGGCATATTCAATGTAAATAGCTATTTTCATATTGCTACTGCTACTCTGAAACCATTTGAGTCTCTGAATCTGTCATGGAATAGTAATTGTAAGAATGTGCCTGGGTGCTGCTCATGTCCCCCACTTAAACCATCAGTGTCCTTTACATGGAGCTTTTCATGGGTATAGGAAAAAACCCAGGCATTTGAACACCTTAGTCCTGTAAAAGGCTGCTAGTGTTTGTGCTCCAGCTTCGCTGAGAATGGCAGAAAGCAGATTAAGGAATTCAAAAAGTACACTTCTGGGCCAAGAACAGGTGCTGCAGAATATGTGGCAACATTGCAGAGCTCGCCTGCACAAGAGGAAAGTGTTCACCTTTCCTTCCAGTGTTGCTGCCCTCTGCCTGCTTCATTTCTCTGCATTGGCTTCTCCCTTTGACAAATGAGTTACAAAAGGTCTGCCTTGGAAATCTGAGCATTGAAAAAACTATTCAGCTACTGTGTTGCTGGACTAGGATCTGTGTTTGCTCCCAAATTAAAACTGGGATGTTCTGGAGAAAGCAAGGGCTAGTTCAGGGGAGATTCTTGCAATATGCTGCCTTTGGATGAAGCTGAGAGGAAAAGCGTTATCAGCCCTAGAGGTCCTGAAGGGAGTTAGGGTCGCTGTCCCACTTACTCTATGGACAAAAAGATGCTGTCTTCCCAAAAGACAAGGAGGAAAGGAGAAAGAAGAAAAATTATGAAGGAAGCTGCTTCCAGGGATAACTATTTGCTCTTCAGGTCAGGTGATTAAGTCTAGGTAAAAGCATAGATTAATCTGTTCTTCTTTCCTTGTTTAAATTTTTAATCTTTTTCAGAATTCTACCTTTGATGAGATCTCAGCACAGTAAATTCCCCTGACCTACCTCTTTTATTGCTGTTATGTTTCAGTCACTAAGCCATTATGGTTTATTCGTATGCGGTTTTCATTTGTGTTTTAATTCTCATTAAAATAAGCTCCTTCAGTAATTTCACTTTCTCTCTCAACCCAACCTCCTTGCCTGTACTCAGACTCTGTCTGCCCCTGAATCCTTTTTCCTAACTTCATTCTAGCAGAAACAAACCAATCAATGGGAACAGGGACAATGCAGCACTAATTTAAAAATTCCTCAGCGTTTTCTGCCCATCAAGCACAGAATTTCCCGTCAGACCAAATTTCATTTACTTCTGATTCTTTCTGGAGGAAGATAGAAAGTAGATACCACAAATTTTATTTTAAACCTAATAAATGTTAAACATTTATCTGGTTAAATGTTTTGTTTTCTATTCAATATGTATTTGTGGTTCTGTACTGAAAAGGTTATATTGTAAAAGGTATTTGAATGCCCGTGCCAAACTGCAAGCCCATGAGGCTGAGAGATGCAAACCTAAACGCTACTGATAACTTTTCTCTCCATTTTCATTTCTGTCAATTGGAAAAATCTCAAAACTGGTACTATTTTTTTAAGCTAAGTTACTATGTTTCTAGGTTTTAATTGTTAAATATGATGTGACCAGTGCTGTCTATTGAGGCTGATAAAAGGAGTAGAGATTAATTTGGTGGATTAATTTGGTAGCTCTTACATCGTTACCTTTGGAAAACCTGACTATACACATTACACAATTTCCCATATGCTCCAGGAATGTCAGTGTAATTACCAGGGTGTGTAAAGATCCATGTGCTGTTAGTCTTTGCAGGAACCAGAGCAATGACTGCAGCCACTTTCCCTGAGATATTAATATTAACATGAATTCTATCTATGGGTAGAGAGGACAAGGTTAACGTAAATACCTTTGAAAAATGTTCATTTAAGCATTTATGTGAAGGATTGTAGGACTGCAGCAGTATGACAATAAGATTATGCTATTACACAAGTATGACTGAATCTTTCTGAAATTGCTTTCATTTTTAAGCTGTCATTGAGATTTTTCACAAGTGTGTCTGCAGGCTACAAAATTGCTGAAGCACTTCTAAAATGAGGAACAGACTAATTAGTAGCAGGGGCTTCTGATGTAAATCCTGCTGCTTCAGCCTGCCTCAGCTGCAGAGGGAAGTGGTAGCTTAAACCAGGCATGTGGAACAGGAAAGTCCAGGATCACCTCGATGGTTTCAGGCAAGTCCTTTGAGTCAGATTTCCCCAAAATCATTCACCAGTTTGAGAGTTTGGTTGTGAGGATTCACTACTTGAAACATGGGTATGAACTCTGCAGCTGACTAAATGTCAACAGTCCAGATGCCAAAAATTTCAGTTCTGGGGAACTTGCCTCTCGGTTGTTTCAATTTCCATGCTACTAAAATGTGAAAAATAATAAACTAACGCCCTGTGGCTCGGGATCTTAGGGTACTAACTTAAATATTAAATGTCACTTAAGCAAAAAACCAAACCATAGCCTTTTGCATCCAAATATTTACTGGATGTTTACGCTTTTGAAATAAATAATAGCAATTATTTATTCCCAAAATAGCAATTAAATTGAAATTATCTTACCCCTTTTCCAGAAGAAACTCCACAAGAACTATGTTGCCACTTGCACATGCGAGCATCAAAGGCGTTTTGTAATATTTATCTTTGATGTCTATTGGCACACCCTCGTCGAACGCTTTCTGCAGAGACACGAAGTCTCCCGCTCTGACAAGGTAGTTGATATCCATGTAGGTTTTCCTTGGCTCGTCTACGTACCAGGCACGGTCATCGAGCACGGGATGGGCAGATTGCTGGTCCCGTTTGAAACGCTGCTCTTCAGGAATGTTTGGAACAGCCTCAACCATGTAGGTAGGGAAGCCATCTTCCCATAGTGGACGTTCACTCTTTGGAATTACACAAATCGGGACAGGGAGGCCTTTTTTGCCTTTTTTTCTTGGTGGTTTCTTCTTCTTCTTCTTCTTCTTTGCTTTGGGCCCAAAGGATGAGAGCAGAAAGGCTTTCTGTAAGTATTTTGAGCCTTTAAAAAAATCGTCAAGGCTGATCCTGTCAGCAGATGTTTCATGCTTTTTAGCAAAAGTTTCTAGTTGTTCCTCGTCCACGGTGCCCCAGTGCTTCCGAATAACTGATATAAAATCATTTCTGGATACCATCCCATCTCCTTCCTCATCAATCTCAAACTCCTTGCGGATGGCATCCTCGTGCTGCAAGGACCAGTCGTACACCTTCAGGTACCAGGCAAGGGTCTCATCTGGTTTCTTAAAGGCTTTTTCAACTTTGCGCAATACTGCCGCTGCTGCTTTAAAGCCAGCGTTCTTGGCAGCCTCCCTGGGGGTCATATGTGCCAAGTTTGTCCATGTAGGATCACAACCTAGAAATATGGACACAATTTGGCTGATAGTGCAGTGGAATTCCTAATTATGTAATATAAGAAACTTGTAATCCACAGGCAACTCATTGCCACAGGCCTTCAATTTTATACTGTTTCAGCTATAAATAGCAATGGTAGGTGGCACCACATCATTGATCCTAGACTGGAAGGTCAGCCACATGTCCATATTTGCTTCCCAAAGGGAGAAGCATTGGGCAACCCATGCTCTATTTATTCATCCACTCATGAATATGTATAGAAAGACAGAAGTTCAGAGGAGACTTCACATTTTTAAAGTGGTGAGCAAGGTTAAGAAGAAGCAAACTAAGATTAAAATGTTACTTATTTCTATACCTGAACATTACAATTTGGCAATGGACCACTAGTTAAATGTTTGATTTAACAAGAACAGAATATGGGATTTTGCATGGTCCTCTTGGATCAAGCCTTGAAGTGCCATGATCATCTGATTAAGTCAGGAAAGGATCATAGCTGCTTCAGGGCATGTTTCAATACCCACAGGCATGAAGTTTTCCTCATGAGTGCAGAGATTTTTTTTTTAATGATCATCAAATCAAAAATTTATTTCTATTGGAAGTTTCAATACAAATACATCTAAAACCAACTAAACCCAGAACCACTTAATACTGTCCAACACTAAGTCATACAAATCCCTGGTGCTTCTGCTGCTTTAAGAATCTCATCCACAATAGATAAGAGCCTCTGTTAGGCCCCTCTGAATGAGAATTTTGCCACAGGGTACCCAAGAGTCAAATCCTTCAGAGATATCCAAATGAAATCTTTCCTTTAGCACAGAAATAGAATATAGATAATAGTTGTAAAGTAACTTAGTTTTCATGTACCTCTTTGTCCTATATACCTGCAGCAATCTGCAAATCCTCCCTCCGCAGCATAATGAAGTGGTGTGTTACCATTCATAGCAATCAGTTTCAAGTCTGCATTATAACCTGAAATAATCGTCAGAATCTAGAAAAACAAACAGAGTCCCACCAAAAATCTTGTCTGTTTCTTAACATGTGAAAATGTGAGATTGATTTACAAATAAATGCAATATCTTACATTCCCATTTTAATAATGAAGTTCTCTCCCATGTCCAGCTGGTCAATGCACATATAACATTAATGTTTTCTATAGTATTATGTTTATTTAGCTGTACAACCTTGTACAGTTGTAGACCCAAGGAAAATCTTCATTCTTGACAGCTCACTGTAAGCCGCTGTGTGGTCTATCTATCACTGCTGGATTCCCTTTGATACTTAAAAAGAATCTGCTTTTGATTACTGATCATTATGCTTTGATCAGCTGAGATAATGGACTAAAAAAAAACCCAAAAAAACACACTCCAAAAAACCAAAACAAAACCCCACAACAACAAAAAACCACCCAAGTTTGGCTTTGCAGCAATGCTGTAGCACCACAAATGTTAATACCTCAAAAAAGCCTCCTTTGGCTGCGAAATGCGCAGCACTGTGTCTTTCAAAGTCAAACAGGTTCGCGTCAGCTCCCCTCTGAAGCAGATCACGCACCACCTCGACAGCTCCTTCCCTTGCAGCTTCCATCACGGCTGTGCGCCCCGTGGCCTGCAGGGGAGCACGAGAACAACTCCGAATTTGCTCCGTGTGCTGAGGCTGGAACAGTAGCATCTGACCGTTCCAGGCCGGCATAAAACTGGAAGTCTCCTTTTAGTTATTACTGGGAAAAGGAGACAAGCCTAATAGTTTCAAAGATACTTGCAGGAAAACTTTCAGAATCCAGTCATAGTGCTGCTAAGGTAGAGTAGCCAGATCCCAGCAAGTCAAGTACATTGAAAGCTTGAGTTCCTGAATAATGCCCGTGAAAATCAACTCCTTAGTTAAGGAATCCTTTATTCTGTGGGCATGTTCTCATGCATGTTTACAACATTTAACACAAAATACTACCTCATCTTATGAAAGAAGGAGCATAAGGAGCTATTGCTGGAGGAGTGCTGCGGGGAGGGCAAAGCAACCAGGGAATTTCACTACGGTTCTGTGAGGAAAAGTTCACACTCTAAAACATTAATGTTGTCTTTTTCTAGATAATAATGTTGTCTTTTTCTAGATAATAATGGATTATCCCTTAAAGGGAAGGCTTGAGCTCCTTGATTTGTCAACAGCACAGAGCTTCAGTCTTTCAGGTATTTGTTAAATTAAGGAAGCAAACAAAGCGATTAAGACATACAAAAGAGAAAAACAATTCTTATACCTCGTTCCTGCCTTGATTGCTCATCAGGTTTTTCCTAATGGACTTACCTTTTAGTGAATATTATTTCAACTCTGAAAATCTAAGGACACATCAAGGCAAATTACAAATCAGCACTGCTCCACTGAAGTACAGTGAACTGCAGCTCCTAAGAGCTGGCCCAGTTACGTTTAAGTTCGGGGAAATATTTGCACTCTAAACCTACAAAAAGCTAAAAGAAGACTTAAATCCCCCTCCTCCAAAAAAAGGGGTGGTACGGAAGAGAGGAAGAGGTATGGCCACAGAGTTAAGCGATTTTCACTGCTTTATTATTTTAATGTGAGGATTTTAGATCATGTACTCTGCTCATCTGGTATTTATTCTATACTCCTGTATCTGTTCTTAGTTACAGAAATGCTCATACCGGGTCTTTTGCATGGGGATCTGCTCCTTTCTCCAAGAAAATCAGGCATATTTCTTTAATCTCATGAGCTTTCTCACAGGCTTGTAGAAGCACAGACCTCCCAGTAGTAGTACAGTTGTTGACATCTGCACCATATTCCAAGGCAATTCGCAGGCAGTGGGAGTGGCGTACTGTGGGTGAAAGGCAGTAAAACAAAATACCTGCAAAGGAAACCAGTGGGGATTAGGGTGCAAAAGAAAATTACTAGAAGGGTTATGAGAGTGTGAGCTTCACAGCAGAACAATCTGCAACAGAGACCCCTTCACTGAGGGTATATCCATGCAAAAAAGGCTTCTACTTCAGAGTCAGTCTATACTTGGGGAGTAAACCAGAGTTTAGTATGTCACAGGTCATGGGAGGAATGTGATTCTCAATCGTAAGTTACCTCTCCGATCTGTACTGGGAAGACTTATAATTTAAAGGCCTAGACTCTTCAGGGAGAATTATTTTCATTTCCATCAGAGCCAACAGCTTTCCATGTGGCCAACAGCTTCTCTTGGGCTGTAAGGATCTCCCTCAACTGTGGTTTCTCTCCACAGGTGGGACACATCATATGCAGTAAGTGTGTCACACAGTTAAGGGATCACTTTATGGTATTTCTGGTCTGATAAGGTTCCTTCTCACTCACCTTTTCCTTCATTATCCACAGCAGTCATGTCTGCATTAGCTTTTGCTAATAATTCCAAAACCACCTCATGGCCTAGCTCAGCTGCCTTCATGGCTGGAGTGCGTCCCATCTTGTCATGGACATTTGGATGAGCTCCATGTTCCAGCAGGAAGCGGCACATTTCAATGTCATTTTTCATGGAGGCCAAGTGAAAGGCACTATATCCTTCCTTAGGCTCTGTGTGATTAATGAGATCTGGGAATCCTTTCTGGATGAGATTTTCTATTTGCTTCTTGTCTTTCTCATGAACACACTGAAGAAGTTTGTAGATCTGCAATTTTAGAAGTCTTTTATCTACTGGTAACATCCCAGGATAGGGAAGACTGTCTTCTCTCAAAGAAGTATTTTCTGTGTGGGGAGAGAAGAAAATATGTAATCTCAGAGATGAGATTAAATGACATGCCAGTAAAACCAGGAATCAGACCATACTCACAGCATGAAAATACCCACTTTACCTTGACAGAACACTAGGCTTTGAATTAATTTATCTTTTATTATGGACAGCACATATAGAGACTATATAAACCCAAGCAGCACCTTGCAAGATTTTCCTGTCTAGTCATCCAAATGTTCTGAAGAACACCCAAATGTTCAAGGAGAAAATTAAGTTAAGAAGCTGTAGGGTAACTGCTCTCCATTCAAAGACCTGTTATAATCTACAATTACTTGGAAGCCTAGGGGGAGGCTGTTCATCTGTCATTTTCAGCTGGAAAAAAATCGCAAGACACTGTGTCCTCTGCACTTGCTGAAACACAAAATTGATACTAAAATTGATACTAACATCACCTCATCAGTGCCTGAGCATCTTCCCTTTTTTTTTTTTTTTTTTGGTAGCTGATGCATGAACTTCCTGCCAGCCTATGCACATAAAAGAGTAAGTAGAATATCTCTGCAACAAAAACCTTGGGGAAAAAAAGATGCAGATAGTGGGGCACTGGTCTGGGAAAAGGTTCTTCCAGGTCATGCATCACATGCTTCTTGAAAAAAATGCAGTGCAGGACTTTGAACTTGCCTCAATTCTTGCCTCAATTTTGGGTGTTTTTTGGGTTTTTTCTTTTAGGTTTTTTAGCCTCTTTTAGCTAGTCTCAGCACTCGTGGCTGGAGGGTCAAGGAGGGTCAGACATTATAGGGACCATTTCTGAAGCTTGCCTAAGTGGATGGGAAACTTCCTATCAGCTTCAACAAGCCTTGGGTCAGCCCATCCTCCAGAACTCTTAAAGGACATGCAACAAAATCAGGTGGAGGAACATCTGTTAGAGAATACTTAGGGTTTGGTTTGTTTGGGTTTATTTATTGCAATGTAATCTGTAAATAGGACCACGCAGCATCTCCCTGGCTTCTGCTGGGTGCTTTGTTGATGTCCATGAGAAGGTGAGATTGAAGAGAGAGATGAAGAACAATTCCAACAGACTTTCTGAGGCAAGACCTTCCATTCTGTAAAGGAAGCCTGAGAGAAAACTGCAGGAAAAGCAGAAAAAGAGGACTGAAGGTGAATCATGTTGGGAATGGATAGAGAGGTAATTTTTGTACCACAGGTATAACATCCCAGTTGTAGTTTCTGTAGCTATTGCCTTTCATTTCTTTTGCAGTTCCGTGGCCAGCATTGCTTTGGAACAACAGAGATGGGGTCAAGTTTACTGTTGATAGGTTCCTGAGAGTTGTCCCTTTTTTCTCCCTGCCAGACAAGGCCCTCAGCTCCCTCCCTGTGCATACAGCCATGCTGGGAGAATATGCTGTTATTAGAAGCTGCTCCCTTGCAGAAGTGTTTGAGTGGGTATTCAAATGCAAAGACTTTCTCCTTGCAGTGAAATCTGGTCTGAATAGGTCAGCTGCTCTCAGATGTTGTCCATTTAAACATCACATTACATAAATTCTTTTCTGTTTAGGTCTTACAAAACCCTCATCCTGATCATATGCAAAGTATGTTCTTACATTGCACAATGAAATAATTAAGCAGCAATAACTTAAATCTGTCACCTGTGGCTTGTTCATTCTCATCCCTCATCCCTCATCATGATGTGCTTCTTGTGGCATGCTGTCCAGGGAAAGGGAATAAATGCAGACATTTTTATCCTGCTGACAGGAGTTACACCTATAGCAACCCTGTCGTCCCAAAGCTTAGAGCTGAGAAATAAGGCTACTTCAGAGTAATCCCCTGCTACAAGTGAACACTAGAGTCCCCACAGAGCCTGGCTTTTAGAGCCTGAAACCTTAGGAAGGAATTTCTGAGCAAATCCTCAATACAGGAAGTTTTTTTTCTGGCTTCTGAGTATAGGGAAAAGTTGTGATGTAAACTCTGCAGGGGCTGTGAGGAGGAGCAGCAGGAAGGTACTGCAGGAAAGGCTCTTACAGTACTTACACCACTGAAATTCACTGAAAGAAATGTTTTTAAAGCTACTTAGATGGAACTGACAAGCTTAAATGTTCTCCCATGCTCTTGTTCCACTTCCTACCATCCTGCAGCTGTAAGGAACTTTGGTTTACTTCCAAAAACTTTCTTCCCACTGTTATTCATCATTTGCACCTGGATTTTGCACAGCATTTTTTCAGGAACTCATTTAGGAGTAACTTGCATTTTCTCCCCTTCTTTCTCCCCCTGAAGCTGCAAATACTGAAGAAATGACATTCTCTTTGGACACAGGTTAGTAATGCCACAGAACATGAGCAGAACTGCAGTTGGTAAAAACCTGTTAGTAACTAACCTTCGATGAAGGCACAAATGGATATAATGTTCAGTGCATATGGATTTGGATTTATTTCATGGATTATCCTGGAGATTCCTTGAGGTACTTGCTCCCTATAACCTCTGCCCCATGCAGGACATGAGATTGATGGCATACCTTACACTTACTGTACACTTTCATTTTTGCTCCCAGTGTAATCCACAATTCAGTACAATCTGAGTCCTGATCAGATTTTTTCTGGTGCTTTTGAGATGCTTACCACAGTATTCTTTTAATATTTCATGCACAGTAATAAAATTATTTCCATGAACATAAGTGAAATTGTTTTTATCACAACAGTGAAGTTTGTTGTTATCACAATTCAACCACCACCGAGACCTTACCCTGTTTAAAGTCTTTGCTTCAAAGCATTAGGAACCAACAATTTACATTAAAACAACCATAACATTTTAACTGTTACAGTTAATATTTCTTTGCAGCATTTGTTGAAAGTAACTGGATCAAGTTTTATTAGAAGCTTCTAAAGTAGCAGAATCAAAGAAAGACAGGTGGGACAAAAAACTCTACCCAGAGTCATGTAAAGTTATAAGCAAGGGGAAAAGGCTTCTAAAATGAAAATACAACTGCAGCATCTTGACAATTTTTATTAATACTACCAACCCTATGTACTTCATAGATTTTTTTTTTTATCACTTCACATGTAACAGATGGTTTAATGGAAAATGAGGGATTGTTAGTGTGGCTTTGAGACAGTCATGCTCTGGGGAGGGCTTCATGAAGCCATGATGACAAATCCCAAGCTTGTAACATTTGCTTAGCAACAATTTTATCTGTTGACAAACATCAAGAGACTCGCTACCGTCATTCTGCCAGCTTGTGTCATTGTTTTGATTGAAAGCATGAACTCATTCCAAATCCAGATTAATCCTTTTCTCGGTACACCTGGTATTAAGAAAATCGTTTTAGTCAGATTCCTGTTTTCCCACAAAGCTTTCCAAGCTGTGATGGAGGTAGATTGATAGAGAGGGAAGTTCTAGCAGCTGGTGAACTCACTCCCTGTCTCCCACTCAAAGCTTGGTGCCTGACTGCTGCTGGAAGCACTTGTGACTCCTTTAAAGTTTGCAACATTTTTAAGTTCAGTACCAACATTTCCAGTTGAAAACATCCCTTTAATTATCACTATTCACAAACCAGTAAACAAAATTTTCATGTGTTTTATCTTTAGTGAAAGAAAATAGCTGAGCACTTTCTAAATTTAATCCCTTTGCATGCTGGGCACAGAGATAAGCATGAGCCCTATATGTCAATATAAAAGGAACCAATATGGTAACAGTGCCATGCTATATTTACAGCTTTATGTGAATAATTGCACTGAATTTTTGGCTGTGACTAATGTTTAATAGGAGTGATGCAGCAAAATCTTCCTAAAACTGAATTCCAGTATCATGAATGGCCTACAATGCTGTGGGTTTTTGGTGTTAATTCTCCAGAAATGCCTTGCCTTGGGCTGCAGCATAGCTGAGCACAGTGATGGGCACTTAGGTCTGAACTGAGCAGGTTTCAATGTTGTGTGGACATCTCAGCCCAGATCCAGCCCTTTGGGAAACAGGTCCCAGCCTGAGCACTGTAAAGGCAGGCCCAAGGTTATGGCTGGGTTGGATCAAAAGATGTGCATCCTTTTGTCTTCAGCTTGCCTTGCAACTTCCAGTCACCTCAGCGACCATCCCAACTGGGATGTAATCGAGCCCAAATTGCCAGCGGCAGGCAGCCCTCGGGGCCAGCCAGCACCTGGGAATTGGGTTTGTGAGCAACACCTGCGGGGACGGGGGCTCAGGGGAGGTGGCTCCTCAGCCAGGAGCAGAGCTGGACTCCAGGAAAGCCTCTGGAGTTCTGGGGAGTTGGGCATGAGGTGCTGCTGCACCCAGGAGCAAGGAACAGGGTGAGCGACCACTCCTGCCCAGGGCCCTGGAGAAGCCAGGTAGTAGATAAATACGGTGTTGGTTTATTTTCCGGGGGCTGCGACTCGGAGGAACGGGCAGTCTGTGGAGGAGACTGGCTTTAACGGGAGAGAAACTGCTGGAAGGGGAGGATGCTGGCGAGCTGGTGATGACCCAGTGTTCCCTGCCAAGGGCGCGCTGGTCTGACCGTGCTGACACCCGAGCTGAGGTAACTGCCCGCGGCGAGAGGTGAGGCCGTGAGGGGGGCGATGTGCGCCGTATCTGTGTCCGGCGAGGCTGCGCTCAGCCCTCACAGCCCGTCGGCTCTGCCCCAACCCCTCCGCAAGTGCCGGCGAGGCGGCGTCCCGAGCCCCGCCGCCCCTCTCGCCACCACGCTCGGCAACGGGGGCGGCTGCGACCCTCGGCAGCCCCGGGCACTCACCTGAGGAGCAGGGGGACGCTGGAGGACCCGGGGCCCGCAGCCGGACCCCCGCCCGCCGCAGCGGCCGCCATGGCCGCCATGCCATCTCCTTGCAACGGCGTCGGGCCGGCGTGCGGAGGCACGGCTTCCCCCCAGCCGGCGGGGCCCCTCCGTGCCCCGGATCCCCCCAGCCGGCGGGGCCCCTCCGTGGTGCCCCCGGATCCCCCCAGCCGGCGGGGCCCCTCCGTGGTGCCCCCGGATCCCCTCAGCCGCGGGCCCCTCCGTGGTGCCCCCGGATCCCCTCAGCCGGCGGGGCCCCTCCGTGGTGCCCCCGGATCCCCTCAGCCGGCGGGGCCCCTCCGTGGTGGCCCCCGGATCCCCCCAGCCGGCGGGGCCCCTCCGTGGTGCCCCGATCCCCCCAGCCGGCGGGGCCCCTCCGTGGTGCCCCCGGATCCCCCCAGCCGGCGGGGCCCCTCCGTGGTGCCCCCGATCCCCTCAGCCGGCGGGGCCCCTCAGCTCGGTACAGACCAGCGCCTCGCCGCCCTCCGAGGGCACCGGGGGTGAGGCGGGCACACGGGAAGGACTGGGGTGTCGTGGGCTTGTCGTTTTCTTGTTGCTGACTTACTCGCCAAGCCTCCTTTTCCTCCCCCATGGGAAGCAACGCTGTATGGTTGTTTCACCTCCAGACCTTACTGGAGTCGCCACAAAAATGGAGTGGCAAGGTCTGTGTATCACCCAACTGCACAGCTCTCCCCACAGGGTTTGTGTAGCACAGTAATGTAAATGAGCTTGGATGGGAATGTGATCCTTCACAGTCCAGACTGGACAGAGAAACCTGTTTATTAACAGGACAAAAACGCCAATGAATGGGGAAAAACACTCAAAACTTGTCAAGTGAAGCCTAAGTCATTCTAAAAGGTAACAGCACTAATCCTGGGACTGCCCAAGCTCTCTGTGTCTCCTTTCTGCCCATTTCCTTTAGTGCCAAATTTCCAAATACCACAACCCAGCCCTCAGTGCTCCTGTGAGGCTCAGTAGTCATGTATGGGATAACTGCACCCACACTGTCTGTCTTGCTCCTGCCCAAGCCTGGCTGTTGAATTATTTGCAAATCACCTCAACAATTAGGAAATTCAAAAAAATTGGGTTTTGATGTAAAATCTCTTCTGCCAGGGAAGTGGTGACGCAGCTGGATGCATGTCCAACACCATGGAAAGGCGTTTGATGAAAGCCATGGGACTGTGTGGTGAGTCACAACAAGAGAAAACATTGTTTTAGCATAAAGTTTCATCATTTACCCTGCAAGGAGTACCATTTGTACAGCAGCTATTTTGTGTTAGCACTCTGTGGTGCAAATTGGCTGGATTGGTAGTGATGCACTGTAGTGCCTTGGTGGATTGCTTTCCTCTTCGGAAAACGTAGCATCCAGAGCCTTCTCTTTCTCCTTGGTTGCACTAAATGGTTGATGAAGACATGGCACAGTAGAAAATGTTTCCCCACCTGTTCTGTGTAAGATTTTTGCTTTTGCTGTTGCCACAAATAAGGAGTCACATGTCTTGGTCAAAGGCCTGGGGTAAATTCTCCTTTTTCACTTTATTGACCAGCACACATTAAATTCCCATTAGAAAAGCCAGCACACGTAATTTGAAATTTAGTCCAATATGAAAATAACTGAAGATCCTGCCTGAAGCACCTGTAGGCCTTGTCTCTGGAAATTGTGGAAACACTGGAATCAGACTACAACCAGTCTGGGCACTTGGTATTTTACCCCAAATGTGCATGTGCATGAAAGTGCATGTGTACATATTTAATTTTTATGCTTGATTTATTTTCTCATGGTGAACAGCTTTCCATGAGGTTTTTAAGAGTGATAATGAGGATTCATGATGCAAGAAGCAAAACATCCTTTTTCAGCAGCTGAACATCATATTGGATTGTTCCAAGCAACGTGGCTTCAAGAGCAGAGGTGCTGCTCTGGTATTAGGGTACTGCAACATCTCCAAAATAAGTAGGATTAAAATCCTCTTAGAGAAATTCAGAGTATTCCCTGCCTATAGAGATAAATAAAGCTCACCAGAGAAAATTATTCCAAGGTCTGAAGCCTCAAGCTGCTGGGCGCTTTTTGGCTGACAGCTCAGTTTTGGAGGAGTGCCAAGCTACTGCAGGAGTGCAAGTGGGATGGCGCTGGTAAAAATGTAACTGACTGCACTAAGGAAGGAAAGGTGTAAACTGCCCGGAGCTTTGAACATACCCTGCAGCTGACAGCTCCCAGAGGCAAACCTGGGAGACACGGCACAGCACAAATGTGGGCACACTGTCCACGTGCTCTGATACAGCCCCAGGTGTGTCACTGCCGGAGTCCTCGCCTGAGGGCAGTGCTGCCCAGAGCTCTGATGTGCTGGGAGCTAGGGCAGCCTTGCGGCTGCTCTGTCCTGGATGCTGTAAGCATGCCCCCTCCCTTCCCACATGGGACATCTGTCACAGCCAGGAAGGAGCTTGTGGGACCATCCGAGAGGTGTTCCACTGGCTTCGTAGTTCCCTGGATGAATGCAATCTGTGGAGCCCACAGCAGATAGGTTTTGCCCGCTGTGTGGCAAATAATGAGAGTCTGATAATGAGATCACCACTAGTAAATCATTTCCAAATCAAGATTATTCCAAAGAACTTTTTTTTTTTTTTTACTGAGGAGCATATATGTTTTCCTCATGTTTTATACACTCCTAAGCATTAACCTCAACTGTTCCTGCAACACAAGTTCTCCACCATGATATGTAATTCCCCCATTACTGACATGCTCACTGTGCAGCTCCAAAATCATTTAATTACACATGAAAATGTTTCACTGCTGAACGGGTGCTTCCAAATATTCAAAATACAAAGGCTGTGAAGTTGGTTTTTTTTGTGCTAGCAGAAGATGCCAGGCTGAGAGCACTACACAGTCCCTCCTGGAACAAGTGGAACAATCCAGCCACCATCCTCTGTTCCACTTGCTGTCCCTGTATTGAGCTGGGTTTTTTCTGTAGATGGCAAAGCACAAGGATGCTACAACTGTCCCACAGCTGACCTCTGGAGGGAGGCTGTGCACCACAAGGGCACCAAGGCTGGATGGCACTGGAGTTCTGCTGTTACCACTGGGAGCTGGGCTGGTGACAGCCTGACTTCAGCTGCAAGGTGGGCTTGAGGATTGCCTGGTTTTTACTTAAGCCTTTTATTGTGGAAGTAATTATCACTGTTATTCATCTCTCAGGATTCTGATGTGTAGTGGTTTGGTCCAAAATACTCATTACTGTTTATCTGCTGTGAGATAAGAATTAGGAGAAATGCAAAACAGGCACCAAACTTGAAAGAATATAAAGAAGTTTATTAACAGACCTAAAAGAAGAAAAAAAAATTATACCACCTTCAGAACTCTCCTCCTCCCCCCACCTTCCTCCCTTCTCCCACTGACAATGTTCAAAGACAACCCTTAAGATGTTCAGTCTGTTTACCACTTCCATAATAACCTTGTTCAGGCCATTTAGAAAGAGAAGTCTCTTCTTGCTTGTGCTATGAAAACATTATCACAACGAGACAGCCGCCCACTTCCAAATATTGTTCAGTCCATTTAGGAAGAGGAGTCTCTCTGCTCGCATGTGAGTCCTTTCCCCCGACTTGCAGCTTTTCCCGCAACTGCTTTCGAGGGTCCACTCTTGAAGATTTTTGGGGTACAATTTTAAGGTTGAGCCGTTCAGAAACAAAAACAGAGGCCCTTCTCCTTCCCTGGGAGCAAAGGGTCTTCCTCATCTTCATCTTTAGGACTATCTCTGGGAGCATCTCTAGGGACTGAGGTTTTCTCCTTTCCCGTTCGGAGCAAAAGTCCTCATCTGGTTCATCTCTAGGGACTGAGGTTTTCTCCTTTCCCGTTTGGAGCAAAAGTCCTCATCTGGTCCATCTCTCCCTGTCCAAACTTCTCATGAAATTACAGCTGCGTCAGCATCTGCCTATCTCAGCGCAGGTGCTTCTGCTCACGAGTTGAACACTCCACCCCCCATATCTTCATGAAATTACAACAGGATACTCTGATATATCATAGCTTCACAACAGAATTTCAGCTTTAAGCATCTCCTCTCTCTCTTCCCTCAGGTTTTCAGCTCTTCACAGCAATAAAAAGGGTTAATCTCACCTCGGCCTTGCAGCTTTGAAGCTGGAATGTTGAATTTTTCTTATCGCAGTGGAGAGGGGGGAGAGCCGAGCCGCTCCAGCTGCCCATGGCAAGGCAGTGGGGGGGGGTTCCACGGCTGGAACAGGTCCATGGCTCCAGGATGGCCGTGGCCCGGCCCGGCCCGGCCCAAGCAGGGCCTGGCTGGGCCCACTGGGCCCTGCTCGGGCCCTGCAGCCAGCTGTGCCAGTGCCGGAAACGAGAGAGAGCTTGGAGGGGGAGTTTGCCTGTTCTTAAATGTGGATAACAGAGGTGATCACAACTTTAAGTGGCTTAGAGAATTGTCCATATTCAAACTGGCCAGCTGATAGGTTCTATCAGTTCCCAGAGGAAACTGTAAGCACCCCTTAGCAAGGACGTCCCTTCCGGGACTATGCTTGCTAACCTATGACATGATGCTACTGCAAAAAAAATCTGCTGTGTGGTGCATTCCACCCAAAATCTCCTTGTTCAGATTTGCCAGCTTGGGAGAATGACACAAATTTACACATTTGGCTAATTCTGAAAGGTCATCTGGGGAGCTGTTGTGGGGGCATTGCTCCAACTGTGCCCTCTCAAGTGAGGGAAATAGTCTCCTCCTTGAGACAATCTTTATTTCATGCAGCAGCACAGCCACCTCAGAACTGTGCTGGCAGGTACCACCCAGCTACTCCTCCTGTATTTCCTGGGATCTGCTCTCTTTCTGGTTTTGATGCCACTGTATGAAGCTGTTGGTATCACTCAGATCAATGTACAACTAACTAAACTGGTTTAGCTTTTTTTACCCTTCTTTATACTCTAATTGCCTAATGTCAAAACCAACATTCATCCTTTCTACCAATTAATATGCATTCTTAGGAATAGGCCTTTTCATCAAGGAGAAAATCCATGAAATTAATTAAGTCCTTGATACTCTATCCTTGGAGAAGAGACTTGGGAGGAAAGCTGCATTTCTTTTGGGGTGGTTGTTTTCAGGGGAAAAAAAAAATCCCAAATTGTCAGCAGGGCTTATAAAGACAAATAGTGATAAATGCTGAAGTGTTTTGCCAAGAAGTTCTCTGTTGAATGCAACTGAGATGAATGCTATATAGAAAAACAGTCCCAGGAAAGGGTCTGCAGCAAGTTAGCTGGGTTTTGGGAGAGGGGCATTTCAGATATGAGTAATGTAAATAGAGGTTTGGGTGGGGGTTTTTTGGGTGGGGGTTGTTTGGTTTTTATCTTTGTCACCTAAATTTTTCCTAAAACACTGTTTCTTTTTTTGGATGTTGTAAATACAGGCTTCTTGTATGCCCCTGCACTTCAACCTGACTTGAGGTAAAGGGGATTTCAGGGTTACTGAGGAAGAGGGAGGCACTCCTCAGTCAGGGATGTGACAAAGCAAAAAGGGATGGTGGGGCAGTCCAGCAACTGTGCCCTCCCAGCATGTGCCTCCCAGGTACCATATGGGGCAGGATGAGAGCTGGGATCCCTAGAGTCAGGGGAGCTTTCCAGTGCCACAGAGCAGGGCAGGAGTTCAGCTGAAGAGCTGACAGCTCTGGGGGTCCTCAGTTTGTCACTCACTTGGTTAGCAAGGCTTGTTCACTAAAACCTTCTGTTTTGATCCCGCAACTTCTGTACCCTACAGAACTTGTGGAGGAGGGAATGCTGCACCCCTTCCATCACCATTTCCTGTGAGGGTCTCTTTTCTACTAAGCCCAGGGATTCTGAAATCATTCCTGCTACTTATTTTTATGTTTACTTGTCTAACACTGTGCCTTAGAACACATATAACTCAGTGGGAGGATTCCAGATGACTTCAGTGGGATGTTCTGTTAATAACAAGCTCTGATTCTCTGGATTAGTTCTTTATCTGCAGATCATAATATTAAAAAGCTGAGGGGAAGGAATAAAGATTATAGTTTTGTAGCTGGTTTTCATTTAGCTTTCAGGCCAATGGTTAGACAGCAATAAAAATACAAACTGCCTTCATTTGTCCCATCAGTTCTAACTCTGTCATTGTATCCTGTTTAAAATCCTATGCACTGCAAGTTCTCAGTTTTCAAGGTGAAGGAATAAATGTTCTGGAGTCTTTCTCATCTGATGTTACATGAGGCTGTTGAAATATTGATCTCATGCTTCATCCTGTACATGGCAAATAAAGGAGGAATTTCCAGTTGGAAGTTATTTCATGTCTGTGAGGCAGGTCTGGTGGTGCTGGCTCTCAGCAACTTAGTGCAGTAGCTTTTAGAAATGCAAATAGAAGGGAGACAGTGTAATGGAAAGTGACATTGGTTTGGGGGCAGAGATCAGCACATGTACCCTGGGCCTGATGGAGAAACATCTGGGTTTCAAAGCTGCTTGTGGAGTCCAGTGCTACTTACTGTGAGGAAGGGTAATCTGCACAAAGAACAGCTAAGAGCATGAAAGCAACGCTTCCAAAGCAATGCAGGGCTGCTGAAAGCCCTGAGGTCAAGCAGGGGGAATTCCTATACAAGAAATTGATTGGTTCAGTTGGAATAAGCCTCATTCCTGTTCCCTTGCTTGGCCTTGCTCAGTTGTGGTTAAATGAGGAGAGGGATGATAATCATCTGATTATCCTGCTATTGACAGTCTGTGTAACAGTGGGGAGCCCAAGCTTGTCCTCTTGCCAATGCCAGCTCCAGGGATGGGTTCAGCATTTGGAAAGAGAAATAACATGTTCCACGATCTCCAACAGGTGCAGTGGCTGTTCCACTGCGGAGTGTACCAGGAGAGAAGCTGGAATTGTCACTCTGTTGGCTCATCTCGCCTATGTTCCTGACTCACACTGCCCAAATTACCCACCAGGAGAGAGCATAAATTTTCTCAGTAATTAATTAAATATGTTAGGAAAGACCTCCCAGGTACAGGATGCAATGTCTGCTTCAGATGAGGAAGTTAACTATGTCAACTTGCAGCAGAGTCTTTGGTTTGATATGGGAGACCTGGCATGGGGGAGGCTATCATGCTCAGTGCTGCTGCCCTGCATCTATCAGTGCCACCACAGTTGCTCCCAGCTCCTCTGGGATCTTTTCGCCCCAGATTTCTTGGATTTTGTGCAATACCACAACCAAGTCAAATTTAAAATTGTATATGTGTGAACCAGCAATCTTTTTGACAACAATTAGTAGGAAAGTGTTAATGAAGCTACCATGATCAATTACTCTCATAGATAAATGTTACTAATATTTCCCTGTTCATGTTAGTAGGTATTCTTTTCTTCAGACCTTATTCCTTACAATACTAGCAAAAACTGAATATGTTTTTTTCTGAGCTCTGAGTATACTGGTATTTGTCTCCTTGGTGTTTAGCTCTCTTGCAACACTTTAGGTCAACACATTGATTAATCCAGACATTAGATAAAAGATAGAGTTTATTTAGGATTAAATACTCATTTATCAATGGAATATGTAACTTATTTTCCAAAGTCTGTGATATATTGGCTTTGTTTCAGATTGATCCAGAACACCTTAAAAAGGACTGTAGTTGGCCAAGACAATGTTTCCATATTACAACTTTATTATTCATAGAATCATAGAATGGTTTGCGTTGTAAATTACCTTAAAGATCATCAAATTCCAGCCTCGCCTTTTGTGGGCAGTGATGCCTTTCACTAAACCAGGTTGCTCAGAGCTTCAAGACTTCCTAACTTGCTACAGCCATTTAACTCCATTCAAAGTATTTCAAGGTCTAATGCTCATTTCTATGACTTTTCCATTAACCTCTTCCTAGCACCCCTAAATAAATGGCTACTCCAGTTTCTACAAAAAGGTCTTTTCATCTCTGTTGTAATGACTTCAGGTGTACAGCTGCCCTGTAGGACGCGCTCAATTTTGCCTGCATCATGTCTGTAACACAATAACCTGCTATTGCTTTAGAAAAAGACATATTAAATTTTCTAGGTAGTAACTAAAGTGGCTTAAGTGGATGGGGTTTTTCCACAGGGGAGAGATAAAGTTACTTAAATGATTTAATTTTACACACAGGGTCCTGTATGTTTTTCCCTAGGAATCAGTGACAGTTCTGACTAGGGAGGCTCTCCAAAGTTTGTATTGGTTAATTGGTGTCACTGTAGTGACACAGGGGGGCATTAAATTCAGCTCTGACTTTCACATTTCATAAACTGCCTCACATGAGTCAGTGAATAGCACCAATGTAGGCTATGCAAGTTTTACTTTGCTCAGAGCATAAGACAGAACAGAATCCATCACAACAGTTGGGAATAAGGCGCACACAAACACCAGTGCCTTTTCCTTCAGCTTCGCCACCATGTAACGTGCCTTGGGTGCAGGAGATGTTAGAGCATCCACCATAGCATCTACAACCTCGTTGCCATTAGTGCTTCCCTCACTGAGGATTCTGTTGAAAAAGTTTGCCCGCTCTTCAACATACTCCTTGTTGTAAACAGCCTTTTCCTCCTCACTGAGTTCGCTCCAGATCTGTTCAGCACTGACTGGTGGCTGAATTTTTGTAGAAGGTGCATAATTTCCTGGCTGGATAATACAGACCTGAAAGCAAGATGTAAAATTTATCAAGGTGCAATCAGTCACTGTGAATTCAGTTAAATACTATAGGCAGTAACACAGATCAAAAGCTCCCTGCCAACAGGTTTCTTCCAGAAAATGCTGCTTTGTTGAAATTTTAACCCTGGAAACTTGACTGAAATCAAATATAATCCTGTGAAATATTTAAGATTGCAGAGGTGCTTTATTCTGACTTCCTCATTTCACTCTGATGTTAATGTTCTTGTTTTGACTACTCAGCACACCCTCACAGAATGCAATAGAGCATCTTTGATTTCTGTAGAATGCTTAATGGTATAAATTTTTTGACAAGACTGAGACAAAGCATTGGAGTATGACTTTGATGTCTCCAAAGTGGAATACTTTGGATTTTTTACTCAGTGGAGAATCCTGCAATGGATAATTTTTGACCCAATTTGGGACAAAAGGATATATCAAAGAAAATTAGCAGGTCCTAGGGAAAGAAGTGCTGTTTTCCCCAAGTATGTGTAATTAAAAGTAAAGTAGGTCTTGTCAGTGAAGAACAGTGGGACCAAAGGTCCTGCTCTGCCTCTCACTTAAGCCATTAGCAAATTTCTGTAGATTTGTGCACATAGATTTAAGTGGAAAGCACACAAGTCCTTCGCTGCTCCACGTTTTCTTTGTGTGTTGCTGCTGTTCTGCTCCCTTCCGAGTCTTCCAGGGAATTTTGGAGCAGGCTGAGCACTCACAGCACATGTGCTGTTCATCAGTTAGCAGCAGCCTTGTTCAAACTATTTGTAGATATGCAACATTAAAAGCTCCATGGCATTTAACTGACCTCATTTCTAGAGACTGCCACACAAGGTGAGGAAAACCCGTGCTGAGCTGTGTCAGAGACTTGGGGATCTGACAGGCGTTCTCTGGGAAGTCTGTGGTGCTATGAAACCCTGATGTCTCCACTCTGCCACCCAGCAGAGGCTCCCACCTGTGTCAGTGCCTGCCTGTTGGCCTGCATGATGATGGATTCGCTGCTCTCAGGAGGACTGGGGTGTAGGTCTTGTGCTTGGGGAGAAGGAAGGGATGCAGACAAACTCCAGCAGAGGGATGGTGTGCACAGCTGGGACAGCTTGTGCTGCCTCAGGTAGGTTTGTCACACAGCAACCTCGGGAACCCTCCTTCCTGCTGCTATTTAGAAACATGTTTGGTGTCAGCCACACTAATGCCAATAGTAAACGTCCCACGTTTATTGTTAACAAAGGGGTTTTGAAAGCTTCCTTTTTTGGAGTTGGCTTGGAGAGAAGGAGAGATGGTTTGGTTTTTTTTCCCTTCTCACATTTTCTGTAGCCTTTCTACTCTAAGACAAACATTTTGTTTTCTGTAGAATGTCAGCTTGCCTGGCCAGAGTTCAGTGGGACAGAGCCATAGCTCCATCTGTTCCTTGCCACCTCTGTGCAGCTTTCTTCTGAAAGGAGAGAGAGGACAACAGAGCAATGGAAGGGAGCACAGGAAAAAGGGACTGTGTATTTTGTAGGCTCTCACTAAGTCAGTTCTCAGGCACATGCCAGCCAGCATCTTGCATACAATGAGAGACAGAAAAATACCTCTCAAAGATACTCCAGAAATGTTTGTCAACCTGGCTCACTCAGTTGTGTGCTGGGACTATTGCAGAGGTGCAGCAGTAAAAATACCAAACCAACCAGAGTAGCTAACCTGTTAAACTAAGCCCTTCCATGCATTTGAGATTATCCTCAGCTAATCAGCTGAAATTCTCATTGTGCTGTGTGGTATTAGGATGTGTAAATTCACTTGCATTTTATAGCCCGTCATATTTATCCGACAGGGGTCTTTAACAGATGCATAGCTGTAATATTTTCCAACACAAAGCTTATGAACAATGCTGTAAATAAACAGTGCCCCGATGCAAACGTACCAGGGAAGACTTTTAGTATTTGAGAAGAATGTTTCAGCAGTAGAGTGACTCCAAGGAAAATGCCTAGTGAAGCTACTTAGTGATCTAAGCTTCAGGTTTGACTATTAGAGTTGCTTAGACAGGGCACTAAGAGCACTCTTAGAGCCTCTTAGGTTAAGAGAATAAAAACGTAACTACTCTGCACAAGTTACGCCTCTTGCAGCGTAGCTGCTCTCACAAAAAGCAAGGAGCTTTTAAGCACTGGTGGTGTAAGAGGAGAGAAAGAACCCCTCAGGCAGGTGACAAGCCTCCTTCTGGCTGCACAGCCCTCGGCGTCTGGGCTCTTTGCAGCCACCCCAGGGAACGTTTGGGTTCCTCACTGCTGTTGGGAGCTCTGTGTAGAGCATGGCATTGCTCAGGCAGGCCTGTGTCAGGAAGCTGCTCCACTGCAGAGGACGTGGAGAAAGGGTGGAAGTTTCAGTGCTGACACACAGACCTGTTACCCACCAGCTTCTCGGAACTGCAAACGTCACCCAGGACTGCTGTTCCCAGTGTTTTCCAGCTGACTGATTAGCCACAGAGAAACCACCTCTTTCCAAAGGGAAGCTGCACCCATGGATGCAATTCTGATCTTTTATCTTTGTCACTTTGTTTCACATAACTCATTACATCACTTACCTGGTTTCCAGGTTCTTGCTACATCACTTACCTGGACACCAAACTTCTTCATTTCCAGTCTTAAAGCATCACAAAATTTTTCAATAGCTGCCTTGGTCATAGAATAAATGCCATTTCCCAGAGTAAAATAGGCAATGATGCTGGACATGAAAACAATACGTCCTGGAAAGAAAACAGTGCAAATAACATAACTTCATTCCCAGTCTTTAACATGGAATTGATTCATCTCAATCTTCTGAGCTGCTAATAATGTGGTGTTTAGCAGGAGGCTGTTCTACTGCACACTGTGCCAAAACTGGGCAGTGTCAGTGTGCAGTCCCAGCACAGAAGGGCACTCAGCTCTGTTAAGTGGAAAACTTCACACAAAAATCTTCCACCTAGTGACAGATGCTGGACTAGACAAAGTGTAACACATTCCCAGTGTCCTGCTTATTCCTTCTGAGCCTGAGATAGGATGAAAAAGATGGAAACAAAGCAGTGCCCTAAAGACTGAAAAATAGTAGCAAGAGACTGTGCTAGTAAGAGGAGAAGGACCACAGAGGAAAGGGGAGATGATTTTCCCTGAGGTGGATATATGTTACTAATACCATTTTTTTCTGTGCTAATGATGTCTCTGCACTGAGACCTGGCTTTATAACTGTGCATGTAAAGTCCAAGCCAGACTCTACAGTGATAAACTTCACCAAGGAAATGTGACTCTACAAAATGTGTGCATGTTTACACTACCTTAGAATGCTTTCCCTGATCTGTGCTGCTTGTTCCTCCTTTCTAACTCCTGCTGAGCGCAGGCATACCTTAAATAGCAAAGATTCCTCATTTGAGGCACAGGGCTGTGGTGCATTTTCATTGTTTCCTTGTAAACTTCTGTCACATAGTCCTACCATGGGGTAAGGAATGTGTGAGTGTGGATATACAAATACCAGAGGTGAGGGAGAAGATGGCCTTGTCCCTCACAACACAGAGAACACAGCTGCACTCCTGTTGCTGCCACAGGTGCAGATAATATCTGGGCCCCAGATCTCACCAAATGGAATAGGGTTGGGGGATATCAAAAGGTATCATGGGAATGCAGTGAAATCTGTCATTCTGAATTAGGTTCCCTGCCTTCCTACACAGCGTCCCAAATAAATCTTGTATACAGTAAGAGAAAAATAACTACCACCTTGCTGATCAAGATGCTCTATCAGCTGGCCTGGCCAGCTGGAAAAGATATGGGGAAATGTTGCTCCTCTCAGGGTAGGATGTTTAACTTCTAGGCTGGAGGGCATTACCTCCCTTTACAAGTATTAATAATTGTATTAATAATTTTGAAGTGTTTCTTGGAATATGTGCACATCCATGGCAGTATGCCATGGGTAGGGTGACCTCTGCCTCCTTTGCCCAGTAGCTGAGCGGTGTGGGGCACACACCCAGGATGTGGGACACCTCACTTAGCTTCTCTCTGTGTCTAAGGGAATTGAAACCCAGCTTCCCCAAGAGAATGCTCTAATGCCTGTAATTCAAGCTTTTCATTTGGAGAGGTCACTTGCTGCCCCCAAACACATAAGCTTTAGCTATCCTGATAGCTTTAGCTATCTCCCTGTTCCTGCAAGGAGACAGGAAATCTAGGATTCTTCCTAGAAGTGCCTTGGCCTCCTCTCCTACATAGATGGTACTTGAAAATGG
Source organism: Corvus cornix cornix (assembly GCF_000738735.6). NCBI lineage: Eukaryota > Metazoa > Chordata > Aves > Passeriformes > Corvidae > Corvus > Corvus cornix. Next base: position 5,636,168 of record NC_047056.1, on the reverse strand, counting down.
AGCGCAGGAGTTAGTCAAGGAAACATTGACAGCCCTGAGTGAGACACGAAATGTTCCTTTGAGCTAAGGTGTGTGTGCAGCCATCCAGACCCAAACCTTCGAAAGGTCCATGCATGTGCTTAATATCACATGCACAATTAGTCCCTTTTGCTTCAAAGTAACCCTGTGCAATTCGTGGAGTCAGAGAAATGCCTCTGGTGGATCAGCATCACAGAGTTTCAGCAGTAAGTAGGGCATCACAGGGAGAAGAGATGTCTCCCTGTGTAAAGGCCACATAACACACTCACTGGATGCATACAATAGCACATTCTTCTGCAAAAACACATCCACCTTGCAGTATTTAAAGGTTTCTTTTTTCTTGTGTCAGAATATCATCAACCAAAGGTAGCCAAGCAGAAAGAAGCAGAACAGCCAAAAAAAAGGGACACTTTTATCTTACCAAGGGTTTGTGTAGCAGTGACACCTGGGCCTTCCAGATGAAACCTACCCCTTCCTGTGGCTTGATGCTGCACACAGAGCACAAATCCTCATCCTAAAGAGCCTACAGCCAGAACAAACAAGGAAAAGGGTATCTTCTTCCCCAAATACAGATGGAGACAGGTAGGGAACAAACTGCAAAGCACCCAAGACATGCTGCCATGCTGCAGAGAGCTATTAAACCATTCCTTCTCAGAAGGAAGGATAAAGCCCAGGCACAGGGAGGTCCATGCAAATGCGTTTATCCCTTTGGATACCCATGCACCACTACATACTTGAAGTTTCCTGCCCAAGGTCACAGAGGCTCCATAGAGCTGGAACTGGATAGCTGGATGTCTCTAATGTTCACCTCTGTAGGGTCATTCTTTCTCTCCTAATTGCCAAACAGTAGAATTGTAGAGCCTATATAATAAAATTAGGCCATTTACTGGATCTTTGTGTTTTCTGATTGTCATTGCTTTAAAAGGCTTGCCTGTGCTTAATAATCTACTGCAAACATTTTTCCTTTTTTTTGAATCAAACACTGGGAGAAATCCTTATTTATAAATACTTTTTTCTATGTACTGCAAAGACAGAATCTTTAAGGGTATTTCTTCTCCTTATGACTTCACCCTCTTCAGGATCAAGTTGCTCTTTCAGGCCACACAGAAGGAGGCTGTCATTTCAGTTCAATGAGAGACAATTAAAGCCTCTTTTATAGATGCTACATTACCCTGATTATAGTAAGCTAATTATTCTACAACTCTAAATAACAGTGGATTAGCATTACCCTTGTATTTCCTTAGAAGGGGAAGAAATGCCAGGGTTGTCCTGATGCTCCCAAGGAGATTCACATCTGCAAATTTTTCATATGTCTCCATAGGCAGCCACCCTGTCTCACCAAATGTTGATATTCCTGCATTGTTGACAAGCCCCCAGAAACCTATGGAAGAGAAATGACTCAGCAAGCATCTTTAACTGCAAAACAACCACTGTCAGATAACAAAGCAACACCATGATTCGGGCCCTGGAAGAAACTGTATAGCTGTGTTACATTTCTGTCTTTTCTACTTAAAAGTGCAGGCATGTTTTGTTTAATTAAGGAATGCCATTGTGGCCATAATCTGGACTAAATGGAATCCTAGAATGGTTTGGGTTGGAAAAGCCCTTAAAGACCATCCAGTTCTATCCGGCCCCTGCCCCCCCCTTGGGGAGGACACCTTTCCTATAAGTCTCAGTGCTATTTAATAATCGCTCACTCTATACTTGTCATAAGTTATTTATGAATAACATGATCTGGGAGACTACATCTTACTGCCAGTGTGGTGCACCATGATATTTTAATTACTTTAATCCCACTGTGTGCTATGACCAGCTTTGTGAAAATTATATTAAGCAGTCTAAAGGCTAAGGGGTACTATTTTCAAGGTGCCTGACTAATTTAAGAGCCTAAGTCTTGCATCCTTTTCCAAGATTTGAGCTCTGATTCATTCTGAAATCAGCCAGAATCAGATACATGGGTGCAACATTGGGTAAAGCAATCAAGCTAGGTAAGTGGCTACAGTATTTTATAAATTTTATACTTTTGAACAACTTTATTCCCCATGTAATGACAGATTTTGGTGCTAAAGAGCCTACCCCCTGACACACAGCAAGATTTCAGGGTTTGCAAGCAGAAATGTATTGGCAGCAAAGCTTGTTCTGTCAGAGCTCTGTGACAGGAAGCTGAAGCCCTTTAGCCCAAAGCCACAGCAGGTCTCATGTGAGCCCTGTGCAGTGCTAACAGCCTCAGCTGTGGGAATGCTATGTTGGAGTGAGGAGCGCTCGCAGGCTGGAGCTGACACGCCGCCTAAATGCTGATTAAGCCGTGCTGACTTGTTCCTGCCTGCACAGCATGTAACTGTGGCTGTACAGCAAAGCAGGGAGTGACACAGTGCTTTTGAAAACATTCCTGTTTCTGTCCTCCACTCCTGACTGACAGCATTTCTAGGGGGACCAGCAGCGTAACTAAGGAGTACCAGGGCAGCCTGACTGGCACTGAAACAGCTGAATTTGCAGCTTAGTTCTGCCAGCCTTGACAATTTTGCTTGTGCATTTCTTTTAAAGAATCCTTGTAGGTGTCCAAGGCAAATTTTGCCACGCCTTCTACAGGACCTCCAAGCCTGGGTTTCTGGGCAGAGCAGGTTTCAGTGCCACTCTTCGTCCCTCTGGACACAAGAGTTTGGGGCAGGGGTGATGCTGATCCAGCTGTAGCCTCCTGTACCTGTGGCAGCAGAGTTATTCTCAGGGGACATTTGACCACCCAAGTGAAGGCACAGCGGAAACCTTTGGGCTGAACCCTTTTCTCTGATCTTCTCTGACAAAACTACTGCAATAATTTCATGGTATCTTGGTCCTTCCAGAGCCCTGCCCAGAACTGCCAATATTAGATTTCATTCAAAACAATAGTTAAAGATGAAACAGAATATTTTTGGGATTAGTTTGTAAAGCAGGCCTCTGTGAGCTTTTCTAACATATATACACTACTTGTATTACCTAATGAAATTGGTCTTTCAACAGAGAAAGAAACTGATTTCTTTTAATGAACGTCTCATTTGCAGGGCAAACCGCTCAAAATCAGGAATTTACCACCCAGAACTTGGATAACTCTATCCTCCAAAGAGAATCAATCACTATTCAGCAGCCTGTCACATAGCAATCCTTGACACTGGACCTCTCTTACAACTTTGGTTGCAAACAGACTGCTGCCCTAGTAATGCAGCAGTTTCCTCTGGACTCACTTCTTTTCCATGGCCCCAAATGTCAGCAGACAGAGGAGAGGAAATAGACTTAAAAATTGGCCATTGAATTGGGCATCCTAGACTTCCTTCTTCGCCCTGCCACTGCCCTATTATTTTGTGTCTTTCCATCATTCTCTGGCTTTATTTCTCCATCTTAAAATGGAACCCAGCCCCATGGGACTTACCTCCCCATAAAATGCTTCCAGATCAATGGCTTAGAGAGCCTCTGTAGAAGCTAATTATCAATATTTTTGTACTTGCATGTGATGTGATCTGCAGGTGGGCTGAGTGGCTGCACACCCCGTGTGTTTCTGCTCAAGGCTGGAGGTTTCTGTACTCTGTTAATTTTACATAGCCTAGCTAACACAACCCAAACTAAAGGCTGGCATCACTGCAAAAGCTGTTTCCTGATCTTTTCAGCTTCACCTTTTCTCATTAAAAAAAAGTAATTTTGCTTCTGCCACTGCACCCTGTGCAGCACAGCAAGAACACTTGCTCCACACACCCCTGATTCCATCAGGCCTTCAGAAATACAGCCATTAATCTTTAGACAATTGATTTTCTTCCTCTTTCTCTAAACTGTGAAACACAAAATTTAGCCATTTGCCTCATGTGCTTCAAAGCCTCCAGGTGGCTGCTGGTGAGGCCAGCCTGTGTGTATCAACAGAGCTCACAGAATAATGGCTCCTTCCTTCTGTGCAGTGCCCAAATCAAAAGCCAAGAGGAGAATAATTGGCCTGAGTCAAACTGAAACAGACTTTTTAAAGAGAAGATTAAGTTAAACATAAAAACACTTTGCACCCGGTCAGCTCAAAACACTTTATTTGCCCTCAAGCAAAACATACTGTTTCTTAGAACATTTTGGCATTCTCAAATGGGAAATGTTCTGATATTTTCCAGAATGTTTCCTGACACTTTGTTTAGTTGAATCAATTCACAAAATTCTACCCCAATAACAAACAGTTCATTATTCCCTTATGCTACTTTCTCAGAATATTTCCTGCCTTCTGAGAAACAACTTGCCCAGCTCTGTATTCAGGGTACTTGAATCTGCTTTGGTCTTTCTTTCCTGAAATATTTGTGGTAAAAAAAAATGCCATCAATGTGCAGATAAAACATATTATAATTTTGCTTAGATAAATGCAGCTCAGGTAAACTAAGAAATACAGATGGAAATCCTGAAGGACAAGGCACAAGAATTGAACAGCTGAAGGAGAGTGATGCTGCATTTCCTCAGTGTCCATGCAGAGACACATTTGGAAAAAGCAGCTGATGTTTGGTGTGTCAGACTGTCAAAACAGAACTCAGTCCAAACACAGTTTATAAAGAGAGGTGTTAGACTATGCTACAGCAGGCAGGGAAAAAATAAACTGGAAAGCAGGACTGGATGTCACAGAGATTTTCACTGATCTGTGTTGGGAAAATGGATCCTGACGACAAAGATTAAAAGATACAGCCATGAATCTAAGAATCACTTTAGGAAACCTAACTTAAGATTAGTGAGGCTTTCTGGAGAACTGTAGCTCTCACATAAGCTCCCCAGTAATTTCTGCTTCACAATATTTTGACCAAAAGGCACGTATCCAAAGTCCTTATTTAGGCCCAAAAGATACCTGATATTTTTTCCAGAAACTCTTAAAATTCCTCTTCCTATTGAGGTCAATCCAGCTGAAGGTTTGCAAAACCTTTTGAAAGTCGGGTTGTTTCTGTGTTGGTGCCAACACTCAGGTAATATCTGAATTCTGCCACACTCTCTAAATTCCAACACATATTCTTGGGATCACTGATCTTTGGAGTTTCTCCTCTAAGCTTAAGCCCATGTGAAAATGACAGGCTCTTTCCTGACAGATTCCAGACCAATACTAAAGGAAACTAGCCAAAGGAAGAAAAGTGTGATTTACCTTATTCCTTTGGCTAGTTCCTTTGTATTTCCTTTGGATGAAGAGAGGGAACAACCCAATCTGTCTGTGGCAATGCAAGGTGGTAGCTGGCCAGATGAGACTCCTGAGTTATATTTACATCCATTTATGAGTCACCATCCTTTGCTTGGAATATTACGCTGAAATTGTCTTCACTGTAAGGATAATCTGTTTCCATAAGGAGTCTGGACTAAAATATTGTACCATGGGTGAATTCCATGAATAGAAAATCATAATTAAGTGTAAAAGAGTACTTAATAACATTTGAGTAGGAAGTGGGACTAAAACTAATATCCCTCCATTCCAGCTAGCTAATGTCACCCACTCACAACAGGCCAGAAAAGGAAGAGAAGTTCTGGTTTGAAACAGAAGAAAATCAGAAAAATTCTGAGGTTTGCTGTAGAGCCTAACAGAATTGCAAATCACTGCAATGCTCTGAAGTCCTGTTCTACTTCCTATTGGCTTTGGATTTCTACTCTTGCATAACAGAGAGAGAGAAGATAATGCAGAGCTTGGGCTACTTATGGTTACAGCATAAATTGAAGGTGTAGGGAGAACTGTATTTTATTCCTGATATTCTCATTTTATTCTCATATTTTACACATTTTTGTGTAAATTTTATACTGAATAGTCTACTTAAAGTAGAAAGTTTCTTTTGGTCTTTTGTAAGTCTACTTATCCTGGGCCCAGGAAAAAGGCAGATTAAGGTAACTTAAAAGACAGCATATCTGCTAGAAAGCCCTACTAGTCTGAGATGCACAGTCCATGGAAAGGATGATACTGTAATCATAAAGAATATTTAATCTTTACCAGGATTTACTCTGAACTATTTAAACACAGGCATGCAAAAACCAACCATCATTTAACTGCTTTCTCTTCATTTTGGTCCAGCTTCTGCGGTTTCATTTGGAATCCATGGCCTGTGCACACTTACCATTAGACCTGGGATTATTGAAGTGATTATTTTTGGAATGATACAGGAATGTTTTGGTGATCAGAATTTAGAAGTCCAGCACACCAATATGATGTATTTAAAATCTTTCATACCTGTGTGAAACTGATGATAGTTAAAATGGCAAAAAAAGAGGAAACAATCCCTAAGCAAGAACCTAGTGATTCTCAGGAATAGGTTCCTCTTCCCAGTTTCTATGGGGAATTGCTGAACAGAATTCTCCTGTTCCGAGGGAGGGAGAGGGAGAGACAGAGAGAGAACTGTCCCACAGTATTTACAAGCCAACAGTGACATAGAGAACACTGCCAGCAGCTGCTTACAAGATGGATGTTTTCACAGCATTTAAGCAAGGTAATGCGTGATCTGCTGTTACCTTTCAGCACAATCCACTGGATTCCTACACCAGCTTGAATTGTTTGTGCAAAAACCAAAAGCAGACTTTTTATCTGTCCAACACTTATTTACAACAGTCTACTGAACTCACCACCCACTCTTTGCTGTCCTCATTACAAATGTCTGAGCACTATTTGATTACCACTTTGGTCAGTCCTCTGCTTTAGGCCCTGGATGTTGCTGTCCATGATCCACCAGGGAAAATTTCCTAAGGTTTCATGCCTGAGGGTTCTTTAACTGGTGGGACATTGATGCACATGTTCCACTGCCTACCCTTTGGGTAGCAGGTAACATGTTCTGTGTAGTCACATACTTTTCTTATCTTTTAGGTACTTTCAGAACATAAAAGCAATTACAAATGGCTCAGAATTCTCTTTCCAAATGAAAAAGAATTTAATTAAAAACAATCTTTGGCCCTAATATGAAAAAATTACAATTCCTATCTTTAACAAATAAATTGGTTAATATGAGAGCTAACCTCCTGTTTAATCATAAAATTGGAAGTGTTTTTATAAAGGTAAAATACCAAAGAAAACAACATACTCTTTTCAGAGGTGCCAAGAATGAGCACTCCCACCGAAGTCTTTTGCTTATAGCCTACATAAGTAGAGTACTGTCACAGTTTCTTTACAACTGAGATAAAAATATTTGTGCCCCTCTATTTTAGAAATTACAAAGAAGACTTGTAGTTTTAGTCCATTAACATCAGACACTAAAATAACTCCTTTGCTCCTTCTTATTTAATAAAAGGATGAATACTTGATAAATGCGAGTTTCCCCAAATGGCCTGTGTGCTACCTGGATCTATAAAACTACTTTTTCTTTTCTGCCCTTGCAGAATGCCCTCAAAATTCTGCAGCAGCAGAGCTGTCCAGCCATGGAAAAAGGTTTCATAAGATATGTGCTCTGTGTGTGCGTGCCCAGCCCCATGTCCCAGGTGTGAGGGCCTGAGTGACAGCCCAGAACACCACTGTGCACTCGTTGTGTGCCTGCTGCATTTCACCCCAGCCGTGCTGAGTGTCTTCCCTGCCCCCTCCAGCAAGCCCTGGTGTCTGTATGGGCCTTGAATTGATCTGAAGGCACATCTGCAATCTGTGAGCAGCAAGGACAACCCACAACTTTAGTGCTGACTCTGGACTCCAGGGGCTACACAGCAGCATGAGCATGACCACTGCAGGACAGCATAAGCTGTCAGAATTACAGGATAAACCATGTGAAACCCAGTGTTTCCAGTGACCCGGTCCCCAAGGAGCCTTTAAGAGCTTCTGGGAGTCATTTGTGTTTGTTTGTAGGTTGAGGAAAAGCCTGAGAGGGAAAGGCTCTGCCTCTTAATAAGATAAGGTCAAGAGCAACCATAAATACACATACTTAGTGAGCAGTGTCTAGGCTTTTTCTTCCTTCACTTCTCATTCCACCCCCTTCCCAATGAGCTAATGAGCTAAGCAGGCAGAGGCCTTGCATTTCATTTTTGCTCTGTGTGCCTCATTCTTCACTTTTATTCCCTGCGTGTGCAGGAAGTGTTTGTCTGTGATTTGGAGGGAATCTCACTTCTGAGCCTGAGAAAATGTGCTCTGCACCAAGTATCCCCGAATTACAGTGGCTAATTCTCACCCTGCAGTCCCAGTGGGAAAGGAGGTAACTGTGGCCCCATCACCTGCACCGTGTCACACGTGCTGAAGGGATAACTCAGGATTTAGGTTGTCTGCAATTATTCTGAAGCTAAGTCTCTCCATTCCCCTGGGTGCACGGTCCCTGTAGGGTGCATAATTGACAGGTTTCCCTTTCAGTAACCTCTCCAGGGACTAGCTTGACAAACCTCAGGTGGTTCCAAGAAGCAGCTGCTTTGGTATGGCACGGCAGCTGCTCTGGCTGCATTTCTTGTACCTATTTCCTCTGTCACAAGTCATGCCCAGAAATGCATCACATCCCCGTCCTTCCAATGCCCGCACAGTTGTTCTGCGCTTTCTCTGCCGTTTCCTCCTATTGGGTACCTGCAGAGGGGCTCCAGGGAAGCCCCACTCGGGGAGTTCTTCTCCCGGTGGAAAGATGAAGCTCCCCCGTGGCGCACTGAGCAGCTCACCCGCTTTCCACTGTCGGCACCTTCGGACGGGCCCCAGTCCGTGTACGTACGAAGGGATTTTTAATAAAATACTGTTGATCATTACCAATAGCGGTAACTTCAATTAGCGCCCTCAGTGACGGTGCTCCCTATCCTCACGCTGTGACAGCCCAGCTGACCCTCTGAGGCAGATCCCTGCCAGCAGTTCCGGGCGAACCGAGCCGCCGTCCTGGCGACACCGTGTCCGCCGGTCCCTCCCGCCGCCAGCAGCCGAGCCCCCCGCGGCCGCCCCGCCCGCCCCGCCGGCCTCACCTCGCTCGGGCAGGTGGCTGAGCACCAGCTCCTTGGCGGCGCGCACGTCGCGGGCGCGGGTCACGTCGAGCGGCAGGACGCGCAGGCGGCCGGCGCCGCCCGCCTCTCGCTGCAGCCGCCGCGCCCCGTCCCCGCCGGGGCACAGGCAGCCGGCGAACACGGTGAAGCCGAGGCGGTGGAGGCGGAGCGCCAGCATGTGCCCGAAGCCGCTGTCACAGCCCGTGATGAGCACGGCCCGCCCGGCCGGCTCCAGCCGCGCAGCCCCGCGCCGACACAGCCGCGCCAGGGGCAGCAGCAGCAGCAGAAGGAGCAGGAGAGGGGCCGCTCCCCACATCCCGCCCGCCCCGCCACAGCCGCGCCGTCTGGGAGAGAGGGAGGGAGTGATGGAGGAATGGAAGCTCGCGGGCAGCGCCCTCCCAGCCCGGCATCTCCTCCCCAGAGCCGCGGCCGCCCGCAGGCACCGCCCACGCCCCGCGGGCGTACGGGGAGCCCGGGATCGCGCTTCGCTCGGTCCCCGGCCCTTCCGAGCGGCGGCATCCCGGTGAAGCCCGGGGCTCGGTAGGGGTTTCTCCCCACTAGGGTCTCCTCCCACTTTTCGTTTCAAAAAGAAAGCGCAGGCTGTAAGCATCGTGCCGTGGTCAGCTGGAGCTGCGCCGGCGAAAGGGAGCTGGGTTATGCCGAGATCCAGTAGTATGTACAGTTCAACTTCGCTGCTCAGCTGAGTTTACACCGTCCCGCCGCTACAGACTGGCCGCAGGGCACAAATGAAAGCAGCCATGAGCATTTCTAGGAGGGGATTTCTAAAACAGCTGCATTATTATGTTATAGTTGCTGTATCTTACATTATATATTACGTCGCAGTATTAAATTGATGTGGGTTTTTTATGGCCCAGGTCTATGACTGTTGTTATCTCAAGGGTGCCTACATTATCCCACGGTGAAGGAAAATGTCTGTTTCTTGTAGGTTAAAGTGACAGTTATACATTGCAGGAAAAAAGATCCCCAAGAGCTGCGATAATAGGAGAAACGTGATTAGGCAGTGTTTTCTCTGCCCTTTCTTTTATCTGAGCAACTCTCTGAGCAGCTATTGAAAGGGATACTGTGTCATATCTGCCTACTCTGAGTAAAATGAAATGATTGAAAGAACCAGATGCCTTTATTAATTGTGATTTAAAGTTGGCTTGTGAAGAATACAAAGGGGGCAGAGTCATTCATGGACGTATACAGAGCAGCAGAAGAAGCAGCAGGTCTTAACACACACAGGGAAGGTCCCAAATATTTGCCTGAAGTACATCCCTGTGGCTCTCCAGTCAGCCCTGTTCATATTTAGTGAACAACCTGTACCTGGTTGTGGCAGACGGGTTCCTGAACTGGTGCTGCCCTGCTGTCCAGGAGTCTCCAGAAATGATGTGGTCCCTGCAGTCAGCTGTGTTTTGTGTTTGCTTGGGGATACTAACATAGGGTTTTTCATTACATCCTAAGGAGAAAGGGAATAATCATTGTTTAATTTGCTTTTCCAGGGAGCAAGGCATTCCTGTGTTTTTACTCTCATTGGCTGCACATCTGCCTAGGTTTACTTTAGCTTTAAGTTGTTCAATACTCTCCCTCTCTTCTGCACTGCTCAGCTCTCCACAGGCATTACATAATAGGACTCAAAACCTCAAGTGGCTTGGGAAAGGAGGTTATGCTTTGCTGCTGGGAGACAAAGTAGGGTATGGAATGGTAAACCCCAAAGAAGATACACAGATATTTGTCCTCAGTAGGATTTATTTGATCATGTTCCATCACACTGGGGGATGCTGCCTTTTTTTAGCCTTCAAAAGATCACTCAGTCTTCTGAAACTACATGAGTCACAAAGCTTTGTCTTGACATTAACAAAATAATTATGCAACCCTCAAAATCATGAGAGCTGATAACAGCCTGTCCTCCAGCCAGTTTCCCTGTCTGGTTCCCTCTGGCATAAAAAGACAGGGAGGGATTCCAAATCCTCCTCTCCATACCTCCTACCCACCTCTCATCCATGTCTGCCAGTCTCTCCTCTCTCAGCTTTTATGGTCCATTAATAACACGAGGATCACAGGCAGTGACAAAACCATTCTCCTGAAGACTAAGAGGTGACCCAACTAACCTCTGAATTTTATGCTCTGTTCCAAAAAAACCTTCAAAAGATATTGAAAAGGTGGTACACAAATGTGACACACAGCCATCTGAGAACAGGAACAGTATGTTGTCAGAGCAACAGAGTCATTTAGGCTGAAAGTTATGGATTACACTGTGTCCTCCTTAGAAACAACTTCATGACGACCTCATCCAGGAAATGAGGCCACTTAGGTCTACAGTGCAGCCTATTTGCAGTGAAATTTATCTATTTGTTGGAATGCTTTTCCTCTGGTTTAAAGTATTCTGTTCCTAACTCAAATATGATAATGTGCATTTTGAATTTATGACTCAGCTTTTTCTAGTTTTTGAAGTCCTTCTCATCTTTAGAATTTATTTTAATTAAAAAATCATTAGTTTTTATCTCTATCTTAATCTGTTCTACCCCTTAGGCAATTCCAGCTAGTTGTGGTTCACCTGTAGCAAGTCTAAGCAAAGGCTTGGATCCTGAGGAAGTAGATGAGGAAATGGAAGACGCTTAGAGACTGACACTTGTGGGGATCTGGACAATTCTGCTCCCACAATATGCCCAGGGATCTTCCACTCTTCCTGAGAGAATTTCTGGGAATAGCAACCTGTGCCGTTTATACTTCAAAGCTTAAAGCTTTGTTCTATGTCACCCAGTAAATTTCACAGTGTGAAATACCAAGTTGCTCTGGAAATGCATCATAGTATCTTTTTTTGTTATTGTGTTGCCATGTTGTCCCTACCCTCAAAACACAAACAGCTTTTCTAAAGGACTGTCAGGTTTCTGTAAAGGACCAGGATAAAGGAGAACTGGGATGGGCTGTGCTCCTCCACAGCACCCCGGGACTTCCAGTTTGATTTCAGGGAAGACAGATCTCCTTTAACCTCCTTTAACTCCTGCTTAGTTCCTGAGCAGAGGATCAGTGGCTGTGAGTAGCAGAGCTTGCTGTGGGACATTTAAATAATATGCACAGATCTTTGTCCAGCATAGCTCCAGTAGAAATCAAGCTGCAAGGGAAGGGAGGAGGCAGTGTTGCTTTTCTCTGCTCTTAATCATTTTCTTACATTTTTCCCTATTCTTATATCTGCTCACCTCTTCTTATTTTACCCATTCTCTCGTTCCTGTTCCCTCAGCCCTCAGCCCTCTACCCCTCCTGGCAGTCTTATTGCGAACTGGAGCTGTCTCAAAATTTGCCATCTGCCATGCTCAGTGGTGCCCACTCTCAGCAGTGGGTAGGAGGAGTAATGATCTTTGATGTCTTTCTTACAGCCTCAACTCTCCAGCATCATGTGGAAGTCATTATTATTTTTGTGTTCTGAAGCAAAGATGAAACTCTGATGTCTTTTGACTGTGGAGCCATCCTTGGTTTCACATGAATCACTTTTGGCGCAGAGCGCCTCTTGGTCAAAGCTTCAGAAAAATGCCAAGAATGTGACAAGAGTGCCTCCTAAAAGCTCCAAACAACCAAGAAAACAATAAATACAGACCTCTTTTTTAAACAATCTTATGCTTTTGGAGCTTTCATGATTTCCAGTGAGCAGGATAAGGATTTCTGACCCCTAGGAGCTGGCTATATCACACAATTCACCACGAATGCGACTTCTCTTTGCCATCCATTGTGTCTTGTCAGCTGAGACCCCCAACCATTAGTGTTCCTCTTGCTATTGTACAGTAAATAGCATAGCAGGCTGCTGGGACCTTTTGATACTGGTGAAAATTATGCTTATCCAACAGAAAAAAAATCATAAAACTCATCTTGACCAGCCCATCCAGAAGTTCAGCAAAATAAGTTCCTACTTCTAATGCTAACACACAAATGACACTGCTTGCTGCAACTATCCAAAAGCTGACCTTGAATTTGCATCTTCAGGCATTTCAGGACTGGGAAAAGTAGCTTTCCAGGAAGAAAATCAAAATAGTGGGGTTTTGGTGCAGTTAATCAGCCAAAGACAGCCTGAATAGAAATGCTTGTAGTTTTTAGAGCTGGCAAGCTGTGCGTCCTACTTCGGGATTCAGCCGGAGAAGGCTCTGCCATGGTGTCAAAGGAAAGGAGCCAATGGGAGGCTGTCATTCCATGTAATTAGGCAGGAGCATGTGGGTTGTGCATGGGGAATATCAAGCCTTTGAAGCCTAAGCAGGATGTCTGGTTCTGTATAATGTGGTGAGCTGTATTAAAATCTTGCTGCATATTTTTAAAAACCCTGGACTCAGTTGACAAAACAGATTTAGGATACCACGTGTATTGCTCAGTGTGTCAAAAAAAGGGAGACATCTTCTATTTAAAAGTCAAGACAGGAATATCTCTACCCATGAAATATTTTCAACTACTTGTCACTGCATACAGTGTCCAGATTATTCCAGAGATTAAGTCTTCCGTTTGTCAGAAGTTATTTTACTAAGTCCCTAGGATTAAGTCCTTTTTGGCAGTACTGGAGTACTGGAGTACTGGAGTACTGGAGTAGTAGCAAAGAAAGAGAGAGAGATGGAAAGGAAATTCTCCTAGGAGCAGGAAAATTTGCCATCTTCTCTAACCTGGAGCGACTGATCCTTTTTCAACTGGAACACCCCTGGCTCAGGGACAGATGGTTCAGCTGAAGTATCCTCATGCACGGGCAGTGTGGCATGTGAAAGGACACCCTATACCTTCCAATTAATGCATTCCAGACACAAACAAAAAAATTAAACACTGTTGTATCTCATTTGTGACTTGTGAGACAAACGTGGGATGATTCTGACTTCCAAATGCTACTGCAAAATGATCCAAAGGAAATAAAAATGCTTGGACTGCTTCTCCACACAGACTAATACCCATCTCTATCATGGAAGGATTACCTCAACATAGCAAACTCAGAGCTTCAGCTGGAGGTGGAGGATAAGGATGAGGGGAGATCAAGTCTCCTTTTCTTCCTGGTGACCATGTTTGGAAAGTGCTGAAATCAAAATGGTCTCCTCCAACACATACTTTCACCTTAGATACACAGTGCAGACACAGATTCATCAGGTAAACTGTTTGAACCTGAGGATTACTGAAAAGGGGGCACAACATTAGGAAATCAGGATTTCTCTCTGGTTAAAAGTTAATTTTGTTTGAGAAACAGCATGTGTTTAAACACAGTGGCTCTTCCCAAAAGATGAAAAGCCCTTACACTGTCACATGTTGGGAAATTCCGGTGGTGTCAGAGTAGATACAAAATCAGTTCAATGATGATAAACTGATCCAGCATAAGCATTAGCCAATTTTAAAAGAAATTTACACAGGCCTTAAAAATCCCACTCCAAGTCTGCCCAGAATTAACTTTCAGGAATTCTGATTAATGCTGTAAAGTAAGTGCCTTAAAAAGCAGAGGACATATTCACATTGATTTGACTGCAGATTCTCACCATGCAAGAGATAAAAATGTGAAATCTGACTCATAAAAGGAGTTCCTACAGTGAATGAGGCAGCTTTTGAGTAAGAAGTGTGCCAATCTTGCTGTTTCTGACTAATATTCCACCGTGGCACCTATAGATTTGCCTGTTAGAGCTCTTATTTTTATGGAAAATCTATCCCACCAACCGTGTTAGAAGCTGAACAATTCTATCATCTCTACACTTCTACAACTTTCTCAAGCCAGGGACCCAAAGGGTTGCAGTTTCCTCGGATCATCAGAGCAGAGTATTGACAGTAATGAGTTCTTTGCACTTGGGAGTTGCTGTTTCCAGGAAAACGCCCGTGCCAGACGATGCCCACGAGGTGGCAGCCTGTGCGGGAGAAACCTGCAGGAAAAGAGGATGGCCCTGAAAACCTTCCACCTTCCCTGTGCAGGCAGAAGTGGCCTCTGCCCCGCAGCCCCGGGCAGCACCCTCTGCGCCGGGTTTAAGGATTCCGATAATGCCGAGTGTACGTGCCAGCCCTCACCTGCACCGCAGGATCCGATGGGCAGGAAGCGGGTGAGCCACACTGACAAGCAGGAAATACCGCAGAGAAACCAGGCAGGCTGGGATGATTTAGAGGAATAGCGGGAAAGTAACATCTCTGAAAATACAGTCTGGAGCGGGGTGCAATGAAAGAGACCTAGGAGGCAGATGGCCAAAAAATACTTCGTGCTGATGAGCAGCAAAAGAGCTCTGAGTTTGCAGTGCAATAAATACACATGAGCACAGGAGGGTGCTGCTCTTTCTCTGACTTGGCATAAAGCAGCATCTTTTCTCTCCGCTCTGTGGTGCCATCAGCTTACAGGCCTCAGAAGGGCTTGTGCTTGCTCATCCTGGACAGAGCCCGTGGTGATACAGCTGCTGAATAACCCCAGATCGCTGCATATTTCTAGAGTAAGGTGACATTCATGTGAAGGGCAGATTGTGCTTTGAGGTGATGACCAGCACAGCCAGGAGTCTGCTTGAAAAGCACCAGGTCTGTCATCCTGCAGAACGCTGGTAACAGGGGAAGGTGTGGATAATTTTACTGTCATCCCTCTCTAGCTAAGGGTGTAAATCAGAGACTGGGTGGTTCACATTCCTATTGGCCTCGTGTTCAAGGAGAGCCCAGAAGGTGGCACATCATTTGCTAGTTGGTCCAGGCTGCAGGAGCCAAGGCACCAATTTCTAGTGGAACTAGCTCTGTGGAAATCACTGTGCAATTTTGTACTATCATTTGCCTCTCCTTAGCAGTGTATCAGCTGGTAGTGAGGGCACAAGGATGGGTAAGGAAGTGCAGGAGAAGTGGTCCAAGAGAACAGATCAAATCAGAGACAAATGTGACAGAGAAGCCTGGTTTCCTTATGGACAAGTCTGAGTTGTCCTGTGTGCAGACCCTGTTGCCCCTCAAAAAAAAAAAAAAAAAAAAGGTAAAAGCCCACAGGATGGAAATACGTGAAGTTTTGCATTTTCTTAAATAGAAGTCAAATAGAATTTTTTAAAATAGAAGTTAAAAGTCAACTCCATTGTAGAGCTGGAGGGGTGCAAGAGGAGCCATATCATAGACAGCAGAGAGTAGGAGAAACAGAGATACTGAAATTTGCTGCTAAGCTCACTGATGCAATTTGAGACCCACAGAGGGTGACTCAAGAGCCAGCAGCTACCACTCACCCACCTGCACCTGGTTCCAAACCTCACCTACATTATGCAAAAGGAATTAATCAATAGGTCTGGTTTCCTCCTGGAAAGCCCACAGAAAAGAAAGCTTGGTTTCTCTGACACAGTTGAATTTCCAGCTGCGAGAAGCACGGTCCAGCCTGACATCTCTGACCGGCTGCAGGGGGTTACCTCCTTGGCCCTTCACTGGGACAGCACAGACCGCCAGTTTCTGGGTTCAAAGGGGGACTACATGGCTGGCAGGACCAGCTCTTTGAGGATAACAGGATGGAAATGTTATTGTTTAGGGCAGTTTCTAAGCCCTTTTCCCTGCCTCCTCATATAGTCCTACTTTTATGAGAACATACAGGACCCATTTTTGGGAAGCTGGTGTTTTCCTATACCCCTGAGCTGAGCAGTTTCCCTGACTGGATTTTTGCCTCCCCTAACAGTTGCATCACTGGTAAGAAATTGCAATTGCACCATTACAGGAATATGGGGGCTCGCTTTTCCAGCCCAGGCAGTGCACAGATCGTTTGGACTGGCACCTTCCCAAGCATAATGTTCTGAAATGTCACTCTGCTCCTGGGTGAAGCTTGGCTTCTTCCCAGCTTGTCTTCTCCTTTGGTTTGCAGCATCCGTGCATCTTGCCCTCATTTCTTGGCATGCAGATGCCCGAAGGTGTAGAAGACAGTGCTCTTGTTAATGCTGGGAAAGTGATAATAGATGTATTTTAAATCCTGAAGGGATTTTGCCAGGGTACTTCCTGCCATTGTGCAAATACCCACTTTTTGAATGGACCCCCAAATGTAAGGGAGATGCTTTGCAGCAGCACAGGGAATGTTCAAGGCCTCCTGACAGGGCTCCAGCTGCTCAGAGTCACTCTAAACTGGGTCATTTTTAATGCTTCTTACACGGGGCTCAAAGCAGAACTTTAAGCCTTTGGATTTGGAACTTTGGGTTTAAGGTTTTAATGATAAACATTGCATGTGGGTTTTGGCCATTCCCTTCCTCTGGTGGTGTTGCATTTCCTTTTTAATTTTGGCAGATTTTCAAAGGTGCCAGACAATCAGGGAACAGGAATTTGACTCAATTCACACAATGTGCCACAGAGCAGCCCAGTTCTGTCATGGCATTTCCACCTCAAACCAGCTTCCTTTCAAGCAGAGCCCACTGGTGTTGCTCTGGCAGTGCACAGGGATGACCACTGTTGTTTTTCAGACCAGTGAGAATCAAAGCCATTCCCAAAGCACGGGGAACGTTTGGAGGCTGAGTTCTTATCTAGGTTGCTAAAGAATATCCTGTTTCTGAAAGTCCTGTGTCACATGGAGGCTGGTAAATAATGAATTCCAGGATGCATAGCTAAGTGCTGGCATACAAAAGGAGCTCTATTTTGAGCACCAACTTCTCAGCCTGGCAGCAGCAGCAGCAGGACACAGTTTACCCAAATTTTCTCAGCTGTTTTCTTTTTCTTTAAGTTGATAATAGCTTTTCCTTTTCTGTCATTAAATAGCTTCTGATAAGAATTTATTTTCCCAAGGGAAACAGGAAAGACTTGGAAATCTCTGAAAAAAATGAGTAAAAAAACCTGCCACAAATGGTAATTGTGTGTTCTACTTTCCAAAGCATTTCATTTTCCCTCCTGAACTGTGATTGGACATCTAGAGGAAAGGGGATGACAAAACTTCATTAAACCAGGCTCGAGTCTGGGTGGCACAGCCTCAGAGCCAACATTTGTCCCAGGTTCTGCAAAGTTCTAATCCTAGGCATGGAAGAAATCAAAATCAGTTCTTTATCCTGTCATGGCCATACCACGAGGGAAGAGCAAATCCTTGACAAAGGTCAACAGGGACCCAAAGGCAACTCATGGAGCCGGCCTTGTGCAGCCCTGTCCTGATTTAAACATTCAAGGAGTAGCTTAAAGTTACATCACTGAATTTTGGCAGCACTGACGTGGGCAGTTCTACCCTGTTCTCCCTGTTCCCTCCTAACAAGCCCTTATCTTCCTGCCTGTGTTGTCTGATTATGATAAAGGTGTTTCTGGCCCCTCCAGAGCCTGCCTGTTCCTCAGCAAGCACTTCACTGGGCAGTGTCAAAGGATGATTCGATGGTGTCCTTAAGTAGGCTGGAGCTCATAGCAAACACACAGGAATTAAGCAGCAGCATAGAAGTCAGTATCTGCTTAAATATTCTGATTACAGGAATATTTAAAGGTGCCAAATTTCTGAAGCCAGAAGGCAGTCTTAATGTTCATGAAGTTAATCATGTGTCAAGGGCTTTCTTGTGCAAGGAGGCGGAGGAAAAACCTCAGCTTAATATTGCACAACAGGGTTTTTAAGATGTGCTGGTCTCAATTCCATTTTTACTTTGTTGTTCCATAAAATCATGTGTTAGGAATAGATTTGTACCAGGCCAGTTCCTTGGAGTCTCTGGTTTCCAAATCCTTTTCTCTTTTTTTTTTTTACAAGAAGTGAATTTATATAAAAATGTAGCCATTTGTAAGCTACATTTCTCTCTATGGTACATTTATGCTAGAAGTCCAGAAATGAGAAACTCTGAAATGGCAGCATCCTGAGAATGCTGTCTCCATTTGATTTCCTTCTAGCCTGAATTTTCATAATACTTGCATTTGGGTATCAGTTATACACTACACTGGCTGATGAATATTAAACAAGATCTACAGATATTTCTTGGGTTTGCTTTTACAGACTCTGCTTGTACAGAGATATATTTTTGATGGTGCCCTTCTTGGTGCCCTCTATTCCACTCTTTTATTGTTCCCAGGTTGTTCTGAGAGACAAGTGATGGTGTGAGACAGGAGAAGAATGATTACATTTTGCAGGGAAATTATACAGAGTAGAAAATCAATAGTTAGATGCTCCCTGGGACTGCCTAAAACATCTTTGAAGAATAATTAGCTTGCAAGAGATCTCTGGTAGCTGGAATTCCTCCCCAATTCTGTATGCATAAGATAAATTTAGTTTGGAATAAGCGGTGTGCTTTGAGGTCTCTTTGCTGATCTGGGGAAATGATTCACATGGAGAGAATGAAGAAATTCTAAGAGGTGTGGAAGAAAACCTGACTGACCACATCCATCCTGGACTTGGAAGCGAGGAACAAGCAGTGAAAGGAACAGGGAAAATGTAGCAGAGCAAAGCTGATGGGAGTTAGGGGCTGGGGCTCAGCGCCTGATGATTCAGGTGACTCTGTTCAAGTGACAATTATCCATTGGACTGGCAGAGCTGAGGGATTACCAGTGGGGGGAGTCCCACCCGCTTCACAGCTCTAAGTGGTTCATTTGCTAAGCAGCAGCATCAGATCCAGGGCTGTATTTAACCAAGCTGCCTTAGGGGGAGGTTAGGAGAGGTTTTTTGAGCTGGCAGGTGGTAGTGGGGAATTTTAGGTGAGCTTCGCTATTGTGTGTGCTGCTTCCTCCTGGGATATTGCTACAGGTAATCCTAAAGTCAGGAGAGGTAATTGCTCTGTTGGTGTGAGCTGGTCTGGGCAGAGCTGGCCTGGGAGTGAGATTAGTCTTGCTCTGTCTTTCAGAAGCATAGAAGTACCCTTGGAATACACAGAAAGGTGCTGCAAGAGGTGTCAGTAGCAGTTCATGACAGGCTAAGTGACATCTAATCAATTCCTTATCTCCCTAAAAGGAAGGGCTAATAAGGCTGAAGAATGTGCTGGAGGCATAATGTAATAGGTATCGTGGGGGATTTGAGAGAGATCTAACAAAACAAGAGAATGAAGCAGCACAGTAGTAAAAGAAGTCACCATAGTGGAGATGATCACAGGGTATTGGAGAATGATTTCCTAGGATGAGTGAAAAGTCTAAATCAATGTTTAGTATTTGTTGGCATTTCCATTCTTAAAGTCATAAGCATTGTATGAAAAGACATCTCTGTTTTGCTTGGTTTTGGTGTGTTGGGTTTTGTTTGTTTGGATTTTTTAAATGTATCTATTCTTAGAAACCAGAGAAACATCCAAGCACATGTGTAGCAATAAGCATGTGACTCAACCCCTCTACAGCCACAGATGTCTCTCCCTCTTAATTAAATATGTGCTAAAGTGGCCTGCTGGAGCAAAGCCCAGGAGTGCAGGTTTGAGCTGTAGGTCCAAAAGTGGTGCTAACAAACAGGTCTAGAGTTATAGACCTGTCAGCTTAGCTTCAGTTCCTGGAAAAACACTGAAACAAATAACCAAACTATTGGAGAGCACCGAGAGGAAATGGAGGGGATGAGTAAAATGCAGCATAATTTTTTTGAGACACACGACTCAAAGGTTTGAGTTCTGAAGCTGCTTCACATGTGCTCTTACGATGATGACATAGATGAAAATATCTGCATGCAAAACTGGTTAGAAAATTGATCGGGATGTGTCTGAGGAGGGTTCTGGTTTGCATCTGTCTTTTGTTTACACCTGTAGAATGGCTGATGCAAGAGAGAACACGCAGTTTAAACTTGCAGCTGGCAACACTTTGGAAAGGCTGTGAGCACCCTGGGCAGGGTTAGAATTCAGTATGATGTTTGCAAGTGGATAGGTGGTGAAAACCTGACCAAAAGCAGCTTGCCATGCAGCTGTCACAGTGCACTGTCCCTCTGCTGATACAGATTTGTGTATTGCAATAACTCTTCATATAGGTTATTCTATAGTTATGATAGATTGGGGACCAACAGCTATGTGTGTAGTTGGCTTATTAATAAGCATGGAAGATTCTGATGGCTCACAAGCTGATCATCAATAAACAATACCACGTTGTTACAGAAAAGGGCACATTAAGTGTATGAGCAGAACTGTTCCCCCTGTGGCAAGTGCAATAATCTAGCAAGCAGGAGTGTCTGCTTTTGCCTACTGTACCTCAAAGTTGAGCTGGACTGGGTGGAGCATAAAAAGGAAAGCAGGAAGACTGATCCAAGCTCCAAAAGGTTCTGTTTGCTAGGAAAGATGGAGGGGATTTCATCCTTAGGAGAGGGAGGCTGAGGGGAAGGCTGTGTTTCTCCCCAAAACACTGTTGGCTGCTGCAAAGGAGAAAGGCAATAATTTGGTCTTCCTGACCCTGGCAGTTAAGACAAGAAGCTTTGGGCTAAATTGCTTCAAGGGAAAATTGGGGCACTTTATTTTTATTAATTCATCTGATACTAAGGGAGTGTGAAGGACTGGAGTGGATTCCCTGGGAGAGGTCTGTGACTCTCTCAAAATAGGCTAAAGTCTGTCAGGAATGGTCTATGCATGTCCTCCCCTACACAGGCCAGTGGACTAAATAACCTCTGGAAATCCATTCTAGACCTCTGGTTCTACTAGGGCTAATTTACACTCATCCAACAGCATGAATCCAGGTTTATTTAACTAAGTCAGAGCCAGTAATCTCATATCAATGGAAAGGGAATCTTGCCTTCCCAGCAGTGCAGATCTAGTTATCCAGAGGTTTTGCATTTTAGAAGTATTAAACATGTAAGTGTAACTTACTTGTGTAACAAGTATTAAATGTAAGAACAGGGTAGGAGGGTGCATGCAGCAACTAGTAAATCACATTATCTAACTTGAAACTCACTTGATAATTAGTGTGTTACGTACAAGTTGTTGACTTTGTTCCACTTTGCCTCAGCCCCTCAATGATGGTTTTGAAGGCTGATAGAGAGCAGTAATGTAGAACAGGTTTCTGACAGTTCTCCAAGCAGCAGCAGTAGTACTACAAATAAGGAATAACCGAGGTAACTGGAATTTTTGCTTGGCTTCTGAACTTGCTTTATAAACAAGCTCCCAATAAAGCAGTTTCACTGAATTCTCCTCATTAGGAGAACTGACTGATTGGTGGGACAACCAATGTCTAATGGGCTTGATCTCAGTTTCCTAAACCCAAACCTTGAAAATGTTAAGATTTATCTGACAGAAATGTTCAAGTTCAAATGTTGTGACATGACTGGTCAGCAGCATTATCCAAAGCCTGTCTGGCACATAAATGGCTCCTGGAACACTGGATTAGGAGTCCAGACCCCTTGGCTTTCTCTTTTCCCCAGGTCACACTCTGTAATGCTCCTGTCAGTTTCACTGCCCTGTCTCTATAGGGGAACAGGTTCTCACATCCATTGGAAAAGAGGCAGAGGAGTGGGAGACCTCTTCTGAAACAAGGATTCAGCCATATTTAAAGTTTTGATCAGTGTTTGAGGTTTGTTTTGCTGGCCCTTGGCAGGATAGGACTGTTATTCAACTACTCCTTGGAAGCGTGGAACTTTTCCTGTATTGCTGAGTTATCAATATTTGCATTGGTTTGAATGTGTTTGTGTGGTGACAGTCTTGGCACTCCAGTGGGGAATGGTATTTCAGGCTTTGCCTTGGGCATGAGCTGACCTATGACACAGTGCAGTGCAAAGTGTATCCAAGTGGCACAATGGGAACTTGTGAGTTGTTTCTTATTAAAAAAAAATTTGAAAAGCCAAAATAACTCACCTACCCATAAGACATTGTTTCTTGCAGTTGTGGTTTTTCATGCTTCTCAGAGCTGATACAACAGCATTGCCCATAGTTATTTTTTGCTTTTTTTTTTTTTTTTTTTTTGGATCCCTAGGGAATGCCAAAATAAATCAGACACATTATAGCAAACTAATCTTGTGACTTCACGTTTCCGAGTTCCTGTGCTCTGGGACGTGGAATCCAGGCTCCTCGGACACAAGCTGCCTGTGGCAGTTGCTGTTTCAGTGATGTGCCTGCTCCCAGACGAGCAACTATAAATGGCACAACTTCCCTCTTGTGAGGTTGTGGGGACAGCTTTTGAATGGGGGAGTGCCCCCTCCCTTTGAGCTTGGCAGTGGGGAAAGCTGTTCCGCAGGGAAAGCTGCCTTTAGTAGAGATTATTCCCCCCCACACACCTTGCACTTGTCAATTTGGAGATTGTCTCAGCTTATTTCAAAGTCAGTTTTAAGCCTTTTAAATGAGCTTTGTAGTGATACACCAATAGGATGTTTATATATGCTTTTGGCACTATTTAGAGAGATGAAAGCAAAAGTTAAGGCAAACTTTCTCTCTCTCTGCCTAAAATCAAGGTAAAGAATTGTAAGGAAGGCCTGTGGCTCCTTAGAACACATGCTGTGTCCTGTGGAATGACACCAGTAATATCCCATAAGTGTCATAGTATGAAATAGCAAATACAACTGCTCTAGGGCAGAACTGGGCAAAGCCAGTGGGGCACCACCAGCCTCTGGGTGCTGGGACCAGTTCTGCCCTGTCCCTCTGTGACTGTGTGCTTTCCTATCTTTCGCATCTCTTCAGTATCTCATTGATGAACTCTCAAGTCAGGGGCTGGTGCTAAGTTATTCCTCCAAGCAAAAACTGTGCGACAAGCACAGGATCCAAGTGTGTCTGGTCTGCAAAGCCTTGGAAGTGTTGGGCCGTGGGGCTGCATTCTCCCCACTGCTTTTCCTATTAAAGGTCTGCCCCTTCCACGTGGGCGCCCCTTCCCCTAGTCCTGGCCGCTCCCTCGGGTCCTCCCTATTGGTTGCTGTACCCCAACTCCGCCTATGTACCGCCCCTGCGCTCCGAGAAAACCCCCCTGCTCCCTGACCGCGTGGTCCCTCTCGGTCACGCTGCCTCTGGGAACCAGCGGAGCAACGTGTAACAATGAAGTTTCCCGATGGAGAGACCCTTCTGGCCTCCTTTACTGTCACCGTGTTGCGGGCCCAGCTAACGGGAGCAGGAGCTCGGGGCCGTGCAAAAGCACTACGGGAGGGCGGATTGCGCGCCCTGCCCTAAGCAGCCCCGCTGTGCTCTCCGGGAAGGTTGTGGCTTGCTAAACCAAACCAAGCACTGCAACACTGGGCTGTCTCCAGTGCAGAAGCACGTGTGGCTCCACCTGCAAGTCTGGTGCAAGCAGCGCCTTGAAGCACAGCACCCATAAGATTATCCTGTTCATATTGAGCAAGTCCCACCTGTCCTAAGACCTGTAACCTCCATATGGTGTGCTGGAGTATCCAGCACATCCAGGACACACCGGGGCATGGCTGAGTTTTAGACACAGGAAATTCCAGTCCTGCCTTTTTTTGTTGTTGTTGTTGCAGAAGTGGGTAGTAGAGATGCAGGTGATACTAACCATGGCTTAAGAGTGTTGAGCTAAATATAGAGACACTTGAGCATGGCAGTCACGCAAGAGCGTTCTGTATATGTTTATATTGATTAAACCATTAACAAGAATAGCAAATCCCATTACACTAATCATTATTTTGCTTTCCTGCCTTCTCCTCCCTCTTTGTCCTTCCCTGAATACAGTAAACACATGGAGGGAAATTTCTCACCTCCAGCTGTCTGAAACACTTCCCAAAATCCACTGTGGAGGTTGGTACTGCTTGCTCTGGCTTCAGTGGAGCTGTTTCTATGGCTGACCCCTGCTCAGGAGAGGAACGTCAGGAGAACAGTGCCCCCAAAATAGAGAGAGGCTGCTACTAAGGGCGTGTCAATACCGGAGAGTATTTAACCCAAGGGTATGGTCTCTTAGTATCTTTTGACAAACATGCAGACATCTCTAAAGAAATAATATTGGCTTGTAGATTAGTTATTAACATAGTTTTAAATGCTAAAAGGATGTGTTCATGTAACCAGCTTCTCTCTGCTTCTCCATCACCACTAACATTTTGGTTCTGTTGGGAAATAATTTTACAGTGTTACCCAGGAAAATCTGTTCTATTTGAAATGTAATTCCATGCTTTCTTAAATAGGTTAAAAAATGGAAGTGTTGCAGTTGAGATTGAGGTGAAAGAACAGGTCTTGGATGATCAGTTGTTTCTGTTCTGAGTTGCAGGACACAGGATTTGGTGCTAAAGCTATTTTTCTTTAAGCAAACTCTTCTAGCCCAATTACATTTTTATTAAATGGATCAAAGTGATCTATTGAAAAACATGTTGGAATTGCTGGGTTTTTCTGAAAACCTTCATCAAGACTTGGAATGTTTTCAGGAATTTCTGAATCTCTAATTTTAATGGCTCTATGTTTGGGGAGATATGTCTAACAAGATGTTGCCAGAATCTTTTGGCCAGGTTTGTAGGCTGGAAGAGCCAGTTGCTTTAATTTTTTTGTGTCGTATGTTAGTGATGAAACATTCAACATTATTTAAGGAATTCAAATCCCTCATTCCCACTCAAATTAAAAGCATCTGGGCATTCAGATCCCTTAGTCAGCTTCAGCAGTATATAACTTCAGTATTAGTTTGATAGAACTAATTTGGTGTTAAACATACTTTTTTAAGTGCAGTTGTATTATAAGGTATCTCATGGTGGTATTGCCTCACAGTCATAATTTTATGCTTGCACACAGTAGTTCCCTGCCTCCCAATGGACTGGAAAGCTTTATAAACAAATGTAGGCCATTCCTAAGTCCTCAGGCCAGCAAAACTTCCACTGAGGTCTTCAGGAGCTTTGCTCACATAATGTGTCTAATTTCAGACCGTGAATACTACAGTGTATACAAGCAGGCAGCATCCCTTGCTCGAAGGTCACTTTGGGAGAGAAGCAAGAGCCATGCAGCAGCCCACACATGTCCCCTGCTGTATTTTGGAGGAGAAAATAATGGTTATCAGCTGAAATTGTACAGGGTTACGTGCACAGAAGGGGATTTTGCACTGAGGGAGTTGACAACACTGGCTTAAAGCAGGGTTCTGACTAAAGGAAACATTTCCTGGGATGCTCTGCAGAATATATGGGTTTGGCATTATTAATGTAACTGGTTATTTGCCAAATGTGTAAAGACTAAAATCTCAAGCTTTTAATTCAGGAATTTTCTGCTTTAGCATGTTCTCTCTCAGTGCTTTGATGTTACAGAATTAAAATGTTTGGTTTTGGTCTGATTTGATATTAAGCTGGTTTAATGTCTTACAGAAGCTGTTTTGAAAGCTTTCCTTTTCCTCCCTGGATCCAGCTCCCTGGGTGGGTGACATCTCTTATCATCAGTCAGGCAGTTCTGAGTTGTGGCTTTAGATAATGAAAACCAAGCCCTAGCATTTTTCTTCCCAGCAGAGATCTTCCTTTATTTCCCTTCACCTCAGATGTTTTTTTCCCCCTGTGCATATCCCAGTGTGCACAGTACAGCATTGTAATGAACAACCCAAAATTTCAGTGTCTTGGTGTTCTCTTCCTTACAGATTAGACTTGCAAGGGAGCTGGAGACCTGTGTCATAGTTCTGAAGATGTTTTCTGTCTTCATCCACAGTTTTTTGTTGTCTTGCAATTGAAGTCACCACTCCTAATCCCCTGCTGCCAGGAGTTTGTCACTTCTGATCCCAGCTGTGCTCCTTTTTTTTCATTGTGGTGTGACAGTGTTAATGTGTAGTGCTCTGTGGGTTTCCTTCCTGGCTGAAAGACAGCAGAAGAGTTTTAGCTCTTCAGTGCTGTTCACTCATTTCACTGAGTTCATTCCTGCTGCTGTTTGGCTGCATGTCCTACCTCGGCCCAGCTGCTGCAGTGGCCACTGGTGACACAGGGCAGGGGCTAACAGGCTGTATCCACCTCTGTGTTCCATGCAGCATCCAGAGCCTGCTTTATGGCCCTGATCCAACACTCAGAAAGGTTAAAGATGCTACTGAGAACCTGGCACCTGTGGTACTGTTAGATAGAGAGCCCGGGACCCTCTCCCCTTTAGCAAGAAAAGATTAGACTGACCAGTGGGGACACTGGCAGGTCGTCTCATGAGCTGTCTGGCTTTTTATTTTCTGTTTTTAGGGGTTTTTTCTGTTTTCTCTCCAGTCCTAAAGCTTGGACCAGAGAATCATAGGGTGCTCCAGGTGCTTCTTCTCAAGCAGGGATGTTGGGGAACACCATTTCAATTGCTCTCATAGCCATGTGCTGGAGTAATTCAAGAGCTTTCAGAGCCTGCAGCAGTGAGAATACAGGAACTGGGGGGAGATGATCCAGCAATGAACAAGAGACAGGATATTTTGGGGTTTGCCCTTTAAGAGCAGCTATTGTTCATCATAAAATCCATTAAGATGCTGGAGAGCAGTTAATGCTCTACCTTGGTGTTGGAGACTGAGCTGGCTGGTCTTTGTTTGCTACTGATTTGAATCTACTGCTGTGCCCCGGGCTGGACTCCTCAGGGCCACACTGATGCAGAAAGGCAGCAGCCTTCAGGTGTCAGAGTGCTGCAGGAGGCTGCTCTCCCAGCCCTCCCCAGCCCTCTCCCTACCACCTGGGTGCCCCTTCCCTGTCCCAGCAGAGGTAAGAGCTGCTGGTGCAGGAGGTGCTGGTTACCCCTGGCAGGTAACCGAGCTGTGAGGGTGCTGCCTCACCTGTCAGTTTTTGGACTTCAGCAGAGGCACAAGCAGCTGTGGGCTTCTCTTCAGGAGAGTCAGGACACAGTTCAGTGGGTGAAAGAGGACTGTGAAGTAGAGAGCTGCAAATAGAAAAGTGATGCTGTTTAACCACTCAACAGCAAAAGACAACATTAATGTGTCAAAAAAAAAGTATCTTCAGCACAGCCTTTATGGGGTTTGGATTCCCAGAGTGAACAGCCTGGAGGTACTGCTCCCTGTCCCACTCCTACCACTGCCCTTTGCACCAGGACTGCTCACAGGCTGAGCTCCCTCCACACTGTGCAAATGGGCCCCTCAAATGTGACCTGGGTCATGGAAGCCAGCAGCAGGAGGTTTAGCAGGGTGACCATCTGTGCTGCACCTCCCAGCGCTGGCTGCCTGGGACCCAGAGGGGCTTGTGGTAAGTAAGGAGAGAGGGGAAGAATCAGGCAGTTGGGAGAGAATTCTTGATGGTTTACCTCATCTTTCTGGGATATATTCTGCATGTAATGCTTACCACTTGGGACAGGAGGAGATGCCTACTTTTTTCTGCTATTTCATGAAGGAGTGCTTAGCTGCCTGATCTTACAATTGTTTTTGTCATTGTGCTTTTGCCAAGTGCATTGGGGCACTACAGCCAGAGTCATCCCTTCCCCAGGGCCAGAGCCTGCCTCTGCTGTGGAGGCTCTTACAAGCCCAGAGAGCACCTTCAAATGGCAACAGTCTCGCAGAGGAGATTTCACATGCAGCTAAAACTAAATATTGTTGTTTGTAATTTATAATTGAATAACTAACTACAAATGACTGTGACATGTAAATAAATAAAGCCATGCTTTAATTAGAGGGTTATTTCTAATCAGGAAGTCTTCCTTCCTGCAAACAACTAGCCCTGACAACACACCTCTTCCAAGTGGATGCTAAAGCAGCAGAATTTTCCATGGGGAGAGCAAACCAGGAGGAGAATGTCTGCCATCTGATAAAAGCCCGATGCTGCCAATTACTGAATTAAATTTTGCTGATGGGAACCATGGGGTTTTATTTTCCATGTCAGGAGGAGGGAACTCGGGTGGTCCCTGGGACAGGGAGCTTTGGAGAGCTGATTTTGCATGTGTTGGCTCTGTCCTACCCAGGTAGTCTTGTTTAAAAGTCCAGTCTGAGAGAGCAAGAGTTTTGCAGAACATTAGCTAAAACCTTTAAACCCACATTTTAAGCTGTCCATGACCAGCCTTGGTGAAGAGTGGCCACAAACAAGGGCTTTGCTTTTGATATTTTGGAAAGAATATTAAGAAAAAAACCCCTATATTGGCTGCAACATTATAAAGACATTTTGCCCCTCGTCTAGACATTGTCAGAGAAATGCAATATGCTCAGCTGTACCTGCCTGCAATAAGCAGTTCCTGCGTGGAGCCTTGAAAGCCTTCTTCCCCTCACAGGAGGTTTTTCTCTCACATAACCCATGTGTGTCTGGTGCCCCTTCATCCCATATCAGGATCGACGGCTTCCTCATCTTCCCATACATGCCTGCCAAATCAACAGGGTACGAGCTAAGTTAACTCACCCGGCTCATTCTTGAATTGGGTGGTGATGTTTCTCCAAAGTCATAGGAGTACAGATGAAATCTTGCCACTTGCAACTCATTCTAATTAAAAACCTGAAGGTAATGAGCTGAATAGCAGCGATCCATGCTGGGGAGGAGGGGGCCATAGTGTGCAAGATTCACAGTGTTAGAAATAGAGCTGGTTCAGTTATTCCTCCCTGTGTCCACTGAAAAGTGTAATAACATATTCCATTGGAATTTCAAATCTTTTTTTTTTAATCATTTCCTTGAAGTTATTTTTACAAAAGCTTTGGAAGTGTTTCCATCAATCATATGAAGAGGCCGTCCAGTATAAACAGGAGAAAGCTGTGTTCTATGAACGACCTAATGCACTTCAAAAAGTTCAGCAACCCATTGGAAAGTCAGATTATTTGCAGAAGGTCAAATCAATTTTATGATCAGACAAATGTTAGCAAATTGCTTTTCTTAGAACCAAAGCAAGGGAAGTATTTTCCAAGAAATATGCTTGAGGAAAAATCAAATGGCATTTATTAGAAACCATCAGTGAATGAGACCTGTTCTCTTCAAGGCGCTTACTCCCTTTGTAATGCCAAGCCATTATGTCCAAATATCACACGGGGGCATATTCAGGTACAAAAATTTTTTACTCTGTAGAACAAATGAATTAGAACTGGGGCCTTTCTGTCTGTGCTGTAGTGAACAACCTTTGAGAGAGGATTTTTATCTGTGTGCTTGTGTAACTTCAAAATAGGGTGCCAAAGGGCTCTGACCCATAGGAATGCAGTGTCTGCTTGGGAGCCATATTTCCATAAAACCTGGTGGCTGCTCCAGATTGTCTCCAGACAGTGCATCCATGGGAGAGGGGAAAGGCTGGGTGCTGTTGGAGGAGACTTCCTGCTTGAGGAAAGAAGTGCCCTGCCTGGCCTTGGTTAGAGAGCCAGAATAAGGTATGAAGGAAAATACCTCCCAAGTGTCCTAGTAAGATCCCAAGAAAACTCTTGGTGATGTTTTTCTGGCAATGAATTGTCCTTCTCAGCACTTTGCCTCTCTGCTTCTCAGAAAACAGAGCTAAGAGTCAAAGTCTCCTTTTACCTGCTCCCATGTCTGAGTTGCAGAGTCAATGCATCGACCTGTTTTGCATCAGTATCCACATGACTGACACAGACAGACATGATCTCTGCCCTGGAGCTGGTGGCATGAATAAAAAATCTGCTGGAGAGGTCTAAAGAGAGGGATGCAGAGAGCAAATGGATGACAGGAGCATTCCTTCTGTCACCTCTGTTTCCAGCATCCAAATATTTGGGGACTTTGATTCTGTTATATTATTATAGACCTTTTTCTTTAAGGTTATAATTTATTCTCATATTTCTGCCTGTATTTTTATTTTCTGGATCTTTCTGTTGTGGAATGGATGGATAAGAAGGACCTGGTCCCTCACTTTGCAGTTTGATACCTGGTAAATTAGTTAATGTTGTATGTATGGTTATGGGAACTGCTCGGGAATTTTCCATTAGTGTGTTTATTCATTGGAAAATGTGCTCCATAATTTAAAACAGGATGGAAATTCAAATCTCTGATGAAGACTAAAAGCTTTCCCGATTTTGTGCAAGTCTTGGGTAGCAACAAAGAGAGAAAATGCATTTTTAGTATATTTAATATGAAACCACAAAGGTGGCCAAAGGAAAGGAGAGGAAGGCAAGTAACCTGAAAGGGGTTTTAGCTTTAGATTGGTGACATCTCAGTTAATTTAATGACGACCACTTAAAATGGGTGTGGGGAAAACAAGGCTGTAATGAAGGACAGGCACTTGGACTCTTACAGGAAAAGAGCAGTTCAAATCCAGAACAGGATAAGAAAAACCAAAAACTTTCTGGGGTAATGGATTTTGGCACTGCTCTGAGGTTTAAATGGACTTCTTTGGTGTGTATGTTGTGTTTCCACCTCGAAGTCAAGGCAGAATGGAATTTAAACACTAATGCTGAGACCTAGAGGGAAAAGCCTGTTGGAGGAGCAGTCAGGTGGTGTGCTAAATAGACACATACAGGTGTAAATGTCTGGAATAACCACAGGGAATGCTTCTCTGGTGATAAATATTTTTATGGGAGGAAATATGAATACTACTCATTATTGAAAATAACTATTTGTTGTGCCTCAGTCTGATGGTTTAAAAAGTTACTCACATCCAGTCAGGGGTTAGAAATGAATGCTGCCTGACAGGGTAATTTCTTATCAGACAGCTTATAGATTTCAAGCTATTTGACCAAAGCAGAGCAGTGAATACTTAAGAATAAATGTAGTTCTAGAAACCAGGAAAAAGCACCTAAGAACAGAAGGAAGGTACTCCTTCTTTTTGATAACATAGAACAAATAACTTGCCTAATGATAATGAAGCATCAGGTCTAAAATGTTCTCACTACATGCATTTATAATTCAATAGATGTGAAAAACAGGTTGATTTTTAACCCTCTGGTGGCAGATGGTTGCCTAGTTTAAACTTAAGCCATTCTTTTGAAGTCCGTATAACTAAGTCAGCCTACCAAGGGGTGGAATTCAGCTCTCTGCTGGGATTTTCAAGAGCTTTAGTGCCACAGGCTGTACCTGCCAGACTTTTCCCCTCAGGACCTCCCCAGGAAAGCAGAAGAATGGTATAGTCCAAAGTAAAGCTCCAGGGGCTAAGCTGACCATCGACCTGGCCAAGTCCTCTGTCCTATTGCAAGGAGAGCTCTGTACAAGAGTTTGCTCTTTCCCCCCTTTTCCTTCTGAAAATGCCACACAATCCTTGTGTGTTACCTTGGAGTTTGCAGCATAAGTGTTGGGAAAACAGTTTGTTCAATGGGAAATATGAAAAGAGTAGATTTAAAATAAATAATCTACTCAGAAGTTCTGTAATCATAGCTAATTTATTTGTACCAGGGAAGTATTTAATTATCATATACAGAAGTGTTCAATTTTTATGCATATTCAGTTTTACCACATAATTCAAATTAAGTCTCTAAGCATATGTGTTAGAACTGTTCAGCAGTTTCCGTCTCCAAACAGAGTAACATGGGAAACTAGAGCTGCAGGTATCTTTTTCTCACTTGGCTCCCATTCCCTGGGATGACTGACCTCTAGAAA
Source organism: Corvus cornix cornix (assembly GCF_000738735.6). Classification (NCBI taxonomy): domain Eukaryota; kingdom Metazoa; phylum Chordata; class Aves; order Passeriformes; family Corvidae; genus Corvus; species Corvus cornix. Next base: position 5,604,178 of record NC_047056.1, on the reverse strand, counting down.
ACTTTTCTGAAGGACTGAGGTAAGGGGTGGAGTAAAAAAAATACAGGTGCAGACACACTTTCTGAAAAAAAATGCATTATTTTGATTTGGAGAACTCTTTGGGCTTTAATCCTGGTATTTTTCAAAAATACTTTCTGGTCAGAAGCTGCCCAACTCTGGTTAATCAAAGACAGTATCTCTAAACTGGTGCAAAGCTAAGCTCTTGTCTGGGAAGTTTTTAACTTAGTGTAGAGGTTATGCTACACCTGTGATTATTTCCAATGCCTTCCAGAATCAGAGATTAGTTTAGCATCATGCATAAGTGGTAAATAAACAGCTTCCCAGATACTTTTGGGTTTATTTTACTTTGCATCTCTAATCCTGCCACTGCAGTTGCATGAAAATGTGTTGATCACTTGTTTCAAGAATGACATATCATAAATATAGATATCTTTCTGGCAATCTCTAAAAGTACTCTTCAGTCTTGTGTGGTTTAATGATTGATGCAGCTTGGAAATCAAACTCTTGTCTAGGGTTGTTGTAAGATAAACTTATGGTTTAGGACCAAAATTCACATGAGATAAGCGGGGGCAGTGTGAGGAGGGTACTGTTTTAGGATGCTAAAAATGGCTTCTGGCAGAATTTAGGAGCCAGTATAACATAAGTATCCAGCTGCCTGGGCTTTGTTTAGTTTCTTTTTGAGCAATGATCCATTTCTGTTCCTGTCTACAAACAGAAGATTTGGAAGAAAGATAAAAAAGGCCTTGGGAGCACATGACTCTTTCACCTCCTTCTCTTTCCACATTGTACTCATGGCTGGTCTTAGTGGTGAGCATGGCAACGTGTTCTGAATGCATCCCAGTAAATAACCCTCTTTTTAACATAGGGCAGACCAACATGCATTTTTAATTATTGCTTAAAGATCTTGGTTTGCAAGCAGTGATTCTCCAGCCACCAACAAGCAAAAAACCAAAGCTTTGGGGTGGAGGTTTTGAACCCAAATGGGCTCTGCCCACTGGCAATGAGTGAGGGATGGGGACAGAGGAGAAGTGTTGCTGCAGCTTTTCTGGGTTGTGTAACACTTTAATCGTGAGGTTCTATGTGTGTGTCCTGGGTGCTCGGCTCTTGGCAGAGAAGTCTGTCGAAACAAGAAATTACAAAACCACTTTAAGGAAGTGAAAATTGGCCTCCCATAAAATGTAGGTACTGGAGGCAGGGCTTCATTTGGAAGAAGAAAACTTGACTCTAGATGATGCACAGATCCTTATTTTTAAAAAGAAGCTTTGACTGGGGAGCTCCCCTTCATCTTAAAATAAATAACTCTTCCCAGCCTATAGTTTCAGAATGAGACCTATTTCCTGTCTCTGGGTTGTTTCATAGCCCTGATGCTGCTGTATCAAAGTGCTTCTCTTGTTTTGATAAATCCCCAAGAGACAGGAAGGTAATATAATTGCAAGCCAGTTTTTCAAAGACTTCTGGATAACCCCCACTAAAGGCACGAAAGCATTGCTGCAAAAATTATTCATTTCACTCTTAAGTCCAAGCACGGTCATTTACAGCTTGGAAAATGGGCTGATTTATCCAAGGTGGCCTGCAGTAGTTGTAGCTGAGTGAAGTTAAATAATGCAGTACTCTTTAAAATTGCATGAGTGTGTGATTTTGTTTGCTTTACTCATCCTTACTCCCTTGTAGTTCATTGCAGTCAATTATTATTGCATCTGTTCACTCCATCTCTGCAGCTGGTGGGAACGGCTGCTCGTGCCACGCACTAAGCTATACTGTTCCAAAAGAAAGCTGAGCTTCCCCTCTGCTCTGAGTGTAGGAATGGCTGTATGGCCTTGCCTTTATCCTAAGGTAAGCATAGCATGGAGAGTGAGTAAGGATTGCCTTCTAATAAAATAACCTGGTCAACCACACTGGCATCCTAAGGAAGCAAAAGAGTTTCTACGGTGTGTCCACCACACAAGGCAGCAGTTCCAATGTCTCTGTCTCCTGCTCAGGCTCACTGTAGGGTCTTTCTTTCTGGATCTCTGTCCCAAGAGTGCCTTCCTGGACTAAACTGCATGGCAAACTGAAGTCTGGGGATGCTGAAGGAGAGGTACAAGGCAAGGGGAAGTAACAGGAGAGCATCTACCACTGCTACCTGCTGCACAGCAGAGCTGCAAAAGCAGCCTGACCTTTGGAAGAGGTGGAGACTGTCCAAGGAGCTACGGGGCTGCTGGAAGCCTCAATACCTCAGTGCTCTGTACAGCTCTGGCAGCATCTCAGTACACAGCCTCGAGCAAGCCACAGCAGCAGTGGACACCTTTCTTTGCCTAGGATTAGCTGTACCTGCCCAGGCTGGTGTGACTGCCCTCACAGCTCTGCTCACAGAGATTGCAGGAGTGTCCCATGGTGCACACAAGAAAGTAATCAGCTGGATTAACATTATTTAACACACCTGTTTAAATTGATCAAATGATAAGGTGATCTTGCCTGCCCTAACTTAGGGAGAGGTCATGAGAGCTACTTTGCCAACAGCAACATAGAGATGAGGACAGATGGCCAAGGATGACAGTCCAGTATCTCCCACTGGCCTAGCTGTCTGCATAGGGAGCTCTCTCCAGGTCCTTTGGAGCCTGCAGAGCAATGCTTGGAAACGTGCACTTCCAACTGGTCTGAAACACCATGGTGAAGTGTGGTGGTGAGAGAGTCTTTCAGACATGGGTCCTAACATTATTTAGGAATTAAATAACTGGTGCAAATTAATAATGTTCTCTGCTTGTGTAAAAGTTCTTGTCCTTCCTATTTGAAAGAGAGGGACAGAGAGAAGGTGGTAAGTACCAAAGAATCCAGCAGTTGTCATGTCTTATCTGAGATTCAGGTACAAGAAATGAAATCCTGACCCAATGAAAACCAACAGGACTCTTGCAAACAACTTCAGAATAGCAGAGATCTGAACGAAGAAAGGGACACTGTGCTGTGTGAGGCACTGTTCATATCTCTCCTGTGGGAACCTGAGGAATTACAGAAGATGCCTCATCCCTGGAAGTGTTCAGGGCCAGGCTGGATGGGGATTTGAGCAACCAGGTCTAATGGAAGGCGTCCCTGCCCATGGCATTGGGGTTGGACCTAGGTGGCTTTTAAGGCCCCTCCCAACCCAAACCACTTTGGGATCCTCTGGCACAGTCAGTGCCGGTTTTGCTTAGCCCTGTGACTGTTGTGTGTGTGATCAGGTGAACCCCGAGGTACTGTGAGAGCAGAGGCTCCAGCAGTTAACCAGATGAGCAGCTGGTTGTCGGAACTCTTTTTGAGTCAGGTCAGGTGGCTGTCTGTTGGGTCTTGCCCATCTCTACATTTTTTCCTGCTTGCCCTACCCCACCCTCCCTGCAGTCAATCCTGAAAATCGTGAAGCAATTGCCAGCATTTCCTGCCCAAAGAGCAGCACAGCACAGCAGTTTGTCAAGCAGCTGGATCACAGAGGACTCGGACACAATGCCAAGAGCTCTTGCAATATCTCGTAGTACAAGCTCAGCTACTGGAGGTGAGCAATAAAACTCCTTTTCTCATCTTTTTCCCTCTGTCTCTTTGACCTCTTGGTCACAGAGGAAGTTTAAATATCTGATCTAAAGGCACCAAAGGCTTTTTATGAACCAAGTTAAGCTATCACACAGCAAAGGAAGAATTTGGAATGGGGCTGACTTGCATTTCTCTGTATCTTTGTTACATTCTCCTTAGGCCTGATAGCACCTTATTAATTTGTACATTCACTGCAAAATAAAGGTGTTAACCTTCCTGGAAATTTGGGTTGCTGGGCCTGTACTAGAATGAAAACCAGATTATTTTAGCTGTCTTAAGTATTTTAATTCTAGAAGGAACTATGACTGGGGGGTTCTGTCTTCACTGTGTTACTTCAAAAGGCATTTAGGATGAATTTCAAAAGATTTGATTATTTAGAACAAGTATCTTTTTATTTACAATAGCAAGATATAATGGTAAAAATGTCCTATGGGGACAAGTAATTAAAAAAAAAAAAAAAAAACAACAAACCCCATAAAAACTAGCAGAGGTTTCTTTCTTTAGAAACTAAAAATTGCATACACAAAGTGCGTAAGAGAAGTTTTTAAATGGAGAAGGTTGTGTAATGGTTCTGCCCTACGGCACAAACTCTCTCCTGCCCTTGTCTGGATCCTGCTGACCAAACTGCATGTGGGGACCCACCAATGCAGGCTTTTGGTTTGCTTTAAATTCTTTCATTTATCAGTCAGTTGGTGGTGAGTGTTCATGTTTCACCTTACAGTAAATTTTGCAGAATGGATACCAGCACTCACTCAAAACTGTTAACAAAGAAATCTAAGAAAACAGTGAGGTTTTCTTTCTTTTTTAATTTTTCTTTTATTTTTCTTTTTTTTCCCCTCCCAACATACTGCTTTGATCTGCCATGCAATTGGGTCAGCACTTGGGAAATACATTTCAACATCCACATCTGTGATGTGAATATTATGCAGGAGATCCTAAATGTAAAACCTCACAGATCCTTCAACAGATCACTCTGTCAAAAAAACATGACACCTGCAAAAGCCTTTAACTAGCATGGGGACCAAACTAGTCAAGAGCAAAAAAAGACAGGTATCACTGTGCCAGAGTCTCATTTGATTAGAACAGCACAGGCCCACAGAAATCACCAGCTCCCACAGATCATTACTGGTTAAGAAAGCCTCTGTTGTTCATTTCCAGAGCAGGATTATGCTGGTACTCAGCCTGGGGAGCTTCTAGGCCTTGTCCACACAGGAAGGTTTCACCAGACTAATTTTCCCAGGGTAAGTGAGCCTAAGTGTTCATGCAGGAGCTGAGCACTCAGTTTGAAACCCAGTGCTGGTGTGCAGGGACCCATTTCTGGAGCCTGTGGGCAGGCAGTGAATTGGGGGGTGTATCCTGGGCCATGCAGAGTTGCACAGGCACTGCTGGTCTTCTGGGCGCTTCTGAGGAGAAGAGCAATGGGAGAGAACTCTGTCCTGAATAGCTGCAGCCAGCAGCAGGTGTTGGCTAGGGTTCCCTACCCTAGGGTGTCTGCAGTACGGGAGGCTTCATGGTGCGGGCTCTGACTTCCAAAATGTCCTTCCTCTTCAGGGCCTGGGAGCACAAAGACAACTTTCAGTGCTGGGCAGCAGTGCAAAGGGTCTTACTTGTCCTGGGGAGATGTGGATGTTGTCTGAGATCTCATCTTGGTGTGAGCAAGCAGAGAGGCTGCCCTGGGGAGACCTCAAAGGGAGCCTCGGAGAAACCACAGAGAGAAGAGCAAGGAGGAGAGGGACAGAGAAGCTGGAGAAAGAAGGAGGCAGTATGGGGAACGAGAGAGAGCTCTGCAGCTCAGAGGGCCCTTAGGTAGGTTCACAGTGGAGGAGAGGGGTTGGCCTCTTCCCATGTAACCCTGTAGCCCTGCGGGCAATGAGGTTGCAGCCCTGATGGCTGAGGCTGAATTTTCTGTCACTCCCAATAGGTGTAAAATTATGGCTGTAGAGACACAGACTCCTGGATAGCAGGGGTTACTCAGCAGGGCATAAGCCAGTCTTCCCACTGGCACCCTTCACCTAGAAAGACCCAGGGGGATTCCCCAGCAGTGCTTACAGCCATCCCCTCAGTAGGACACTTGCCCTGTGCTATCCCAGATGAGCTCTGCCAGCTGCTTTTGGTCCTGTATTCCCACAGAAACGATGGCAGTGTGGTTCAGAGACACTGTCCCAGCCCACCACACGAAGCTCTAACCTAACTCTTATGAATCTCACAACAGCCAAAAAGTCAAGAGGGAGCTCAGTTGGGTTTTTTTTAATCCAGAAGAGGTTAAAAATGCGACACATTCCTTCACCTCAGGTCACTGTCTGGGCATTGCTCCCCCTTGTTCATCTGTGTTTTCTTCTCAGGGCAAGTCCAGCCCTCTGCTAGGACCTTCTCCCCCTCCTTCCTTGGCCTACCTTGCCTTCTTCCAGGGACTGTGGTCTACTGGGGCCTTTCACAGCCACAGCAGGGTCTTTCCCCTGGAAAAAGCAAAATTTTTGTTTTGCACAACAAAATGTAATGCAGTTAGAGTGTTATTACCATTTTCTAAAACATTCTTGCCTTCCTCATTTGCTGAACTACAATCTCACAATCTTGTGCATTTTAATTTCTACAGTAGGCACAATCCACAAGTTTGCCCTAAAAGTTACCTTTCAGGGATAAGTGGTTTTCTATGAAGGTTTTCACTGTCTTCTGATACTCATCTTCAGTCAGGTGGAGCTGGGCTACCTCCTTGTTTGACGAGCATTCTTCTGTCACTGTCCTCTTCTCTTGAGCAGGCCATTGTGCAGCAGACACCCCAAAACCTGCTTTATTCAGGTTCCTTGCAAACGTCCTCCCAATGGAACTGTTGGACACAAGAATTACGATTGCTCTCCCTTTCATATCAGCATTCCTCTCCATGGTGATGAAGGAAAAGATGATAATGCAGCAGGTCAGGAACACAATGGAAATGCACGCGAAGGCATAAAAGAGGCAGGAAAGGGTCATGGCGAGCAGTAAGTCTATGACCAGCAGGAAGAAATGCTGCAGGAGGAAAATCATCGTTAGGAGGATTAGCTGCTGCCTCCTCGCTCTCAAGCGAGCCGAGGAATCTGCCAGGAGTCACCGCGTGCACCACACTGTTATAAAGCCAGGAGCCTTGCGAAATGTGCGGAGGCAAGGCAAAACCCCGTGGGGAGGATGAATCATTTTCTGGGATAGAGCAACAATGGGGATTTTCAAGCCACGTACGTTTCCAGGCGAAAGCAGTGCGGTGTTTGTCTTGGCTTTGCTGTGCACTTGGATGCTCTGCTGGGCTGAAATATAAGGATTTGTTTTGTAAGGCTATTTCATCATGTGTCGTCTTCGGAGCCAGTGATGTATACAGGTTATTTGGAAGCAGACAGTTTTAAGGGATTTCTTCAAGGAGTGTGTGCGTGGAACTGGAAAACCATGAAGTTGAAATAATCCCCATATCTGCTTGGCACTCTGAGGCTCTTAAATTTGCCGCTCTCCTATTGCTCTAACGCAGGTGGTTTTGGTGAGTCTGGGCAGGGACCCAAGTGGGCACAGAAGTGGGAGCCCTGCCCTGCGTAAGCAGCTCTTGTTGTGCTGTAAAACAAGCCACACTGGGAGCACTGTGCTGTAGGGACTGTGCCAGTCCAGGGGGGTTCACTCACATCAGAGACAAGAAACAAGCTGAGTGCTAGAGAAAGAGCTTTTTTTTATTGATAGCAGAGATTTAAGGGAGGGTTCTGCTATTTGGCAGGCAGGCAGAGCAGTGCCCTGGCACAGGGCATAGTTATCCTGACTGCAGGGCACAGAGCAGGGCTCCTGCTACAGCTGCAGCCTCTGCAGAATTGGGAAGAGCCAAGTAGACTTGGGAGTGAGACCAGCAAAGGTAAATGCTGCAGCATCAAGACTCAGCTGACCTCCAGAAGCAGGTCAGGAGGGATGCTGCCAGCTCTCCTTGTGCTTTCTCACCAAAGTTGGAGGCAAGGCCTTTCTTTCCCTTCTTGGTCATGGTGGAAGTGCTGCTGATCACCACTAAACCCTTGGTATCAGAACCTGCTCTTTAAATACAATTTTTTTATTATTATTTCTTTTTGGTGTGGGTCCATGTAAAGGGTCCCCCCTAAGAAGGTGTGGTTGTGTTGCAGGTGGGAGTTGTGTTCATTCCCTGTTTGAACTGGAAAGGCACTGGGAGCGTGGGACTGGCTGTCAGCACGACCCACACACGTTTTACTGGTCCTTCTCGTTTGTCCTCCATGCGAACGTGCAGATCCCATCTTGTGGATCAATAGTGCTGTGCTATCGCAGCCATCCAGCTCCAGGTGCTTTTGGGATAGAGCTGCTGTCATCTGCATCCCAAAACCACCCTGTGCACCCCACCCAGCATGTGTACAAACATGCAGAGCTTTCTTTGGAGTGGACAAGGGGATGTAACACTCAATTTGCCTTTCAGTGGCTCAGCAGCAGCAGCAAGACGCAGCAGGGCTGTGTGTATTGGGGGGCTTATTTCACTCACCAAGTGCTTTTAAAAATCTTTAAGCCCCTCTTGCCGGAAGACTGGGGCAGGACATGGCCTGCAAAGTGTCTGTGGTGCAAAAGGACTACCTGCACTGCTTATTTAGCAGAAAGAGGTGTCATTGCTGTTCCTGGCACAGGAGCCATGACTGCAAATGCCTGTGCTTGGTGCTGACTGGGCTGGGAAAGCACCTGATTCCCTCCCCACTGGTGAGGACGGCACAGCCCTGGCCCTGCTGCCAGGCTTGGCAGGGAGAGTGAGTTGCAAACTTGAGTAGCTGTGGGTGCTATGCCTGAGGGTGGCACTGGCCCTCCCCACCCATGGATCAGCAGGAGTGGGTGGCCCCGGCCAGACTGGCGTGTCTCGCCAGCTTGAGGTGTGAGCAGGGCAAGCTCCTGTCTGCAGGCTGATGAGGCCATACCTGCCAGGCTTTGAATTGGCAGCCTGAGCCTCCTGTATCCCTGCAGTCCTGGCCAAAAAAGGTCCATGGTCCTTTTTGCTGCCAGAAAGGAAAAGCTCCAAGCACTGCCTCTGTAAACAATGAGTTTGCACGCCCTGCTTGTTAGGTGTGCTGAGAGAGCGTGAAAAGCCTTCACGCTCCTCCAAACACTGGAGACTAAAGGTCAGCCCCAAACCCAGGAGAAGTGGAATGGAGGCACTGGCTCCAATCTTCCCTCGCTGGCCTCGGGTGTTTGGGCTTTTGCCTGTCGGTGAGACCGGTCGGAAGATTGATTTCCTCACTGTGCTTCCTTGGTGATGGAGTTGGGGAAGTGTGTTTCTTCCTGGGCTGCATGGAAGGTCGACGTTTCGCCTCAGATCTGGGGTAATTTTTCTAGGGAAAAAAAAAAAAAAGTTGAAGTACTTGGGCTTTTGGCTTAAAAAGACAGGGATATTTTACAGAACTTGCCTTTTTCTAGTAAATGCCATTTATCATGAATGCAGTGACGCCATCTGTTGGCCGCCAGCGGGGCTGCAGCAGCGGGGGCTGGCAAAGCACCGCCCTCCCCCATATTTTGGGAGGCGCAGCCCTGGGTGACACCTCCCCTCATTCTGGGGGACCCGCAGCCCTGGGTGACCGCACTGGAACCAGCAGCAGCTGCTTCCCCCACCATACCGACACTAGCAGCTCTTGAGATAGGGGATGTCAGTATTTCCACCCTTCTTCTAGGTTGACCCTTCTTACCTTCCCCAGAAATGCTCTGGCTTTAAAAGATGAACCACCAGCTACCCAGAATCACTGAGAAAATTATTTTATTTGTAGGGGTTTTTTTTTCCCCAAGGAATGATTTCCCTCTTCAGTGTTTCTTCCTAGTCAATGAATCAATATTAAAATGAGAGGTGCTAGTGCAGGTCAAGAAAACACTTCAAAAGCAGTGATTTTTTTTTTTTTAATTTTTTTTATTTCTATCTCCACTACTGTAATATCTGGGAACAGTCAAGAGCTCAGGCTTGCCCTGGTTTTTGTATTACCATATTCACAAGCATAAATCTATTTTGCCAGTAGGTGACCCATGGGGCAGCAGTGACACGTCCACTGGCTCCTCTGCTGGCTGTCACCCAGTTTGGGGTTTGCACTACAATTACAAACCTATCTCTTCCAAGGGTTTCCACACCTTCACTGGAGATTTGGTGTCTGTCAACATTGGCTTGATTTGACCACGTGGTTCAAAATGCCTGATAATTACAGCCTTACCTTAAACCTCTTTCAAGCAGGTCCTAAAGCTCTGTTAATTTTCTGTGTTCCTGGTGCTACTAAAGGAGCAATAAAAAGCAATGTTTTTCCTAGAAACCACATCCTTGAAGTCAGACCTCCAGGAAACTTGGAAGCTTTACAGGGGCACCAGAGGGCTTTGAGGCACTTGCTGTGGATCCAGGTTTGAGGTCGGTGCAGTTGTTGTTTAGCCTTCCTTTTGCTGCCTGCGTTACCATGGGCATTTTAATTTTACAAACAAAATAATTTTAATAATGTTTATAAATTAAATCATTTCAATATTGCTAAATTTGATGTCAGCTTTACAATGGCTTCCCTACACTTCAGGTTTATTCTGCTGAGGGAAGTGGAGGCACAAATCCATTTGTTGTGATTTGCAGTGCACTCAGGAGAGTTGTAGAGATTTGAGAGCTCAAAGGTAAGTGTACTGAGGGCCTTCAGAGGCTCTTTGGTGGTCAGCAGCTCTTTGCAGGCTCTCCAGCAGCCTGTGGGAGCTCTCACAAAACAGCTGCATCTCTTTCTCCCCTTCTGTTTGATTGCAATCCTTACTCCAAAACATTACACCTGCATGAAAGATCACCAGGAAATTCAGTTCCTCACTGAATGAAAACTGTTGTTTAAAACCACAGAGCATTTTTTTGTTCCCAAGTGCAGGTATAGAGGTTTAAATTTTGCTTTATTCCCTTTGTGTTTGTTTTCCTTTCTCTCTTTTTCAGTAGCAACATGAAAAGAGGTAAAATTAGACTTAAAAAGAGAAAAAATTGAAAGAAGGAGCGAGGGAGAATAAAAATTGCTATTTTTTTCATTTTCTTTCTTGAAAACTTTTACTGTTAGAAAAGTTGAGATGCTGATTTGATCGCAGTTCAGTAAGTCTGGAGAATTGGTACACTGAGTAAGGAATCTTGTATCTCTTGCAGACTTCCTGAAGTGAAGTGAAAAGAATGACTAGCTAATGCTTTTGAAATTTTCAGTTTGGTACCAGAAGCAACAGTCGATGGCAATAAAATAATTCTTCCACTAATTATCTGGCAGCTTAGTCCTACCTGACTCCTAGAAAAGCTCCCCGTTGCTTATTAATGGATGCATCCAAATGTCCTGCGATGTTTGACACCACTTCATTATTCTGGTAAAAGAAGAAAACTACCAGTTTTCCTTTTTTTTTTTTTTTTTAAATCCTCTACAAAGGATGTTCCTTTGTGATTCAATAAAATACTGACCTATTTATGTATATATCTCATTAGATGCTCTGGTACTCTTCCCATTTTTCTTTTCTAAAGGCAAATTTCCTTTCACTTGAGGCTTCTTGCTCTCTGTTAAACATTGTTCAGTCACAGCCTGCTAATTGAGTGGAGCGGGAGCAAAGAGGAGAAAATGGAAAAGACAGCTAATAACAAGAGGTGCATAATGTGTGGACAGCGTGGCCATGTCACACAGCTGCAGCATGAGAAGTTTAAGGGTACACAGCCCTGGGTGCCTGAAAACCAGTGTGTGAGCACATCATTATAGGGCACATGTATCACAGGGTCAAACTTATATCCCACAGACAACTTTAAATTATTAATTTGTTGACTTGCAAGCATTGACCTTTTCAGTTAAAATATTCTTTTATGTCTTCCATATAATTTCTTAAGGTTAAAAAAAAAGTTATGGTCTATAGATAATTTCGAAACCTTCACAAATATTATCAGTCAGTTTGAGACCCTTAAGTTATAACAAAGTCCTGTGTTAATTAACTTGACTAATTCATTGCCAAAAATAGATATCTTTTGTCTTCTCTCAGATTTTGGCAGTGGGTTTCGTAGCCACTGGGGACTTGTAATAATGTTCTAATGTTGTATATGCACATTCTTTGAATGTTTCTGTATTGGGTCTCAAATCCTTGAAAAGGTCAGCTATTGCTGAAGCACAATTGCTTGCAGAAACTGCTTCAGTTGGGTCCTGGCCTTCTGAAAACCCAGTTGTACCTCTGGCCTTTCTTCCTGCTTCAGCCCTGAGCTGCACCCTGACACAAACACCCAGCCTCCAAGGCCAGCTGTAGATGAAGTGTTCCTCAGGACAGAGCCCTAGGCTGATCCTCACTCCAGCCAGAGACTCAATCTGCCTCCAGTGTTCTGGCATCCACCCCTGGCTTCCTCTGGAGCATCCTCTGCAGTCCCCTAATGACTTGTAGATCTGCATTTTTCCTTTTCTCTGAACTCCAGCTCTAGGTTGATCCATGGGCCTAGAAGCCAGTGTTTCAAGTGTTTCCTTACAGCTGTGAAAGCTCTTCTCAAACACAGCAAAGCATCTTGCCAGAATTATGGACCTGGTTGTCATGGTCCTGTAAAACACTTTGGGTTGGAAGGAACCTTTGCTGGACTACTAAGTTCAGTCTCCTCAGAGCTGGTTCAATTCTCAGGAGTTTTGTGATCAACTTACTATAGTAGCGATGCTGTGGGTCTTAGAAGCTCTCCATGTGTGGAGACATTCAAAACCCAGCTGGGTACTGAGCTGGACAACCTGCTCTGGCTGCTGTGCTTGACCAAGCAAGTTAGACTAGGGAATCTCATGAGGTCCTTTCCAACCTCAACTGTTCTGTGATTCCTTAGGATCGTGGTCATGGCTATCAAGTATTCCCTGCATGTGAGTGGGTAACAATCCAAAGGGGGACTAGTTGGGAAAAATGAAATAGTGCTGCAAAATGGGCTTTCCAGTGCTCTCTGGAAACCATCTGACCTGGATGGTTGGTCAGGACCTCCCTTTGGGAAGTCAGCACAGTTTTGCCCACAGCCCTCCTGTGCTTCATGGAGGCTCTCAGGTCTCCTTCCCATTGAAGAACTTCGAGTCAGTCTCAGGGCACTGAGTTGGCACTGAAACCTGGAAACTCTGAAGAACAGAGACCCCCAGTGGAGATTTATCAAGTTTCACTTGACAGGAGAACATTAATGAAACCAGGAGACTTGGCACAGGTCTTGAGAGCAGCAGAAATGCTACAGGCAGAAGTTCTTCCACATTTTTAGGGTGATCGTGTGTACCTGGCATATCTGTCTTGTTTGGGAAACCTGAGCAGTGGAATAAGTCCCTGCCATAAACATTCTCAAAGTTTTATGCAACCCTGTCAGCAATTGCCAGTATATAAAGTGGAATTAAATGGGTCATACTTATAAGCAAAAAAAAAGTACGAAATTCATCATATAATTTGTTCATTTAACAAAATCACAGATTATTCCATAGTCTCTTAGTTGGATGAATGGAAAACTAAAATTAAACATATACATGAAGTACAGAATAACCCATCAGAACAACAATTCCGTCTTTAGAAGTGCAAGTGCTGTTTTTTCTCCCTGGGTCAGCCCCAGCTGATTAAACACCAAATTCCTAATGCGAGAGATCCCGCATTTCTCTACTGCTGCCACACTGGGCCTTTAAGTCCTGGCATCTCTCAGTTGTGGTTTATAAGATAAAATAAATCCTTTTCCCATCATAAATCCTCTATGAGTCAGTATTATCCTGCTTCTGCAGCTGAGAAAATTAGGTCAGACAGGAGAAATTACTTGATGGAGGCCACCAGGGAGCTCTGTGTTGGAGTGACAATTAGGGTGGAGGTGCCCTGGCATAATCAGTCAGGCCCTGACATTTGTGGCATCCTTCCCATGCTGGAAAAATGCCAGTGGCATCACTTCTTTTTGTCCTTTAAAACTGCTGGGTGATGACAAAAATGGGTTATGTCTTGGGTTAAGCACACCTTCGAGTACATTTCTTAGAACTGCCAAATAGTCCAACTCCCAAATTCCTTTCCTGTTCAACATCAATATTAATGCAGATTTTCTGACTTAAACGCACAGGCTTTCTTGAGTGTTCAGATACCAAATTGACTTAAGCCAGAGAAGAAACCGTATTTGGGAAACCCTGAAAATCTTCTTTAATCAAAAGCTTATTAAATGCAGAGCAAAAATACGAACTGCTAATTTTCAGAATGGACACACTCTGGTTTTTGGCTTCCCATTCTTTTTCCCCAGCACAGTGATGGATGTGCTTTCTGTGCTCACTGTAGTCAGACTTTTCTTGAAGTCTGAAGGGGCTGAGGATTTAAAAATGCAACCTGACTGCAATTAAATTGCTTTTGCCTGTCAACACATTCTCTATTTCTGTGTACCAGCATAAATCAGAAATATTTAGCGATCTCTGTTAGAGATTTGTCTGCGCCAAAAAGCAAAGGAAGCACCCTGCAGGGAAGTGAGCAGGTAAAACAAACACCCTGCTTTAGATAAGCCATTGCAGAGGATTCTTCCATACAAAATACCTTTCTAATAACATCAGCCAGTTGCAAGTGTGTTAGGTGTCCTTTCTACCTGTGATGATCCAATGTTTTACCTGAATTACCTTCATTTCTGGTAAGCATTCTGGGCAAGCACCAAAAGTGTCAGTTTTAGAGACCTGTCTGACAGCGGCAGATTAGGGTCTGGTGAAGATGGTGTTTGTAAGGGTTTGGTTGTGGTTTAAATCCTCTTTCTCAGTATCCCAAGGATGGAGATTCCCTCTCCTCTGGACTCTACAGCCCTGGTGTAGCCAGTCAGTGCCCATAACCGGCCTGGTGGCCCTCCACTGGCATCACTCCAGCTGGTCAACCTCCTTCTCCTCTGGAAGGCATCGTGTGTCTTTTCCATATATACTTGCCTGGACTTAATAATTTCACTGGGAAAATCCTAATTGCTCCTGTATGGATGAACTGTAATCTTTCAGCAGTGTTTTCCCAAGCACTTATTTTTCTGGCCCTGCTCCCAGTCAGGCTTTGCTGCCTCCAGAGGGATTCAGCCAAGCTGCTTCCCTGAATCTGCAAGATACAGCTCATAGCCTCAGATAACAAATGCTTATGTATTTTCATTTTGTTTTGATATTTTCTGTCTAAAAACATATTGCTCCACTGCCTCCTTCTTGCAAGGAGCACAAATCCCACTCCTGAAAGCCCAGTGTGCAGCTCCTGACCTGCAGCAAAGCCAGGCTTTCCCAGGCTGTTGTCAGAAATAAGGCCTCTTTATCTCCCTTCCTGTGTCACTGGTCTCCATCTGAGAGAAGGGTGAAGTGTAAAGCAGAGCACACTGAGAGGCTTTAACCACACCGATGCCACCGTCCTTCACTGCTTGGTGTGTCTCTTCCCAGGAAAAGGGCTGCTGGAGCCACATCTACCAGTCCTTCACATTTTTTGTAAGGATCCAGCTCTCCTCAGCCTTTTATATTCTCCACTGCTCCTGAAGTGTGTCTGGAGTTCACAGTGCTGTCTGGGAAGTGCAGCAGAGACAGGGACAGAAGACTCCTTCCATCTGGGTGCAAGGCCTGGCATCGCTCTGAGTTGCAGTGCATCAGGTTTGGACTTTGGTGCCTTGTGCCCATGGGAAACTGACCTGGGCATTTCCCAGCATGGCTTTCATTAATTACACTGCACCCAAAATGAGTAGCTCGACTTCTCTCTGTTGCCTGAATTTCGCTCAAAGCAAACCTCCCCTGCCTGTTCAGGCAGTTCATGATGTTGTGCCACAACATTATGCTGATAACTGTAACCACAGAAGCTGCCTCTGTGCTTCATGATTCAGTCCTTAACTGCTGCCCACAGCTGTGGTACAACCTACATGGGCATTTTCAGCACCCCTGGAACCTCACACAAGCTTTGCTTTCCATCTGAGACTGTGCCATTCACAGGAGAATTATAGTAAAATAGGTCTCTTTATCCTTTTTTCTGCCCAGATTACCCAGCACTGCCTTTAGACAGGAGAGCTTGGGCAGTGGTGTGTTAGCTGCCTTGAAGCTCAGATTGGAGGGCATGTTGTGGAACATCACAGAAGATAGGAGACAGAGTATATCCCTGTGGTTCTGGATCCCTTTAGTACTGCAGATTTAAGCTAGGTCAGTTATAAAACAGCTTGAAGCAGAAAGATGAAAGAGCTGCAATTAACATCATCAAGCCCATATTTTCTTATGAACAGCAAATGCAAATGTTAATGCAGACAAGCAAAGACCTCTTCCAACCTCTGTATGTGCTGAAAATTTAGCAAGCACATCAATAAACTGTTCATGAAGATACTTGTGAATATTTTTGTATTTTAGACTTGTCATCAGCAACTTTTCAAGATAATTATGTTGTGTGAAATGATTACTATAGAATGAAAGAGCAAGCTCCAGGGTAGTTTGTCTCTGTGGCTGTTCATTTTTCAGTGATATGAATGATGGTTTTAATCAACAGGTCTATGCGATGGAATAAATTCCACTGTCTCATCATTGCTCTGGGGTGCAGGCGGTTTTCACCAATAACTATTTTTTATAACCAGAAACAGCTCCTGCTGAATTCCAGCAAAGAAAAGGACACATATGCTGTACGTGAGTATATTGTGCTTTATGGCTGGCATTTCTAAAGCTACACAAACAATCTGGATTCCCAGATCCCATCAGTGTTAATGAGGACAGAATAACCAAGCCCTTCATTGCCCTAAGTGGAAAATCTATGTACACAGTGCTTAATTCAAAGTATACAGAACTCAGCGGGTAGGCTTCTGTTGATATCAAAAGATTTTAAACCTGGCCTACATCAAGAACTTCAGAGAAAGCACCAGCCACTTCACACCCCAGCAAAGGGGTGTTGAGGTAACCCAGCTGACTTGGCACTATGGGGAATATTAGAGAGGACTGATACAGCTGGGCTGGGAGCAAACAACCTCTTGCACGGAGAATCCCAAAGCAGTGCAGCCCCGGCAGCCTGCAATGGGATGCTAAAGTTGTAGCAATTTCAGGAGGATTTATGGGGTTTGGTAGCAAAAGATGCAGCAGCTGTGTCAGGGCAGGGAGGGACATCAGGGCATTGAGAGAGACAGAAGAACCCAAGTCCTTCCTCCACCTTCCTTTTTACCCCAGCTGGCATCAAGGCTGTTCTTTAGCACATGGTATGGCCCTGGCCGGGCTGTGTCCATGCCCACAGAGGTGTCAGCTTCTCCACAAGCCAGTGCATCTCAGTCCTTCATGGCCTCAATCACCAAACTGAAAGGCAAACTCAGAGGCTGTCCCCAGTTAACTCTTGGATGCTCTCCTGGACACACAACTCAAAGTCCTTGTTTTGCTCAGTCCTGAGCTGTTAACTTGTGCCTTTGCTGTTTGCCTCAGCTGGTGCTGAGCACCAGTGACAGCAGATCATTACAGTCGCTCACAGAGCAGCCATTGCACGAGTAGACACTTGTTAAGGCCAGTCTTAGTATTGGCTACATGTGAGCAGAGTTACAGTAGTGACCAGGCTCTCCTGGCTCTTTTAGCACTTCTTATGTTCCCTAAAGATTGTTTAGGCATGATCCAAAATTTCCATATAATGTCTGACTGAAAGCCAGGCAAAATCACTGCTTTGTATTTCCCAGCCCTTTGCCTAGGATGTAAGCTGGGCAAAGGGCTCAGCATATTCCCCTGTGCAAGGATTTGGTAATTTTTGAACACGGCTCTCCAGCAGCCTCAGTGAGCTTTGCAAAATGACCTGGATGCAAGAGGCTCAGTTTCAGCGCTGCATTTGTAAGAAAGTGGATTTTAGGGGGTGCGAGGGAGGTGTTACTCAGTTGTTGGTGATATTAAACCAAGATTCTTTGGCTGAGTTTGGTATTCATCTAACAAAAAAGCTGGTTTTTATTTGCTAACCTTTCAAATGTGTCCATCTGTAATTAAATATAACCTCTCCACCAAATATAAGGGTACCTCACATACAGGTAAGCAATTGGAGCTGAGTATATATGGTATTTATGTTGGCTTTTCAGTGTCTAATGCTCTAACTTTAGCATTTCCTTGGGTCGTGTGTTCTGTTTTTACTTTGTTTTCCTAGCAACTTGAGTCAACAGCTCTTGGGTAGAAACTAGAATGCAATTAAACGTGCAAAGAAGTGGACTTCAGTTGAATGAAATACTATCAAGTGTGTTGGATACATAAGCAAAACCCAGGCTTATCAAACATGTTTTGTATTCATTGCTGTGTTAGCAAGTTGATGTTACCCGAAGCCAGCAAATTGAAGTGGTTTATGGCCTCCGTGTTCTTCTGCTTTTATAACCAGCAGCTCTCTGCCTTGTCCCTCATTTCAGTTACTGGCAATAAGTGTCTTGTTTTTCCAGCTTCAGATTTACTTGTTCATTCAAAGCTAAACCAGCAAAGTAAGGAGATGCTGTATCTGCTGCAAGTCCCTTGTACTTCACCAAGCTCCAGACCTGAAGGCATATCAGATGCCCCTTTATTTTTCCCTCCTTGAGGCAGGATTCTTAAAGGCTGGTTTTATACAGGCAGAAGTCAGATACATTCAGAAAAGGTTAATCATTCACAGTGGCACTGTAGTTAATAGCCTGGGAATGGAGACCAAGGAAATTGATGTTGACTTTCTGGGGTGCTTTAAATGTTCTTGAGAACTTTCTCTCCTGTCTTCCTGAAAGTTTCCTTTCTTGTTTACACCATCTTAAGGACTTTCCAAAGGATGAATAAAAATTCAAATTCTTTAGGAAGGTAAATCTAATGAACCATATGGAAAAAGAAAACTCTTCACCTGGGAAACAGAAAAAGAAAATGTATTTTAGCATGCAATGCATGCCTCATTGGATTTTACTAAATTGCCCTTGCTTTAGCACTGAGTCACAGGAGAAATACAGCATTTCACAAAGCAGGTAGAATCAGAAAGACTTTAAATGATTTCTGGGATATTAAATTCACAGAGACTAAGATGTATTGTGCCAGCCTAATTATTTTGAAGTACTGCAGGTAAATCAATGGATGTACACTTAATGTTTAATTGTAGGGACCATCTATTACTTCCACTGTGTGGGCCAAGTCCTGCTCTCGTTTGCAATTAACGAAATCTTACTACAGGCAGTAATTCTGTGTGAAATGGGCAGCATTTCAGCACTCGTTTGATGATACATGTTGTGACAGAAAAAAAAAAAGCCAACAGTAGAACACGCGGCTCTTGCTTTCCCACTATTAGCCTAGAGGTGGCATTGCAAAGATTTCCACAATGACGAGCAGATGACAGCAGCCAGTCCACTAAAGAAAAGTACATGTTCATTCTGAGTGGTTTTCCAAAAGGAAAGGACCTCTTGGGTCTATATTGGGTCAGGTGAGCTTCTGCCATCCAAAATCAAAGCAGCATCTATAGCAAAAAATGGCTTTTCTCTAATTCACTCAGAATTTGTCACCTTGGCTCTCACCTTGGCTGACTGCCAGGCCTAGGCAGTGCTGGGAATGTGGGTTCCTGCTCCAGCTGAAGGCTGGTGGCCAGGAAAAACTGAGTGTCATTCCCATCTTGGGAAAGTAGATTCTTCTTGCTCTGTGTTCTCCATGGAGCTCATTTAGAGTCGACGATGTTAGACTTTAAATTGTGACTGATTCCATTCAGTGCTTAGCATTGCCAGGTGTATTTGTGTGTTTTCCAGGAAGAACATTGCTGTAGCATTTGTTCCCAACTTACTTCTAGGTCCTTGTCTGGCTTCCTCATGAAAAGGATCGAGGTTTTGAGCTGGAAGCTCCCAAGAGCAGGGATTGCTGTCTGTGCATTCTCTACATGAAGGTTTTCTTCTGTGTGAGTTTCTCGAGGACACCTACATGCCACCAGCAAAACTGTACCCTTGTCAGCCTGTGCTCTGGAGAGATCAGTCCTCCAGGAACTGAAATGCCAATAAGTGATACCACCAACATCCTTAAAAGAGTCACTCTGGGGTTCTTTGAGCATTACCTGGGGGCAGCAGGTGGCCTTCATGGTGAGAGCCACAGTGCTCAAACTCCTTTGTAATGCTTTTCCCACTCTCACCTCATGACTCTTGGGGTCCAGCTTGCTCTGATGAATGCCTTGGCATGTGGCACAGGGGAGAAGCACTTGCTGTAGGAGGTGACGGTCATGTTTGCTTGCTTGTTGTGATCACAGCAGGTGTAAAACATGTCCTAGCAAACACCCTCTTAGCCAAAAATGTTTGAACTCTCTGAAAGTTTACCTTTGTAAAATTGTGCTTTTGCAGTCTGCAACCAATCAGGGCTCCAGAGCTTTCTGTGCAAGCCAAGTAACCAAACCAGCTCTGCGTTGGTTCTCCACTGTTGACTGGAAGAGCAAATGTGTTAATTTTATGGCTCTGCTAAGATCTCTTAGCACAGGGTTCACCCTGTGCCAGAGTGTGCAAGTGGTGCAGCGTCACCACGCCTGGGCAGCAGGGGCTACATGGAAATGTCATTCACAGAAGAGTATTATCGATCCAAGTAACTCATTAAAGGGAGCAGGTATTATTTAGGATTATCCCAAGGTCCTAATTCCATCATCCCCCCTTTGCTATGTACTTATGTCAGAGCCAGCTAAACTTCACCCGTCCCCATCTTTCGTTTGGGTCTGTGGTACGCTGGAGATGTCCTGCTCTAGAGATGCTCCTTGGGGAATGTGCCTCTCCTGTTGCTTCCATCCACCTCCCACCGCGGCTCCCATCATACCTGCCCTCAGCAGGGCTAAATCCCTCGGGACAAGCCAGGCGCGCATCGCCTCTCCGGCAGCGGCACCCTTATAGGGGGGTGTTGGGGGGGAGGGGAATCTCCCGTTGCCATGACAATGAGCCTGTCGGGATGAACATTTCTTTTTGTGAACAGCAATTCAAAGCTTAAAGCAATGCTGCTGCCTCCCAAAGCTTATTAGTGCCACGCGTTAACAGAGCTGGGCAAAGCCTTGGGAAAATAAATGGGCGGGGGGGAAGCTGGCTGGTGCCGCGGACCCTTCCCTGCTCGGGCTTCGAGCAGTGGAAGGCGATTGCTTTCTGCCTCTTTGTTCCCGGCCCTGGCACAAATCACATCCAGCCTCCCTTCCCCCAGCAAAGCTCGCGCTAAGCTGGAGCACACCAGAGCGAAAACGGATTAAAAAGAAAAATCATCCTTGCTGCAGCAGATGAAGAGGGTATAAATCAGCGAGATGGAGGGTGCTCTGCCCCAGGGCTGGGCTCGCCGCTGCTAATGAGGGGCTTAAATCAAAGACGGTCGAGGGGCCCGGGTGTGCGCCGACCCCTCCTCTGCGTGCTGGATCTGCAGCACCAGCGGGCCGAGAAGGGCAGCGGCCAGAGCCGCTGTGGGTGTGAGTGTCCGGGAGCGCGGGCCGAGCCGGAGCTGCCGCTCGCCACGCTGGAGGGAGCTCCTGAGACGGCAAAAGCGCCGTGTCGTGCTCCAGCCCTCCCGAGTCAGACCCCAGAACGATGGAAACAGGCTATATTTCAGGATGCTTTTAATAGCTGATGTTGGCAGACAGGTTGTTTCTTTTTAGATCTATGAAGAGTCACATTTTTTTTTCCCTGGGTAAATTAGTCTTATGTAGGTTGTAAACAGCTTATATAGATCTTGATTTTTTTTTTAAGGTTTTTACATACAAAATCTGACTTTCTTGGAGCCAGGTTACTTTGGGAGCTGGCGGTTGAATTTTCAGGTTGAGGGTGACAGAGCATTACAATGTCCATTATCCTTTCCCCCATCAGCTGTCCCATAAACCAGGGCTGGCACAGGGATAGTACAGGGTGGGAGGCAGACTTTCAGCCAGCCCTGCCAACAAAAAAAATAGAGTGAAAAGCTGGGATGGGTGAGCACAGCCCTGTGGATGAGGCAAAGCGGGAAGTGGGACGTGCTCCTTGCTGTGGGATGGGCTCAGTGTGGCTGGTGTCGGTGTCCACAGGTCACCTGGCAAAAGCATTCCCAGAAAGAAGGGGGTTCTTGCAAGCATGGGTGGAAAAGCAGCTGGGCACTGGAGGACTGGGGGGAAGACAACAATAAAACAAACCTGCTTGCTTTGTGCAGGCTTTGGCAGCCTTGAAAAGTGGCTTAAAAGTGGTGAAAGCCGCCGAGAGGTGAACGCTGAATAAGGACAAGTGAGACCATATTTTCCTTGAGCTGGTTAAAGATTGACTGTGTTTTGGCACTTTTCCTCAGTTCTTGTTTCTATTTGCTTCAACCACTGAGTGCTGAGCAGTGATAACAAACCCAAAAGGCTCCATCCTTTGTGGAGAGGTTGTCTCCAGAGCACCCGGGGCAGTGAAGCTGAGAAGGGCTTACAGTGCTTGTACCGTGGTGGGAGACCCCACATAACACCACCACAACGCCATAAGGGGCAGAGCGGAAGGGTTTTTGGTAATGAGGTGTGATCTGTAACCAGAGTCAGATGTGATGCTGAAGAACTCTCAAGCACAGGTGTGGTGTGGTAGTCCTTAAAGGGCTCGAAATACAAAGAGTCAGAACCATACTTCCCAGAAAATGCTGGGTTTGTCCCTGGTGGTGTTGTGCCAGCAGGAATGGATTAAGGGAGAATTCCCTCATTAGGGAAGGGGGGGACTCCTTAATCCCCAAAGCCAGGATTTAAAGATCCTAGAGAGAGTAATCACAGACAGTGGATTAGCACCTATTGGGGAGCCTGGCAGGAGAGGGCAGCGTGGCACTGCCAACCCCAGGGTTGGTCCTCACCCTTGTTTGCAGCTCCTTTTCCCAGGCCTGTGTCTTAGACAGGTTCACTTAAAAACACAAAATTCACAGAGATGAAGACCTCAAAAAGAGCATTTCCTCAAGTCATGGATGATTTCCTGCAAGTGAGAAGTGTGTGAAACATGTCTGGGGCAGGTGACAAATGATGGCAGAGGTGTGGTGTGTTTGTTTTTTTGTTTTTACAAGCACCTTTAATATTGCTCTTGCAAGGCTTCTGCCATCACAAACTGAGTCAGCCTTTAGCCAGAAGAAGAAAAGGAGGAGATGCTTGTCAGTCAACAGAAACTAGCTGGTGTAGGGCTGTCCCCATGCTGCCTGGAGGCGTGTTGGCCTCCAGCCATGCAAGAAAACCCATAATTAGTGCCTTGTTTGTGTGGGAAGCCTGGAAAAGAGAGTTTGTGGCAGTGTGGCCCTCATTTGTTACTTATTGTGGCTCAGATGTCAGGGAGCAGGACCATGCACTGCTTTTCTCTGAGAATGCCAAACCCAGTCTTTTCAGCAAGGTCTGACTTCTTTCTCATTCGAAACAAAACCTTAAAACATGCAATTGACACACAGATATAGCGCAAGTGAAGTATTTAGCTTGGCTAAGGCATATTTCCCCTGGGAGATCTTGCAGGAGAAATAGACCATATTGGCTTTTCCAACCGGCCTTAGGTACTGCTGCAGCAGCTCATGAACTCGGTGGTGTGTGCGTTTATCTGGCAGGAGGCAGTTGCCTCAAACACAGTGAGGATCAGCTCCCCAAGCTTCACCATTTCAAATTTAAAACAGCATTATTTATTCAGACAGGATTTTCTGGCAGCAAACCTCGCATCCTTTTTTGCATCCTCTGTAGTCAAGAGGAAGGATGGTGATACGCTTGATGGTGCCCAGAGCATGGCCTGTGCTCTGTGGCAATGTCCAGGCTCAGCTGAGCTGGGTGGAGCAGTTGGGCAAGAGCCAGGCAACCCACCTCGGGCAGGGCAACTGGAGCTTCAGGTCCTGCTGCACGTTGCCTTCTTGCCTGCATTCTTTAAAAGTTCGCTTTGGACAATACTGGATCCCCTCCCTGCCCTCTGACAGGGCTGGTGCTGCTCTATCCCAGCCCTGCAAGTGCAGCCCATCAGCCACTGTGGCTTTCAAGTATAATATGATCATCTCCCTTTGCTGAATTGAGGATTGGTGTTCTCTCCTCTCCTGCTCAGCCACACTGGTGGAGAGGGGGATTTTTGTTCTTGTACCATCAATGCCCAGTCTTGGGAGAGTCTGCTCTGCCCAAAACAGGGCACATCTACCCCTGGAGCACAGCAGAGGAACACCCAGGTGCTGTCTGGCAGAGGAAGCTCCATCAGCAAGTTACCCACTCCCATACTTGATGCTGCTGGGAGAGGTGCCACATACTCCATGTTGACAGACCTGCACAACTGTGGGGTTTTCTGCCTTTTTTCTTTCCCTCCTGGGCTATGTCTAATTGAATTTGGATAGCAGGGGTTTTTACTAGAGACTGTGCCACTGCTCTGGAATACCCGCTCCTACAATTTATCCTTTCAATTTATACGTTGCCAAGGAGCTGTGCTAGCCCTCGCCTCTTAAAGGGTGAAAATCCTTTCTGTTGTTGAAAATTGACTGTGTGCAAGTCTCTGAGGACCAGCACCAGCTTGTGCCATGCACCAAACAGGAGCAGTGGTCTGAGTCTGATTTGTAAATCAGGTCACTGACATTAGCAAGGCAAGAACAGCAAACAACCTGGTGGTATTGTCCCATCTGTGCTCAGAGGAGACCCAGAATGGTACTAACAGAAGGGCTGCAGGGAGAGAACAAGGTGTCTTGGCAAACCCGTGTGTATGTAATAGTCAAGAGAAGTCTTTGTTTTCAGCAGGTTGTTTTCCATCTCTCTCATGTAGCCATCAGCATAATTGTAGCATCCAGGGTGCTCAGAGAGATAATGCCCCAGAGTTACAGCTAATGGGGATGGGTGGGAGAGAGAAGATGAACAACTTTTTATTGCTGCCATACGCTTTAAATCCCTTCAACTTTATTGCTATAGCCAAAGTGAGGAATTCTTTTTTTTCATTGGCAATTTTAATGCTGTTTTGAAAGAGCCAGGTTAGCAAAGCCAAGGAAGTAACTGCCTGCCCACCCCTGGGATGCCTTCCTGCTCCTGCCTGCACTCAACATCTCATCAACTCACCCTGCCAACTTCGGGCACCTTCCTGGCTTTACCATCTTGGTCAAATCAAACAAAGAAGAGTCCTTTGTTTTGAACAGAGACCACAAGGTAAACCCAGGAGTTGTTCTTCAGATCTCAATGTGTGCTTGGACTGCTGGAGAGCATCCACTGAGAGGGAGGAGATGGATCACAGCCCATGGGAGTGAGGGCAGTATCTGAACCTGCTGCACTGGTTTGAGCTTCCTGCAGTCCTCCTGCCCTGGCCAGTGGAGGTTGAAGCTGATTTTTCAGTCAGGGCACTGCTGGGGATGGAGGGGGGCAGACTTGGCAAAGCCATGATCCTATTTGCTCTGATCACTAAAGGTCACAAGGTGGCTCCTTCTGTCAGGGGGAGGAAATGAACTCTGGTATCTTCAGCAAGCTAATTCCAGGCTTGTACTGATTCCCCTTTCAGTTTTATTTAGTCATCTTTGGTGTCTGATTCTAAAACACGGCTTTGTACTGCTAAACCTTTGCTGCATATTAGCAGAGAGGCAGCTGGAATTCGAATTTGATTTTGACTATAGTGAGAAACCTTATATTTAGCACTTGGCAAATCTCTTGAATGCAGGAGCACATCAGTTTATAAATGCAGGTTGCTTTGATCAGAGTAATTTTGGAGGCTTAAGTATGAGAGGGAATATAGGCTGGGTACTGATACTTGTAAAGGAGCAATAGAAAAGTATTCTACCAGGTGATTGGAATTACATTACTCTACAATACCAACCTACCTAGAATTTGCTGCAAAGGATTGTTTGTGATAGAAAAATGCTTTGGGTTACAAAGTACTTCCAATGGAGTCTTTTGCAGCCTGCAATATAAGGGTCAGGTACAGAAACACATTCTCTCAGGTGAAGGGACCAACAACAGTCAAGAATGGACAGAGGTGGACTGACCCAGGGATGTGATGCAGACCAGGAAATGAAGACCAACTGAAATGGCAGTGGGATAAACTGCCTGCTTTCATCCCTCTTCTCTGTTGGACAAAACTCCTGCTGGCTTCTTTGCCATGTAGGATGCCAAACTAAGAGTCACTCTTGGCATTAAAACACGTGTAGGATGCAGGGTTTTGCCGTATGTTCTAACAAAAGCAAGTACTTTAGTTTGCAGCTTGGGGATGGAGCTGGAGGTGTTCTCAGTGATTGCATCTTCCGAGAGCTCGTGTCCCTTTGGAACATGTCCTGTTTCAGAAGGAGCCACATCTGACCGACTTCACAGCAGCTCCCACAGGCACATGGACCCAACTGCACCTCTGTAAATTCTGAGGTGCTCCCTGGACATCCCTGGGGCCTGGTTTTCTTTTGGAGTTGCTTTTAGAGAGAGGAGGGCTTGGCACCTACAGAGTGGGGAGCAAGGGCTTTTAGCAGCTGGGAGGTACATCTGTGGGCTTATTGCTTTTCAAGAAAGACTGATTTTTAGAGACAGGGTTCCCTTTGCATAGCAGAAGTGATTGCTTCCAGAACTTAGGAGTACATGGCTTTAACGAGCTCAGGTTCTGCTCCCAGCAGAAAGAGAAAAAAACTAAGGCAGTAGCAGTGACTTTGCTCTTCATATTTGCATGGGCAGAACAGAAAATGGAGCTTGAATGAAAATATTATCACAGGTGTTGTGGGCATGATAACGGAGCATTCGCCGCCTCCCAAAAAACAGTCAGATGAAGAGGGGACTCTTCCGATCACTTCTGCTGGCTTCTGGCTTCCCAGAAGTACCCCATCACTTTGATTTATTGACATGCTGGGGAAGGGCAGTTAATTTTTACCATCAGCCAACCCTGTGAGTCCAGATCTTCTAGAACAA
This sequence comes from Corvus cornix cornix, assembly GCF_000738735.6. Taxonomy (NCBI): domain Eukaryota; kingdom Metazoa; phylum Chordata; class Aves; order Passeriformes; family Corvidae; genus Corvus; species Corvus cornix. Next base: position 5,577,988 of record NC_047056.1, on the reverse strand, counting down.
AACTTCTAGAACAAAACTTCTAGAACAAAACAAAGCGCTGTTGTGTGGTGGTGCTCTGGGAGCTCAGCTCTGGTCATTGCTCATTCTCTGCTTTGGGGCTGTGGCTGCCTCTTCCCAGATGTAACTCCTCAGGGAGCTTGAGCAGGAGACCTCCACGATTGCAGGGCTTGGTCTGTGCTAGACCCCAAGCCCAGAGCACTCAGCCTGGAAACTTGAGCAAACAAGCCTCTTCCACAGCTACTTGTCAAGAGGTTTTTGCCCACTGTCAGAGCTCCTTCCAGGCTGGGATTCCTTCTTCTCCCCAGCCCACCACATCACTGTAGCCCAGCGAGCACTGGAGATGCTACAAAGATTATTTTTGCACCATGGCTAGAGAGAGAGCACGAGAGATTTGGTGCCTTCCAGCTTCTGCTCTTTGGGCCCGTGGATCCTGTGGCAGGAGCGGGTTTGTCTCTTGGTGAAGAGCTGAGTGTGGGCCAGTTGGCAGCGCCTGCGCAGGGACACCGTGCTCCGAGCAGAGTTGGGATTGAGGCACAGCGTGGCTAAAACGGATTGACAGATTTGCAGAGAGCAACTTTCATGCATCCCATATGCTGCTTAGCTTCATCTGGGCAACTTAAGAGAGGCGAAAAAATCTTTTGCTGGAGAAGAATGAGAGTATTTGTATACTTGGCCTTTTTTAAGTATCTCTTTTTCCCCCTCTAGCTTGACCTGACGTGGTCAAAAAGAAAAAAAAGTTATCAGTTAATCATTCTGGAAGTGTGCACAGATGTATTAAACAAGTATAGTTTTCTGTGGCCCTAACAGCAGGCACAGGAAAGTTCCCAAAATTGTCAAGAGGTTCTGCTCTCTAAGAATTGCAGCCCTGACTAAGATTATCAAAGATGCAATGCTGCTAAAGGGCACAGTAAGTGCTGGGGCACTCTGATTTCCACCTGAACTTTTGGCTTGTTACCTATAGCAGAACTTCCCAGGAAGTATGAAATGTAACCTTGAGGTCAAATAAGAACTTTTTGGAGCAATGCTATTTTTACTTGTCTCTGATTCATGTAGGCAAACACGTGCAGTGCAGACCATCAGTCCTGATGAAGTGCCATTGTTTAATACTGAAAAAATGCACATTTGATCTAGTTTGCATTTCCTAAAAACTGTTATTGATTTGACAATACATTTTTCCTCAGAAAAAAAAAAATCTGCAGTTATTTATTCATTCTTGCCCCTTGGAGAGCTCGCTACCATCTGTTTTTCTTGGCTTTGCATTACCTTTTTTTTTGCACTTGTTCTTTTCCCACTGTGCACCACTGAAGAACTATACTACACATTATCTCATATCCAAATTATGCAGGGTATTGTAAACATGTTGTAAACTTTGCCAGTTGCAAAGTCAAGGGCTCTGAGAGATCTTGCTTAGCACTGGAAATTATCTTTGAAGAAAGAAGGCAGCCTTTTGGAAGCAGATTTGCAGGGCAGTGTGACACAGAAGTGTAATACTGGGGAGAAAAAGGAGCAAATGAATTTGTTCATGGATCCCTATAACTTTATCACAGAGGCCAAGAAGTCCCTGAACCAGTATCTGCTCAGCACCCACAGATAAGACACAGCAGGGCTCCTCTATCCTGCTGCCGGGACCTGCAGGCTCTGGCAGGTGGCAACAGGGATTTGAGCTTGATAAAGTTCCACACTGCCATCATTTCAGGCAGGACAGGACCATGCTCAGGACACATCACAGGACTGAAGCTCCTGCATGGTCCCAGAGTTATCCGTGGAGTTGGAGCAGCCATATCCTGCAACCAGCGTCCTGGGAAGGTGGAAACTGCCGAGCATCTTGTGTTCTGCCTTGCAGGGTTGGGGCCCATTGCTGCCTTCAGAAATAGGAGTTGAAGGGGGAGAATCACAGGTGTGTGAGGATAAGCCTGTGTAAATATCCCCACTTATAGATCTTTGTGTATCTTTTGATCATTCAACAATAAGAATGTTGGCAGTAGCAATACCAGGCATACCAGAAATCATACCTCAAAAATATACAATAACTTTAAAACCCCCTTCATGAAATTTATCTATTCTCTTTTTCTGTCATCTGGTGACTGATTTCGGTACAGCGAAGGTCATGCCTTCAGGCTTTAATTCCATGGTACACTTCCCAAAAGGGCAGATATCTCTGTGGGAGACACCACTGGAGCCCAGGAAAGGGGAGTGCAGGAGGGAGGACTAAGCGGCACAGAAATAGAGATTACTGTCACCCTTGCTAATAGAGACACAGGCCATGGGGCTGTACCATGGCACTTTTTACTGAATTTGCACTCCCAAATTCCTTGAAGAGGACTAAAAAGCAATGTGGATTATAGGACCACAGGGAAGAGCCATTTCAGTGGATGGTGGGCATGTAAAATACCGGTATGGGCTGATGATACACGTATAGCCCTCAGTGAAAGGCAGTTGTCTACACTTGCTATAAATTCATAATGGATGCTTTTGTGCTCGGATTTTGACTGACAAGGAAAGCAAAGGCATCTTAAGTTTAGAGGAGAATTGAGGTGTAGTTATGAGAGTAACTGTTCTGGTACCAGAGTAGTGGCCCTTAAACAGCATTTTGGAACAAGGCCAGGGGCTGCATAGGAGCACATGGTGCTTGGGTTGGCACAGGCCTGCTCCACCCAGCATCATTCAGCCATCCTCCCTGTGCAACTGCTCAAGACCTTAAAAGGCTGCTGCCACCAAGACGAATAGCTGGACAGGGCATTCGTCTGCATTATTTAGGGAATTCAAACCTGTCTTTTTAATTATTCCAGCAATACTTCATCTTCCTCTCCAACCGTTAGTGAAAAGGATCACCAGTTCAGTTGTACTTACATAATGTGGCTGTGAATATCCTATGACTTATTGCCATATCCCTGCTCTTTTTATGGGGTTAAGAGCTTAGGGGAGAAGAATTGCTTGGCTGGGTAAGATGTATTTCTTCATGCAAAGGATGGATGATGTTTTTCCAGCCCTGGAAGTATTCTTGTGAAAGTTATTTCTTCTCTACAGAGTCTTTTATTACTATTATGGGCTTGTGTTCATAGGCTTGCACTCTCATTAATGGGCACAGATTTAAATAAGGGGCTTTAATCAACAATTTTCATCATGATTTAAATCAGCTAGCAGGAAACACAAAATTGATTATTTAAATTAATCTTGTTCTTCATTTGTACTTTTTAATTATTTTCCTAAGGAACAACTGATACTTCCTCACTGAAGCCTGGTACTCTTTTTTCACTCATGAAAATATGGATAAGCTATTACCATATTTATTTAAGAATCTGCATATTGAGTTTAAAGTTACTTAATAATTTTCATTTATGTGCCAAACTGATGCCTGATGCCTCTACTCCATGACTTATTTTAATGTTTGTGTTAAGGTGCACTGCAGAAAAAAGTAACATACATTAGTTACTGTGCTCTTAATTTAAATCACATGCTAATCTTAAGTATGATGGACAGATGGGGCAAGGGGAAGAACACAGTTATCAAAACTGATTCTGCATTTGAAATGGACATTTTGAACACAGGAAATATTACCTCTTTGGCAGCAGGCTGGGGTGTTCCTAATCACCAAATCCTTATAAAGACTCATATGGGGGAAAGTGCCATCTCCTGTTCCCTCTTTGGCTTCAATCCCTGAAGGTTTTCTCAAACTGGAGTGAACTGAAGGGAAGAACATCTTCCTGTGCATCCTGAGAAGTAATGGGTCTCTAGGAAATGGGCTTAGAGTCTCAAGAATCTCCTGATCCAGTTGGTTCAGCAAACACTTCAGCCACTGCATTGGCTTGACTTAATCTAAAATTTGAAGGGGTTAATTGCTATTTATTATATAGTATTACAATGAAATTTAGGCCATAATGTTTAGTGCCACTGGCACAAATTTTAAACATATAATGATAAATTTTAAAAAACCCCAATCCTATGCTCTGATTTTTCTGGAAAAAGGATATTTTACATTTTTATCTGCCTTTCATTTGCATCAACTCTAGCTCAGGGCAGCCGCAATGACTTGAGGAGCCATATTTCTGCTTCTTACCATTGTGTGTAAGAAGAAGGCAAAAGCAAAATGAACCTTTTTTGAAAAGCTTTGGGGTAGATCTGTGCATATACACATCTGTTTTTCAGATTGAAGGGATTAGATAGTCAAATTCACCCTAGGTAATTCAGCTGACTTCAGTGCAGAAACTAGTGTCCAAGTTAGAGACCTCGTTTCTTGTTGGCTTTAACCATGAAGACAGAGAGTCCAGGGCTCTCTGGGAAAACACAGGATGGGATTTTCCTATGCCGATGGATGCATCAACCTCCCTTCAGTGTGAGTCTCAGCAGGTCCCTGTTACTGAACCTTTGTGCCACCCCTTCTCCCAGCACCTCATGGGATATGGAGGGGTTATTGCTCCCTCCCTCCCTCCCTTGTCACTCCTGGAATGGTGCAGTGCCTCTCTCCTGGTGCTGTAGTTTGGCAGCCATCAGCCCATTTTGCCAATTCACTGAGACAGTTTCCTCCAAATCACACTTGAGACTAAAGACAAAACAGCAAAGGCTTGATTTCTTTTTGTTCCCCTGCCAGAAGCCATACATATCATGTCAAGATGTGACATGCAACACCTTGCATTACAGACACACGTCACTCATGCTGACTCAGATCAGGGGAACCCTCACTGCCTTATCCCATATTATTTCTGGTCTGATGCATCAGGGAAAGGCTTCAGCTTTGTGGCGAAGTTTAAACCCAAGTTGTTGGAGATTTTTCCTTAAAGTTTTAGCCTGCCTTGGGGTTTTGGGGGGAAGAGTTGAGTTGTTTGGGATTTTTACCAGAAGCCTAAACGTTCTTCAGCAGCTGCTGATTGCAAATGATGCTTCTGGCTGCAAAACCCACTGCAAAGAAATGGAAACCAGGAGCAACAGAGTGACTTCAACAGTGGTACCCACTCAGGGTGACCCCAGCCAGCCTGTCTCTGAATTTCACATCTAGAAGGTCAAAATTATGGTCCAGACCTTTTGAATAACTTTATGCCGTATTTTGGGCTAGGTTTGTCTGTGCCCAATCTCCCTCCCAGAACGCAGAGTGCCCCTCGTTGTGCTGGTGCTGCCCCACAGGTGCCGTGGGCAGGTGCTGAGGCTGGAGCAGGAGCTTTGCCATCCCAGCAAACACTGACACCATGTGCTGTCAAGAACCAAGGGAGCTCCTTTCATATCACAGCATTATGTAGAGCACTGATTGAGGGGAGCATAAAGAAGGTAGAAGCAAACACTACGGGTAATGGAAGAGCATGTTTCTGAGGGATTTTTTTTTTTGCTGTTGTTAATGTAGGTTTTTTCATATGTGCAAAAACCTATTTAGACCTCAGGTGCCTTAGTGCCATGAAAGTCTCAGTCTCTGCACCTCCCTCTGCCTGGCCCAGCACATCCACCCCACACAGCTCCAATGCACCTTTATCTTCAAGCTGTTCCTGTCGAATCCTCTCTGCTCCTGCCATACAGAGTGCATGTTAATGCAAACAGCATCAAAGAAACTAGAAATGATGTGCAATTCAACATCATTAAGTATGAAATCACTCCTCTCCCGTGCAGGGCTGAATCAATCAAGTTGGCTTTGGGTCTTTTCTTCCCAGAGAGCTTCTGCTGCAGGTGCCTCTGAAAAGCACTTTGCTGTCCATGCTCTGTGTTTCCTGACAGGGATGGTTTATGGTCATTCATGAGCACACACTGTCATCTCCCTTAGCATGTGGAAGGGTGGGTACCTACCTTTATTAAAGGCAATCTTAATCTTTTTTATGGAACATTTTATAAAAATGTAAGCTTAGAGCAGCTTTCAGAGGCAGCCACAAATTGCCAGCAGTAATACACCAAAATTAGATGGGATAGATGGGGTTTGTCTGTTGTCCTCTGATTGCTTCCTTCCATCACTTGCCTTAACCAGATTTGTTCCATAGCACCTGGCCATTGTCTGGGGAGAGCTTTCAGGTAACAAAACATGTTGGCACAGTTGTTTTTATATAAAAGATATATCTATATATATATATGTAATAACTGAAGTCAAAGTGCAAAAGGAAGTGGGTGGGTGGTTGCAGAGTTGGGGTGTAGATGGATGGATGTGGATTGGAGTGTAGATTGGTACATGGGCAGGTGGATGGGTTGGTGGAGCGGTGCATGAATTGGGTGTGGGTGGCTTGATATATGAGTGTATGAGTGCATGGGTGGGTGCATGCATGGGTGCATTGGTTGGTGCATGAGTGGGTGGGTGCGCAGGTGCCTTGGCTGGTGCAGGAACGGGTGTGTGGGTGCACAGGTGCATGAGTTGATGCAGGAATAGGTGGGTGATATATGGGTGCATGCATGCGTGGGTGGGTGGGCACACAAGTTGGTGCACGCATGGGTGAAGGGGTGCATTGGCTGGTGCAGGAATGGGCGTGTGGGTGTGCAGGTGACGAGTTGATGCAGGAATAGGTGGGTGATGTATGAGTGCGCGGGTGGGTGCACAAGTTGGCGCATGCATGGGTGGAGGGGTGCACGGGTGCCTTGGTTGGTGCAGGCACGGCTGTGTGGGTGCGCAGGTGCCTTGGCTGGTGCAGACACGGCGCGGCGGCGGTGCGCAGGGCGGGTGGTCGGGCAGACAAAGCCCCAGGGCAGATGTCAGGGCAGGTGCGCAGCTGCCGCTCCGCGCTCGCCGGCACAGCCCGGCCCCGCCGCTCCGGGCGGCAGGCGCGGGCGGGGCGGGGCTGCGGGCCCGGCGCGGGGGCGGCGCCGCGGCCGCTCCGGCTCAGCTCAGCGCGGCTCGGCTCGGCTCGGCTCGGGGGCGGGCGGTGGCACCTGCGGCCGCGCCGTGCGGAGCCGAGCGGAGCGGAGCGGAGCGGAGCTGCGGCCCGGATGTAGCCGGAACATGGCGCTGGGGGCGGCGTGACGGCGGCGGCCGAGGTAGGGGCGGCGGGGCCGGGGGCGCGGGGATCCGCCCGGGGAAAGCGGGCGGCGGCTGCCCCTGCCCGGACGGACGCTCGACCTTGCGGGGCCGCGGCGCTGCCCGCCGGCCCGGGCGGCCGGCTGTCTGTGCGTCCTGGCAGCGGCCGGTGCCCGGAGACAAAGGCACGGCCCGGGCATCCCGGTCCGCACCTGTGCGGAGCGGGCACAGCCGCGGGCGCTGCCAGGGGCGGCTGGCGTAGGGCAGCCAGGGGCTCCGGGGTTCCTCTCCTGAGGGTCGCCGTAGGTGGTTTTGCTTCAGATAGCTAGCAGGGGGTTCCCACAACAATGGCTTTTCTTTTCTTTTTTTCTTTTCTTTTTTTTCTTTTTTTTTAAGAGACATTTTGCCTTTTGTCGTTTCCCCCCCCAGAAGTTGCTCCCAACTTTCCGTGAATATGATGTGCTTTTGGGTTTCCCTCAGGAAGCAGGTGCCCAGAGAGCCGTACAGCCGCTCCTGGAAATGCTCCTACACGCGCCTCTATACCTCTGCTCCCTCTTTTTTTTTTTTTTTTTCTTCCCTCTCATAAAGGGTTAGAAATGCCTGCAATCGACTCCGCTCTTCTTTCTGTGTTCATGAGCGTCGGATCATCGTAGCTAAAGAAAATGAGCTGCACAGTGACTGCCGTGCTTGAATAACGCTCCAGCCTCAGGCCAGGAGAGGTGTTTTTTTCATGGTATCGATCAGACCTTGAGAATTTTTTACCAACCCGCCAGAAGCACGCGGGCTGCCTTTCTTCCTCTTTGTTACGTACCAGCCCTCTGCTAACATAAAGAAACAATGGATTTTTTTTTCCCCAGAAATATTCAGTTTTAGATCTAATGCGCTGTCTTTGCCAGTAAGGATAAAATTCCCACCAACTTGAGAGGGGCCAGCAGCGAGACTACTCTGCTAGTAGCCTTTCCCTTTCATTTAAAAAAAATTTTATATGCTTTAGCATTTGCAAAATGAAGGAAATGAGTTGGTACCTGTGTTAGATCTCGGTGGTCCCCGCTGCCCAGACAGCACTTAAGGAATCATTGCTCCAAATTTATTGCCTTTATTGTACCGTGAGACTTCCAATAACCTGCTCAGGGCTGCAGCAGGGGGCCGTGCTCCCCTGCCCGCTGTGACAGCCGGTGTTGGTGGCTGTGAGCATCGCTGCCACTGCCGGGGACAGAGCTCTTGTCATGTGGAGGTGCATCTGGAGGTGTTGGGGGATGGCTCCGGCTGTTCCCTGAGGAGGCGAGTGGATGTAGTGCCACTCTTGGGCTCCCTTGCTGTCTGCACCCCCAGGAGTGAGACTGAGAAGCTGTAGAAGCTCCTCTGCTTCAGTTTGAGGTTCACAGAATGGTCCTTTGCGTTGCTCATTTTTTCCTGCTGATGCGTTGCTGTTTCTACTACGTGGGGATTACAAATGTGTTGATCCCCCCGTGGTGAGCAGCTGCTCTCCTGATTTTCAGGTGGGAATGAGGGACCTGGCTGCCTGGGGCAGGGCACTGGTTTCGGAGCTGCTGCTGTGCCAGGTAAAGCTTTGGGAGTTACTTATTGTGATTCACCTTATTCTTATTGCCTATTTCTGTGTTTTAGTCACTTTTTTTTGGCTGTAGGTCGTTTTAGGTTGATGAAAGGTCTTTGTTCAGTGTGGAATTGTGTATTTATGCTATCAAATGCATTAATTTGAGATAAATTGAGTAAAAGCATTGTTTTAATCAAAGGAAAGACTCTCATGTTGAGAGTGCTGAAGCTAAACTTTTTCCTTTCTCCTGCTTCAAACATCTTTCCAAATGGTTTTGATCTCAGTGAGACCATGATTTCTAGCTGAGATTAATTTTCATCAGATGATTTGAGACCAGTCTGCCGTAGTCCCACCTCCCCGTGGTGCAGGAGCTCTGGGTGCTGTTACACACCTCTGTAGTGTTTCAGCCTCACTCTGAGGAAGCGAGGGCTCACCAGTCACGGCGTGTGTGTGTCCTCAGCTGGAGCGACTGCTGAACCGTGCCTAACTGAGCGGCTCAGGAGTCATTCCGCACCGGGAAGCGGTGCCACAGAGAGACCCCAGCAGGCCTGTTGTGGAGAGCCCTGTTACGAGTCATCAGCAAATTCCCTTGGCACCCCCCTGTGGAGCCAGACCTAGCAAATCCCATTGCTCGTTTGATTCCCTTATTACTTTGGCACCTCTCTTTGCTTCCCAGTGGCTTTTCTGTTTGGGTTGGGTTTTTTTTTCCTGGACGTCTTCATCCATCATGAATAGTCACAGTAAGTCAGTGTTTGACTTTCAGTGAGTTCTCGGCATCCCAGTGGCTGATTATAAGATGGAAGCGCGTAACAAGCAAAGTTCCTGCAAAACGTTTTACTTCCCAGTTATTATTTGCCAATTTGGGAAGTACAATGCTGTGTAAGAAATTTGCTCCCCAGCGTCAGCTCCTGCTGTCTGTCAGCTGGGAACAAACTTCTTGTGGTAGGTACTCACAAGGCTGAATTTTGCTTTATCTCACTGGTGTTGCCTCTGACCCCAGATTTGCTGCTGAAATAGGGGAGACGTACTGATCTCATTGACATCAGCTGGGGCTTGCAGTTTGGGTTTAAAGCTGAGATCACGGAGAACTCCAGCTCATGTGGCAGAAACCCAAGAGGTGATGCTGGCACAGATCTGTTGGGGTACAGGTGTTAGCTATTTCAGGGATGTATGGAAAAAAGAACAGGAAAGACAGAACAGAAGAGTGCCTGCATCTCTGCTTCTCCTCTCTGATCACCCTCACATTTGACACCTAAATCCATTTACTGCTTTGAAGGTGCTCCAATTAGGAATCTGAAGTGTTTGGCATCTACTTGTTCAAATACATAAACTGGCTATGGTTTTACTGGTTTACTTTGCAAAAGCTACAAACACAAGTCTGTCGTGTGGCATGTGCTGAAACTGCCAACAGGTGTGTGTGGGTACAACAGCTGAAGAGGTTCAGAATCATAAATCTCAAACAAAACCTCTCTTTTAAATACCTCCTCGGGATATCCTGCTCCTGGCATTAGCGTTGCTGACTCATGGTGCTGTTTGACCATCCTGGAAGCGTTTTTGGGGCTGTCTCTGCTTTGCTCCTTGCTGAAGTCAGTGGAGTTGGTTTGTTGGATCTGCTGCAGGGTTTGGCCAGGTTTCTCCAGGTTTTGGTGAAAGCTGGGCAAAACCTGTGTTGTCAGGATGGAATGGTGTGTGATTGCAGCCAGGTGAAACTAGAGAAAGGATGATGGAGACTTCAGGTGGTTGATACCCTCACACCTGTAGGGCCTACACTTTCTACCATCTTCCACTTATACTCTTTAATTTTACCATTAATTCTGTTCTCTTAAACATAGAGTCTTGCTGTCCTCAGTAGCTGTTTGAAGCCTGAAATGTGTTTTAAACAACTATTTGCTTAAAAAATGGATGACATGACCAATAGAGCCTTGGTTTTAGTTGCATCTTCCCTTGTAGCTTCTCCAGTGTCTGATACAGGTTTGTGTCTTGCTCAGTAGGAGCTTCATAGAGTACCTTCCTTGTCTCTAGATACAGAGCTTGATATATTTAAGATAATTTCCCCCCATTAAATTCAGCTGTGATTGGTGATGAGGTGTGCCAGAGCACTGCCTGATGCACAGCTGTATTGGCTTTATTATCAGGGAAAAGCTGAAAAGCGGAATGATTCAAAACCATTAACAACTGTGCACAGGATCCCAGTTAGTTCTGAGCCCGTTTAAAAGGCAACTCCCCACACACCCATTTGGAGCAAATTTCAGAGCACTTTAGTGGTATTTAATGTTCAGGTAACTCTAATTAAGCCTTTAATCCATTAGGCCACAGAGATTCACTGGGGACCTGGCTGCTAGTGCTGACGTTTCAGCCTGCATGTCACCGAGCCCAGGAGGACTCAATGTTGCCTTTGGAGGGCTGTCCCTGTGACAAAGAAAATGAAGTATTTTCTTTGCAATTAAATGTTTCCTTCTGCCCTTTTTGCTTTTTTCCCCGGAGAGAAGCAACTCAAAGGGCAGGACTGTGGCCAAGGCTTCTGGTCTAAAACCAGCTGCAGTGTTTGGTTCTCTTGTGGTTCAGCCATGCCTGTTGAAAGCCCTGGCACAAAATTCCAGCTTTAAACCAAGTCTTATGCCTTATAGGGCTCCAAGATTATCCCTTTCCGAGTGGTGCCTGTGAGTGCAGTGATGTGAGAAATGTGTGCTCCCATTGCATCAGGCAGAGCCAGCCACAACATACCAACTCAGCTATTTTGCATCTTTTCCAACTTTTTTTTTTACCCCTGGGCCATGTGAGAATGCTGCCACTTTTGGAAGGTGCAGCTGGTGGAAGTACAAAGGTAATAACTGTCTCCAGACACAGAGCTTGAATATCTTTTGAAACCAAACCAGAAATACGTGAATCAAGTTTAGCTCTTCAGGCCTGCTGTTTCCTATTTGCGACCTTCCGTATCTCCTAAGCAAAGCTTTGACTAAAACATGAGTTGTAGATACCAGTTAATATTTACACTTAATGAACCACCAAAACTGGGGTCCTGGAAGGGCTGGAAGCTGTGAGGGCAGGTAGCGAGCCTTATTTTCACCCTGTGGAGCCCACGGCACAGGGTGTACCCATCCTGTTTGTGCATATGCCGTGTGCCGGCATGAGCATGGCCAGAGCGCACTGGAGAGGGGTGGTGTGACTTGCTCAGAGGCACAAAGTGATGGAGAGTTGAAGTGAAGTCCTGTCTCCCATCATTTTCCTTCTGGGCTCTCCTGGCTTTGCTCTGCCGTTAGAGGTTGTCGCCAGCAAACGGCTCTGCCTGCAGCGGGATACGCTGCCCCGGTGTCACAGGGCTGGGAGTTCTGAATTTGCTGAACAAAGATGCTCTTCCAAAAATAGGTTAAGCCAAAGAACTTAGATGCTAAAAATAGCACCAGAGATTTTTTCCTTTTTCTGACTGTCCTTTTTTTGACTGTGTTTTAGATTTATTGTTCCCCTGCTGGAGGCAGCTAAAGAAATAAAAGAGATACTGTAGCTGTAGGCAAGGGAATAGTGGAAGTAGACATACACAGTCCCCTCTGATGGGGGAAAACCACATGTTTCAGCTATCCCTGTAGAAGTACACAGAAATGCAAAATAACAATGTAAATAAAAATGTGCCATGTCACTAAACCGCTCTCAGCAGAAATGTTGTTGTTTTTTTTAGAAGTTAGGAAGGGAAGGGTGGAGAGAATCCTGATGACAAAGGGGAGGACAAAAGAAATGCCAGCAAATGAAAACTGGAATGAATAAATGCCATAAGAATGATCCTGTTGATAGCCCCTATAAACCTTTTATTATGACACGCTCTGCTGCATGTGAGTAATTCACTCATCCCAAACTGGTGGCAGTAAAATCTGCCCAGCGGCTTTTCCCTCCTCCCTCATACGGGTTGGTCAGGTCAGAGCTGTTAAAATTTAAGGCTTCTTTCTGGGGATTCTCTATAGAAAGTTTTGTATTATTAAGTTAAACTCCAGCTTTCCCATTCCCCAAGCCAGATGCATGCTCAGAGGACTGAGCTAATGACTTGCACTGCAGCTATTTAAGGTGCTGGGCTGAGCCTGGAGCTGGGAGTCAGGAGGCACGATGGCTCTAATCCCAGCTGTGCTGCTCACTGAGCCACCTCCAAGAAGTTATTTAACCTCTGTGTGCCACTGCTTCCCTCTGGGTAACAGCAGGGATTATGATAATTGCTTTTGAAAAGCACCTTAGGTGTTTAGTTTAATTTTTTTCCGAAGGTGCAGAACTCTCTGAGCTGGAGAGGCTTGATCCGTCTCAGGAGGCTTTTAGTACTTTACAGGATTTTGAAAACAATTCTTAATGCCATGTTGTTTGTTTGGGCCATGTAAAGAAATAAATGTAAAAGATTTTTGATGCATCTTTTATACACTACTCACAGAAGGACTCTTAAGATACAACTGAAGGACACAGAAACGAGGTATAGTTCAAAAGGGTCGTTACAGGACACTTCATGAAATGCAGGTAAACTGTCAGAATGTTTAAATCATTTACTTTTTCAACCAAATCCTGCCAAGACCTCAGAAACCTGGGTTTGCATGTATTAAACTTGTCTCTCACTTGCGTGTAAAGACCCAAAGGCAACAGATTTGTAGCATTTCTCACTTGGATTTGGAGGGTATTTGGTTTTGTGTTTTACAGTAAAGGGTGATTTTCTAGGCTGAAGAAGTAGGAAGGTTTCCCTGAGAGTGAGATGAGAACAAAGTAAATGCACCCTGAGCTGTGCCTCTATCCCAGATTTTGAAGCATGCGGGAAAGAATAACGGTACATGAATTTGTCTGTGTTCCACACACTGAACTCCTCCCTTCCAAAGAACAGACCTTCTTCCTATTTAAGCTTTTTGTCACACGGAAAAAATAATCAAAGGGTGGAGAATTCCATGGCTGAGCTGCAGTCGAGCCTGGAATGTTAAAGAAGTTTGTGGAGCATGATGCTGTCAGTGGGGTGGCTGGGTGAGAGGCACCATCCATGTCATGGGATGTGCCACAGGGTTTGGGGAAGCAGCATTATCAGGGATTTTATGTTGGAAACATGAATCTTAGTGTGATACTGGAAAGTGCTCCAGTGCCAAGGCAATGACTGTAATCTAAGCCATTGGCTGCTCTAGGAAACCTAGGAAATAAAAAGGGTGCTCCCGTTATTATGTAGGAGCTTGAAATGAAGCAGCCAAAAGCTGGGAACTGCGTTGCATCTTCCCAGCATGAGGGATATAGGCCCCATCAGCATGTGCTGAGAAAGGCCTGGCTGCCAAAATAGTTTAGTGTTGCTACAATGCTTGCAGGTGGTGATTGCCTTTTAAGTTCTGCTCTCTGTTCTGACATTTTTAGGACAGTAAATGAAGGATGAGAAGTAGAAACGCAAACAAATTAGAAAAATCCTATGTATGGATGTCTGTTATTACAATCATGTGGTTGGATGGAAAGAGCCCTGTCCTACTGGAAGTCAGGGAGGGGTTGGCAATGAAGGAAAGTGGTTTTTGCCAGTAGCTCTCCTGCCAAAACAGAGTATTGATGACAGGGCTCGGTTTAAAGCAGATGGTGTAATACATACCCTAAAGACTGCCTGGGGAAACACGTGCAAAACCATGTGCCTGAATGCCGCGGAGGATTTATTCCTAGGGGTAAGACAGAAGAAGCCTTCACTTGGGTGGAGACAGGAGTTGAGTCTTGGTCCTGGAAAGCAAGGAAAGTGCTTTACTGAGGCAGGGCTTTTATGAGGGACTCAAGCATGTCTCTCATTTTCTGTTATATTAGAGATACAGTACTGAAACTACTGAAAATGCAACATCCATCCCACATCAGTGCTTGCTCTATCCAGTCTCTTTGAGGACCAACTCTTAGCACTGTCAAGATTCACAGGGAGACTACATAGGGCTTTTTGAGTACTTCAGAAGTACAAGGCATGAGGTAAATAATTTAAACACTAGTTCAGAAGCATTGCTAGCTGAAAAGTGACTTACAGTCTCTTAACAGGCTAACAATAAGTGGATGTTTTTTCTTCTTTTTGGGGAGAGGAATATGGAATGTGTTGCCTGTCAGCAGGCCTGCTACCTTCCAAGAGAAATGTTTGCTGTAATGAATGGTGCAATAGACTCACAGAATGACCTGGACTGGAAGGGACCTTAAAGATCAACTTGTTCTAACTCCCCTGCTGTGGGCAGGGACAACTTCCACTATCCCAGGTTGCTCAGGGCCCTGGGATAGAGCCCTTATCCAGCCTGGTCTTTAACACATCCAGGGATGGGGTATCCATAACTTCTCTGTGCAACCTGTGCCAATGCCTCACCACCCTCACAGTAAAGAATTTCTTCCTAACAGTTAATCTAAACCTACTCGGTTTGAAGCCATTCCCCTTGTCCTCTCACTTCATACCCTTGTAAATAGTCTCTTTTCATCTTTTTTATAGGCTTCCTTCAGGTACTGGAAGGTCCCAATTAGGTCACCCAGATGCCTTCTCTTCTCATGAACTCAAGTTAAAGCCAGGGCTTCTTTCTTCTTGGACAATCCAGTCTGTATTTGGACCTCATCAGTGCAATGGATCCCTAGTACTGTGTGTGTAATGGGAAAAACCTGGTACCTCTGTGGCTCACATTTATAACAAACTTCTGTTTGAAGGAGCGTTTTTGACTTTTTCCTCAGCATCTGGTAGGACTTGGTCCACAGTATTTTGTTGTTGCAATTTTTTTTGCACAACAACCTGATGCTGCTTCTTGTGAGAGATCTTCAGCTGAGGATTAAAGGGGTTTTGTGGGGTTTTGTTCCAAAGCTTTTGCCATTTTTATTCCTTTCCTGTTTACTTCGCTCTGGTACTGATCTGACAGCATCTCACTATTTCCCTTCAATTTCCAATTCTGTGTGAGGAAGAAAAACAGTCAACTGTCCTGATTTAGCTAGAAATTAAACTAGCTATTTTTCCATGGAAAATTTCCTTAATAGGAAAATTGGTGATAATTGCTAACTAATGCTTTTTAAAGACTTTTTTTTTTAAAAGGGTGAAAGACTGTCAAGCTGTCAATCAAGACAGATATTGGATAATGCTCCATTTCCCTGACAAGTTCCCTTTATTATATGAGGCATCTGCTTCACTCTGTAAATTTGAGCTGCTCAAAATTTGCCCTTTAATGTTTACTTTTTCTGTCCTTTCTTAGTATTACTCAAGTAGTCCTAGTGTATCTGTACAGCATGGTCAAAAGGATGTAATAATCTTTGAAGAAAATAACTTGGAGGTGTGATTAGCCTTGTAGTATCATGGTATTCCTTAGCCTTTTTCCAGTCTCTCTCCCTGTCATTCCATGGTGCACCCACCTGTCCTTGCTGAAACCAGTAACCAGCCTTGGGCCTGCTCTAAAAAGTGCGGTGCCTGCCCTTGTGATAAGCATATTAAAGCCAGGCAAGTGTGAAACTCAGAGCTGCATGAACATTTGTGGTCCTTATAGGCCATTTCTCAAGACTTTGCCTATAACACAGGGCATTTAATTTTCTCTTTATTTCTTTTAAAGTAGATTTGGAGAGGAAATTGGAGGTTTTCTTGCATTCCCCAGGTTCCAGAAGCCTGGGGTTTTCAGAGAAACTGTTAAAACAGGAGGTTTGTAATCAATGCAGTTACTGGACCTGCTGAGAGTAGCATCTCTCCAAAGTATTGGCTACTCTTTATGGTTCTGGATTTAAAGCACAATGAAGCAAAATTTATCTCAACTCCAGGCACCACTGGCATTG
The DNA here is from genome assembly GCF_000738735.6 of Corvus cornix cornix. NCBI lineage: Eukaryota > Metazoa > Chordata > Aves > Passeriformes > Corvidae > Corvus > Corvus cornix. Next base: position 5,561,777 of record NC_047056.1, on the reverse strand, counting down.
CATGTAAAGCACCACAAATGTACCAAACTGGTTCAAAGCAGAACAGTCTTCATTCCCAGACCATTGCCCCACCTCCAGCAGTATTTGCAAGGTGAAAACCATTGCCTTTCATGCCCCAGGAGGTTCTGAAGTTAGCATCCGTAGCAGGCTTTGCTGCTCAGGCTGGGCAGGGGATGGAAAACTGCTCCAGCAGTGTTCCCATCCTGCTGGGAGAGGAAATACCAGAGCCAGCGCTGTGAAAGGACCAAGTACAGTATTGATTTTGATGCAGATAACAGTAAAAATTGTCATGATGTCATAGCAAAGCATTGCAGTCATTATGGCAAATGATGAGAAAAATAAAATTATAGAAATAACCATCTCCCTTGGCCCGCAGATAAATCAAAGCTTAGCCCTTGATCCTCATCGCTTGCTAGCCCAGAACATAAATCCAAGGATTTATCATTAAGCCTAATGGGTCATAAAATCTGGGCTATTTTGGAGGTAGTTGCAGAGATTTGCAGCCCAGGCAGAGAGCGGGCTCTAAGCTGCTGGGCCTTGTGTAACTGGGTAAATAGCAAGCTTCAAATAATGCTATAAAGCTATCAAATGTAATAACTAATGCAGTCAGGCGAGCGTGTGGGGAGGGGAGCCTCGCTGGTGACGAGCTTGGCCGTCATGACAGAAGAAGCCCTGGTGGAGAAAGACCTTTTAGTAACAAGTTAAAGTCCCTTTTGCTTTGCTGGACACCAGGTACATGCATCTGGTTTGGTTCACATGTAGCACTTTTATTTTCTGCACATCAGTTCTTCCCTCACTGTGGGCCCAAGGGAGCAAGCAGAGAAAACCAGAAACGCAGGAGCCACCGACAGCTCTCTTACTTAGTCATCACTGTTTAAATATTTATGACAGCGCTTCACAGCGTGCTAGTAAATGCATGATAGCATATTATGTAAGAGCAATAAAATTTTAGAAGGAGAAGACTTCACTACTGTCCTCTGCTAGTAAATCTTTGCTACTGTCTGTAGTGAGGCCATGTAAAAGCCATGCCCTTTTCCCCAGTTATTTTAAGTGAAATGGGAGTTTTATGTGGGAATGGGAATTTAGCTTTTACTGGCATTTGTAATCACATGTGTTTTAAAATTGCTCTCCATCTCTTAGTCAGGGGGGACTTCAGTTCAGGTCAGATTCCTGTAGAAGTTGATAGCTCTGAATTTGCAAGTGAGCAGCCGGTCTTTGGTGTATGATGAGGAGCAGGTCCCTCGGTGAGGGAGCCTGGGAGGAGGGGATTTGGATAGTGAGTCTTTTGGGTTAATTAAGAGTTCAGAGTAGCTTGTACTTTTCCTAAAGAGTTGCAGAGTATTGATTCCCATTAGACCTGTACTGCTCCAGAGAAGGGGGTTCTCAGGAAATGGTGTGCAAAGTCAGTTGTGCCTGGACTGAGGGTATCTGAGTTAGGTTGAAGTTTGGGATGGATGGCATAGCTTTTGGGAGAATTCACTGCAGAATGCTGACAGTGAAAACAGAAAGCTAATGTAGATTTGACTTTGGGACAGCCAAAAGATTTGACTGTGGGACAGGTGAGAGGGTAACCCATCAAAGGAGGAACCTGTCTAGCTTAGCATAAATAGTCAAATTGATTTAAACAGAGGTGTGTACATTTGTGCCTTAATGAATCCAAGAGATTCCCCCCACGCCTTTCCCTTGCAAAGGCAGACATTGGGAACCTGTGGTTGGTTATGTTTCAAAATTGCAGAAAACAAACTTAAGAGTTAAAGATGATTTGTACTTGGCATGAGCGCTATTATCTGTCATGATGGCTTTCCTAGCAGTAGTGTATGTGTTTGGGAAGACATTTTGGGGCTCTGTGCCAGGAAAAGCCAGCCTTGGAAGCAAGCTGTGTGTGAATGGCTGAGAAAACAAGCCGCTAGCACGAACAATGAGCCAGCATGTAGCAGGCTCTGGGGTGAGTGGGATGCAGGTCCAGGGGCAGGGACTGAGGGCCCTGCAGGACTTGGGAAAATTCTCTGCACAGTCACAGAGAGAGTAAATGTTCAGCAGGTACTGGATTATTTATCTGATGTACGCACATGAGTGTTTACAAAAAACAAGTGCTCGATGATCGAGACTGTTATCTTAGCTTTTACCAAAGACATTGTAAGGATGCCAGGTGGGAAAGTGAAGCCTGCCAAAATCAAAAAGTAGCACTGGAAGTTGCTGACTTTTAATTTTGTGCCTTTGCATATATAGGCAGCTCTAATTATGTGTGTTGTTTCATACACATGATTGAACAGCAGTTGTTTCTGCATTTATTATGTCTCATTACCTGCTGGTGCAAACTGTGAGTGCCTTGGCTGGGCAAGGCAGGAGTCCCCAGACCACAGAGTGTTCTTACAGGAAGGGCTCCTGGATCTATCAGCTCCCACAGTTAAGTCTTTCCCCTTTTTCAGGTTTCTGAAAGCCGTGCTGGAAGATATGGTGATGTTTTAGTTCTTTTGGTGCAGTTTGAAAAGCAGAAGCTGTAGTAGAGCTTGGTACTTGGCTGGGGACACCCAGTGCATTATCTTGTAACTCTGTATTGACCCCAGTTCTCCAAACACTTTTCTTGAATTTCGGACCTCAGGAGACCACTGGATAGTGGGACGAGGGCCTGAAAATTTTCTCATACATTTGAGAAAGATGGTGGGATGGACACATCTTGGTTTTGAGTTTCATCCATGGGATAAGTGTTGATTCAATGTCTGGCTGGGTCTCAGTTTGCTTCTATGATGTACCTGGCAGTTCCAAAATTCCCTGAACTTTTCTCTTACATTTCTCTCTTATGTTTCTCTCTTCTAATGTTTTTGAATTTTGCTGCTTTATATAGGCTCCTTTTCCTCCCCCTCTCACCACTTGCTGCTGCTTCTCCTCCGCCCCAGTTACTAAAATCTCCTCTCCCCAATGCGTCACCTTCGTCAGCAGTGCTCTCATCATCTGCGGGCTGAAAGCAGAGCACACTGGGGGAAGAAGAAATGACCCCGAACCCTCCTTAAGTTTTCAAGTGGATGGAAGTTCTTTGCCGATCAAAGGTGGCACGCAGGAGTCTCTTCTCTTTGCTTCCTCCATCCTTTTTGTGGCAGCTTTCTCCCTGTTCCTGGCTGGGTGCATCCCTCAGGCTCTGCAGGGCCTCTGCTAAAACGAGAGCGGCTTTGCATTTCCAGATAAAAAGCACTGCTGAGTACCTTGGTATGTAAATACCAACTGCAAAATTCCTGAAGTCAGGGTGGTAGGTGCTTTCAGGAAGATGGGAACCCTTTTGGTAGGGAGAGAAGAGCTAGGGACAGCAAGGAATTTTGGAAAGGGGTAAAACAGAGAGAGGAGAAATGCTTGATGATAAAGCTCAGCTGAATCAGCTTCGTGAGAAAAAGTCATTTTGATTGCTGCAGTCATCAAACCATGACTCTGAGAAATGTTATGAATAGCACTTACATGTAGAAAGTTTGTAGGTGGGTGAAGAACGGATCCTGTGCCTCCCCCTGGACGTTCTGAAGCCGCAGCCGGACAAAGGCCCGAGCAACCTGCCCTGGTCCTCCTGCAACCCATGAGCACAGAAGCCCCTCCAGCCAGGGTGAGTCTGACATTGGTCTGTGTTTGGAGAGACGATCAAAACAAAAATATTTGGGTCATTGCCAAGTGGAAGTATTAGGAGTGACATGGCAAATTTGTTTTAATGTAATCTGGACTTAATCACCAGTTTAGACTGTACTGGAGGCTTTCAGCTCCAGTAAGGGGTTGATTAGATAAATATATTTATTTCCCTGCTATTCATTTTCCATGGATGAACATACTGGGGTAACTTAAAAGCATGTAGCAAGGAAGAAACAAAAAAAAAAAAAGGGACAAATTAAGTGACTGCTGCCAGATTAATTATTCTGTTGCATTTCAACTAATATTTTTAAACCTACAACTTTGAAAGGGAATGTTCAAAATTATCTTTGCAATGACCATCTTTCCATCTAATTTAAAGTCATTCAGCTTTACAAGAAGCAATTATGCTGCACACTAACAAATGAAAAGACATGGCAACATCAGAAAAACTGATTATTCAAGCAATCTTTCTTACATAAAATAGCCAGCTAATCTCCCAGCTTCAGTCCTTGAGTGCTATTGCAAATACCCTCCTGAAAGAGAACTTCATTCTCGGCACACTGGCAGTCTGCCTCTCATCCCTGATGGCTCCCTGTGTAGTCAGTCATGGTTTGGGGGTTAAGAAATTGTATTCTCTTTTGTTTCAGTATCTCTTCTTGCACTCAGTGCAGTTTTTTTCCTTGTGACCAATGAAAGTGAAGTGCAGGGAATGAGGTTTGTGTCCTTCTTAGAAAAATAAGGAAATCTCCAGACTTGCAGCTCTTCTGCTGCTTAGGCCATCACCCTTGATGCCATCTGAGCTTGTGGAGGAATCTAAATGTTTTGTAAGTCTAGTCTAACTAGTGTAGTGTTGCACTTGAAGTGGTTATTGTTAGCTTAACTCTACTTTTTATAGAAAAAGAAAAAGAAAATAGAAAGTCCTGCTGCAGAAGAACTCTTCACAATAAGTTGTTGCTAAACACCTAAAATCCCAATATCCATGCCTTTCTTTTCTCACCCTTCCCCTGCTCCCTGGGAGAAACCAGCGTGGAGTAGGGGTCAGTCATCTACCCCTTATCCAAGTCACTGATGAAGAAGTTAAAGAATAGTGGGCCCAGTATAGGACATTAGTGACAGGCCTCCAACCTAGACCCTGTGCCACTGATTACCATCCTCTGGGTTCTGCTGTTCAGTCAGTTCTCAATCCACCTCACTGTCCACTCAAAGCTCCCTTTAGCCTTACTGACCCTTCTATAAATGCAAAAATGCCTTTTCTGCAATAAAGCATTTCTACTTCCTGATTGCTCTTAATATTAAAAACATCTACAGAAAAAAGTCAGTGAGTCATCTGTGTCCTGTGCTGCCTTCAGGAGGGGTATGATGCTGATGGAGGCTTTTATTTTTCCTGCTGGTAGAAGCAGGAGGTGGAGGTTGGTGGTTTCTTCCACTCTACTTTAAGATCCACTTGGGATAATAAATATGTTTTCCAGCATGCTTTTACATGTTCTTTCTTAAAGTCAGTGTCTGCACATTGTAGCTGTCTTTGTTGTACATGGAGCATGTTAAATGCATCAGATACTTGCTCCTAATTCTGTTAGCCCTAAACTGGTTTTGTCAATGTCTGCATTTCTGTGGCTGTGGGTGAGATTTTTTTGGGTGTGTCCAGGACTATCCTGTGCCCCCCTCCTGTCTTCCCACACCAGCACCCCTCTCTGTGAGGTCTGTGCCCCTGCTTGGGAGTGCCCTCCTCTGTCATTCTGTGCTCCACCCAATGGCACTGGGATCATCCATATTTCATTCTCCACAGAATGCCTGCCTGTTATTACTCTCTGTGCAAGCCTTACAGTTATGTACAAGGATAAGGCACCTGGCCAATAGAAAATTGCTGGTACAGCTAAACGAGCTGCAGCAAAGCCCCAGGGAGGCGCAGCCTGAGCCTGACCCTTGGCCGAGGGTTCAGCGCGTCTGAATCATCCGGTTATTTGCTGGTTTTGTTCTCCCTTTCCATCTCATAACACTTCTTATTTTTATATTTTCATCTTAATTATTGCAGAACATAAGGCTGATGTTTACAGGGAACTGTTCATACGGCTTTCAAGACTTCTTTCCTGATCTCCAAGTTATTTGAAGGATTGTTGTGTTTGCAGAGTGAACATTGCTATCCCTGCCCTAGGAGTGGCTTTGTGTTTCCCAGCACTGAATTTAAATTGACATTTTAAAAGCAATTTTGTCTGAGCTTCAGTCACTTCCAGTGTCAGAAAGTTCAGGCACTACAGCCACAGGCCATCAAGATCATCACTCAGTCACAGGGAGTCATTGGGGTTTTCTGTCCTGCTGTCTGTGAAGGAAGAGGTGGATCGGATCACAGCCGCTGCTCAGCCGGCTGAGCTGGCACGTCTCTGCCGTGCTGCCTGGAATTGGGAATGATGTTGCAACTCACTGGGGTTATGCTGGTACCATTAGCTCACTTACCTCTCCAGCTCTGAGTTGTCTTTGACAGCCAGTTCTGTCCCTGCTCTGTGTTTCTGTATGATCACAGTGTTGTTAATCTTTCCTCTGAAAACGTTGGGCGGTACTTCTTTATCTGTAGCCAGTTGTAGCAGTAAGCTGCTCTTCAACATTCCTGATCATCTCTGGGGTTTGGGGTGGTCTGCCATTTGTCTAAAAATAGGTATCTATTCAACCTTTGTCTGCTGTACTATTTCCATGTACCCCTCTTCAGTGGGATTTGCAAAAGACTGTCTCTTTTTAGAAATCTTGCTAAATTCTTTTCTTTGAAATTGCAGAATTTTACAGCTTCCACCCCCAGAAGTAATGTTGCCCTGAGATATGCTTTCTGACTTGCCTTCTTTCCTGCTCTTAACACTTCCCTGTATTAATTTGCATTTTCCAAGACAGAAGCTTGGCCCCAGTTTCCTTAGGGTATGCTGCCCTTCCTTGGCAAGGCTTGATCTGCCCCAGGATTCTGCTTGAGTCTCTTCTGCTCTGAACTTCTTCACTCATCTATGTTTTGAGCATTTCAGAGAATTTTACTGTGGTGGATGAGCAGGAAACATGGAAAACAGCCCAAATCACATGTCAGCCCTAAATTCTGCCTGCAGGCTCCTCTCCCTCTTTATACTGCTGCTGCTGGGTGGACTGTAGCTACCGAATCCCTCTGTGGCATTTTCCAAATGTGATGTATCCCAAAGGATGCAGAAGACTGTCCCACATTAACATTGAGTTTTCTGAGGCTCATCTATTCAGGATATGTTCAAGCAAATGGAGTATTCATTATTCTAGATAAAATTAAGGGGGAGGAGGGAGTGGTTTCACATTTTGAAAGCAAACATTTAAAACAGATGCAGCCTGCTGCAAGGAAGGATCACATTGAACTGCATGACTTTTTAAAAGGAAAGAACATCCATTTTACTCAAGTCCTCAATATGAAAGATTAGGAGTTAAGAGACATTTTTCGCCCACTTTGAAAGTAAATGTATTTTAAATTTAATTCTTTGGTGCAGCTGCTGCTTTCTCTCTCTGGAAAGCCTTCCTTGTGCTTTGAGCGATGTAAAGATGTGGGCTGGGTGCTAATCCTGTTTAAGATTCCAAACTTCCTTTCCACTCTTCAGAGATTTTCCCACCACCACCTTCCAGATAAATGTAGAACTGTCTTTTATTTTAACACAGCACTGGTTTAGGGAGATTTGTTGGAGATTCATCGTTTCAGTGCAAGGAAAAGTATGATTGTGAAGGTTTCATGTTGTTTTGGAATAGATGTAATCAATGTAAGATGGTATGAAATCATCTGGTTTCTTTTTTTTCCTCCAGTATAAATATGTAGTGCTGCCTGCACTTAAAAAAAAAAAAAAATCCAGAACAACCCAGGACCTGTGAGAGAGTCCCATGGTCTGACGGTGCTGCTGGGGCAGCCAGGAGCTGTGGCAGGATGCTGCTATTACTGCTCATCACTGATGGGTATTGTTGGAGTTACTGCTCCAGTTACCACTCACTTGGGGCTGCAGAATCACCCTGCGGGATGGCTTAGTCTGAAGATGCTGGCAAGTTAGGGATGCCAAAATTCTGGGGAATCTGGTGTTCCCTGAGCTCTGTTACCACCCATGGACTGCAGGAGGAATTGCTGAGGGCGCATGACACCAAGTATCAGCACTGAGAGAGTCTGGCTGAAACAGCAGCGGGATTTTGCTGTCTCATTACCCTTGCTGTCCTGATCCAGTCTGCCCCAGGGACTTCCCTCTCCTAACTCCAGGTAGAGCCTCCTCCTTTCCTCCTTCCTCCTCTCCTGAAGAAAGGGAGCTTTTGTTGATCAAGTGCGCTGATCTAGAGCTTATTAATGCTGTTGTACCATTCTGAATACATCAGCTGTGCCCATAATAGTCTGAAACCATTATTCTCTAGAAGTGATCTTCCTATCTTCCTTTATTATTGTTATTATTATTATTAATTTTATACAGCCAGCACTGCAGTCTGAGCACTTTTCCAATAGTAACTTGTATTTAGTGACTTAGTAAGGTTTATCCAAGTCACAGATTCCCAGCAGATGTTCTGGGTTTGTTTCTTATTTAAAAACATCATCTAAATTCAAATCAGGAATTAACACAGTTCTGCAAATGACATTCACCCCTCTGCAGAAGGACCAGCATTAATCCTGTGTGCAGCAGCAATGGTATTTCAAGCTTTGTTTGAGGGCTTTAGTGGGCTTAAATCAGCCTTAGGCAAAGCACAAGCGTCTGCAATAGTTAGACAGGACTAACACTGCCTACTTTGGGCACTGAGTTTAAACACGTGTCAGAGGGGCTGTGTCAGGACGTGGGCTCCCTTTATAGACAGGGGAGAAGACAAGGTGCTCCACAAAACCTTCCTGCACCACTTGGTACTGGAGTTAGTGGTTACAGACAAAATCTTCATACAGTCCTGTTCCTAAACCATTTGCCCTACTGCTGGAATCTTGGTCTTTGCAGGGAGAGGGGCAAGGTCCCTGTTTCAGAGCTTTAAGGGAACCAGTGGGGTGCTGGCAGAACCAGCAGGATCTTTCTTTAGGGGCACTTCCAGCTTCTGCTGAGATTCAGTTCTGGTTGATCTGGTTCTTGTAGGGCTCTCTGGAAATCCCCACTGTGATATATTAATATATTTATATGTTAATATATTTGCCTCCTTACTGGTTGTCATCAGCAGTCCATGCTCTTGGAGTTCCCAGAGCTCCCACAAAACCCGTTGTGTTGGGCCAGTGGGTGGGTTGGAGAGCTTCCATCCATCCATCCCTTCTTCCCTCCCTCCTGTGCCTCTCTAGGGTTGAGCCTGCCCTTGGCATAGGAATTGTGAAGTGGGGCTCCAGGTACAAGAGGAGTGTGATACACTCGCTCCTCCAACATCCTGCTGCTCAGAAAAACATAAACCCAAAGCAGATGTGTCATTAAATCATTTTGAATCATTGCAAACATTGCAGGAGTTCAGTACAAGCATCCATAGCTTTAAGCCACCTCCGCAAAGTGCCTTGTTTCTGTCATAAAATTTGGATGAACTACACTGGGTAAACTGTTTTACTGTTACCTGATAGCCACCTACCTTTTAGAGCTGAGACTTGCTGAGGGAAGATAAAAATAGATTTCAGTGCGTTCTGAGAGCTCGATGTGATTTCTTGGTTCCATAAAGCTGCTGCCCAGTGTAGGAAAATACCTCCCTTTAATTCAGAGACCAGGCAAAGGAAGCTGTCTGACCAGGATCTGAGATGGAAGTATATGATAATTTAATCACTGGTTAGTTGGTGATAATGAGCAAGTATTTTACAAAATGAGCTCTTAAAGGGAATCTCTAAACATAGATCCTGGTGCTGCAGTGCTGGAGCTGAGCACGGAGTGTGGCCCTGCTGTTCCCAAGAAAGGCTCAGCAGATCAGTGTTCCTTTGCAGCCAGGCATTGGTGGCAAACCTGCTGCCCAAATTACCAAGCAACACGTGTGCCAAGGCCGGGGGGAGGACAGAGCTCCGAGGGTTTCTTAACTCAAAACTGAGTTAAGTTAACTTTGCTGAGCTTTTCCAGCAAGGATATGTTCCCCTTTAATTGCTGGACTTCTGAGAACGGCTTGACAGAAGAGCAGCCAAACAATCTTGTTTTCCTTTGTTAGCTATTTTTATTTTACCTGGATCATTATTTATCAAAGAGCACTGCTATCACTTGAAATAAACATGTTTAAACATTAATAAGTAGCTTAAGAGATGCTCTTTATGATCCTGTCTGGGAAAACATCGTCTGATTTTTGGAGGAGAAAAAATTCAGTGCCAATGTTTTTTCCCTCATGTGTTTTAATATCCCTCAGTAATTACTTTGCAAATGGGAAAGCAAAGAAGGGAAATTGCTGGAATCAACTGCCCTTAACACTGCCTTGACAAAAGCCTGACCAAGCCAACAGTGTGAGGAGGGGTTTGTGAGGGTACCTGGGTCTGCACACTCTTCTGTATTATCTGTTATAATTTCAGCTGCATTGAAAGCCTCAAACAAAATCAGAACGTCTTGATGCTACTCATATTTCCAAACTTCTTGGAAAACTGGCTGTCAAAAGGAAGATTTATTCCATTTCCTTGTGGCTGAGCAAGTTGCACTACATAAGTGCTGCTCCCTGTCCATGTGAGATGCTGGGTTAGTGGCTTCACAGTGATTCAGAAAGTCAAGCCAGAAGGGATTGTTGAGTCATCCTTGTCCTCACTCTGGTGTTCCATGAGCTGCTCTGTTTCCACCTGCTCATCTCAGCACAGGGCACGCAGTGTCTGACTGCACTTCGCTCTGCAGGAAGAGATCCAGGCTTCGCACGGCATCTCCAAGAATTTAAGCGTTTTCTGCTCTATTTCATAGCTTGTTTGAGAGTTTAATGATTCATGCTGTAAAAATACTTTCCTTGTTGGCTTTTCCCTGTCTTCAGCTTCCAGCCAGTGATTTCTTTTATTTGTTACTGCAGAGATAACAAAGCCTTTTTCTGGCGCTGTGTTTTCCTTTGTGAAGGGGGTTTTACGCTATAATCAAGTTACCTCTCAGACAAGCTGAACAGATTGAGCTCCACATTTCTCATTAAAAGAGATTTTTCTCCCACCAGTAATTTTTAGTGCATCCTTCTCAGTTTTTAACATCATCGTGCCAAGGTTGACCCCAAAGCTGTTCCAGGATCCATCCCATCAACTGTGACATATGGGGTTGAAGTTGCCTTCTGGCTTGCACGTGTTGCATTTCCAGTTTATGTGGACATGGCCCAAGTGGAATACCCCATCACACAGGGAGGTTGTGCTCTGGTCTCCTGGATATTTTTACAGAGGCATTTTGTTGCTGGCTGCTGTGACCAGTTCTGTAGGTACATCCACAGTTCTTGTGGTGCCAAAGAGTTTTTGTGTTTTCCTTGATTTTTTTTGCGATTAAAAGAGGAAAAAAGTTTCACAGTGCAGAGCTGTTCCTGGAGAAAGATGAGTTACTGACTTAATAAACACAGGTATTCCCAGTGCTTTCTTATTTGTTGGTTTTCTGGTTTGGCAGCTAAGCTAAAGTTCAATTAAGTGTCTCTAACCTTGCTGCAGGGAGAGCTGGGGAACCATTTGTTATTTTAAATCTCTTTACTTTTCAATTGTCAAATTCAATTAAGGGAGAATTTATGCTTTCATAGGAAAAGGGCAGCAGCTATAGAAAACGACCGGAGTTGTTCCAGGATCTGTTGAGGGATTTCATGCTTTCAGCAGAGCCATCTTCAGAGGTTTTGGCAGTAACTTCAGAGTTGTGGCAAATAAGTATTTGCTTATCTTAACATTTGGGGAGTTTAATGTGCATGTTTTCATGCTTTGCAGCCAGGCTGCAACCGCAGAGGGCAGAGCTCAGCAACATCCACCTTTAACCGCTGCTTTTAGCCTGCTTGCAGAAAGTTTGTTTGCACAGGCTGCACCTTGCCCCAAAACTGTTGAAATCAAAAGTGATGTTTCCAGGGAACCCAGACACGTATGTAGGGATTTTGCAGTTGGTTTTGTTTTAATTTCACTGCATCCCAGAAACATTTCTTTCCTTCAAAACCTCATTTCTGATTATTCTCCTGTTTTTGGGAAGAGGGAGAAAAAGGCTTATTGGGCGCTTGTACAATATCGTATGTAAAGACTGTGGGGTGCTTCAGTCGCATGGGTTCTGTGGCAGTCTGAGATTGGTGTTCTCATGGGCTTTGTCAGTGGTGTAAAACCAAGTTGCAGATGTTTCTTGAGTTCACCTGAAGCCACCTCCTAACCAGGGACTCGGGCATTTGTGTTGAGCTGCTGCACATCCAGTGCCTGGATTCAGAGAAGGAGACTTCTGGTGTAAAATACTGTTCTCAGGCTGTCAGGATATTCTGCTGTGTAACCTGGTGAGGTTTCTTTATACCCCTTTGCAGTAAACTTTGAGCTTTTCAGTAGTCTCAGAGCAAATGCTCTTTCTTTTGCTGTCTTGTCCCCTCTCCCCCTCCACCTAATGGTAAAAAGTATTTTCAAGTGCTATTTCACATAAATCTGGGAGGCTGAGTGACTTAGAAGCCAGCTGGGAAGCTGAATGTGTCATCTCTGGAGTAAAACATAGATTTGGGGAGTTTTCATGGGTTTTTTTTCCCAGTGTTGCCATTTCTGGTGGGCCAGCAGATGGAACTGCCCACGAGGCTGTATTTATCCCTGCAAAGCCAGCTGCTGCAAAATGCTGGGGCGAGGGTTGCTTTGACTCCTGTGCTTTGAAGAAGCTTGTTATTATAATGAGAATAATGTCCCTCTGTTTGGCTTAGCAACGTGCTGCAAATCACTATTTGTTCTTGAGCTTGTGTATAAATCCCACTTAGTTAATTTAGGCCAAAGCTGCAAGTCTGTTTTTGTTCCTATGAAAAAGGATCAGAGCAATTTGGGGGCAAACATGATTTCTGAGATATCATCTGGTGAGATATCATCTGCTAAGGTATCTGGTGGCATCCTGGAAATTAAAGGGGTTTTCCCACTGGTGTGGATGTGATGCCATACCCTGCATTCTCCATAAAAGCACAAATGTGGTCATTACGGTGAGTGGCAATTGGCGTTTAGGCATTTGTCACTCATCCTGAGCGGTCTTGGAAAGGCAACAGCCAAGAAACATGGGGCCAAGAGCACCATAAGCTAAGAAACAGCCAAAATAGCGTTAAAACTTTTGATATTCAGGATAAAGAAATGCAAAATCGTAGCACCAGTGGGTTCGCTGTGCAGGTAGAAGAAGAAAGCTAGGATAGTAATAATAAAATAAGTACTTCTGGAAGCTCAGGAAGGCAGAAGCAGGAGGAGTGTTAAGTGCTGGGTGAAGCCCACAGCATCCATGTGGGAGCTGCCAGCAGCACAGCGGGCGCTGGGCAGTGGCTGCTGCCCAGGGACTCTGTAAATCCTGTGGAAATGAATATTTAATAGAGAAATAAAGTGATTATATGTATGTGTAAATGCTGTTTTTATCTCCCTGCTGCCCTATAAATGGCTGGTAGCTATCAGCCCAGGAGGGCTGCAATAATTATGGCTTCACTGACTCGGCTGATAAAAAATCAATTCCATTGGGATGGTCTTATGCTTTCCTTAATGGGAGGCACTGGAAGCACTAGCCCTATTTTAAGTATGCACCTACAAGAAAAAGGGACTTGCTTGAAATCCAGCTTTCCCCAAAACTGGAAAATTCTGCAAATACTGCTTAGCTGTCTCTTCCTTGGCAGCCTGGGGACACACAGCACTCTCTAAGAGCAGTCGCTTTTCCTGGCGTTCCCAGACGTTTTCCCAGCTGACCATGTTTGGTTTGGTTCGGTTTTACCTCGGCTTGTTTGGTTTTTTCCCCCCAGAGGAAAACTCCAAACTTTTTGCCTGATTTGCATTGTTTCTGTCAGTATTTCACAAGAAAAGGTTTCTGTTTCTATAGGAGTGCAAGGGAGACAGGTGGAAACCAAGACTTCAGACTGAGCCAAGCACAACATTATTTGTGGATGGATAGACCCATCCTCGGTCTCTGCTTGGGAGCTGATGCTGGGGCTGAACTGAGATTGGTAACATCTGAAGTCTTCAGAAAATGCTTTTATAGCAACTTCCCCTGTGTTGTCTTGTTTCCTAGGGGCAATTTGTAATTTGTTCACTAATAGACTCTCTTATTTAGACAAATTAGACCTTTTTAACACCATTTGTATTAGCTGGTTTTGACTGCACTGTGTTAATTACAACAGGGATGGGGACATAGTAATTGTAGAGAATTGTTCTCTAATTTGGGGAAAACAGGCAACGCTCCGTGCCCAGCTTCCAGTTTGTTTTCACTGTGTTTCAACATGGTACTTAAACCATTAACATAATCTTGGGGTGGCTGTAAATATGTGAATAACTGGGTAGGAAGGAGTCATAGAACAGTGCAAAAATAGCACCAGGGAGTGCAAACTTGGTTCTATAAACAAAATAAGACCAGGAGGAGGAGGGAAATGAGATGCCAGTGGTGCTGCATCCTGAAGCCAGCATGGAGGGTTATTGTGGCTAATATGGAGTGCAGGTGGGGACTGGGTAATGCCATCGCATATTGCAGTGGTCTTCATCTTCGCAGTGGAAATTGGGGGGTTATTGCCTGTTTCAGTTGTCCAGGAGATCACTGAAGGCTTTGAGGAAGACCCAGCCAAGGTTCATCAGGCACCACCACCTCAGGGATACATCTCCCAGGTCGAAGCTTTGGTCCCCAGCAGGATCCTCTGTTTACCTTCACTTAATTCCATGGCTCTCATCTCGTTCCCTCCGTGCTGTGTGGAAGAGGAGAGCAGAGAGCCATCTCCCTGCTGAAGCTGAGAACACCCAGCCCTGCTGGAGAGAGGGAGCCCTCCCAGGGCACCTGATCCCAAGCCTGATGGAAAGGACAGTGCTGCTCATGTGCAGGGGGACTGGGGTAAACAGTGTGCATCAGGACATTGGTTTCTCAGAGCTTGACTGTATTATTCTGTGTTTTAACATCTCTCTGGTGCTACTAAATCAATAAGTCTCCAATGCTGAAAGAATATAAAATACTGGCAGGGTAACAAAGCATATTCCTCTTTAGTGCAGAAATCTGGAATTTTGGCATCCCCAACATGTTGAGGGTGTTTGAGCCTTCTCTCAATCCATAGGAACTTCTTGGCTACAGAATCACCTTTTAAAATTTTTAATACTTTTCCTACTATTTTCTGGCTTAACAGAATCACAGAATCATCAATGTTGGAAGAGACCTTTGAGATCACTCGTCTAGTCCAAACATTCACCTAACACCACCATAATCAGACCCTAACCACCAGACATACCCAGATGCTTCTTGAATACTTCCAAAGGCAGTAACTACCACATCAACTTCTTCCAATGCCTGACCACTGTTCTAGTGAAAACATTTTTTCTAATGTCTAATCTGAATCTCCCCTGGCACAATATAACGCCATTTCTTCTCATCCTTTCTCGTCAGACGTGGCAGGAGAGACTGATGCTACCTCACTACAACCTCTGTTTAGGTAGCTGTAGAGAGGAATGAGGCCCCTCCCCAAGCACCCTCTTCCCCAGACTAAACAACCCCAGTTACCTCGACCCCTCATCACAGGAGATGTTTTCTAGACCTTTCTCCAGGGTTTTACTTCTCTGCACTTGCTCCAGCACCTCCATGTCTTTTTTGAATTGAGGAGCCCAAAAACTGAGCACAGGATTTGAGATGTGACCTCACCAGTGCTGAGTACAGGGGGACAGTCGCTTCCCAGTCTTGCTGGCCACACTATTCTTGAGAGGGGCCAGGATTCCTTTGGCCTTTTTGCCCATCTGGGCTCATATCTAGCTGCCTATCAAGCTGCACTCCCAGGTCCCTTTGTGCTTGGGTGCTCTCCAGCCATTCTTCCCCAGCCCATAGTGCCACATGGGGTTGTTGTGACCCAGGTGCAGGACCTGGCACTTGGCCTTGTTGAACCTCACACAGTTGTCCTCAACCCATTGATCCAGTCTGTTTAAACCTGCTTGATTTAAAGTTGTGGAGATCCCCGCAGCCCGGCCTGACACCTTTCCCCACATCTTAAAATGTTTTAATTGTGCTCCTCTGCAAGCCCTGTGCAGGTTATGTAGTGAAAGGGTTCCTTCACTGCTGCTCAGACAGAGGTGGTGATCCCCTTACTTGCCCTGCACCCATGTCTTGAAACCATCTTACCAGACTGTATCATGGCACTTTAGAAAGTCATATCTCTTTTTAGCCTGACTTCCTAAGGAGGCTTAAGTGCTCAGTGCTCTGTTTATATCCTCATCCCTCCCTTGGAGAACTTTTGAACCCGTGGGCCCTGATCAGCCAAATTTATCAGCTGAAAGTGTTGATGGTAGTAAGGCTGTAAGGGTTTTTTTTGGAGATAGATAAAATGGTGACACTGAAAAAAAGCACTTCTGTGTCAGCTCATGGCTGATCAGACATGAATTCCGCGGGAGGGGCTTGCAGGCACCCAGGCACACAGCAGCCGTGGGAATTGCTGCTTTTGCAGAGCCACAGCAGGAGCAGCTCCTGCTGCAGAGGTGCCTTGGCAGTGTTGGGGCTCACAGGGCCCCCCCATTCCTCTTTCGGTGGGGCTCAGCCATATGAGAGGCTGTTTGGCTGTAAATACCTGCCTGTGGTGGAGGGGACATCACCACAGGAAAGGGGCTTTGCAGTGTCACAAAATTTGGCAATGTTAGGGAGGAACAGAGAAAAACTTGCATTTTCATTTTTGCACTGTGAGCATACAGTGAGAAATCATGAGGGTCACAATAGTTCGGCTTTTTTTTTGAAGCTCTGTGTCTTGGAATGAAGTGATAGGGAATCTCTGATTTTGGGGTTTCATAATGGCTTTATGCACTTCTGGCACTGGAGAAAATGTTGAATGAAGCCAAGCCACAGGGTCAGGCTAGGGAAAGCTGATTCAAGCTGTATCTAGTCATGCATGAGTGTATGTACCTACATGTATGTGCTGTTACGTGTGTGTATAGGTATTTATTTGTGGGCACGTGGGCTGATGTACTGTGTGCTTCTGATGGCAGGGTGAGAGTCAGTATTTTAATTTCAAGACTGAGAATACAGCGCTAAAAGAACCCCCCCGTGGAGCCTTATCCTGGGGGGCAGATGAGTAAGTCTGACAGCTAAACTAGATCTTGTCACCATCCAAAACCTGTGAGGTCCTTCATGCTTTGCGCCTTTTTCCTGAGGACACACGGGATGATTCCCCGCGGGCTCACCTGACCCGAGTTCAAAACAAACACACACCCCCGGCTCGTATCTCAGGAGCACGGAGCTCGTGTAAACTGAGCGCTCTCAGCAGCAGCCTCAATGAACTAAATCCTTCCCAGGGAGCAGGAGATAATCGCAGGAGGAGGCTCCGTTTCCCCCGCTGCGCATCTGTCAGGCAGCTCCCGCAGGGAGGGTGGGAAGCGGCTCTGCCGGCGGAGCCCCGTGGGGACCAGATGGGTGGGGATTAAATCTGCCCTGGTGGGGGGAATTGGGAGCGGCGCTGCCGGCGGCTGCGTCCAGGTGCACAGGGGAGCATCCCACTGCGGCCACTGCCACTCGGGCTCGGTTTGGGGAATGTACAGTTACTTAGAGGAGGAGGATGTGCTGCGGGCTGCTGAGGATGCTAAATACATTCCTTCTCCAAAAATGATTGCATTTGAGACCGGAAGGTGGAGTTGGAAATGGTTATTTGCTTATCTCGAATAGCTTTTTTTTTTTTTTTTGTCTTAAGTTTGAAGTTTATACCTGTGTCTTATGGTTTCAGTGGGAATAAGCTCTGCTTCTGTTTCAAGTCAGCGTTTGCCATGACAAAGGTTGTCTCATGTCAGTGTATAATTGTAAAAATACTGCAGAAAAGAAGACAAATTAACCTTTAATAAGCAGGATTACAACATTTTGTTTCTAATTTTTAGGACATGACTCTGAGCCTACTGTAAACAATACTTTCTGGCCATTTAAATCACTGCTTTACTCCAAGAAGAATTAAAATACCCTAAAAGAAATGGCATGTAACATCAGCAAAAAGGCAGCAAGCAAAACTGTCAAGTGCCTCCATTCTTCTTCTCTGTTCTTTTTAGCCTCTTGTATCTTTTGGGATCTTTGAGCTAAGAGCTGAGGTTCCCTACATGTGCTTCTCTGATATATTCTACCAACTTCTTTACGGTGACCTCTCATTGCAGTAGTCATCAGGGATATGTTGCGTGACTCCAGCAAAATCATCATCAGTTATCAACAGTTTTGCCTTTTGTTATGTGCACATCGTATTATATCCTTGGCTTCCAAAGTGTTTTCTTCCTTGCTTCAGGAATCTTGCTTTCAGCCTTCACCCTTGAGTCTTCATGAAATTAATTAAAAAATAGAAATTTCCAAAGTTAGATGTTTTTCTGCTTGGAAAGTCTTTGAAGCTTGAATTTCTACTGTCTTGCTTTTTCTGCTGTACCCTTGGTAGCCTTTTGTTCAGAAGGGTGTGGGTCTTCAATACTCCACTTTCTTACTGGCACATATGCCAAACTTCAGTACTTTAATAAGCATGTTATTGACGCTGGGACCTTTTGCACTGGGTTTCTCATTCTTCTCATGCCTTTTGTTATCTTTGGCCTATTAACTCTGATAGATGATTAAATTTAATTCTATGAAGTTGAACTTGATTATTTAACATTAATTAAACTACTCTGTGCTTCCATTCTTCAAATCTCTTGAGAAAGAATTACAATATTCCCTTTCTGGTGTAACCTACATTAGGAGAATTGACTAAACTTTGTAAAGCTGAATAAGAGGGATAGAGCTTATTGGTTTCTTCAGGGGAATGTTGGTAATGCCTGGTGTTCAAGTTGAAGTGATGGAGACACTGGGCAGTGCTTTGCCATAAAAAAAACCTGTAAGTAGAGCTGGTTTCCCTTCTTTTTTCTTTTCCCCCTGTTTTTAAGAATAGCCTTCAAGCTTCTGGTTTCAGGAGTCTCTTTATATCTCGTCCAAATTCTCTCTGTGTGAGACCTTGTCCACAAGCGTGGTATAAATCACAAATTAGGTAGTATAGGCTGTCTGAACCAATATTTTAAAATTAAAGTCCTTCTTATTTTAACCAGGGGCTTCAGAACTGACTGAGTTGATTTAATCAACTTGAACATATTTAATTTGGTATAAAATATAATGTTGACCTGTATTTATTTTGAAAGGATTGAACAGTTATGAGACTTAGATTTTCATCTGGGTTTTTTTAATTTGATTTATGTATCTTCCTCTGTGGCATATTGTAGACAGTTCTTATGAGACATTTCAACTCTTTAATTTAATTCCTTTAAGTGGATGCTCATACCATAGCTGCATATAGCAAAAGCTTTCTCAGTTATGTTTCTGGTACCACTTCTTGAGTTTATTCTGCTAAATGTTTCCCAGGGGTTTTCTCTAATACTTGCATTAAATCTACTGCTTTTCAAACATTGCTGCCATAAATTCTCAGGCTAATGTATCCAAAGGAAACAAATAGGAAGATGGAAGTAGAACGTTTTGTACCTGGACGGATACTACAGAGGTTGTCCCCTGGGCTGGTTCAGCCTGATGGTAAATCTGTTGTAACTGCCCGCTTTGCCCCCGATGTGAGCTAGCAAACGGCTGCATCCTGTCCCAGGTGATTCTGCTGGATTGATGTTGGCATTGGGGTGTCTCCTGTGTGTTGTCTGACTGGCACGTGCAGCACAGCTCCGCTGCTCCTAAAGCAGTGCGTCACAGCTAGGAAAATGAGAAAGCAATGTAAAATGCATGACTGGCTGGTTTGCCAGTCGAATAAGAAATGGTTTCTAGAGGCCGTGAATTATGCGCTAAGTCATTTTTAATATTAATTTTATTGGCGCTTTATAAAGTGGCTCCAGCAGTGGCATTTTGAAAAGGTTCAAAATAGTTACAACCTGCAGCAAAGGGCAGCTCCAAAAAAAAGATTACTTTTCCAGGAAAACCAATGGCAAAATAAGCAACTTCTTGCCTCAGGGAGGAAAAACAGACCTTGGTCCTGCAAACTTTGGTACTTTGCAAACTTTACTCTGCTTTGCTTTGAGTACAGGAATAGCCTCATTAAACCTTTTAAGACCAAACAGCTGGAATAAAGTTATGCCTGTGTGTGTGTAGGATCAGGGCTTAAACCCCCCCTCAGCATCAGACCTGATCTGTGTCTCCACCTATGGGCTTGTGATTTCCCATGGAAATGCTCACATGATGAGGAGGGGTCTCAAAGGTCTGAAATCCAGCACGGGCTCCTGGGGTGGTGTGGGCAAATCACTTCACCCTGCAGCTGAATGGGGCTTGTGCCACTCGGTGTTTCCCTGCTCTGCCTTTTCCATGTAGGCAGCAAGTCCTTCGGGGTGGGACTGCATTGGATGTGCAGCAGATGCAGATCTTCCCCGGGAGCAGACCCTGCAGTCTTTGTAATAACTGGGATGAGTTTGGCTCTTTGGCATCCATTAAAGAAAATTCAGACAAAGCCCCTCAGAAGAGTTAAATCAGCATAGTTCCTGAAGTGGAGCTGGGATTGGTGGTGTTAAGATGTCTGGTTTAGAAATGTATTTTAAAAAATCCTCTGCAATACCAGGACATAGCCAAGTAAAAGGTATTCTGGGCCAGGTTTTGCAGTTACTTGGGCTTCAGTGATGTGCGAAGCATTGTGTCGACACAAGATCTTTTCCCTGTCTGCACAAGTGGTGTTTTTACCACGCGTTCAGAGTTTTTCCCTGTGTGTGGAAATACCATTGCTCATTGAATTTATTGTTGCTGATGGGACTGAATCATCTGCATAAGTCCCCGAGGCAGGATGCCATGGAGTAATCCATGGGGCCTCATCCTGTGGGATGCAGAGGGCTCCTGGTACCCAGCGCAGTGTCAGGTGAGGATGGGTCTTGAACCTCCCCTTGGCCAACGGCTAAGGGTCCCTTGGGTGTGGTGCTGCTGGAGATACCTCTTCTTTCCTCTGGCTTTAGCAGCTGGGAAGCGTTCAATACCATTCCTGGGTCTGGGATTCTAAGCAACAAACCTGGGCAGGATGGACAGCTTTCTTGGCAGAGAAGGAAAGAAAAACCTGAGTTGTGCTGGCCCAGGTCTGTGTGCACATCTCAGTGTTTGGAGGAGGCGCTGGGAGACACCAATACAGGAGTGTTTAGAGATGGTGGTGAGGAGACTTCTAAAGATGCTCTGTTAAATCCCTGCCTTGAATAAGACCTTGCAAAGTTCTGGGCCTGCTTCTTCTGCTCCAGCTGTTTTTCATGTTCTCCAAAACAGTATTTTTGATAAATGTGCCATGTCCTTTTTGTTAAAAAGTCATATTTCAGTTTTCATCTGACTCATGACAGGATGTTTCTTTTGGTCTCCCTTCACATCTTTTCTGTAATTGTTTTTAATCATTCCTAGCAGAATGGATGAATTCCCTTCTCAGCCTTTCCTTCATGAGCTCCCAGGAGCCTTTGTATGAGTTTTTCCTCCTTCACCAGCTCTGTCCTTGCTTGCAGGGTACCCTCCTGCAAATCCCCAGATCGTTGGGTATCGGCCACCATGGGTGTTGTTCCTGTATTGAAAGGGAAAATATTTAGCAGCAAGTAAAATGTTCACTGGTGGAAAGCTACAGCATCTGCAACCCTCAGTTGTGTTTATGTTAGCAATTTCAATATCTTTGCCGTAATAACAGTAATTTAAACAGGTACTGTTGACTGAAGGGCAATTAGGGATTGTTGAATTTTGCATTTCCCTGATACTCACCACAAGCTGCCACTGAGCCCCACTCTGCTGGTATTTATAGAGCTACGACTGAGCAGCTCCTTTGAAGTCAGAGGCAGCAAAGGGACGTGGAGCTCGTGGAGCACTGGGAATGGCCCCCGGCACGGCTCCCCAGCCACGGGCCCTGTTGCTGGATGTGGTCACAGAGGTTCGGGTTTTTTTCCTTCTGCAGAGATTCCTTCACAGCTGCTCTTCCTGACAGCCTGATTTATACCCTGGGATTTATGGAGCTGAACAAATGATTATAGAAGAGCTATGTGTTTTATTACACGGGGACCAATTTTCCCAAGCCAGAGGGCAAATCCTCTCTTCTCTACCTGCAGCTGCTGTGCATCCTCTTTGATAGTCTGAAAGCTGCAGATTAGGGGATTCAGAGGGCCAGAAGAGTAATTTATCCTCCTTTGGAGCCCAGGAGTGCAGTAGGTGTTGCTGCGGTTTGCCACCAGCTGTGACCTTGCTGGGGGATGCAGCAGGGTATGGGATGTCCAGCAGAGCACAAGGGGAAGCAAGTTTTTCAAAATGGGAATTGGAGGAATTTTGTTTTAATTTACATTTACTGGGTTTTTAGTCGCAAAGGCCATTACAGGAGGAAAGCTGAGCACTTACCTCCATCGCCGTGAGCTACTTCAGTAGTCCAGGATCCACATCAGCACTGCCAGAGGTAATGAGACAGACGTGCGTTAAAAGCGTTGCCTACTCCTCCTCTCTCCCAAGCATTCCGTAGCAGTAGGCTTGCACTGATGTTGCCAAGTGTGAGATCTGGCCCACAGGAACCTCACTGGTGCTGCCCAACAAGCCAGAGGAGACCTGGCTGGGCTCTGGGATCCTGGCACTCTGCAATCAAGAAATGCAGATTTCCACGTTTGAACCAAGCCCATCGAGCCTGGAGCATTGCCAGCACCACAGAGTTGCTGTTTCCATGGAGGCAGCTGTGAAAGCAGATTTTTCCTTTTAAAGAAGGCAGAGCCTGGGACAAAGCACATGTACTCTAATGGGGTGGAAGTCCTTTACCAGAAAGTGAACCCCTTTAATTGCTCCTGCATAAATGAGATGTTTCTGAGGCAATGGATGGAGATGGGATGTAACTGATCTCATAAAGTCTTGCTTCCATGGGAAAAGAGAGAGGGGTAAAGAGCTGACCCCAAAGGAGTTTTATGGATTTGTGAAGAGGGCTGACGGGTCTGTGTCTAATTAACTCATTCTGAGTGATCAGGCTGCTGGGAGAAATACAGAGGGCAGACACAGCAGAGGGGACCTGCAGCTGCTGCCACACTAATTGTGCTACCATCACTTCACCTCATGGCTGATCAGATCCTCCTCCCTCCGCTTTAAGAGATGCTGGGCTGCCTTTCCTCTTCCATACTGAATCAAGTCAAAGCTGCTCGATTGATTCAACTCCTTCTCACCTGGCCTCTCCTCCCTTGCTGAATTTTCTATTGCAGCTGTCCCCTCTGGCTCAGCCTCCCCTCCTCTAGGAGCCACTCACATTGATTTCTCCACGCTGCTCTTGTCTTCCCAGAGAAACCCAACACTATTCCTGTGTTTGTGCCTCCTGCCCTGCCCTCACTGCTCCTGCATTTCCCACTGCAGGCCCCTGTCTTCCTTGCCACGCTGCTGACCTGTGCTGGTTTCCCTGTAGGGATTGTCTATTCCTTGCATCCTTATTACAGGCACATGCACAAGGGCTTTTTCTTCAGCGCTGGGAGCACCCTTCCGTGCAATTGCTGTCTCGGCAGGGAAATGGAAATTGATGCTTTTGCTGGTTGGGGGATGTCATGGTGTGGTGGTGGCTCCTCACCTGCCCAGTGAAAAAGAGCCTGGTGCTGGTAAAGCACAGAAGAAAGCCCTAGAGTGCTGGCTCTGGGAGGGGATAATGCTGCTTTTCCTGTTTTCTGATTCAGCAGCATAGATAGTGTTCAACATACAGAAGGCCTTTGCACAAAGATCAGGCGCACTGCGGAGCGGATGGATCACGGGGCGAGGAGGAAGGCAGCAGCGGGAAGCAGATGGGCAGCACAGTGTGGGGCTTTCCATGGCATTTGCTGCTTTGCTGTTGGAAGCTCAGAAAGGAGTTGCAGTAGGACCAAAGAAAGAGGGAAAAAAGATTGAAACTCATCAATATTCAGAAGAGCAGACAAAACAAATATATTGACCTAAATGACCAGTGGTGACTCAGAAGCTTAAGGGAAATATATGTAAATAGTGCCATTAACAGCTCGAGGGCTATGGGGAAAAGGGGCTGCTGACTTCTGAAGGAAAATGCAAAATAATGGAAATAGTTTCTTTGAGGGTCCACTCTCTTCTGCCCTCTGTCCTTCCCCACAGAGACTCATTCCAAAAGAGACTTGTAAGTTAAAATATTAACTTCTACCAAAACCAATTCAAGCACTGCTGCCTTCCTTGGAGGAGAGTGTTTCATAAAGCTAATTTGGAGAATAATTCGGTCTGAATCATCTCCACGTGATGCATCCATATGAAATGCAGACTGATTGCAATTTCTGCCTGTGTTTCTCCCAGCTGAAAGCAAGCTGACCTGCAGGTTTTTGTTTTGGTGCATCTATAGGAAAATTTTGCTTTGCTGGCCTATTGTAATTTTTTTCCTTATTCCCAATTTTTTAAAATAAACAGAAGGGATTAACTGGAGTGGAAGGCTTAATTGACCTCTTTCAAACAAATCTCTTCCCTAGGGAAGCTTGAATTAAACCCCCACTTTCATTCCTGCAATTTAACTGACTGGTGATATCTCATCTGTAAAACAATGTACTCTGATTAAGCCTTAATGTCTTAGACTTTCAAAAGCTGATTTTATAGAGATACAGAATTTGTAACACTTGTCCTAAAACCTGCCATGTTAATCATTTATTAATGTTCTATTCTGGTTGTATCTTTTACGTTTGTGTTTGCCTCTGTATTGCCTTGCTGTGTATTTATTGATTTCAGTTCATGATTACATTAAGGAAAATCCTTTTTATCTGCTACCATGAGGAATTTCAGTTGAGGATAGTTCTTAGATCTTGTATTATTTTCCAGCAAACTCTGCGAGTCAATAAGGGAGAAGGGGGATAAATTTGTTTTTGATAGCCGGAGGTGACAATGTAGGTAGGGACAGAGTTAGTGATGAAGGTGGATTTGAGATAAAGTTTGGAAGGTTATTTTGCATAAGCAGGGAAAGAAGGAGTGGTGTGGAAAGGATAGGCAGGAGCTGATGGAATTAGTCCTTTGGGAGCCAGCCCCAGCTCAGCACATGGAGCAGAAGCATGGCAAAACTGAGAGCCCAGGAAAAATGGGTGATGTGGAAGATCTGCAGAATGTCCTGGCTCTGCTTGGAAAGTGGAAATGGAGAAGGAAGCTACTACTGAGTTCCCTTCGAGCTTTTGAGATTGAAATATGCCTTTAGCCAAGAGAAAGAAACCCTGCAGTTCCTCCTTCCAATCCATAATTCCCTTGCTCTGATTATTACCAAGTGTGGAAGCATTTGCCTCTGCACACGTGATGGATGCCAGCGGCACTGGAAAGCTGTCCTTGGAGGGGGAGAAAAAGAAGAAAGTCTTTTCTTGCTGGAGCAGAGTTCAGTGGATCATTTCAGATGCTCATGTTCAGATTATTGTCCTTCTCCTTTGCCTTTTCCTCTGAATTAGAAAACTGCCTATTAATAAGCTGGTAGGCGAGCAGTGATTTTGCATGTTAAACAGCGTGATTGCTTCATCCCAGTGGGATTGTGCTCTCTCTGAGTTGGACAGCTGAAAAATACATCTATTGGTAATTAAATTAGACTTTATTTACAAATATTGGCTCAGAGGTTTTCCAAGTCGGAAACTTTGATTCCTTTTCCTTTTCTGATGAGCATAAGCCTTGCTGGATTCAGACCAGATAATGTGAAGCTCAGTCTTTTTCCAGCTTTAGAAAATCTTGGCTTAGGAAATATTGATAAAAGGGCACTTTGGTTTCCATTGGGAAATGGGAGATAGTGGCAGCAAAGGAGAGGGAGGGAAGCCACATCTCCTCTGGCCTCTGTTGCAAAGAAAGGGAGCAGGAAAGAGGCTTTCTTAAATAAAGTCAGCTGTGTGCCCCCTCCCCTCCTCTTGGGTGTACTGCCACCAGGGAGGGTTATTTTTTCAATTGTTCCTATCTTAGGAGAGGGAAACAGAGAAAAAGTGGCTATTTCTTGGGTCAGAGTTCTCCCTCCCCCTGAAGCCAAGAGCAGTTGCATCAGGACCAAATGATGCTCCAGAAAGCCCGAGACTGAGATGACACAGCTCTGCAGTGGGGAAAAGACAGATGAGCTTTGAAGATGAGTTTGGGGAGATATGAAATGCACAGCAGCAGGTGCCCAGCTCTGCTCTGGGTTTGATTGTGATCCAGGTGCTCAGGAGTGAGATTTGCCCTAACCAGGCTGAGAGTGACACTTACAATAGAACTCTTAGCATTCTGGCATCTCCTTTGAGTTTCAAAACTCCTTTCCAGTAAGTCAAACCCTATAAAAGAAGTGTCACACCACCCCAGTAAATA
This sequence comes from Corvus cornix cornix, assembly GCF_000738735.6. Taxonomy (NCBI): domain Eukaryota; kingdom Metazoa; phylum Chordata; class Aves; order Passeriformes; family Corvidae; genus Corvus; species Corvus cornix. The sequence goes on along the minus strand of NC_047056.1, from coordinate 5,535,939 downwards.
CAGTCTTTTTTTCATTTCACTGTAGGTACGCAGCTGCATATTTGCTATTCTAAAAAATGAATCCATACCCTGAATGAACTGATGTTTTAAAATGGTACCATGGGTAGTTAAAGGCTGCATGGCAGCTCCAGTGCATATCAAGTCTTCCAGCCTGAGCCCCTGCTAGTGAGAGAGAAGGAGCTCACATGGACTTTGCACTGATTTATTCATATCACATCTCTTACGTGGGCGAGCTGAGCCTTCAGCTTTTGGCATCCTGGGCGTTGGTTACTTGCAAGGACACGCAACAAGTAAGAAACACGGGGGGACAAGATGATGTAATTTCCATTTAAAACATTCAGCCTGAGTGTTACAAGGAGAAAGAATAGTTATAATAACACAGCTGATTGCTGTCAGAGTACTAAAAGGGAGTTTTATTGGAAAAGGTATTATACAGCCCACTGTGCTTTGCATAATCATTTTAAAAGCAGTTCAGGACATCTTCCTGCCTTTATCCTGAAGAAGGTAGAAATAATTTAGAAAGCCAGGATTGTCAGTATGGCTGAGCTCAAGGCTCAGTTACACACACCGGGGTGGGTGCACAGGGTGCAGATGCAAGGAGTGGAGAGACTGAATTACAGGGGTAGGGTGTAAAAAGATGTTCTGGTCATCCAGTTGTGGTGTCTCAAAGCAATTTGAGTCTCATGGCTGTTCTAAAATCATCTTTCTGAAGCCCTTCTATTGCCCCATGAAGCAAACAGCAAGTCATCTCAGATGCCCACCTAGAGCACGACAACCTTCAGATCAGCTGAAACAGAAAATACCAGGGTATTTATTGAGTCTTATGTTCAAAACTTGAGAAAAAGCCTAAATTGACATTTTGGGGGGTTAACTGTATCTTAAATAGCTTTTGAGTTTTACATGATTCCGTATTTAAGTACAAGAGGAAAACGGTGAAAATTAAATGAGAGATTTTGTAGGATAGCATATTTCATTAGAACAGAAACCATCGTCTTTTTCTGGTAAGAAAATATTTCTGTTAGGATCTGAACTCCTTCTGCACATTTAATTTTCCTCTCAGCCAGCAACTCTGCAGTCCCTTTTTTCCTGAAGTGCTGACTCTGGCCCCACCACTTGACATAACCACACATGTTCCCTTAATGCATTTTTTTGCAGTCACTTTCCTGGCTCATCTTTTGATTTCCCAGTTGTATCAGCAGCTTTGTTGGAGTCATTCCGTAACGAAGTGGGGAATGAATGAATTAATGAATCTCCCTGCCTCTGGAAACAGCAGTGGATGCAATCAGAGTCAGCATGCAGAGATGTCCTTTTCTGTTAATTATTATCTTCTAATTGATAGTGTATTTTTGATGCTGAGCCTTCAAGAAGGACTTGCAATCTCAGATCTAAATATGCTAATTTTAAATATACATGTATATATTTAAGTATAAACAGAGGGGTTGGAGTCTGATGGGTCACTGGTGCCATTTTACCGAGCAGGATGGGAACCTCGGGGATCTGTGAGCCATTGATTGCTGAGAGACAATGGCCAAGTTCTTCACTGCTGTGTAGCCTCAGCATCTTGCCCTGAGTGGTAAATAAGATTTATCAGAAATTACTTGGAGAAGATCTTGCCTTCTCTCACAGACTCCTTGTTATGATGGTGTTTTCCCGATGAGACAGCCTTGAGAGCTGCTGTAGAATCAGTCAGTGCAGACTGGGGAACGACGATGCCATGTTGTTCCAGCAGAAGTGTTTCTTCTGGGAGAGAAGTGGCTTTTTAACATAATTGTCTAAAAGTTTGGGAGCTGAATCAGCTCGTACACAAAGTCACATGGCAGCTTCTCATGCTGTTTCCAGAGCAAGATTTCTGGGAGTCATCTTAGCTGCTCACTTACTCACCTGGCAAACTCTTTTCCTTGGTTTTTTGTTTTTTCTGCGAGGCTAAAAGTGTCCTTTTGGACCATTTTAGATTAAACCCCTCATCCTGGAGAGGGCCTGGAGAGGCCCTTCCCAGAAACAGGGTATGGATGGGCCCAGCAAAATGTAGTGATTCATGTGTGTGCATCCTTCCTCGGAAGGAAGGGATGGGAGCCACCTCCTGTAGCAGGCAGCATCTCTAGGAGGATGGCAGTGGTGGCCATCTGAGATGCAGTAACCTCTCCAGTTGCTCAAAACCTTCCTGCAGTCAAAAAACATTTCTATTTTTGGTATTTAAAAGGTGGAAAACAATAAAAAACCTCCCAGTATCATTCATCTTTCTGGATTTGCACTGATTTCCCAGAGATAAAAACGTGTGGGTTCTTTCATTCAGTTTACTGTAGTTTTGGTTTGCTTTTCTGTGGCTGGTCTGAAAACTTTGATATAAGCTTCAGAGATAAGGTGTAAAGAGTCTTCATTACCTCCCAGGTAGAGGGCAGGTGAGACCCATCATTTCCGAACTGCTGTCTGAAGGTGGGAAAACACAAAGTCTGCATGGCAGGGTCGCTTAGCTCTGAAAAAAAATCAGTGTTGAGGAATTCCTCAGATGCAATTATTGATTGCTGGGGATGATCCAGAGGGAGGAGGACTGAGCAGACACTGCTTTATAAACATTCCATGTTCTGTATAAAGAGCTTATGTTAAACTTCCTGAAGGAGGTAATAAATAGTAAGCTCTAGTAACTCTTCAAGGGATCAGTTCTCATTTTTAATGTGGAAACAGTATGGCCTGACAGCAACTCAGTAGGTAACAGGGTAAGAATTGACTTTCAGACCAGTTTTCCAGCACAATGCAGTGTGGGGGAAAAAAAAAGACAAGAAAATAATGTAAGGAATAAAAACTTAAGGTAGACTCTACACATTTGTGATTTATTGTAGACTGTGGAAATATTTCCTTTCAATTACATGTTACAGCAATGCAGAGTAAAACCAGACAGAAAGGTAGGGAACCTGCAGTGATAACAACAGGCATGATTTTCATCTTGCAGGCACTTGGTGTGGATACATTTATCTATAGATATGTTTGTTTGCATTTTAAAGGTATTTTGACATTCCAAATAAACTGATTTTGCACCATTTCTTGGCAAACACAGGTCAGATCCTGTGTTTCATCCTAAAGAATATTCTTATGAGAGGCTTGCTATTAATAATGAATGAATAATGAAGCATCTGTTGCTGTTGATCATTCATTGGAAAGCAACGTTTTTTTACAAATGTTATGGTAACAGAGCAATTCCTCAGAGCCAGCACAGCCTGTACTGTTTTAGAAGTAAAGTAAGAAATGCAGTGATTATTATTGTAGGAAAATGAAGTGTGTTGAATGCAAACATACCAGTGAGGAGTTGTGGCAGGAGGTCGATTCCAGAGCCCCGGTGTCATTACCTTGTTCCAGTGGCGCGTGATGCTGTCACAGGGGTGTGTCCCCAGCCAGTCCCATTCGTGCTTGTCACTATGACACTCTCTGGGGGCTGTAAAATCATCTGTGCTGGGGCAGGCGCCCCACTGGAGCCCCTACTTGATGCAATTTTGATGTGTTCATGGATGCAACCAGCTGAAAATCAGTTGGTTTCTAGACCTAGAAAACATTTTGCCTCCTTTTTTTTCCAAGTGAAAGCTGTCTATTAAAAATTATCAGCATACATCCACAGTAATTACAGGCACTTGTGAGAAACCATGCAGTCCTGGGATAAGTCCTTCAGGGAGCTGTGGGAAATCCCTACTGCAGCATACCGTGCTTTGGTCACTGTTGAGGTCACACTGATGATGCTGCACCTCAAGCGCTGTGTTCGGTTTAGGGCTCCTCGCTTCAGAAAGGACATTGCTGGGGAAGGCCCTGGAAAACTCGTCCTAGGAGGAGAGGCAGAGGGACCTGGCATGGCTGGGAGGACTTTATTACTCCTACAGCTACCCAAAAGGAGTTTGTAGTGAGCTGGGGTTGGTCTCTTCTGTCGTATCTCAGCTGAAAGGACAAGAGGAAGTGGCCTTTAGCTGCACCAGGGGAGGTTCAGATTAGGTACTTGAAAAAATGTTTTAACTGAAGAGTGGTCAGGCATTGGAGTAAGTTGCCCAGGGAGGTGGTGGAGTCACCGTCTCTGGAAGTGTTGGTTGGATTAGATGGTTTTGAAGGTGTCTTCCAGCCTTCATTCTGGGATTCTGTATGTTTGTAATGCCAGCTTTGCAGCTACCATCAAGTGTTGGGGAGGAAACTCAGTTTCAGAAAGTTAAAACTAAAGCTTTACATGTAAACCCAAGATGTTTTAGTGTCCCCTGTGCTGTGCTACAGTTGGGGCCAGTCCATCTCTTTTGCTGAGGCTTTGCCAGTGGACCCCACTGAGGTGCCCAGAATGCAAAGAAGGTGTAACCTGGTGCACGATTGATAAGAACAATTTTCCAAGTGTTTTTCAAGCACTTTGCTAAGTCTTTTGATAAATGCAGAATTTCATATCCTTGCAGTTCTTATCCTGCAGTTACCTAACCAATAGGAATGTCCATATTTACTAAAATTCAGAATTATATACTGTTTCACAGTTCTGGTTTTGGTATTTCCTGCAGATTTGTCTGATCTTTCTGCTTACTTTGTCTTCTCTACTGATGTATCATCACTTTCATTCTTGATAGTATTTCCTTTTACTGATTTTTTTTTTCTAATTGAAAACACAGAAATAGAGTACCTGCATCCATTGGTGTAGAACAGTATAGAGCTGTCTTTAAAAAGTGCTAATATCAACTCAGAAAAAAAGAATTTACAACAGAAGTTCCAGGAGTAACTTGAGACTCAGGGTGTCTCATTTAATGGGTGTCTCATTTAATCCCCTCTCCCTGTGGATGTCCAGCATTTCCTAACAAAGTTAATACCATTAATTATCTCAGGCTGAGCACCCAGAGGACTATTTGCTTCTGCAAATCTGGAATCTTTTCACTTGCTAGGGATAGAAATTATTAGAGTTATCTCCAGGGATTCAGGGGGCTGAGGGGGGGTTTCCTCTTTAATCTGCCCAGAGCTGTTTCAGACTAATTCCCTGCATGAACCTCCGTGTCCATGTTGCTATTTATGTGTGCATGTGTATAAGATAATAGAGAGTGACTGACTACAATATATGCGTTTAAGCTACTCAGCTGAAAATTACTGAGCATTAAAATCCACTGGGAATCACAAGACTTCTAAATTAGGAAAGCACATGTCAGTCAGTGTGTGGAAATGAGTCCTTGTACAAGAGTAGCTTTCAATAAGAAGAATGAGTATTGTTCCCTGGAGTACATCAATCCTAGTTTGGCCACTCTGTACCAGCTTTTACTATTTCTCTGGAAGCATACATTGGCTTTTGTTATTATTTTTTCCTGTCTTTTGTTCAGTTGTGGATTTCTATTAAATATGTCTCATGGGCGAGCTATCAAGAGACACACCGCTGTGCTGTGACAAATGAAGGCATTTTCAACCATAAACGAAGTACTGTGGGATTGAAAAGAGTCATGGACAATGACAACTCTTTGTAGTTGTTTAAATGTATTTTTATTGTATTGCACAGTGACACAGAAACTCTGAGAGCAATTTGCTGATTTCACCTAAGGTTGAAATGAGCAGAATGCTGCAGGGTAAATGAGGGGCTTTGGGAAAGAGGCATTTTTGTTGGACTAGTCCATCAGTACCTCTCTTTCCATGATTAAGGCATGTATTTTAATAGTGGTTAAATGACTTACAAGACTGTCCCATATAAAAAAAAAAAATACCAGACAGCTTGAAAATCCATGCTAGTAAGTTGAATCCTATTGATCATCAAGCTTTTCATTCTAAAACTCATACAGGCATGCACTGAAAATGGTATTTCTGTACTTTGGTTGAACTGAAAAAATACCCTGGAAAAAATGATGTGGTCACAGGTGATTAATTTCTATCAGTACATTATTTGTGTGCAGAAGAGCTTAGCAAAATGGTGAAAGACTGAAAATGTGAGCTGACTTGGTTTATTCAGGATTTGTGGGTCCTTTTTGATGCTGCCAGAGGGTCAACGTTTAAAATCATCATTAGCAGAGTATGTGAGAACATTTTCCAAGGTGTTACTTTATTGTTCCCAAATCGAAATGCTCAAGTCATAATTAGGAGCAGAGGGATAAGCAGGGATCAAGGGAAATGGGGTCTCTCATTAGACAGGTGAGCCAACCTGGTATTCACCTGCATGGGGTGTTGTCCATTCCTGTGACAAAACCAAAAACCTTGTCTCTAAGGAAGTAATGAGATCTCCCTGTAGATAACACCAGTAAATGAATAAATAAATACAAGAGAGGACTCACCTACCTCTGGTTTGAGATGCTCTGCAGGCAGCTGCCCCCTGGTTCCTGGGTGTCTCCCATTTGTTTCCATCTTATCCATCCAGAATGATACCCTGGGAGTTAGGAAGGTATTTAGGAATATTGTCTCTGGAAAGTCAAACAGGATTTCTCCTTTTGTCAAGTAGTGTGTCAGGCCTGACCTGAAACCAGCGTGGTTTTTAAGAGTCTTTCCATGAACTTTATTGTCTTCTCATTCAGTTCACTCTGCTTTTCCAGGTATAGCTTCTGGTTTTATCTCCTGAAAAACAGGGTAGTGCTCTCTGTGTTTTCAGTTAAAAATAGAGATGAATTCTTCTTAAAAATGTAAGCCTGCAGTCAGGGCATGCTTCTTTTTTTTTTACAAAAGAAACTCAGGTTCTGACTGCAGCCAGCAGAGGGTCCCCATCAAGAAGCTGAGAACCATCCTTAAACAGAAAGGAAATACAAAACTATTGCTGTTGCTGTTCCTTGCTAAAGAAAAAAACCAAACAGTTTTCCTCATTTTTAATAGTTTTATTAAATATAGTAAATCTGTTAAATATATATTAGGTATATAGATACACAGATATGTGTTGGTCTCCTTCCACTTGCCTCAGGAGCAGGAACTTGCGCCAGTGTGAGCTGAAGGAGAACCAACATCGTTTTTACCTCTCACTTCACAGAGGAGGGAGGATTTCTCAGCAATTTATGCTGCCATCAGTCCATCCCAGACATTTCCTTTCTCCTCAAGATTGAGTTTCAGCCCAGCTCACATTTGTCTGGAGCACTGGCTCTGCAGGCTGCCTTGACACGTTAATTTAATTTGTGCTTCTCAATTCATACTCTCTCATTTACGATCAAATATTGGGAAAGGTTACAATTAATCAGAGTGGGGGAACAGAAGCCACCAAAGCTAATGATGTATTACTGCATTTGGGTTGCTCTGGAGGGGAATAATTGAGGTCCTTGTGTTACAGAAAACTATTATTAATAAGTAAAAATTGTCAAAAGAAAGCGACCTGCACCCATCTCCCCATTTTGCAATCTGTGTCTCTGTCAGGTTTCTTAAAAATGAAGTATTTTATTAAAGCTCCTGCCTGTAACCAGGTTTTTTGGCTGTGTGGCTGACCTGGGAGGAAATGTGCCTTTTCACAGGACCTTTTCACAGCCCTTACTGCTGCCCCCCACTTTGGGCTCACAGATGATACTCAGCATGCATGAAAGCAATTTTTAGATGCTAATAACATGCCCATCCCCAGGGGAAAAGGGCTCTGCTCCTGCTTGCTCAGCTGAGGAGCCACAGGGAATCCCTGCAGAAAATACAGGCTCACAGGCTTAATGCAGTGTACACTTCCTAATTGAAAATGAACTAATTGCTGGTTGTTTGAAAGCAAACATGTTGCTGGGCTGAGGCAGACAGCACGGAGCCCCTCCTGAGGGAATATTTTAAGCCCAGCTCGTGCTCGAGCAGCAGTGAGGTGTGTGTAAGCAATCCTTGCAGGCTTCCCAGGGTGGCTCAGGGTCATGGTGACCACACATGATTTCCTGAGGGTAGTGGGACACTTTATCTGGCTGCTGAAATACCACAGTAAAAAAAATAGGGCTTACATAGCTATAGTACAGAGTCATTAAAAGTTCCACTTCATTATTCTAGGTACTAACTTTGTAAGGTTATTGTATGTTTTTATGTGTGGCAGAATTTCACAGACCTTTGCTCAGGGTTATCTGGGGACATCTGGGATGGCAAGGGCTGTTGTCACTGCTTAAGGGATGCACTTGGGACTCTGGTAGTTTTCAAGATTACAAAATAGGAAAGAGCTTTCCAACTTTTTTAGTCTTAATTTAAAAGACCAGCTATTTGGAGGGGAAGCAGAAAATGGTTCTGACTTTTTTATTGGGAACAGAAAATGGGGCAGAGTTAAGCAGAGTTCTCTCTTATTTAGTAGGTTGACTGGATTTCTCTTAGGATATGATAAAAGATACAGAATACTATTAACCTTAGGATTGAAGTAATCCTTTTTTGCCTTTTATTCCAATTTATTCCAAAACCTAATTTGGATTTTACTTGTTGTAAATGCAAAAATTTGTTCTTTGAGGGCAGTAACATACATCTGGACTTTCAGCTTTTCAGTTCATCAGTCTGTGAGTGTCCCCAGATGTCACATACAGGAGAAGAACAACTCATAAAAACCCCAGGATGGGGCCAGACTTATGAAAGTGAACAGCTCTGTGACCTCTGTGTGAGCTATGGGGTGTGAGCTGGCAGGGCTTTAACTTTTTGTGGGAAGGCTATTGCTGGAAATCCCATCCTGAGCACAGACCACCATGGGAGAGTCTGGCACCCAGAATAGTACTGCCACCCTCCTGGCTCCAGTGTGGGACTGTAGGATACTTCTTGCTGGAAAAACCCCTTCATTTGTGACTGGGAGGTGGCACAATGGTAGTGCAGTATCTGACAGAGTGGATTTACTTTGCTGGTCCGCATCACACACCTTGCATGGGCATTATCTGAGGGAATTTCCTCTGTGGGGACCTGATCTGTCCTTGAGGGACATGGTTAAAATTTGGACCAGCCTGGGAGCCTATGGCACTGTGATGCTCAGTGAATTATTGCTGTGCACAGAAAGGAGTGCAATGCAAAGGAGCCAGGGCTGGCATAGATCTAGCAGGCAGGGTGTGCTGATTAGCATGTAATTCGATTTGTTAGGCACTACAGTAAACAGCATTAAGAGCAAAAGCAGTGATTGCTCCTGATAGCACCCTCTCAGCATTGCCTCGTGCCTGCAGCAGCCGGGTGGAGCTGTGTTACGGCTCCTCAGCAGGCACCAGCAGAGCTGGCACTGCTCCTTTCTTGGCAGAGACAAAGAAAGACAAACACTGCAATTACAGAAGTGTTCGGGTTGCTGTATCTACAGAGCGCAGCTCACACGTTCCTCCTGCTGTCCCTGTTCCTTCCCCATTCCCTAGAGGCGCATCTCAGACCAGCACTGCTGTGGGTTGCTCAGGAGGAGAGGTGGTGCAATAGTCTGAATTTCCCCACCAGTATTGTGTTTTCCTTTAGTAAGTGTCATGTCCATCTTTTTTCCACCATGGCTTTGGCAAAGAAAGTCCCTTATCTCTAACTCTTGTGCCACAATTGGACTGTGGGTTGAGGAGACCTTGGCATGGCAGCCTGGAGCTGAACACTCAGCTCCTGGCTCTCCTGCTGAAGAGCAGACTTGCTTTAGGTGTCGTGCTGTCCTGCTTCCTGAATTCATTGTTTGCTGTCACTAAAGGACTGCCTCCTTCAGACCTCACATTTAGAAGCCCAAAATTAATGTGCTGCATCATTTCAGTGTAAGAGCAGGGGAAATATTTCTGTAGAAATGCCCCACTGAAGCAATGAAATGATGAGTTCTGTTTTCTCTTCCCCCCAAAGCCAGCTCAAGCCCCCTGCCATCAGCAGTAGCTGTTGTTAGCACAGGCTCCCCAGCCCCCTTGTGTCGAGTGTCACCTTGTGCCATGCATGAGGTGTTGGAATCAGCCAGACTATCCCTTGGCAAAGCACGTGCAGGGAGAGGACAGACATCCTGGTTGTGATCATCCCACCAAAATAGCAACACATTACGAGTACAATACCTCTCATTTCCTCTCCTTCTGTGGGGCTGAGCACAGGAGGAGCTGCACAGGGAGATGGCATTTGCTGAGAGCCCTGGCACAGTCAGGGCTACGTTGGAAGCTGTCAGGAAGAATTAAGTTAAGGGTGAGTGCCCTGGCGTGGGGGTGGCACAGAGGCAGCTCCGCAGAGCTGCCCCGCAGCCTCCCAGCTCCCTGTGCCTCTGATAAAGGCTGCCCTATTGTCTGTGGGATGTTTTCCTAAGTAATCCCATTAGGAAATTAGGGGTTCTTAATAACTGTGAGAGGATTGCTGTTTTGTGTGAATGGGCAGGTGCCTGAATGAACTTCATACATTTTGTGTTCTTGATACAAATTTCGTAAGTTTTCTGCTACACACACGTTATCCAGCATTCTGGAAAGCTCCATCATTTCTCTTCAAAGCACTTAGGTACCTCTTATTCCTAAAAGAGCTTTATATGTCTTGGAGAACATGTATTCACTTACCCAGGATATCTTCTGCTTCCACACCTGATTAAATAAGTCCTTTATTTTTTGTGTCATATCAGTAGAGCTATGGGAAAAATTAAATCATCTCCCTTTTTTATGAGGTATGAGGTACAAGCATAGCAGTGGGGACTGAATCAGGACGCTTACAAGCCCAGAGCAAAAAGTTTCACAGACTTGGCTGCCCCAAACCCCCATCCTCAGACAGCTGAAGAAAACAAGCAGCATCATTTCCATTCTTGAGAATGGAGAAATGAGGGAAAACAAAGCTTCCTTGTGACTGCTGTGTCTGTTACAGTTCTTTGGAGGGACTGTGCTAAGGGGAGGTTGGCTTGGCAGTGAAATGGAGGTAACTGGCTGACTGGTGTCTTGTCAAGTGAATGTGCTGTTCATTTTAAAAAGCAATGTGCACTGTGCCAGCTGATGTGCTTTTAGTTATCCAATGTTGTTTGGAGCTCGGGAGGACTTCAAGCATCCAGCAGCTGCCTTGGGATGCGAGTCCTGCAGGAAACCCTGGCATTGATCAGAGGAAAAAATACATGTCTAGAGCTGATGGTTTAAAATGTTACTCCAATAGTCTCATGGATTCCCATCCCCGAGGGTGAGTGAAATCGATGCAGTGCCATTGATCTGCAGCTGGCTGCGATTTGTGGAGCTCTGGTTGGGAGCTACTGCCTGACCTGGCGACTGCTTCCATTTGAGCCTGGAAAATGGACAGTCTCTGAGCAGAGACCAACCGTGGTGGCTTTGGAAGCATGTTTGGGAATGCCACAAGGTACCCAAATGCACCAAAGAAAAATAAAACAATTATGATGCTGAAAAAGGAGAAATGCCACATATCAAAGTGATTGTAGGAGGTTTTGGGAGAGGAAGGTGAGGAAGATATCCAAGTTAACAGAGCTGGAGAGGCACTGTCAAAAGAGCAGGAGATTTTGGGAAGTTCAGAGTAGGGTAGAAAGCCAGAGAGGTGTATGGAAGATGAGACCCGTGGAGAGAGGCCAACAGGAGCAAGTCTGCCTTGTCTAAAGGAAATACGCATAAGGGAGACAATCACCTACAAGTACACGGGGGGGAGTGCTTTACAAAGCAGCCAGCAATCAATTTTCAAATAATGGACTTGATCTTTAGACAAACTAGTAAAAGGCAATGAGGGTGGAATAAATACCTGATTTATCACCCCATCTTTTTTTTGGTGCGGTAACACAACTGTATTTTCTTCTCTGAGCTTCTCCTCTCTGCCTCCTGAATCAAAGTCAGGGCAGCACCTTTACAGCTGTGATAGAAGAGGTTTTACACAGCTGCCAGCCTCCTCACCCCACTGCTATTTCAGACAGGTGCTGCTCAAGTGCTTAGCCAGCCCTGCTTGAAATGGCCCAGAGAGCAAGGTGGAGGACTATTCTGAGACAGGACAGTATTTCACTGAAAAGCAACAGGACCTCTCTCTGTTTCCCTGGGACCAGGAATTTGTCCTTGCCGTGCACAGCAGATTTCTGGAGTGCTCCAGAAAATCAGTTCTGAACTTGCTTCAATAGAACTGTCAGGCTGCACTTCGTTTTAAGGTGGGACCCACCAACCCCAAGGGTTAATGCAGGTTGTGAGTGTACTGGCTATTTCCTAAGCCAGTAGAGTGAACAAATACCTTTATCCCTCTCAGTTTGCAGCTCATGCCTCCTTTCACCTTGCCAATGAAACTTCTCTTGTTCCAGCTAATCTATTAGCCTATGTTCTCTTGTGTGCCCTGAAACCCTCCTGCCTTCTCAGGGGGGGCAAAACAGACAGGAGGAAGGTAAATCAACCCACTCCTACCTAAATGGACTAAAACCATTCGCTTACTGTAGAGCAGGACCTGTAACAATTAGCTTTACCAGGCAGCCAGGTCAATCCAGTGATGGAGAAGCTGGGAAGGTCACATTTCCTCCAACAGCCTCCAGCTCCTTTCTTGTACAGCAGTGGAGGGACTCCTCTCTCTTCTCCACACCACCTGCACAGAAACCAAAAGAGCTGATGCTCCTTCCTGGACCTTAAAAGGAGTAGGGCCATGATGTAATGAATCCCACCCAAGTCTGCTGGCCAGGAGCCAGGGACCTCTGCCCACCTGGGCATAAACCCAGGTGCTTTAGGCATGTGGCTCTCACAGCAAATCTTTTCTCTCCTGAAGAAGTCAGGCCATGATATTTATAGGAGCTGATACCTGTTGCTTTTTTTAAGCAGAACCCTCCACAAATGCAGATGATGGCACTTGGACCACGTTAGAATTACATCTGAGCTCTTTGTTTTCATCGCTGAAACGGCTCAGGAAGAATTCCCCTTTGGCTGCTGCTGTGTGAGACCTACATCTGACCGCAGCAGAGCCAGGCTCTCCTCTGGGAGATGGGTTGTCTTCGGTCCAGGATCTGGGGTATAGATTTAGGATGCAAAGATGTAGGTGCGTTTGCTCCCCTCTTGTATCAGGGCGCAGCTCACCACTTACCCCAAGTTGTGTCCTTGGACCAAAGCATCCACTGCTGCTGGCATTGCTCTGGGCTCGGAGCTTCCATGGGGGTGCAGCTTGCAGCATGAGCAGAGAGAGGAGTAGAAAGTAGGACCTGGGGCTTTTTTCCTGGGAATTTCATTGTTTCATACAGTATTATGAGCATACATAGTAAGAGACTGAGTTAATTTCTTAAAATCTTCTCCCAGAAAGGAGGTCAGATAAATGCTTGCCTCGCATAGATCTCAGTGTGTGAAGGTCATACAGGTATTTGGCTAAGGACATCTACTAAAATTCCCTATGAAGTAGAATGGCTGAGGGTTACAACAGAGTGTAAAGTTGTGGTTTTTTTTTCTTCCCTGTTTCCCCATGACTTCTCCAGATCTTTCCACCATGTTCGGGAAAAAGAAGAAACGGCTGGAAATTTCCGGGCCCTCCAACTTCGAGCACCGGGTCCACACTGGCTTCGACCACCGGGAGCAGAAGTTCACGGGGCTGCCTCAGCAGTGGCACAGTTTGCTGGCAGACACGGCCAACCGGCCGAAGCCCATGGTGGATCCCTCATGCATCACTCCCATCCAGCTGGCTCCTATGAAGGTACCATGCAGAGTCCCTTGGAATCCCTCAGACTGCCTTGAATTGCATGTCGTCTTAATGAGGCAATGCCAGCAGTGTGTGGGTATTGCATATCAGCTGTCCCGGGAGGCAGGCACGGCTGGGAGGGAGCTGCAAATCCAAACACTTAACAGCAGAGCTGCAAGGAAAAAAGGAATTCTGTGTGTAAAACTTGTGGGAGTGTCTCAGAAGAGTGCGAGTCACGGGTCTGGCAGGGGCCGAGCCTTCGCGCTCCCGGGCTGCAGAAGAAAAAGCCACAAGTCCCAGTGGAGGCCCAAAACGCTGCTCCTCTGCAGCATAAAGCTCCTTGATAATTAATTTAAGAACAGTGCTTTAGGCAAAGGCAGTTTGGAGCAAGGGAGAGAGGGAAAAGTACACCAAAGGAAAGAAATTAAATTGCTTGTTCAGCCGGGCAAGGAGCTCAGAGAGGGATCTCATTGCCACCCACCACTGCCTGCAGGGGTAGGACATGGTGATGAAGCTGAGCTCCTCGATGGGTGGGAAAATGAGGGGAAACAGCCCCAGGTCATGGCTTGGGAGGCTCACGCTGGACACCTGGGAAGAAAACTTAGAGGGTAGAGCAGCACTGGACAGGGAGCCATCAGGATTCCAGGCTCAGGATTCTGATAGACCAGTTGACCCTGATTGTGCACTTTGTCTGGGATTGCACATCCTGACATCCAAGTGAATCGCACCTGTGCGATGGTGGTGGCCTATACCCTGCCAGCCACACACCTCTCCCTGCCATGCAGCTGCAGAGTAAATTTAGGATTTCATTTGCCTGTGGATTTTTCTGCAACAAGGGAAAATCAGATAATCCTGAGAGCATGGACCCTTTAGTTATATTTGATAAGTGCTCTTTGCCAAATTTACATTTACTGCCTGCTCCAGAAGGGCACTCATCACTTGCTGATCAGCTCTGCTGGGTGCTGCTACAGGACAATGGGGATAAAACCAAGGTCTTCATTTTTTTGCTGTAATAAAATATCTTACTGATAATAGTGGCCCAGAATAATGAGGGAAAAGGTAGGTAATCTTTTTCCTGCTAGTGGAGGAGAGCAACTTCGTTCCACAGCCCTTCTTAACACCAAAAAAATCTCTGGGTGTTTTGACATGAATACATGAAGATGTTTTAAAATGGGGAAGAAAAAAAATAGGTTTATTATCTTGCAGAAATAACCTCTCTTTCCTGCAGTTCTGGAGCCATAAATCCATAAGCTTAAAAAGTTTTAAATTGCATTAATTTTCTTGGCATTCTAAGGATATGACTCTGGGCCTTGGCCTGCAAATGGATGTGTGCTAATTGAAATGGGCCTCCATAATAGTGCTAGAAAGTTTGAATAGCAACTAAGAGGCATTGACTATCAGCTGAGAATTGGCTTTTGTCTCTGTTGCTAGATACCACTTTATTGTATATTTGTTAAGAATTAACATGCTTTGTTTTGATACATCTTAACCTACAGAGAGAAGCTGAGTTGCAGTCACTTTAAAATTAAGAATATTTAATGTTGCTAAACTAGTTCAGCATAAACATTTAATTTAGACAAGTTTTTTATGTGTGCACTTGCACCAGTACCTTTAGTGTTTAAAGGGTATTTGGCACTGAGGATTTCATAACTTCACTGAGAATGGAAGATTTAAAATGCATTTGCAGTTCATGAAGACAGGAACCAAAGGTTCTGAGATCTTGGTATTGTTTACAACTTTTCTTTTCTACCCAGCTGATAGTTCAATTAATGCACTGACGTGTAGCAGCAGAAGATTCATGGTTGTTCCCTCAGTCACAGTATTAAATCAGGCTGAGGCATTTGGCCAGAGTTAGTTCATGCTGTGGTTTCAGGTCATACAGCAGCTCTGTAACTCTGCTCTTATGTGCTCCAAAATTTATTTTCCATTTAATTCCCTCAGTATTGACTGTCTTTGTGGTGTGAGGCAGAAGTGTTCCTCCTAATTGGTGCTCTTTCGTGACTGAGGAGTAGCACAGATCAGAGAGACCAGCTTTGACAGCACCATTTCTTGGTTTTGAGACACAACTGGTGTTTGCTTGCTTTAGACTTCACCAGAGCTGAGGCAGAGGAAGGCAAAGACTTTTTCTGAGTTCTGTAGGTTTTGCAGATTTCTCAGTTAGTGGTGTTTGCTTGTTTCTCAGCCTGCAAAGCAGAGCTGATGGTATGCAGTGTATCCCTTTGGGTAAAACCAGTAAATCATAAACGCTCTCGCTGCTCCATCCCTATTCAAAGGCGGCAGCAGCAGCAGTGATGATGACGAGGCAGCGCCCTCGGCTCTCAGATATCCTGGGGGATGTCATCCCCCTGCCTCTGTGCTGGCTGGGATGAAAGGCTCCTCGTGCTTTGGCACACGGGTGGCAGCGGCGGCTCGTCGTGGAAGTATCAGCCTTTGAATCCAAACCTGAGCTGGCTGTACAAATTCATTCATTTCAAAAACAACGGGAGACAATAATGGGATTTCCCTTCTCAGTGTGGCTGACCCAGATACCAGCAGAGGATTGTGTATTTCAGGTGCAAGCCCAAGTATAGCACAGCAGAAAACTTTATGAAAAATAGAACAGCAGTGATCTTGATAGGTTTGAGGAGTAGAGACAAGGAGGGGATGAAAAAAGGCTGATTTCTCATTGAAAACATCCCTGCATGAAAAATGTGAACAGTCTGTGTCTGCCTGTACTTAAAATAGGCTTCATAAAGTCTGACATCCTGATGCCAGGCCTCTTGGTCCTCTTGCTTCAGTACTTTGTACTTGTTCCATGCGTACGTGGAGCTCATGGTTTGCTGTTGGTTCTCAGCACACAATATGCTTGGCTCGTCTTCACCCGTATGCTACACAGAAGCTCCAGTTTGTTACCACCCTTTGATTTTTGGAAAGCTTCAGAATCAATAACTAAGCAAATGCATCTCCACTCCATTCAAAGTACCAGGAAAACAGACACCAGAACCTTTATTCTGGGGATTTTTGCCAAAAGAGCTCATCATTGGCTTTGTAAAGATGCTCCATTAACATTCTTGAATGCCTGCTGCTGTCAGTGGGAGCAGGGTGGCACTGAAGACTTGTTAAAATCCCTTCCCGTATTTCCCAGTGCAGGGAACAGCTGAGCATCCTCACTTCTGTCAAGTTACTGGAGGGAAAAATGCCATTTGTTCATGAAAAAAACCACCGTACTGGGGTTATTCTTTAGTTGTCTGTGCTGCTACATGCATCAAGCCTCCATTGCTACGGTTTTTTGGTGCTTTGGGTAGTTTCATCCATTCACACCTTCAGCAAGATCAAGGTTCCCAACTTCAGGGTGATACAGTGCTGGGTTTGTCCTTGAGAAAGGAGGGAGGCAGCTGTCAGTGTTTGAGTGGCCAAATATGTAGAGACTTCAAGAAAACAGAATTCTGTCTGCTGGGACCTCCACATGACCTTCTCCCCTGAGCACACTGCAGTAAATCCAGCCATGCTCATGTGGTGGAGTTTCACTTTCCCTGAATTTTCTCCCCCATTTCCTTCCCTTGAAACACAGGTTTAAGGGGATGAGGGCTCTCGCTGCCCCGTGGTGTCTGCCATGCTCTGAGATGAGCACTAGCACAGAGGGGTGATGCAGAGTGTTCAGCAAAGGCAGAGCGAGATCCTCAGCTTGACATCGATGCTGTATTGTCAGGAAAATGGCAGGAGCCTCTTCTGTGCCCTGGGGGCTGGGCTGCCTTCAGAGCAGAGGAAACATTGTCCTTTCCATCCCTTCACCAAAGTGCTCTTGGATGCCCCATGTCTGAGCTGAGGTGCACATTAATTTGAGATGCACACTGACTGTGCCATTAACCCATGGCAGATCATTTACCTGGTGTCCTGCAATACACGGGTGTTGCAGAGCTGACAATTTCTGTAGGGGACAGACCACAGGGTTGCCAGCTTTTCTCCCAGCCGTTCACCCTCATATCTCAGTGGTCTACATGTTTTGTCTTAAAATTTTAGCTTTTCTCATTTTTGCCTCAAGCCTTGACCTCGATCCTGGTGAGTCAGCTTTAATTTTTAAAACTTTTCAAAGTTTCTACTGATACATTTTAGCCTCTCTCCTACAGAGAGAAACAAACAATCAGAAAATGAGTTACTGGTTGTGGCCCTTTCAATAGCTCTGACATGAAAATCAAAGCTTTTGTTTACTCTTCATGAAGACGGAAGAAAAAAACCAAGTATTTCTCTTCCCCATCTTGTTTGGCCTCTTAAATTTTCCCAACAATGACATTCAAGCCTGGTTTATGGCATAATTTTTTTCCTACATTTACATGCTTCCTTGCTTGGATGGAGGGTACTGTGCACAGTGATGCTGAGGGGTCAGAGACCTCAGGGAGGAGATGAATGAGGGTCCTTGTCTGGACTTGAGCAGTCAAAAACATCCAGATTTCATTAGAAAATCCCCAGCCCTCTCCTCCCATGTGGAATTGCCGTACCAGGAAAAAGGGAATAAAGAGCTGTTCAAAGGCTTTGCCCGCTGCATGGGGGCACATGGACAAAGCAGTGTTGTCCTGACCCATCTTCCTCACCCTCCCAAATTCTTACTTCTCCTTCTTGATAGCATCTGCCAGGACAGGACCTGGAAGGCTGCTGACATCTTGTGGGCCTTCCTTGTAACCACATCATGTAAAGTCACTCTTGGTTCTTAATTCCATACTTTGCAATGGCACATTTGGTCTGGTGCTTGCTCAGTTGGGAGAGGGTGGAGGGGCTGTCTCTAGAAAGGAGGAGCCAGCAGCTTGCAGCATAGCACGTTCTGGGTGGAAGGAGTGTGGTTGAGCAGCAGGACAGCAGCTGGGGGGACTGTGGGATGTCAGCCTTTGGAAAGGAGAGGGCAGAATTTTATGGACAATGCCCTTGAGCCTGATTGGACTTGGATGTTAGCCCTGCTCTGGGCAGGAGGGTGCACTGGAGGCAGAAGTCCCTTCCAGCCAACATTCTCCTGTGATTATCTTCATCTGCAAGTGATCGTCGTCAGATTTGCAATTGTCCTGTAAGGCAGCCCCGCTTGCAGTTTATTTGATCACTGAACAGGAATGCATTTGCTGCTACGTGCTCCTGGAATAAAATACTGCTCCACATTTAAGTGGAAGCTTTCCTTTCAAAGGGATAATGCTTCACCCTTGAGTGCCATTTGTTTTATGTGTCTATAAGTGACAAGGCTACTTCAGTTTCCTCTGTTCCACCCTGTACAGATATAATACAAATATGCCATCTAGTGTCCATCGATGTGTCTAACGGTGTGAGAAGAGCCAAGTTACCAAATAATTCTGTGTAATCTTGCAGGACATGAATCACTGTACAAATAGAAATGAGCCACAGTATGAATCAGTGCAAGAAGTACACAGCTCAGAAGTTTTTTAGAATCATATCACTAGGTTAATATGTTCTCATATGTTCTACATTGTACAGAGGAAACTTCGGGCTTATTTCGGATTGTCTGATTTCAGAAAATTATAGGGTTTATGTAAGTCCTTTAGAAGAATACTTTTGTTGCCTGTGAAATTGATTTCAGCAATAGAGTCAGTGTTTAAAAGTCATTTGGACAATGCCCTCAATAACATGCTTTTAAATTGGTCAGCCCTGAATTGGTCAGGCAGTTGGATTTGTAGCTCCCTTCCAACTGAAATAGTCCATTCCATTCCATTCCATTCTAAAGGAAGCGCCTCCCCCATGATGCTTTAACTGATACATTCTCAGTTCTTCTTTATAGTTTTCAGTTTCTGGCTGCTTCTTTATAGTTTTGAGTTTCTGGCTTTCTGAACAACAGAGTTCCTGATCAGCAGCTCTTTCGCTTTCATTCAGTTGTGTTCCATGCTGTTGAAACATTTCATCCAGCCTGATTTTGACATTGTTTTTCTAGAGCCTCATTTGGAGAATCAAAACCAGCATCATCATAATTTCAGACTGACTCAAAACACAGGATATTCCTCAGTTTTTCAGTTCAACTGATGAACCAGAAAATGAATTATTCACATACCTTTTTTGACCAAGATACTAGTTCTTCATGACAAGCCCCCAGGTTCAGCCAGGTACGTTTGGAGTCTGTCTGCAGCTGGACTATGGACACCAACACCGGGGTTTACAAGCAGGGCCTGGCTATCCTAGAGAGAAACACTGAGGTTGCCAGTAAAAAACCCTCTCCTAGAAGACAGAGTAAATATTGTAAGTGGCAAAAATAAGGTTTTTCACATTCCATCTTACTACTGTCCTTTAAATGTGCTCAGATGAAGCAGGAACAATGCCTGCAGGAATGTGGTTTTCAGAGGTGGTAGCTGTAGCTGACAGTGGGTGTGGGACTCCACTTTGCTCTGCTCTGGACTGTGAAGACAAGTTCAGCACTGCACTAAAGCCTTTAATCCATTGTTCTGCCCCTCTGCCTTGGAGGAGTGACAATTGGTTGCCTGCTGATCATGTCCCTCATTTGAAAGGTCCCTGACATCCCCAGAAGAACTTGTGCTGCCAATACTCTCCTCCTGCAGGCGCTTGGAGGCAGGCTCACACCTACACCTGCACAGTCCCTCTGAGCTCACTGAGTGCTTCCCTGAGTCTTGGAGTTTGCTGTCTGCAGTGAGGAGATCCAAGGAAGTTCTTCAGAAATCCTTTATCATCTTAGCAACCTTTGCCCATACAACAGTCCTGATTTGAATTGGTCCACTCACATGACAAAGGAGTTACTTACCTGGGTCTGCAGCAGTCACAGACAATAATACAGATCATTATTGATTACAGACTTCTGTGGGTAAAAATTGTCTCCAATATAATTAGTAAAAGAATGTTCTTAAATGCATCAGCACTGAGATTTTAAGTAATGTTTAGTGTTGGAGGAATCTTGCAAGGGCAAGGTTATGTGGGTGAGCAGAACTTTGCAGTGCACTAAATAAAGTTCACAGTCTACAGCTGCTGAAGCAGAGCAGCCTCCTTTAGAGCTCAAAACCCACGTTAACCTATTGGTCTGTGCATTAAAGGTTCAAACTCTTGTGTCAGCATTTCAGAAACTGAATCTGCTCTCCTCTGGGAACACCAGACTGGGAATACTCTCCAGGTAGCACTTTATAACCTGGAACAAGCCAGGAGTTAGATCCTGAGCAAGGACACTCATAATCACGTTCTTTTTTTAACATGGAAGTTGGTCCCTGAAGACAAATCTATAGGACACTGTTCCAGGAACTCCTCTGGCTGGCTTGCCTGTCCTGAAAAATGAGCCATGCTCCCAGATTGTTGCCTGGAGGTGGAGGCCTCCATCACTGCTGATGTGGTTATGGTTTGTAGCTCCTTCTCATTTGTTCAGCCCAGCATTTTACTCCAAAGCCTTCCCTGCACTGACCATACTCTCCCTGGGGCCAGGGGCAGGGCCTGGGCCTGGGAAGGACCAGGCAGGTGGAGGTGATGCTTCGGGGTCCTCCTGGAACCTGTTCCATGGCCATGGTCCCCCAGAGCAAAGCATGAAAGACAAACAGGGAAGTGTAAGCAGTAAATGCTTTCCCCAGTGAATGTTTGGGAAGGCTGGGTGTGTTTTACCAAGATCAGTCACACAGTCCAGCGAGCTCCCGCTTGGCTCAGCTGAGAAAGCCAAAATGGAGTGAAGTACGCTGGGAGATACCTTGTTTCCATGGATTGGCCGAGCCTCCAGTGGTGCTGCTGAAGTCCCTCAATCGAAAGCTGAGGTAGAAAACTCTCTGCTCGTTTCATCGGTGGTCGGCCGTGGGAAACACTAGGTGGCAGCAGGGAATCTCTGGAAGTCCGTATCCATGCGTGTCGTAGGCGGACCCTGACAGCTGAAGTAATGAGAAATCTGCTTGGCCATCCTGATGGCTTTTGCTTAAGGCACATGCTTTAGTCCACGTAGTAACAGGTCTGTGGAGGGGATTTCCACATAAAATTGGTCCTGCAGCATCTGCAGTCCACATCTGCTTGCCTCCTTCCTGGAGGGTGCTTGCTCCTTCCATTTCATTCATCCATGCAGTGACAGCAGTTGTTCAGTCACTGCACATTCTGCACAGCTCAGTGAGATATTTGTCCCTAGGTCTGCTGATGAACTTGGTTTGAGCCACTGTAGTCCAGAACAGAAGCCAGACAGGTTACAGTCCCATTAAACTGTGTTCTGTATAACAGAAATCTTTAAGGTCCCCACACCATTCTGTGATTCTATAATTATAACCAAACAGCCACATTTATTCAATCCCAGCAGTTTAGTTCAACAGTCATAGAATCAGAGGGAAAAAAATGTTGCCAAGCAGCTCACTTACCTGTGGAGCCAAAGCTCCAGGTGTAAATGTGCTTTTTTCTATCTCCTGCTCTGACATGATTAGATCTGGGCTTTGGTGCCTCTCTTAAGAATTTGAAAGTGCTTTGCTGAGCTTTCTTTCTTGTCTTCCCCTTCATGCAGGACCCAATTACACCAGACAAGTGCTATGTATTACCAGGGAACAGCACTGACTTACCTGCAGAGACTTTTAAATGCCTTTTCTGTTGTCTGTGGGATGAACTGTGTGGGCCAGCAGAAAAAAAGGGCATTTCAGATACAGATCTCTGGAGAGAGAAAAGTGAACGAAAGGGAAGTATTTAGGATGAGCATTTCTGCTTTTTTTGCAGAAATTGCTGAGATCCAACAGATGTTAGTAGTTAACTATCAGGATCGCACAGTTAAAAGGATAGCATGAGACTGTGAATTTTACTGAATTTTACAGTTTTGTAGTCTGGGCAGAACAGTAATTGGTATCTGTGTCCTAGATTGCATTTAATGATTCTCACTGAGCACAGTGCAATTGAAGATCCTTAGTGCTAAGGCTCATGCTTCCATATGAAGTAGCATTTTCCAGGAGTGTTGGCATATATAGGTGTAGAAATCTAGTTTAAACACCGTGGTTTTAATGAACCGCCCTGGGAAAATGCTCTGGAGCAGGAGATGAGGTCTGACTCCCTCCCACACCCCAGGCCAGGGGAAGCAGCCCTGTTTCTCTCTTATTAGCAGCATCTGTACTGCCCTTTTCCTTCTCCCTGACTTCCCATGCTGTCTGGCGGGGTTGGAGGGGGGAGGGAGCCACTCTGTGTCAGGCAGATTAATTTATTAAGCGTGTCAGGACCAATCTGCCGCCGAGGACAGAGTGCACTTGGTGGCGACGCAGCCCAGCAAATCGAATCAAATCGAGATTAGCCTAGAAATGTTTGAGCAGTTTCTTGTACATGAGAGATTGTCATGCTGGGCTGGGCTTCACCTCTGCTGCAGAGCATCCTCTGAAATCTCCTGCCTCGCTTTGTTCCCATCAAGAAGGTGTTTGATTTGCACTTCTCTTTTACAAGAGGGAATAATTAAAATGTCAGCTGAGGAAGCTCCTCGTGTCTTTTGTCTCACCTGCCTTGTAAATTTGACCTACCCATTAGATTTCTGCACAGGAGCACTTTTTGCTTCATGTCCATGGTTGCAGGTGAAAACCACTCAGTGGGAGTCAGTCCTACTTCCTTAGAACATTCCTATGGCTGCATTTCCCATCTGATAGTGTCCTTGAAAAGGAAGAGTAATATATTTCCTTGAAGGAAAGAATGCTGCAATTTACAATGCAGATGAAATTATTTTGTGTTTTTATTTTGCCAGTACAAATCCCTGGATTCCCTGAAATTAAGGAGTGAGCTTTCAGGAGAGGATGAAGAAGTCCAAAGTAGTCAGAGAGAGCAGCCAGATTAAAATTGCCCCTTGCATGTGTGTGGCCAGGAATGCACAATTTTAGTGTGTTAGGAAGAACCTTGAAACTTTCTGACTGTTTTAAGGCCATGGGACTGAGGCATTTTTTGGCACTGTACCTTGGTAGTGCCTTCCCTGCCAACATGGGCAGTGCTCTGCACACATGATCCTGCCCTTCCTCAGAGTGTTAATCCCAAATTCTCTGGGCTGAGATTGCAGGGACTGTCCCAGCCACGAGCAGGGCTTGTGGGCAGCGAGCCCCATCGATTTGCAGTGCTGGGGACTGAGGCACTCAGCTCTCACCAACATCTTCCACTCTCTTCCTCTGCCTGATGATTTATGGAGTGGGAAAGTAATTCACAACCCTCTGCCACGGCTTGCAGAACACCAGGAGCTCCTCGAGCCGGCCCCACACACGCAGAAACAGAAATGTTAACTGTCTTCAAGCATCTGCTGTGTATAAAGCTTCCTTTGCTGTGGCGGATTGCAGCCAAAAGTAATACAGTTCAAATTGTTTCTTCTAAATTAACAAACTGTCAAAATCCTCATTTTAATTAAAAGCAGGAGATGACCGTGACCACAGCGGAGTGACCCAAGAGCCTCTGCCCTCCTGAGCAAGTGCCCCACTGTCAGAGCTGTCAGATGAAGGCAATTACTTCCCGAGCATAGAATTTTATCACACTGGAATTGACTTAAATATTTCAGAAAGATCAATCAAACTGCAGCCACAAAAATCTTTCACTGAGGAAAAAAAGCACCGGGATCATTAATTGGGTTAATGCTCCATCAACCTTGCATTTGTTAATGGGCATGTTTAGGGCACGAGGGGAACCTCATGCAGGGAAATTTCATCCGAGCTACAAAGATGGTTTATGCTGCAGTGCGACTTTGTGAGTTACAGGCTGTCCCTCTCCTCAGCTTTTTTTAATTGGTGCTGCTGGTCAAGAGCAGACTGCATTCCCCGTGTGCAGTGGCCTGTGCCACGGTGGTCATTATGGTAAATGTACAGCTGAGCAGGACTGCGAGGTGGGGCACTGGGTTTCACACCACCCACCCTACAGCAGGGCTCCTCTCCCCATAAAAATCCCACCCCGGCCCTTTTGTGGCCTGTAGAATAAAATCTGTGATAGAGGTTTGGTTGTAGAAAGGCTTCTTCTAAATGCCTGTCAGCCCTGGGAAGACTCACATGGTGTTGTGCCCCACCAGTTCCCAGCAGCAATCATGTGTAGGTGTAAAATGCTGACTCTGTGCCCTAAAAACAGTGGCAGTGGGTGTCTCAGTGTCAGCACCGTGTGGGAGACCCACGGCTGCTCTGGAGTGAAGCAGTGTGTTATCAAAGTTGAAGTATTTGGGGAGCAGGTGGTGAAGTGTTGTTTAATTCTTGCAATTCCTCATGCATTTGTTGAGAAAAGTGGGGTTTTGTTTTCCTCACATCACCGCCATGTAAAACCCCCCCAAAATAACAGTCTAGGCTGCAGATATTAGATGTAAGGATGACTGGCTGATACACATTAAGGTTGATGATGATTGTGATGTGGCTGCAGAGAACTCTGCACCCATTTGGGGTAGCCCCAGGCCCCCATGGTCCCCTCTTGCTGTCCCACCTCCCTGCAGTTTCCCTGGGGAGTGCTTGCACCAAGTTCAGATGGGCAGCAGAGTCCGCTCATGCCTGGTTTAAGACACATTTTTGCGATGCATTTTCCTTTGAAAGTGGCGATGCCAGAACTGAAAGAGGCATCAGGATTGCCACCAGCCCTTGCTTTGTCTCCTGTTGTCTGCATTGTGGCTGAGGATGAGCAGCTGTAGTACAGAAGGCATTGTTCTTTCCCTAAGTGCACCAGTAACTGAGGCACAAACCAGTTCCCAGGCCCAGATCTCAGAGGTACCAGAGAGACTGGAGCCTCAGTGCTTTATATGAACTGCCCTTAGTTCTGTTATTTTTATTTGGACAAAACCCTGTTTAAGTCACGCACAGCCCCGCCTGTGGCAAAGTTTGGTCCTGGACCCGTGACCTGTCATGAGCTTCCAGTCTGCTTCTGTCTTGGTGTTACAAAACTAAAAGTGGCGTTGTGTTTCTTGGAGGGAGGGATTTCTGTCATCTTCCCCAAATGTCCCCAACTTTGCTTTGTGTTTTTTAGCTGGCTCTGGAGTCAGCCCAGTTGGAAAGCTGCTGCTTTGTTGGTGTTTTCTTGGTGCAGCTGTTGGTGGTGCTGCTGCAGTTTCCCCCATCACTGCCATGGGATCCTGTGTGGTGCAGAAACCGCACCAGCAGTTTCTGACCACAGCTGTACCACAGTAAATCTTACTGAATTTGCTTTGCAACTTCCTTGAGAAAAAAAATCCCTAAACAATTCCTCTAACACAGAGGCACTGACAGATGACATGGCTTTGAAAGGGAGAGAACCTGGTCCTGCTGATTGATCAGGCTTCCCAGGTCACTGATCTTTGTCTTTTCCTGCCAGAAAATGTTGATTTGACAAAACAGGAAAATTTTACATTGATGACCAGATTTTTTCCAGAATTTGGACAAAACAATCTTGCAATCTTTGGTATGGTTTGATACAGCTTTTTAGTTTAGTTGGTCCTCTCTGTGCACTGTTGTGCTGAAAACATTGCCACCAGCCTTATGAAAATGCAGCACTACTAGGAGGGCAGTTAACATTCCTGTGGCTAATGTTTTTGAGGAATTTAATTTTGTGAGACATTTTGCTTTTCCTTTCCATCTTTGGATAAAAGAAAATTTTGAAGGGTCCCAAGTCCTATGAAGGAGAAATTGTTTGGTTTGAGATCTCTCCTCTCCTCTCCCTGAAGTGCTGTTTAACCCATCAGTAATAAATACACTTTCTCTTTCAAACTAAAGCTTGTAAGTCACATTTCACTCATTTGTTGTGTGTCTGAGAGATCTGTGTATGTATTACATATAAAATTGCACAGATCAGATGTGGTTTAAGTAGGCCTAGAGTAATTATTTTTAACTATTAATGTTCTCTAATAGCATTTCAAGTTACATATAACAAGCATTTTGTGTATTTAAAAAAAAAAAGGAAAAGTTACTAGAATGCAGATATTTCAGTGATATTTTAAAACTAAATGTTTTGTTAAAGTTGCTGTATTTTAAAATGTCAAAAGAATTACCGGTGAATGTGATTATAATGAAACGTTACTCTTGTTGGTATGGAAACCAACTTTTAAAACTGCTGTGCGGGGTGAGAAATTACATGGTGCCGTTTTGGTGAGCCCTTTTTTATAGTGTTCCATTATTTTGCTTTTGAAGAATTTTAAACAGCTGGCACTAGTGTTGTTAAGCATATTAGACTGCTCTGAAGCTGTACCTTTGTTTTGATCCAGTGATTTGGAGTCAGCTCTGGCGACGTGCACGTCCCAGACATGGCACATCCTGCAGCCCCCATGGGCTCCTGTCTGGGGGCTTCTGCCCTCCCAAAGGCTGACTTGGCTGGGTTTTACTTTGGGGGTTTGCATTTCTCTTTAATATCTCCTGTGCAGGGGAAAGGTCCTGTCTAAGAGCTGTCCCAAACCGGGATTTATGGATCTCCCAGAAAGGGATTAGAGCAATTCATGGGACAGGGCTGTGGCTCATGTGCTTTGACACTTCCCAGCAAGGGGCAGGTGACACCATCTCCCACTCCTGCTTTGGGCAGGACTCTGTGGTGTAAAGTGCATGTTTGGTCCAGGGAGGAGAGACCCAAAACCCTGGCCCAGCTGAGTCATCCAACACCAGTGCAATCTGCAGAATGCCTTCCCCAAGGAAGGACCTGTGGGATACCAAAACTATTACTTTTTTCTAATATTGTTTTTATGGGGAGAATGAGAATTTATAGCATTGGGAAGGAATTCGTAACAGAAGTGATATAAACTCTGAGGCTTCCAGGTGTAAACCAAGCTCTAAATTACAGGCTTCAGGAAGGGATGTTCTGACACACTTTCCTGTCTGTTGTGTATTCCTTGTGACTAACTCTGAGTAATAGCTGTTTTGTAGACAGGCTGTAGATCAAAACTGGAGCAGATCCCACAGGACACTACTGGAGGGTGCAGAGTGATAAATTACCTCTTACCCCATCCAGCATCATTTCTCACTATGTGTCTGATGAGTTGCTGTCGAAAAGGCTTGTTTCCAGGTTAATCTGTATGGCACAAGTGCTGTAAACTTCTCACTTAAGGGAAAGAGGGGATGGAGGTATAGAAATTTTTTTCAGTCCTTTCTCATGAAGCTTCTCCATTCAGATGTAATTAAGAACTCATTATGAGTTCTGAGGAATGTGGAAGGATTGGGAGGATAACTCTGACACTGTCATTTGGAAAAGCAACTCAGAGGTTTGAACTTGTTCTCAAGTGAGTATTCCACAGGGAAAAGCCTTAAGTGCCCAGTGGAGCTGCTTACCTGAGAGAAACAGTCCCGGCTCCTGGCTGAGCTCTCCGGGCACTGGGCCTTCAGCTGCCATCCTTTTTCCTCCCTGGCACCACTTTTACTTCTCCATGTACAGTCAGCCATTGGAGACATGGGCCGGTCTTTTTATCTCTCACCTCCCACCTTCCCCCCTGAGCCTGGTCCTGCTGTCAGCCCTCAGGATGGCACCTCAGGCTTAAACTGAGCCTCACACACAAGGGAAAGGATCCACCTCATGTTGGCCCTGGGCTGCTGGAAAAAGCAGGCATTTGCTGCATGCTTTTGTCTCTTTCCAGGAGTTTTAAAAGACTCCAGCTATTTTGGGGTCACAGAATCACAGAGTGGGTCTGTTTGGAAGGGACCACAGTGGGTCATCTGGTCCCACCTCCCTTCTCCAGCAGGGTTATCCCAGAGCACATGGCGCAGGATTTCAACCAGACACTTCTTGAGTATCTCCAGTGAGGGTGACTCCACAGCCTCTCTGGGCAGTGTACTCCATTGTGTGGGCACCTGCACAGCAAATTCTTCCTCCTCTAGGTACTTTTGCTTCTGGTAAGAGTAAAATGCAGACCCCTGACACCTTTGGCTGCAGCTGTAAAACTTTTACTTACAGGGAAGCCGGAGTTTCCTTCTGAAGTGATGACAAGGATCCCTTTTTCTCTCCAAGTGCCGTTCATATTTGTTTACACTGAGGAGTAAAATGTGGTGTCATGAACACAGCTTCAAATACTTTGAGTGTCTTGAAACACAAGAAAATAAATTACCAACACATCCATCACAGATTATTCTGACCATCTGTGCTTTATGCACCTTTTCTTAAGAAAAAAAATTGCTTTTCAGCTGTGCATAGGCTGTGCTTTTAGTTCATGTATAATGCAAATGAGCGGAGAAGCTAGCTAGAGGCAAAATCAGAGTTTAGATTGGCTGTTTATAAGGGTGACCTTTCCCTAAAATTCCTTTTTTCTTTCACCCTGCACATCACAGAGATTTAAAATCCTCATTGACTCCTGAAAACACAGCTCCGGGAGGACAAAGGATGATATATTCTTAACGAGTGTGTAAAGTATAGTAGTTCTAAAGACAATAAATGCAAGGTCACATTAGGGCAAAACAGTTAATTACCCACTTCATTATTGTCAAGGTTAATACAGTATTTGAGCGCAGGAGCTGTTTTTCATCTCCTCTTGGAAACAAGGCGAGACAGCCTTTCTCACAGACAGATCCATTATAGCTTATCACCGCAGGACAGGCCGCTGCAGAAGCGCCATGAAGGATGGCTACTGTCAGCAGGCTCCAGAGCCGGCGCCCAGCCTGTCCAGAGAGCGGTGGCAGTGAAATGGGAGCTGCAGCTCCAGCCTTAATTCACGGAGACTGCGCCCCATTGATTTAATGTACAAGGGGAACGGTAGCGTAAAATTCACCGGCACTCCTTCATCTGCGGACCCATTGATCCCTCCTCAATTGCCCAAGGCGCTGGAAAACGTCCTTTAATAAACATGGAGTATCGACCAGCACCGAGGCCAGCTTGCCCTGGGGAGCCCTGTGGGAGCTGCGCCCGCGGAAGGGCTCGGTCCCGGTTTTCCATGCGTGCCGAGGTGTTGTACGGCTTTCCATTACATGATCTCAACGGACAGAACAAAGGCCTCGGAAATCTTAGCCCATCAACCTTTGCAAAGAATACCTTGCTTTTATCTGCTTTGCCTGCAGCAGCTTTGAAAATTCCTTAAGTTTAAAAATATGGAGACCAGTCAGTGGTTAAAAAAAATTCAGAAAACAATCTCTGTAAATGTGTCTAGAGTACAGAGAGAGAATTCCCTCCTCCTCCTATGGAAGCACACTTTTTTCAGTTTGTAAAGCCTTTAAAATTAGACAAACTAGTCTAGTTCCTATGACACTAATGACCAGGATAACTGTGTTTATATCACTTTCCATGTAGCCTTTTTCTGTTACATTTTCTTTCAAGGTTTTTGTTTTGCTTTTTAAGTTAGAGCTCGAATTTCCCATCATTTGTGATTCCTCCCGTTGTATTTCTGTCCCATGAAGTTTTCCCTCTGCTCACTGATACAGTGCCCAGTAACTGGAGTCCACAGTCCCAAACCAAGACCCCACATTGTAAGTCCAGCTTTTCCACTGAAGTCATTCCTTGGAATTGAATACCTGGGTACTCCCTGTGGGCCTGGCACTCACTCCCTGCAGGCTTTCAGGTTTGGGAATTTGGGCCATGGTTATGGCAGCTCCCAATCTCAGGCTTCTTTCTGCACATACTGTACTTCCCAGGAAAGCTGTGGGTGCTGGTGAGCCCCCAGCACACACTTTCTCTCTGGTAAATCACTTCAGGACAAGTTAACATGGTACATCATGTGTTTTATTCTTTATTTATAACATCTTGCTTGATTTTATTTTTTAATTTTGATGCTCTGCTCATCCTTACAGAGCAATTACTTCTATTACTTCTTCAGACCAATCCTTCTTTGGGATATTCATTTGTTCTTTCAGCCTGGTAAATGGTTCTGCCCACCAGGGAGTTACACAGTATACTTCAGAATTGTGTATAAACATCTTAAGTTCTATCCAGATAGCAAAACACTTGACAATATGGAGTATTGCACGGGGTCTTGGTGGAACACTTCCCAAATTTTCTTCTCCAGGGACACTGCAGTTCTTTTGATAGGAATGGTGCTAGATGTTTCCTTGGAAAAGATCAAGCCTGGTGTAGGCTGGCTGATTTGGGCAGGGGGCATCTCACCAAATCTATGTCCTTCCATATAAGGGAAATGCAAAATTTTAAAACAAGCCAAAGCAAATAGAAATATTGTTGTTGTTATTAGCAATAAATAAGTGTCATAATTGCTAATAATTGTTATTCATCACAAAGCACTGACTATTCAGTGGAAAATGTGCCTCTGGAATAGGTAAGTTTTATCCTCCCTTTGTGCTGGCCATTTTCATTTTCTCATGGAAAAGAATCTGAAGCCAGTAGGATTTGCAGCCATCACACTTGCAAGTCACTGTTTGCCAGTGATCATCCTTAAAATGCTGGGATAAAAGAAAAGGGGTTTGGTTCTTAATCCCCTTAACTTCATCAGTCAGGATGAGACAGCACTGAGGTCCCAGAGCTATCTAAGACAGCTTCATCAGGCTGGGGCTTTGGTGGCAAATGCTTTTTTTGAAAAATCAGAATTTCCTGTAAGATCATTTTACTATTAGTACTATTTTTACATCCTCATAAATCAAAAAGGTTGCTCCCACGCATGCACCTGTCTGCAGAAAATCCCTGAACTGCAGGGATTTGTCACCAATGAATTCCCTAACATATAAACACTCAGCTGCATTCTTCTAAATCTTCCTTCTGAAGGTGTCTGAAAATCCTGGTTCCAGACAGCATGTGCCGGGAGGAGCAGAGAGACAACTCCTCTTGCTGTAACAGAAGAGGCCACTCTGCTCCAGGGGCTCCCTGTGACTCTGAGGCCCTTCTGTGCAGACCCAGCGTGGCTGCTCCAGGAAACCCCTCCTTTGTGAAGGCCAGTCCCGTGGGGAGTGTTAAATTGGCGTTTTCCTCCTCGGCAGGCATTTGCACAGGGGAGCAGGGTGGCAGTTGGGTATTTCAATCTTGTTTTCAATTATAAGCATTTCATTGTTGAATGTTGCTGGTTTATTATGTGATAATTAAATGTGAATGATCGCACAGTCATCCTGCCAAAGAGGCTGTAGCAGAATGAAACCAATTCCTCTTATCCTGCTGAATGGCTTTGGAGGCGAAAGGAGTGATCTATTTGTTGTCCCTTATTTTTGCTGTCCTATTGTTTCAGTACCACTGGCTTCAAAATAGCAAACTAGGCGAGTAATTACGGACATAAATCAGAGCAGGGAGCAGTGCGAGGTCAGGACTGCTTTGTTTTTCACCTGCTTTTTCTCAGCTGCCTTTTTGCTGGGAGACAGAGAGGCACATTCCTGTTAATTTTGTGATATTACTAGTGATTAAATGCTTTTTTTGACGAAGTTTGAACCCCTGAGTGCTTTCAAGCAGGGGTTGAGCAGCCTCACCATGCTTGGAACAATACGAGTACAGGGCCAGTGACCGGCCTGGATCTGATATGCCGTGGTTGGTGTTCAGTATTCCACATTCAGCATCTGACATGCCTGGTTGGTTCCCGATACACCACGGTCAGTGTGCAGCACAGGCTGCAGCCCACAGAGGGAAATCTCCTTGGGGTGACCACAGTTACTCCGTTGAGAAGCTCAGTGAGTTAAGATGCAGCCAGAGATATTTAGCCAAAGTAAATCAGCAAAGCAAATGTGGTTTCAGTAGAGCCTGGCTGATTTATGGCCCTGGCCACCGATCTGTACATCTCATTCTTGTCGGGTGTTTGTAAACGTGAAGTGGTGCTCAATGGCAGTCCCCAGGTGAAAAATGGATGCAGCCACGTGTTACAGCCTTCAGGTGGTACTGGCTAAAAAAATAAAATCTTTCTTGAAGATTTCTGCTCACCTCCCATCCTACCGGGAGCACCGGTATTTTGCACAGAAGGGGATAGGGATGGGCAGGGGGATCTTTGGAAGGCTTTGCAATCGTGGGACACAAACAGGGCCAGCACTTGGCATCCCTGATGTGGGTGTCCCAGAGCCAGGGTTGTGCACTGTGGCTTGCTGGATGCTGTGCGTTGCAAGGAGATGGAGTTGAGTATTTTTCCGTCTTTCCTGAGTGTCTTTTATGCTAAGTTAACTAAGAGGCAATCCTCAGTGGGGATTCTGCTACTCAGGAACATACTGTTTTGTGGAAAAAAAAAAAGAAAAAAAAAAAAAATTCAGTGCCTACTTAACTGTGCACTTAACTTTTCATTCCAGCAGTTTGTTAAAATAACACATGGAAGTCACCACTGAATGATTCTCCTTTAGCTTATCCATGCCCTGTAAATCAGATTCAGCCCACCAGTTTGGCTTGATGTAGACAACTGAATAACAACAAATAAAAAATAAGTAGTGGGTTTAAATGTCTCTGTTGTTGGCTGCTGAACACCCACCTCTGAAACTGGGCTTTTTGAGAGTGTCTTGGGGTTGCCTGTCAAATCCCAGCTTGCGATCTACACTGAATTTAAATGTTTCTTCATTTCTTCATGTCCTACTGTAAGTATTTATTGAGATTTTTTTTTTAGCAATGAGATACATGACTGAAGAACATAACACATTGCTACTGGTATTTCTGGCTGAATCACAGACTTTTTTCCTTTCTGGTGTTTTTTTTGGTGAAATACTAAACAAAAATCAGTATTTAATCAAAGCAATGTTTTTATTCCCAGACTATTGTTCGAGGAAACAAGCCTCGAAAGGATACTTCAATCAACGGCCTGCTGGAGGAGTTTGACAATATCTCAGTGACACGATCCAATTCCTTGCGGAAGGAAAGTCCTCCCACCCACCACCAAGGAAATGCCAACCATGTGCCAAGGCACCAGGAGGAAAATGGCTACATCACGTTTTCCCAGTACTCCAGCGAGTCAGACACTACCACAGACTATGTCGTGGAGAAATATCGGGACAAGACTCTGTATGGGGAAGAGTTGGACAGGTACTACAAGGGGAGCTACGCCGCCAAGCAGAACGGGCACATGATGAAGGTGACGTCCCGGGACATCTATTACTCAGAAGTGACACCCCTGCAGTCAGACCTCTCCAGGTTCCTCCCGGATTACCATGCACACCTGGAGGCCAAGCCCAAACCGCTGGAATATGGCGGCCTAAAGCTGGAGTATCAGCGGATCCCCAGCGGATCCTCCCTGGACTACAGGGATTCCTTCCCTTACGCCCCGTCGCGAGCGTCAGTGCAGAGCGAGTGCCCCAAGGAGAGGCTGGAGTACGGTGACAGTGACTGGGGGCACAGCCTGGGCAAGGATGACTATGATAAGAGGCCTAAGTCATCCTATGTGGACCCTGCGAGCCCTCAGCCAGCCATGAGGCAGAGGTCCAGGTCAGGCTCCGGCCTGCAGGAGCCGGCCATGCCCTACGGAGCAAGCGCCTTCAAAGCACACCAGCAAGGACATTCCTACAGCTCCTACACCTACCCCCGCCTGTCCGAAACTGCAGCAGGCATTCCCAAGGTAACCTGACCTGCCTGGGGACAGTGCTGCCAGGGCAGGGATCAGCCTCTCCAGAAGGGGAGTGCGAAAAGTAAAAACTTAAGGGCAAGGAGCCATGCTTGGGCACACGATGCCAAACATGGCTGGTCACGTCCCCAAGAGTTGTGTGGCTGCTCCTTGGCAGGTGTGGAAACCCACCTGCTCTACTTGGGTGTATGAAAATGGATGTCAGGGACCCGGGGGTTTAAGTTACCAAAAGGCAGGTTTGGAGATGCCCATCTTCTGGGGATTTTATTTGAAATTCCCAACAAGCCCAAGTTCTTTGGCAGTTATTTGTATCCTCGGGGGTTGCTGTATGCCTGAGAAGATCTCAGCAGGAGGTGAGACGCTGGTCTGGTTTGTATATCAGATACTTCTGTGTTCAAATTGTTGTGCAAGGCTGAAACCTCTGTGCTTCAGTGTTTATATTGTATTTATGCCATTTTTATAGTACAAGGTTTATTAACTCTTCACTGCGAAGGAGAGTAGGGGCTTTACCCCTTTCTGCTTTGTTTTTAAGCATTGAAATTAAATCAAAGCAGCTGATCTCACCCAAGGCATTTTAGATGTAGTTTAAAAAAAGGGTTGATGTGCTAGAAAGCTTTTTAGCCATGTTATCTAAAGGCAGCTCCTCTACACAAATCTGTCCCTGCTCTGCCACATGAGGTACATTACCTACACAAGCTTTCCTGCCCTGCCTGCAACAGTTTGCTGAACTCATTCAGTTCAGTTCAGAGTGCTTTTCTCACACCTCTAGTCACATAACCATGATGACCTGCTTAAGCATCTAATATTCTGCAAGAGATGCTTTTTCAGTGTAGCTTGCACTGAACATCACTGAGTTCCCCTAGCAACGAGCAGCGGGATGATCATTTTTCCAAGGCTGGGGTTGATGTGACGTTCCACGTGCTGAGGTAGGTGCCTATCAGTGGTGAGATCCGTTCTGCTCTCTGATGATACCTGAACATGCATTTGCTTGCTGGCCGTGTGCTCTGAGAACGTGGTTGTGTCCTGCTGCAGTCCCAGGTCTCTGCAGATCCCTGATACCCCGGTGTTGGAGGTTTGTGTGTGTCGTGCTTCCTTAGGTTTTGGCTGCTTTGCCATTACCATGGTGCAGTGACCCATGGGGAAGGATGAGCGATGCATTTTTCATCCCTCTGCATTAAAGCACAGAGCTGGGCTTTGGAGCTTGAGGAGAAATCTTGGGGGGAGTGGAAAAGTTACAGGTCTCTGTAGGTGCCTTTCCAAAGCTCAGGGTGTGGTGGGAGGAGTGTGTGTGGTAGTTAACTGAGTGCTGGTGTGGCATTTGGTGTGGATTCTGGAAGTTGTGAGGAAAATCTGGGATGGGGTAGCTGCCCTTTCCTTTACTGAAAGCAGTCATTTTGTCAGCGTTTAGAAAGGAGAAGGACAAATGCAGTAATTCAGAGGCCTGGTAGCACCTGCTTCTGCCAGTTTCACACCTTTCAGTAGGGCAGAAGAAGACAGAGGTGTTTTTTACAGGATTCCAGCAGTTTGAAAAATATCCATTAAAAGGCAGTAACAACTTTTATTAAAAAAAAAAAAAAATTATGCTTCCATGCAAGATTCATTGTGAGCTGTTCCTCTCCTCAGAGCATCAAAACCACTCCTACAACCTTGGTGTACTGAAACTTGATGATTCACTGTTAAATGCAGCAGTTCAATTCCCAAACCCGTCCACAGTTCCTGGAAGTGAATAGGAGTTTCTTGTCTTGGATGATTGCTGAAGAATCCTCTTTTCAAGGAGGCATTAGTAAGATAATGGTTCATCAAATGGGCTTACTAAATGAGAATCAGATCTCAAGTCAGATATTTTACAAATGAGATTGGGTTTAAAGTATAATTAAAAGGGGTGAAAAAGTAAGCGAAAAATCTGCAGGCAAAATGCGTGGCATCGAAGTTCGTTTAACAAGGATGTTCATTTTGGCTTGTAAACATGACTGACTTCAGTGTTTTTTGCAGGTAAGAGGTGTCAGATAAATCAAATGTCTGCCCTGTTTCATCATCAGTGACATCAGAGTTATTACATCAGACGACTTGCCCTGCCCTGGGCTTGGCCACTGCTGTGCAGTGGGACCGTGGAGGTGAAGGAAGCCAGAGGCTCAGATTTGGTACCCTCTGACCCACCCCTGTGTTACCTACCTGCCCTCCTGTCCTGCACACTAACTCTAGGGCATGGAGTTGCAGAGTCTGCTCTGTTACCCTCACCACACAGAGTTGATGTCCCACCTCAGTATTGTCGCACAATACCGAATTTGTCATGCCAGGTTGGCTTATTTTTGGCCACTCTGTACTGCATGGGATTTTTTTTGCCTCCTCTTCATCTCAGGCAGCCCTCTTAACTTCTGGCACCAAGCTCTATTGTTTCAAAACTCTTTTCCCTGTTGTTTTCCAGTAGGAGCTCTCCGTGACCCCCTCCTGTTCCTCCTCCAAGGGCCCATGATGTCTGCTCTCCCCTTTGCTACCTCATACTGCTGTAACATAGAAGTGTCTCTTACCATCGTCCTCTGTGTCCCTGTGCACCACGAGGACATTTCCAGCCTGGCAAAGGCAGGGCCAAGCCTTTGCTGTCAGGAACTCTCTCTTTTTTTCCCTGTCTTCCCATTCACATGCCAGCAGCTGTACATGAGTGCTGCCTGCCACCTCTGTGTGTGGAACAGGGAGTCTTGGGGGTTTCCACCAGCAAAGCACCGGACAGTAACCTTTGCCTTTGCCATGTCCCTGGGATTTACAGACCATCCATTCCATACCTTTGACTTGGGCAAACTGAAACCTGATCAAATGGAAATCCACTGTATGTCACGGAGGGGCGAGTCCATCCCACCGGGACTCGAGGATGTGGGCTCTGGCCGCAGGGCTGCGGCTGTGGCTCTGCCGCAGTCCCACTGCAGAGCGTGCGGGGACACCCACTCGGCTGAAAGGCTGCCCAGGCAGCCTCCTCACAGGGAAGGGACCCCTCAGGAGCAAGCAGGTGTTCCCTCTGCTTGCAGTAAAATGAGTTTAGACACGGTGTTACGTCCATGCTTTAATGGTGAAAAGACCCGAGTGCCAATGTGGCCGTGTGTGGATGCGGGAGATGCCGCTGTGCCATGATGGATGTTGTGTCAGAGCTTCGGCTGCTCCTCTGACCTGATCCTGAATGAGCGCAGGACTGTTTTCTTCTTCCCTTTGTAGTATTTAAAAGCTTTCCTTTCAGTAGGTGACTGCATTCAGTAGCAGAAATAGAATTATTAGTGGAATAAAGTATGTTTGATTTTGCTGTGATGTGGAGCACTGCGTCAGGACACAGCCTCGGAGGAGAGCTTCAGCTGATTTACTTATTATAGCTCCTGACTTTTTGTAACATTTCCTGGGATTCAGGAAGTGGGTTTACATTGTACAGCAATGCTAACCTCAGAAAGCTTCCAAAAATTCTTAGCAAGCACACTGAACCCCTGAATTTTCATTCTAAAATTTCACTGCAGAATATTCTTTTGCCAGTGTGTTAAGCTTAGGGCATACTCAGACATGGATGAAGCCTCGAATAATTCATTGGCGTGGATTTATCCATTTTGAATTTCTAGACCAGGTTTTCCCCATCTCAGTGGTTATAAAGAAAATGGTGCATTTTCAGCCAAAGCAATAATTTATTTGCCTCTACATACATGGATATATAGGACAGGGTTAGATTGAGTTTCCCTCCCTCCACCAAACCATCTGAGCACTTTTCCGCATTAATTAGTTTGGCAGATGTAATGTCCTTCATGAAATTCATGATGTCTCTGACTCCCTTCTATTTTATGGCTGCCCCTGCCTGATGGAGGAAGGGAAGGATGGCTGTAATCATGTGGATTTTTGCCTAAGCAATCCTGGCATCCTGGGAGGCGGCTGTACAGCCCTGTTCGTGCTCGCCGGATGCTCCCGATGGCGGGTGGCTGGCAGCGTGCAAGCCTCGCGTGGAAGCAGACTCCAGCTTTTCCGAGGGAAGCCTCTGAGCAGCCCCTCTGGAGAGGCATTCCCTCTTCCCCGCTAAAGCTCTTGTGGAATGAAAGGCCAGGCACGCTGGCTCACGCGGGAGGTGGGAAAGCGCCAACATAAAATTGCACTGGAGGCTTTTCTGCCCACACCGAGGCGACTCCAGCTCCAAACTCCTCCTCGCTGTGCAGAGCCCATGGTGATAAATCGATGCTGCGGCAGACTTTTTTTTCTTTTTTTTTTTGCAGTCTTAGCATAAAATGGTCAAATGATGTTCCACCGCAGAATTCAATTTCACAGTTCAGTTGGGTCCTTGATTACACTGCCAAATTCAGATTAATGTGCATTTAACTAACATGGATCAGGGACTCCTGGCCGGCAGCCAGCAGTAATAGTAGCAACCGTGGGCTGTGTAGAGTTTGCTGCTCTGTCCATCCCTGTGCACTGCCACTGAAATTGATTGATTAAATGAACTCATTGCCATAATTATTTGTAATTGTGCTACATGATGAGCCTGTGTCAAACCACCCCCTGCTCCGAGATGCTCCACACATCGTCAGGAGCAACATACTGTAAATGTGAAGATGTTCTTTTCCAGAGGAAATAAATATAATTTTGGGGTGGGTTTTTTTGTTCTGCATCTTTTGGGGGGTTTTAGTGTGGATAGAAGCAAACTATTATGTTTGTAAATGTGAAGTATTCGTTAGTCTTCAATGTAAGAAGCTTAGAGAAGCTTGGAAAATAAAAAAATAGAAAGGAACCTACAAATGAACAGGGCTTCCCACTGGGATAATTTCCTTTGTGATTTTCTCTGATTTCAGATGAAAATTAGCAGTTTTGTGACACTGCAGTTAAGTAGTGTGTCGCTGTGGAAAATGATTTAAGAAATGTTGAATTGAATTAGGCTCCTCATCAAATTCACGTAAGCAGTCACTCAAACAACAGCTGGTAGCACGGCAAGACAAGAGATGACAGGGATTTTAGGGTACCACCACCTCCACAAGAAGAGGTTGGTGGGTTATCCCTAAATTGCTGGAGAAAAACATAAGAAAAGGCTAAAAGTTGAGAATAAAAATCCAGGTACTGGTAAGACACAAATTGGAATTTGCCAAAGGGCAAATTTTTATCACATCCTTGGATGTGACAGGGATAGATTCTTGGAGGAAATGGCCCAGAGAGCCTGCAGGGCACTGCAGATGCAGAGCAAATACATTTCCTGAAGCATAGGTCCCTCCCAACCAGGGCCATTCTACGTTTCAGCAAAGACTGTTGTATGTACAAACAGGTACCTGGACAGAAAAATGCACCTGAGATGCACGAAAGATCTGGACTTCCCCGGCCTCATGTCAGTGGTGCTGAGGGCACGGGAGCCCAGTGGTCGGAAAATCCCTGCCCAGACAGGGGCAGCAGTGCCACGTTGAGCAGAACGGGGACAATGAGGGAGCACGTTGTGCCAGCTCTGCTGGGTCCTCCGGCGGTGCTGGAAACGAACGGAGTGGAGGGGCAGGGACAAAGGTGCTGCTCACTCAGCCTCACCCTCTGTGTTTGTGTTGCAGATGGATTATGACCGAGCACAGCTGGTTGTCAGCCCACCGCTCTCGGGGTCAGACACCTATCCCCGGGGCCCAGTCAAGCTACCTCAGAGTCAGAGCAAAGTCAGCTACTCCAGCAGCAGCTACCAGTACCCCCTGGTCTACCACAAAGGCCCCCACTATCACCAGCCGCCTCTCCAGCCCGGCTCTCCCTATATTTCCACCGCCTCCTACCCCAGCTCCCCGAGTATCACGTCAAGTGCTTATCCTCCCCCCAGCTGGGGCTCCTCCTCGGACCAGCAGCCCTCCAGGGTGTCCCACGAACAGTTCCGAGCTGCCCTGCAGCTCGTGGTCAGCCCCGGAGACCCCCGGGAGTACCTGGACAGCTTCATCAAGATCGGGGAGGGCTCCACAGGGATCGTGTGCATCGCCACCGAGAAGCACACGGGGAAGCAGGTCGCTGTGAAGAAGATGGACCTCAGGAAACAGCAGAGAAGGGAGCTGCTCTTCAATGAGGTACGTGGGTTGGGTGGTGCAACAGGTTTTTTAGGCAGCAGGTTTGACAGGAGACATGGGCCAAATGCCACCATCAAGAGCCAAATTAATCTTTCTAAAAGAGGTGGTGAGTCCCACACACATCTATGCTGTATAAATACTGTATAGCCAGACCAGTTTCAAGTGAGGTACAGCTCCTCCTGGCTTTAAACTATTATGTTGTCCCAGGAAACAGCTAAGAAATGTGTGAGCTGGTCCGTGCAGTGTATCAGGTGCTCAGACATAGCCCAGCTGCTTTTTTCTGACTGTCCTGACACAGTTTATTCTTCCAAGAGGGAGGATCCAAACTTAACGAGACTATTCAAGAAGCATGTGCACTATATTCTGGCATATACGTGCTTTTTGTTTCCTCCCTTCTTCCTCTCCTAACCACCAGCACTCCCTTTGTTTTCTTGATGGTTACTAAGCTAAGAGCTGGTAGTCCCTTTTTTATGGAACCGTCTGTGTTAATTCCCACATCTCCTTTCCTGAATGGTTGCAGCCAGTTCAAAGCCCACAGCTGTTTATGGGAGAGTGTTTCCCCATGTACGTTATTTTAAATTTTAGAACACTCATTTTCATTTGCCATTTTTTCACTCAGTTGTTTGGGGATGAGAGTACCTCCTGCACCTTGAAGAGCTAGTCCTTATTTAATTTCTACCTCTCTTAAAGAAGCTGATGGGGTGTGTTCAGTGCTCCCTTTTTGAGATCGCTTGTAAATATCCTGATCAATACCAAAACCATTGCAGGATCCCAGGAAAACCTGTGAAAATGAACCTTTTAATTCTACCTTTTGTTTCCTGTGTTCTAACTATAAGTTGGTCTTCCCTCAGCACATGACAGACTGATTTCTTTAAAACCTTTAAAAACTTAACACTTTTAAATTAAAATATTCGTTTTTAACAAACTTCATGCAGTTCTTCTTTACCCAGTGCATGACTGTCCTGGTTATTTGGGCTTGGCTTTGCCTCTGCTGGAGGCTGTGCTGGCTCTAACCGAGCGTCTCTTGAACAGGAACATCTTGAAGCAGGTCCTACGTGCTGTGCAGGACCAAGCTGCTTCCCTGACACGCTCCAGTCACTCGTGTCATCTGAAAATCCCTTGTCAGCAGTGATGAAATCCCTCTGTCTGTAATGAGGCATTCCCTGGCTGTTGTTCCCTCTCCTGGTTGCCATTCTGACACCCCTCAGTACCCTTTGGTCATGGACACTGTCTTGGCTGGGCTGCCCTCACTGTGGTGCCAGTTCTGTGCAGTCCCTTTTAGGTGCAGGGTTTGAGTCATCCCCTGTATCACCAGCAGTGAGAGACTGGAGAGATTGATGTCTCCAGACATTTTGGGGTGCATTTGTGTGCACGCAGGGGCACGTTGGGCCTTGCCCTGACAAGGGGCAGTGCCCTGCTCCATACCCCCCTAGAGCCAGGCATGGTGCCAGTTCCTGGCACACTGGGAGCAGTGCTCCACACCTGCCCCTGGAGCCCTAATCCAGCCCCAGAGTAGCCACATGATTGTAAATCCCACTCAGAGGAGGGGCCTAGGAAGGCCAGGGGGTATTCAGGCCAAACATGAGGCAAGCACTTGTCTTGACCCTACTGTCTCTTGGACTTTCTGTGAGCTGTGCTGGAACCCAGGGGTTGGTGGCTGCATGTGTCCTTCTCTATATATTTTCTATCTTTCTCTCTTTCTCCTTCTTCTAATTCCCTCTTCTCAGAATTTTTGAGTAACTTAAAATTGAACTTAAAATCAAATTAAAAGCTTAGATTTTGCCAAGTTGAACGGGCCAAGTTAATGGGCTTTGAGAAGTGTTTTACATGGATTCAATGTTGCACAAAGCCTTTTGCTGAAGTTCTCTGATTGCCAGTTGCCAGTAAAGCTTTTTGTTGTTTGACCTCTTGAGAATAACTTGTCGGTATTTCTCCAGTGTGTCTAACTCAGAGTACACAACAAACAGTAAGCCTTTTACAAGTGTCTTTGAGTGAGTTTTCTGGGGCCTTCCTCCAGCATTCTGACGGAATTCTGTGCAAAGCACCATTTGGTACGTGATAAAAATGACTTTGATGCGTTGAGCAATTAATCAGGTTAAAAAAAAAATCTGTTGTACTGAAAGCAACTGGCAATAAAAAAAACCAATTAAATAAATAGTTCTGTTCCTGCAGGCTGAAATAAAGCAATTATCTACTGTTTATACTCTATCAACTAGAGATTCTTTCTTCCTCCTGATGCATTTATGATGACTGATATTTTTATGTAAATATATTGATTTTGTTTATGCGCTGGCATAAGGATTAGGGAGGATGTGATTCATCGCAGAACCTTTCCTAAACACCAGGAGAAGAGTACAGTGAAAAAGAAGGTCAAAACAAGTGTCAGATAAGGCTTGTAGCATTCCCAGCTCGTCCCTTTGTGCCTCTGCAGGTTGTGATCATGAGAGATTACCACCACGAGAACGTGGTCGACATGTACAACAGTTACCTGGTCGGGGACGAGCTCTGGGTCGTGATGGAGTTCCTGGAGGGCGGCGCTCTCACAGACATCGTGACTCACACCAGGTGGGCTGGGGGCTGGGGGGGGTGTACAAAATACAGAGAGAAAACCACAAAACTGCAGAAAAGATACGTGCATGGAGAATAGATACCCACGTATGTTAGGCGTACACACAGTTAAACCCACAGGTATCATGCTGGCTTTGCCATCAGCGATAAGCCAGAATTGCAGATGAACTCCTGTTGATACCAGCATTCGCTAAACCAAAGGGAAAGCAATACCCTAGAGGGCCTGCTGGTAGATGGGGATTTGCTAACACTTTAGGAGGCACTTCAGCAGCAACACAAGTCCTAAAATGGCAAAAAAAAAAAGTTCTTTTCCCTGTTTGGTGATCTGTATTGTTGGGTTTGCTGTCATAACCACGTCTGTTGTAAGGCTAATTTCTCCTCACAAAGGTTATCTGCAAACCAACCCTAAAACATATGGGGAGAAGTATTTTTATATCAGAATATTTGTGCTTATGGTGGAGCACATTCAGTTAATATCACACCTACACACAGTAGGAAATTAGCCAGCACAAAAGCTGCAGTGTATGGAACTGTTCTACCTCTTCTGAGGGGAGACATTGTATTTTACAGCCCTCTTTACATCTGCTCTTTGCTCATCTGCTTCTGATAAGCTGGATAAAATGGGATTCTTTATTTAATTTCTTCCTGTTGAATGAAAGAAAATTAAAATTTCCACACCAAACCAGTGGGAGAGTATTTAAGGGGAACAAGAACAAAAGCAAGGAATTATAAATTAGAAAATTTGTCTTCTCTCCTAGTTTAATGATGCTCTTCGATCCTACCAAGAGTTGTAACACAGATGTTTTATTTTTTAGTGTTACCTTAGCTTACGTGCTGGAATAAATCACAATGTTGGAAGTATTTGCCAAACCATTAAAAGCTCTATCTTAGATGTGTCTGACAGAAGTTTAACAGCAAACAGATGTTCCCAGGACACTACTTCTTAAGAGCTGTCATCTATTTTTTAACTCAAAATAGTCTTTTCTTTATCATTGGGGTGTTTTTTTTACATTGCATGACCTTCCCTCAAAGATTTTGCTAAAATACTGCAAATGGCACACAAAGTTAAAGCAGAAATTTCCATGGGTGTTTTACTGCTCAGGTAAAAGAGATGCTGGGGACATCAGCAATGGGACAGTGGCACCAGGGTGCACAGCCCATCCCAGGCATTGCACTGTAGCTGATAGAATGACCCCAGAATGGGGTTTTTCAACTGTGCACAGAATGAGAACTCTTGCTGCTTATTTTTCTGCTGAAATACCCAGAATATTTTTATAGAAGGCATAAAAGTGCTCTCAAAGAGCTACAACCCAGGGCCTGATGTTTTGCCTACAGAATTAAGGGTGTTTTTTCTCATATTTATTCCACGCCTGTTTCCATCCCAGTAGTGATTTGCCCTGCTTGGCAAGCAGTGAGCTTACTGTAAATAAGGCATTTCCGTGATTTCCCAGAGGGAAACAGGCTACAGCACATGGCACACTCGGCTTTTTTAGTGCTGCAGGGAGACTGATCCAGAGCTTGCTGCAGAGCTGATCCCCACTCCTCATCTCCCTTTTTTTGACAGAAATAGGACCAGAGATTCACCCCACAGAGCCACTGCCTAAAAGGTGTCCTGTATTGTGGTGTGAATAGGAAGTTGTGCCTCTCCACATCCCCTTTCCCCTGTCTTCCCCAACACTCAGCTGTTCTTTCCCCTTGCTGTTGCAGGATGAACGAGGAGCAGATCGCCACGGTCTGTCTGTCCGTGCTGAGAGCCCTGTCCTACCTGCACAACCAGGGCGTCATCCACCGCGACATCAAGAGCGACTCCATCCTGCTCACCAGCGACGGCAGGGTGAGCACCCGGCCTTCCCAGCCCCAAGGGCTGCCAGGACAATACCTGTGCACAAAGTGGCACTGCCTGGAGAAAAAGAATCCAGGCAGGGGAAAGAATGGGGTGTGACCTGTGAATAATTTGAGAGCTGAATCTGAAAAACACAGGCCTGGTCTGGCCAGTGATTGACATCTGTGCTGCAGGCAGAGTCCTTGGGGAGGGATTGGAGCTGTCAGAAGGCAGTGGCAGAGGAAACCATGCAGCAAGGGTGATGATCAGGTGATGGGAGACCACCTTCTGGGCTGCACCACTCCTACTCTGATGCCTCTCAAAAAACACTTCCTTTTTACTATACTTAGTTCTGTACATGTGCTCTGCTTCTCCAAGCTGCTTAGGAGGCCAGCATCAATCTATGCAAATAGCAAATAATCTGCATTACTGCTGAAACCCTCCCCAGATGGTGAGAGTAGCTTTCACACTTCCAAGATGCTTGATGAAATCTGTCCCACGCTTCCATTTACTTGGATGAGATGCTGCTGCCTGTGACTTGCTGTGTCTTTGTGTTGTTAATGAGCAGAGGGAGAAGGGGACAAAATGCTGCACGTGACTTGCTCAGTAAACAAAATGTAGTTTGCAC
Source organism: Corvus cornix cornix (assembly GCF_000738735.6). NCBI lineage: Eukaryota > Metazoa > Chordata > Aves > Passeriformes > Corvidae > Corvus > Corvus cornix. Next base: position 5,491,264 of record NC_047056.1, on the reverse strand, counting down.
ATAAAAAAATAAGGGTTGCTCCACTGGTAGTACACACCTGTCTAAGGCAAGATGTGGAGGGTTGGACTGAGCTTCCAAACTCAAGAGCTTTGGTTTGGAAGCAGATCCAGACCTTCCCCTTCCAGAGGTAAAGCTCTTGGCTTCCCAGGCCTGGTCTGACTCTTGAGCCAAAGGCTTGTCTGTCTACTTTGATGCCCACTTCACCAAGGGAGAGGGAATTTCTTCCTGCAGCAGTCACAGGCTGCTCCTGTTAATCCTGTCAAGGAAAGAAAATCCCACGTGTGTAGGAGTTTCTCAGTTGTGATTTCAGTTCATGTTGCTGAAATAACATCTGATCTGCGCTCGGGATCTGCATACAGTGCCTCATTATACTCATTACTCCAGCCCTTATTATCTGCATTGCAGATTTCTTCATGGCTGTGTTGTGCAATTATCTTTTTTTAGAAAATCGTCGTCTTTTATGTACTCGAATGAGCAATAGATATGCAAAACCTCTTGTGCTCCCACAAAAGAAGACTGGGCTCTGCTTCCAAAATATGCATTATTTCTTCCATTCCTCATCGTGTAAACTGAAAAATACATTTAGCAGGGAGAACTTGGCTATTATTGGCATTGTTTTAGAAGTACCAACAATCATTTCATAATTCTGTTAAAAATAATACCCATAACTTTTAAAAAAGTAATGTCTGTGCTGAATCCAAAAGAAAATAAGTGAGTGCTGACAGTGAGTCTACACAATGCAGGGATTTATGCAGCTTCCCACTCCACTTGTCTTGTTTGGGCTCACTTTGTATCCCCAGGCACTGATGGGATACACAGCCTGTGGACCTTGGGCATGGGTAACCACTGAACTGTGCAGTGATGGGGGTTAGGAAAATGTCCAGGAAAATCCCTTTGGTAGTTTCCAGGCCTCTAAGTAAGTACTCAGAGGGTTAAAAAAAATAGTTTAGCCTTAAGAAAACAAGCTGTTTCTGGAAGTGGGTGATGTCACCAATCCTCAGACCAGCTTGTTGTGGTTGGAGGTTGGAGGAATTTTCACCTTGGCATTGTACAGCGACAGGGAGGGGGAGGTGATAATTTTCCATAATTTTTGTTGTTAAAAAAAACTGTCATAAAAGTGTGAGCCAGGCACATGATGCAGCAAGAGCTGCTCTCTGGAGTGCTTGTGTATCCCATTACTTCTATTTCAGGTCACTGCCACAGCTACTCAAGGACAGTACTAATTCCTGAGTTCCCAAGCAAAGGGAACAGGTTAAGTCTTTTGCAAGGAGTCTTGTACCCTTCCCTGCCTTCTCCACCTTAGCTCTCCTGCTACACAGAGATGGCAGCTTCTTCAGTGATAGTCCACAGTGTGAGGTCCTGGGCTTGACAAACCATTGGAAGAGGTTTTATTTTCTGTGGGTGGTAAAAGGGAATGGGGGTGAATGCCACTTGTTTCCCACATTTTCTGGCAAACTCAGAGATTGTACAAACAAGGAGTGGGAGGGGTAATACACCTATTCACTTGGAATATGTGTATTACTGGATATCACATGTTGAACTACAAACATGGGGGTTCTATTTGGAATATTTTGTTTTCCTTCCATTTTTAAGTGTTACAAGCCATTTATCACCTCTGCATCCCTTGCTGGTGGAGAGGCAATGGGCTGTGACAGATGATACCAGGAATGAGCAGCTCTGCCACTCTCCTACATCTCCCCTTGCCTTCATTTTAATGAGCTGCATGTTCCCCAGGCTGTGCTCCCATCTCCAGACATTCCTTCAGAGCTGGGCTGCTGTCCTGTCCCAGGAAAACGCTGCAGCTCCAGCCCTGTCCCTCCAGCTGCAGCTTGAGGTGTGTCTTGGCAGAGTTTGCCTTGTTATTCAGGAGGGGCTTTTACTTCTTCTTTGCAGATAAAATTGTCCGACTTTGGGTTCTGCGCCCAAGTGTCAAAGGAGGTCCCCAGGAGGAAGTCCCTGGTTGGGACACCCTATTGGATGGCACCGGAGGTGATATCCCGCCTGCCCTATGGCACCGAGGTGAGCACAGCGGGCACTGCCAGAGGGGATATCCCAACTCCCTATGGCACCGAGGTGAGCACAGCGGGCACTGCCAGAGGGGATATCCCGCCTGCCCTATGGCACCGAGGTGAGCACAGCGGGCACTGCCAGAGGGGATATCCCAACTCCCTATGGCACCGAGGTGAGCACAGCGGGCACTGCCAGAGGGGATATCCCAACTCCCTATGGCACCGAGGTGAGCACAGCGGGCACTGCCAGAGGGGATATCCCAACTCCCTATGGCACCGAGGTACCGAGGTGAGCGCAGCGGGCACTGCCAGAGGGGCTATCCCAACTCCCTATGGCACCGAGGTGAGCACAGCGGGCACTGCCAGAGGTGATATCCCCCGCCTGCCCTATGGCACCGAGGTGAGCACAGCGGGCACTGCCAGAGGGGATATCCCAACTCCCTGTGGCACCGAGGTGAGCACAGCGGGCACTGCCAGAGGGGATATCCCAGCCCCATGGAGCTCTGTCAGAGCTGTGCAGTTCGGAAGCACTTACACAGGTATGCTAAATAGCAGCAATTACGTTTGCCCCCGAGTGCTACATCTCGCCTGGTTTGAAAGTTATTTCCCCAAGATGAAGTCATTTAGCAACTCCATTTAGTGCTCTGAGCAGTGTAATGCCTTTACATACTTCGGTTTGGGGTGCTGCAGTAAAGGAAACTGGCCTCATTTGCGCATTGTGAGAGGCCCTGTGCTGCTCTTTAATATCAAGCCTGCAGGCTGGAGCTGGTCACAGGTGTGCACACCTGCATGTGCCAAACCAGCAGCCTCCTCACACGCCCTCCCTGCACAGCCCGGTCACATCAGCATTTGCATAGAGCCAGTCTGCTTTCATCCAGCTAAAGCCTGCCATTCCCTTCCTCTGCAGCAGTGCCAGCAGAATCACAGGTCCTGTAGGGTCCCAAACCCCAGGGCCAGCTGGGTGGGTTGCATTGCCACCCTCTCTGGTAGGATTGGTCTCCGCATGGGCTCATTCCTTGCAGTCATGGCTGTCATTAGCTGAGAGACAGGGGTAGGAAAACCGCTTCTGTGGGAGCTATTTCAAGCGCTGCCAAATGTTCTGAGAAAGGCAAAGTGCACATTTTTACTGGAAGCCTTCAGAGGAGTCCAGCAAGGTGTGGCCACCCGGCAGCTCTGCAGTGCCATACCCCATCCTTTAGGCTGCTGTGAGTCACGACACTCCTGCCCTGCAAAGCCTGGGAAGAGCAATCCCCTGTGCCGCGCTCAGCCGTGACAGTGACTCACAGCGGGGACACGGCTGCCTTTGCTCCTCTGTGTGGGGACAGAGCTGCTGCCTGAGAGTGCTGAGAGGAACAGCTGCAGAGCTCGACCCTGCCAGGCAGACAGAGCCAGGAACACGGATATGTTTCCACACGGGTACGCATATCCATACCTATATAGAGTGTAGGTATATAGAAATACAGATACACACAGGGAAGGGGAGATGAGCTGAGCCAGGAGCTGCTCCATCCTCATGCTGCTCTGGCACGGCACAGCAAGAGCACCCTGCAGGCACTGCTCTGCACACTGCTCTGTGCTGTTGTAGGAGACATTCCAGGAATAATAGCATCAACTATTATTAGCCCATTAATAGCTCTGGGAGGATTAGGAAGTGGTTGAACTTAGGGCTACATTAAGTTTCCCCACCAGAAGGGAAAGAAAAAAAGGATTTAAAGCTAAAGGATAGTGTTGGCAAAAGAGCAAAAGCAGAATGAAGTGGCCCTGGCTGTATTTGGGCTGGCAAATGACAGGAATTACAGAGGATTGGGATTCTGGAGCAGCTCTGCAGCAGGCCAGAACTAAGAAAAAAAGTTGGGTTTTTTTGTTTTTTTTTTTTTGGAGCTGGAGCTGAATCACTTTCCAGAGTTCTTATATATTGTGTTACCTGTGCTGGCTGTAAACAGGCCTGGGTGTAGTGAGTGATTGCATTTGCCTTGGGGTCTTGAACGGAGTTCCTGTAGTCTTTAAGCTTCAGGGGAATAAAGTGATTTCACAGCTCTCCAGCAGCTGCAGAGCCAGCCTGGGGTTGGTGTTCAGTGGGTGCAAATCAGTGCAACTGGAATGCAGGGCAGCAGGACACAGCCTCTCCAAGGCACAGAGCTTCCAGTGGCCAGCACCTAAACCAGCTACAGACCCAGGTTTATAAATCCCTGCTAATCTATTTTGTCGAGGCACTCAGTGCTCCAAAGGAAAATCATGGTTGGCTGGTTAAAAAAGAAAGATGGATGGTGCTGGCTCTGCAGTCTGCTGGCTTAGACTGGCAGCAGACAGCAGCATGAGCTGGCTCCGGGGTTTGCATGGTCCCATGTGCTGAGCCTGTTGGCCCCCCTGCTCTGCCAGCAGTGTTCATGGCCCCTGTGTGTGTTCCAGGTGGACATCTGGTCCCTGGGCATCATGGTGATCGAGATGATTGATGGGGAACCCCCCTACTTCAACGAGCCACCGCTGCAGGCCATGCGCCGCATCCGGGACAACCTCCCACCCCGCGTGAAGGACATGCACAAGGTCAGGCTTCCTGTGGGGATCAGGGGTTTGCACAGTCACGTCTTCAGGAACACTGCAGGCACACATCTGCATGCCCAAATGATAACTTAGATCTCTAAGGCCCCACCTTGAGCCGGGGATCCTACACAGGATTCCTGTGGAGAGGAAGTGAGGCCAAAGCCATTAGTCATGGCCTTGTTTCTGCCTGACTCTGGCTTTGCTTTTGCAGCCAGTGGTGGCAAAGGGAGCTAGGCAGAGCCTCATGCTCCCTGTGCTTCCCACCCTGCCCAGGGACCAGAGTACATCAGCTCATCGGCCCTGCTGCAGGTGGGTTGGTACATCCATGCCCTGTGCCAAAGCCTTTGGGCACCTCCCAGTTTGGGTGTTGTTTCCATCAGACCTGAGCCCTCAGCCTACCTTAATGCTTAATTGGGTACCCCAGTGGTACCCAAATACTTCAAACATTAGCAGCACATCAAAGACCCACAGCCCTTCAGCTCAGCACAGCTGTTGCCATAGGGAAGATCAGAGTGTCCCCTTGTCTTCCCAAGAAACCAGCATGCACAGAGCTAGCCTAGCTGGAACTGGGTGTTTCTGTCCACCCCTAATGCCAGTGTGGTGTTTCAGGTGTCCTCGGTCCTCCGGGGCTTCCTGGACTCGATGCTGGTGCGGGAGCCCTCGCAGAGAGCCACGGCACAGGAACTGCTGAGACACCCCTTTCTCAAACTGGCTGGGCCCCCCTCCTGCATTGTGCCCCTCATGAGGCAGCACAGGCATCGCTGAAGCTTTTTGGGAAGAGGTCAGTGCAGAGCCTGGCTCATGGCCATGTGGGAATGCCAGCAGTTGTGTGGGATCCGCAGGCAGGGAGGAGGAAAACCTTGTGAAGGAAACCAGCCCTGCGGAAATAACGTGGTGTTTAAAGAACCCCAAAGCCCAGGCAGTGCCCTCTGTGCTCCCTGTGTGCCAGGGACAGGGAGCAATCCCGGCCAGGCTCCCAGCACTGCTGTCTGCTGGGCCATCCAGGCAGAAGGCACCAAATGCCAACGTTGGAAAGGTAATTTTAGCAGAGGAGAGCACAGCCAGAGCGAAACACCAGAACTTTAGTGCAGGCTACAGCACTTCTGTTTTAGAAGAACACTTTTCTGACAAAACAAAGCACTTTTTATCTCAGTCAGAGCAGCGCAATGTATTTTGCAACAAGTTTGTAATTTTCTGTACAGTACGTTTTGATAACTTGCAGTACTTTGTCATGTAACTGTTGTGTTAGTTGAAGTAATAAGTGTAACTTAGCAAGAATTTGAGAAGATGAAGTTTCCTACTTTTTTAACCCTTTTGAAAACAGGAAAAAAAAAAAAAGAAACCACAACCACCTTTAGGAAGTTGTAAGGTTTTGCAGATTTCCCATGGGGTGAGGAGGGGGCTCATCCCGCCCTCACAGAAGCTGGAAGAGCAAAGGATCACTGATGCTGGTGGGAGCACCTGGTTTGGGGCACTGGGTGCCAGTGGCAGTCCCTGCTCTGCTGAGGGCCAGCTGTGGTCAGGGGCTCCCCTTTCCCCCCTTGGCCCAAGGGGCCTCCCAGGCCGGGGTGATCCCTCTTTTTTTCTGCCACCACACAGCCAGTTCTGCCACCACAGAAGCCTCCACTATTTCTGTCATGCTCTGGCAGTGGAGAGGGAGGGCAGGAGCCCTTCCTCCTATCCCAGCGGGATCCTGGAGTTCCAGCAGAGCCGGGGGATGGGAGGGGATGGGACGCGCTGCCAGGCGTTTGCCGTAGAGGAGAAGTCGTGCTGCTGTCTAGACCTTTCTGAATGTTGATGCAACAGTTGACTACTGCGGTACAATTTTGTGTTATTTGTTGGATGACTTTGCATGTTAACTGTAGGCCTAATAGATTTGCCTTTAAAATTTTTAGAAGTGCTTCATAATTATTTCAATGAGAAATTAATTTTATTTATTAAATGATTAGTTGTTCTTAATTCTGTATAATACAAAAGCCATGTTTTTCAAGTTTGTTTTTTTTTTTCTTACTGACCTCATTTTATGGTATCTTTAAGAACCACAAAGCCAACTTTGTGAAAACACAGTTTCTTTCTTATTATGGAATTTCATAGTTAATAAATTGTTATTTATTGTAGTAAATTATAACCAAACATCTAAACCTGGCAGGAGCTGTTGCTTAAAGATCTTCCTCTGGAAGAAAAGAGTTGCCAATAGTAAAGAAGCTCCTTTAGTTCTGCCCTTAACTTAAAGAGTATTTGGAGGGAGAGAAGAAATTTTAAAAAGAGAGAAAAAAGGAGATGAAGATGAGCTGGAACATGGAATAGATGTTCTTACATCTGTGTCTTATCCCCACTGCTCTCTCTTCCCAACCCTGTTTGCACATTCTAAGAAGACACTGAAGAAAATGTGTTTGGCTCCCGCCGCCCCACAGCTCCCGGAGCCCACCCGGCCGGGAGCAGCACCCACAGCCTCCCAGGGCTCTCTTTTGTAGTCTTGACAACTCAGGAAACCAGGCTGCACCAGTCCAGGCAATGGCATATGGCACAACTTAATACTAGCCACAAAATTAACTTTTTTAACCATCTTTGAATAAAAAAATGGGGTTGGTGGGGGGTTTTTCTTCAATATTCAGCACATTTTAGGCTGTACAAGTGAAGAATTTTCTGCAACTTTCTTATCATTAGATACTTTAAACAGTGTTCATTGAGTTTACTGAGAGTTTTGTCGATTTTGAAGGGGGTTTTTTGTGAACACCAGCTACTGGTGAGACAAATGCACATGCAAGTTAAATAAATTAATTAATAAACACTTTAAGTTTCAGTGTGGGTTTTTTTTACCATGCCTTTTTTCTAGTTTATAGATTTGACTCAGTCCCACAGTATTGGACCAAGCAGATAACAAGGAAAAAAAGTGTGTTCTTATATATCTATATGATACACATACATATATAAATAAATAGATACATGTATATAAACAGTGATTTATAGAGCTGCCTCAAGTGATTTCTAAGTGTCAGTGCATTTCCACCTTCCTTTCTCTGCCCCTTAAATAATCCCTTTCTTTTTTTGCCTTACACATCCCTAATTTTTAGCTCACAGCTGTTGATCTCTCACACCTACTGAGAGCAATTCCTCCCCGTTCCCCCAGTAGCATCAGTCAGCTGATGAATCTACAATGTTATTTGTAAGACTTGAAGATAGCAAATGAGGATTTATATTACTTTTGGGTGCTGACGTCAGTAAATACTTCAAAATACATTGAAAAAATGTAATGCCATCACCTAAAAACAAACAAACAAACAAACAAGGCATGTTAAGAGCATCCAATCACTCAGAAGCTGAGGCTGTGCTCCAGGTATGGTGGGATATTCCAATGAAATATTCCCACCTGTCACTAAGGAATGATGGCTTTTTCTGAGCTCACAGCTCTAAAACTATTCCCAAATACTCATAGTAGCAGAGGCCAGGACATTTACTGACTATGTCAGCCCCCTCCTCAGCAATACATCAGTAAATTATAATTAAAGTTCTAATCACAAGTACTCTGTAAGTCATTAGCAGCTGCTTTAGTAAGTGCTTAATTATTACAGGTTCTTACAGAGCTCAGTAGGGTGATAAGGTGTATTTATCCACCTTCTACTGCTGTGTTCATAAACATCTATAAAGCAAAGCTTTCAATTTGCAACTCACCCATAAAAAGCCATCAATGAATGAGAGCTAAATACAAAATTAAATCACAATAAAGTGCTGCCGTCCTCAAGATGCTGCTGCAGCTTGACAGGCAGGAGGGAAGCTGGACATAATCTCTCTCATAAATAATTTTTCATAAATAGACTTGAAAAGCTTAAAGCAATGGAAAAATCAGGTCAATTTCAGTAAGTTTTGGCAAAAGGATGGAAAGAATTAAAAGACTTAAAGGGTTTTCACCCAAAACCGGAAATAACTTTTTTTTTTTTTTCAACCAAGATACATCAGTTTGGGACACGAACTCACCGACCTGAAATTATTGTTTCTTTTTCCTTTCTTCCCCAAAAAGGAAAAACATTTCAGTCCAACAAGAAACCAATATTTTCTGTCAGTTCAGAAAATCAAGAAATTAATTATTTTATTCCTGGAACTCCAGTCCCTAGTAGCTTACAGACACACTTGCCCCCTGAAGGTGATGCCAGGTGCTTCCTAAGGGAAACCCTCATCTGACATGAAAACCAGCAAATGTCCTTCAAGTTTGTGGGCACAGGACCTGCATCAGCTTCTGGGGGCGGGGGGGTTGTCCCCGTCCGCTGGCCACCACCTCAGTGCTCTGGCCAGTGCACAGGCACCAGGATCAGGCAAGGACAGTCTCTGTGAGTGCCCTGACAGGGTCAGTGCAGGGTGAATTAAAAACAGTTCACAGAGTCCACCATAAACGAGCCTTTTCTCCATCTTAAATCCACAAAGCTGTTTGGGAGCATCTCCCTGTTACACCAGGCAGGTCTTGCTCACGGGTGCAACAGAAGAAGCAACGCCAAGGGACTGAGACCCACCAGCAGCTTTACCTGGACAAGGTACAGCCACCTCCCAGAGCAGCCTGGGAATGGTGTCCAGGCAGCAGCTCTGTCCCTGGCTACTGCCCATCCTGCACTAATACTCAGCAGCTCAGCCAAGCCCCAGGTTCTGCTGCCTTTTACAGCTCCATGTGAACCCCCTGAACATGCCCCTCTTCCAAGGGAGGAAGCCAGCCAGGTGGGAATATCCTCTTAGGGACCAGGATGGCTCCAGTTGGGTGCAATTTCTCCCATCATTTCCACAGCCACCTTGCCAGAATGTCCTATCCAGGAGACAAATGACAGTGGAGGGGCTCCTCTGGCATCTGCAGCTCAGCTGTCGGCTTCCTTTCTTTATTTAATCATTCTTTGGGATGTCACAGTAGCAGATGTGCCAGGCTGATGGGAGCTGGCCGGGAGAGCCCTCCTGGCCCCTGGGCAGACACGGGTGAGGCAGGACAAAGCTCCTCTCTATTAAGGATGAACCTTTAATCCTTTTATTCACCCTCCTGATACCTCTGGCTTTTTCTAACTGCCTCTAAAAGAACCTTTCTATTTCTTTGTTAATTATCAGCTCATTGTACACAGTGGCACTTGGTCAGCCTAAAGCTCACCTAAGACCCTTTCTCTGGAGTTTTAAAGGAAAAGGGCAAAGCCACAATCATCATTAGTGCCATAATTTTGCTTCTTGCATCCAAATGAGGAAACAGCTGAGCATAACATTGAAATGAGACCAGAAATAAGACAGGACTGAAGGAAGGCTTGTGTTGCATCCACCTTCATCAAAAAAACCCATACAGTTTGGAGGAAACTACAGCATTAAAAAACATTTAAGTAAGTTACTTCTCTTGCCTTTTCCCAACATTGAAATTACTATTTTTCTTTGCTTGAGTTTTAAGCTGAAAGAAAACAGTCAAGCCTCTGTTTGAATTAAATCAGTTTAAGAGCAAGGAAGTATTTTCCATACCCTAAATTAAGACAAGGCCTGGACTAAATCCTGCTGAGGTAACACCAGAGCCAAGGGGAGTCAAAGGATTCAGTGGGAACTGGACGGTACCAGAATAAAACACATCACTGCCCACACAACACACGGGAAAAGCAACCAAGAGATAGAAGAATATTAGAAACAACCAACAAATCACAGAATACTGAACCACCACGTCTTCACCAAGCCATTTGCAGCAAAACCACTGCTGGAATAAATCCTACATGTAACATCCACTCAGATGATGTATTTGTGCTCCAATTCCATTTGGTACCATGGAGTGAGTGCAAAGCATTACATCATTTCAAAATAAGAAGGCAAATCAAGTATTATATATATATACACATGTTTTAATTAATTTTAAAAATCACCTACATTTAAGGATAGATTTCAAGGGTTCCCTAGTATTTTTCTGTTACATTAGATTAAACCTGAATAATCTGCATAGTAACTTTAACATTACTGTTTTCTTTTTCTCTTTTTTTTTTTTTGTTTTGTTTTGAAAATTATCAGTTGCAGGTAGCAATGTAACATCTCAACCACAATCACAATACGTGCAGGATGCCCAGCCAGAAGCATTTCTCAGTTGACTTGCAGTAGCACGGCACTTTATAACTTGTGTATCAATACTTTTTTTTTCTTTTTTTTTTCTTTTTTAAGTTTAGTTCAGATGTGGCTCAAGAAGCAAAAACAAACTTTCTTCACTCAGTCTCAAGTGTGTGGGGTCAGCTCCACAGCTGTGATCTGCTCCATTGGAGTTTCTGACCTTGAATTTCTATTTTTTTTTTTCAAAGCACACCTGCATTTGCCTCCATGTTTTCCTAACATGAGTGCAAACTTAAGGATGTGATTTGAGTCCCTTCATTAGAGGGCCTGAATGAACCCTGTGCAATGGCTCTGTCTCCCAGCCCTGCTTCCTGCATGGACAGGAACGTGGAGGGCTGAATGCTCCAAAGGTGATGCAGGGGGAGGTAAGAATCTCTTGAGACGGGAAAAAGGGAAAAAATAAATAAAAAAGCTAATTCTGTTCCCAGTGTGAAACTCTGACATGTGAAGCATTTCTGTTTCCAGATGATCAGCCCAGCTGCTTAAGAAGGTATTCAAACCACCTACAGACACCGAGTCTCCTTACAGAGTCTGTTAAAGCCAAGCCTCAGCTTGAGTGTCTCCATGAAATACTCAGGATTAGGTGCTGTGAATACCATCTCTTGCCCCTCCAGAACCTTTCCTCGCCCACAGAAAAAAAGTGCTTTTTCTACCTGATAAACACTCGGGTTGCTTGGTCCTGCTCCCTATCCCATGTGTTTGTACTGAGATCTGTCCCGAGGGATCTGCACCTGGCTGGCTGTCAGCTTGTGGTGGATGTGGTAAATGCCGAGAGTGACCACGATAACCAGCCCCAGGATCAGTCCCAGGATCAAGGGCAGGGTTTCTTCCAGCTGCTCCCTCTGGTCCACTGGGCACTTGTGTTCTGCAGAGAAAGAAAGAGGGGAAAGAGGGACGTGACTGAGACGCTGCCAGCCTGAGCTGCTGCCGTGGTGGCTCCCCAGACACGGCTCCACGCAGGACGGAGCGGCAGCAGCCGCCAGCGGAGCCCTGGGGAGAAAATCAATTGCTTTGGAGCAAGTGGAATCAGTCACAACGCAGGGATGCAGGGAGAGGCAACATCCATCAAACCAGCCCACGCACTGGAAAAACACTTTCATGCCCATAAGCTCAGCCCTCTCTGCCACACATCAATGGCCTTGTTGGGAATGGGGCGGCCAAAACCTGGGTTTCCTGACTGACTGAAGGGCTGCTTTGTTGATTCAGTTATAGAGCCTGTAGAGGCCTCAGCATCAGTAAGTCTTTAATTCTGCACCAGAGTCACCCAGCACATCATTCAGAGATTTCCCCTCTATCTGCAATTTGGCAGAGGTCCAACAGCATCACTCCCCCCTCTCTGTGAGCTCCCCACAAACACAGCCCTGGCAAAGCACAGGGTCACACAGCACCCCAGCAGCCCACATGGTCCATCAAGTACAGCAAAGGAGGAGCAGAAGCAACATGAGCTGTGCCAGTGTTTTTCTCTCTGGCTGATGAGTCTGCCTTAGCCTAATAAACCGCTGGAAAATAGCGATACAATGGGAAAACACTTTTCTATTGAGCTTGGAAAGACCACTAAGGTCATGAAATGTGTTACACTGGTAATCCTGGCTCAGCTCTCTTACACTTCCCAGAGTCTACTGCAGGCCTGAGTGACAGGATCATGATGTACTTTTTTCTCCACAGGATTGTTGCTTCTCCATGCTGATGGACAGGCAGAGCCCATGCTGCTGAGATGGGGCTGCCAGGCTAAAAAGAAGAAAAATGCCTATTCTGGAGAAAAAATAAAAGGTTACATGATACAGGAAGAACAATTCTCTGGCTCATGTTCTTCATTGCACTAGAAATGTGCTGAAAACAATGACAAGTTTAAGGAAAAAAAACCCATGGAAAATAGAAAGGCTGTGTATTAGGTGAGTGAACACAAAGAGCACCATGAATTCCCCCCCTTGGTAAAGACTGTCCAGATGGGTTCCCTGGGCAGCTGATTGCAGAGATCTGCAATAATCACGAAGAGCAAATGCTCCACAAATCTAACAGCATGTGGCAAAGAGCAGGAAAAACCCAGAGACCCCCAGGCCCAGGCAGGAGGTGACAGCAGGGACACTTCTCCAGTGGTGCCAGCACCTCCAGGAGCTTCACTGCGTCCTGGAGTACAGCCTCCTCCCAGCACCAGGCTCACAGCGATGCCATAAGGAAACATTTCAAGCTGTAAATGAGGTGAAACAAAAAAAAGCAAAAGTAAATGTAGTCTAACACAAAAGAATGTCCTTTTCAGTTCCAGTTGCTCACTGTTTCACCAGAGGAGTGATTAATCACCAGGACTGTGGTACAGGCGATTCAGCAATTGCTGCAATGCAGGGGTTTTGTTTGTTTGTAGTAAGGAGAATGGGGGGGAAAAATCCTGATTATTATTTAGCTCCCAAAATTGGGTTTCTAGTGCTCTGTGGAATGGTTCCCAGTTAAGGATATGAAGGCCTGAGCAGCTCATAGGGACACAGCCCAGGCTGAGCTGACTGCAGGAAAAGCCACGCACAGGGCAGTGCTGTGGGGCCAGGGCTGCTCTGACCCCACTCCCCACTGGTACAAAGCAGCACCCTTCCCACGGGAAGGATCCATGCTCCAGGAGCTCCTGTGCACCCTCCCACATGGCCACAGACAGTGTGCTGAGGTGCCAATGAGCAGATCACAGTGGCCGGACACAGATTTTTGCTTTGGAAGTGGCTTAGCTTAAACCCTATAGAAGATGGAAAGAAACTGCTAGAAACCCAACTGAGAGGATTCCCCTGTGCTCAAACACACCAGGTTTGCCCGTGCACCTTTCCCTAAACAGGAATGATCCAGCGTTTGCAGGAGAACGGGCTGGACGTGGGGGGCTGCAGCCAGTGGAGAAGGCAAAGCTAAAAGCACCAGTGCAGAGAACAGACCCAGCTCTGAAGCCCCACTTGTAACATTTGAATTGCACCAGCTTTTGCCAAAGCAAACCAGCTGCAGGGCACAAAACACACCAGAGGATGTGGCCGGAGCTCCGGGGTCCACAGAAAGCCACGGCTGTGTTTAAGTGTCTGTGTCATGACTCAAAAAGGTGTCAATTCTTGCAAGCAGCCAAAGAAGAGAGTTCTTTTTCCTGACACTTTTTAAAAGAGGATTAAAATAAAATTAAAAAATAAATAAAGCCAACAGGAAAGAAAAAGCCAAACAAATCTGTCAGTCTCCAGCAGCACAACCCCAAATCCAGCTGGACCTGCTGCACCTCCGCAGGCAGAGCAGCTGCCTCTGCCCTACCCACGCTTTCTCCTTGCTAGAAACATCCATTTTCTCCTTTTGGAGGAGACACCAAAGCCTGGGTTCTTTGGAGAATGTAGGGGGAATGGGAATGGGGTTGGGAGGACCCAGCACAAAAGCACTGGGAAGGGCTCAGCACAAACACATCTGCAGCAGAAGTGAGGCTCTCTGGGTGCTGACTGCTAGGAGGATGAATTTTCTATTTTAACATTAACATTAATATTAAACCACATAGTTTTATGACAAAAATATTTTCACATGGATAACAATGTACTTTAACATTTATACAGCATTTTTCACCCCAAGAATTCAAAGCAAAGGCACCGAGGTCCACAACACTGCAGGGAGGCAGGCAGGCAGCTGGTATCATTCCTGTCCATCAGCACAGGAAAAGGCAAAGGGGGAGCAGGAGGGGAGAAGGGTTTGCATAATGTCCATGGCAGACTAATTTGGACATTGAACCCCATCAAGTACGGGCAGGCTGATGCTTGACAAATGAAAGCATTGGGAACTGCTACGATTTCAAAATTAATGATCCTGCAGGAAAACAGCCCTCTCTCTCAAATTTTCCCCAGTATTTCACTCCAGGTCGCAGGCATCTCAGAATTTCCCAAATTGCTGGGATTTACCCTTAGTCCAGGGAAGCAAAAAGGTCCCTGATAAAAAGGGGAAAGTTCAGGTGATGCCGGGAGTTTTGCTGCATCCCAAACACGGCGGGGTCACCCCTTTGCCAGGGCGGTGTCACCCCCAGTCCCTGCCCCATGGAACCCCAACTGCCGACAGATACACAGGAGGTGTTTAGGTACATTCCTTACTGTTCCTTTGTGCTGTGCCTCCTCCCAGACTCGTGTACTGCCACGGTTTCTATGGTGAGTGCTCGTCCAATTCCAGTACCAGGCTGTGAAACCACCTAAGAGCTCATTTTCCTCTTCCAGAATCCTTCTGCAGAGCAAACACGGCAAAAAACCCAGCAAAAAGCAGTGTCCTCCCGCCGGCAAGAGCACGAGCCTGAGCATCAGCACAGCGATTGTCCAAAGGGGTGGAAAAACAGCTCAGCTGTGTCTGACATGACAAGATTTTTGAGATTTTGAGATTGGTGTTTATAAGTAAATAGCTTACCAAAAAAATTAAGAAAAGAAACATCAGGTGCTTTTTTAAAAGTGGCCACATAGTTTGGTTCAAAGGAATCTTGAGAAAATGTGGCCCTCAGCTGGGAGGTCTCAATTCACTCTGAGCCACCCCAGAGTCCCTAATTCTCAACTGTATCCCTTTGTATTTGTATTTTTCATCATATTGCTTTATATTCAGATATTTACCTATAAAATCAAAAGAGCTGACAGTTTCTCTGGAGTTCTTTTGTCAGTTTAAATCATCTCACACGCTCTTGAACCAGCTCTCATTTTACTCATCTTCTAAGCTGAAAAATATACACACAATTTCCCTATTAAAAAAATTTGTGATCTCTGAATGAAAAAATTTTCTGTTGCTTCTGTATTGAAAAATAAAATTGCAAATATATATATATGGATTTGTGAAGGTTGAAAGCAGTGTCTTAAAAAAAAATAAAATACTCTAGCACATGAGTTTAAGCATTCAAAAAACCCAAAAACAATCCAATCGCTCCCTACAAGCTTTTTAACCTATCCCTGCCAGGACAGTGTCAGGACTAATGAAAAAACCTTTTCCCCATTTCTTTGTGGAAAAAGGGCCTCGATCCTCCTGCGTCTCAGCGATTCTTCTGCTCTAGCAGGTCTCTTTCTCTACTCTAAAATATTTTAAAATGTTCTGCAGCTTGTTCATAATTAATAGGAATTTTACCTAATAGGAAATTAATGAACCAAAAAGGAGAAGGCTAATTACTATAATTTAAGATTGGCAGTGATTCTCAGACCCCACAAAGGATCCCGTTTTGCCATGTGTGTGCCAAGGACGAGCTCGGCTGGTGGGGACATGCCGCTGGGAGAGCGGCAGAGCCCTGGATAGAGCTCCATTGATAAATCACCTCCCAGGATTTCTGACCACCCTCTCCAGGTGCTCTCTGCTGCTTAACTTCCAGTGGAATTCAACAAAAAGGAGTGTAATTGAATACTTAGAGCAACAACAACAAAAAACCCCATTGAGCTTAACAAAGAGAGAAGCCATGCTGTCCTCTGGAGGAGGAATTCCCTCCATGTGTTTAAAAACTGCTAAACCAACATCAACTCTTTGTGTCCTAGAGAAAAAAAACCACCCAACTACAGCAACAAAAAGAAAACAAAATAGAAACAAATTTACTGCCTGACAGAAATGAGCATATCATGAAAACAGCAGGTAGATTCCTTTGACAATGAGCTCTGAGTTTGGTTGTTTTAACTGGGAGCTCTCAGACTTCACAAATTTGGTATCACAGAGACACAGACTTGCATATTTTAAACATGCTGTTCTCAGCCTCTAAGCTCTGCCCACCCAAACCCTGAGTGCAGGAATCCTGGATCCACAGGAGAAAGGAGAGGGTAAACATACGCCAACAAAAAAAATTAACCAAACTATTAGGATCTACTTTTTTCTCCCTGTAAATCTACGAAAAAATGTGGTACTACTTTGATACAAAAAAACTCTGCCCACAGAGAAAACCTACTCAGTGTTACACTGGCCTTGCCATGAGTAATTCAACCACGCAGAGCTCTTCCAGAACCAGCACATGCAACAGCATGAATTTACTACATCAGTCAGAGGATGCGAGTCGTGAGTGCAACCACTCAGCTCTGCAGTCACTGCTGGCTTTTATTGTGTTCCAAAATATTTCCCACATGCAAAATAATAAAGCTTCACAATTTTAATGCTAGCTTCAATACCACCATTTTCTAACTCATTATTAAAAGAGTTGGCTATTATACACTTTATTTGCACCTGGTTACAACAAAGGGCTTGACTAATTGTAGTGCTAAGGCAGCACTATGAGATGGGACTGGTCTCACCTAATCCAGATGAGCATGTTTACACTGCCTCATTCAACCTGATGGGAAAGCCAAGGGGGAGCCAGGGACAAGGAGCACCGTGGGTTCCCCAGGACGAAGGAAGCTAAAACTGCAGGAATCCTGTCCCACAGCAGCATAGCTGCTGACTCCAGTGCAACCCTTTGACACAAACAGCATGTTTCACCTAAGGTTTTCTTTTATCCACCACGGATGTTGGAGAATTCCAGAAAAGGAATGGCATCCCATGTTTTTGGTGCTCAAGTAGCCTCACTGAAGTCCCTGTTAAGCTTCCTTCACCCTCACAACGAGCGTTAATCAAACTGAAGCCAGGAACATGCACCCCCAGCGTCTTTTACCACTGCAGCCCCAAGCCTTCTTTCAGTGTGCAGCAGCCCTAAGAAGACCCTGGGGCTGTGCTGAAGCATTTTTGTGCTGCAGAGGAGACACCTCAGCCTTACAGGACTCCCCAGGGATGCTGCATTGGGGCTTGCTGGCAATCTGACTCTACAAGTCCTTACAGAAGCCAACATACATGCAATGAGATAGCCCGCGTTTTGGTAGCTGGGCTGAATTTGAAAAACCTTTTTGGGGACCACAGAGGCAAGGAATGGGCTGGAGGGACTGCAGGGAGCACTGGTAACAGGCTGGAATGAGGGGAAGGTTGCTCTGAAAAAGGTGGGACCCAAATTCCTTCAGTACATTGCAACATCCCCAAAGGCTGCAGCAGCATCAGCACCTCGGGAATGCAGTACATGCCTTTCCTGCTCCTTACCTTCACTGAAGACAAAATCCGCAGGGATGTCGAAGGGCTGGAGCCGCACTTCCGACAGCAGGAGCTGCACAGACTTCTGGTGGTCGCTGGAGACGAGGGAGATGGTCTGCTGCGCCTGGCACTCGTAGGACCGCCCAGCGGGGGTCACCAGGGCTGAGAGCCGGTGCGAGCTGGCCGTGTGCTTCCCGGCTGGCCAGGGGACACAGACAGGTCAGGCCCCGGCCCCAGGCACTGAGGGGCCTCCATGAACAGAGGCAATGAACCGAACGGTGTGGGTGACGCGGGCTGGGGTGCAATGCGGCAGCAGCCCAGCTGCTTCTGGAGTGTCCTCCCGGGGTGGGACCCTGCTTTTGGTGTGACACCCCACACAGCCAGGGCAGGTCCCACACCGGGATTGCCTCCTGCAAGCAGGAACACACGGCTGCAGCACACGGTCCTGCGGCACAAAGGGCAGAGCTGGCTCTGCTGCCACCAGCTCCGCTCCTGTCACAGCACCTGGAGTCCACAATGTCGGAGAAATGGTTCCCATTCATACAGACTCAGGGTTCAGCCTGGGACTGTGCTGATACTCCCTACATTTGGGAAACAACCATTTCTGCGGATGCACTTGGGCTCTCAGTCCAGGTGGGAAGGAGCAGTGCCATCGGGGACCACACCACAAAGCAAGACAGGCCATAAAACCTTTCCTGAAAATATAACATGACCATTTCACCCAAGTATAAATTACGAGAAAATATTTTCCCATCACACCAAGCTTGTTTTACAAGCAAAGGCCAAATGTGGCTGAGCCAGGTGGAATGAGGAATATCTTCCACCTCCCGCTCTTCTACAGCCCTTTGTTCCCCTCCAGCAGCACAAAAAGGCAATCAGTACCTCGCATTGGCAGGGGCTGATGAGGTACAGCCACCACTGTGTTTTGGGGACTCAAACAGTGGAAACACCAGTGGAAAAAACAGCCCCAAAACCAGTGTGTCTTATGGCAACAACCCTAAACACCCTATTCGCTAGAGTTGGAAAATCCTGAGGGAGAATGATTTGCAAACGACAGTATTTCATTTTTCAATTCAAGGCAACACATTTCTGAGCAGAAATGAAATAAAAACAAAATGAAAGCCAAAAGAATGGAAACCCAGAGAGAAAAGAGGAGGCTGCTGGTTGTGGAGGCGTATAGGGGTATGATACTGATGTCAATCTCAGTTATCTTGGGAAACTGCTGCTTTCCCACCTATTCAACCACCATCAGGATTAACCTTAAAACCAATCTCCCACAGGAAAGGAAACAAGCTTTTCCAGCCCAGGTGTCTCTCCCTGCCCCACCCCCTCAGGCCCTGGGTCCCACACGACAGCCCGGGCAGCGCAGCAAACGGGCAGAGCTAGGCTCTCCCTCCCACGGCAACCGCGGTGATTAAAACCAAGGAAAAAACAATGAAGAAAAAAAAAAAAATAATACGCGGTTTAAAGCCGGCAGCTGGTCCGGGCTTTGTCGGGTGTGTTTGTGGTTTCCTTTTTCCCCTAAGCTGAATTTAGCAAGTAGCCCGGGGGTGCTCCCCTCCCAGCCCAGCATCACGCTCGCTCGCCCTCCGGGATCTGCCTTATAAATCCCGACTTCGGGCGCTTACGACTGACAGCATCCTTGAAGTAGGTGCGCTCGGAGGTGTCGTAGGTGAACTGGATCCGGCTGAGCCTCCAGGACGCCTCCGGCCCCCGGGACGTGTTGTGCCCCTCCTGGCGAGGCAGAGCTAGTCAGGACCCCGCGAAGCCGCCGCGTCCCCGCCCCAGCTCCCGGCGTGCAGGGAGCCCATACCTTCAGGAAGGATAGTTTGAGGGTGTACGCTTGGTCCAGCCACGAGAGCTCCAGCTCCGACTCGTTCATGCCGCACTTGCCCTTCATCTCGGCACCCCGCGACAGCGGGATATCGGCTTGCTCCGTGATCAGCTGCAAGCAAGGAGCGGAGCTCAGTGAGGCGACCCCCGGGTCCCCCTGGGCGTCCCCGGGCCCCCCACTGCCCCGGCTGAAAATCCTCGGAGGGGATAAAGGACTTTCCAAAAGTATCTGCGGATGCGTGTGTGTGCCCCCCGGGCCGCCCTCGGCCCCCACTCACATCCACATAATTGCTGGCCCACACGTCATAGGGGACGATAAACTTGGCGGCGAATTCGGCCATGAGACACGTCGTCCGGTTTTCCCGCACCACGAAGATGTCCTTCTCGGGGTTAGGGGAGAGCCCGGAGAGGTTTTCAACTTCTTGCTCGGCGGCCAGGCGAGCCGCGGCATCTGCGGGCACAGCGGGACTAAGAGCCGGCAGCCCCGGGCCCGGCGCCCCGAGCCTGTGCCGCCCACCCTAACACCCCCCGCCACCCCCGAGCCCGCTGGAGTAAGCGACTCTACCGCGACGGGGCTTCCCTGTCGCGACAGAGGCAGGTGAAGGAGATGAGGCAGCCAGTGGCGGTGATGCGGGACCGGTGCCGTGACAGCGCCGAGTTTGTGTCAGCGCCAGCGGCTGCCTCGTCGCGACACGGCTCCGTGTCGCGACTCGCCACCCCAGGTACTCACGCAAGATGAAAAGCAGCCCTGGGAGGCGCCCCCCGGCCATCCTCCCTGCTCGGTCCCGGCGTGGCCGCGGCTGCTGCAGCTGTTCCTCCGAAAGGTCCGCTCCGGAGAAAAGAAAAAAAAAAAAAATTAAAATAAAAAGGATGAAAAAAAAGCCGCACACCTCGTTTCTCAGGAGCCGCACAGGCTGCAAAAGCACACTGCTGCGGAGTGGCGGGGAGGAGGGACGGGGAAAGTGTGTGGGTGTGCGAGGAGGAGGGGAGATGCCGGCGGAGCTGATGGAGCGCCCACGCCGAGGGACGGGGCGGGCGTACGCGTAGCCGGGCGGGGAGGCGGGAAGGAGGGATTCCCCCCCTCCGGCGCCCCGCCGCACCCGCGGAGGGGCTGCCGGGGATCCCCTGCGGGGACGTCGGGCCGCCCGTCGTGGCGCTGGAGCCCAGCGGGTCTCACGCCGAGCGCTCCCGCTCCCCCGGCAGGGTCGGCGCTGGGAGCGGGGCCGGGATCCCCTCGCCCCGGGGTCGCGCCGTCCATCGCTGCCGGAGAGGCCGGGGGGTGGAGGAGGGGATATCTATTCCAGCGCCGGCTGCTCACTGAGCGTCACTAATTTCGGTGAAGGCGAACAGCTGCTCCGCGTGTTAATTCAGGAAGAAATGTGCAGCTATTTTTGTGTGGCAAGGTCAGAAGCAAACCCGCCTCCTTCTGTGAACGGCCATCGACACACCTGAGCTCTAAGATGTCGTGACAAACCACAACACGCACCGTAACATAAAACCCAACAGGCCCAGCTGGGTGCATTAAAACAGAAACAACATCGGCCGTGCCTGTGCAGGGCGTTTTTGAGGGGAGACAGGCAGGAGGTCATACCTGGGGTGCGCTTCGGAGGTGGGACAGGTGCCAGCTGAGCCAGGGCACTCGGGGGTTTGTCCCTGCCCCTCGCAGGTGGGACAGGTGCCAGCTGAGCCAGGGCACTCGGGGGTTTGTTCCTAGCCGGGTCAAGGATGCGGGAGAGCGAGGCCCGGCGCTGAGCGGAGAGTGGGCTGCGAGGCGGGGTGAGAGCAGAGCGCACCCCTTCCCTGGGCAGGGAGGGCTGCCCGCCCCCTGCCCTGCCCGGGGGCCCTCAAGTCCCCGTCAGCCCAGCGCCTCCCTCGCTCTCAGCCCGGGGCAGGGGCGGCAGGCTGGCGGCAGCGGGGCTGCGGGAGGAGCGGGCGTTCCCAGCCCGGAGCGCCGGCTGCGCTGCCGCTCCCTGCCCGGCTGCGAGGTGGGAGCGCGGCCGACTCCTGCGCTGCTCCCTCACTCCGCCTGGTGCGACGTTGAAATATTTCTTCCCACCTCTCATCGGGACCTTTTCTTGGAGCTTTAACGCGCTGCCACTCTCGCCCCGGGACCAGGAGCACATCCAAATATTTGTGATTTACAGCGACACCAGTCCCAGGAGCAGCGGGGATGAGGAGCCCTACACTGAGGATGTTTTTTTGGTAAAAAGCCAAAGGGACAGCAGCGATCCGTGATGGCATTACGTGGATTCACTACCAGTTCACATTTCTAGTTCAGGAAAAGGCATCTAGAGGAAACGTCCAGGGTTTTGCAAAACAAGATACTGCAAGGTGAGTTTTGATTGTAGGCAGCTGCCCTTTCTCTGCCAGGGCACACAAGTGCAGAGAGGAGCTTTCTTGCTGGGAAATGGCTTTTTTAAATAATAAAAGCTGATACTGAAGGAACATACTGATTTTTGTAACTGTAATGTTGAAATTCCTTTCCTACTTTCTTTAACTATTAAATATATTCTGACCATTTCGTCTCTCTCCTGTTTCATGATAAAAAGCCATTCCTGCACACCCCCCAATAGAGTCAGATTGTGTCGGTTGTGATACAGGATTAACCTATGATAATAATTTCAGGGAACTATACAAAGGAAAAAACACCATCTTCTATAAAATATAACTTTGTAACAGGCTGTATTTCTGTGGTGATTTTTGTGCCTGGCTTTCTCAGGTCCTACACTGATGAGCTCAGTGTTTAACTACCCTTTATTTCCCCCTCTAGTCCACTATTTCATTGGAAATTTTGAGGCTTTTGGCTTTTTGAGGCTTCTAGGTGGATTCCAAGCCCTGAAATACACGATCCTGAGCAGCTGCCCATGCATCCAGCCTGTGCAAGAGGGTCTAGGGAGCAGCTCAGAGAGAGCAGCTGCACTGAAGACAGGGGAAAGGCTGACCCACAGCTCCACGGCACAGAACTGTGCTCCCCCAGCTGCACAGTACAACAACAAAGCCTTCAGCTCCAGTGACAATTGCCACTTCCAGCCTGCAGAGCCGCATTCATCCTGCTCTCTGTGGCACAAAAAGGGAAAGGGCCAAGATTTTCTAGCACGGAACAACCCCCAAAACACTGACAGAGCAGAAAGGTCTCACCTGAGGGAGCCAGTGCAGCATCAGCCACCCTGAAATGCTGTCACCAGGGACAGTTTATGGTCCCAGTCGAGACCACCTGGAAGCAGCCCTGCCATCTGCCCTTACCCCCAGCTCCGGAGACTGCCTGGGTATCTCTGAAGGCTGAACCCCCTTGCTACCCCCAATGACCAGACGTAACAACTCTTACCAGCCTCCTCGAAGGAGCACACAGCACGGTGACAGCCAGGACCACTGCTGGCACATCCAGCAGGAACGGGGCTTTCCAGCTGATTGTGTTTGCCTCTTGCAGCTGGTGTCACAGGCAGCCCCTGGGCGACAGCACCTGAAGTCTGCAAGGAGATCAGCCCCTGAAGGGTATTTTGGGTCTCTGGAGATACAGCTTAACTGCACTCAGGTGGTACAGGGGTTAAATATGCCCCCACCTGGAAACAGTCAAGTTAATGACCAACCCCCAAATTACTGGAAGTGAAAGAACAGCAGGCTGCCTGTTGAGGCCAGGGTGTCATGACCCTCCCCATCACAGCTAAGCTGAATTTATCTGACGAGGTTCAGAGGGGAAGAATCTGCCACTTCCCTCAATGAAATTTCACTGAAGTGAAATCCATCACCCTGGCAGGCAATGACATTTTAAACTGCTTTAACTCAGTATCAATGTTCAAATTGATTAGCCTATTTCATCTCAATGGAAATTCTCACCTCATTACATTAGCGGCCAAACTTCAAATAATTTTTGAATCAAATACTACTTAAACAGTATTTCAAAACACTTAACTGACAAAATTCATCACTTACTTTCAAATTACTGCCTGCATTTTATGCTAAATTGTCAGCGGATGAAATACATATCCATGTGGGGAGCTGAGCCTGGGAGCTGACGTTTCCTACTTGGCCATTTCACAGAAGCCCATTTTTCTCTCTGAATTGATGGATGAGCAGGGAGCACAGACTCAGACAGAGGCTCTGGACAGTATTTTCTAGCCTTCCAAAAACCTGTGTTTTCCCCTGAGGGCTGGAATGCTCACCAAGGAATTAAATAGGCAAGTTTCATCTCCCTCGGAGAGGGCCGTGGGCTGAACCCAAGCCCTGCATTCCCAGTGGTTTCTTTAACAGGTAGTGCAGGGTTTTCCAGCCATGCTCTAAGTGAGCCTAAGATGCTTCACCAGCCAGTTCCCTCCATACCTGGTCTGTCATTTGCTTCTCCTTGCAGGCTAGAAGCCACTGCAGTAGGCAACAGTATGAAATTCCAGCTCACAGCACTGTCTCCACCAGCTGTGTTTTAGAGGACATTTTTAATTGAAGGAAAAATCATAATAAAAGTCCTGTGCAGCATGCTCTGGAAACACTTTTGCTCCCAGCTCCATCCAGCACTTGAGCCAGGCTTAGAGAGCAGGGGGAGTTGCTCTCAGTACACAACTTGTCTTTTAAAACATTATGGATCATCAAGGACCAGGAGATGCCTCCATAGGCTGTGGCATCAGAATGGGAATTCTGAGTATGCACCACAAGTTTGAACCCTGCTTTAAACACCTAAAGAATCACTGACCTCTGTCTCATTGCTGCTAAACTGCACTCAGGTTGCTGCTTTTCCAGGTTGTGCTGCTACACTCCACTGGGGCAGTTCTCTTGCGCTGCATTGTGCTTCTATCACTTACATAAAATTAAAAAAAAAAAAAAAAAAAAAAAAAAAAAAAGACTCCTTTGACTAAATAAACTGTGATAGAAATATATTTACACTATGCGCATTTTTACAGGAAATACAACTTGCTAAAAATTTGCAATTAATAACGCCACCACCCTGCAATTCACTGCAGTCAGAACTAAAGGATTTGAATTTTTAAGGTTTTTATTAGAGAAGTTGAAAGTTTCATCTCAGGACTGACAATAACATAATTATCTCTCTTCATTTATTTTGTTTATAGGAATATGTAGAATTTGTTTGTACAAGCATATACAACAAAGTAATTGGTGCTTAGTACATTGAAATCAGGAATCTGATTTGTTCTAAACTACCAGTTTTCCATGCAGTCATCTTTGAATTGGCAGCATGGACAAATTTCAAGCCGAATGCTTACATGCATTGTTTGCAATATAACTACAGCAAGCTCTGGAAACATGCAAATTAACACATTAGCAAATTGGTTTTATATCTAATGGACATAAAAAGGTTATTCCTGATATGAAATTCTGAAAATCTGCATAAATACTTCTGTGTAAAATTAAATTAGTTATGTACTTCTCTTTTACTACAAGTATCAAGAATGCCCACGTAATTAATATACACACATATATATAGAGACCTTGTAATGCTAAAAGTCTTTGTAATTAATCAAACAATATTCTGTGCCATACATTTACTCAGTATTTACCAGCTAGTAGCATGACTGTGGTCATATAGTAGGCATTACAGCCTTAGTAGCATTTGTATCACATGCAAACATACTCTTAGCATTTCTGTTTACTAATTTTATCACGTGGCAACATGTATGTGATTTTCTACAATGTTGTGTTTCCCAAGTGTATAAATACTTTTTACATTTTCACAGTTACAAACTTTTTGCCAAAAGCCATTTAAACAATCTTTTAAGTTAAAATGAACTGTAGTATCCGGGATCTGCAGCAACAGGATCAAAATGCAATTTCTATACAAGCAATGTAGGATGTAAACTTTTCTTAAAGTGCCTAACACATAATTCCTTAGAGCACTGATCAGTTTTGGCACGAATACACTGTATTTCCCTCAGGTTATCCACTGCAGTAACTTCTACAGGATACTGGCTCCCCTCAGACATGATAGAGTTGATATGGCACTTGTGAAGGACATCATCAGGCTGCAGAAATACCCTGTCAAGTTACTGCTGCAGCTGATGAATTTAGTCGATGACTTTGCACACACTGTACTTTTGAATATACGCAGTTACCTTTAAACTGCCTGCTGTCTGCTGCCTGAAAAAAACCCCACTTGAAACACAGTTTAAAAATCACCCAAACTAAACGCCTTACTATCTTAACTATTACTTGGCATAAGGTCCAGTTCAGTGGGCTCAGGGACATCAGGTGCCGAGCATCTGACGAGGCGTGGCGTGGCGGTGTCTGGCAGCGTGGGGTTTCTGCACAGCAGATCACACATGAGAACACAAATGGGAAATTACACGACTTGAACTACAGTTTTTTTGCCATCTGAGATGATATTAAAGGTATCTTCTGTGTTTCAAGGCTCTGATTGTGTGGTTCTGACATAGGCAATGTGCCTGGTGAGATACAGAAAGGAAAACAGGAGGGGGTTTAAAAAACTCTTCATCTTTGGGTCAGGGTTTTTCTGAACAAAGGAAATTCTTATGGAAATCCAACAAAGGAAATTCAGTGCCCAGTGTTAAAAAAGAAACAATGCAAACCTTAAGACTTGGTGGTCCGTAGCTACACTTGATATTAAGAATAAAAAAATCCAAAACAAACCCCTGCCAAAACCAAATCAAAACAAAATCCCACTCTTCAACCTCAGCAATGTCATTTTGAATTTTGCTCTCATTTTAAGGATGCTGTGCTCTCCAACTTCAATTTGCTTGTTGAGGCTTTAAACCACTGTTGCTGGCCTGCGATCCATCTCTGCTTCCAGCTTCACCATCTGCTGCATCTCCTTTGCCTGCAATCCAAAATAACCGCATGAAGCGTTGCATGAGACCTTTTGTTCCCAATGACGCACGTTTCACATGAGAGCGTCTGAGTGAAACATGGGCAAAACACACTGAAGAGATAGGTAACAACATTATTTGGACACTCCTCGTCCCCCCACCCCATGTCACTCTTTTTTCAAAATCGGATGTAATCTTTGTATCTACAAATTCTTAGGAAATGTGTTTTTATTCTATTCTGGGAGCCATGGGTTGACTTTCTAAAGAAGTATGTGGTAAAATGCAGAAGCCCCAGTTTTGGGGAAGAAGCTAGGCAGATGCCAATTTACTGTTTCTCCAGATAGGAAATATCTGGGAATGTATTGTTACTGCTGTTGTGAGAATACTGCAATGTGTTAATGCCTGAAATTCATCTATAATCTGGACTTACTTCTTTCATAAAGACAAGGAATGACTAAAGTCCACCAGTATAACATCTTCCTTGCAGTAGGCAGGTTTTTTTAAGCAGTATTTTTAAAAAAACAGTATCTTTTTAAAAAGTAATTTTTGTCTGATCTGGAGATCCTTATGATTACAGAGCGAGTGTGTTTCACCTCAGGATTAGAATACTGCTATATGCTCCATGGAATCACACACTGTGAATGCACCTGAAACTGTATCCAAATGCATTATGCAAAATTCAGCAATGAATACATGCCAGACCTCACTATAAACTCTGCCTGCCTCGGGCTCTGCAGGCAGAGTTAAAGCTCTGCGTGTTAATGGTGACTGACCTGGGAATCCCCTCTCAGAGGGGAGGGCACTTTTTAAATTCCCTTCCTCTCTGATGCACACACAGCCACACTCTCTTCTCCTGTTAGCATGTTTTGGTGTGAAACTCCGCAGTTTAAAGCAACTGAGAGTCAGCATCTCCATTTTCCCCAAGGGCTCTCAATCTGGGAAGTTATTTAAATCGTTCCCCAAGGACCCTGAATAAATTGACCCAGAGGGCAATCTAACCATCTATACAAACTCAGGAGCATTAGGACAAGTTTCAGGAAGAGACAATCCAAGCTGCTATTTTCTTTGGTTTAACTGCTGTATATCCATCATGTAGGGAATAATGCTTCGGGGACTTGATTTATATTAACTATGTTCCCCCAGAAGTTGTAAGAGTTGCTTAGACAGGGAATTTTGCTATACAAGCTGCTACTTATGGAGTCACCTATTCTGGATGTGCAAACACATTTGCATCAGTGAAAATGGGCAGATGTAGGTTGAAAGTAAATGAGGGTGCACCTCTACTCCTTTTGCAAGATAAATGTGGATTTATGCAGATGTAACATACCTGCCTTCTTGAAAAATCTAGCCCTGCGCTTGCTTAATCATCCTCATCATCTTTTGGGGAAAAAAAGTAATTATGATAACAGCAAAGCAACCATCATAAATATGATTAAAAATTAATCAATGTTCTCCATTTAAATGACTTAAAAGCTTGAAAGTAATGAAGAAATAATTTTAACATGAAAATATGGAAACATAATAAATAAATCAATATGGACAACCTCTTCTGAAACGTTGGCTGGATTTTGCCTGTGTGTGAAATGAAACATCCAAATAAAACAAAACCCTGTGGTTGTTCCTTAGTGACTCACACATTTCACGTTTCAGGCTTGTGACTTGACTACAGGCACAGAGTCCTATAAATATTCTGTGTCCCAGTGTATTGTGTACAGAATTCTTTTAGAGAACCTGGCCTCAAAGACCACATTAGCACCTAGCAGAGGAGCAGGATCTTGCTTGTGCCGTTCTGAGGCTGGGTCAGACAGTGCATTCTGACATGAACGCACCAGCGCAACAGGACAAGCCTCTGGAACCTACAGTGGATCCATGGAGTCAGGGGCAGCCAAGGGACTCTGCTTTCAGGATGCTCTCCCGAGATCTCAGACAGGCTAGGAAACACACACAGTAAAAGAAAAAAAAAAAAAAATTTCCCTAGCCTAATGAGAGGTTTTTTTCATTATTAGTGTCAATAAATAAATGTTGTTACAGTGGGTGCTGTCAGTGGTGCAAGATGTTACCAATTCAAGGGAGTAATTCAGATCAGGCAGTGCTCTACAAGGGGATGTTCCAGCCCAGTGCAGCTCTTTCCCTTGGCAAGAAAGGGGTTAATACAGATTCCTTGGAGTAACGATTATTTAGGAAGCTACAGCAGCACAGCCACATCATAAAGTGTAATTGCCAGAGCTTGTAACGTGTTGCAATTTGAAGTGAATTTTAAGGTGCTCTTCCACAGACACTAGGTAGCTATTTCCAGCCATCTATTCTGTATTTCGCTATTCTCAGAGTGGAATTACTTATTTTATTACCATACTAAAATATGTGGATACCCTTTGTCTGACTATCAGCATTAGCAGTTAAACATGTGTGTTAACACTAAACTACTTTTTTTAGATCAATAGACACTCTCACAGACAGTTTGGAACCCTAACCAGATCTTCCAGTAACAGCAACTAATGTACAAGTTAATCTCTAAATATTTCCTCTGCACATTGCTGTTCATATTCATCTGAATTTCAGATGCTAAAGCACAAAATACTGTTAATATTGTGTCAGGCTCAAATATCTGTGTGCAAACAAGATTAACACTGTGCTCACTATGTCAATGGCACTTCCCAATGGTTGCATTTACAAGGAGGGCTCCAATGATAATGATTTAATTTAGAAGGAAAGCACACTGAAATAATAATTTGCTTATTATACGTCCATCCTACCTTGTGTTTGAGACACTGCATGACAGGATTTCAAAAGCTGTTTGTACAAAAATAAAAATGTCAAAATCGAGTAATACAACAAGAAGCAAATTAAATGAATGAAAACTGAAGTGAGATTGAAAAATTAATGCAAGGAAAACATACATAAAACAAAACAAATTTAAATTCATAACAGTTTGTACTGAAGGCTGTTTCCACACATAATTCTACTTTTCTCCATTGTATATTTGTATGAAAATTTTCTTGCCTTGTTCGATCAGGAAAAAAAAGCTTTTTGAAATTCTCATTAAACAAATACCACCTGGATGCAACTTTGATACATCAATGTATATACCAATGAAACCACAGCCAGCTGGGGGTTGCAATGGTGCACTTTTGGGGCTACAAGGAAATGGTCCAAACAGCACACATGGAAATACATGCTCTGATGGATCAAATTAGAGTGAGTTAAAAAGCTGTTAAGGACAACCCCTGTGGCGGAGGCCACCACATGCCCACACAGAAGTGATAACCAGCACATGGAGAAGCTTATTCCATTTAATATCTGATGATTTAAGCTGACTCAAATGACAAATGAGCAAACTCACGTAGGCTGTTGCCATCCCTCAGCTGCAGAGCTGTAAGCCCAAGTGAGGAAGCATCTAATTGCTCAAAGAGGTGACCCTTCAGTGACTCACACTTATCCCAGCTCCCTTATACAGAACGTGGTTATCACATTATGGTCAAAAGCACAACCAGAATCGTTCTCTCCTCTCTGCATGTTTTTAAAAAATGGATCCAAAGCTCTCTGAAGCCAATGGAAAGAAAGAACTAATAACACCATAGCTCTAGATCAAGCCCATCATTTTCTGTCAGCTATCACAGTGATGCTACAGATCTGCCATAACCTAATTTCCTCCCCCAGGTCCTGCCTCCCCCAGATCCTGCCTCCCTGCCTTTAGATGCTGCTCAGGAGCAGACTGACTGAGTGATTCATTCATGCTGGATGTTGGAGATGGCATCTACAGCAACCCTGTCAGGGATCAGAGTGGGACTTGTGGTTGTTTCCCAGGAGGTGGAGTGATCAGCAGAGCCGTGGTGGCTGGGGCTCGGTGGTAGCAGCCACCTGAGATCTTACAGAGCTGTCATCCCCTGGGAGTTACCCAGGCTGCAGCTTTGGGCCTGTAGGACTCTCTTCTGACAGTGGAAATACTTGATTTGCCTGTACTCTTCCCTTCCCTACCTGTTACAGTGGGGAAACTGCAACACGTGTATCAGACAACGAGGCCCGTGGAAAAGAAATATATATGGACAGATTCTTGATAGATGTTTCAGAGAGATGTTTATTTTCCAGCCACATGGCCGGGGCTCTGCCGAGGAGCTGCTCAATCACGGGACCCGAGGGTCCTTGCCTGCGCAGGGGAACACAAACCAACCAATGGGGAACGAGGCTGACCAGGGGCTCCTACCCCTCTGCAAGATGGCTTTAATTTGTATTATGGTGTCTTCCAGAGAGTTCAAGTTGTGAACATTTAACAAACAAAGAAGTGAGTATATAACCTGAGACAGTAATGGGTATTAAACAGAAAGTAGTGGCTATTAAATGCTCCCCTTCTCTCTCACCTCACTGAACTGCTGGGTATATTATATTCCCCTTGCAGTTTACATTTTTAAGTGCAGTACTGCAAGTCCATGCAATTATTCCAGCTCTTCTGGCTCAACCTTTCAGCAAGGGATCTGCTCAGAACAGAGTGTTGCTTCCACCAGAAATAAGATTATAATTTTCCTTTCCTTGCCAAGTAGTTTTTCAATTAAAAAAAAAAAAACGGCTTATAAACTAGCAGAAAATAATAAGATATTTTAATTAGGAAAGGGTGTACTAGTACAGATAAAACTCCCCATGCTACCGTACATCTTTAGAATTCAGTCCAAACTCAGTGTCTCTCAGAGTTCAGGGATGCTCTGGGTACGTTTCACCTCTAATTTTTCAATCAGTACTAGACATGTAAGTTCCAAAATGAAGGAAACTGATTTGCTTGAGTTACTTTTGGGGAGTAAGTAAAATGGATATGCTGGGTCCTTAATGACTGTCATATCCAGCTAACGAGTATCAGTGTGGCTAAACAGCTGAAAGGGCACTCTGGCTGAGCAGTTCAGCTCCCACAGGCTCAGCTGAAACAAATCTGGTGCTGTATCATCATTTAAGCCACCTCATCTCTTCATTTTGACTACCAAAGTAGGCAGTGATCATGAAAAGTCCCCATTTTGGTACAGACTTACATTCAGAAGGATTCTATTCAGTCTGACTCTGGTTACTGTTTTCTCTAGCTTGCTTTTCTCTTAAGCCTTTAAAACAAGATACCTGCTCATTCTGCTTCTCCAAGACTTCTAAATGCTCAAGTTGAACTTTTTTCAACTGATCCATTTCCTTTGACTGCTTCATTGCCAGCTGTAATTGAGAGAAAATAAGGGGGGGGGGGGGAGAGAATATAACACATTATTAACAAATAAAATAAAAACCTGCTTGGAAGATACACACATATATGGTGTCTTGCCCCATTTAGATGGCATGAAACATCAGAGGACACCTAGTATACCACCCAATCTTAAGAAAAGCTTAATACTAATTCTTTATTAATTGATATATACATATTGCACATAACACACAGACTTGGCAAACACACAGGAATGAACAGTAATTCTGTTAATTCAAAATAGCTTCATCTTGTACAGATGTCACATCTTTTATGCTACAAGTACGTAGAACAAAGCAAAGACAAAAATCTACTAGAGCTGGATTCTCACCACAGAGGAATGAAAAAGAATATGCAGAAACAGTGCTCAGTGACTTGTCAAAGTTATAGTTACCCTTTTTCTCTCTTCCAGGAACTTTTTTGTGTTGCTGCTGTTCAGTTCTCTGACTCGCCTGAAAAAATGCAAACGTTCTCCATGAAGACTCATTGGAAAAAAAGAAACCCAAAAGCTACAATAGAGAGAATCACAAACTCTCAAGGCGTCTTTTGTCTTCTGATTATCTGCACCAGGTGGGACTAATGGCAAATTGTACATTCCCCTGGCTACACAACTTTACACTTAGAGATTTCCAAGTAAATTAGCAGTATGACTGAAGACTTGACTGTTGTGAATGAAGTTTGCTTTCCTTACTCAAGAGTGGTGGTGAAAACGTCAAAAAATTTTGTTTCATTAATTTGTGCATCCCTTGCTGCACTCTGCTGTCAGTTTTGGAATACAAAAAGTGCTGTGTGTCTTAGGAGTGGTAATGGAAAAAAATAATCTGATGATCACAAGCAAAGTTACACATATCAATACTGCAAGCTTCTTAAAGCTGCTATTTAAGCAAAAATATAAATATACAATTAATAGTTACATAAAATAACTGAAGCATCTCTTCCTAAGATTTCTGCCATGAAAGAGAACAAAAACAGTTCAAAAAGTTGAATCAGCCTGCAAACCAGAACTGCTTTCGGATCTGGGAACAGATTTATCTTGGAGTCATTAGTGAGGTCTGACACAACAAAGCAAACAGTTACCAAGGGCTCTGACAACTCATCCTCCTGATGAGCTGGGAGTGTGCAGCACTCAAGGGACTTGGTTCAGCCGGAACAGGTTCAGGCTTTGGTATCAAAATAGCCCAGTGCCAAGGAAGGGATGTAAAAAGGGAAAGAATGAGCCAGATGGCAAGGCCAAAGTGAAGGGGAAACCCCAAAGGCTTATGAGACATCATCGTGTACATTCTGCTTTTACTCCCTTCTCAGTCAGGCCCTCATTTCACTGAAAAAGCAGGAAAGTATAATGCTTTTGAAGTACAATAATTTAAATGTAATAGTGTGATTAGACCTACTCTAGTTAGTCAAAGATGTTCTGGGCCTCAGAGTTATTAAAAGGATAACTATGAGAAAATCACCATTTTTTCCTAAAATTGTCATCTAAAAATATATCCAGCACAGTCATTAGACCTTGTTTCCATACATAAAAGCATGGTTTTAATAGAATTAACCCATTACTTCCCTTATCAGGAAATGATACTCACCTCTCTCTTTCAGCTTTGTTTTTGATAGATTTGTCCTGGCTTATGGCTTTGCTGTTCTCCATCGATATTTTAGCCTGGTTGGCACGCATCTCCTTGCTTTCCCTGGGCAAAACCAAACAAAGTCATTAATGCTTAAGATACAACAGTTGTGGAGGTTGGGTTCCTCTACACTGTGGTTACTTTTTTCCTTGACGAGTTAAGGAAGAGGAAAAAACAAACAACATGAAAATTCCCTTCCTTTGGGGGGAATTTACACAGCTTGAGCAGGCATCCAGAAATCTCCATTTATTCCAGGGAATATAATCTGAAAGACCCATTTAAAGCATTTTTACACTTTGAATATAGTAAAAGGGTATAAACCACTCTCTTTTCTCCCTATTATACACGTTGTCCTAATATGAGCTACTGTCAGATACTGAGAAAATGCAATTTATCTTTTAGAACTGCCTAAAAAATTTACAAATCCTGCACTCAGAAGGTGTCAGCAGTATCAACAGTAATAATATTTGCTAGTTGTGCTATGAGCTGACAGACTTCCTTTTAAATCTTCTACTTTGGGCCTGAGGAGAGCCCTTTGGGCCTGAAAAGAGTGATTTAGGCCATGGTCAGGCTGGTGTTTCATTTCTCCTTCTAGCTCAGTGAACCTTTTAGCCTTTTCTGTGAAATGAGAGAGCTTTTTAAATTTTTTTATTAAAGAAGTGTGATGCCTTTTTTGTTTTTTGCCTCCAAGAGTTCATAAGGCGAAGCATTTCCTGAACACAGAGTTAAAAGCAGTGGTATCACAGCAAAAATTAGTCTGGGTTCTAAAAAAATGATGTGTTGAGAGCACATTTCATTCCAACAGTTCTTTCTCCAAATAAAAGCTTTTATTTTCTATACTGAAATTGAAGTGATTTTCAGGCACACTGTCTTAAGAGGAGTGCTGAAATAATTTATTTTGATTACTGTGCTGAAGGATATGAAAAAAGTTGGTGGAGGTGTTCAAACTGACTTAGCCTGTTTGCATCAGATACAATTTTAGAGTGAAAGAAGTTAAGAGGATTAGAGGACTACTGTGCATCACTGATGATTTAGAAATGAGGCACTGGCCACGGAGGTGGCTGAAAGGGCCAACAAATCACATTGTCTCCAGGAAAAACACTCTCCCTCCCACAAGCAGTGGTGATTCCTGGAGCCAGAGGTAACTGGAAGAAGTGGATAAGCCAGGATGGTAAAGAAAATAAGAAAAAAAGGATTCTGAAATTGTGGCACTGCAAGATTTAGCTGCTGATTCCCCACTGGGTCATAGTGACTGCACCTCTGAAATTTATACAAACATGTATTTTGAAGGGATACTTAACTTTAAGCATGTAAGTCTATCCTTGGAATTTATATATACATATTTAGATGACATCGAAGTGCATTAACATGTTATTTTCTGACACCAGTATTGTTTGAATAAATAGAAATCTCTTCTTCTGTTAAAAAAACCCACTACACAATTTTTCTCTCTCTCAGGTTATTTTATCTGGAGTACATAATGCTTGTGAACAACAGCCTCATGTCCCCAATTTCTGAACTGCTGCAGGATCACCACATCCAGATCAGTCAAGGTAACTCAGGCTGGGGAGGCAGGGGGCTCAGCACCCCTGGAGCTCAATAAGCTTCAGGTTTTTAGCAGTATCTGCTGCCTTCTGCTTTGTTTTTAAATGAGCTCAAAGCACAGACAGTAATTGCTTTTTGTGCTGCACATGGAGGGAAAGCACCTTCCCTACAGCAGGCAACTGCATCATTTTAGATTATTGATCTCTGCTACCAGCCCTGTGCCCTCTGTTGTGATATCCAACTCATTACCCAGCTCAGAGAGAGGGAAGTGGTAAGAACAGCCTGCTGAGAGCCTGCTCCACCTCCCACACTGCCCTCACACAGATCCCTTTTTTCCTGTGGATATACCTGAATTGTCTCCTGGCCTCTACAGATAAATGCATTTATGTCTTCCTACACACAACGTATTACATTAAAAAGTTTGCAAATTATGAAGTGTGAAGTCTCTTTGGGGCATTATTATTCACATGTCAGTATTTCACAGTCCAAATGCTCCTAAAATATTCATAGATTCAGACACAGTCTTAAATTAGTTTTAAACAGGAAAGTCCCCTGTCTGCACATTTAGGACTGCCACACAAACTCCCAAATAAGCAGGAACACACTAAATTGCAATGAATAAAGCAGAAAGAACATTGAAGGTAGTTACTCCTGGGACAGCTGAGCAAAAGAAGTTCTCAGGATTTATCAGGATGTAGATTTTCAGATCTGGTTCTTAGTAGCTTTAAACACAGAGCAATATATGGACTGAACACAGATGATTTGTAATACGAAAGCAAAATCCATTGCTAATATAAGAATCATAGACAAGAAATGATGGAGGGCTGTTTAAACAACATACAGATACAGAAATTCTACACCCAAATACTAAAACTGTGAGGGAAAAAAAACTTATAAAAAAATGTAAGTTTTGCCTTAATGTATATCTAATGACAGCTTCTAGCAAAGTTAAGAGAACATGGAAATACATATGGAAAACAAAAAATTTACTTTCCCAGGCCATATATTAGTAAATTATCTTCCAAGCATTCTGATGAATTTCCAGTAGGATAGAAAAAAAGACTCAAAAAAGAAAGTGATGTGATTTCCTGGGCTGATGCAGCCAAGTATGATTTAGAGGTACAGCACCAAGGACTGCACCTTCCTCTGGCTAATAACTTTTGAATGATAAATTTTAATAATAATTTAACAATAATTAATATTATAATTTTAACAATAATTTAATAATTAAAAATTTAATTTTTGGACTTCATATTTGACTGGATGTGTTTTGCAGGTCAGCTTGAATAGATAGGCTAACACAGAGATTAACATAAAGATGAACTCAGTACAAGCCTTTTGCTGGGACAATTTGTTGGATGGAAAGCTTGCAGGTCCCAGCATGTGTTCTCTCTGATGCAAAGATAAGCTGTTTTTTCACTCAGGAATTTAAAAAAATAATTTCAATTCCTTCTTCAAATGTGATTTATTTATTTCTTTTCCCCCATGCTTTTTATGTGAAAGGTGCTGAAGACAATTACCTATGAATCTACATATGTATGAATATATATGTGTATGCACAAATTTTATGTTCATACGCTTTTAGGCTGCTCTGAATAATAGAATATAGGACAAAAAAATGATTCCTCTACTTACCACCACTTTCAGCACTGTGACTATGATGTGTATTTAATTTTATTTGATTTCAAATAGGCAGGATGGTTAATTACAAAAGCAGTAGTGTCATGTAGCATCTTCTGGGTGATTATGGCAGGATATTGTAGATAACACATCAGTCTAATGTAGCTTATCCTGCAAACCCTTTAGACCTCACTTTTCATGGATCTGTCTTATAAGCCGCCAGTGCTATAAACATGAGTCCACAGCTGACAGCAACTCCAAAGGATATTTCCGTATTTGATACTTCTCAGTTTCCAGCCTTTCAGTTGAAGTTCCTGGGTAAAGCCAGTGCAAACTACCAATGCTTCATCACCCCTGCTGCCTTTAATGAGGTTCAGATGATCTAAACCAGCTAAGAAGCCCACTCCTACATCTACCTGTTGGAGGTTAGGATTTTTCCTTTTTTTTCTTTCTCTCAGGGAATTTTGTCCCATTTGTTGCTAAGAGACGATAACGACCCGTACTTATGAGAGACAAAAGAAGCGGCCAAGGTGGGGGGAAGGGTGCAGCTGCACTCTCGTAGTTATGGGGCTTTTCTCTTGGGAAGGGCAGAGATACCTCGAGATTTTGGCTGGAGGGTGAGGGGCTGGGCTTGGCTCCTATCGCTCTTGGGATCAAAGGGGAGACAGGCTGTGGTTGCTGTGGGGAGAATGTGCCACCACTGCGGGGTTCCGTCTCCTACTGTCCTCTCCTACCATGAGTGAAGCTCCGCTCGTAAGAGCGGCCATTGCACTGGGACCTTACGAACACCCGATCTCACTAGAAAGGATCCTCACCACCTACTGCGGTGCCTCAGGGGAAAACCCGGGACCCTGAGCCCCTCCCGCCACTGCCCAGCCCCGCTGCTTCTCTGCCGCTGCTCCGGGTTTTTGGCTACACTATAACACCGCACCCCCTGCCTGCCGGGACACCCCACCGCTCTTGCTACAGCTGTGGAGTTTCTGATACATCCCCTTTGATACCCCGGGTGTGCCCGCCTCTGCCATTCCAGCCGCTGCTCCAAGGTTCCTGCTACAGCTCATTTTCGCCATGCGGAGGGGCATCGGGACCAGCTACCCACCGTGAGTTTATAAAGGAAGCCCCTTTTCTATCTCTTCCACCGCCGCGCCCGCCATTACCCCATGAGGGAGATGCGGCCGAGCTCGCGCCACAGCGCCCCCTGCAGGCGCGGGGAACCATCGCAGCCGCCCTGCCCGGCCGGGAGCCACCAGCGCCCCTGCCGGCTGTGAGCAGAACTGCACCGAAGGGGAAACCGCCTGCAGCCGAGAGAGGCTGGTGCTGGGCTGCTGCTCTGTTTGCTGCTGCTGCTGCTGCCAGAGTTGGTGGTGTTTGTTTGCCTTGTTTTGTATATATATGTATTAGTAAAGAACTGCCATTCCTTTTCCCATATCTTTGCCTGAAAGCCCCGTAATTTCAGAGTTATAATAATTTGGAGGGGAGGGGGTCACATTTTCTGTTCTAAGAGAGGTTCTCACCTTCCTTAGCAGACACCTGTCTTTCAAACCAGGACACTACCTAAACCTTCTATGGTCACTTCTTTTACTTCTATCGTGCATTCAGCCCAGTGCCTTTGGCAGCAGTACAGGAGCTGTCAATGCAAAAAACTACAGCATTACACAGAGCAAACCTAAACCAAGCCCTCATTATTAGGCAGCACTGCCCTGCTCACCTGTCATGGGAAAATTTGAGCTGCTGGGTTTGTTGTTCATGAGCATTAATGAGCAGTTTCTTCAGTAGTTCACACTGCTGGTTCAAGTGCAAGTCGCGGATTTCCTGCTCCTCGGCGCTGTGCGTGTTGATCATCTCCGACCATTCCTTGGTGTGCTGAGCCACGATCTCTTTGACCTGTGGGAAGGTAACACCAGCTTTGTTAGAAGCTCCCAGATGGAGCAGCTCTTCCTGCTGCTGAAGGTGATGTAAAGACAATCATGAAACGGTTCTAAAGAACACAGCTAAATTATGAAAAAGGAAGTTGCATAAATGAAGTTGCTTCACAGATAGCAAAGCCACTGAGGACACTGCTGGGTGGTATAAAAAACAGATGTAAACCAAACCCTACTATTAGGACACTATTATCTAAAGTGCCCTGAATAGACTGTCTGAATAAATAGGCTCTTCACTGTACTACCATTGTTTTAAAACCTTCTCTAACACCGAGTTAATAATAAAACAGTTTCACACTTTTGTTGCCAAGAAATATATATATCTTAAAAGTACTGAACTTAACAATGGCAAAACCTAGTGAGCAGGATTTCTCTGAGGGCTTAAAGATAGCCTTTGATTTTGTGGAGACAGTTTCACAAACAGAGCGTTTCCAGAGAAATCCTGTATTTAGTACAACCTGACTCTGAAGATGGTCTACGTATCTTTGTTTTATATTCATTAAGTCAGCAGGGAATCTGACAAGTATTCTTCTCTTGCTTATCTCCCAAGACTCACATGAATAATGAGATTAAAGTTTTGGAATGTTCCCAAGAGACAGTATTAAGAAGTCTAAATCACCAGAGTGGTTATTATAATAATATATCACACTCACTGATTTTGAAAAGAAGCTAATAGAAAGATATGTTTTATTAACCTTTAATAATTATCTTTGGGTGTTTTGACATGTTATCCTACTTTTCCATAAATGGTATACAAAATGTGCCCCCCAATAAATCCATTTTCAGGCACTCATTTCAACTGCAACCAATAACATCTGGGTCATCTTCTGCGAAAGCAAACTGGATCCTTTCTATCAAAAATTGCCATAATTTTGCTTAGAAAGTGAGAGAATGATGCCAGTATTTTAGCTGGGGTTTGCATAATGAGGAACAGATTGTCTTGCACACAGTGGTGAAGGTGAAAAAAGTGGAGATTTTATCAGCCCCATTTTCCATTCTGCCCCAGAGAGGCTCCTCTGAAGGTGATGCCTGAGATGCCTCTTACCTAAAGCTCATGTTGCTTAATAAAGAGGGAATCTAATGAAATAAAGAAGTGAGTAATTCTGGAACAGATCAGGATGACTACCACTACTTGAAAGCCAGATCTGCACTTAACTATAGCTAAATTGTGGTCTCATATCAAAACTGATACATGCAGCTGATAGAGAGCAACCTGGAGTTTTCTACAGAGAACAACAAAAGCCTTGTGAGGCAGAAGTTGGTATGACTAAGACAGGCCCAATTCCATCAGGGGGTTTAAGAGTCAGTGTGCCTCCAGCAAAATGAGCCATGCTTATTTTTGTGCATGTGGGGAAGTATACTACTAAGCCCAGAGCCTGTCAACTATGAAATTATATGAAGGATGTGGTGCAGTTTGTGGGAGTAGTATTTTTAATAAGGTGTTCGTAAGTACTGCCTTCAGAGCCAGAAAAATACGAGGATTCAGTTTTAAAATGAGTAAAAATAAATGCTTGGATGTTGTGAAGGAAGAAAGACTAACTTTTCAGGTGGAGTTTTTGAGAGGCTCAGGGACAGACACTCCAGCTCACCCCTGGCACCACCTAGGGCACTTTAGTTTGGGCCAAGTTTAGCCCAAGCTCCTTGAACCACGGGTGTGAAAAGGTGAGCAATTCCAAAGCAGGATTTATCACTTAGATACTCTCTGCCTCTCTTATATCTGCAGGGCCTCAAGCACCAAGACACTTGAGTTAGGCTGCATGAATCTCCTCTCAACAGTGAGACCTCATTTGGCTTACCAACCCCCAGGGAGACCTAGGATGAACTTAGGAGAGCTAGAAGTCATGGCTGAAGGTTTTAGGAAAACACGTTCCTTATTTATATTCAATGCAGAGTTTCCAGATGGAGTCAGCTCTATCCACAATTTGAATAAAAAATGGTGTAGGTAGATCAGTCCAAAATCCTGGGTGTAATTTGGAGCACAGCAGCAAAGGGACTGTGCCTTCAGAAAACTCCCACAGTCACAGTGTTAGAAATTATTAATATTTCAAAAAGACAAGTGCTGTGACGTGGCCCAGGGAGCAGGAGGTCAAGTGTTCACCACCACCACAGGCATTCCAGGAAACAAAGAAGAGTTTGCTTTTATTTAAAGCCTCCTTACGCTGTAGAGAAAATGCAAAATGAACTTTGCATGAAAGACGAAGCATGACAATAAAATAGTGAAATAAATACTGGAAGCCATGGTGAAAGCAAGTATTTTGTGACTTTGTTGCAAAGAGTTTACAAAGCCCAAACAAACACAGAGGAACAAAGACTCAAGGGCACATTGCAAATGAATAATGTGATAATTGTTTTTAAATGGTGAATGCTATAAACCACAGAGGAACTTGAAGGCAGGAATTCTGACTCTCAAGTACACTGAT
Source organism: Corvus cornix cornix (assembly GCF_000738735.6). Classification (NCBI taxonomy): domain Eukaryota; kingdom Metazoa; phylum Chordata; class Aves; order Passeriformes; family Corvidae; genus Corvus; species Corvus cornix. The sequence goes on along the minus strand of NC_047056.1, from coordinate 5,450,705 downwards.
ACCAAAGAATCATGTAACATCTCATAGAATTATTGAGTCTAATTCCCGAAGAAAAACCCTGCAAGGTGACAGTGTGGTAATACTTAGATAAAGTATTTAATCTAAGAAGGAAGTAATAATCAGAAAAACACGCTGCCTGTGTTCATGGACAGATGTGCTGTGATGTGCTGCTAATTCCAGAAGCAGCAGGCCGTCTAAGAAGCAGATACACCTCCTTGTAAAACGAGCTTTTCTCTAGGGATGTGAGGGACAGAGAAGGTTTCTTTTATTACACATCCACCAAGGCAGAAGTCTCATTTCAGGTACAGCAAGATATAACCTGATGAGAAGGCTGTAAGGGATGTACCAAACACCAGCAACAGACTTTAAATACCCAATTTGACTCAGATTCCGAACAGCTTAGAACTCATGGCCATTAAATCATCTGAAATCCAATTTTGCTGCAGATCTGTGATACACTTCGAAGTTCAGCTGTAGTAAATTCAGAGAATATCTCTGCTTTTCTCCGATTTATTAGCAGCATAGTTGAAATGACTATTTAATTTTCACTGGGCTGCACTCTTGTCCTACTTTCTCCTATTAAGGCAGAGTTGCTCGTCCTAAAGGATAGGAAAAATAACCATCAGCTAACTTCTCTCTTTCCTGTTCTGCAGACTGTCTTTGCAAGCCTGTCCTTTCATCTGTTCCTACACTGGGCCTAAGAGACTAATTAAAATCCTGATAAGGAACCTTCTTTTGCACAGCATATATGCAAGAAATTTGTTTAGCAACTAAATTCAAGCAGGAATGATCTTTGAAGTAATCTTTCCTTTATTTTCTTTTCATCCTCTGCCTGCTTGATATTGGGACCTACTTTCCTAATGCAGGGGAGTAATTTGCATTTGCTAGGTTAATTGTGTGTGAAGTACACGTTGGGACATTCAGATTTAATTTCAATATTCTATGTCAAACTCGGGCTGGATGTTTCCTCATGACAGGAGGAGTTTTGTAGATGAAAAGGTCTCTTTGGTGCCAAAGGTGTGTACAGGCACATTGTGGCACAGAGCTGTACTGGAGGACATGAGCTGTAATTAAAGATGAATTATGTTCCAATCTGATATCAAAATTAGTGGGCCAAATGCTGAGAAATGCTGAACAACTGTTAATTAATCAAACTCCTAGTATATCAGTGTAATGCATTCAGCATCTCAGAATTCAATCTACTTTAATTGCACCTACCTTCATCTAAGATAAAAGTTAATTTCCCTATGGTCTTGAGCACTGTTTTCCAACCTGTTGCTTGCAAACCTTTGAATGATCTCCAGGAATAATTCAAGGGCCCACACACAGCAGTTGAAACAAAAGAGGTTGGTAAATAATCTGGGCAATTTTGATGGAACCACAGTGAGCAGGACATTGAAAATCATTAGAGGAAGCTTCAGAGGGGGATGACTTGCAGAGGAGTTCTTTGGGAATTATCCAATAATCAGAAGCTTGGAATTTCAAGTCTTACACTGAAGTCTTACAGTTCAAATCTTACCGTTAAGTCTCCTTTCAAGATGTCATCCTAGAACCTGACATGGGAGTGGACAAGAAAATCAATCTTTTTTTCCAGGTATGGATTAAATTGAAGGCAACCAGTTTGAAAGCAGGATTTTGAAAGGAACAGGGCTCAGAAACAGAATATATTTGTGGAAAGGGAGAACATAAGTCACATTTATTGGATTTGGAAGATTAATGAACATTTGGATGTTCCTTGTGTACAAATGACACTTAACTCCAGACTCTGAGTGACATAGGTGAGAGAGAGATCAGAGCAAAGACATTTCTATGTAATGTAACTTCAAATGAGTTTTGGAGCTTATGTCTGGATGATTGGGAGCCAGTGCTCCTCAGAGAGTTTGTTTCACTGAGAGAGGAATAAATTTTTTATTTTTTAAGTTAACTTTTATTTTAGGAAAGGGTTCTGGACTTTTCATAGGGGAAGAAGATAGGGAGAATAAGACAGTACTTTAGGTTTTATTCCTGGGGGTGGGGTTGCTACATCTACAACTGAGAGGGCAGCAACAAGAACGCAAACATGAAATAATAAAACCAAAGACTGAAGTTAAAAGAAGGCAAGATGAAAAGTTATTCTAGCCTCAAAGATGGCTGTGTTTGTGTGAATTTTCTGTTCTCGTCTGATTCTTTTTACAGGTTATAGATTTCACTGGGGTCAGTCTCCAGTACTGCCCTCTCTCCAGATGATTTTGTACATGGATGAGCCTTCTGGTGTCCCGGCCACCCTCTAGTCTGGATAGCTTTCAAAAACATGTCAAAAAGTCCTGGATAAGACTTCCAAAGGAAATAGGGAGTCAGTGAACACAGTAGTGGGATGGAAGTACAGAGGAAACAGCTCTGAGCAACTCCTGTGAGCCATGACCTTGAGACCAGCTTTTCCAAATTAGCTGAGATTGAGTCCCAGGGCACTTTTATTCTCCAGGACCTTGTAGAAAACAAAGCAACGAAGCAATGGGGAAAAAAATCCCCACTAGAAGTAAGAAGGCATTTGGCTCAAGAGCAACTTGGAGTCCTCATTCCCTAAGAAACAGATTACCAAGGCCACGGCGACAATGACGGAAAATGAAATAGAAGCTTCTTTATGTATGTATTTTGGGAATGTATTTAGCATCCAAATTTCATATAACACACATTCTCTTTGTTTAACTAGAGCTGACACAAATGACCAGTTTCACTTCACGAGGCACAAATACGACTCTTTCTTCAAAAATTTCAAAACAGCAGGAAATTCGTGTTGCTTTAAAAAAATTTTTTAAGGAACACTTTTAGACACTCAATTACTCCCATTCTTTTCAACATGTTATTATTGCTGAAAATGATTCATATGCTTCCAAGGAAATTAACTACCACTTGGGTCTCAAATCTCTCTTTCAGAAGTTGCATGTGTTAAAATTGGCTGTTTGCTTACCTTAGATTTGTGATCTGATGTTAGTGTCTGAATTTTAATTTCCGTTTCTTTCTTCAATTCAACACAATTACTTCCTCTAAAAACAAAAGGAAAATCGCAAATGTGTGCCACAAGTTAAACATCTCCCCATTCAGTCAGCTCTTACTAATTAAAATGTTAATCAAAGTTGAAGTGCTGCACAGTATTGGAATGAAATTATTTCTTCTGGCAATTCATTCACAACTTACAAAATATTGTTGGATTAATGATCATTCAATTCAAACACCACATGATTAATTCTAGATTGGCCCAGCAATTATTCTGTTGCTGAGGATGTGTCAGGCATCTCCATTTATGATACTCGGTTCCTTTTCCAGGCTTAAAATACCTTGCCAAGAGAAACCAGTTTCTGCCTGAAAACTTACAGGCCTATTCAGTGCCTTGCCATGATTTTAGACTCTGTTTTAAAAGTAATTTTGTTACTTATATTTAGTTGGAGGCAGAGGAAACAAAGTCATTTGAATAATTACCTCCCAGGGTGATTTGGGTGTACTAAATTTGAACACCTATAGAAAGTGTAAGTGTCCCTCTGTGAGAATAGGTGAATGGGCTGCAAAGGAGGGGCCTGGAATAAAACAGTATCTTGAGAGACCTCTGTTTGGACACCACTGTAACGTTTTTGTGTTGGATTATCCACTAATGTAAAGTGATGCAGCTCCACTGTCTGGACAGGGACACGTTCATTTATCAGCTGCAGCTGGCCCTAATAAGAAGGTCATTGCTTGACTGCAGGAACATTAATCCATGTTTGCTCCAGAAAAGGAGATTTATGAAACTCTTAACAAGTTTAAATCCTATTTTCATATCAAAGTACTGCTAAACTTACGGAAATTAGCAGAAAATTTTACCATCAAACAACACCAGGAAAGCCCTTACTGAAAATAGTGTGGTGTGTCTTGTTTTCCAAGGTCCAGCAGTCATTTATTTTCTAGCCACAGCAAGGGAAATTGTGTAGATGTTTCTAGCACTGATTTGACACTTTGGAAGCAATCTAAAGTCAGAGAGAGAGGTTCTGACTGCTGTTACCACTGCCTGAAAAACCCAACAGCTAAAAGAGATGTGTTCTTTGATCACACTGTGATCAGGGTGCGGCTGTAATGCAATATCTGATTTGTTGATCAGTATGAAAGACACTGATTCTTTGGCGTGAATCAGACACACTTTATCCCAAAATAGCCTAATTAGTTCAATCATTGGACTCTTCAGAATACCGGACATCCAAACTGATCCCTTCTCTGGAAACGCAGCTTTCATCATATCCCAAGGCAACTTCCAGCGAGTTTGGACACTGGGCATAATGGGAATTGCCCCCAGCTGCAGTGGCAGAGTCCATGGTTGAACCATGGAGTCACAGCTGGGAACAAATACCCAGGGACAGCCCAGCCCAGTGTCACCTACCCATGCTCACACAAACAGATACACTTGGATTTCTGAACAGTCCCAATAAATCAGAAGGATCTTTATGTGCCCTGATTTTAATTCAGAGTGGGAACACAACCATACCTATCCCCATATGCCTCTCTGAGATTTGCAAGCATCTGAAGTGTATGACAGAAATAGCACAGGGAGCAAAACCCTGTCCATCTGTCAGTGAATTAGCATGTGATTAAAAAATCCTACTTTGCTGAACAATATGCAGTTGGCATTTGTCACACCATGTGGCAGAAATGGACCACAAAAAAACCTGCACGACAAGATCAGAAGAGAAAGTTGTCTTTACACCTATCAAAGGCCTTTTTGTCAGGAAATAATCTGACAATTTCAATATGAATGCCTTGAAAACACGTTTAACAAGTTCTCTTAAAACTTTTATTGCTTGCAAATGCTCCGGAATGATAGCCAAGGAAATGGAGCTTTTCCTGTACTCACTGAACCCAGGACTCTGGCTTCATCAGAGCATTTAATAAGTTCAGTAAAATTTATAAATGTCAACCAATGTGTTCACTTGTACGCATGTCCTTTAACACACTGCACAGCTAGGGTGGGCATAAGTACCTTGCAGAGTGGGCTTTTAGGGCTCACCCCGAAGGAAGCCCTTTAAATATTTTGCTATGGCATTAAAAAGGGTTTTCACAGGAAGTCTGTGTTGATACTGATTTTGATTTGGCTGCTAATTAGATGCCAAAAGGTAGTCCTGTAACACTGAAGAGCCATCAGGTGACTAAGAGCTCTGGAGTCCATGGAAACTATGGAACCATGGTAAGGAACAGTATTTGGCTTTGCATTGGAGCTGCTTCTGGAGTGGTCATTTCCAATTTTAACTCATAACAGGAAACTTATCATAAAGGCTTTGGTGTCCATGGAAGAAGCGTTATAAAATTAAGAAAAGATGCTGCAAGTAGCCAATGAAGTGACCTCAAACTGGGAATCAAATTATCAACTGCTTTGATACTTGTCCCATTTTGGGGTACTCTGGCCAGCATTGTTATCCAGAGCTTCCCAATATTTATTGCACAGAGCCAGCCATTTCCACCTTTAACTTCCTGGCACACCTTCCTTGGCTGTTTAGTCTGGACAGGCAGAGGCATTGGCTCCTTCTCAGGCCAACAGGAGCACTGAGATTCTTAAATACCAGAGCACAGGGAAACCTTTCTGCCCCCACAAGAATTATGGTGCAATGCCCAGAGTTCACTTCTCTGCCCCTGGAATAAATAACCTGACTGTAATTAAAACTCCAGCTATATCAGTAACGTTCTGCTGTGCTGTATTCTATGAAATTGAATCAAAGCCACATTAAATCTATCAGTCCTGCAGTTTTCCCCTCTCTGTTTGGAGTAGTGGTAATTTTCTGGAAGAAGCTCCTTGGATTAGAAGTATTTGTGTGCTTACAGTTCTCCTGTCTTGGACAAAAAGAAGTACAGCATGAACTGCGAGCTTTCAGTAATTTAGTGAGGAGAATTCTCCTTTCCTTGTTTACTTCTGACAGTTCTGTTTCTGTTCCTTTGCCAGATTGCAACGTGCACACTCAAAAACCCACCACCGTTCCAAATAATTTACAGAAAAAGTAGTCTTGGAAGATTCAAGGCCAAACAGGCAGCTATGTTCAGTATTCAGTGAGTGAGTTGCTGCCAGCTGTTGTTGCCAGATGACAACAATATGAAATTAAGAGCAACTATTAGCATAGCTGGATATGGAACTAAAGTAATTCCTGCTGTCTCAATGAAATTCCAGTGACAGGGTGAAAGGTGGAGAGGAGAAACTGCTGCCAGATGAGCAGCAAGGCAACAGCAGGTCCTGCTACTTAATTCCAAATTAGAATTAGACATTTTATTGAAGTCATCAGCATCTTCCAGGAACCTTTCTGGGACAAGCAGGAGATCCACACAGATAATATCCCAGGCCATCAGCTTGTGCAAATCAAAACAGCTCTACTCAAGTCAAAGGAGTAAGACTGATTTATCCCACCTGAGCATCTGTAGGTTTTTTGTCAAAAAGAAACTTCAACTCAACAGCACGGCAAAAGTCTATTATTTTCAAACATTCAAGATTTAAAAGCCAGCTTTTCCCCTAAAATCAAATCATTGCTGCTTTCTGGTCATTAGGGCTGTTGAGGACCTTATTCTGCTCTCATGGAACACGACAGTGACATTCCCTGGGGAGTGCAGTGAGACCAGACCAGATCAGACCACAGAAATAAAAATTTGCGACAACTCCTTCGCTTTTAATTTTAAAATTCTGATAGCAGAAGACTAGAGAAAGGCAGAGTGAGTCCCATATTTATGAGCTAGGCTCATTCTCAGGTTGATGTAGGATGCTGACTCAAGCTGCAATGAATGCTTTTTATGAATGCTTTATTCCAAACCACAAAGCATAAGATATCAAATCTATTTCAAGTCTAAAGAAAAATAATTTAATATAATCTCTTACCCCTTCTTCTTCATCGCCTTCTCTAACATTTTCTCGTATGATACCTTTTCTTTATCATATTGGGCCACTATTTTGTCAATTTGTGTGCAGTGCAACTTCTGCATGGCGCTGTGCTCCTGGAAAACAGTAGGACCTTACCATTAGGTTGCTAGATTTTTGACGTTCAATTTTCTTATAAGAAAGAAATATCAGTGTAAGAAATACCAGTGTATGTATGAACAGACAACTCTGACAATGGAATTTAATCTGGTCTAGCTGTGTGGTATTAAACATTCCAGGTATTCCACCACAAGCACCAAAACATTTCTTCTTTGTTAGAAAAATTAAAACCTGCAGTGAACCATAAAAATATGGTACATTTTGAGACAAAGTAATGATGGAAAAGAAGGAATAAATGGAATAAATTGGAGTAAATGTCCATTTAAGTGCAATTCTGAAGACCTGGCCCATGGCCCCCAGTGACTGCAGCACTCTTATCATTAAGAAATCCCACCTTGTGGCAGAGCTTTTCCTTTAGCAAGCAATAGCAAGCTGTGCAATACAACTTAACTTTATATTCTCCTTTATCTGAACAGCAGCTCATAATGATGCAAATATTTGACCAGCACGGAGAGCACCAAATATTGAATTTACACTACAGTAGGAAAAATGGTTCTTTCATTTATGTTATTTTATTAATACCCAATTGCCCTGCATTTTATCTAATCGTGGCAAAAAGAACCTCATTAATTAATATGGCTTCATCCAGGACTTTATCTCTATTTTTTTACAGCTCTTTTTGCATCTATTCTACACTTGCTGTTCTACTGCTCTTTATTATTATTTTCTACACACCTTTGCCTTATCACTGTTTCTTCCTCTAAAAATGCTAATTAAATACTTTTACACTCACTTTTACCAAAACATTAATACAAATGCTGCAATGCTTTTAAAAATCTAGTACTGGGCTGTACCCCAGCACGCCAGCATCTGCCAAGCACTTCCCTAGGGAACACATACAGCTTCCAAGTGTTGTATTCAGAGTGGGGAACTGAATTTGCTTTTCCACAGAGGATTTAAAGGTAAACAAATAGACTCTGTCAATATTAAAACATGCCAGCCTCACCAGGGGATGTTTACATTGACTAACCAGGCAGGGAAAAAATAGGGGCAGTGAAAAGAATGACTCAAGCTTGACAGCACCAGCCAGCCACAGGTGAAGTGATTGAGAGCATCTCTCAAACTACCCACTCCCCTCTGAATGAGCAGAACTGTCCAATTCGTGCCATAAAAGACTAAGCACAAATTCTGCAAAGCATGAGACTCCTGCCCACTCCATGATCTAAAAAGGCACATCATGCAGAGCTAGAATTCCTGCTTTTCCCTCACAACAACCATCATTTAAGCCCTCAGTCTTTGTGACACTGAAATCTTTTGCAGATCCCCTCTACTGCTACATCCTGCTCATATGAAAGTCTTGCATCTGAAACATATTGTGGACCATATCCCCTCATTCCCTTCCCTGGTTTTCCTCGCTATACAAGTTTGATTTTCTGTCTGTGCTCAAAAGAAAATCCATCACACCTTGATACTGCACCCCAAACATCTGTCAAGATTCTAAGAAATATGAATGGGTTTTTGTAGCATCTTTTGTTTTCAAATGCAAAGTTTCAGTTGGTAACGTGTTTTAGGTTGATTCAGAACATGTTTGCAGGTAAAAGTCCCCTCAGGTAGGTTCTCATGATTTCCTCAATCCCACTGAATTTGCACACCTTTCCATGAATACATTCACAAATTACATGTCATTACAGACTGAAGCCACAGATCTGCCAGTGTTCTGAGAAGCCACATAATTGGTACAAAAAGACTCAAATCACAGCAAGAGTATCCATGGGAAAAGAATAAAGAGTCATATACTGTTCCTTTGGGGTGTGTGTGTGGGCAGAAATCACAGTTCAGTCTATTAAAGGGAAGAGGAAATAAATTCCCATTATACAAACTGTTATTCCTGCCTGGTATCTCCCTAAAGCAACACAAATACTGTGTACAACTGAAAACTGAGGTCTGGAGGATTCTTATTACAGAATAGAAGGATGAGGAAATAAAAAAAAGGAACTAACACTTCCAATTCAAAAATCCATTTTGCAGAACTTTATTAATCTACAGCCCCATCATCTTTTGTACTCTTGCTTTTGCATTGTGAAATGAAGATTTTTTTTAATGTTCTTTTTTACTAGGCTTTAATCCAAACAGTATTTTCAATGTCAATACGGAAGTGCAGGAGATGAATTTGGGGATTTATATTAATTATGCAGCTCTGGTTACTGTCTAGAACCATATGAAATTCCTCAAGGGGCACTTGCAACTATCCCTGTCGTGTCTGAAAACTCCAGAACTGTACACCACAATCCTCTGTTGTGCTGCTGGGCTGGTAGAGAATATATATCAAGGTAATCCTTCACTATCCTTCCTCTTCTGTCTAGCCCAAAAAGCACAGACACTACCTGATAGCCCTGAAAAATAATAAAGTGAAGCAGGGACCCACAAGAGCAGGCTGCTAAGAGGTGAAGTTGGTGACTGAGATATGTCCTTTGCCCTTACAGCCCACCTGCCTGTGATGCCACCCCAGATCATTCACCTAACAGTACTCAAGATATAACTTGATAAAGAAGAAATATAAACCACAGGACATCATTCAGACATCAGCTGTTCTGCACTTGCACAGTAATATTCATACTGGGAGATTAAAGTTACTTCAGGGAATGCAGGCAGGAAATACTCTACCTCAAAAGCAGCCAAATGCAGGTGTTTTCATGGATGTGTTGTTTAAGAAAAGCATTTCTGCACTCTGCAGAAGTGACTGGACATATTATTTTAAAATTACCAAAAGCACAGGTTACCAGAGCTAAGATTCAAGAGAAGTTATTCCTAACAAGGAGTTTTTTTTAAATGGTGACAAGTATATGAATTTGCCACTGTTTTTCAAAAGTCAAACACAAGGAATACTACAGCACCAGAGGCTGATAGCTTCCAACTGGACTGAGGTTTGGATCATGTTCTTCACTCCCAAGAGTAATCATCTGCTCTTCAGCAATCCCAACACAGGGATTTTTGGAGAATGCTACTGTAGCTGCTGGAGCCAAAATGGCTGAGATGCTGAACAGAAGTAAATAAATGAAAGGTAACATCAAAGAACACCACTGACAGAGTGCTGTGTGCTGGGAAGCCTGGCACCACTTAATTTTTGCTCTCCATAATGCATTTTCCAAAGCCAAGTTTAGATGGAAAAGCATTAGACTTTTCTTTCCTTAATAAGCATCATGAACAGTTCCCTTCTGCTTACTTAGTCCTCCAGATCTCTGGAGTGTCTATGGTTAAATGAGAGCCAGCCTGTTTCTGGAGCTTTTAGGTTCCGTCTGCTTCAAACACAGGCTTCCTGAGGCTGATCATGGATAACCAACTGCAGAGTTCTCCTGCTCCATCCCAGCTGATAAAATGCACTAAGAACAGCGAGGAGCACTGCCCTGAGATCAACTCTGAGCTAACATGGCTGCACTTTCCTGCTCAGACTCTCTGAATTCCAGGAGCCGCCCTTACTGGAGCCTTTAGGCAGGCATGCCCCAGGCAGGCACTTTGCTGTTAGGACAGGCCTGCACTCTGTACTTAGGACCAGCAGGACACAGGCTGGCTCAGACATAAAATAGCTGTGCTTGAGCTAATGCTGAAAGCCCTTCTGAGCGCATGGTGTTTTTAGATTATGGCTGGCAATTTTTTCCTCAGATTAGAGGAAGCAGGTGCAAGCCTGAAGAGATGGATCATTTTTTTTTAATATTAACAAGCACAGTCTTGGCTCAGATATCCGGTGGGTCACGTGTTTGAGGGAGAGACACCCCTGAATATGTCTGTTTTCTACATAACCACAGGACCATTTCTGTAGCAAACTGCTGGCTGTTGGCCAATGAAATGACAAAGTAGTGTCTAAAAATAAGAAGCTCTCCAAAAGATTGACCCTATGAAGGTCTAGAAACTGTTGATATCAAAAAGTGTTGGTGACAGACACTTTTTCTTTGAGCATGGGCTTTGTACACAACACAAAAGTGCAGAAATCACTCGTTTCCCCTCTGCACAGAGTCAGTAAGGAGGCTGAAATGTAACTATTTGATTTTATTATATGGCTTTCAATACTAAGAGCCCCACAAAAGTGCCAATTATTGAAAGTAATTTCTCCATACTTCATTGTACAGAGTCCCAGGCCCAAACAACAGCCATGAAAATAAAAACAAGGACTGATATTAAAAATGCCCAGGCAACCACATGACATGAGATCCGCAGTGAAATTTGTAAGCAAAGACAGCAAGGCGGCAACTGCCCCAAAAGCCCAGAATGGATTTACAGGTTTGCCAAAATTCAGAACTTGAGGTATTTTCTTATTATAACTCATTCTGTAACAAGAGTAATGGTTTTCTAATGACAGAGGGCAGAGGAAAACTGGCTGTGATTTTCTAACATGAAGTGTATTTGTGGTAGTGTTGTATGTAATTGTGGTACCAGTGCCAGGAAAAAGCTGTAACACAGATATAAACGAGGAGGACCAGGACACTTCATTTCTCAGCTACACATCCCAGTCCTCTCTGGTGATTTTGCAGTTTCTCCAGTGCCTGCCCTAAGTGCAGCACCACCTCCCATCATTACTGCCTTGTTTTCCCATGCTACCTGTCAATAATAATAATATTATAATAAGAGGGAGCAAGATAAAATCATTACCTGAAAAAGGTGAGCCTTGGATGTTTATATGGGTCAAACAAATGTGCACTGAGTCTCAGGCAGACATACAAAGGGTTGCCACAGGGAAAATGTGCTCACTGCAGCATATTTCAGTATATTTTAAACATATATGCCTTTCTTGGGAGTCCAACTACCATTCCTTAGTCTTTCCCTATAATTTAATTAGGAACTGCCTGTGCTAGTGAGCAACTGTTTTCAGTTAGGCTCAGAGAACTCTTAATGATCCTACCTTGGCATGTTTCTTCTTTAAGGCATTCAGCTCTTTCTGCTGTTTCTTTAAGTGCTTTATATAAGCCTAAAAAAAAGAGAAGCTGGATCAATTTTTCTGTGGCCATATTGACTTTAACTAGGTAAAATCCTGGCTACTTAGAACAAAAAAATTAGGAGCACACCCTGGAAAGCTTGTGTCAATACTTACCTTCATTTGCTTTAAATCTTCTATCTTCACTTGAGGAATGAGGTCTATACCTGGGAAGGTATTGATACAGTTTATGTAAAATTTCATACATACTAGTATATCTCATATTTAAAAGTTGGGTTTTACCACAGCAACCTACATTTAACTTCACAATTAATTAATGTTTTTCACGACATTAAAAAAAAAAAATCACAGGTTAATGAGAAAATTATTTATCAAGATACAGTTAATTTCCTTTTCCCATGCACTCTTCAATCAACTGCCTTGTGGAAAAAGAACGGAATCAATGAGTGTATTTTAATCCCTTACAGTTCTGGACTGAAGTGTCAAAACACAGCAATTTGAGAACTGAAAAAAAGCTCCTTCTCAGCAAACACAGCAAACAATTTATGAATATTAAACAACTTCAGAATTTTGGTCCCGAGCTGGAGATTGCACTGGCACCACTTCTTTCAGTGGGGAGGTTTCTTGGGTAGGGTTCTACATGACTACAAAAGGATTATCTGAGGCTAGGTGTGCTTCTCGTCAGGTAAAAACACAGCAGAGAAAATTTACCTGCAGCCTGTGCAGTAACAAAACTAAAACTTGCATTTTGCTTAATACCAGGTTATGGGAAAAGGAGCAGAAGTGCACTCCAAGACTAAAGGAGAGCTTAAAAAATGAAGGGGAAACAGAAAACCAAAAGAAGTGAAAATTCTAATGAAATTTCAATGACACAAGACTTAACAGTACTATGTAGATGAATGAAAATATGTTTTGATCACTTTAACTGCAATGCAAACAAAACCCGATCCCATTTAATGTTTATGCTTTAATAAAAGCTTTGTGACATATTAAGGGGTTTTTAAAAACTAAGCACATCCTACATGTAAGTGTGAATAAAAATGCCAATACAATGGCACAAGAGTTGTAATTTTTAGGCTTTTCTGAGGTTTCGCACAGAAATGTTTGCCTGTGTACAAACACACTGCAAAGATATTTAGTTAACTGCTCTTAATAGTGCCTGTGGACTATAAGATTTCCTTTGCCTTGAAAAGGACTTTCTGGCTTTTAAGGTGAATTTAACTGGAAAATGCTCAGACACTGTAAAAAAGGAAACAAAAAAAGGGGCAGAAGAGGTAGGCAATCTCCTTAGGGAATATGAATTTTTTCTTTTCTTAGAAGCATAAGATGCTGCTCAAGTATATGGAATCAACATTAGTCTAGCAAATGAGACAGGAACAGATGTAGGCACAGATAGAGGCTGAAGTTTTCAAAACCACAAGTGATTTAACTCTTACTGAAAATCTGAGACCAAAAAAACCCCCACATTCTTGTGCATTTGAAAGCCTTCCCCATTTTGCTGGGTAAGTAATTTCTAATAGCAAGATGAGTTGCATATTTTAACAGTGGTAGAATGATTCAGATCTTAGTAAATCATAGAGGTAAGAAATACAAAATGAGAATCATTACATGGGATATCAAAATGAACAGCTCTATTATAACATGCAAGAATAATGATAAAAATTGCAGACAGGAAAGTGCTAAGTACTGAAATCTCAGTTTAAGAGCAGGCTTGCATCAGGCTGTGGTGTTTAAACAGACTTTCTGAAGATTTTATTTTAAAACATTTACTACATAGAACTACAACATAGAACATCTCCTCAGTTGTCCAGGTCTGACTCCATGGCAACCAGGAATCAGTTGTCAACCCCAGCAACTTTCACACCTAATGAATGCACAATAAAACCAACACATGTGCATCTTGGTGATGATACATGAAGTAAGAAAACACCTCGCTGCATAAAGTGACCTGGGCTTTACACCAGGGAAGAACTTCAGAAAGAGCCCAGGTGCCAGAGACAACCTGAACATTTGATTCATTGCCAAAAGTGAGTCCAGAGAAATGGCATTCTGGTTCTCAAGAGATCCCTCCACAAGTGTGTACTCAGCCATGTGTGCTTAAATTTAAGAACAAGAGCCCTCCGTGTTCCTTTTCCCTTTGGGCCAAGGTGGATGAGTGATTGAACCACGTTCTAATTCTTGTGGCCCATTAGAAGAAATATTTATTGTGTTTCATTCAGCTGTACAAATTTGTTTTCTCACTTAATCTTCATTACCTGGGATGACATGGGAGAAACAAATAATCCCATGTGACTCTATAAAATGACTTTGTAGAGTGAATGGTGAAGAGTTAGGAAAAAATACTTATTTCCTTATAAATGAGCACATTTAATTTTTTTTTTTTTCAATAAACATGCCATTTCCATAATCACTATTCAGAGTAAAACCACAATGTGAAAACATTTCTAATTGTTGGGAAATCTCTACAGAATCGAGTGAATTCTAAATACCTTTAATTACTTAAATCTGCAACTCTGCCAAGGGATTTGTGAGGGAAGAAAAAAAGCAGAAGTGTTTCTGTGGGCTATGCCAGATAACAGTCACTCCTGTTGGCACTCCTCCAGGAATCTTTACTAGTAAACCATTCCCAGAGTCATGCAGGCTATAAGTAACATATACATATATATTAAACAATATATCTGTGCACTATAGGTGTACAGCTACAGAAAGAGGTCACTTGGTGAAATAAAGCTGTTTTACCTTTATACAGTCATTTTAGTGATAGACAAAACTGATTTGCAATTAGACGAAGACAATTCCCAATGGCAAAATGATAAGAGCGAATACAACTACAAAACTAAGCTTGAATCAGTGTTTCTCTGTGACTGTCTGAATCACTTCAGAACAGAGGGAGTGGTTTTTGTGTACCTTTCTTGGCGTCAGTCCCAGACCCAAAGCCTGCAGTGGTGCTTGGTCGAAGCTCAGAGCTGCTCTGAGGTGTTACATTGGCTTTGGGATTATTGGCTTTTCCTTTTCTGTCGTTCTTGGAAGTGTCATTTGGTACATCAGCTATATCACTCTGAAAGAAACATCCACATCATATTTACTTGATTGTTCTTTTACCTTTAGTGTAAAAAGTTGGGGAAATTTCTGAACTTGCTTACTTTAAACATAATATAATTGCAACGTATTTTCAAACAACACTGTAGGAAATCCTTTGTAACCTATTTCAAATAGCTACTTACTAAAATACAACTCTGCCCCCATTTATTGAAATTTCTCCTTCTAAAGGATGTATTAATGTGATCCATGAAAAGCCAGTATTTCAGTAAATGACAAAAGCAAGACAAAGAAGCTTATATTTGAAAATGAGAAATGACAAAGTGAAATGATGGAGAAGGGCCAGTTTAATTTAAATAAAAAACACAGCATGGACATAAACGGGTTGTGTTTGTCATTGATTCTACTTACTGTTTCAATACCCATAGCTCTCATTTGGTCTGCTCTTTTTTCTGTGATAGACAAAAATTTCTTTGGATCTGATAAAGCATCCACAATATCTGTAAGAAGAAAGAAAAAAATCAACTTTTTGTGAGCTTTGGAGGCATTTGGAAATGAGTATTTTACAAAAACTTTACTCTGTCCCCGTTATTTTGAGACATGGCTCGCAACAAGAGTCCAGCTTTCTGTAGTGAATTTGGCAGGACTGGAAGTGCTTATTTCCACAGCACCTGGAACATGGATCAGTTCATAATGCACCAAGGCGTGGTATTAATCTAGGTACCTTATTTAGGAAAAATCCAGTGACTCCATCAGACTGAAGCTGCTCTAACTTCCTCTCAGTTAATGACCGTAGAATTTGAGACCAGAATGGGATCTCCTGAGCCACAAAGCACTAACTTTGTCCCTTGGTTATTTGAGGGGGTGCTGACTGACTTGGGAGTGCAGGGAATTGCAGAAAATGCTGTTATATTTCCTAGCTAAAGAGCAGTTTCAGGTGGGTTAAAGCAATCAGGTAAATCTATTCTCACTGGCCTTTGTGATATTCCATGTCTGGAACATGACAGGCTGTGAAATGGCTTTTGTAAGAAAGAGCAGCATCTGAATCTTGCACATGACACAGTACCACCAGTGGTATCACAGCCCTGGGTACCAGACAGATTACTGAATCTGTTTTCCATATGCAGTGATAAATGTGCAAGCATAGGATGACAAAGACCCAGGAATTTTTTACCTGCATATCGAATAATCCCTTTCCATGCTTAACTCCAACAGTCAAAAAAAAGTGAAAATATCCAACCCATTAAAAGTTTTGGCAAGAAACTTCTTGTGCAAGGTAGGGGCTGGGCTGTATCATCTCCCTCCCAACCTGAGTTGTTCTGTGGAATGCTCCTCTGAAGCCACAGCACAGACAGGTCTCCCATTCCCACAGAAGTTGCACTACCCTTGAAAGCTCTGTTTATCTACACAAATACGTCATCTCCAATATCTGCTGTGACCCACTGATGTCTTCTGAAATTTACTTCACATTCACAAAAGCCATGTAGAATTTATTTTTAGCCACGGCAATGGATTGTGGCTCAGCACCGACTGTTTCTCCTCTCCCTAACTCATTAAGGATGTCTTTTTTGTCCTTGGCACGCACTTTTCAATGAAAACCCAGGGCTACCCTGCCAGCACGATGCGTCACTTGAAAACTGAACCTGATTATCACGAGCTTCTAGGTAGAAATGACTAACGTGTTTGGGAGAGCAGGACCTCTGTGCGTTGTCTAAGTAAGCACATCACCAAAGGCTCAGCACTTTTGAGGGGGATGTGACTCATCCCTGCCTCTCACATTGTCATTTGTCCTCTGCTTACGCTTCCCTTTCTCCCCAGGGAGCTGAGCTGGGGGTGGGGAGCAGCATTTTGTGGGAGAACTGCAATTAAATATAAAACTCTGAGAATCACTGAAAGAGTACATTACAGAGGACACCAACCACTAACCTGAGCAGCCAGGCTTACTCACTAGAGATTTCTATTATAGAAGCTTCTCTTTGGAGACTGCTGCTTCATTTGCATCAATTTGTGCCATTGTTGTGTTTTATTGGGAACAGAGAGGCTGATGCAAATAAACCACAAGAAATTACCAAGCCATAAAAAAAAAAAAAAAGAACACACATCTTTTAAAGCCTACAATGCATCACCCATTCTAGTTATTATTCAGGGCACATTTTAAAATTTTATTCATACAGGTTAAAAGAACAAAAAAGAGAAAAAAGAAAGTAGGCAGCTACTGACTTGAGCTCTACCTTCCTACAGGTTTGTTAAAACAACCATGGAGATCCTAATGATAGCTCATAAAACAATGAGAAGTTCACTGCAGATGATAAGTAATTAAAAACCACATGCCAGCAGAATACTAATGGTTCCACCTGAGTTTCAGAAGTTATTTCCCAGTTGTTCATCATGCTGCTGTTCTATATCAATGAGGAAAATACATGAGGCACATCCAACCTATGTGGGAAGGGAGAGGAGAACTATAATTGAACTCACTTAGTTCCTATTAATATGGAGTCTGTTTTTGCCACTGCTGGCAGTAAACGACAACAACCAGTTCTCTCGTTCTAGCAGCATTTTACTGTAACAATATTGTTACTTAGGGGTAGCAATGATTTCCTACCTCTATCAAATACACCATCTACAGCAATGCTGACAGTGTAGCACACAATGTGCAAATTCTAAACTGCTGTTGAAATTCTCTTTGAAAAACAAGTCTTTCACTTCTCTATGTGTAGAATGCAGTTTAAAAAAATAAAAAAAATCTCTTCTCCTTATGGGTCCAGCACACTCAGCAGCTCAAGCCACATCAAACTCAGTGCTAAGTTTAAATTCTATTCTTAGAAAAAGTCTGGTATCATAAAACATCAATCCCAAATCAGGAGCACGTCCTTAGCTGAGAAAATATTTTAACTGAGTCATTTACTGTCAAAAGCTTCAGTTCAGGTAAGAATTAAAGGACACTCCTAAATGTGTCTCTTAGACTGATGGCTCAATTACCCTTGAGGATCTCAAGTTTAAGCAGAAGCTTACGTTTCTCTTGAGACAAAGTCCCTGCCGTTAAATACTGTCGATGAAACGTGCTGCATGATGGCATGGTGGTGCTCCAAGGCCCGTGGCAAACCTCCAGCTGCCTTGCCAGAAACCAGGATTTCACATGTGAACAACACAAATGCTTTTGTAACACTTTTTTCCCACAAAATATTGTTCCTGAAGTCTCAGCCTGTTGATTTCTTAAAGTCTGGATAAACACCAGCAAACACAGACTTGAAGACAGGTTAGGAGAACCTTCCCTTCCTTCAGTTTGTACCATGGAGATCACACTCAGAGAATTGCAGCCATTCTTTGCATAGGCAGCAGGTTTGAAATAGGTGTTGTGAAGAGAAAAACACTGGTTTGATCTATAATCTTTCACCAATAGCCCCCAAGGTAATTTCTGCAGAGTCAGAGCACTAACATTTAGTGCAATTCCTATTTTAGAGTTTTAAATTGTTCATGTATTCTCCGATGTACAAGCAAATTTCATCGGGGGTGAAGAAGCCCTTTCCCTGAGGCACACCCTCAGGGGGAACTCACCCAGTACACTGATTTTAGTGGTGTAGTCATTATTCTCAGCTCTTTATTCCCACACACACACACACGTGGCAATTTGCCACAGTATAAATGACCACAGCTGATCATGGAAATGGCTCACATTAAAAAAAACTGTCCTGAGATCCCAAAACCAATTAAACCACACCAAAACCATGCAAAATCGGGAGAGAAAAATGCAGAGATGCTGAATTATTTCACTGGCCATTTCTAACAATATGCCAATATTCCCAAGAATGTAGAATTGGTTTTGTGTGAAAAAACTACATTTCTGCATATAGTTTTTTATACTTATAGGCCCATCAATATAAAGTACATCCTAACCCTACAGATATTTATATCAAACAACATGTAATAAAAAAAGCAAAAAGAAGACTCTTTCTAAACTGTCAACAGAGAAAATCAAATTGAGCTAAGTAGTAGTAGATTATTTTCCACAGTATTTTGTTATTTAGTAGATATATGCTTTTATCATTAACACTGAGGCAGGCACTTGGTCAAAAAGCAGATTTCTTAACTCAATATCCAGAGATTCCAAGGAGCTAAGATACTGAATCTTTCCATCCTCCAGCACTGCACGTGTGC
Source organism: Corvus cornix cornix (assembly GCF_000738735.6). Taxonomy (NCBI): domain Eukaryota; kingdom Metazoa; phylum Chordata; class Aves; order Passeriformes; family Corvidae; genus Corvus; species Corvus cornix. Next base: position 5,431,632 of record NC_047056.1, on the reverse strand, counting down.
TTCTGGCTGGCACAGTGACACTGAAGCACTTTAGGACTCGCACACCGAGATAAAGGCTTATCTCACCTCCAAAACCATCAGGCACATATGTTTTAAGCACAATGTTGCAGAAAACCGTTGGAAGAGAGAGTGGTTTGTTGCCTTCATTCCGAAGGGAAATGTGTCTGTAACCTGCTTGTAGCCCATCCAGAGGCAGGATCCTCTGACCAATCAGCTTATTATTGTCATCATACACTGCTATTCTCAGGACAGCAAGATCAGGGAGGATAACCTGGAAAGCCACAAAATGCAGACATTCAATGACACTGATACAGCAGCTCCCACCCCGCCTCCCATGTGTGAACTTTGTGTGCCAGAAACTATCATCACTGTAAGATCAGGTCATTCCCTGCAAACCCCACTTTTCAAAATTAATCTTTCCTAGAAAAGCTTTTTTCACCCTAAATAACGGGTAGATTTCAGATTATGTAAATCCTGCAGCTCACAGTTACACCAGCTAAATATTTTGCATGTTTATTTTTCATTACTGAAGACTGGTGACACTGATAAGAAGGCAGGTAAATACTGCATGGGAAATGACAGATACAGCAGCAATCAAAGGGCAGGTAGTGCTGGATCAGGAGGAATTATGACAGACAGATGGGATTTGGGATGCATCCAAAAGGGCAAGGAGAGTGCAAGCACAGGCTGATGGGGATGTCTGAGGTGCTGAAATGCTGTGCTGCCAGCAGAGGTGGGTGTGCTGCTCTCAGGACATGGGGGTTCAAGGCATGCACAGGGAGCAGGGATGCTGCAGCCCCCTGCATCTGCCAGTCCCCACCTGGGCTGACCAGAACAGTAACAAAGAGATCTCCTGCCCTCCCTGAAGCAAAGGTGCTGCCTCTGTGCATGGAGCAGTGAGGAGGAGACAGACTAACAGAGAGGTGCAGCTCCACTGCCAGCCCACCTTGACTGTACGCTGGGAAAGATTTCCCACTCTTTCCCTACCTGGTGCTATTCACCAACAGCTCTGGGACAAAAGAGAAGACCTCAGTAAACTGTGTCTGCCTTCTTCCTTAGACTTTCCCCCTGCCACTTCCATTTTCAGCCTTGGGGAGCACAAAATAAAGTCTGCTTTTGGTCTCTGAACCCATGTGAGCAGTTCACGGATATCCTGCTCTACTCGACTACAGCTTAGCGCTCCCAGCACAGGTCACCACCAGCACTTACCCCCTCCTCCCCTCACACAACAGAGGGACAACACAGAACCCAGGTTAGAATGACTGAAACTTTATTTTAATTAAAATAAAAACGAGAAAACATGACAGAAGAACAATCAAACACAGTACCTGAGAACAATTGCGTAGGGTAAACCATCAGCTTGAGGAGAACACTGCAACCCAAACAGGGCAGGTAAGATCTCTCCCCTACACGTCACAGATCAGCACATCTTTCATTACATGATGGTCTTTGACATAGATTTGCCAGGGAGCAGAAGTGGGGACTAAGTTTATTGTTCCCTCTCCATTAATTTGGTCTGGTAGGCACTTCCACCTTCTCATGACATTTTAGCACTGTGCCTTCAGTATCTCCAGCTAGAGGAATCCTTCCTTCCGTGTTTATGCCACTCACCTGCTTGATCTTCAATGTACATTAATTACAATGCTAAGATATGACAAGGGCCTGAGGTGAAGAAAAATAATTTCTTGGCTGACCTAAGAGCTCAAGAGAACGTGTGACCATGTGATTGCTCCCTGCAGAGTAGTAATGAGAAATATTGGCATCAGCCTCTGTACCCACGTCCCAACACACAGGTACCCCCCCTTTCAGACTGGAGCTGTGCACCCTGGAATTTATGGCCCTTTTGATGTAAGAAATCAGACAGCAGCAGATGCTGGTCATATGGCCAGCAAGCCATAGGCAGCAGAATTGCCTGTACCTAAGCATCTTCCCTGTGCCTCCTCATACACAGAGAAAGGCACTTGAAGTCACATTCATTCCAGACTATGAGTTCAGAAAAAACTCTTGCATCAACTAAATTTCTATTAAAAACTGGCTATGCTGTTAGGAAAGCAGATTAAGTGTGTAATATACCCAAGTGTGAAGTGCTATCACCACTCGGCAAAGTCTGAACTTTGCAATAGAAGTCGGAGCTTTAGAATAAAAGAGCAACGATTTTGCATGACAACAAAACAAGTGTAAGCAAAACAGATGTTATCAAAGACAGCACTGTAACACATGTAGTCTGGATGGAACTCCAGGCAAAAGAAAAAAATAAATATATATATGTGTGTATCATATATATATAAAGACTGAGAGATAAAAACTGAACACGGACAAATTATCTCTCTCTTTAAATCCCCCACGCCAAGAAAAAAAAAGTGTTTTTCTTTTGCTATTGAAAAAAAAGAAAAAAAAAAAGAAAAAGGTACATGATGCACATGGACTACTGAAGGAGGGAGCTGGCAACACGCCTGAGGAACACAGCACCCTTCCAACTTTTCCATGTAATGACATTGACCTTAGCTTTGGATGCAGCATCTCACCTGCCCTCTGGGCTGAAGGAACAGTGCAAGATAGCAGCCACTGCCAGGGCAGGGAAGAAGAAATCTCCAGGGAATGATGGTGTCCACCAGCGGGGCTCATTCTGAGCAGACTGCATACCTTGAACACAGGCATGGTCACAGAGGAGGTGGCTACCTCCAAGTGGGAGGAGGAAGCAAAGGGGAGGGAAAAGCCAAATGGAAACAAAAACAACAAAAAAAAAATCATGTGATAGCTACAGAGGTTATCCATTAGAAAAACAAAACCAAAGCAAAATCAAAAAAAACAAAACCAAAACAAACCAAAACCAAGCAGCCTCCTGAAAGCTGATTTCAGCTTTCCATTGTTTACTGCAGTAAACAGGGGCCCTACAAACCCTTTTCCATGGGAGCAGCACTCATCCGTGTGAGCAGTCAGGCCGAAGCAAGAAGGGCTGGCTCAGGAGGGCAGGGAAGCTCACGGGCACAAGTGCTGGCAAACCACAAACTGCTTTCCAGAGATCCTGTATCCTACCTTCCTAAAGACAAAGGATTCCTCATTGTAAACAGGGTTCAGGCCGTTGTTCATCACCATGCGTGTGCGGAACTCCTTGCGTATCGTGTCCGTGGGCAGCCCGTACATATCCACCTCCACGTACGTCCCAATCTTCTTGTCTGACAAGAACTGGCCAGATATCACCTGCAACACAGTAACAGAGTAAGGAAAAGCAACACAAAGAAAGAATATTGGAAACAGTGGTCATTTTTCACTGACATCACTCTGAGAAATGGTTTATAGCTAACAGATGCGTTTAGTTCTTCATATGAAAATGGTGTATTTCAAACTGCACCTCTTTAGAAAAGCTTTTGTGATCAGATATATAAATATAACCTTCACCTGAAATGACTGTGCTATGGTATTACCAGCTGTCAGTCATCCCAAACAGCCAGTGTCTCACAGATGCATTCACTGTATGAAAACACTGAAGAAAACAACCAGAGTTGGCACTGCTATTCCACAACTTCAAACATTCTGTTCAGAAGCACTTTTTTCTATTATACATCTTGACCACAAGAGGTGAAAGGAAACTATTGCTCTGCTTTCACTCAGGGTTTGAAACTAATCATGTGTCAGTCTGACTCCATAGAATGTGTCTGGAAAGTACAGGATGCTTAAAAAGTGAAAAAACAAAAAAACCCACACGATTCCTCTGTATTGCTATATATATAAAAATTTGTTGCCATTTCGCTCCAAGATTAATCTAGCCACAGCAGGTGATTACTCCAGGGAAAATTTTCATTCCATCAAGATGATCTATTACTTAAAAATACAGCTATTGTTTTCATGACTACAATCAAGGAGGGAAGAAAAAAAACCTGAAACATGATTTCACAGACCTAAGCTCATTCCAAATCCTTTTGTTTCCATGACCTAACATCCTTCCAGGGAACACTCTGGATAATAGATCTGAAGAGTTATGTGGCTGAGGGCTATCATTGATGGCTTTTGGTCAACTACTTAACTACAAAATTCATATGGAATTTTATACTAGTTTTAGTCACAAAAGAAAAGTAACTGTCGAAATACATGGCCCAGGAATTATCTGATTCCTTCTTGGAGGGACTGTGCTTTCATTACCATTGAAGAAAAACAGCATTAATAAAACATGTTTATTCTTCTAGAGGCGCAAATGGAACTTAGTTCAACATCTAGAATTCATGAGGAATGCTTGGCCACAGAGGGTGTGACATTCAAATGCAGCACATGGAAAATGCTAAATGAAAGCTGAAGTCTCTTGCTCACAAAACAGGTTTTACAATCATCAGTCTCCTTCCAAAATTTGATACCTGACCGTGCTTTAGAACTACAAGAGGAGCTTTATGGACTTTGTTACTCATAGATAACTCCAAAGTAAGGGCCTGCCTCACATCAAGTATTTTTCTCTACTCACTTTGAAAGAATCCTGTCCATGTGTGCTTGGATTCCTCCCTGCTCTGTGGTGACAAGTGATGTTGTGCAATTTCACATTGTACATGGGAATGAACTTCACTCCTTTATCCATTAGTGTGGGCTCATATATTTCAAAAAGACCATGAAGGCTGTTAGAATATGACAATGTGTAATAACACATAATTTCTAATTCTATCATGTTCCACTCAGATCAGGTAAACAAAGGCATCTTAGCCAGCAATAAAAAAAACAAACCAGCGGAAACAATTTGCTGAAATCTACACAGCCCAAGCACATTCACTGTATATGTCCTGTTTCTGCTGATTTTAAATGTGCTTTTGGATGTGATGACAGCTGTCTGTGGCTGTTTTACCTGGACAGAACATGTTGCAGCAATGACACCATCTACAGGAGTTTCAGAGAACGGGTCAAACGTCCTGTCTGGTCGACGCATGAAATCTGGCTTTAGTAGATACCTTATTTCAAGGAAAAAAAGGAGATTATTCTTGAGTGGAAATTAAAATTGTATTAAATACAAATGAAATGGATGTTCTGCCTTTAAACAATGAACTCTCCTACAGCACTGTAAAATACAGACTCATCCCAGCTGCAAGTGTGAGGAAGTAAAAGGAAGTATTATGGTTGTCTGGAACATGGATAAATATTAATCTTCATTTTGAATTACCAGCTACTGAGAGATGAAATCAAGCCTGGATTTTAAGATAAAAATAAATGTAATACAGTCAAGGACATTTCAAATCAACTGAATAATACAGTTTAAATATACAGGGAGTTACCATATAATAAAACACAGATGGTCTCATTTGTTTTAATACTTTAACACTTTGGAAAAACACAGAGGAATTTTTCAATTTTATTTTTCCAAGTGAAGCAGTTCCTTAGAGTTCAAGACTCATACACTGAATTTCAGCTTGAAGCTAATTTTTTCATTGTGGTTATGAAACCTTGGGGGAAACAACTGATAATGTCAGTGCTGACAGATTGTTAATTATAGCAGCATGAAAGGTACCACCACAATAACACTTACGAGACCTCCCTGAGTACCTTACACTAGATCAACATATCAGTGAAGCCAATATGTGCTCTGATGCACCAAAACCCAAGGATTCTGCCATCAAAATGAAACAGCAGTTGATCACAGAAAAGCTGCACGTTACAGACATTCCCTTCCACTCATGGAAGAAAATGTGTAACTAGAAAAATCTTGCTAATTCTGCAACCCTGACAGACAAAGCTGCTGGAAGATTAATTTTTATCCACCCTTAGTCTCTCCAGTGAATCACTGGTACACAATATTATAAAGGCCTAGACAGAATTCAGAATTAAAATGTGCTAGAAAAATTCCAGTGGAAAGAATGTCAATGTTTTCTCCCGTTTTGTAATAACATGCTTTCTATTTGAAAGTAGTATTACTCCTTTTTCTTCCATTAAAAATGTTTTTCTTCCATTAGGAATGTGATTTCCTAGTATTCTGTTAATTTAAAGTAGGTTGGGGCAGAAGGCAATTACTGGAAACATCCTTAGCCTCTGTTTTCAGCCTGCTGAAATAAAAAAATGCTGAAACCAGTGTGGCTTGATCTTGTTTCATCAGCACGAAAGCTGCAGGTCTGAGAAAAGAGGAGTACAGGCAGAAGGAAATGTTCAGCTTTTCATTTCCTTTCTGTGACTGAAACACCACCACATTTCCAATGCATATTAAAATATTACCATGCATTACCACTACACTGCTTTAGTATCAAAAAACTGATGTAAGAATCCAGGAATTTAGTTGATAATTTTGCCTGTCCTTCAGAGAATTTGGCCAAAGCAAGCAGGTAGTCTTTTACTAAGCTGGTGGGTCCAACAAGAAAGGAACCAAACTCTGCCAGAAGAAAGCTTTGGTTTTCTTCTATTCTTGTTATTTTGATTGAAATTAGAGAGACTGCATCTTTGTCAAAGCCCCCCTAAGAGCCTCTTCTGGGGTGCTCACAACTGCAATAAAGGCATGGAATGGCCAAGCACTGTGTGCCCATTCTGCAAATGAGGAATTTTACCAAGCTTCATCTACTCAGATGTCTTTCTGAATAAGATCTGCAGTAGTAAAAGAGTAGCTCCTTCCCAGGATGAGTTTGCAGATTTTCACGTTTCTGGACTGTCATTTCCTGTGATTTATGAAACTTCTCCTTTTTTCCTGATGTTAATGATCAGTCTGTCCTATAAAGGTAGATACTCAACATTTGAGAAAAATCCATCAGCATCACTTGAACGTCCTTTGTCATGCAAAAATCATGACCAAGAACTTAGATGAAACACTTCAGTATTCTCCGTGAAATCTGTACTCCAATTAAGAGTACACAGACTAAAAAAATGTCCCCTATGTATTCAGACTCCACTTGTCCAAGCAAATTTGGCAGTTCCGTGAACTGTGCAATGAATCTCCATTCAGAGGCATATCTTCAAAGAAAGGCTGAGAACAGAAGGTGGAGATGTATTTAAATAACTGTGTATTCATGATCTTCATAATATGAATGCAAAGCCTCTTCTTGCTCATTTAAAAACTGGGCATACTTAAAAGCATGTTTCATTAGAATACCTCCTTATGGGGGATAATTCTCCCTGAACTCTGCTAATTTCTACTCTTCACCTAGCATCCCATTTTCCTTTTGCAACACATAATTAGTAGTGACAAAATTTTATTAAACCTTCGTAAAGGACTGTGATACACAGTGACAACAGTTTAAACCATATCACTCACCCGCACGATCCATTGTACTCAAATTTTCCTTGATTCAACTGCATTGCTAAATCTGCCAAGAGAGAAAATTTACTAACTTCCCTGCTGAATAACGCAGATCACAAACTAAATCAGAAAATAAGACTGTTTGTCCAGAAAAATCAGTTTAAATAAAAAATAAATTTAATGCATGTAAAACACATCCAAGAAATAAAAGGAAGCAATGGGAAAACTTCGTATTTCTTCACAGGAATAACAGCTTTACCAAGCACTCTGAAGTCCATGCTGTGCTTAGGAAACAGTCTTTCCCTGAATTCAAACACACCTGGCAAGCAGGGAAGCAACAGACTGTGGGCATGTTAAGCGCCCGGGATGTGATTTCCATCATCTAACTTTTGGTATCTACACTACAGATGTCTCCATTACTGCAGATCACTTTGCATAACAGAGGGATACAGGAGCCTTAACAGTACAAATAACCTCAGAATAAAAAATATACTAGAGGAGACATCTTTGAAGAATGTATTTCTTCACAATGACCACAGACCACTACCTCTGATGAAGCTGTCTGTATCCTGTTTTAAAGAAAGTGAGATGCATATCCCACTGGTTTTCTGTGGACTTAGTTGAATAAAATACCACACAAAAAACCCCACAAAGATCACAGCAGCATTGCTTAGTTTCAACATTTAAAGCATGTGAGTTTTAGTGAGTGCATTGTTACGGCACTTGTATAGCAAGACGTATAATAAACCTGTAATAACCTCCCTCTCATCCAACCCTCTCCAGAACTTCGTAAAAAATAAATGCTTTTCTGCAGGTTTCTACTTACACTAGAGCAATAAAACAGGTCTTTCTCCTGCCCAATGGACTGTACCTTCAAAGGGAACAAAATCTGTTCTGTTGGTTCTCTGATACACAAAATACAAGACTGTCATATGCCTATACCAGTTATTACTGGATTTACTGGGCAGCTGTAGTTTTTATTTCCTCAATCATCTTCATCTTGACAACACAGCTGGATCACAAAAGAGGAGTACAGGAAAGTTGCTCACTTCCACTTATACAATTACTACTCTTAATTTGCAACATAAAGGGGTTGGAAATGACATGCAGTAGGTGGAGGCAGTGCTGGGAGCAGAGTGAGGTTTGTATTTCTGCTCCAGCCTCCCTATCATGTCCAGTGGAGTGCTCTAAAACAGTGTATTCTAGTGTATCCCTTCTCCTCCCTCTTCAGCTGGTGAAACTGGGGCACAGCTTTGGAGGACAGAACTCAGGGTATGGCCATGAGAAGTGTCTGCAGTACCAAAGACACAGTGCAGGGAGGGGGAAGCAAGCACAAAAGCACTGCCACAGCCAGAAAAAGGCAATGGAAAACTGGTCTGTTACATATACATGACTCAAGACATTCCTAGATAAATTAAAAAACCCAATCAAAACAACAAAAAGCCTGCCCTGCTACACTCACACCTTCATTGAACAGGAACAATGCATCTCCTCTCAGACCACCCTGCGGAGAGGCATTCCCATTCCCTGGCATCATTCCCTCAACTGGGATCTCAGACCCCATCCTCTGCTGCTGAGCACATGACTCCTAACACTTCCCAATAACTGGACTAGAGATGCATTTGTCACACAGTCATTACTCTTTACCATCTTAATCTCTGCACTCCATCTTTGCTTTGCGGACATGCACCCAACTGTGCCAGACCTCTGTCTTGCGAAGGCACTGATTTCCCTGTAATTAACACTTTTTGTTAATAAAAACCATTTCTGTGAGAAGATGCAGTACTCCATTATTTTTCAATAAAGGGGACTGAATTTTCCTTCTGTGTATGGCTGGTTTTACTGCTCCTTGTCTTACGCTTCTGTAATTCCACCCCACTGTATTATTTAGCCATATGTCTGCTTCCTCAAAAAATGCCAGAAGCAAATCCATGGCATCTGTTGGAGAGTTACTGCCCAAGCCATTCTTCAGGATTGAGGTTCACTGGTCATTGCTGCGTACCTGGGGTCTGATAGTTCAGTGAGACCATCTGGCAGCCAGCGTTCCAGAAAATTTGAGGCATGTAATTACTGGAATCCACACGGCCTCCCTTTGGGTATATCCGACTCATTTGTCGTTTATTGTAACTATAGAATTCATCAAGGAAAATGAAATAAAAACATCATAGAAATGTAGAGTCGTGTCCTGGTATCTTCAGTATTTCAACATCAAAACACACTTCTTTATGTTAATCTTACTCTTTCTCCTTCCATGAGGTACTTCCCCTTTTCCTTTGTAGACATGCAACACCAAATCTAGAAAGGTGCACTGGTTTATTTTAGGATTGGTAGAAAAGTGGGATGAGGAGGTGAAAGGATACTTCACAAACTCAATGGCATGAGTCTTCAAATACCCTAGTCCGACTGATTCATTGAAAGAGGACATGTTATGGTGAATATTGCGCTCTAGAAAGAGAAGACAAGACATTTTAAAACACCTCTGTAATGACAAATCAAAACTCAAAATCATGCACTATAACAGCAGGATATTTTTGGTCTCTTTCTCCATTATCAAATAGAATCAAATTATAGTGATAAGAAATTTTGCAGAATCAAATTACAGTGATGAGAAATTTCATAGTATTTCTGACTTGCTTTTCTGTTTCACTTCTTGGGAAACCAACAAAACTTTCATTTTTTGTTTAGGACAAGATTGTTATTCAGAGCCTGCATTGTGTGGTAGATAAGGCAAACCGAATGATAAATGGTCTGGTGTGCAGTATCAGCTCACTGCTGATCACTGTGACAGTCGTGCTCACCTTACTGCAGAGAAAGAGGAACTAAAAATAAAGCATCTTAGTTGGAAAGGCCCACGGAATAGAGCCAACCTCAACAGCTTCATATTCTCCCAGTAATTTAGCGACTCCGTGTGGATGACTAATGGAATAACATGCTAACTTTACATTCAAGGAAACAGGTCTACAAACATACTGATGATGGTCATTAAACTATAAAAGACTCTTATGCCTTTATTTCTAAACTCAAGAAATGTAGAGATTAAAAAACTACCTAGGTTAAGCAAATACTTGTATTTCATTCAACCTTTTATGTTACCTTCTGCTACATCGAAACCTTGAAATTTTACAGGTTGAGCATAGTTGACCATTGTTGATAAATATGGATGTATATTGGTTGTGGCACCTACATATTTGTAAGATGCCATCCACGCTTGTTCATCTTCCACAGTTACTAAACCCTGAAAACACATTAAAAAGAACAATCACCATTTCTGTGTGCAAACACTGTTGTTGGGTTTTTCAAAGGTGGGACAAAATTATACCCAAATCTGCAGAAGGTTAAAGACAGTGCAAATTAATACAAGTGGAAGTTTAGTGTGAAAAGTTAAGATTTATTTTCTTGCTGATAAAAGACTCTCAATGTTACAGGATGCATGCAACAGGGCTGATGATAGAAAAGCTCCTAAGCAGTGGGTAAATATTACATGAAGTTAGTAGGATAACACTGGGATAAAAGCTAAATATTCCAACAGACTGAACAACGCTGGGAGATAACGATCCATCTTTGTCAAATAAATTCCAAAAAATTGTGATTTAATAAGCATTTTCTAATAGAAACTGTGTATACTTGGCGCTCAGTAGAACTTCCTCAACATCAAAACACAAATAAGGTTCCGCTATTAAACTTTACTAACAGAAGCAAACCAAAATGTAGAGATGACATCCTTCACTGGACAAACAGATGTCACAAGACCAACAAGAGACACAGTACCAAGTTCATATTCTTATCCACTTCAACTGATAAAAATCTGAATCCATCACCTATACAAATATGCACTTTATTTATAATAGAACTTCAAGTCTTCTACAAGTATCCCATCTGCTAGAAACCCACATCAGGAAGCACTTCTTAACTGGATCTACCTGTCCAACATTTTCCTTTCCCTAAACCAGTTTGAAACACATTCTTTTCACTGAAATGAAAAAGCAAACAAAAAATCTCTGTCAAGCTAAGCAATCTCTGCAAATTCATGTTTTTCCCACACATGCATTTTTGGTTGTTCTCCTACCAGTGAACCAGTGACCAAAAAAATCTGACTGTAGGCTGACAGTGAACTTCTGCTGGAAAGTACGAAGTGTATTCAAAAATTTGTACAGTGCTGCTTTTTATTTTCAGACTGCAGCTCGTGTTTGCCAGCAAGTTCTCCCTCATTACTGTCTCAGGAAATAGTCAGTAAGAGGCAGTGCCACCAAGCCCTTTCTGGGCTTGGAGGATAATGCAGCTCACAGAACCTACACTACAGCAACTCGTTTACTCCCTGAGATGGGAGAGTAAAGGAAAATGAACCCACTTGCCAGCATTATGGCACCTCTGCCTGCCAGACAGTGCAGACACATCTCAAAGAATGCAAACCATGGGAAGTGGAACCATTTATGCCTTCGGATAAGATGATTATAGTCACAAGGAACACAATTTTCTGACTGCATAGAATTACTGAGCTAGCAGAACAAGTCCAGGTACACATTGCTGTATGTGCATTTTAGATGGAATTAAACTTCCAGCAGCCCACGAAATCAAACTGACACCATATTTTAATGCTGATCATCAGGGCTCAACCCAACTGCTTTTCAGAAATGTGCATATTGAGGGTTCACAGATCTGATTCCAAAATATGCCAAGGGGTACATCCCTGTGTTAGTAGAAAACAGGCATATTTTTTTGTTGCTAGGTCAATAGCTGTTACTAGAACTTAGGTCAAATTCAGGCAAAATTTACTCAATGAAACCAGTTCTTTTCACCATCTTAACTTTGGAAAGGCCAGTAACTCAGGAAGAACTGACCACCCATCTTCTAAAACCCAGGGTTCTTTAATGTACCTCCTGTTGACTGCTCAGAACAGCTGATCATAATCTGCCTATCTTGATCCATCCACACCTACACCTAAAGGAACCACAGGGAAAAGGGAGTCAAAGGGATTATGATGCCTCAGTGCCCAGGCAATGGTAGCCTGCAGGTACAGCTCTATGACTGCACCAGCGACACTTTGCCTCAAAAGACAGTGTCCCAAGACAATGTACTTACTACCCATTGATTTTATCTTACTCACTTGCAGACCCTTCATTTTTGGAGTAGGGCTATACTCTGCCCTGTTCACAACTTTAAAACTATGAATTAAGAAAGGGGAAAGGATGGAATGCTTCTTAAAGCCTACAGAAACAAAGGAATGGTTACAACAGCACACGACCCTGTTAGGGGATAGAGAAGACAAAAGGGAAAAGTTGATCTCCATGTTATTTACACCTCCCCATCCCTCAAGAAAAGAAGCAGAACCCACTTAGAAAACAACACAGACTGAAACAAAGTGTGGTTAGGAACAGGAGCAGCTTGAATGAGAGAAGAGGAGGAGGAGGAGAGTGGAAAGAGGTGGGAAGAGTCTTACAGAAGGGATTCCTGGGAGAAGATAAATGCAGAAGTCCCAAGGGAAAGCAAAAGGAGGAAAAAGAGAGAGGAAAACAAAGTGCAGTCAGGGTAAGGGCAGAGGAAAAAATAAAGCAGGGATGATACATCTCAACACCATTCAGAGAACTGGGTTCCCAGTGCATGACACCGGAGACTGAGATCAGACACTTCTAAGCAGGCAAAGGTCATGCATTCCTCTCTGTCCCCAAATTTTCTGACAGCCCTAACCCCAGTATAAAAATATAGCAGAAGAAACCCTAGAGGACAAAAGGAGATAGAGTCACTTTCAAAACTAGGTGCAGTGAAACTGAGCTTAAAATTGTTAAACCACTGAAAATGCATGGTAAGTAATATGCATGTTATATATAAAATATAAAGCAATAAAATAAACTACATAACATCCTGTGTCACCTTTTTATTGTTTTCTTGCTCAGAATCTTCAACAGCCTAAGGGAAAAAAAATATATATACATTACCCAAAGAAAAAGCAACAGGAAACACTCACAGTACGGAGAAAAAAACCCTCAAAAAATGAATGCATTTAGCAAAAAGTAAACCCTTTTCCACCTTCCTGCATGGCTCATCTGCCTCATACACTTTCAAAAATTTGTAGTCTCTTCCAAATTTGGGTACACAAGAATGAAACTCAACAGCTGGCTAGCCATGGGAATAGGATGAAGGATGCCAGACAGGTAAGCGTAAACCAGAGCTATCACTAGATGTTGGGGACAGGAAGTTTCAGAGAAGAATGAAGGAATAACACACCCAGATAACGATACCACAATAAAGATCATCTGATCTAGATGTGCAAACTGCCAGGCTCTGAAAACTGAAGGGCTAAGAGCGCTGTAAACTGTGCTTGAAATGTCCACATTGGAGAAGGCCTGTCTCAAGATGTTATTTGTAACAGCGCAGTCTGATGTCTGCTTTCAGTTAAAAGCTACCACTACTTAGAATCTTAGATAAATATTGTCTTGGCACTGAATGTACATTCCTACAGAATAAAGATCAAGTCACTGATCAGCAAAGAAGCAGAGAAGTTACCCAAGGACATGTGCTGAGGATGAGGGACTAATCTGGAAACAAAAAACCAATCCTCAAAACAACAACAAAAAACCCCCACCCAACCAAAACACCCCAAAACATCCAGATAGTTAAGGACCAGCTGACTTAGTAAATGAAACTGCCCTAAAGCAAAGAAGTGAAATGATACTTCAGTGGGAGGATCCATGGAAGTCCTAAAGAAGGAAAGAAGTGAAAAGATACTTCAGTGGGAGGATCCATGAAAGTCCTGAAGAAGCAAAGATGTTGACTTGAAGAGATACACAGAAAGCAGGTCTGATGTCTCTGGTACTGCTACAGACACACTGCTATTTTCCACACCTACACTTCTATCTGGAGCAAGATCCAAAGGAAACCAAGCAGGAGGGAAGAAGTGGCCAAAATACTTGAGTGACAGAGGAGCATGATCTGCTAAGGTACCTTAGCCCTCACATGTGGGGTTTTCTCTGTAGCAAGCAGCACTAATGCCTTCATTGCCAGAGCAGCTGAGTTCTGAATTCTAATATTCTGTATCTAATTACCATCAAGTAATATTCAAGTTACTGAGCACAGACTGATAAATTGCAATTGTCAGGTATGAGTGGAATAAAGAGAACTCTTTCCCTGTCTGCCAGCTGGCTGCCTGATAGAGCCCCCCTGCCACACCACCCCAATGGGAGTTATTGTCCTATTTTGCATTCACTGCTGTGGGTGGAAGAGAGAACCTACCCTAAGGGTTAACCACAAAAAATAATGGAGGAAAACCCTGCAATGAAGACACAGAATGCAGCCCCGCAAAAATACTGCTGAGCAAGGAAGCTGATGTTCCACCTCTTATTAGGATTCTGCACCTGAGATGCAAAGTAAAATATCAGAGGCTGGAGCAGGAAACTGCTTGCTGCATTTAATTAGTATTTTTGATTAAACCCCCCACCTGTATGCTGTTTCCTACATACTGATTCTGTTTCCTCAATGAGTATATCCTGTCTGAACAAGGGGAGAGTATTTTTGGCTACAAAGCTTTGTGTTCTCATGAACCTAAAGGTAAGGGGCACCTGGTGAAGATCTCAGGTTTGAATCTTCTGACAACAAGTGCTCTGATGTTTCCAAAAAGCAGAGTGACTTTTGCAACAACCTCCATGGAAAGTTTTCATAAGAATATATATGAAAGAAGCAATCCTACCTTTTTGACACTGATGGCAACAGCTTCTTTTTGACTGTAATCATCTACAGTAAGGTCACTTCCAAACTTGTACTCGGGATGAGCTTCTTCTTCCTGGTCAGCTGCACAGAAAACAAAAAGGATCAGTGCAAAAACCACAGCAACTGCTGGTTTTTTTGCAAGGCATGAAACAAATGACAGTTGAATTCACAGGTTTGGGTTTGGTATTTTTTAGAAACAGGAATAAAATTGAGGGTATTAGATTTCTAAGAGTTAGTTACTGTTAACTGTTTCCAAGTGTCGTAAATTACAGCTAAGGCCTGAGATGGTTAGTAAGAGAAATCTTATTTGCTGTATTTTTGAAGTAATCAGTAACTTGCTTAGCAAAAGTGTAAAAAAAAGCAAATAGCCTTGGGGAAATAACAAGAACTGATGAGAGAGTTCTTTAAACAAAGATCTAAGAAGATGCCAGTGTCCGGGCTTCTGGTGCGCACTGTCAGACTCCTTGTGTGCCCCCACTATAGGGAATTGTTCTCTTTTGCTTTTAAGGTGATTCTCCATTAGAACCTACAGTACTTGAAGCTAAAAAGTAAAGGAAAAAAAATATAAAATATATGAGAAGACCAAGTGGTAGGCTAAAGCTGGGACATTCACTATGACAGAGGTCACAGACAAGTTCTGTGGTTCAGACACTTGCAGACAGCACATGATTTACATCTTCTGAAGCTGGACATTTAAAACAGACAGGGTGGATCACACCCTAAACAGGTGTATTTTTCTCTGCTGGCCATATCACTGGCTCAGAGCCAGACATTTACACTGAAGATATCTGAGGTTTGGCAAGAAAAACCCTACTCCTCATTTTATCCTTAGAAACTACAATGCAATAATCCCCGCTGATGTTGACACAAGTGTTAAACACAGTGACAGTATGTGTTTTCATAGCAAAGATCACAACTTCTTAGTCTTTCTCTCACAGACAATGAAAATCTGACTTGGTTGGTGCTCTAATATAACTTCTGAACAGTAAATGGAAATTGAAATTGTCTGGGATGAAGTGGCAAGGCTGGGGTCTGTACAAATGGTCCTGCATGGAGCCCAGACATGCTGCTGCTGCCACAGACCACAGGCACGTGGGTAAGGTGCACCCAACCCACTGATCTACCACAGGCAATGTCTGAGAGCCCTTCTCCAGGAAATTCTCACCGCTTTCTATTTCCTCTTCGTTATCATCCTCCAGGATATTTACAGGAGCTGCAGTTTCCCCAGCCTCCATCATCTTTTTCAGAGCATCAAGCTGTTCTGTTAATATGAAAAATAAAATCAAATTAGTCGTGACATGAACTATTTGTAGCACAAAGAAATACAAGAGAACCATCACAAATGATTCTCCGAGCCTCAGATCTACTTCTATTTAATGAGTTCTCTGACTTTTCAATTAGTAATAAAATTTTACAGAGCAAGGAGCATCATTAAACACAGACTGATGTTAGGTATGAAAAGTGGTCAGTAAGGGCTGTATCCAAAGCTCACTGAAGTTAAGGAGAATGTTTCACAGAAGCACAGTATTAATGAGATTGCAAAAGGCCTCTGAGATCATCGAGTCCTTTGACTCAACACCACCTCATCAACCAGAGCAGTGCTCTGAGTGTCACGTCCAGTCTTTCCTTAAACACCTCCAGGGATGGTAACTCCACCACCTCTCTGGAGAGCCCACTCCAATGCCTAATCACCCTTTCCGTGAAGAAATTCCTCCTAAATTTCCACAAACTTCAAAGGTCTTTGGAGCAAGCACATTACTTGCTCACAGAATAAACAGACAGCTGTCTCTTCGGTGCTTGATCCATGCAAATGGAGGCAAAGTGCTTGGATTTTCGATTGTGTTTCCATGGGCATTTCAGTTAGACAGGAGGAGCACAGCCACGTATGACTGAAGCCAGTGCAAGGTCGGGGTGCTTATCTTTGAACGGAGAAGGACCAGGGTTTATCATTACAGCCATACTGGAAACTAATACAGCAACATTATTGTTACTGAAAAGAAGATAAATATCAGAACTGGCAACAACAGCAAGAAGAGCAATTTGAAATTCCATTTCATTTCATGCTTATCCTGGAAAAAACACAGCAATGCAACCAGACCAGTGTAGGCAGAATTTACAAGAGATTCTATCTGCCTTATATTTTAGCTCAACCAGCAGTTTGATAAAGTCCCAGGATTACATTTCTGGGTCTGTCTGTGCCTGTGCAGCATGCTGATATCAAGGCCTAGACTCTGGCACTCACATGAAACACCAGGGCAAACAAGATGTTATTTACATGTAATTCATATTCTTCCAACACTAAAGTACAAACAATTTGGAAACTCTAGTAACGAAGTCTGTTTGTAGTGATCTGGAGTTTCACTTATTTATTGTTTGACAAACTTTACTTACTCTTTTCTACTTCAGGTTTCAGCCTTTTATTCTTTATGAGAATCTTTCTTTTGAGGTCATTAGGAGATGGTAAGGCTTTACCTTGTTCAAGCTGTAAAACAATTCAAAGAAAATGCTTGATGAGAACAGCTATTTGGCCTCTCTGTATCCCTGCTTAGGATTTGGACTGTAGGACAGTGATACTATGGGGCAGTTAACAAGCAGTGCCACCTCAGGCACAACCCCAGGAGGTTGTGTGCCTGCAGTTACACAGTTTCCTCTGCTTCTCCCCTATCCCCGGGGAAAGCTGTGCTCAGGTAAAGCTGCTGGATGAAGCCAGTACTCGGGTCCCCAGCCTGTGCCAGCCCCTGCTGCACTGCTCTAAACATTTTCCCCTTTCTCCTGCCTAGCAGGGGGTGTGGATGTGACCTGCAGCTCCTCATCTCAGGAATTCCTGCTTTCCCTCCCTCCCTATGGCTCACACAGCCCAAGCCACAGCTTAGCCTGTTACCAGTTGATCTCTAAATAAGTCACCTTTTATGGTCCCCTCAAGCTGCAGTAACCCAAGTGAGGCAGCCCATGCACGCCTGGAGAGTGGAAATGGACTGGCACTGGGGAATGGAAAACTACCCAGTCCTCAGCTACGTAATGGGGACTGGGTTTGCCAGCAGGGTCACAAATTCAGTATTTGTGAAAGGCAAAGGGCAAGTTTCACATACACAAGGAAGTTCTACTAAAAGCTTGTTCCAGCGTGGGGAAGGAGAAGAAGATTGAGAGCAGAGAAAAAGTACTAAATCCTCTCATTTAAGCCCCATCACATCATTGAGGCTACAAAACAGACACTTGGGTATGGTAATTAGCACCCTCTCCACCTCAGGCTTGATAAGAATATTATTCAGGCAGTTGCTGGTATAATCACAGAATATTCTGAGTTGGAAGGGACCCGAAAGGATCATTTGAGTCCAACTCTCAAGTGAATGGCCCTTACACAGATTGAACCCACAACCTGGCATTCTTAGCACCAAACAGACTGGGGTTTTTCAGTGAAGCCTAAATGAAGGAGCTGAAGGTACTTCCATAAATAGTGACAATTCTTACAAGAATTATTCAGATATTCTTATCTCTAAATCCAAATCTGAGCTGCAGAGAAGCAGCATTCCCGGTGAACAAACAAAAAAACAAAGCACCACGACTTGAAACCAAATAAAAACAGCAGAGGTGACAAATAACCACCCAGCAAAAAAAACCCAAAAAACAAACCCATATCAAGCCAACCCCAGGCGAATGGGTGCAAACCTCCTTGTGGGAGGGTAAGGATTCTCCACACCCACCAGGCTGGCTCAGGCAGGGAGTTTAAGCAAGTTGGATGAAGAGAACACATTTGCTCCCGACAGAACTGGGGCTGTAACTCCACTAGATGTCAGTGCCGCAGAGCTCATTTATGCCAGGCTTCCAGGATGCCAGGCTGTATCCCCTAACAAGACCATACTTGGATGCCCATTTGGACAAATATTTGCTTTTTTCTTAAAACCAAATCTGCTTCAGCCAAGCACCATGTCTCTCCTAAGTCTGTCCCCGTCAGTCACTAGCCCAGGTTATCCAGATCCAAGCACTTGCAAAGGACACGTTCCAAGCTCCTCCTGCCATCTCTGCAGTGTTTGCTTTGGGAGCAGCTGGGGGCTGAATTCACCCACGAGGAGGAAAGGACACAAAATGCAGAAGGCTCAGCAGTGCTACAGAGCACAGGCAGCTGAGGCTAAATACTGCACCCTGAGGTAGAAGCACGGCAGCCTTTGGCCAGCTCTATTTTAGGCTTCTCAGAGAGCTGCTGGAAGCACCTTTTTGTGAGGGATGTGGCAGCGTGCTACAAACATCACAGGGCAACACTGCAGATTTCGTTCTTTGGGATGCACTTTTCAGGGCAACCACCTGACTTTCATCAAACCTTGTGTGCTGCTGCCCCTGAAACATGCAAGGAAAGCCAGGAAAAGCAAAGCTCTAGGGATGCTAATGCCAGGAGCCCCCTTTGCCAGGGTCACATGGAGCTGAAAGGAAAGGCAGAATCCTCCTTGCTGTGGTCCCCCACAGCACTACAGAGCATCTGCAAGCTTTAGGTTATTGCTGGCACACAGTGAGCTCATTGTAAGGAGCAAGGAAGGTCTGGAGGAGGAGTTGCAGGCGCTGCGTAGCGAGCTGTTGAAATCTCAAATACTGTGTTTGTAAAGGAATGTCTGTTGTTATTTCCTGCCATGCAGGAGAGTGAAGTGCATGCAGATTACAGTGCACTCAAGAGTCCAAACGAGACTGCAGGAAACTCCTGGTGCTTAATTTGATTCTTAATGCAGTAGTGGGGCCACCTAGACTGCAGGACCTGACCTGGAGCATGAAACATGCAACGTGCAGCTGAAAGAAGAGGTTTCTTCAGCTGAGACAATGCAATTTATGACTAATTGTTTTTCAACAGTGACTGGCAATTTCAGTGGGGAATGACCTGCAAAGACAATGTATGTGGTGTATTTTATGTAGGTGCCAACATTACATCACACATCAAGGGGGGGGCATTTCCCCAGGCTGCCTGCCAGAGCCCTGTACAGAAGAGATTAAACAAATCAGATAAAGAAAAGTTTGTACCAAAAAGCACAGCCACCCAAAACCACTAGTGAATTCTGAAAGCACAGGACTGGCAGCGAACAGCACTAAAGGTGATCTCAGTTTATCATCTCTTTTAAATAAAGCTAATATAAAAAAAAAGGAGACTGGCAGAATAAAACATACTGGATGTGTTTCTAGAGGCTGCTTCAACAGGAGATCTCCAAAAAGATCTTCACAGTATTTTGACATCTTGTACTGTTGGTATTTGCTGGAAAAGATGATGTCAGTTAATTTTTAAATATAAAAAAAGAAATCACTATCACTCAGCACAAAAGAATAATACTAAGTAATGTAGACATCCCAAATTATATACTGCCCACTTGTTGCAACTGAGAAGTATTACTTTACTGTAATTATACTGTCAATAAAAGACTATTATCTGACACAGATGAATTTAACAAGACCAAAAAAGTAGAATAACTGAATCTCACACAGCTAATGGAACATCCAAATACATTTCACAGCTTTATCACAGACAAAAATATTGCCATTATTAAGCTAGATAAAGATTGATTAGTATATTAATAGTACATTAAGTGACATTCAGTATGCCTGCATACCCCCCCAGCTTTCAAGTATCATAACACAGTATTTTAAACTATATCATTTTCTCACACAATGCACAATTTAAAAATTAAAAATGGGCACTACATACCTGCAGTGATTTTCAAATGAAAGAATGACAGGGTACTCTGATGTAACAAATGCTGTTTCCTTAATGGCTTGAATTACATCCTATAAAAATCCAACAATGGGATTCAAGTTAGAGCGGATCAAATAAAAAGCGTAACAAAAGGGATTTGTTATACACCCCACCCTGAGAAACACAGGGCTGTGTCTTAAATGTGCAAGTGAAGAGAGAAGCAGAATAAACCGTGTGCTCCTCATGCCCCACAAGAACTTAGACTCCCCAACAGGAGCCTCCCTGCACCTGCAGCAGGATGGCACCTTCACCCACAACCATCAATAGATCTGCTGCTATCACCTATTGCCAGGGAGAATTCCTACTCCCAGAGAAACTCCTGCATCTTCAGGCTTTTTCCACAGTAAGGGAACTTCTCAGACAACAAAGAAGATATTAATTCTGTGGTGCAAAGAGCCCCAGGCAGCAAGCCTGCTTCCTGCAGTTTCTGTGGAAAGGCAGATGGAGCACAGGGGCGTATGATGCAAGTCAGAAATTAACCCCAAGGTCTGGGCCAGAAATCCTGCCCATGTCAGTCCATCATATGGGAGCAGCATTCCAGTGCTGAGGAGGGGAGGGTGCCCTGCTTGGATTCTTGTCCAGGCCTTCTCCTGGGGTCTGCTGCCAGGTGTAGAGGCCAGGCACTTACCTTGAAGAGAATGTCTGTGCACATCGCTTTTCCATGGGTTATTATTGGTTCTTGGTCTTCACCTTTGCCATCCCAACAGTCCAGCTCAACACACCTAGAGATCAAAAAAAATTAACTTAGTGTTTCATTACAGGTGAGCTACCTGGGACATGTTTTAGCAGTGATGGTCAAAGCAGTAAGTTGCAAATCAGTTTTGGGCATTACAGAACTCTTTCTAAGCTGTACATGTATTATTTCAGGGTTCTTCTATACCTTTGGATAAACTACCTTAAACATGGCATGTGTGGGTCAACATGTTTTCATCATCTTTAGCACTATGCCACTCTTCTTACTCTCATTCTAGTAAATCAAGAAATTAAGCAGGAATTCATAAATTTCCTGATTCTCATTAACATAAAACTTCGTAATTATAAAGCAGAAAGCCCTCTGAAATTCTCCAGCTGTCATTTTGAGATCAAACTTATCTTAAATTTCTCTCATTTATATCAACTTCTACATTCCACTGCCTGGAATTACTTTTGTGAGAAAAATAAGATTCATAAACAAATAAATGTGTTTTCATTTACCACACTAACGTATTTATACGTTCAATTGTACAATATATCACCAGCAAGGTATATTAAGTAGGTTTAAAGTATCAGATTCACAAATATTTGTTATCTCCTGCTTCCAACCTGCATCCAGCCAAAAGCACTTGTCTGTACATCTCCACTGAAGACTTGCCACCAAACTGCCTGCCTGTTAAATATGTATTGTGAGAGGAACTGATGAAATAATGAGCCAGAGGATGGTCCATTTCTTGATATAATTCCAAACGGTCTAAGAAAACTGGGGCATTTTCATCTGACATCAGGTATCTGCAAAACCCATCACTGGATATGACACCTAGAAGGAAGAAGAAGGCATGGTAAATTACTACAAGAAATTAGAGTCATCAGAAATCAAACCATCCCACAGAGTAGGAATCCTAGCACAAAACCTGTTATTTACACAGGTTCCTGCAAACTAACAGCTCTCCCCTTCCTCAGCTCCAGGCTGACCAGCAACTGGTGCAAAATGTGCCATTATGTTCCCAAATAACCAGATCACAAATCAGGTGCCCACCAGTTCAACACCTGATGCCCAGCACTCACCATCAGCAGAACTAAGGCAGCAAAAGGATGTGAAGAAGGCAAATAAGTAGTGACATCTCCTCAGAACATTCCCAACAGTTTCGATCTTTGGGACTTTTTAAGTCAGGAATTGTGAGCTTGCATGGACCAGGCTTCTATGGCCCTTTCCTCTCCTCTTTCATATTTAGTCCTGTGCTACATCACTGTCAACCAGCTCGTACAGAGACTGTTCCCCACTGACAAAAACATGGGGATGTGTGTCTAAAAATGTTTGCATGGGTTCATTTACAAAACATTAGGAAAATCTAACATACCTAACAGTTTACTGTTTGAAATGCAGGTTCATACCTTTGTAAGTGAAAACAGAAATCTACAATGAACATGGAACATACAGGAATTCAGAACACAGATTTTGTAACACCTCTCATCTCTCTGCTGGTCTGTGCTTCAACAAAGTATAAAAAATACAAATCAAGGGGTTTAATGAAACCAAATTAAGAATAATCAGTATGGCAATATCGGTTTTTAAGAGGTCAAAAGTCTGAAAAATGAAAATGATCTGTGGTAGCGAAGAAAGGATTACTCACAAAGAGCTCCTGCAGGGAATGGTTACCTGGCACTAATTTTGACATTGCTTTCTCTGAAGTAATTTATGAACACTCAGCTATGGTTAAGGCAAGGCTGCAGCAGCCCTATTTTTATTTTCTTTAAGTCTATTTTTCTCTTATACAGAGAAATGAAATCCAGTTTCCATTCTACTCCTAACTTTCTGAAAAAATCCTCTACTGGAGCTTAAATTTTCTGTGCTTGGTGTCAGCCAGAGGTGAACTGTTCCAGA
This sequence comes from Corvus cornix cornix, assembly GCF_000738735.6. Lineage (NCBI taxonomy): Eukaryota > Metazoa > Chordata > Aves > Passeriformes > Corvidae > Corvus > Corvus cornix. Next base: position 5,408,436 of record NC_047056.1, on the reverse strand, counting down.
ATGTTTTACTCAAGTCCTCTCAGCTGATTCTGAGTATGAAAGAAAGGGGACAAAAGGCGACAAAATGGAATTTTCAATTGAAGGATGGTTTTATTTTGTTATCACCAAGTACTTTAAAGCAGCAGCGCAGCATATCTCAGATGATACATACTTCTAGTGCATCATCTTGTGGAAAAATGTCACAGCTGGATGGATGTTCTAGACAGACCACAGCTGAAACCTCAGCAACTGAGCAGAGCTCTCTATGTGTTCAACAGCTCAGTGTTTGTTTTTGACTTGCACTTACCAGGTGGAAGAATTGGGGTTTGTAGTGTTCCCAAGCACACTCTGGTTACTGAACTGCCCAGCATTAACTTGTTCAGCTTTACTCACTCCTGTCACTGAAATGTGACTGAGGAAGAGTCAGCTGCTTATTGCTACTGCCTTTTGTATGTCAGCCTTGTTTCCTAAACTACGCCATTTAGCAAGAAAACACACAAAAGAAGGGTTGTCCTCAAGTATTTTGCTCAACAGCAAAGTTTTATCTAAGAAGAGGAAAGAAGCTGAAGAGAACAGCCACTGCTGAGATCCCTGGAGGAACACTGAGATGGGACTTCTGCTGTTTTGATGCTGTTCTCCATAACCCCATCCCTGCAAGAGGTTTTCTGCATTTATTGAAAACCTGATAGAAACAAAAATCAAAGAAACTAAATAATTAGCCAAGGTTGAATTTTTTGTTTTTTCAATTTTAGATTTATTTCCACCTTCAGAAAATATGTTTTTACACCTTATTAGTGTGCCTTCCTCATGTTGAAAAATATTTAAAATGCACTAGCACCAAGAATCAAAGACGAGTGTCTTTAAAATGATAAATAAAATGGGATAGAGCTGACAAAAATTCAAGTAATTAATAATTAGAGTTCATGTGGAGAGGGAGGGAAAGCCTCAGGCTTTACTGGGGCAGCTTTAGATGCTGCCTCCTTCTGTTGCCTGCTTTGCACATCACTCACGCGCAGAGGCTGCAGCTCTGCTGGATGTGTAAATACTTCTACCTTGATCCATGAGCCTAAATGTCTGTGAAAGAGGATTCCTGTTAGGATGGGCTTTACAAAGCTGCAGTCTCCTCTCTGCTTGCTACAACAGCAAATCTCAGCAAAAAGGGCAGGGAACATAGATGGGGAAAGCAACATTTTTCATTTCTGCAGTTGATCCCAACACAGCTACTGCAGCAAAATGGGTAAGAACTGGGAACAAAGTTCAGCCACTGTCACCTCCTACACTCACAGCAGCTCAGGACATGAGCAGTCCAAGAATGGCTTGCAGGTACTTCCTGCAGCCTTGCTCGGAGAGAACATTTTTCAACCCATCCACATAAAATACCCTGCTCTGTGCCAGGCTGCTGCCCTCAAGCACTAGAGAGATTATACTATAAGAAGGTGGATGCATATGGCAATTTTTTGAAGTTTTTGCACAATATCTGTACTTTGCAGAGCTCTGCAGTCTCTCTGAAACCTTGACCACAGCCACTTGCACGTTGCCTTGTTGCTGCAAGGAGCCTCCGGTGTTGTTCTGTATTTACTCAATCCCAGCCTCTCCCTCTTCTACCAGGATTTGTAGCCACACTCTAACCTGGATCAGGGAAATAATCCTTCTAAAAAATTATCTGATTTTGAAGGGGAGGTATTTTTTTCAGCAGAGTAGTTTCCTGGTCCAGTACCCTGGGAGCCACACAAGTGCTTGACCCACAAGGACTGTAAACTCCCTTTTAAAAGTCTGGATGCTCCACAACAAACTCCCCAAATGCCTAAACCCAGTGAATACTGAATTCCCTCCCCCATTTACCTTTCCTCTTCAAGTCTTCATCTGGCTCATATGTCTCAATTATCTGCATTGCTCTTTTTGTGTCATAAAAGGGAAACAAAATTTCATTGAGCCGAGGATCTCGTTGATGCTAAGGTTAGAAAACAACGGAATTCAGCAAAACAATATATAGTGCATGGCTATCATCCAAGAGCATTTCATTACTGCAGATGAGAAAGAAAGAAGTGGACGTCTAAAAAAAAAATAAAAAAAGCAGCCCTAAAACTTACAGACTACTCAACAGCAACTTCAGCATTAGGTAGAAAATGAACTTTATCTTTCATAGGAAACCTAGGCAGTTTGATCACAAAAATATTTTTAGAAAAGAAAAATCCAATGCAATCATATAACTGATAATACTCTTGCTTATTCATGAAAATAATGACTGCACGTGGCATCTGTGCAAATGAGATGCTGAAAATAAATAGCTCAATGTCTCTTTGTAAATTCTCTCTCTAATCCTTTTTTTTTGGTAAACTGACAGACTTGACTGGTGGCACTGTAACCACCTCTGCAAAAATGCAAGTCTTACAGAATATCTACAGACAAAGCAAAAAAGTAAAATAAAGCTATACTATAAATACAGATTTTGAAATCTGGGTCTAGAAATAGGGAAGCACTGGATGATTATTTGTGAATTGTGGAAACATCGTGTTTTTAACTATTCAAAAACCAGCACAGGTTCTTAGAAGAAATATACACAAAAATTTCACAGCATCATCTCTTGAACTCACAATAATTTACAATAGTAGGATTTCATAATGTATGCAATGTTTAGGTACAATTTAGCAGTGATTTCTAACAGACTAATAAAATCCAGAATTTTTATGTTTTCACTTTATAGTGGGCTATGTAATTTTGGTTTTTCTCCGTGCTGGATTAGAGCTGCACACTGTGCGCCTGATTCTCCATTAAAAGAAAATTTAAACCAGAATTGACGGAGTAGTGGCATGTAAGCAGATGCAACAAAACAAAGAAATAAATATGACTATGAAAACACTCTTTTACCCCAGAAGGTGCACAGTTTCCAAGCTTTAGTTTCAGCAGAATTCAGAGATGTAACAGGCCACCCCCATACTGGCCATCAATAATTTGGAGTGGACAGGATGGTGTAGACACGGGTTACACAGCACTATCAGCATTTGCTGTAATTCCTTATGTGGAAACTTTTTTGACCTTTTTTGTTTTGTTTTCCATGAGAACAGTAATATCCAATCCAATCTCTTTTCTTACAACCAATCCATTGGTGCATGTACTTAATTAACTCCAAGAAATTACAACCAATGCCAATTCAGTCATGCAATTAAGGCGGGATCTTTCAAGTAATGCTTCTGGCAGTCTGCAGCATCTAAACACAGCAGGTTTGTTCTGGCCAGATCGGCTGTTGGGATGCCCCAGTAAAACTCAGATGAAACATGACACGAGAGCAGATGGATGCAGGACATGACTTGCTCAGCAGCACACACCAACACCACTACAACACTGGCATGCAACAGTTCCACGGTGGCAAATGACAAGGCTTTATACCATTAGTGACAATACACCACTTCAAAGAATTGTAAGAAATAGCAGGGAAGGTTCTTCACTCAAGAAAAGGGCTCTTCCCTACTTGTTTTCTTCTACAGTTAGTCATGAGCAAACAGAAGAAAATAAATGGGGATAAAGCAAAAAGTCTCCTCATGAGAAAAAGTCCCAGAGTTATTAGAAGGAGCTAAGACCAAAATATTCTTCTATCAGCAACGATCATTGCTGATTATCAATTTTCCACATGAACAAAAGTGTGTCATTATGTTCACTTTTTAAAAAAAAGAAAGTTGGCAACTGATAAAGATCTACTTTAAGAAAGTGAGAATGTTCTGTAGCGTCTCTTGGGGAAATGTTCTGCACCATGGAGCTTGGTGGCACAGGGAACTTGTGACACAAAAGCAGACCAAAATTTGAAGTGTGAAGTTGCATCTAGAAAGACTAACTTCAGGGCTAATTGCCTATGTCCCATGAAGTTGTATTTGGTTATTCTAGTTACCCTGCCAGGCAGGACACCCTTACAGCAGGCATTCCCAACCATGTGAGGGTGAACTGACTAAAAACATCAGGAGAAATGATGCCCAGAGGGTTCTGCAAAGAGAGAAAAGCTCATTCAGCCTCCCCAGCCTGCCTCCAGCACCTTGGAGTGGGTACAGACTGAGACACGCAGCAGCTGAAAGTGCGCTAAAACCAGTTCTGCCTCTTGAATTTGCCCTGGGAGTGGTGAGAAGGTCCTTTTGGGGAGATGAACAACTGGGGGATGGGAAGAGTGAATGGGAAGGAGGGAGGGAGAGGAAACAAGTGGAAGAGAGAGAGAGGGTGGAAGAGCAAGGAATTGGGAAGAGGAAAGGATCTCCCCAATACCTCCCTCCCAAAAGAATGGATGAGTCCTGGTCAGACTACTGAAAATTCCATTTTAATTGTTCCTTGCCTTGTTATTTTATTGCTGTAAATGAACTGCAGGAGCAAATCTCAGTGTGATTTCAGTCCTTTTTCTACTATAGTTCCCTTTTTTCCCCCCCCAAAATTTGGCTTTAAAAATAGGAGACCTAGACAAAATACTCAGTGCACGACAATAATTAAGTTCCTAAAAACTTCCCAAAAGCTTTAATACTAAAGCACAATTAAATCATCTGTCAGCCAGCTGCATTTAAAAGTCAAATAGAGACAGGAGTTTGGAAAAACTCCAGGAAAGCTGCTCATTCTCCTCTCATACCCAGTAACATGTCCTCATGCTCTCTTAAAAACCCGTAACACTTAGGGCTTCTGCAGCATGCCTTGGAGGTTACTTCAAAATAATTTAAGTTAAAGAGTCTCATGAAGAGTTGCTCTGCCAAGTAACTCCCCTCTCCTGTCTAATGATAATAATGTTTTTCTATCTGCCGGCATTAGACACCACTGCTAATTGCAGTGCTGGCCAGCTGCCAAGGGGACAGAAATGATCCCTTCAAGAGGCACATTCTGGGCCTTTCATTTTGTGCTTTTCAAATGATGACCAAAACTTTAAGCTCTATTTGGAAACCAAAAGACCTCCAGCACAGACCAAAGGCATTGGTTTCAGTCATCAGAATAAATGTCCTACTCTATAAAAAATACTTGAGTCATTTTTCCCAGCTCTGGTCACCAACTAGAGGGCCAACCACAAGATTTCCAATTCCAAAATGTATTTTTTCAACATGAACATAGCCAACAAGATGCATTTCCCCCCAATACTACCTATAAAATAAGGTTCCTAATTCTGTAAAAAGAATTGCAAAAGCAGCACAAAATTGAGAGCACAACAACTCAATTTTAATTTTTCAATCAGTTACTGGAGATAGGGGGTTCTTACAAATGCTGGCAGCTTTTCTTCAGAAATTTAGGCCCAAGGAACTACACTTTAAACTAAAACAATTAGAGATCAAATTTAAAATAATGATAAAATAATAATTTACCTGAAAATGAAGACGGACATTAAAAAAATCAGAAGCTAACATGGTTTAAGGTGGGGGATAGGGCTGTGCGCTTCAAGCACTGAAGTGTATCTATCACTACAGGTGAACTGGGGGCTGAGGTGCTTTAAAGGGATAATTTAAATCACAACACTATCCTTTCTCTCTCCAGTGAAAAGCAAAAATGACAAGCCTTAGCTCTGACCCCAGCCCTGCAAACATTTAGACACTGAATTGGGTAACTAGCTGTGATAAAAGGATGTCTCACAGCAGCAAGATCAAGCCTGTGCTTCAATTTGCCACTAGATATGAACTAAAACCCCAAGTATGTAACCCAATTATGTAATCAAGCTGTTAATCCTCTGTCTTTTCTTTTCGAATACCCTTTCTACACGTAATTCAGGTTTAGTGAAGAGTAAGGCACACATTCCGTCCTGAAAAATGAAATTGTATTCTAAATTTGGTACATAGGAAACTTAAAGCTTGGACTTCATACTGAAGTATCCAATATTTAAACATATATATATAAAAACATACATAAAATTGAACTGTAACTAGTAAAACAATTTTAGATAGAGATATTTTTTGGTAATGCAGCCAAAAATGTCACATAGTGAGGCCAGCAGCTTCCCATGCTCCAGATGAAAATAATCTACTGGTACAAAACCAAGTAGGATGTGTCTATTTTCCATGGGTGTGTTCTTGTCAAATCCACATAGTGCATTTATTGCTGGAATTCCAAATGAGTCAGTTTTCTATAACTTACTGTGCTTTAGGAATAGAAAAGAACCAACCCCACACTGTTTATTGAACTACTTCACACACTCACGATGCTTTTAAGGAATACTAAATACTTCTGCCAACAACTGCATTCTGGAAATACAGCAATAAAAATATTTCCTCTTATTCTGCACACATGGTATTTTAAAAATCATATACAAACTCTTAAAATATCCTCTTAGCTCTTAGATTTGTAACAGATTGAAGTAATAGTGTTGAGGAGAATCAAATCCCTGTTTATAAAAGCCTACTTCAGTTTTTCTATTATTCTAGAAGGATTAGCAGATATATTTAGCTGGGGCCTGCAGGTGAAATAATTGCCTGCAATAAAATACTGGGTGTATTTTAGTGGAAACTGCTCAAATGTAACAGTATAAAAAATACAAAACACACAGAACACACTCCATAACACAGCAGCAAGTAATCAACAGATGCAACTGCAAAGCCAACACGTAGAAAGCACAACACCACACACAGCTGGAGCTGATTTTTGCACCTGGATGTTACCATAATGGAAAGATCAGCGGATCAGAAGCGTAGCAAATAATGGCATGGGACATGCAATGGAAAGATTGGAAGAAGCAAGCCACTGCAGACAGACTCGTATGGTAGTTAATGTATGAAAAAGCTTACTTCATTTAGAAAGCTCACTAATTGGTCTACCGTTAAATAATCAGTTTTGTCTCCATTGCTGAAAAGAAATTTATTAGAGAATGTAAGTTTTTATACACGATGCTACAGTAGGTATGATTTACATGTTGACATTGTTGATACTTTTAAAACCACCTACTATTTTCTACTTATAGTAAAGGAGCTCTAAAATCTCACAATGAACAGTCACAGAAAACACACTAGCTGTCTACGCTTGGCACAGTATATCTCCCACAACATATCTTCCTATCACTTAACAAACATGACTCCATAAAACAACATGTAAGTCCTCCAGCTGAGAATAAACTGAGTGAAGAAACTTTCCAAACTTCCAATTCCTTACTTAATTTAATTAGTTCACATACTGTGTTAATCACCTAGAGGAGCAAGTTAAAAATTACAGTAGTTAGTAAAGCCAATGCAAAAAAAAAAGAGTTCCAGGTGCTTCCTTTAACTCATGTAAAAGTTGCTCTAAAATACAGAGTGAACTTTTACATTAACAGTCTGAGAGGGGAGGAAGGGGTAAAACACAGACTGGAGTTTGTGCTAAAGTACTGCTGGTGCTACTAAGATTCAAGGGTAGATCAATTTTACAGTGTTCTCTCACTATTAGTTATGGACTAAAAACACAGCAAAATGTCTTCAAAGCAAGATTATCTTAAATTTGAACTTACATCTTCTTAAAGAGGTCCTCTATGTCAGTTCGGGGACATATCTTTTGGGTGAGCTCATAAAATTTCTCGTAAGTAAAAGCTGCAGGCTCAATTTCATCATTCTGCAACAAAATGCAAAGGTACATTTATCCAGACAAGAGAGCTTATGTGCTCTTTTCCCAAGAGATTATTTTGTATCAGAAAAAAGCAACTGAGAACTGGTTTAGCTCCTTAACAAGTATAAATTTACCTGGTGTCTTTTGTGCTCTCGCAAAGTAATTCTAAATCACCTTCATCATAGTTTGATGTGCTCGTATTCTAACCTCACAGTAACATTAATTCTACATAAACACAGAGCTGAAAAACAGTCTATTTTTCTTCTGAAGCATTAAAAAAAAAATCCCCAAACTCAAGTAGTTCAAGCCATCGCCTCTCTGGGGCTGCTGGCAGGGGCTCCCGCTGCAAGTGGGACAGAGATGGAGAGCAGCTCTCCAAAGGAGGGGAGCAAAGAGCAGAAGGAGACAAGAAATTAAAAAAAAAAATGCATTACATGCATATTCTGTGCTTATATATTTTGCATAAATGAACAAAAGGTAGTTTGTGACAGAAAAGAAGGGAAGCCTCCTCTAAGAGGCTTAAGGACCCCTGTGTCATACAAATTTAATCACATTTTGGCTCTAGTAAACAACCTCCAGTGATTAGTAAGTAACAAGCAATAGGCACACTTTTTGTGATGCAAATGACTTAGATTACAGCTCCAAACATGAATGAGTCATCAATTTATTAGTACACAAAAAACAGTCATTCAAAACCACTAAATACCTTTCCGCTGGGAAGACCTAATTCCTTAAGTGCTTGAAAGATCACTTTTTCTGTTTTACCTGATGCAAAGGTTCTGGTTATGCTAAAACAAAAAACAGTGGAGAGAAAAAAAAAATCAGAGAAATGTTAGTCGCTTTTAAACAGTCAGTTCTCTCTCTCTCTTGCTTTTACTGCCAACATTCTCCCCTGGCTTCAGTTGATGAATGTAAGCAGCTTCCAAGTAATAGTGCAGTTGAAGAAGTGCTCTAAGCTCCACAGAGCAGCGCTGCTCTGCCTGCAAGCCAGCCATTAGAAAATACATCAAAATAATGAACTGCAAACAGAACAAAAGAGGGGGGTTTTTTCCCCCAATACACTGGGATACAGAGCCATGCAAAGCATTCTTCTCTTCGCTCTTTTAAGCTGTGTGCTGAGATAAATGACTGTTTAGAAAGCAGCAGATTCTCCAAGTGAGGAGACTCGTATCTCTGGTCCTAACTGGTTGTGGCGACTTCCCTTCCATTCCAGGCATTAACCTGCACCTCCCAGGTCACCCATAAGGTAGGTGTGGACCGTTCCCCATGGCAGCTTCCTTCCTCTTTCCTTTTCAAGCAGCTGCTGCTATCAAGAGACTCCCAGCCACATGCCAAATCCCATTCCCTTCTGCGGTGCACATCCCTCCCTCTGGATGTTCCCTCACCTCACAGCCAGTGAGAATATCCTGTCCGAGTCATACTACACACAAATCCTTTTAAGTAGGCCTCAGTTGCCACTGGAATATTTCCACCAAACTGATGAGCATCCTGTCCTTCCCAAAGCATGACTTCACCATGCATATAACGGACAAACTGGTTTCACTTGGAATGAGATAAATCCCACAAAAATGTACCTATTTCATATGATTAATATGAAAGTGTTTGGTCTAGTTCTGTTTCCATTTGAGATGAGTTTGAATAACCCCTGGCTCTGGAAACAGGGATCCAAACCTGACAGCTCTCCTGCCTTCTGCTTAGGGTTTGAGCTAAAATGGTGTGTCCCACAACCCCTTGGTCTTGGTGTCTTCGTCTGGTGAGAGAAACTGAAGTCTGTATCCAATACACATTTCTAACAAAAGCTGTACATTGGGAAACACTGATAAGAATTCGTTGTTCTTTATCATCAAGTGAGACAAACATTTGCTGAGACTTTTAGTTAATCTCATGCATAATAAATAATTGCACGTGACAAGAGACGTGAAACAAATTGTTGCCATAGCAATTCACGGTTGTTTTGCTCTCCAAAACACTCTAAACGGCCCATAAAAATATTTTCATACTAATAAAATTAAGATCAGGAAGTGAAATATCTAAATGATAAAAAAATATTTTAACAAAACTTAGCCTTTTTTTTCTTTCTTACTGGCTCCTTACAACACTTAGATTTCTATGTCCCTATTTAGGCATCTAAGTTAGCTGTTTGATTTTCCAAAGCTGATAAGTACCAAGATATTTTCACTAAAATATAGACTGAGTTTAACTTCAGGCACTTGTTTCTTTAAAAAATACTCAGGCATCTATTTTTCTGCTAATTCTAAAACACAGAGTAATGTTAGCTCTACAATTTACAACCTATTTCCAGCCCTATAAATTTATATGTCTGTTGTAATGAATCGGGCTCCAATAATAAATGTCCTGTAAAACATGTAATATTGGTGTAAGTAATTAATCAGATGTGTGCCAAGATTCCATGGCTGTAGGGAACTTATTTTTGATGCCAAACAAATTTTTTTCTTTCACAAAAGATGACAGCAAACATAGCAGTAACTTGTAATGAGAGCAGCAGTGTGAAGAAGATTGCATGAATCAAAAAAGATTGTAAAAATACAGTGTGACACACTCATTTTGCTAAGGCTATTGCAAATAAAACTGCCTTTCCCTCTCTCAGAAGAGACTTCATCCTAGCAGATTTACATTCATCTTGACACCTACAGGTGTTTACTCCTCATGTTGCACCTACAGTGGTTTGGGGCTTATGGTTCCATGCCAGTGTACCTCCTCATAAATACTGAAAATACTTCCCGACTCTGGAACTGAGGCATATGACTCTATTGTGTTTGTTGGTGGATTAAAGGACTTGGATACTTCAGACCTGCACCACTTTCCAACCATTACTTCAAAAATCAAGCCAGCACAACCTGTAGAAATCAATCTTCTGCCATGGCTCCACTGAATTTATCAGCTTGGCTTGACCTGGAAGTACTGCCTACGCTGTACAAGGAATTATCTAACTTTGATTTCCAACCAACACTGAAGTATTGAAACAGATTCCAGACACTCTGGAGTAATCAATACAAAACACACTTAAAAAACCTCTACTTTCAAATTCACTTAATTAAAATACTACAAAACAGATTTAAGCTTCATTTGTCATAGTTTAGCTTTTCCTTTTTTTTCCTATACATTTTCATAGTTAGAACCTAAACTTGCTTAAATCCTTTAAAATGTAGTTATACAAAGGGACAAGCATAGACTGAGCAAAGCTAATTTCCAACCAGGCTCTAAATGAGCAAGTGCAACTCGCTCATATAGAAAATCTATTTTCTGCCAACAGAAAGTTGAAGAAACCAAGTAGATTTTTTTTTCTCAACAAACACTGACCTGTTTACTCATCTATTACAGCAGTGTTAAAATCTGAACATACAAAATGACTTACAAATTGCGTGTCTTTGCAAGATCTGTAAATGTAATTCTAGACTCAGACTGCTAAAATTTATTAAAGCCCAAAAGGCAAAAGTGCTACTCTCTGAAGGTTTTCACACTGCTAACTGCCAGAATTCCTTCTCTCCCAAACACAGTACATCGACAGCAACAGACCTATGCCCCAAAATACATTAAAATCCAAAAGTAGCTCGAGAAAAATGCTTGTGACTTTGAAACTCCCAACTGTGCAACCAAGAGTCACAAATATTTATGGCATTTACCACCAACAGCCCGAGGAGTGTCACCTTCTCAAGGCTGATCATTCCCTATGAAGAATGTGATAGCCGCAAAATTTGTTTCAAACTTGGGAGGAAGTGCAAGGAGCTCTGATTCTACAGAGGAGATTTTTTTTTCCCTCGGTGTTTTACTGCACTTCTGTGTAAAAATGAAATACAGGAGCATTTGTGATAAGCATTCCTACAGCTGAACAGACCTGCTGGGCGTTCTGTTTCTGAGAGAGAAACCTTCCCATCTGTATCCCCAGAGCTACAGCAATTGCTACAGAAGCCCCTGGCAGCAGGAGGAGGGTGAGGAAGCAGGGCTGAATAAATAACAGTGGATTTAAAACAGGTAAAATGGAAAGGTCACTTGGAGGGGAAGCACCAGTGGTTTAAACCAGTGAAAGAGGTACTGGGGGAGAAGCTTGGGTAGGAAATGTGAAACTTTGGTGCCCCTTGCATAGCAGAGCCATTCAGCTCACATTTCCCAGTGCTCCCTGGCTTGCCTTCCTCATATACATGTCCCTCTCCTTATGCATCTCCCTCCTCCTGTTTCCTTTTGCTCTTTCCACTTCCCTTCTCTGCACTAAGTGTTCACGGACGAAAGGGGGAAGCAGTGAAATTCCCCCCATCCCAGGCTGCCCAGTGCTGAGACCCATTGGTGCCTGTGTCCCACTTCATTATCAGCAGCTCCTGCTGGACCAGGCCAATCCCATGGTGTTGCCATCCTACATCAGGGCCATGATTCCCCCTCTTTTCCAACGCAGCTCTGCAGAGCAGACTGAGTTTTTCTCTCCCCCATTCACACTCCTCACTGACACCTCTCCTCATCCTTTCAGTGGGTGACACAGCACTTCTCGTGTGAGCCCCAAAAATTCTCCACATTTCACTCACACCAAGATACCACATTCCTTGGAGTATCCAGATGTAAAGGAGATTCAGCTCCATGGAATAGTAGATCCCTTATGAATTTGTAAGCAACCTACTTTCACAATAAATTAAACTGCTAGGGACTGATTTATGTTAACCTGTAAATAGTGCAAATTCAAATTTAAAGACTTAATACAGTGGACCCAGTGAACTGGACTTTTAAGCAACAGACAGGCTTGTCTGCATACACAAATCTGTGCTGGAGCATAACAGAATTTATGCCTCACTAAATGTGATCTGAAATATTTAAAGGCAGAAACTGTTTCAGACAAGCTAGCACACTATAAATTCACACTGTGGAATAGGGTTCTGTGTTCGAACACAGGCAAAGCCGTAAAGTCCTGAAAATCAATTTGTCCCTGTGGTATTGTTCCCTCATCCAGCTAATGATATTCCTCTTGGGACTTCTGCACAGGAGGTGCTTCATGGCAGCTGAATTTGAGAGAGAAGCAGGGACTTGGCCATGTGAGAACTGGAGGATTAATACACTGAAGCAGCTTTAACACTGTCAAGGCATCACCTGAGTCATGAAACTAAAGAAACATGGAAAGCAGCATGGCAGGCTCTTTGTCCTCCTGCACATTCTATAGATGCAAAAACCTCTTTTCCTCCCTTGGAAAAAAAATGGTTGTGTGAGGCTTATTTTACAAAGTCCTTCCTCTTGCTCCCTTCTGCCAGTTTCTATTTATGAAAAACCAGCATGCCCCAAAAATGTGGTTTGCATGTACTTTATGAAGAGAAGAGCAGCTCAAGTATGAGCATGACTGAAGTTCTAGAGCAGGAGGGGGGAGTATTACTGCCTAGCCAGAGAGGACTGAAAATCAGTAACTTGTAATAGTTAATAGCTGCACAGAAAGAAAGATACTGTTCTGGCTTTGCTGTTCCTGACAACAAGTAACCCAACAATTCATTTACCGCGTGGGCAAACCCAAATATTGTCCTGGGGGTTCCTATAAAAGCAGAAGCATTTTTGGCAGGCACATATATGTCTCTTTAACAAGGAATTACAGCTTAAAAGTACCTTTTTGTCCTCTACTTTACTGGCCTGCAAGCTTTTATGGTTCTTTTTTTAAAGTATTTTATCAAATTTTACAACTGAAAAACCCATCCCAGGGTTTGAGGAGTGTTAGGCTGAGAAATCTGATGCTCTTAACTCTAAGTGACTTTGGAAACTATTACAAGAACTCATATCCTCATTACAATGGACTGCAAAAAAATAAAGAAATTACTAGGTTGATAAGAAGTCCTGCCTAGCTTACCAAGGAGGTCAGATAAGAATACCTAGTTCCGTACTTACTCTTACATACATACTAGTAATAAAATGGATATTATATTCCATTATTAGGTGACAGAATTTTATTAAAATTACAGAACTAGGAACTGAAAAAACCTAGAGCTCCCCAACTGTGCTTACCTCCGAACTGGAATTTTCCCATTTGTGTTTGTTAGAAAGGCCAGCTTCATCCAGCTGAAATCAGGAATGAAATATTTTTAAAATACTATTTATTAAAATTGAGGTCTAGATACTTAAGTTTAACTTATTGCCATGTCTGCAAAATGAGTACAAACAAATCATTGTTCCGCAATAAAAACATTTTTCTGTAACCTTTTAGTGCTTGAGACAGAGCAACTCTTTAACTGTAAAGGCAAAAAGCAGCCCAAAAAAATCAGTACAGCAATTAACACAAGTATGAAGATGAGAAAGTCTCATGGGATTTTGCTTGCATATGCATCAAGGAAAAAACAAACCAGCCAATAATTAAAACATACACTAGGATAAATCAAATGAGCAGTTACAAATTCTCCTATAATTTCTCCTGGGCAGGTGCCAAATATAGCCTTGAGACATCTTTGATCTCAATGAAAGACAAACTCTTAACTCATTTAACACCATTTTCTTTATGACACTGTTTTGTAAATGTCAAACTATGAATAACAATTGGGTTTTTTTTCCAATTCCAACAAGGAAAATACAAGGACAGGAAAATAAAGGAGAAAGGGGAGGAAAGCAAGTAACTTACTGTTTCTTGAGACACGTCATTGGACTGACATTGTTAGCTCTAAAGTTATGTATGATGGATCCAAGCCCTTCTACCCATTGCTGAAAAACACAAAAACACCGAAACACCGAATCAGGGAAACTGAAGAGGGAAGAAGTAGGAAAGTTTGTCTTGGGGGAAGGCTCCTCCTTGCAGCCATGGATAATATTAATAACCTGTGCTGAGGAAAAAAACTACCCACTTCACAGCCCATACCATGGAAAAGTCCAGCCACATTTTATCCATTACTATTTCATCCTCCACTGGACAAAGGGATTGTGCTTTCCACTCTTCCAAATGCTACACGTGCTATCAGCAGCACTAATAAATCAGCTTATTGCCAGCCGAGGCAAGTGATCCATTGACTGATTTATTAAGCCCTCCATTTATAGCCCCATATGAACATCTGCCTCCCTTCCTGTGGTGGGGGGCAATGTCAACTATCACTGAGCACCATTATCCAATGGGTGATGACATATTTAACTGGTCCAGTTTAGAAAAGGAATGAAATGAAATATTAATACTCTAGAGCAAACCACGGGGAGGCACAACAATTGCTCAGTGACGCTGACCTCATCTCACACCCTGCTACGTAGTCAAGTCCTGCTGGGTTTTCTTGTTTTCATCCTTAAAATGCACAACATTCCAAATAACCACTGGGATAACTTCCAGCCAAGAGCAGCATGACAGCGCTTATTTATGTAATTCCTCTTTTAGGGAACTATTTTTCTGCTGTAGCCTGCACCCAGATTTTGCAGAACTGTAGAGAAGCAGCTTAAGGCTTAGGCCCGAACATGAACACTCACTGATTTCAGCAAGAATCCTGCTAGGAAAAAGCCATGGGAAGAGGAAAAAATGGCAGTGCTACCAGCCAAGTTCAATCTCAATTATGCCGTTGTAACACTAGGATTACTCAACAGATAATTTACACTGGTGGAACAGAGATGGGATTTGGTCCACTGCTAAACATTAACCTTATGAATAAAGGAGCTTTTTGCTTCTGGCCAAATGCTGTGCATGCAGCTTGAGCTGACTTGGGCAGGATCCAGAATATGACACTTATAAATAGATGGAGATGAGTGTATTTTTCTTCTCATGAATGAGTGCTGTACATCTGCAAGACAGATGAAAAAAATCATGATTTATATTGGAGGAACACTAACATCTTTGGGAAATGGCATATTGTAAACTGCAGGCAGCAAATCCCTGCGGGCTAAAACAAGGTCTGAGGTGTCAATTCAACAGATAAACAACATACTTAAGGAGACCCTTGTACTCATGAAATATTAAATCTGTTTTGCTTTAGGAAAAGTAGTCACTTATTAAGATATGTATTAATATTTAAGTGTTCTTTTTTAAGTTAACTTTTAAATAAGTACTGCATAAGATTCAAATAGATCAAATGTCTGTCTGGGAATCATTTGAAAAACAGAACTCTCACTTATGAGGAAAAGTAGTATTTGGGGTTTTCTTAGGTGTGTTTTTGGGCTTGAAAACACCCTCCCAGTAAGAATCTGCCCTCCCATCTCTCTTTTTCCAGCTGCATGAGTAAGATGGCTTTGTACTCATAGGCTGAAGGAACTGCCTAGGGAGATAAAGAAAGCAAGGTTCATGGGCTAAGATAATATTACTTATTAGAACTGATATAACTAGAAGCTACTGACGGATTTAGGAAACACTTATCTTTTCCTACAAATATTCCCTCACCTCAGATGATAAAGGAATGGTGCTTGAGATAATTCCATGCTAAATGCCTGAACAAATCTTATGTATACTTCCATGTCCTAGAACTTTAGAAATTCAATTACTATCAACTACCTACATTTGAGGGTTTGTGGGGTTTTTTTGGGGTTGGGTTTTTTTTGGTTTGTTTGGTTGGGTGCTTGTTTTTGTAACATTCCTGCTGCATTAACACTATCACAGGTATACAAACATTTGTCCTCGTACTGTCTGCACTGGTCTGTCCCCTTCCAAACTCCCCAGCCTTCCAACACTGACCCAACCACTCAATGGCACATTCACTGCAAACAAAAAGCCCTTGCAAAATTAAATTACACCAAATGCACATTGTGAATAAACTGCAGTCTTTCTCCCTTTTTTCTCTGCCAAAAACCACCACTGGTGCAGTACTGATAATATCAGCATTTCATTTGGAACTAAACACCTACAGATCCCTTCTGATTTGAAGGCAGTGGATTACGACTATACCAGATACAACAAAAACTAACATTTAAAAGTAAGGTTTGCCAGCACTCAGCTCTGGAGTTACTTCTGCACATCTAGAAAAGCTGCCAAAAAGGAACACTGCAAGAAAAAAAAAAAAAAGTGAAGAGAGAAATCAATACACTAAGCACTTCCCAAGTGATTTTTTTGCAGGAGTTGTCTTGATGGTTCCCACTTTAGAGGCCTCCCTAACCTTTTTTCAGTGTTAATGCCCTTCCCTAACAGAGCTGACAAATCAGGAACTGCACTCCCTTGGAGCAAAAGAGCACAAACCTACAACCAAACACTGATGAGCCACAAAAGCATCACATCTCTGCTGGCAGCAAGCAAAAGAGGGACCCAAGAGCCTTTGTCCAGCTCAGAATCATCTTTACATTGGCGTGATGTGCCCTGGGCAGGACATGGCAGTTCCAGAGCCACGTCTGCCCATCTGTTCCACGCCACAGTGCAGCATCTGGCTGCCTGCCCTTTGCTTTGGGGCTAGAGCAGGTTCTGCAGCGTTTCATCAGATGCTGCCCACGGCTATCAGCTGGCCCCACATTAACCAGGAAGACAACAAAAAACCAAATTCAACAACACATTCAATGCAGTCAGACTTTTTGTCCATCTGAGCCAGAATAGTCTCCAATTAACTGTCTTCATACTTGCTTTTAAGGCACTGTGATCCAGTGCACAGATACTCACAAAATTCAGTGTCAAGCTGGCAATATATTACTTTCCTTCAACAAAACATTCTCAGATTTAATGTACACTTGTCTGATGACCTTGCAGGAGGGATGAAAGAAGGGCTCAGGTTTTTCTCAACTAACACACAGACAAATACAGCAGCAGCCTCGCTTGTATTCTATGACAGCACTCCTTATTTTACAGATGAAGCTGAAAGACCTGTAAATCTATGTAAGTAACAGAGATAAAGACCCTCAGTTCTCTTCTTTCACGCTCAGCATTTTCAAATCACTACCTTTGCAAAGGAGGAAAATCCTATAACAAGATAAATTCTGAAATGAGGTAGATAGGAAACATTTTGGTCTTAGAAAAAAAAATGTTTTTGATAGAAATCAGGGTATGTTGGATTCTCACTGACGCTAGGGTTGAATAATTTCCAATTTTCAAAATATGATTCAGTACCTTTAATCTGTCGAGGTAGCTCTTGAATGGCTCCCTATATACAAATATTATTCCAGATTCACAGAGGGATCTGGGCCCTGCTATCTAATCCTAGAAAATCAACAGTCATGAAAAGAAACAAACACCAGCGCACCTAAGCTCAGACCCTTAGGCTGACAGAAGAGGACAAAATCTATGCTGCAGGCTGGAACAAGCAGCATGTTGTTTTTCTCTGATGAGATCAAACACTGTCAAACATCTCTAGAAGGAGAAGGGGCAAGAAAAATCAATCAAAGAAGCACTCTCTTAGCTTTTGCTGTAGGACTGAAATGCTTCCGAGGCACTTAGTGACCCTGTGTTAGCTGAGGTTCACCGATGAAACACGGGCAGCACTGGCAGGGTGCACAAATAAGTCTGGCCTTTCAGCTCTATTTTAGCCATCAACCTTTCATTTAGGCAGGGTTGAAAAGGACAAGAATTATGAAAGGTTAAAAATCACCATGGCCTACAGCTCATGAAATCCCAGACAAGGCCATGTATGGCTTATTGATCGACGGGGTCAGTATTACCCAGACCTCTTGAGATTTTACCTTCCCTTGCCCAGTGCAGCCTCTCCAGAGTTGCACTCCACTTATTCCAGGCATCAGGAAAGCCAGGGAGGCAAGAAGGCATTGCCCTCTGATTTTGGTGTTCAGTGTCTGGGACTGGCTGCCAAGGGCTCCGTAGCTTGAAGGCTCAGAAAGCCCACAGAGAATTGTCTCCCACCTCTTCCCAAGACAGCCGTGGGCTGGCAGGAATCACTGGCACTTGCCCTCAGCCAGCAGATGTCCCTCTTCTCTCAATGCAGACATCTCAAAACTCCTCTCTGCTCCACGAAAATCACCCTTCCTCTCACTCCAGCCAGCCACAGCAAGGAGACCTGAGGAGTGGCAGTGCCAAACCTCTTCCCTACCTGACTGACCGCAGCGCTGATTTTTGCAGGATATCGCTGTGAAAATACTGGCACAAAAATAAAAGGGATCCTTCTGACTTTCAAATGTTCCATCAGGAAAGCTGAGGCTCACACGCTCCATACTGGGAGCTGCCCGATGTGTCCAGACTGCTACCACACTGCAACAAAGCTTCCTAGCCTGGAGTGGCTTTTCCAGCCTTGGAGGGGCCTACTCTGAAAGGAGCTGGAAGAATCACTTTGGCTGCTTTTGTATGCAAACTAAGAGAAACACAGCGGAGCTCTGCACAGTGAAATCGACCTCCTGGCTATGGAGAACCAAGGCTAAAGCTGTCAGTTTACTGACAATTCCCCAGTGGCATAGCCAAGAACGTCCATGAAAAGGCAGAAAAGCACATGCAAAGCCCCAACAGTTAATTGCAGGCTGGGATATGAAGATTTCTCTAGAGAACAGGGCATTACATCCTGGGCACAGGTAAGCAGTGGTCATATATTTAAGGCAGTGATGAGATAGAAATGTTTATCATGTGGGCTAAGAGACATAAGCCATATACTTCCACAGTGGGACACAGAGAACAGCAGGGAGGCTTCTAGAGATCTGTTCAAGAGTGTTTTGCAGGTTCCTTGAAAAGTTTTACTTTGAAACATCAAAACAAACCAAAGCATTGAGAAAGCAGAACTTTTCTGTAATGTATTTGTGGATTATTCCCATGGGAATCTTCTGCTACTTTCTACTACTCTTAACAATATGATTTGGGCAAATAATACCTTGTTTCAGGGGAAAAACATCAGGGTCAATCAGGCCGGGCTGGATGGGTAACGTGGTCTAATGGAAGGTGTCCCTGCCCGTGGCAGGGGAGTTCAAACTGAATAGTCTTTAAGGTCCCTTCCAACCAAAACCATTCTATGATTCTATGAAACAGAACTTTTCTTTGTAAATCAAAACGAGCTTGATTAGTAGAAACACCAACAAAAACGATCAACCTGAAGTGCTTCGTCTTACCAGAACATCTTAAACAAACTGAAAAATAAAAAAAATTCTCATTCCAGCTGAGAAGCTGGGAAGTTTAACAATGTCAAAATGAAATGTTTTCAACTGCAGTTGAAAATGCCATGCCATGAATATTGTTAGCTGTATGATATAGCCTGCATTTACCTTTATGTTGTTTGCCAGTGTGTAATTAAGCATTTTAGCACATTCTGTTCATTCTGGTGCCTCACAGGTTAAGTCACCAGTGTGTGAACCACTGTCTCAGTAACACACCTGCAGAATACATCTATTTTCCATCAAATCCAACTACAAGTGTAAAACCAGTGTAAAAGGTTGCTCCACTCTCCTTCCCACCCTGTCTCCCCTGTGGCTGTTCCTATCCCAGACCTACTGCCAGAGGAATGGTGTACATCAGCACTTCCCAAAGCCACATTATCTTAAACACTGGTGGGAGCTTTGCCTCTAAATATGATTTTAACATTAAGGCTCTTCCTTAAATTGAATTGAATTGAATTAGGAGTGTTCACTGAACTCCTCTGCCAGCAGGGCATGGGGAACAGTACTTTCAGGCAGAAGGGCAAAATCTATGAGCTGGAGAGATGGTCCTTTCCAACAAAACAACTGGAGCTGGGAAAGTACAACCATCAGGGCAAATTTACCCCTGATATGCACTAAAATTAAGTAATGTTAAAGAAGATGACTTAGGGTCATCTTTTAAGCTAAACTCCTTAATGCATTATAAGAGTAGATGAGCAAAGAAGACAAGAAGTCGAGATTTTGGGTCACTGAAGTACAGCAGCTTTATCGGACTAATGTCAGCTTTGGATAGGCAGCCCACATGCCAAGGGCTGAGGCCTCACATCAGCACTACATCTCTTCTGCCCTAAGGAAATTCACCCCCAAATATTCACTGGCCTTTTCAAATATCCTAGATTGAGGAAAACAGATTATCCAGTTACTAGGGCACAGAAAGTCCATCTGGGAAGTGAAAAAGAAAAATACACACATACGCTCTCATCTCTACTATGCATGTGTGTGTGTTTTTTAATTTTAGCTCAGGGTAATTTATATAGCCTGATTTAATCAGGATTCCAAACATCAGGTTTTAAATTCCACCTTTTACAGTTACTCCCTACTACCACAGTGGAGCTGCTTTAGGAGTGGACTACGACAGCTGCTTGCAATCAGAGACAGAATACACCCTATTTTGTGGCTGTTTTAAGAGTGGAAATGAAAACCAATTTCTCAGCTGAAAACACCAATAAAATTTAAGTAGATAGAATGTAAATACCAGAGTTGGAGCTTGGAGACAAGTGGAGAGATAATAAACACACTCTTGTTGTTGGAATAGCTATACTTGGAGCTCAGCAATGCCTCAGACAGACCTGCTGAGCACCAGGGCCACATGGGGCTGCCGCTGGGCACAGGTGATGACGAATGACAATGGGCAGCCTGGGATGGGCCTGGACTGGAGGGCTCAGCACTGCCCACGGCAGGCACCAGCCCACCTGCCACAGCGGGGGCACCCCCAGGGACTGTCCTGCTCTGCCACCCTGTGCCAGGGATCTGGCAGAACCTGCTTCCCACCAGTACCACTCCTTGCGTGGATAGGCTGAAGAAGCCAGGAATTTTCACCAATTTTCTTTGTCATGGTTCCTCAGTCCCATTTTAACCCATCCTTCAGGGAGTAACAATTGCTTCTTCTCCAGCTGTAAATTATCACCTACAGAACTTTTTTGGGCAGAAAGATTCTGAGCTTTTGTGTTTGAATCTGCCACTCAAATCCCTCATTTTTAAGTATTCCAATCAGGTACAGATCAATCCTGACCCTGGTTTATCTCAGGAAGGGACAGAGTAATGCTCTGTTCCTCATGGCGAGAGTGGGGAACAGCAGAAACCTCAGGTTTCTTACACCTATTTTACAACCCTCACACATACCAGGGCTGTTTAAGCCTCAGTCATTGCCCCTTCTCCTCCTAGCTCTTGCCTCTGACATTTCAAAGGAGGGGCTTATATTTGAACACGGATTAAATCAAGGCCTATTTTAAACCGCAGTTAGCAGCTGCACAGCTACTTAATGCCATGGAAAGGCTTGCTTCTTCTAGAGGGGATTTACTCTGTCCCACAAGAAAGATGTTTTCTCCTGAACAAAACAGGAAGAATTAAACAGGAGCACTTCTATGTGCAGATAACTCCTAGAAAATTCTATTTTAGCACAGAAGTACAGTAGCAAGTTGATGTATTTACCATATACCAAAGGTCAACACAGTACGGGCCAAATTCCCCAGTGAAGGCAACTTAGAAAGCTCTACATTGATTTTTTTGGCTTGATCTGCTTTATCCTCTCCCTCGTGCCTCAAACAGATCATATCAGATGAGGTGGATCATCACTGCTGACAGTTCTGGATACATGTTTTGGTGGAAAGGCTCCCAAATGCAGGACTCTGACATCCATGGGCTCTCAGAGCCTGCCCACTGCAGCATGACACACCAGTTCTGTAAGGCTTGGCTGTTAATGAGCAGTAGATCTTTTCGACAGCATAATTAGCTCATCTCTTGTGACAGTCTGTGTAATAGGCCAACATTCTCACAAACCAATTAGTCTAATACAGGTTATTGAGATCTAAGGTGCCTAAGAAACTTAACTGCAGCCGTTTTCACAGTAAGTCAGAGACACTGCTGGGTTAAGTATAAAAGTGAATGCTGCCAACATCTCCTTTGCTTTGCTTCTTTTTTCAAATGCTTTCAAAACATAACTCTGACACATTATTTCCCTTAAAGCCTGCTGAAAATACACACAGTAAAATCAATTTAGTGTACCCATGTAAGTTATAAAAGTATTTCTCCTATAAAGGAGTTTACTCAGCATTGCCAGTGTTTCCAAAGATATGGATCCAAAACAATGAAGAATAAACCATGTCTGCCAACGGATTTAGTGATGCTGCATTCAGCAAACAGTTTTAAAGGAGGGGACTTAGCAGGTGTGTGATACTGATCACTATTTAATACCTATCTCACAGGCAAAACATTATAATCCTAAATACATCCAATCAGAAAAGAAAAGGAAAGAGTGTGTGTTTTTAAAAGCCCATGAATGTCTGGATCTCAGCTAGCAGTGTACCATCAGCACTCTGATCAGGTTTCTCAGAGCAGTTTACAGCCGAGTAGTACCAGGGCAGGTGGAGCCCAGAACTTGAATGTGAACTGCAATCTCAAGCTCTCAGGAAGGATGACATGTAAAAAAGCACCATTGTTTCCTTAAGACTGTTCCATGTCAGCGGGAAGCAGAAAAGAACCTGGGTGCACTGGGATCCCCTTAACTGGAGAGAATTTTCTTCCCTGCTTTTGTCTTTTCAAATAATATGAACCACACGGTACAATTAGGTTATTGCTGAACAGAATTTTGCAGGGCTGAACTCCACCCACCAGGAAAATGGCAGCAATTGCACTTCCCTTCAGCATCCCCATCACAGACCCACTGCACCATCACCACCTTATCTGCTGAACCAGCCCCACACAGAGACACTGAGCAGCTCAGGGAATGCTCTGTCCTGTATAATGGTCTCAGTGTCTAATGTTGATAAAATCACTGGGCATGCACAGGCTGATAAAATCACTGTTTCCTCTCACCGCAGCACACAGACCTGTTACAGAATGCTCCACATGCATGTTTGCTGTCCTTTGGAATAGTCAGGCAGCAGACACAAAACCAGGTATTTCAGTCAGCCACGCAGGCAGACTTAGTAAAAACAATTGAGCACTGCTGATGAGCTCCTTTTTAACTCCCACACACTGTTTAATTGTGAAATACCTTGGCTATTTCTGTGTTTTCCGCTACCATGAAAGTGAAGCTGATGTTGACCAGATCAGTGCCACTGCAAACACACACTATCCGTCCTTCCAACTCATTTTCTGATTTTCCAACAGCCTCAAGTGCAGTTAGTATTTTGGGATCCTGTGAAACAGAATAAAGAACTTGTTACATCTGCAACACTTCTGTTATGCAATGCACCATGGTAAAAATGCATTTTCACCTCCTTTTACATTGACACCTTTAAACATTTGCCAGTCATCTTAAATGAGTGCTTTCACTTAGAAACATTGTGTGCAAACCTGAAATAACAATATATTCTAACAGTTAGGAACATGATTGTGGGAACCCATATTTTCATCATGAAAAAGACAAATTAATCACTCCAAGCACTGGAAACAGAGGAACAGTACTAATCTCTAAATTAATTATTCCAATCCAGTTAAGTCCGTAGTTCCTGAGAGTCATGATCTCTGTGACTTCTTGGCTGTTTCTTAGCGACGTGTCACACAAGCTGCTGTCTCTGCTGCCAGAGATTTAACGGGCATATTTTTTAAAGACAGAGCTGAAGTCTGAAGCACACTGGTGTGGCTGTCAGCACGTGGAACATGGGGTTGTCTGCATCACCACATCTCATGTCCCTTCTCTGTGGGGCACAGATCTCGCTCTGTGGATTCCCAAGAGAATTTCTAAGAGACAGGTACCTACAGTCAACACAAAACCACTTAAGACATGAAAGTGGAAATGCCGAGTTCACAACAAATCTTCTAAACTGACGGCCTGGAGGAGGGAGAGCCACAAATCACTGCAGAAAAACCCACATATTCTGAAGAATACCACTGAGCAGATTTCCAAAGTTTTGGGGTTCTCCAGAACTCCTAGTTAGTACTTCTGCTGATACTCTTAAAAAAGGCAGACTGTGACCAGCTGCCCTCTCTGAGCACCTATGTGCATAAAGAGGGATGCAAACAAATCTTTTTACATTTTATGCCAATGGAGCAAGAAGATAAAATAAATTCAAACAGATAGGAACAAAATTTGGAAAATGAAACATTTTTTCCCAGATCCCTAAAACAAGTATCACAATACACTGTTACAAGATAATTAAAAACTCTTGATATGTGCTCTTAATGTCTGTTCACCTTTCACTGCATCCTGAATCCCGCAGCACGTCAGAAAGACCAGATGACTGAACCTTCCCACTGCAATCACAACAAATCACTTCAAAACCTAACATTTTAGGCTATGATTGCAAAATAAAAGTTGTGTTACTAGTTTTATTTAAAGGAATGAATGCCATCCTGCATTTCACCTTCAGTTTAAATAGTCTTTGTTGAAATGAAGAGTTTAAAGTAACTATAGAGTACCTTTGGTACAGCTCCAAAACGAACACTGTTGATCAGGGAGCATTCTAATACCTGTCCCTCCTGAAATGACAAAAAGGATATGAGGTTCAAAGGTCTGTTGAGACAGGGTTCCATTGGGAATTTCAGCAAAAATAAACAGTGAATTTTATTTGCAAACACTGGTAATAAACACTAAGCAGTATAGTTCCCCTTAATATCAGTTAATTCCTTCTTAAATGCTTCACTTCTGTCAATTCTAAAAGAATAGGATGAAGACTAGTTTTGGAAATAAACTAACACAGTATTTTAGATCTTTGAAAACCAGAATATAAATCAAGTGCAATAATACATAATATACACTCCTGACATAATTGTAATATACCTTTCCTTCACTTTTCCAGCTCAGAAAAAACCCAAATTCATCCACTTGGAAGAGACAGTTGCTTTCAAAGACAAAAGATTCCTATAGAAAAGAAAATACAGACCATTATTTTAGTCAGTTTGACAAATATCAATTATTTATCATTTGAAAATAAAGGATTGTTCTGTTTCTTCCCAAAGACCCTCCTGCAGAATTTGCTGTTCCCAAGAAAACAGAAACAAGGGAGGCAGGCTTCTAAAAAAGAGATAATTTTTAATGATTTGTCTTATTGTTGATGCTTGAGACACTGGAATGCACATAATTAATATTTTCCTACCTCATTGCAACTATGAGGCAGTTTTATTTAATAAAAGCAGTGATTCTTACCTAATAAAAAATCTTAATGAAACGGATCTTCAAAAAAATTACTGAAAATTAAATGCCTTCAGGTGAAAAATATATAATCTGCCAACGCCACCTTCGGGATCAAACAGCCACATTTCCTTTTAACATTCAGAATTTGGGAAGCACTTTTCTGTTGGACTATGGCAGTGTACATGCTGTGAGTGCTTTGCAGCCAGAGTATCTGACAAGCAGAGCTTGAAGGATATTGATTTGTAGAAGAAATCAGGAAAGAATGGCATTCCAAAGAGACCAGGCAAGGCAAAAAATCAGATTAGCTGAATTTAAAAAGAAATTTCCTCCACACACCTCCAGCCTCAATTAGAGCATCATAAATTAAGCTAAAATGCAGGAAAACAGTGTGCAGAATCAATCACTTCTTCAAGAAAAAGAGGATCCAGAACTTCCTGACTTCCTTAATTGAAAAGCAAGGAGCACTTGTGAGAAGAGTCCTCTGTGAGGAAACAAACCAGGCTCCCAACTGTGCCACAGAAAACCTGGAATAAACTGCAGCAACTCTCGGAGCAGGAGAGGATCATGGGATGGACAAACAGCCTGTTGCTCCACAGGGGCAGAGCAGGACCCCCTTTGTGTGGGGTTTTGGAGGGCAGCAAATTCAGCTGCAAAGGAGCAAGACCTTGGTGCCAGCTCCTCACCCCACGTGTGCCCAGGATTGCAGAGTCTCACAGAGGTGCCTGCTGAGAACAGAACAAACCGTGCCTGATACTGTCCCTGTCATGACATCCAAGGCCCAGGTGCCCACCGAGCGTCTCTGGTATCACACCGAATATTTGAGCACTAAAAACTCACTCCTGTGTCTGCCCATTCTCTGTTTCTCGTTGAAGGTGCAAGAGAATGACCGCAGGCCGTGCTCCCTCACGCAGCTCCTCACAGGCTGTTTCTGGAGCAGTGTTTGCTGAGGGAAAATACAGCTTTTCTGAACCGCCCTTCTAAGGAATTCCATGTCCACCAGTATCTACTTCATTTATCTGGCCACAAATCTGGAAATACAGGGTAAACCAACTATCCCCATCTTGGCAGGCCTCATGATAAAAAATACCTTTTACTTATATTTCAAAAGATAAGAAAATATGAATATCCCTGAAGGCACTTACCTTCAACTTATAGAGATTTTCTGTTCAAACAAGATTAAAAATAGATCCTGATAAAATTATTCTTACCAGCATATCAGTGCTGAGTATAAGGTAAACTTCTCAGCACTTTATTTCAGCTGCCTGTGTAAAATGCCCTGTTTTGCATTCCTTTAATAAATGTGGATTAAAGCACAGCTGAAAGCAGGATCATAGTGATCATATTTCAGATAGAGTGCAGATTGATTTTCTAAAGTAGATAAAACCACTCCAGATCTCAAATGATGCATTTGAATCAGAATATAAATGTTCTGTGTTCTCTTACTTTCACTTGTAATAGGCAGGTCCTCAGTTTATACATTAAAAATAAAAGAGCAATATATTCTCCCTCCCTCCATTTGATAGATAGCACAAAAAAATTCACGGATTCACTTTGTTCAATAAAGTGCTTTATGAATCTGCAAAGATGAGAGTTTTATTCACGTTACAGATATTTTGATCCAATTTTCCTTTTCTCTTCCTCAGGGCTTATTTCAAATCAGAGGGATTAAATATATTTTAAAGCTATTTCTTTTTAAAGAAAAAAAAAGCCATATAGCAATAAAGCGTGTTGGTATTGCCTCCCCACAGACATTTCTGGAGGTATTACCAGAAAAAAAATTGAAGTTTCTTTGTGTACAATGAAAGCAAAACATGAAATATTCTAGAACTTCTGCATATTTAAAAAAGAATAGCAAATGAAAGGCAACTGGCCTCTTACCTCTTCATATCTATCAAACACAGCTCCATCTTGCATAAAAGAGGGAACTGGCTTCTGCCAGTTAAATTCGTAAGGTTTTGCCATGATTACGGAAGAAAAACCTGAAATGGAACGGAAAAAGCACAGTTCAATTACTGTCCTTCAAAAGGAGTATTTCAAAGGCCAAGCAGGAAAAAGGTGACTTTTAGCTTTTCCTTTCACACAGAAGTACTAAAAAGTCACAGTGCATTTCCAAATCAAGTGTTTTCCTCCTAGGAGTACTTTAAAATGCAAAACACTTGTAAAATGTGTGTAGGGACTTAATAATTTGAAAAATACTTGCACTGTAACTTCTAGAATACAATGAGGCTGCGATTAACCCAGCTCTAGGTGACAGAATACCACAACCTGTAACACAGATAAGTGCTTCTTTTTTTGCTGGGAAACATCAGATGATACAGAGAAAGACTGCATTTTTTCTTAACATCCTAAACTGTATGCTACATAGGCAAAATACATTTTATGTTTCAAATTTCATTTATGTTAAATGAAGTCCAGGGTATTTTCAGTCATATTTTATCCATACCTCGAGATATGAATAATACATATGGCAAAATTGATAGGGAAAAATACTGTTTGGAGATATAGGGCATTAAATAAAACTAGGTAGTTGTATTGTGCACTTCTGCAAGAGAACAAATGTGAACAAAATTGTTAATTTAAGATAAAACACAGAAGTCATATTTTATGGACATTACAATAAAGACAGCAAGTTATCCAGTACCTTTCCAACGTCTTCCAGTTACACTGAACTTTAGACCAGAAAATGCCCCAACTAAACACTCTGAAATATTGAAGTTCATTTAATCTGAAGTGATTGCTCCTGCTTCATAATGCCATTCAGGACACACAGTACCCTGACTATCCCTTTACACACTGGAGCAGAAAGAGTGGGACTACCCTTGGCAGCAGCAAGGCAAGATAAGCCTGAGTGCTGGATGTCAGGAAATCACCCTGCGAGATGGGATAGCCCGGGTGACAGCAGGACACTGCCACACCACTGACCTCACCCTGTCCTGCCTGTCCCAGCCCTGCCCTGACAACTGCTGATGCTCAGCCACTCCTGACTGTCCCCAGAGGCACCACACGAGTTAAGTGTGACCAGCTCAGCTCCGGATCCACTGCACCACAGGCACAAGGCCTGGAAAAATTTGTCCAAGCGAGAAGAATAAAGAGCCTACGTGAAACTCCAAGGAGAGTATGACAGCCCGGGCAATCCACGCAGACAGAAACATCTTCTTCGACTGAATTTTAAACCCAGAATGAATGCAAGTGCTTAAAAAAGTTCAAGAACTTTGTAGTGTTGCCCTCCTCTGTCTTGTTTTCATTTGCATAAAACATCTTCTAACAAGAAAAAGAATGAGAACAAAAGAACTGCTAAAAGTCACTGTCCAACACTGGCTTTAAGAACAGTTATTCTGATAATTTTCTACTGAAAAAATAACCCTACTACTTAAAAGATGCAAAGCACATCTTCATGTTAACCCATCTCCTGCCCTGTTTTGGTCATTGATACAGAAATATCAAAAGTATATATCACATTTCCAAAGCCTGAGGAATAAGATAAGTGAATTCACTCTCTACAACAATCAAAAATACAATTTGAAATTATAAATACATGTCACCATTAAGTGTTCATTCTCATTGAAAATGGGATGAAAATTCAAAATAATAGCTCTGCTTCCTAATCTAAAAAACAAAAAAGCTAAATGATATTTAAACTACTCATCTGTACCTCTTTTCTCCCAATGAAGAGATACTTTGAATAAAACAGACCATCTGTATCCAATATGTTATCAAAAGCCCCCCTTTCTTTTTGCCAGTCTTGTGCATTTGGCCCTTGCCACTCTGTAAACAAGGAATAATATCTTATTCATGAGGACTACGAGATATTTTGAGAACCTTTCAAGGAACGTGGCAAATTACTAATTTTTATTATTTTTTTTTGAAGATGCTTATAATTCTCTTGTGTCTTCCAGTTTAGATCAGCCTAGAGCTGCTTCTCCCTCATTTCATGAGGGAAGGTGGATAACAGGACAGCCACCCCACTGTAGTAGCACAAGGGGGTCACGTTCTATACGGCTCATGGACTTCACACATTAGCTCAGAATAATCACAACAAATTGGAAACTTAGGGGCTGTTCTTGGAGCAAAGGAAACTTAAAACATACACACCTGAAGTGACAACCACTACTTTTATGGCATGGTGGCTGTTCCCCTATCTATTTAAATGTCTTCTACTATCAGAATGTTCTCAAGAAGAAAAGTTCCTTCAAATACAACAGGTAGTTCATGCAGCAATAAATGCTCCCATCCCTCTGGGAAAAGCTGACACATTCTGTGCTAAAACATCAGAAATGTGGTGGCACTTTTAAGGCTGTCGAGAATACTCCTCCACAGTCCCAAACCTATATAAATGGCTTTTAGCCTTTTATACTGGCACTGAAGCCCACACAAACCCAGATTTGAAAACCTACAAGTTCTTCAACTGCTCTGAACTCCCATGTAAAACACATCCTAATGCTTCCTCCAGCATCTGGCACTCTGAAACCTGGATGTAAAGAGTGCTTGAGCAGACACTTAACTCTCAGAAAGACTCATTACCTTAACACTACACACGTGCACTTGGTTAGCTTGGCTCAGCTCACCATCCAGTCATAGAAATACAGCTCTGTAAAATCCCTCCTTCACAGGGGTCTTCTCCTTATCTGGTACTCACACAGTCTGATGAACTTGTTACTTCATCGCTGAGACATTAAATACAAAGAGCTCCTCAGTTTCTGCGGCAACGCGCATTTTTCAAACCTTGCAGTCAGCCTGAGCCCTCCCCACTTTTCCAGCTGCCTTTCTGAAGTCAAGGGTCTGGACCAGGACACAGTAACCCAGCACCACCCCCTGTCAGAGGAACCAGGGTTACAGCCTTTCATCTTATTTGCATAACCTCGCGTTTAGCCGCAAGAAAACACGCCCGATTGCTCGTAACTCATCAAGCAATCAACTTCTGTCTCGGGGACTCCAGCTCGTTGTTATTTACCACCTTACCAATCTCTTCTCTAGCTCTGCTCTCTCAGGTCACTTCAGTTTACAGATGAACTGAGACAGATGAAGTGTGAGGGAAAGACAGCTTGAGTACACACAGCGAGGAGCTGGAGGAATTGTAACAAACAACATTTTTAAGCCGTATGCTTTGGCAGCTGTGCAGAAGGTGAGGAAAATTCTCTCTGGCTTTAGAAAAGCTCTTTTCAGTCTCTCACATTTCTTACACTGCTCTCAAAAATCCATTTTTTCTTAACGCTGTTAGCTTTTAAGATCGCCAAAATAAAATACAAAATATTCCCCTGTGACTCTTTGGATCTCTGTTAACCTTCATTAATTTTTTAGTAGTTCGAAGAGAGTGAAAACCAAAACCAATCCCAACCAGCAAATCCTAACAAACATGACATTGTAGCATTCATATGGCTGCAAATATATGCATGCATATATCCTCACTATGATGAGAATCAAGAATTAACTCTCTTTAGAGACATTTAATAACAATGAAAAGTGTGAAGATTCAACTGGGAGACATAGAAGGTTAAGGAACTAAATTTAAAGGCAGCAAAATTTTCATTTGAAAACTTTTATGCCGCCTTTAAAAACTGAAATCAAATCTTACTGTCTTAAGACTTCTTGAAGTAAAACAACTCCTCTGAATACCATTCACAAAAGCAGAAAGAACACTCATAAATGCACCTCAGGACTTAATTAATGACTACAAGGGAGAGGCACTGTGAAGTGCAGTAGTTGAATGCCTTTTGAGGTATCTCCCTTTCTTTCAACACTGATTTATGCCTGAAGGCATGATTTGGATCACATGGAATTAACCTGGAGTATCCAAAGAGTGAGGACACAAAATTAACCATATCCAGAAGAGCATTAATGAACACAAAAGCCTTCCTCTTTTGTAAGCTTGGCTGTACTAAACTAAATCTGGGGTGTGTGACTATAAATCCTGGGTTTTTTCATTCTTTGACCAAAAGAAGGACAAGGTGTGGCTGAACAGGAGAAGGAAAGGATTCTGTTAATACGAAGGAGACAAATGTTTGGGGAAAGAGGTGATATTCTAAACTAATCCCCAGGGCTGGCTAGCGTGATGGATAGGATACTCCTTGGATCCCATAAACATCCTGTCAATGTTGAGACACTGCTGGAAAGGACAGCAGAGTTCCTTAGAGCTGATCCCCCCAGTTTCAAACACAGAAACTCATAATTTCCACAGTTCGCTTAGCCCCGAGTATCGTAACAGGACCTGTCAATTTTTTTTTTAGTAATTAGTATTTTTCCCTCTGGAATGAATCCCTATTTGCTGAGTGAGAGGTGAGGAAGCTCTGCAGTCTGTGTTTGCCATTTCACCACTTACCTCTTTGAATTACACTCCCTAAACTTGCTCCAGTTATTGTCTGTGTGGGTTTCAAGTGCAGCACCCACTCAACACTATGCTGAGTTCAGTAATCTTGCCCAGGAACATACGTTTTCCTACAGATAGAAGGAAGCAACTAAAAAACCCAAAAAACAAAGCTATTTCCCACTCTTTCCTCTCACCTTGACGTACATATAACCTTCACCACCACTCCTGTTCAGTGAACAAGATTCTTCATAACAAAGACAACCAGATCTAGATCAGCAGACCTCTCTAACTTTTGGGGTCTTTTTATGGAGTTCATCCCAGTCCAGCAAGTTTACCTGCAGAGCTGTGTACTGGCGTGAACATCCAGCTGTCCATGACTAAACAGGCACTGCAGCACAGAAATTCTTACAAAAAAGCCCCTTTCATTTTTTATTGAGGCTTTGAAGTACTTTCATATTCAAATACTACAGTAGTTTCTAGAAACCTGAAGAAAAGTCAGATCTTCATATATTTACTCCTCAATGTCAAACTCATTTGGTCATAAAGGTGACATTAACATAAGCAAAACACAGAGGCAGGGTATTTTTTAAACCTGAAACTTTGGTTTCAACACTAGAATTTAAAATTCAGACTAAGTTTTAAGAAAATAAAAGCCACTATAGTGTGAATCCTAAAAGAAACAGGGAGAGCCACACTGCTGAATTTCTGCAGTGTATATATAAAACAATTCCAAGATTTCACAGCTCTCCAGGCTTTTCCACAGTCAAAATTTGCTGGTTTGTTGGGTTTTTTCCCCTTTTTAAAAAGTGCATTTTTTCAGCAGGCTATTTTTAAACCCATTATTCCCACAGCTAATGCAAGCAACTTAAAACAGTTCTCCCCAAAACAAGGTCCAGGATCAACAACAGACATACAACAGGCGCCTGAGCATGCATCGTCTAGCAGCGGTCTCAATTTCCATTTTGTCTCCTTTTCCATTTCGTTTTAATTGCTGGAATGCACTGGCATGCAGGGGCAGCTGAGGGGTTAGACCACAACAAGAAGGGGCCTGTTCTGAACCAATCTTGTGAGCATTTCCCCCAGTTCAGTGAGGCTGCCCAGTGCAGGGCTCAGAAATGAGTGTACCCGCTCCTGGTCCTGCCTTCGGGTCCCAGCTCTGCCTCAGTCACCTCCTCTAATGACAGCCTGTTTCTAAAAAGTAATTCCTAGGATAAAACACAGGACTCAAACAGCACCTCCCAGCTTCCTCACGTTTTTTTCTTTTTGTCCTAATGGCTTCCTAGTTTGTTCATATCTAGAGTTTTCCCCCGGCTTCCTATTCATTCAAAAACATTCTCATTTTTTGACATAAGTGCTTACCACCCATCCTTTTCAGGAGAGAACATCTGCCTTTATGAGAAGTGAATGGTGTATAAAGAGATATGCTGGTTTTGTAAATAAACTTACTCTGGTAGATTTCCAACAAGACTCTGTTCTGACAGTGAGAAATACATTTAAATCAAGCCATTATGGAAAGCTTCTCAGATGATTCACTCAGGTCTAATTCCTCACAAAGTTGTAAATTACAGATACTTGTAGTCCCAAGAAAGCAAATTATTTCTCTGCTCAGCAGCAATACAGACACACTGGAGCAGAGTTTCCCTTTTGAATGGATCCAAATGGATCACCAAAGTCATCTGGACTTGTCACACAGTGTTGATAGGATTGGGATTGGTCCTTGTGTGCCACCATTGTAAACCAACTTTATTAGTTTCACTTGCTGACTAAAATGAGCCTTCAGATAGATGCCACTTGAAATGCCTGGAAAAACAAAAGTAACTCGGCAATTTCAATACCAAAGTGTTCAAAAAAAGCTAAAATTTTACTCATTCTCAAAGAAACTCCTAAAGCACTAAGAGAATCTGTACATATTCCCAGAAAAAGGTATGACTTGAATAGTGAGCCACAACGCAGAGCTATCATAACTGGAAGTTACTAAACACTTAAGTTTATTTTTTATTAAAAAATAATAAACCATACATAGAAAACTACAAACTTCACTGAATAAGAAAGTTGGTTTTACTTTTCTTTCCTTCTGGTGATAGAAAATTTGGTGTTCACATTCTCGATTTTGTAACAGCAGAGGTGAAAGGCAAAGGGAAAGGCAGAGATCTTCCCAAGGGATTATTTCAGGAGAGAAAATACTCATAATGCTGTGAATTGTACAGAGGATTTAGCAATCGGACTCATCAAAAGACAGTAAATAACCACTGATTTTCATTTACACTTATTATTCAGTATGCATCTAACAGTACCATTTTGCTTTTGATCTGTCAAGTGAACTTCATTTCGTAACGTGAGCATGTGATGAACCATTCCCGAGAACTTTCCCTGTTTTGTCTCATTCCAATAATAAACACTAACCATATAAAACATTAAGCTGTCTAAAAATGTGGAAGAAGCTACATTTTTATCTTTAGTCAAGGAGAAGTCTTAGAGGTGTTCAGGATTTATTTAGTTTAATGTCAAGTGTCCCATTTCCTGGAACCCATCTCGTCCCCAGGTAGTAATAGAGAGCAAATTAGACTTTGATGAAAACAATGGTTTGTGTAATCATTGCCAAGATCCTTTCTGGATTGCTATAGCACGTGATAGATGCATACAGTGTATCTGGATTTAACCAGCAGTGACTTTTATTAAGTTTAATTACTTCACTCTGGGCTTTCAATAGAAAGCAATGATAAAGCAAAGGCGACCTCATGGAATAATCAAACAAATGAACAAAGCAACCAACACGTAGCACTTGCAAAACATCTCAAGTATTTTCTGATTTACTGAAGCCCAGACTCTCTCTTTACAGTTTTGTAAACTCTGACACCTTGTATCATTACAGCAACGAACCTCAAAGGAATGGGATTTGGGAGATTTATTAAAAAACAAGTTTTCAATATGATCTTTGGGCAATTAATACCATACTTAATTTCTGCTGTTGTTTAATCTGCTGCTGACAGGTAACACAAGACATCTTAAGTCAGTGAGCAGAGTTTCTCACTTTTAGGTACACCTGTACAAAGTATTTGTGCAAATTATTTGAATTAAAATCATGGGCAATTTTGACACTTAGAACTTCAGTCTCTACTTTTTAGCTTCATTCTGGAGCTTTGTGCTCTAAAAGGTCTTAAGCAGAAGTGATTTCTGTATTTTAATATGATAGGAAGAGATAAATACATGTTTGTAATTAAAATTCTAGCAAGAGTTCAGGTGGGAGTACAGAAAAACAGCAAACAACCTTAAGTGAGCATCACTCCTGTTACAAATTCAAGAATTTGGGAGTCCAAGGACATAAAACAACTGCAAGATTCTAAGACCGAATTATTAGCTACAAATACCATGAAAACAAACTTCCAAACGACATTAATATCAGCAGTCTTTCCTTTTTAAGTGCAAGGAAAAGTGTTGGAAAGAACACAATATAGTACCTTAAACAAAAATAAAACAAACTACAGCTATCAGCTGCTCCGTGACCACATCCTGAGGACACAGTTGTCTGTTTCCAAACACTGACACAGACTTTGTATTAATAAAAAGCAATGAAAGGTCAAGATCATATTTTCGTAATAACTTCTAAATCCCTGCGTGTTTGAAATAATCCCTCCTATGGTCAGGTACTTTAGTTCAAACTAAACTTTATTAAAGTTTGGACATGATTTATTAGGATCTTTTTCAAAATATACAGATATATTAAAAACTAATAAGCTGTGAGGAACATAGAAGTTACTTTAAAATCTAAAATTAGGAAAGTGACATTATAATTTGCTGGGTTTTGGATGATTTCTGAGAAAACAAGAGTGACCCACACTGCTGGCTTAAAATTTCAGACAAAGCTAAGGTGATCTTTGGCAATTGTTCCAGCAGTCTAAAATGCATTAATATCAAAAAGCTGCGTTCATTATTTGACAGTTGGCAGTGTGTTAAAAATAGGTATTTGTTGAAAGTTTAAACTGATTACAAATTTCTTGGGACCTGGATAAAGCCTGTGAACTACAGTCACCATGGAAATGCACAGGGCCATTTATACTTTTAAGATTGCCATTGTGCAGTTTAACCCATGACATTGGTAAGAAGATTTTGGTATCAAAATCTTCATTACATCAGAAGATGTAAGCTGCTCAGATTCCATCTCAGCACCCACCTTCCACCCTAGAGACAGAGGGTTTCACATTCCCTTCTTTAAACTGGAGAAGGTAATATGGAATGAAAAGCAAGAAGCATAGACCTGGCATCTGCACTTGATCAGTGCATTCCTTCCTTCCTTCCTTCCTTTCTTCCTTCCTTCCTTCCTCACACCCGACAGCCTGTTTGTTTTCATCTCCCTTTATCAGCACCCCTGAATCACATCTCAGAGCTAGGGCAATGCAGGCAGGGCATTATCAGCTGGCTGGAATGGAAATTAGCCACTGTCCTTCTGCCCAGGCCAGCAGTAAATGCAAACCCTGGCTAGGAGAGATTCCTAGGTGCAGCTTTTTTTTTGTCTACTCAGTTCTGTGACAGACCCAGGCTCAAGTAAGCACAGCAGCAGAGCTGTGAGCTGCCCTTGCTGAAGTGTGGCTGGAGCAGACTGCAGCTCCCCATGGAGATTTTAGTTGGCTGGTTTCATTTTATTTTTCTGCCAAGATTTCAAGTTCACATCACAGAAAAAAGTCTCCCAGTCAGTATCAGGAAAAGAAACTACATGAGGCTCACAGTGTGCACTTCAACACTCCTGTGCAAAAAACAGATCTGGGAATCAGAATGACATTTAATGGATTGGGGGAAAAAAAATAATAGCAATTGTCTGGCCTTAACACTGTTGCAGAGATTCAACTTGTCTATTCTCCTCACCCCCAGTCACTCTGCCTGTTGTATGCAAAACCAACACTCATCATCAATTGTTCAGGAAAAACACATCCCTTTTGGGGTTTGTAGGAGTCAAGGGATGCAGGTTGCAGGCGGTGGTGAGCCAGACAGCTCTGGAGTCCTGGATGGACATTTTGCTATTTCCCGTTTTCCTCTTCCTCCCTCTGAAGAATGAGGCTAGCAAGACTTGTTTTAATTACAGACTTAGTGATGCTAAGTACACCTTTCATCACCAATAACACCCAGTGCTAACTCATTAACAAGCTGGGCATTTTGCTGAAGATGAGACTGCCCCGGTTCTAAACACAGTGTATCACAACTAGGCAAGGCTAAAAATAAACTGCTGTGTATAATTTGAAAATCCAGAATCCCTCTTTCCAGCAGGACAAATACAGACAGCCATGTTGGAGATATACTGGGTTATCACTTGTTTATATCTTTAATTTCTACAGAAGCAAGAGGAAAAGCAACTGGTTCTGAACTTTTAGTTATTGCTCCTTCATTATGGTAGGTAGGTGGCAGAGTAAGCATTTCTTGCCAGTTTGTTTCAGCCACATTTCTTTTTAAATAGTTGTTGTGCCACTGCCCAGAAGCTCTGAAAACAATAAGAAAGATTGTGCAGATAATGTGGGCAAGGATAAACAAAAAATACCCGCAGTCCTTGAGCTGGTCAGCTCATAGTTAACCACAAGCAGAAAATGGGAATGCATAAAAAACATGGCATCACAGTCTCTTTCACTAATCCCTGCCTCAGAGAACCTGTGCAATCTGCATATTCATTTCTACTAATCAAATATTAAAACAACTCTCTTGACATTGTGCTCTGTTTCCTGTCACAGCAGTCGCTAGCGAACTGACAGCTGTTGTCTCTTTGGGGTAAAGGGAGGCTGTGTGAGACTACTCAGAACTTTATCTGATGAAACAGTTCAGGGTGCTAATATAGTCATTATTGAGGCATTCAGCTGTTTACATACCTTAAGAACAACACCCCTAAAATGTCCCTCTGAATATTAATGTATGGCTTGTTTAAGAAATGGGGTAAAACCAGGCATGTCAGCTATTAAAGAGAGGGGTGGGAGAGTGCTCCAAGCCAGCAACCTCTCCAAATCTTCCCGCTGGATGCATTTTGGCTTGTTCAACTATTCATAAGATATACATATATATATATATATATATGAAATTTCTGAAGGAAAGGCATCTCAGTTTTTGACTGCTCCAAGTGGATGATTTGACACAGTATTCCTAAAGGGATAAAAATAAAAGTGTTGGTATGTAGCCTATTTGTGCAGTATGGAGACGGAAAGGAGAGCCAGGCTGCCAGTCAGGAGTGCTGGTATGGCCTGCTGGCCCTCACAGCCCATTTGGAACACTTCTTTGACAGCTCCTAATAAACAGCAGGATTTACAGCATGCTGAGAACTTCCATTTATTCAGATTTTTCTGGACCAACTGGCGACACCAGAGCCAGGGGACTCACTTTCTCTGAATTCCTAACTTTGAGATGTAATTTCAGTGTCAAGCAGCAGGGAAGGAGAGGGGGAACTGATACCTCTCTGAACTCCTCCTCCTCCTCATCAATGCTCTTTCTTGCCACCTGCTGCTGAGGAGGAAAGGGACACATGTAGCACAAGCAGAGGATACCTCTGCCTTCACAGGTACATGTGGAACACACTCACATAGGCAGGGAGATGAGCAGCACCTTCTCCTCTCTCCCTGGAAAAGTGAGAGCATGCACATCATGCTGGAACAGGAGGACATTCCTGACTCCAGGCAACCAACAGGGCAGAAACAAGTGAAACGGATGTGTGGGGCAGAGCACAAGAATTGAAAAGAGGAGGAAGGAACTAACAACAGGAAAAGATAAAGGAAGCAAGGATGGGGTGTCTGGCACTGATGTGGGCTGAGACAGCATGACTAAGTGCCCAAGCAGACCAACACAGCTAAAATCAAAAGGGAAGATGGCCACATTTTCACCATGCTAGGAAAGAACAGCAGATAGTCTGGGAAATCTGAAATGGAAATTATTTGGGACAGCACAGACAAGGCTATTTTTAGAGATTATTCCAAGTATGAAGCTGGGTTACTGAAGTATGGCTGGAAAGGAAGGAACTGGGTGGAATATACACTAAGAAAGACCAACAAAAGAAAACGCTGGTGTCTGCGTGTGGGGGTGAAAAGGAGAGAAGTGGCAAGAACACTGCCAACATTCCAGGCAAGAGCAGAGGGGGGGTCATTTATTGTGACAGCTCACGAGTGGGGATGGCAGGGCTCCTGGTGGTGAGGAGTTCAGTATTGCCCCATGCTGCAGACAGACCAGGGGATTAATGGGGAAGAAGCCTGGAAAGGTGAAAGAACGGATTCTAGACATGAGGGTGGAGGTCAAAGAAAGAGCAGTCTGTTAAGAAGCCAGCAAATGCAGTGGGA
Organism: Corvus cornix cornix; assembly: GCF_000738735.6. Taxonomy (NCBI): domain Eukaryota; kingdom Metazoa; phylum Chordata; class Aves; order Passeriformes; family Corvidae; genus Corvus; species Corvus cornix. The sequence goes on along the minus strand of NC_047056.1, from coordinate 5,369,567 downwards.
ATCAACAGATGCAACCAGTTACACCATAAAAATTGATAAAGGGACCCTCACAGAGACAAAAAGGAAATGTTTTGCCATTTGCACTGGCTGGATGAACTGTTCTCAAGTGGTGCTTAACTATGGCTGCCACCATCCATTCTGGCCTCCTACTGCTCAGTAACAAGTGGCACACAGACTCAGGAAAGGCAAAGCCCATCAAAATAAAGAGCAGTGTCACACCCAAAGCACAGCAGACCCCATGGAAAGTGAAGGTAACATTTTTACATGTCTAAAACCAGCTTTGTCTTCATCACTGTTAAGCATTTCCAGCATAATAATTACCATTGCAAAGAATAAAAACTTGAGCCCAGCAGGCTTTTCCCACAAGAAAACTGGTCAGCTAGTTCAGACTGCTTTTTTTTCCTGTCACATACCTATTAAATGCTTCAGACTGTTTAATGTGATAAAAATGTCTAGACTGGTTTTTGACTGAAAGCTTAAGGAAGAGCGTTCTTTGCCCTTGGCTAGCAAACTCCTTGTAAGCACAATAAAGTGAATGCTGTCCTTCTGCAGCCCACACTTCCTGCATACATCCAATAAATCCATTGCAGGCATCTTCAGAAATCTTGAGATTTGAGAGGCCAGCCCAGGGAAATGCGAAGCATACAGGTACAACATAGTACATATGTAAATATAGTGTTTCTTTGCAAGGAAAAATCTGCTGTTTATCATCAAATACAGGCATTGCTGAGGAGAAGATGACAGCACCTCTCACAGCAAAAAAAACCCCAAAAAATAACCAAAGATGCTCTGCTGAAATTGATGAAGAGTAAAACACTTTGCTGAAGCAGGCAGTAGAGTTTAGTCAAGGAATCCCAATGGGCACATTAGAAAAAGCGTTGCCACGTGTGAATCAGTGCATTCAATGCTTTGTGGTCCCGAGCTGCCCTCAGTCTCCAGCAGCTGTTTATTTTTGTATAACAAAACTTCTAACATAATTACAATCACTCTAAACTTAGATGCGAGTACACAGTTTATACTAAAAATACCTCTGGCAGTGAAATTACCCAGCTCAACTGGTCCACACCCTCCAGCCCTTTCTTTTCAGAGGCTCTAAATCTGCATCTGTGGAGAGGGCTGTGGTCAAGGAACAGGTGCATCTGATTCTTGTCAGCACGTGTGACTTGCATGGTGGAAAATCAGCTGCATACCGTGGAAAAAGCCTGAGAAGAAACACTGTCCCTGGACACCACTCATCGTGGCCAACTCCCATAGGAAATAAACCTTGCCAAAAGAATTAATGGACAACATGATGTGAGAGGAACATCACTCTGGCCCGGTCACAACTGGACTGTCAAATCATGCATCAAAGTCCCACTTCCCATCTTCCTGTACCCTATTTGTTCCCAAAGCAGTCCTAACATCCTGAGGATAGTTTTTTGTTTAAAATGCTCTTTATCCCCCTCGAAGATCCTAATTAACTCTTGTTCTCTGTGATCGGACCATAAAGGGCACTGCCAGTCAAAGGAGTTGAAAAAGAAACAACTGACCACACTCTGCAAGAAAACAACTCAGGGCTTGGGAATATCTATGGGAAGGTTGTTTCAGGGGAGGAAAATGGCAGTTTTTCCACATCAAAAAACCGTGGGCAAAAGGATTTGTACAGTACAGGTAAGGACTGAGCATTTCTGGTTTCCATTCTCCTTAAGATACCACTTTTCCTGAGTAAGTCATAGTATTCCCCTCTGTTAAAAGAAAGAATGTGGTTTTTCAGCATCACCAGGGAAGGTGATTTCATTAGGTTTGGAGCACTTGGATACTATGCAGCTACACTGTACAGTGGAGAATAGACCAAGCAAGATGTCAATGTCTAAAATGAATCTTCTGCGAAATAACTACATGCACAAATTGAAAGCTTGCACCAGGGAGGTTGCACGCTGTGGGTTTGTTGTTTGCTTGCTTTCTTAATATAGGGTTTAGATCAATAAATCTTTCCTTTTGTCAGCACACTCTCCTGAAATCTTGGTTTCTGTACAGTCCTCATCCATGTCAGAGGGTGCTTTGCACAGTCACGGCACAGCTGAATTAAATCCCTTCTTTGCTCCATATATGCTTGTGTTCTTTGGGTACCTGAGTGAAATGGCACATGGAGGGAAAAGGGACTAGGCCCAGCTGGTGTTTCTCTGGAAAGCCCCCTGCCATCCCCAGGAACGCTGAGAGTGGTCTGCAAGTTTTTTAAGCCGAGCAGCTGGCAGCAGCCTCCTGAAGATAGGCAACCAGGCTGTGCTTAACCGAGATACCAGGTTGTTGGCAAAGCTTTTTTGGATGGGAGATAAAAGCAGCATAGGGAAGGGAGAGGATACTGCTCCTCCTGAAACAGAAGTGGCTGGCATGAAAACAGAAATAACAGATTTCATCGTTACAGCTTTCCTTTCTACGTTGTATTTCTACTGTTTTCTCCAAAATCTCAGTAGCATGGGCTCCTTAAGGGTTAACCAATAATACTGTTCATTGCTGGGTGCAAACTAACATGCACCAAGATTTGTGTGTGAGAGAGTGTGAACTGAGTGTTCTGGTTTAACCACACTAAGGGCACAGATTGGCTCAGTAAACAGGCAGGGTAGTGGACACCAGTGTCCCCAGGTTAAGCGTTACCAGTGTGTGCTGGAGACAACCCCTTATCAGGGGCAACCGGAGTAACCTCCCTGCAGAAACCCCCGGCAAACGCAGCACACAGCTGCTTGCTCAGAGTGCCAGCAAAAATGGAGCCCCTTTGGAGCCATCACGGGCAAGAAAGGGAGCCAGTCCAACTCTCTCTCACTGAAAAGAGCAGTCCTAACCCCTTGCTTCTGCTTCCTTTGTGATGATCCCATTCCTGCTAGCCCAAGTGATCCCATCTCAAGCAGGTCACAGCTGCACACTGGTGGAAAGTCCTTGGTATTTTCTGCTGCTCTCGTGCAGTGACCAGGTCACACAAGAGTGACGTTGTGACCAGCACAAAGGACAGACTGGCAGCACAGACAGAAGCAAGAGGAGCGAATTTTAGGTGGCAGCAAATTGCATCTCACACACACTACTGGGAAAGACCACTAGGATTTTGAAAACTGGCTGACTTTGAGCATAATTTCTCTCAGCTTTGATACTCAGCAGCCCATTTTGCCAGGAGTGTTGATCTAATCTCCCAATCCGAAAGCAAGTTTGCCACTTCTTAAATTTTACAACATACTGAAAACTTGGCTTTAAGACCTGGTTACAAAGCCATTCAAGAACTTGCTTAGAGTAATGATAAAAAGCAAACCCACAGCCAACCACTACCACAGCTGGTAAGCTGAAACATTTCCAAGAGCCTATTTATTTATTTATTAATAAATCCTATTATTTATTAATAAATTGAACTCAAAACCAGCAGAATTATTGAGCAGAAAAAAGATGGAAAAAATTGATTCTTAGTTTGTTTTTGAAGCTATGGGTAAACAACTACCTGATGTTACAGTTCAGAATGGCAATACTTGAAAATCAGGTTGAATACAAGATCCTGCAGGTGCTGGATGTGATAAGCAGGGAAACCACACTTTTCATTGGAAATCCAAATTCACATACAAGATAAAGAAGAGTAAGTTACTCAGGCAAACCTATCACTGTGGCAGAACAATCAGATCTAGGAAACAAAGGCTGCTCTTTTCAAGCTGTGCAACGGACAGTACTCCATTACAGTTAAAGAAATAAAACTTCCTTTTGCTTTCAGACCTGGTCCTGACAGACACAAGATAACATTATCTCTATCCAAACCTGCCTTTCTCAGCTGTGGCTGTGTTTTGGAGCAGAAGTACGGAACCAGGAAAGAAACCAGGTTGATACACAGAGATAAAAACTACCTGATGCAAAGCTAACAAAAAGGCACAGCTGTAAATACGAGCTCCAGACATGCTCCCTGAACCCCTCTGACTGCATGTGCCACAAACTGAACTTGAGTTCCATCAGGAAATTCCATCAGCAATACTACACTGCAGAGCAAAGCCACCCAGTCTGCAATCATACCTGCAGCTGGAGTCAAGGCATGCCCCCACAGACCTGCTTTACCAGTGTACTCAATATTGTTTACAAAAACATTCTTAAAAAATCATGTGCTACATCTTTAAAATTTCAGTCAGTGTTTTAAAGAAGAAAACAAACAAACAAAAAGTGTAAAAATTAAGGGGTTTTTTGGTTTGTTTTACGTACGTGGTTATTAAGAGACATCCCTTTTTTCCTGCATCAAGAGTACAGAGAATTCTTGGAGAATTTGACGCCTCAATCCACCATTCTGTTCACACACAGAAACCCTCTGGCATGAATTAAGTGATGTTTCCAGCTGGAACGAGGCGGTCCCTGAGTGCCAATGTTGGTCAAAGACCAGGTGCACATGAGACATGAGCTGGTAGCAGGGAACCAGCAGCTCAGGAATGTTTTATTCAAACCTTCAGCAGGCACATTTACGCCATGCAGATGTGTGAGTTAGCTCCAAGCCAGCTGTGCTTTACCTGCTTTCTGGGGTGTCAGAACCACCTCACTGTGCCTGCTGATTTAGGCAGCTCCTCAGCCACACACAGCTGCCTGCTACTACAGCTAAGCTGCTTTCAGCTCATTTATAGTGCTTGCCATGGATCCTGGGAATTTCTACCCGTTATGGGATGTAGGGCCGCCATACCTTCTGCTGCAACACTCGTGTGAACGCTGCTCCGCAGTGCATTTACAGCCACCCAAAACAGGTTGGCTGAAAGCCTTAAAATATCACAAAGCAATCAGAGATGATTTTAGACTGCTATTCTCCAAGACTCTCCAGTAACATTTGCTCTGAAGAACAGCCTGCAGATACTGAAACCTCCATAAATCACTCTGTTGCTCTAATACTGATTATGTGAATGCAAATGAATACCTGCTCCGGTGTAACACAGCAAGGCACTGAAAACACAGCTCTCTAATAGATTTCTGTCTTCCAACTATGAGCCCCTGCAAGCAGGTGCACTGAAAGGTAAGATTACTACAGCCCAAGCATGGGTGAAATCCAAACCCCAGCTTTGTACTCTAGCCTTTAAAATTGAAAGTTTTCTTCAATAAATCCATTGTTTAAGGATTACATTGAAACTGAAACTCAGGAAACTCAAGCAAATTGAACCAGGAAAAAAGGGCATTTTTCCCCACCGGCTCTGACCTGTGCTCAGCTTATGCACCACTGCTTAGGAAGGACCCAAGAGAACCCCACAAGCATTTGCAAGAATTTGCAAGCAGTGCTTCAATGTTAACAATCCACTGGCTGGACTCAAGTGACCCATCTCAAGAACACCTCGAAAGGCATGTCAAACCTATTTTGTTCTTACTCTGTAACAGACATAAGCAAACAATGATAAATGGTGACAGTGAACATACAGGGATGACATAAAACTGCTGTGTCGCCTTCGGGGAAGAGCCCAGTGGCTCTGTTGTAAACAGTGGGAAAGAGAAGTGGGATGGTGGGACACCTGGGAGATGCCAAGGATGCAAGCTCCAGGCATTCTGCTGGCAGAGGATCAGCCAGTATCACCCTGTGTGAGACACACAAGTTCATCACAATTTTCACAACTTTTTCTGTTTCTCCCAAAGCCCCTGACAGCACACGGCTAAACAAGAATCTTTGCATCCGTCTTCCACAGAGAATCACAGAATCAATTCTGTTGGAAAAGATCTCTGGGATTACCGAGTCCAACTTTTGACTGAACACCACTGTGTCAACCAGACCATGGCACCAAGTGCCACATCCAGTCTGCAATTAAACACCTCCAGGGACAGTGACTCCATTACCTCCCTGGACAGCTCATTCCAATGTCTACTCGTTCTTTCTGTGAAGAAATTTCTCCTCATGTGCAACCTGAACCTCCCCTGGTGCAGCTTGAGAAACACAAATAAAACTTAGAAATGTGACTCGGTTTTCTCTGAAACATCATTAAGGTTGGAGACAAATAACTGAATGCAAACACACAATATGTAGTTGCTCCTTTTGGATACTCCTTGGGCAGTCAGTGTGCACAGTTCCAGGGAGCCATGGCTGCAGGAAGGGTTTGAAGCTGTAGCAGGAACAGACATTTCTCATCAGTGTAATGTACTCAGAGGCACCTTGCGTGTCTTGAGTGATACAAACCATCTGAAGCACCAGCAGAATTGTATCTTACTCATCTTCTGCTGGAGAAGGAGGAAAAAAAGGTGCTTGCCAAATGTTTGAGATGGCTGCAGAATGAATCCCACAGAAGAGTTTATAGGTTAGAAAAGAAAAAATATTTAAAAAAGAAAATAGAGATCTAGTCAGGGCAGAGGGATGCTGGATCCAGAACCACTAACCTGGGGAATCTTTAGGTTAAGGTTAGCCAGTGTCATTTGTCTGGCTGTGAGCATTTTGCTCAGCTCTTAATTATACAGCATTTCTAAAGGTCTTTGCATGGTTTCAGTATAAATACTTTAAAAATAGTGTTCTGATGCTGAACCCAAGTATGACAAGCAAACAGTCTTAAAAGATGACAGAAACTACAAACTCAGTGGACATACACCTTGATGAAGAACCAGGTGACCTGGTCTAACTTTTGATTTTCCTTCCAGGGCATCCTGCTTAATGAATTCGAATTTATGTTTATTAGCAAGCCTTTCTAAATTGCATTGCCTGTTTTGTGTAGGATGAATGCAATAGAATGTTACCTCAAAATGAACAGTTCCTAGAGTTTCTATTTCTGCTAAATACAACCTCGGGAGCTATTTTCTTGCACATAACCAGTAGTCAAGAGCATGCAACAGGTACAGATATTGCTAATAGCAATGTTAACCACCTAAATAGGCAGAAAACCAGAAGAACAGTGAGGGATACAGGTGGAATTAACTGGAAGTGAGAATACTTAAGGAAGGTTTCTGTGCATTGTGCACTACATCAGAACAGAAAGCAGGGAGAAAAATTAAAGCCAACTTGTTTCATTTCCTACTCCTGTATAACAAACGTAACATTCTTCTGCTTCATAGCAATACATAGTGACAAAATCTGTACTTATTTATTGAAAAAACACTGAATAGATTTCTGATGGGTTGACAATGGCAAAAAGGGGTAAAGCAAAAAAAAAAAAAAAACCCCCAAACCCCAAAACTAAATTGAAGAGAAAATATTAGACAGCATATATGACTTCAACAACATTTTCTCCACCAAAATCTTATAGTAAATGGTATGATTTTACCTTTTTCACAGACTGCTAATCTTACTTTTCTTTAATATATGCTGACATGGAGCTAATCAGACTCTTGAAGTTAAAATTTTTGTGTACATCTGGAGGGATCAATGATCTTGAATTAAAAGAGCACTGTTTGATACTTTCACCTTAATTTCCAGCATATTGTACATACATTCAGCTATATAATCTAACAACTGTCTTTTTAAAAAAAACAAATATGAAGAGGTACAAAGGGAAAATTCATCTTTACATCTCTTCAGGATTATAAAATTAAATTCTAGTACAGCAAGACACTTGGCTGTACACAGCATTATTTATCAGATGGTTGGAAAGCTCCCCAGAAAAACAGACCTCTCTCACAGACAAGAAAAAGGCTATGAATGACAGAAAACAGAGATGACCTAAGAGAATAATTGCATTTCTCACTCTCCAGATGAGCAGTGGTATTAATTTTATATATCAAAGGTCAGTTTTCACCAGAACATCTAATTTGACATTGCACAATTGACTACATTTGTGCTTTAACATCCTAACAGGGTGGGATGGGAGAGCTTTGCTCAGCTACTCCAAGTCAAGGTTTTGAAAGCCATGGACACTCCAGAGGAGCAGGGGGATATAATGATGAAATGTTCATTGATGTGGGCAGAAACACCTGTGAGACTCAGCTAACTCACACCCTTCTGTGAACTCCAGAGAACCATTTAAATGTTTAAATACACTTGCACACTTGGTCCAAGTAACATGTGAAGTCAAAGCACAGCTCAAGTCTCTCAAAGTCTGGTTCTGCTGAAGGCATTTTCTCCCTGGGGTCAAAATTCTACCTGCATCTCCCAGTCCACTCCTCTGAACATCACTAAATGGTCACTAATAATTTTCCTATGATTTTTGACTTGTTTGTAAGGTCAGCTTTCTGACAGTCACAGAGTCACATGCTGCCACAGTACCTATCAAACTATTCCAGGGTAGCCTGGAAGTTCATTCCAAGTATAACATGTGCATTATTGCTTCTTGTCATCACGGGATTTATCCCAAGCTATTTTGAGAATTATCCCCACAGAAGTCTCTACCAGATTTCCATTGCCACACAAGCTAATGATGAAATAAGCACCCTGCTTCTACTTCATTTTGGTGTTCCTCAATCAGAGCTGGCAACATTTCTAATGGTCATCGAGCCAGAGTAAAATTTATCACCTCATCATGTAGGATCTGCAAGATTTTCAGTTAATTTGCAGGTTTTTTGTTCTTTTTTCCATGCTTTGAATATGCTTGGATCCAAAACCATTTCCCTGAGGTACATTCCAAATATACACAAACTAAATGCTGCAGAGGAATCTGTAATTTATAGTAAGACTTAAACTTTGCTTAGTTTTGTAATTCCCCCTATTAAATCACCTTTATTAGATACTCTTACTGTGAGTGCTTTACCAGAATGGTCATTTCTTGGAAACTATGGCTTCAGTCATATTAAAGACACCAAGACTCCTATTCACAGTGATCCCTCAACACAAGGGAAACAATACAAATAGATTGGGCAGACTAAAATCAGTATGAGGATGTCATCAAGTATAGTGGCACATCAGAGTGACTGGCAGCTGCAAAAGGTGTGACCAGTGGTGAACTCCACTTCAGAATAAATACTGGCTTCATTTTAATCTGATTTTTTTTCAGCTGTGCTCTACATGCTTGGAAACATTAACAAGCACAGCTTTCGCTACTAGATAAGATCTTGCCTTTTGGGTAGTTTTACTTCAAATTATTTCTCTCTATAAAATGAGCAAGCTGTTCTAAATTCAATATTTAGTGACTAAAAGATCCAAAATAACCAGGAAAATTTAATCTTCTGATGTGCTGCCAACCTCATTCAAAATAACCTGTGCTTTAACAGGTTTTAAGATTTAAGATTAAGATTTAAGATTTTTAAATATATGTGCACACAAATGTACACATATGTACAAAAAGTTTATATATATATAAAACATACATTTTTGAATGCACAGAGACTGTTTTGAGATACCTCATTGCTAGCTAAACATATTTAGATTTTTGTGCAAAATTTAATTGTTTCAAAAGGATTCAAAGATGACAAATCTTGTGCAGAGGGACATAGATGTTAGCTTTAATAAATTATTGAAAGAGTAAATCACAGTAAGTTGGTAAATGTCTGATTTCAAGCAGTTTTCAATGTTAATGTACAATAACTCCAGTATCTTTTCTTAAATTAAATCACGACATTAGCTTCATGAAAGATGTTCATAAAAGGTCTGTGCATCTTTACAGATAAAAACCCCAAACAAACCAAAACCAACCCGAAACCGCACAAAACCACCCTAAATACAAAACAACCACCAAAAACCCCAAACCCAACGTTAGGCCTTTGAACTGGAGGAGTCTCATAAAAGTCATGTACTCCATTATTCAGGCCCTGGAAGGGTCAAATCCATTCCATTCTGATACATGTGACAAATTTTCACCTTTATTGCTCTAGAGGCAACCAGCTCTGCAGGCAACCTATTCAAGGGCTTCACTGTCCTTTGCCCTGGAAAAGATTTTCCAACTCTAAATAATCTTTACTTCAAAGATTTCTATATTTCTTACCCCAGACACCACAGCGTACGGATTTTCCCTTTTCTCTTTGCAGAAACCTCTCAAATATTTTAAAAGCCCCTGTTAAGCCATGATCAATTTCCCAGTGATCAATCCTGGAAACTGTAATCTGTCTAAAAGCTACTCAGCTGATAAAATGATCTGATGTAAAAGATGACTAATGAAGAGACCAGGTGGTCCAGGGATCACACTTCCCCTGAGGCTGTGTGCCCAGCTCTGGGTACTCCAAACCCTTCACAGCATTTTGTTGCCATAAACAATTACAAAGCTCACAAAACCCAGTAACTACCATTCCTTCAGGAGCCAGGGAGAGGACTACAATAAAAAACCCCAATCCAAAGCAAAACCACACCAGGTATGACTTAGCTTTAGTGCTGGACTTGCATTAAAACCTATATCCATTTCTTGAAGACACCTAGAGAAGCTACATTCCCTTTAGGCTCTTTGAAAACTCAGTAATAGGTATTAATTTAAGATTTCTGGCAAGTTCAGTAGTTTAAATGATTTTTTTTTTTCCCTGAAATACAAGCAGTAATTAAAAATACTGATTTCCACTATGACCTATAATCAGGAATTCAGATGTGCAGACTCTGACAAATGACAAAACATGCATGATGTGACAGATAAAATACCAGCCCATGGACAGTGGACAGAAGTGATCCTGAAAGGCTTCCCAACTTATGCAATTTGGCTGGAAGTACTTTGCTTAAAGAACAAGCCATTTTAAGTTTGAAAGAAAAGTGGTAAATATTTTTGCTACATAGTTTCCAGTTTACACAGTTCTGAAACACTTTTCTTCTGTCAATTTAGTCTAATTTGAAATTAATTATTACAAAAATAAGGATGCCCAGTAAATAGGAACACAGATCTTTAAGGGTTGCAAAATAAACTGGATTTTATCTTCATGCCAGACTGCTGCTTTTAGCTGCTTAAAATAGAAAACAAATGAGGGACCAAAGCACATTTCCACACAATCCTTGTTACCATTTTTAGGTCACTAAAACAAATTATAGTACTTGCATGAGATTTACTACCTTAAATTTTCAATCCAGCTTCTTTTAATCCTGGATTAAAAAGATGCAAGGACTGAAGGAAGAATGAGAACAACATGAGCTTTCTGAGACAGATTTCCATGCTGTCCCATCTAAAAAGAGATGTGAGTAGCAAGGTCCAACTGAAACATCAATCCTGTGATCTACCAACACTTAAAAAGGGTTAATGACTCTGACTACAGCTAGCTTCATTCGGCATCTACTCTGTGTCATGGGAGGGGGGTGTCTTCTGGTATTTATGAGACTGATGCTGTTGAAATAAATCAAAATGGAGCCTTAATCCATGAGTTTGGAAAGACACAGCAAAAGGAATCTCTACTGAGCAAAGAAACACGTGCAACACACTGATCTTCAGAACTTTCAGTTCGTACTTTTGTTCTATGATTGCCGTTTTATGGGGAGCAAACGCTATTGTCTAACTATCAAGCATCATGAAAATGAAATCCATTTTCTGAGTTTGAAACGGTGGTATCTCTGGCCACTGAAACACCGTAGTAAGATGAGAGACAGGCAATCAGCAACACATAATTAGTAGATCTACAACTTCCTCTTGATTGCCAAGGCTTATATAAATAAGATGTAGACACTACTCCTCCTGTCTGAGGATTAAAACATGTTTTGTTTTTTAATGGTATCTAGACAGCTAAAGAATGCAGCTACCATTAAGGAATTTTCAATGACATCAGCATGTTTCAATTAACAGAACTAGCTGGCTAATACTTGCCAGTACTTACATCTATATTTAGATTTATTTGATAGTTGCAGTACAATTAATGAGTGAACACATACCGAGAGTGTTTCCAGGATTTGGACCCAACTACTGAGGAGGAACAGAACCTTGACCAAATTCCTTTTCCTGTTAGCATAAATCTGGCCACATCCCAAAACTTTTTGGGATTTAAATAATTTACACTCAGCCAGTCAAAATGTTCCTGTACCCTAGAGACAAACTCTTTCACAAGAATTTCAATGGGAAATTAAAATACGCTACTCCTGCCTCTGACAGCAGCAAACATTTCAGAGTAAGCACAAGGCAAAGCTGAAAATTACAGTGGAAGGCAATCACACTCATTTGCCAATGTAACCGAGAACTCTACCGTCCTTTTTTAAGTGTAATGAATTTGCAAATATTAAGATTCATGTGATCACTTCACCTCAGCTTAATTACTCTCCCAAGAGAATATCATATGCATAAGCAGTGCCAGCTGTAATCCCTGATTCACAGTTTAAACACTTACGCAAGATCATCTTCCGCGAGAGAAGAGGAAAACCTGCATTACAGACGGCAAAATTATAGGAAGCAGGGAAGGTGACAACTCTAGGTTTGCCAACCCTGGAATTATGCTGAATGGTTTTTAACTTGAACTCCTTCTGGAGCACTGCCAAGGATCTGGTATCAAGGGATGCTTTAGAGCAACATATTCCGCATGCAAAAGTGCCAAGAGAATATGTTAGGGAAATTAAATCATTCTGTTCCACTACTCAGCACTCATGGAAGCCTGGGCAGAGGCTGGTAATTAGCTAATTTACATGAACTCTGTGCTGAAGAGTATTTAAAAGAATTCCAGCAGTACAATCTTGAAGGGACAAGACAGCCTTGCCCAACTGGCTCGTTGGCCTGCACACATCCTGTCATCCCACTGTCTGAGGCAAGACAAGCCACTTTTAGCTGCACAAGGATGGGCAGTTGGGTGCCTGAAAATAGCTCCATCTCTGCAATTTGACAGTTAAATATGCAATTTCCTCACAAAGAGTCTAATCACTGTCCCATTTAAGGGGACTGCAAAAGCTGGATCAAGAGAAGCAGTGAATCCAACCCTCACTTCAGTATCCCTGTAGGAAAATTGGCATTATTCCTGGGTTTATCCAGCTATCTTCGGGATTGTGACCAGCAGAAACACCAGGGCAGGCAAGGCTTTAGGTGCCACGGAGCAGCACAGAGGCTCTATGGATGCTGTGATGGTATTACCTACAAGTGGTAAATGTTATCTCTACAGATTTTCAGATAGTAGAGGTCGGGGTTTTATTTTGAAATACAAACGACCTTCCCTGTATTCAATGTTTTACCCTCCCAAACTCCATTTTTAAGCCATCTCATTCCAAGGTTTGCAATGGTAAAAACACGGTAAGGTCTCAGGTACAATGAACCATTTTAACAGCGAGAACAAGTTATAACTGCACATTCCTCTGCTTTTACACCACTAATGATCTGCTCATGGCTCTGCAATCACTGTGGTACATTATCTGTCTATAATCTCATCAATTTTGTATATGAAATGTGCATTTGAGAATTAATACCCTTTCTGATGATACAGCTTCATATCCTGCTAATGAAACACGAGCCCAAATGCCGTTTTCAAAGCTCCACAAATATTCCATCTAATCTACTATGCAAACATCTATCTTGGAACCCTGACAACAAGGAACTAACTTTTAATGCTTTCATAACATTTGCAAGTTGGAACAGAAAAAAAAAAAGAAATGTTATGCGTCAACAGGATCCTCCTCTTTATGGAAATCAAATGCCAAAAGCAAATATGGAATTCCCTCACATGGCCCTGTTGTTTTCTTCAGTTTTCCCATAGAGTTTAAAAAAAAAAGTCTACACATGGATTTTAAATAAATTTTAAAAAACATGCACTGCAGAAGGAAAAAAGCTATATATTTCTACCAGTTTCTAAGGTTCCAGATTTTATGCATGAGGTTCAGTGATAAAACTAGTACAGCACTTTAGGTGAGACAAGTTTACAGCTGTTAATTACCCAGTGACTAAATGAGAAGAGCTGAAAAGAAAACAGACAAGCTTTGGACACAGAGCCATGTTTTTAGGACTGAAACAGAAATAGCAAAGTTGAAGCTAGAGGGATTGTTTTCCCCTTGATCTTCTGATCTTTCTGACAACATTTGCAGCCACCCCCCACAATCCCAGGGAAGAAGGAAGCAATTCTCCAGAGCGTCAAAAACAGCTGCACAGAAGAATGTTCTGGCTTAACTGCTGGAACTCTTCTGTGATTAACCACCAGTCCAGCTTGATGGAAACGACTTTCCAATCATTGTTATCAGACGTCACTATGTAAGGCAGCTCTCCTCTCCTCTTCCCAAGCTTTGTGTGTATAAGCCCCTGGTGCTCTCACTGCACCTTCCACCTTCCCCTCCCACGCCCCCCCCCCCCCCCCCCCAAAATCTCCCTCTTCTGTAAGAGCCAGAGACCTTTCTGTCTGCATAATATGGAGCACCTTCAAGGCCCTTAACATGGAAAGAATTATAGCAGTAACTTTTTTACTAACTTCAGGGTTTTTTCCTGTGCAGAAGCAAAACACTCATTTTTATAAACTGAAGAACACAGACACATCAGGATGTTTTATGTTGCTACACCAAAATGTAAATGAAACAACACTTAATTAAAACCAATATTTTCTTAGGAATATGTAAAGAACTGGCAACTTTTTAGTCTTTGCTATTCTCTGTGACATAAACAATACAAAAATCGTGGACCAAATTATTTACTTGATCATAAAAGTGAAAACTCCTGCAGCAAATGAACAGTGTTATGGTGGCAGAGTTGATTAAAAAAACCCCCAAAGTTTCAAAATATCAGATATTAACTTACAGGGCCCTGTTCTAGAATGATGGGATGGCTGCAGAGCGTGGGAAAATTGCTTGTGTGTTGGCTGCACCTGCAGGACTCTGCATGCAGACGTTCATGCTGAGGGTAAACAAGGAGTCAGCCATGCAGCTATTTGCAAACTGTGCACTTCCAAACATCCACTTCCATGCAGAAATGCCGGGCTTGAAGGGCACAACACTCACATCCCTGCAGTGAAAAACTGAAATGATGAGCCTCATACTGTGAGACATCCACCAGTAGAAGTCCCAGCCTTCATTCCTAGACCAATTATTTCTGCCAACCAAGATCTGACACTGCTACAGATTCATAGCAAGTGGTCTGATGTTCCTTTTTACTTTGTGCTTTATGCATCTGCCTTTCCAGTTTGGGGGGAAAGAGAAAGCAATTGTTAAAAACAAAAAGCAGCATTGAAGGATTTGCTAAGTATGACCTGGCCATGGAGTTCCCTCTCTTTTCTTCTTTTTCTGTCCAAGATCAGCTGCTGCCAACAGTGGGTGGGGCCTCCCACTAGTGAACAGTCCACCAGTGGAGGCCTGTTATCTACAAAAGGCTCTTTCATTGCCAAAACCACTGGCACAATGGGCAAAGAGAAGGGGTGACAGGTCATCAGACGATAAGGAGATAGAAGCAGACATCTGACTGTTCTTTTTTACAGCAAAGTATAAAAACCCCCAGCAATATTAAAAAAGATGTTATGCACTGCTGCAAGCTTAGTGATTCTTATCTCTGTGTTTGTCAGGCTGTTACTTTATATTTGGTTAAGTAAACTTTGTATTTGGTCAAGTAAACTCAGCATACCAAAACATTGCCAAACATGGTTAGACAGTAACAGAACCGAGTCAAAAGGCATTGTTTGAAGGGAGAAATTTAGATGGATGGGAGGATACTTGAATATAACACATCAATCAATTATGCAACCATCTGCATGACTCAGTAGATGTGAAAGATTATTCTCCTGAAGGAATGTGCTTAAAAATATATGGAACAATAATATTTCTCAGTAACTTCCCTCTACTCTGAACTTTCTCTGTCCATTTAACAAACATAAAGGTGCTTCAACACTGTTATGGATTACAGAACATTTTATTAAACCTTAATCGCTCACAGGAAATAACAAGATCACAGCCTGCAGTTGTTACACCCAGGCTTCACTTCCCACGCTGAGATAACTCCTGCTATCTGTGTATGAAACTTGCTAACCTGCTATGCCCAGACCTGCAAAAAGACTATTGCTTCATAGGACATAATCCCATAACAAATATTCCCTTTTTTGAAATCAAGTAATGCACAAGAGCTGCCACCCTCCAGGTAATCGTCAAGCACTTAGAACTGCATTACTGTAGAACAGTCACACAGGGGCAGATTACAGACACAGGGGCAGATTTTCAAAATGGCCCAGTATTGCAGGCTTCAAAAGAATCTCACTCCTTTTCAGGCTCATGATGAAGTGTGTGAACTTTCAAGTGCTCAGCACCCAGTGAGAACAAACAGTCCTGTCTGTATCACTTGTACAGCAATTGGCCATTTCTCAGAGGACATTATCAAAAGCTGTTCCAGCTTTGTTCTTTTCAACAGCGTTGCTGCCTAATGGCACCAAACATTTCCTGCAAAATAAAGATAGGCTTACTTAGCTTTTCAAAATAATCAATTTGCAAAACTGGGGCAGGGAACATGTGGAATGTATTAACTTGTCCTGATTTTCAGGAGGAGCTGTCAGTCGGTTTGTATCAGAGTAGGCCATTCTCTTCCTGCGAAAGCTTTGCATTTCAGGAATTCAGAAACTGGCCTGGGGGGAAAAAATAAGTCCTTCTCTGCTGAACTCAGACATAAAAGGATCCGAGCTCAGAGATGCTTTGCCACTTTGCTTTCCAAAAAAAAAAAAGTTCTCTAAAATATGAGTACATTTTGATAACTTCTGCAAGTCATAAAAGCGAGTTTCTATAGTCTGGCGCTATCCTGTACACCAAAGTTGTTTCAATTGTTGTTACAGTTAAGAAACAAGAGCCAAATTTACTGAGTGAAACACAGTAGATGCTCCAGAAAAGACTGCTTTCTGCTTAATAATCCCCTGACAAAAACAGGGAAAGCTAAGACTTGACATTGTTTACTATCATTACTCTTCTTCTGACTGTTCTGCAATAGATGTGCACCTATGCATGAGCTCCTTTCTACAGACAGCTGCTTCTATAGAGGCAACAAGTGCTTTAGTAATAAAACTGAATTCAACTTATACATAAAAATCTTAAAACTTTTCCCCTCCATTTTTTTTACTTCCGAAAAAGTCTTTATTCCCCCATATTCTGCCAAATTCAAGTACTGCTTCTTGACTTCTGTTTTGGCAAACATCTTTGTAAGAACCCCTTAAACAATTAATAGCAAAACCGCAGTTATGGAACTGAAACACACACTAGGTAATAACAGGGAACCAGCACTGCTTGCAGAGCCTGGTTCCCATTCAGGAATTGCTAAAAAGCTACAGAATTTCCATGGTATCAAGGCACCTTAAGTCCTCTAATCCCTCCCATTGCAAGAGCCCTGTGCAAAAATGCAAGACCTTCATTATTAACACAGTCAATTCCTTGGGCAGCAATGTCTCTGCAGTGCAGTTTTAGTCTCTATAATGGTAACAATTTTCAAATTCCTAAGGCTCGTGCCTCTGTTAACCTTTTGTATTTTCCTGCTTTGCCACTTTCCACTGTCTTTGTACCTTTCAGAAAACTCAGCAGAGCTGTAACTTATTCTAGTTTTGATACTCACTCATCCATTGCAAATATACTCTCAGGGAAACGTGGGCATCACCCTTAAGACAAGGCAATTCAGTGCAGACAGAAAATGCCAGGGTTTAATGAAGTAATACGAGAATACATAAAATATGCAGGTGAGGAGAACAGCACTAGAAGCTCTAAGAGATGGTGTATGAGGCAGTACTGAAATCCTCCCTTACGCCACACTGCAAAAGCATGACTTCAGCTCACATTCAGCACAAATCAAAAGCAAACTGCAATCCGTTGAGAAAACGTGCTTCACTATTCTGTGAGTTTACTAAAATGCAAATACTTGACTTCTCCACTACATTACAGCCTTGTTTTCTAGCAAACTGCACTCAGATGTTGCTCCTCTGACATCATTAATCTCCATGGAAACCTTAGAATAACTGTTGGCCTGAAATAGGTTCTGTCATCCCAGATCAACTCAAAAGTAGTCCAGCAAAAGATCTTATATCTCATTTTTTTGGCTGTACATTCTTACCAGTGAACAGCACAGCTGAAGAGTTATAATTCCTGCAGCCACTCTGAAACAGAGCTTTCATTCCTAACAATCAGAACATATATAAAGTGAACTATTTTTTCAGCTGAGGCTGAGATACGGAAATTCAAAGATTACCTACTTCTAGAGTAAGATGCAGACTTGAAAAAACCCCAAAAGATGTGTCTATATGGAATTTTACAAGATGACTAAAGCTAGGAGAGCAGGCTCCTAAAAATTCTCTATATCTCTGCACAGCATTATCCCCTTGCAAGAAAGGTGCAGGGCAAAGCCAAGAGATTTTTCTAAAGGTATTTATTAAAATTTACATTTGGGAGAAATTGTCTATTTTAAATGTCTATTTCAAGTGGAGTGCAACCAGATGGGTCATGTTGGGTTTTTCTTTCTCCTTCTCCATACCAATGAAGCCATTCTCTCTGATTTATTGTCCCCAGCATGGGGTCAGAAAAGTTACTCAGAGATGTTCTACCCAGCTAACAGGTCCTCTGCAAGCTGAGTTAAACTGACTCAGAGATTCACTAAATGTCAGCAAAGCTGTTTTCTTGGCAAGAAGCCCTGTACACAAATTGGTTCTACAAGGAAAACATGCTGCCTGGGTGTCTACCAGTGCATAATATGTTTTACAGATATACAAATAATTTGGCTTCTTGTAGACCAAAACTAAGAAAGTCATTTGGAAAAAGGGAATTTGAGACTTGCACAGTTGTGTGTGTCACACTGCACTAAAACTTGCTTTATTGAATGTAATTCAGTCATTGCTATGAATTTCTAGAGCTAACTAACAAATTGCTGTATACATTTTTCTGAGATGGAAGAAATAAAACAAAGACAGAGACAAAAGAAAACAAAGGGGGGAATTAAAATAGTATATGAAGATTTGTACTTATTCATTTTCAACAGTTTTGAAAGGAGTTGCCTCCACTTACAGCTGCAAGTACTTAAGATATTTCCAGAAAAAAACCCAACAAAAACAAACAAGAAATCTCTAATTCCTCAGATCTGATCTTCCCAAGTTTAACTCTTACAAGTCACTCCATGATCAGAGTTTATTTCTGTTCTTGCAGAAACTTTGTTTTATTGCATATTTGTCCACTTTCAAAGCTAATAAAGTCCTGGGGCTCTCTGTACGGCTGGGTTATTTTAGCTACTGCTGTCATATGGTAGAACAGAAATTTCTTAGCATGGGGTTGTTGACAGTCTCACCAGCTTGAGTAACACTGCTGATGGCAAATATCACCCAGGCACACTGTTGAGTCTGGGTTTTTTTGTTTGATTGCTTGTTTTATCTCAGCAGCATTTAGATGTGTGCTAGGCAGAACTGGCTGAACTTGGCCGGGGACTTATTGATACCATCTACACTGAATTTAGGAGTTCATTTGTTAATGAGTAAGCTGCTAAGTGAAACTCCAGAGATCCACACTGCAGAGAAGTCCACATCGATTCCTAAGGGGACATAAATACACCCCTGGACTGGGACCTTCAGGCTGTACCTGACATGTTCAAAGCCACACACTCCCAATTTTGACCCTTCTCCAAATAACAAGAAGAAATAACAAGGCAACTGCATGGTGGCATCCTTGTTACTGGGGGACATCCTGGGGAAAGAGAGGCAAATTAATCAATACCTAAAGCCTGAATGACGCCAGCTTTACAAGCATGTGGCACAGCAGGCTCTACCTTTCTCTCACTGTGGAGGAACAAAATACACTCCCCTGTTTTTGTGCTCAGTATTTATTACAGGGATAGAGTCAACGGGATGCCAACAAGCAGAGCTTGTCTAATACAACAAGAGAGGAAAGCAAACGCTTGACAGCCCCATCTTTTGCTCCCACCAGGAGTTCTTGTAGTTCGGCGTGTGCTGTGCCTTACACACTTACTTGCTAACAATGTAACAGCACCTGCACAGTTTGGATTTTTGCCTCAAAAAGAAGGGAAGCAACAAACACTGGAGTTTAACTCTTAAAGAAGTACAGTCAAAGACTCTGCCACCAATGGTGGCGATGAGGTGAAACCCAGGGGGCCATACCTGATCAGACCAAGCATGCAACTACACTGTTCTCAGAATATTCTTCTGCAGTTTGCTTCTCAGGAGCTTTGAGCTGTAAGCAGTATTTTGGTGTTAAATGGTTTTCTTGATGAGTTTTCATTGTACCATCAACTTACTAAATTCATAAAAACAAGCTCTAAATAACAGGAAACCAAGCTGACAGATACATAATCTGATCTGCTAACTCTGATTAAAAGCCCAGGCACGGGTGTCCAAGGAGAAACAGCAGTAGGATTGCTGCCTATGCCTCTGTGTATTTTCTTCCAGGTCTCCATCTTTATGATGACCTCAGAACCATGGAATCACAGTGCAGCATGAGAATACAAAACCTTTAAACCAGAAGAATGACTCAGTAAATTAGCTTAGAGCTAAAGTAATAAATTGCTGCTTGTGGGGGATTTTTTTCCCTAATTCTGAAAGTCTGGCCCACCTTCCTTTTCTCTGGCTTCTGCCTCTGAGAGTGAGAAGTTATGAAGCCTTCATAATCCTGCTGCTCGCATAAAGGGGAAATTGCTTGGTTCTTTCTCCCAAAGAGGCTTTTATGAAACATTCAGACTCCACCAGCTCAGCAAACAGAATACAAAACACTGCCTGTAGCAGAGAACATCAAGGTACGAAAT
This sequence comes from Corvus cornix cornix, assembly GCF_000738735.6. Taxonomy (NCBI): domain Eukaryota; kingdom Metazoa; phylum Chordata; class Aves; order Passeriformes; family Corvidae; genus Corvus; species Corvus cornix. The sequence goes on along the minus strand of NC_047056.1, from coordinate 5,349,150 downwards.
ACTTGAAGAACAAAATGAAAGGGCAAGTAATTTCTTTTTTTTTAACTGATGTTAAGTTTCACAAAGGGGGTCCTCAAGTTTTTGTAAAGACAACATGTCCTGGTTGCGTCTGTTATTCATCTTCTCCACAATAAAGTGCCTCATTCTGGTCTTACAACAATTAACTCTAACAAACAGGAGCAGCAGGGAGAAGAAGGAAAGAAAGACATCCACAAAAGACAACTGAACTTCCAAGCACTTATGAAACAGATTGAGGACCAAAAGAGGCAACATCTGACAAAGGTGACGTATTATCTTTGTGAGGCAAAAGCTCAGGCTGTACCAGCAGCCTGACATTGCAAAGCAGCTCACACTGAAGCACCAGCAAGTATCAAAACAAGGAGTTTATTAATTGCTGTAAAGTCACTGTGTCATTCTATTACACATAGAAGCACCAGACACAACAACAGCTGAAATGTTTTAAACAAACCCCGTATTTTTTAAAAATTGCTTATTGAATACGAGGTCTCATTCCCACAATTTCCAGCAAGTTCCTGTGCAGATCCCATCCACTGTGCAATCTTATGTACTTAATTAAAATAAGAGAAAGTTCTCTAATACCATTTATTTCAAGGACCTCAAGTGCAGGTTTTTACTTTCAGGATTGCTGTGAGAAAAACTGGACTCCAAGAGAGGATCAAACAAGCTTCCAAGCTACATAAAAAATATGGAAAGCCAGCAAGGCCATCATAAGGTTTAATTACAGAAAGCAAATGCAGTTGGTGAAGATGAGCCTTCATGGGTCACAGAATCTTGTTACAGGTCAGGCACTGAATTCCAATGCTGAAGTTTGGCTTGGTTTAAAATGAATGCTTATTTATACTTCTTAAAGAGCACCTTAAAACTAAGTCCAAACACAACCTAATCATTTTTGGCATTTTGAATCTTAAATAATTGGAGACTCATTTTCTTTTTTAGGATACACACACACATAAGCATCCACATGCACCAAACCACCACTGCAGCTCTGTAACATTACAAATGCTTTTTGAACTCCAGGACAGCCTGGATATTATTGTTCTGCCATAGCCAAATACTTCATTATCCACTTGATTTCTGAACAGCATGTATTCTCCTTGGCTCCATATGAATGCCAGAAATGACTTGTGTTGCTGTTTATCAGTTGCCATGCTATTGTCAACTATTTTTCACCCTTTGAGAATACAAAATCCACCCACAATTTGTCAAGTTTGCATTAGTAAGTTCTGCCCAGCACTAGCTTTATTTTCAGGGAAATGGTAATATTTTTCAAGTATTCTAACCACTGGTTATTACTAGTAACAAACAGATTCAGTTTAGGGATAATCAGTGACACTTGAATGACATGCAATGGCAAAGGGGAAAGCCAAGATACAGCAATACTCTGGTATATCCAGAGAGAACATGGAGCTGAGAATGTGAGATGAGACAATGTGAGTTGTTTGGCCTGGAGCTAAACCCATTTTATGAGTGAAAAAGGCAATTCCAGGTAATCCCTGTAGAAGGTAGTACTCCCTTCTCCCTCGCTGCTTTCTATGTGTAGACTTCTCTGCGTAGTAGAGATTGCAGAGAAAAAGACTGAAACATTCTCAACTGCCCTCTATGAGATTCGCTTGGGTAATCCAGAGCCCCTGGTGACACTGGCCCAGGAGATGACAGCTTTTAGGTAGACTGGCCACTCTGTAGTGATTGTCACACAGTTCATCACTGAACCCCACCCTCATTTCTCCAGGAGAATTTAACAGGTTAGAGACCCACACTACACAGAGAGGCTTCAAGAAGGAAGACATCCAGAGGTGTACCACAAGGAATTGTTTGCAGGAATAATTACTTCCCACAGGGCTTGAAAAATTGGATTTTCTGGATGAAAAAGAAGTACTTCTCAGTGTGGGTCACTGATTCCAATATTTGTTACCAGTCTGCAGGCTTTGCAGCAGTTTCCAGTTGCCAGTGTTGTGTGACACTCATCCATTGCCAAAGAGTTCAAAATTCAACAATGAAGAAGTCTCCTATTTAGTGAGAGCAAGAACTACACAGAGCATTTGGCTGATCTTTTTGTTGGCTTGGCTTTGTCATGACAATTACTGAGGTTAGCACGGACCCAAAGAGAGCGAGGCAAGTCCAAAAGGCTTTGTTAAGCTGCACTTTGGGAGTGCTTCCGAAATCCTAGAGCTGCCTAGGCAGCCCTGCTGCACAGAAGCAGTTTCTAACTGCTTCTCCCCAGAGTTCCTCTTCACAAGCTGGTCATTTATATATCACAACCCCTGACTATTCCCTCACAAACTGAGCAGGCTCTAACTGTGGAAATAACACCCTTCTCTCCGAATTTACCAAACACCAGTTTCCCAGCAGCAACAACCCATACCCCACACCTTACAGTTGCTCCCCACTGTTCCCTAAGCTTTCTCCTCAGTTATAAAGGTGTTTCTTTTGGGTCTTGGCTGTCTTAAGCTAACAAAGACTTCAGTGGCACTCCCAGCTCCCTGACTTCCCTCCCAACACCAGCAAGTTGTTCATGTCTCTGCAATACTCCCGCAGTGAATACACCACAGAACAAAAAAAATGTATCTTTCCTTTTGTTCTTAAGGACAAAATTGGCTCCTGATGAGGTTCACAGCCTGACATTTCCACAGAAAGCAATGAAAATGGTGGTAGGCTGACGTTTTGAAACACTGTAAGCCAATACTGCTGTGAAACACATAAAACCTAGAAACTACATGCTGAAGTAAGTCACTTTGCACTGTGATACTCTTCAGAAATTTCATCATACTAATTACAGGATAATATATGAAATGATATACCTATATATATACATATATGTATCTGTGCACGAGTTTAAACTGATGCATTGAGAGAGGGAGAGTCTCCATTAGCACCACATTTGCAAATGCTACTCAGCTGTGATCCCTAATTCATGAGTGAGGAACTTACAAAGGAGTTCTGCACTGGGTGGATAAACAATGGTCTAATTAGACTGATGTGCTGGGAAACTCTTCCTTCTGTGAAGCAACAAAACAAGATGGTCAGTGTGAGACCTGGTGTTATCTGCTAGATCTCGATATTGCAAAAACACCCCTCCCATAGTCCACAAAAGCACAGTACCCAGACAAACACTTGAGAACAGGATTTGATTATGCCACTGCTAAATCCTTCATGGGAAATGTTTTGCACAGAGGTTTAGCTGTAGCTGGGAGTGTTGGAAGCTGTGGATGAAGCATCCCATTCCCCACTGCACCACACCAGGACAGCTTTTAACATTCATAAAGCATCCTGAATGATGATTAATAATCATCACAAAGGAGCAGCTGAACAGTGCTGCCACATTTATATCTTCCCAGAATAAATGCTAGCTGATTTTAATTGTGTTTCATGTCTTCCTTAGATGAGCAACATAAACTTGGGAAGATTTCACTCCAGAATGAGTAACAGACAAGCTCCATTAGCACAGGAGTACAGCATGAGAGCTACAAAATACAAGGATAATAATCCTCCTGCACATCCATTCCTAAGGTTTCTAAACATCCTGCCTGCCATGTGGCCAGGCTTCACCTACTGCAACTCAGATGTTTAGCAAGGGCATGTTAGTACCACTGTCAGGCCACATGCCATTCTGTCTGGCATTGTACCAAAACAGAGCCAGAGTTATTCCATGTCCCAAAGAGCTCATGGGAAGTGCTGCCAGAGATACACACAGCTAAACTGAAGGCTCCTTGGAAGCAGGGAGGAAACTTCCTGCTCTAAAGCCTCAAAACTGTGCCTTGCTTACAGAAAAGAGATTTTAGATGAGGCACTGAAGAAGGATAATGAGGCAGATCATCAGATGTTGTGGTGGCATCTTTTGCTGCAAGAGGCCACAAAAAGAGTATATAGGTCTTGAGTTGAGAATGGAAAAAATGAACAACAAAGGGTTGGGTCCTGGACTGATCAGAGGTGAGAGTATGTTATTTACTAGCAAGAGAAACAGCAAGGGTCACAGGAATCATGGTGAAGAGCCCTGGAAGTACGAAAGGAGAGCTTATGTTTGACATACAAGAAGCCAGGAGAGAGAGAGGCTAAAAACCCATGAAACCATTTCAATATGGTGAAGTAAGACTGCAATTATCAAGGCAAGTTTGCTGCAGTAACAGGAACATAACAATTAGATGTGTGCACAGATAAGACCTTTCCAGCAGATGTTAGCCATCTGCCATGCAACCCCCTCACGGAGCAGTCTTCAGTCCGTGAACCAAAGAGCTGAATAACTAATAAAATTGTCACTCAGAGAAGTGTCCCGTGTTGCTCACAGCATTTACAATAAATCAGGGGCAAGAGGAAAGCAACAGAGAAATTTGGGGAGGACAAAGAAGGTACTGAAGTCCAAGAGTGCACAAAAGGGAAAACAGCTCTTCACTGTGTGTGTGAGTTTAAGAGAAAACCAAAGATAGAGATTAAGTATCACCAAGTGCACCAACAGTAGGTGGAGCTGTGAGATAAGAGGAAAAAAATAACCTTTAAAGGGCTAATTAAAATAGCGACTCTGAAAATGAAGGCACAAAGCCTTTTCTTCATGTAAAGTCATGATAGACAACCCACCAGAGCTGAGTCTGTAGGAGTAGGACAGCCATACCATGTCAGCAGAAGGAGCTGCAACACCTTGTCACTCTTTTTCCTGCCTTTAGATAAGACAACACTGCCCATGGCTAGCACAAGTTAAATCCTTCCCAGCTTGCTGCCAACCATCTGCCAAGATCAGCCAAGCACGAGGCAAACACAAACTCCACCTGATTTAACAACCTCATAGAGGGGTTGCTCACATTCTCCACACTTTGCATTCTGCATTACATTCTAACACCATCTGGAAATTTTTCACAGAAGCACAGGCAAAAATTTTATACTATTTTCTGAGTTCTTTTAAGAAAATGAATTAGTTATCAGAAGCCTGTTGATCTCTGGAAAGAACAAGCAATACTTTGAGATAAGAGCTAGGGAACACTAGTGATGTATAAAAAGATCTGCAGAGACAACTGGTATCACTCTTATTGCCATGAGGAAGTCTATAAATGGACTTCACCAACACAAGCCCTACCTCATATCCAGATTCCAAACAAAGCTGGACAACTCTAATAACTCCAGCTGGAACTATGAATTTTATTTGAAACTTTTCTGTAAACAGGAAAAAACCAAACTCTGGTCCTGCACAAAATGGATTCCTGTATTAGGCAACACGCAGTGAAGCCTGTCAAGCGTAAGAACAGCTTCATTTGTCAGGGATCTAAAAACTGTTCTAGGACAGGCTTTGACATCTCATTCTTCTCTGAACATCCTCTGAAGAAGCAAGTTCAGGCTTATAGGAAACTAAGGCACAAAAATGGAATTGCTTCTAGCCTTGTTCACTGAAGAAAGATCCCAGTAACACTCCTGCGAGAACAAGCAACAAAAGGGACATTTTATATAAACTTTAATTCTTTTTTCCTCCCACAACTTTACAAGTCATCTCCAGTCACCTTTTTACAAGGAAAGAACTGGAACCTCCATAGCAGCACTGCAAATCTTTCGGAGCAAGACCATACACATAATGAGGTGACATTATCAGAGCTATTTTTCAGAGACCTGGAAAAGAGCCTGTGTCCAAAAGCTTAGTGGCTGATCTCAGCAGTCAGCCTGATAAAAGATATCATCTGCTCTTACCAGTTTTGCGTCTTAACTTAAAAAAAAAGAAAAAAAAGGAATGTTTTATATATAAGCAGCTGATTGGCAACATTTACTAGCGATTCAGAAGAGGTGGCACTGAGGCCTAACTCTATCACATGGTGCTAATTGGAGTCCAGGGCCTCCTCAAGCTATCAAATAGATTGTCAAATGGGAATTCTGTGCATACTTACAGGATAATACATCAAAGTATATGATTAATTTTATCAACAATAGCAGGCTTGAAGTACTGGGTGAGTTTCAGTTTGCAGCCACAGAAATGAGTGTACAATCACACTGCTGGCCTGCTGCACATCAGGCAATCCATTTCTCTCATTTTTGTGAAGCTGAGCTTTAAACCATGTTGTGTAATTTATAAATCACCACACTGAAACCTGCTGATTACACCATGCATGCCAGGACTCAACTAATTTCCAGACACAGTGGAAACCACGGAATGGTTCTTGGGCCCTTAAGCCTATTAAGGAATATGCTAATTACTTGATACTTGATAGAAATATAACGCTAGATGTAAATTACAACGCGGAAGAGCTGGTTAAGCCCTTTGTTATTTAAAACAATTTTACATGTTATCTTTTTCAAATCAGCATCATAGCAAAGCCACAAATGGCACCAACGATCATGCTGATCACAGGAAAAGAAACTACCACTGCCAGACACTGCTTCCAGTGTAGCAGCTGAGTAACAGAGAGGATGAGAGAGCACAGGATTCATCCCCACTCCCAGCTGAGCATGGACTGCACCCCAGCAATGCACCCCTGACAGGCACAGGATAAATCCCCTCTCGCCATTGCTGTACCAGGGACACACACACACACCTTTGCTTCAATTCTACTTGTCTACCTCTAACCTAAAGCTGCAGCCAAGGAAAAAATCCATGATAAGTAAATGCACAGCTGCCCCTGAGATGTCCTGCTCCCACCACAGCCTCTGCACCTGTGCACTCAGTGAACCTTGCTCCTGAAGCCTGGGCAGCAAAGAGACCACAACAACAAAGGGGTTCCACACACAGCTAACACATGAATGGCACTGCGAGAGCACCGCCAGGAAAAGGAACCCCAAAGGGAGGGGATAGCAAACATTTTCTGTTTGTTTCTAACAACTCAAACATTCAATTGCTATAAGAGAACACAATAAAAAAATAATGGAGCAATATTTAGATCTAGCAACTGCCAAAGCCAACAGTATGAACCTCTCTGGTGCCCAGTGTGGATAGTCAGCTGTACAGTATGCTAAAAGTTGAAATATTTTATTCTTGCTGTAGCAAAAAACTTTGTGACTGGAAGCACTGCAGTAGAATTCCAGGCAGAGCAGTAATTTCTGCCTTAATACAAGGACTGCTAGACCATTTGGAAGACAAATAAGAAGGCCAGCATTCACATGGGGATACAGCAAAGAGGGAGAGGGAAGAGCAGTACTGTTGTTTTTTTCTTGGAGAGTTGTCTTGATAGGTTTTAGACCACAAAATGCTTCTGGCCAAATCACATGGATCAATTCATCCTAATTCTGGCACCAGGAAGAAGACATGTTCTTAGAGACATTCCTAAAAATCCCACAGCAATCAAGTAGGGAAAGTGGGGGGGTTGTCCATCCAAGTGCAAACAGCTGCATTAGGGCCTTCAAACCATATACACGGATTGCACGGGGACCACAGAACTCATACAAGGACTACAATTTAAGCTGCCCATTGCAATTTCCCAGTGGCAAACACATTTTACAACGTCTTTGTTTTAACAGGGAAAAAACCCTAACCAAACCTCTTTTTTTCCTTATGAGTTCAGTGATGAGGGTTGAGTTTGGATTGACAAGCAGAAACACGAGCACAGCTGAGGGAACAGCCAACTAAGAAAGCTATGACAACTTTATACCCAGGACAATACAACAGGGACCTGCATCCTCACATTTCTATTTCTGTTTCTGTATCATGCAGGTCAGAACATTTGTCTTTTTCTTCACTGCTTTAATTGCATCATGCTAACAAGCAGTTGACATTTTACAACGTGTTGGAACAAGGGATTAATGTTTTAAGGGATGTAAAGGCTATGATTTCAAGCTGCTTTTGTAAGGAACATTGTTGTCGACAGGGGGTTGTAAGAGGAGCAGTAAAAGCCATGTCCAAATTGATGTGGGGAAGAGAGTATTCCAAATTTTGAGATTCTGTATCTGATAAGATTTTGATTGCGTGCTGAAATGACAGAGTTACACATCACTCCTCTTTCCCACAGCACTCAACCTTTTATATTATTTCCCCCGTTCAAGTTTAGAATATTAAAGGAAGATCTCCAAACCCACAAAGCCATTTAATGGAATAAAGAAATAAAAAAATCAACATATACCCATACACCAGCTGCAAAGATTTGCAGAATGCTCTGACACAAGCCCATGGTTGCCACAGATAACAAACAAAAACCTTCTGTAAAACAGGCTGTGGCAGGAACAGAGGGAAAAACCTAAGAAAATACTTCGATCCCAGCAGTAACTGCCTCATTCACCCTGGTGGAACACACAGTTTGCTTCTGAGGCATCCCTGGTTCCTTCCCCGGTGGCTCAGGAGAAGTAAAAACCGGCCACTGCCGAGCAGGAACACCGAAATCATTGCACCAAAACAATCAGCCAAAATCGGGGGATTAAAACTGGACATGCACTCCCTTCTCCACACTCAGAAGATGCCACTAGGGAGGCCCTCAGACCTTTTCCATGGCTCCCAAGCACAGCAGGGTTCCAGGGATATCCTTCCCAGAGTGCCACACAAAGGAAAGTCGTAAAGCGGTAAAACACACGGGGATTTCTTGCAAATGGACCCAAGTTTTGGGTTCAAAAGGTAGAAGATATATACACGGAACAGAAATTAAGTGCTAAACCCTAGCTAGTCTGCAACCAGTGAAAACAGAACAGAAACAGAAAATAGAAAGAGAAATTTATTTATACTTGGTGAGAGCTGTGGGCTCCGAGTAGCACAATTCTGTGAAGGACTGCAAAGGAAAAATAGCAAGCAGAAATACCAAGTGATGATTCCCAAAACTTTCACCTTGTGTTCTTAAGGATTAAACCTGAAAACTGAAAAAGGTGGCCCTAGTATGGCTGCAGAATTATTTATGGTGTTTTTTAGATGGGGACAGTTTGGCAGTATAAAATAATATAAATAAATAAAGGCAAAATAATATAATCTCAATAAAACAAGTAGCATATTTTACATTGAGTGTCTCTGTGTTATTTCCTTTTTCTTCATAAAACTGATCAAAACAGATCTCCTCCATATCCTTTTCCACCACCAACATAAATGAAAAAATAATAACTTGTAACACTCACTACAACTCTCTGGGTCCATAATAAAGGATTTTGGAGAGCTGTATGTGTCCATTTTTGTCCTTTAAAACCACTTAGGTGGTGATTTATTCAAGTCAACTTGAAGTTTGTTATTGACCCAGTGGCTGAAGGGTCATCAGTGCCAGGAGAATCTACACGTGTGCATGTACAGGCACATTGTGCTGTCCTATTTATATTTTCATTTTAACTCTGTTGGCCCAAGATGCATCTATAGCAACACAGGACTTATGGAACTCACTAAACTTTCTGCTGTTTCCCGTTTTAAAAACCATTCCTGTTGGAGCTTATACATGATAAATGAGCTTTGCATATTTGCACGTCATTTGAATGGTAATGGTTTCAGCACTGGAAACTTTTTATCCAAAGAAAAGTTCATGAACATGCACAAATATTCATGATCTCACTATGGTCAAATGATCCTGGTTAGAAGTGAATAAAAACATATACAGACATTTAATACAGGATTGGAGCAAAGACCTTCCAGTCTTAAAAGCATTAAGCATTTCTAGTATAAACAATAAAAAACTATGATGACATTTTAAATTTGATGTATTTAGAGATGTAATAGATAATAATATTAAATAAACAAGAATAATATATAAAGGAAATATGCAAAGTTGCAGAGAGACAAGCATATACATTCATCCAAGTGGTTGGACTATATGATGTAAACAGTTGAATTTGGATTTTGTTTAATATGACAGTTTTGGCAAAGATTTTAATTCATCACCTAAATCTTCTAATCAATTTCAGTGTTTAAATAATCAATCAAACTTTATGCTAACCCTGTTTAATTTTGTAATGGTTTCCTATGAAACTCCACACAAAACTTCATGGATCATTCTTATTTACAGTGATTTTCTGTGAAGTTTTATATAAAAGATTACCCAACATAATTTTTTAAAAAAGGTAGATTGTCAAGCACTTCTTTCCAACTGACACTGGAAAAAGAAATAAAAAAACTATCAGTCCAAAGCATCCTGATTGAAATTATGTTGTCAGCTCAGTGCGTTCTCAAAACAAAAGGCTTATATGAGAATTTCACTTAGGACTTCTATGAAGACCACGTGGAGGTTGTGTAAAGTTGCACCCCAATCCAGAAAGGCCTTGATCTTTTCATCTTGCACATATTTAATCCTGGGATTGTGCTCACTTCAATGAAGCTTGCTATGGAAAAATTTTAAGGCACACTTTTATACTTTTCAAAGTAAATTTACTATCACTCATGAAAGAAATGCTCCACTTGAAACAGCTTGACAGCAGCAATTTGGGGTTTTATTTTACTTATAAAAATACACGCATAGGCATAGGCACTTTAAAACCTCCTTGTAACCTAAATCTCCTAAAGCTACAAATAAATTCCTTCCAAAAGAAAGATGCTTCTCTTCAGACATTCTTAGAATTCCCCATGATCATTACTGAACAGAGGGACTATTCATGGTGATCTTATCACCTACTCCCACATATTATATATAGTCCAAAGTCTGCTCCAGTGCAGGCAGGTGGAATGCAAGTGATTTCATCTGGCCTGCATTCGGCCCTCACGGACCTAATTACAAAGCTGGATGGAATGAGCTCAGGGAAAACACATGAAATAATTTTCAGTACTGTTATTCTGCGGTTCGAGAGCGTCACAAACCCAGTTGCATCAGTTTGCTTGTTTAAAGCCAACCAAATCTCTCTCTGATCACTTATGTATGCCAAAAATTAAGAATACTGAAAGAAAGCAATGAATTCATATTTGTCACTGTTTACAACAGATGGATCGTGACAGCTTAAAAACCACAGCTGAGCTGCAGAATTGCAACCAGCTTTTTCGAACTGAGCTCTGAGCCTTTACTGGCCAAGCTAAACTGCTCAGCAGGAAATAGTTAATACTTGCTCACTCTCTGCTTTCTCCACAAGACTCTAGTAACAACTTCCATTCCTGCTTTTTGCAGGCGAAAATTTCTTCCAAGGATACCATTTTTTGGAAGAATATTCATTATGAATTAGGCAATGAGTGTAATTTTGAAATCGATGTGAATTCTGTCACTAACTTAGGAAGAACTGGGATTTAATCCGAAGAATGTTACCCATATGCTATTTAACATTATCCGTAATGTAAACTGTGATGTGAAATACAGTCTGACTGTTGAAAGAACCAGAAAATTGTCTAGCAGCTTCCTGGTTCACCATATTTCCAAAATGTATCTGCTATAAACTCGAGCTCAGTTTTTTTCAATTCCTTACAAAATAACATTTTTATTAAAATAATAATAAAATTAAAAGGCATGAAAGTCTAATAAGTTGTTTCACCATGCAAACCCAGGAACATTCCTATATGTAAATTTTCACCAGTAGTGTATCTGGCTGGTGTCAGGCTGTCAAAATGATTGACTTGATGAAGTCTGGAAATAGGAGTGACAGGAAATTATACAAAGAATGTATTTTTGACACTTTAAAGACAGAGCTTCTTGGCTCAAAGCATCTGATCATGAATATAGGAGATGAAAGATGCTTTTAAAGAGCTTTAAAAGAGGAGAAAAGGGAATTATCCACAGAACTAGACCTGAGCATCCCATACCAGATATCCAGGGCTTCCTGGTCAGCACAAGACCTCACATAGGCAGCTGAGATCCCCAGCGTGATTCGGTTCAGCAGCACATTTAATCCCAGAGCTATCCCTGGCTGTACAGTGGAGCCTGTCTGGATTTACAGGCTCCATGGGATAGCCTTCCGTACACCACAGACATAAATGGTCATTTACACTGGAAGTTCCTCACAAAGAACTCCCCACTCTTGGGATATCTCTTCCCATTCACGCAAATCCCTGGCTTTTGCTTCCAGTAAATTTCCAACAGGGAATTTTGAAGAGGGGATGCTTTACCAGATTCTGTTGCATGCTTTGAATGTAAAGTTTCTGTTCTTAGCATTTATTAAAAGGTTCTTCAACACTTCATAACTTTTCTGTAGGTATTTGAACCATTCTGCTCATTTTAAGAGGACTGTGAGTCACCGGAAAAAGCGGCCCAGAGAAGCTGTAGTTGCCCCATCCCTGGAAGTGTTTAAGGCTAGGTTGGATTGAGCTCTGATTAACCTCGTGTAGTGGAAAGTGTCCCTGCCCATGGTTGGAACAAGATGATCTTTAAGGTCTCTTCCCACCCAGGTCACTCTGTGATTCATTTCACTCTATAGGTTAAGTTAAAAAAAGAAAAAATGGTATTTTGTTACATTTGACAGCATTTCTGACAGTCTGTGCACTTTTATGGCAATTTTTTTTTCAGAAGTGAAGAGAAAGAACTTACAGAAAACAAGCCTCTTAAATCCTTCAGTATTCCAATTTTCTACACTGTAATAGTCTGTGGCATAAATCTGTGGCACAGAAAGCCAACAAATCCTCTGCCAAAAAGTCAGAATCTGTTAGGTGCATAATCAATTAAAAAGAAAATGTAAGCTATTATCTGACAGGTAAGACATCCTCCAGCTGCACTTTCAAATTAAAATGGTGCTTTATATGAATTACTGTGTATTAGTCTAGTTTTGCTTTTATTTGTGGATGTGTACCCATCTTACTTGCAGTGCTACAAAACAGAACTGAATATACAAATGTTTCACAATTGATTAATGCAACTCAGCTGGTACATGGTTTATTTCATTTATGTTTAAAAAGGAAAATGTCTCACACATGCCCCAACTGCACTCACCTTAATTTAACATAAATCATCCAGGCGGCCTCTAAGTTGATGAACCTTTGCTTTTCATCAATTTGCCACCCCTACCAGCAGCTCCGTGCCATCCATTCATATCACCCATTTCTCCGTGCAGTCTGCAGCCTTCCACCCATCTGTACAAACCTTTTTGACTTTATGTCACTGCAAGACCACAATTTAACCCTTCTCCCTTAATTAGAAGGGCTGTTAATTCAGGAAGATACCGCTGACTTAGAATCTGATGCATTTCAAATAAAACAATAACAGTCCCATCATTACAGCTTCAATCTATCCAGCTGCTGGCTCTTTTTTGATCTTATTGCAATATTTTCCAATGCCTTGTGCTGTTCCTGCATGCTACTGCGTGAGTGAAAGAAAATTCCACTGTCACTCCCATAAATGTTCTCCAGTTAAAAATAAATCAGACAAATAAATAACAAAAATAAAAGTGACCAAGAGTACAGCTTCACACAGTGCAACTGCTCATAAAGGATGACAGGTCCTAAGTGACTGAATGCATAAAGGAGACCTTAAAAATAATGTTAACCAGTGTAAAGGTAAAAATCTTCTGTAATTCACTGGGAGTTTTCTGCTGTGTTTCAATTTCAGCATATTAATGCTAGTCCAGGAGTGCTTGAAACAGCCTTGTAAACCTTTGAGATAACTCAAGATATTCTGAAGGATGCAAAAAGAGTCTGATAACAAGGAAAGTGCCATAAATGTTAAAATACTTCTTCAAAGAACTTAAATATTTCTTTGCTGCTTTTATTTCTCAAATATCATAGCTTTTTCCACCCTGAGGCCTAATGGGCAGTGGAAGATTGATTTACCTTAGCTCTATCAGTTTTGCATCACTGAGATACAAAAACATATCCTGTTGTAGAATAGATGAATCGATTTTTACTAAGATGGCTGCTTTCACCCTTGGGCTTGTACTGGTTCAATCGCATTAGCCAGTAAAATAAATAAACGTGTTACAATATTAGCTGGCAAAATCAGAATCAATACAATTTGAATTCAGGTGAGAGTTGAATCGTAACTATCAAAACCAACCAGAAACTAAATTTGAAAGAATATTTCTTATCCAAAGACGTCTGAGTTGCACAAAGCAACGTACAGAACCATTAATTACATGAATTTGTGCTTGGGTAAGTAAAGGTTTGCTTGTTTTTTTACCCCCGGGTTGAGCCACTTCAAACACAGCTCCTGATGCCACAGGATGGGCACGACACACCCACAGCAAGGGCATAGCTCTGATGGTGCTGCTCTCCCTGTGGGAAACCAACCCTCCTCCTAAGGATACACCCTAGACTGCTGGCCACGACAAAATCATTATGCCAGAACCATTTGTCCTTAGAAGAGAGGAAAGGAAAGAAGCCAAAGAGGGAAAATTCATTGCTCTTTGCCTCCCCAAGGTCTTGCACTTCTGCGCCTCGTCCTCTCTTACCAAGGAGCTCCACCTGTGGATCCAGTGCCAGTCTCTGCTCTGGCTGAGGCTGACCCTTGGAAACAGAGGGCATTCCTTATCCATCGTATCTGCCCTCCTGGCACGCAGCTAGCCCTGGCTGCAACCCTGGGAAATGACTGTAACCACATGCCATTCTACCACACTAACCCTCTCCCTTTCTACATCTCTCGATACATTTTTAAGCAAGCCAATAGTGCTTTAACAGGCACAGTCTCTGCATTAAAGACAGGCTAAGCTGTGCCTAAAATCTGCAAGCAAAGTGCTAAATTCAAGACAGAAAAATACTGTGATAAATCACAGCTTAATGTAAATAAGTACCTGTGTCTGCATCATCACAACATCATCATGACACCGGATCATCACTGCCTGTTGCTCCTGAACACCACCTAACCAAGAAACCAAATTATCCAGTGCTGCCTCTGCAGTTGTTTTCCATTTTGCTGATCCAAGGGGGGAAAAAAAAAAAAAAAAAAAGAAAGAAAACAGGAAAGAAAACATCCAGCCAAAATATGACAAAGATAAGTTACTTGCCTACTAATTTTGCCAAAATCTTCTAGGAAATGAAATCAGAATTCCCTTGTGCTGCATTGCAAACGGAAATGCCACGCTCCGAGAGCACTAAATGAATGTTACACTGGAGCTGAGCAGGACAATAAAAGCATTGTGACAAACAGTCTCAGTGCCCCACCACACAGACTATTTTCCAGTTATCCTTAAAAGCAGAGACAAGCCAAAAGGAATAATAATATTGATTCTGCTTGACATACATTTCCTACCAGACAACAGACTACTGTGGAAGAACGGCTGGTAACAGATTTTATAGACAAACACAAAACTGCCCTGCCCAGCAGACCACCCAGATCACTAAACACTATTCTACTGCATGTTCCCTGAAAACATTTGCAGATCAGATCCATTCTGGAAACAAAATTTTTATGGTTTAAATTCCAGAGAGTAAAAAATCCTAATCACAGTCGTCACGGATTGGGCCCAATCTGTAAAATTCCGTGTTTGTCTAGAGCAGGAACTGGGCCTTATGCTAACGTTAAAGTAAGGACAAGAATCACTACGAGCTCACCGATACACGAACACTCAGTACTCGTTAGTGTGCACTGTGGAGCAGTGGGACTGCACCCACCACTCCTGTTCCTTGCTTTGTCTTTGCTGTAACTACCCAGTACTGGCAGCAGACCAGTGGTACAGCACGAGCCTCAACTTCCTTCCAATACCAGTCATGCAGCCATCCAGATTCTGATGTAGGTCCAGTCACTCCTATGTTTACCATATAGATGGAGTAACAAAATGGCCTTACAAGTCATCAGCAGCTCCACCTCTCCCTCTGGCAGCAGCAGTATTTGAATATGCCAAATGTAGAAAAAGAAAATCCACAGGAAGCAGCAGTAAAATTGATTAATTTTTAACTTGTTGAGGTTTTGTCTTCAAGAAATAGAAAATAATTTGACAACAATCCTGTGTTTATAGCAGAAGTGGGAAACTATCTGCAAACACAGTCTAATCAATTTTTCTCCTTATGTGGATGTATCCTGGAGCAATGCACACACTCCCAATTCTCAAGATCCCTAACACAATAAGGCATGAGAGCACTCAGAAGAATATCCCAGTACAAGAAAATAAACATTTCTTTTTACTAATCTTAAAATATCATATCCACAAATGATGCTTTTTAGGGATGGAACGTAGAGAAAAGCTTCTTACAAAGCATTTAGTTTTATATTTATGAGAATTAATTCTGTAAAGCTCAGCTGATAAGCTCCTGTTAATTATAATGCTTTCTGTGCATGCCTTTCATCTGAGGTTCTGGAAGCGCTTGGAAAATCTTAATTAGGTCTCAAAACACTACTGTGAAGAAGGCAATTCTCTTTGCACAGAAGACAAGGTGCAGACAGCTTATGTGATTTGCCAAAGGTCACCAAAGGGCTCTGGTGCTAAAGGGCACTCAGCAGACACCAGCAGAGCTGTTCCCCCTCCCACACCCTCACCTCAGGTCACATCTGAGAACCACCACATCACTTACTCCTGTCCCTCACACAAAGGATTTTCAGTCACAGATTGAAGTGCAGGCCACAGAGGCTGAAGGGTTTTTCCCATGGAAGGTGCTCTTCCAGCTTGGGGCAGTTGTGTGAATTCCTCTCCTTTAAACCCAACTGGTCTACCCAGACACAGCTGTTCATTAAAGCCAAAGCAAACTCTGGCTGGTATAATTAAACGTTGTGCCTGGAAGGATAAAATATCTTATAGTATCAAAGGTTTAAAATCTCATTTTCAGCCCGGCCTGATTACTTAAACCACTACTATAAAACTATAATGGATAAAATCTCACCTGAAGCTGATTAAATCTTTACTGGTGTAATGGAAGAGTAGCAAACAATCAATTTACATTTTTCTGTGAATATTTACCTCTACTGCAGCTTTGGGTTCTGCATTGGAGCATTCTGCCTGCCAACTTCTTCTAACTTACACCCAAAACTTCAATTTCCCTCTGCCAATTGTCTGCTTCAACAAATCATAAACGTTGAAATATGCTTTCATTTGTTTAAAATGAAGACAGTAATTCAATCTGAAAGAATTCATGATAGCTGCAATACAAAAGTGAGGTGAGAAGATGACTAAGTTGCAAAAGAAAAGCTCTATCTCATAAAAATCCACCAGAAATAAGGCCAAACATGATTGATTCTTTTGATTGCCAGCTAAAATACATTCAGCTTTCTACACAGACTTGCATTAACGTGTCTAACAGGACAGCTGATGAATACACACTGTGTGCTCATAAGTAGAACCAGATCCACTCAGACACCCCAAAATCCCTACTTTTCACGGGTGATGAGCACACAAAGCATGAAACCCTTGTGCACACCAAGAAGAGCAGGTTCTGGTGACAGCACACCTGAGATGGAACCTCTCCTGAAATGCTGACATTCACCATGGATCCTGACTGACAGCTCAGCCTTGAGGGCTGAGGGTGGGGGTAAAAACCAGTCCTACTGTCAGTTTATACTCAACCAGCTTTAACCTTTACCCAAACCAAAACAAATCGTGAGTAACACACACTTAGCAGTGAGGCACTGCTACTGAAACCAGAGTATCCAGGATACCACTCATTCATTAGGCTGAGAGAAGTTAAATTTTTGAACAGGGAACAGAGCACTAACAAATTATTCCACTTCTTTTCACGTTTGGACATAATTTTAGCTACTTCTTCAATCACACCTTGACAATACAAGATACATTTTCATTCATTTAAGATATTCTGCTGCTTCACACTAGTCATTAATTTGAAGCTCTTACATTTGGAACCATCATTTACTACTCAAACAGTACTTGGTGACACACAGAGACTGAAGAGTTGTCAAACAGAATGACACACAGTTTTTAAAAGTTAGCAAAGCAGTAAAAGCTTAAGATTTAAAAAAAAAAAACCAAACAACCAGCCTTGCAAATAGTATTTGGGAGGTGTAAATGTGGGCGTAGTCAGCACTACCAGGAAAAAAAAAGAAAGGAAAAACAAACCTTGAATGAAAACAAACTTTTAATACAGGCCTTCAGTAAGTCTGATGTGTAGTACTTCTACTGATAAAAGGTTGAAGTAGCCCCTTCAGTACATAATAAAAGCTGAGTTAAAATGTTTCTCACAGAGGTCCCATTGTGATGAAAACCCTGAGGAGAAAGCAAAGACCTGGTTCCAAGTTAAACCAAATAAAACCAAGGTCACCCCAGTACTTTCAGATACCAAGAGCAAGAAATCTGCAGTTATGGCACCACCATCCCTCTGCTACTATGGAGAAAGGGCCACTGCCAGCCCCACAAAATGAGCTGCATTCCAGGAGATTATACTTCCCTTGAAAATAGAGATGTCTCGATTTACTGTTGTGTTTAGAGACAAGCACAACTGAAAAAAATTGCAATACTAAGAATATATGAGTGTGTGTTGGCCCCAACGGGCACTGCAAATTGGAGGAAAAAAAGAATTCAAGTCTTCTAGCCCTCAGGCATGGGAACAGCTCTCATGAGAGTATCTGGACACATAACTCAAAACTCAGTCAATACTTGGAAAACAGACAGAGCACACTAATTCCGTGAATCCATTGGCAGAGCCAGTTAGAGCCCCGTGTTTACAGCTATTCAGATTGCAACGAAGCTGAAGATGGCCTGCATTAATTTTATACCATGCTTTTTAATTAAATCTTTCTGGCTACCCAGAACCCAATTTTCTCTTCATAATATGAGTCTTTACTAGATGGCTGTAAATAGAACATGGATTCATTTCCATATAAAGAGATCCAAATATACTACCCCTCACTAATGGGAAAAATCAGAAAGCCCCATGTTAACTAACAACTCATCTGATCTTTCACAAACTTGACACACACATTTTAGCAGAACAGGGTGTCAGTAGCAGCTGAAACAGCAACACCTCCAGAAGAACTTCTGCTCCTGCTCTGTAACCATGGAAGAGTCCAGGGGAAAACTGAACCGGCAAACCAGAACCTGAGATAAGGGCAGAGTCTGGCATCTTGAGAGTTTTGTTGTTGTTTTTACAGGAGATTTCAAGCTTCATGGTTTCTCTTCAGTCATTGCAATAACAGGGTTTTGTCTCAGGTCTTCATATCCAATTCAAGTTGTACATTGGACTTGTATCTCTCAAAGGGTTACGCACACCCTGGGTCATGCTAGGCAGACAACCCAGTGGCTTGTCTGTGCTCAGGTTACTCCTTCTGTCACATGCAAGTTATCACCATTCCTAATACACTTCTCATACTCATTTTAATAAAAATGAATTTTAGCAATGAAGTGCAAAAGCATGAAGAAGCCATTGGCCTTGGAGGGCAAAATAGCAACAGGTAATTCTATTCACCTTTCATAACATATTCAAGTTAACATTTAAGCTAAAAAGCAGAAAGCTTTGAATATACTGCTTTCAAAAAGCATTCTACACAACAAAAAAGGGAAGGCTGGTTTCATTTCCAGGCATTGCCTGTTAATGGTTTGAGAACTAAATACCTATTGTGAAATTCTAGCAACTACGTGACTCAATTGTTAAAATGATTGCAACACCATTCAATAATTTGATTGTTTGTAGTGAGAACTGTTAGATACTGAATGGTCCTGAAAATATGGGACTTGTTTGACTAGGGATCAGGAAGCTTCTCAAAATCTCACCAATTACTTATGAGGGAAGAGTCAAGAATTAAGAACTTCTGACAAAACTCAGGTCTCAACTTCTAAAGCCCAAGACATACAAGAATTACCATTCTAGTGCCAAGTCATTTCAGCAGAAACACAAGAAAAAAAAATAATGTTTGGGTTTAATTATCGTATAATATCAGGGGAAAAAAAACAGTACTAATTTTTTT
This sequence comes from Corvus cornix cornix, assembly GCF_000738735.6. NCBI lineage: Eukaryota > Metazoa > Chordata > Aves > Passeriformes > Corvidae > Corvus > Corvus cornix. The sequence continues at coordinate 5,329,585 of NC_047056.1, read as the reverse complement.
AAATAATGCATTTATTTAACAGGCAGTCAAACAAAAGCCTGTCTCAGCTACGTTATCTTGTGTGGGGAGCCTCCGCAAGCTCAGAGCACAAAATGTGTGTCTAACACCCACAAGGACTCCTAGCGTGTCTCTGAGTATTCAGCAGCAGCTCTGGAGGGCAAACTGTTGCCCATGCCCTGTGTCTGCCCATTATGATAGTCCTTGCATTAATGACTTGAAACACTTCAAGAATTCTACCCCTTCATGAAAACCAAACCCACTGACTCGAGAGGAAAAATAAAAAAAAAATTTTAAAAAAACAGATTAAGAGAAAGGATTTAAATCAGTTCACAATCTGACACTTCCAGTGCTCATTTAAGACAGGTTTAGAAAAGGTTAATTTTTAACATTATCAAACTAAGTTTTGGTAAAATCTGGCAGGTAAACCTTCTTAGAGAGCTATGTTGATAATTTTCAGTGCAGGCTGTTCCTGAGTTTTCCATACACAAAATGTAATAGGGAATCACAAAGTCCATCTTGCCCCCAGCGAGATCCTGCACGTAAGGCAAGGTCTAGAGCTGCGGCTGCTGCTGCTACAGCCTCATGTGAAAATGGAAGCTGGCAGCTCAGCCCTGTGAAGCCAGTTGGTTTCCCCCTGCTGTACACACTGTGCCAGCCAGAGGCAGGAACCAGGCTCTCTGCTCAGGGCTGTGGCAACTTGTGGCTGTGGAGCAGGAAAAATTGAGATGAAGGGTAAAAGCTCCTAGGCTACATAGGGAGGGGGTGTGGTATGGAGGTGAAGGAGGCAGAGAGCACAAAGAGAAGGTTACACCTCAGGTGGGAGCTCATGGGAGGGTGGGGAAGATAGAGAACATGTAGTTATGATGCCTTAGGTTTTAACTTTTACATTTTTCAAATCCTGTACTGCCTAGTGTGTAACTCTGAAGTTTCTTGTAGCCTGTTACTTTCTGCTCTCTCGTGCTAGGCAGACATAACAAAGCCTCTCCAGGCCTGCTCTCCAAGGACACCCAGACCGTCCTAGGCCCAAAAAGTATAAACCAAAAGCCTCTGAGAGGGGGGAAAGCTGAGGGGAATTACATCATTCAACTGAAGCTTTAATTGGAGAATTAACCCTGATATGCAAATGAACCAAACCTATAAAATTTGAAGAACTCGTGACCTGTCGTCCATCTTGGGGTCCATCTCGGCAGTAGCCTCTGGCTCCCCAGGGTGTACCTTTGAAGGCCCTTCAAATAAATACCTACCTTTGTTCCCTTATTCTTGTCTAGTCTCTGTTTCTAGGTGGCCTCTCAAGGCATCAGTTATGGGAACACAGTGCAAGAATGAAAGTTAAAGAAAGTAGGGGAGATGTGACTCATTTCAGGAGTCAGAGGACGCACATGCAGAGCGGGAAGGGTAGAACAGCGAGTTTCCAAAGTCAGCAAGGGTAATCAACAGGCACAGTTAGGACCATTAGGATCCCAGCAGCAGAGCTTCTTGTTCCCTCACCTCCACTAATTTCTGCTCTGTAACAGGAAACCTGCTCTGTAAAGCAAGCTGTCATCTCAAAAGAGAAGGACATGATTCACTGGAGCACGGAGAGTGCAGTTGAGCAAACAGGGCAATTCCAGACCACAGGGCCCAGACATAAAACCTCCTACTGCTCCCAGCTTTACACCCTGTCTCAGCAGATGGAAACACTTACCTGATAGCAGAAGTATCACAGTAAGGAGAAAGGATGGGGCAGGGACCAACACTACTGAAGCAAGGGTGAATATGAGCCTTCCCCTTACACTCCAACCACATGGGAAATGCCCTACCAAACTCTTCCTATCTTCATTTTGCATGGGAGAGCAAGCAATCCAGGTTACGTCCCTGTTTCTACCAGCAAGCTGTCACACCCTTCAGGAAAGCCCTGTGTGTCCATGTTATCCCATCAACATTCTGTTATTACACACTCTCTTTCTCTCTCTGCCACTCACCTTTTTCACTCTTCACTCTCAAAACAACAATATTGACCATACTACCTTGAAATGGTAATAAATTGCTGAAAGCCAGCAGCCAGCACTAACTCTGAGCTAAATTCACTTACTCTTTGCATAGTTTCTTCCTCACTCAATCTTTTCTTACTTTCACATAGATTATTAATAGGGCTGGTTTAAAGTTTTCCACTCAAAACTGAGATTTTATGGAAAACATGTATTTGATTACATTAAATTTTGCCTGACCCCCATTCTCTTCAGTGATTCAGTTTTTGGATTGTCATCATCAGACTGATATTATCACCCCAACTTTTTTTCTGAAGGGAAAACAACTTGTGATGAGCTTAGTTTCACACATTTCTGGGTGAGGAGTCTGCATCCATTATGTTTGTTTGTCTGCTTGGCACCTCACACACTGCATCCATCCACGTGAAAACTTTTGTCAAGTCTGTCACCACAGCTGTTTTCCAGTCCACCTTACTAAGACACTCTGCAAAAGCTGATGTGCATAAAAGTAACATAAAATGCAATAAATTACACTAAAACAGGAAATACCAGCTTCACTAGTCCTCAGGTTATTTCCTAACACCCAAAGACAAATGCTTAAGGAAATTTGTCAAATGTTTTCTTTCCAAATAAAAGCAAAACACAGATGACCCTCTTGGCTTATCTCACTCAGTGGAATTCTCAGGAGTGATGCTATTTTGGTTCTGTGGATGCACTAGACAGCTGTCAGCAAACTCAGTTAAGTTAGAAGAGTTTCACACGGAAGCATACTTTAATATACTTTAACCTATTGCAGACTACTTCAGAGACAAGGTTTTTAGGAAGGCTTTTAAAACAAGTACAAAGCCAAACAAGGATTTTGTCAATGAGTTTACTACACAGTACTTTGTTACTCAAAAAAAAAAAACCCCAACTTTCTTCCTTCCCCTCAGATCCTTTGACAGAAAGCAGATGATTTCATTCACTGAGACTTGCAAAGAAATTCAATGAGGGCAGCATTCCAGATTGCCTTCCGGACGCAACACGACATCCTCATCACCTCCAGAGGAAACACACGCCAGTGCTGAAATTCCTACTGGAACATGTGCTCCCTCTTCCACTTGGAAAAATCCCACAAACCAAAGAGCCTCAGCTGCTGTGTGATACCCCATGCCAAAACAGAGATAAAGTCTTTGACATCATTCAACCTCCAACAGGAGGAACTCTTTATACAACCACGAGCAGAAGTTTTAAGTAGCAACATAGCTTAAAATGACACTTGAACTGCTCAAAAGTCTTTCTGTTCCCATCTTCCCCCATTGATGCTGTCTCTATATGAGCAGCAGAACACCCACTCCCACCCCATCCCTAATGGCCACACTAAGAAGAAAATGTGGCATTTTAATCTTGTTCTAGTTCTTACAGGCAAAGCACCAGCATAAAATACTGTGATCTGAGAGAAAAGGATGTGCTTACATTTAGAGTTAGCCTGGACAGTACTAAAGGGACAGAATTTATAACCTAATCCCTTTTGGAGACTTACAACAAAAGCAGATCGATGGAATGCCCCATTTTTTCCCAAGAATCATCTCATACAGCAGAGATCAAATGAGATGAAAAAGTTGCCTTACAGAATAAGTATCAGCAAATTTCAAAGCACTGGAAGCACAAAGTGGATTAGAACATGGTCCTATAAAAAGGAGGTCTGGGGTTTAATCTCTGATCTGACAACGCCTGGCTACCCACCCTTGAACAAAACACTTATCCTTTGTGTTCCACCATCTGTAAAACAGGGGATAATGTCATCTCATGGGACTGGTTTGAGCTTTAATTAATTACTGCTCACAAAAGACTTCAGCTTCCTCAGCTCTATGGCACTATTTTAACTATCATCCACAACTCTTGTACATTACAGCCCTTAGCAGGCACTCCCATCAATTACCGCCAGACTGTGTCATGTATGTAAAACCCGTGGGGCACACAAACATCCAAAAGGTTGTGCAAATTATTCAGATGATCTCAGGCTCTGTGACAAAGGAACCTATTTGACTTTCCCACACAGGTTAAGTTATTTGTATCTAAAAGCTCCAATAAATGTAACAGGAATATTCTCATGTTAAGCACTGGACGGAATTTTAGGAGCTCTCAATGCTTCTGAAAAAGCCCTTGCCGAAAAAATAGAGTTGGTAAGTATCTGTAGATACAAGCAGAGGGCTCAAAATATTTCCACCTCTAGATGGAAGGGGGTAACAGCAATAAAGTAACAGTGGAATCAGTTCTCTGCAGAAGGAGAAAGTGGTTGTATAAAAAGGGCTTTTCTTTTGGGATTGCCATCTTTCCCCTCCAAAAAAAGGCTTCTCATGACAGATGGGAAGGAGGTGGGGTTGCCCCCATATTACCTCTAACCAAACTTTGGGACTTGATTTTCACATGAAAATCATACAGCCCTTATTTTATTCTGATTTCACAAAACAATGGCTTTACTCTGAACTACTGCAATTATTCCATTTTACAATCCCATCTAGATACACCCTTCTAGATTATACCAATATGGATGTGCAGCACTGCACTAAAAACCTCAGTACAGAATGCTCTATTTAATAAATTCTCCCTGTTCAGATAGTCTCTGAAGTTTCAGAAAACCAAATGAGAAAGTTAGACAAAGAAACCCTGATATTATTATACAGCATTGTATTTCAAGAGAAAGCAAAGTACTTTGAGTTCAGCTTTTTTTGTTATGAGCATAGTTTGCCTTCAACACAAAAATACAACTAAAAATGCTAGCAGTGATCATCAGCAATTCATTCCTTTCCATTTATAGTTAAATGCTGCACCCTCTCAATATGCAAATAACTGCTTTTCCACTTCAAATCTTGAATACTAAAGACTGAAAAATCAGTTAGCTTTTAAACTGCTTTTAAGAAACCAGTGAGATTTACCGAAATTGATGAGGATTCTTATTGATTTCACTTTGCTCACAGGAATGTGATGGTCAACATACACTGAGAAAAAGCTTCTTCCTGAGAAGCAAAGTTTTCATCCGTTCTTGTCAGAGGGGCAAGAGAAAATCCAGTGTCTGCAGCAGGCTGTGGATATAGGCATGGAAAGAACATAAACACCTGTACCATATTCTCATGGGAGTCAGGAGGCTGTGAGAATATCAGCAAATCACCTGTAACTGGGGGTTACTTCAGCCATTTACAATGGAGTGATGAATAAGCAAGAATGAGGTTTCACTGTCAAACAAGGCTTGCACAAGTTTAATGCTAATATGAGAAAACAAATCAAAGTTTATTAGCTAATGAACAGCTGGGCCCACTCCTTCTATCCAGTTGGGATGTTACATCTGGAGAAGTGGCCAATTAGGTGGGTAAACAACGAGGTGGTTGGGCTCAGCAGTTCCCAGAAAAGACTGAGGGTCCTGGCAGCAAACAGCGAGAAGAGCACGAGCCAGCAGCGTGCTCTGGCAGGAGAGAGCAGCAGCAGCAGCCTGGCCACAGCTAAAGGGCAGGGCAGGGGTTTTACCTCCTCCTGCTCAGTGCTTGTTAGGCCACATCTGGGACCGCACACGGGGAAGGCTTGGACCAGCTGCAGCAAGCCCAGCACAGGCCACGAGAGTGCCAGGGACTACAGCGCTTTCCCTGGGGGCAGAGCCTGCGGGAGCAGGGCTTGTCTGCCTTGGAGGAAGGGTGGGGTAGGGGACACCCAACAGCAGCTCCACCAGTACCTACGGTGGTGTTAGAGGAGATGGACCAGGCTCTTCATGTGGTGCTAGGTGGGAGGAGGAGCTGAAAACCTATGGCCTTCACTTCTCTGTTCCCATCCCAATGGGCCACTCTAAAAACAAGGGATGAGGCCGAGCAGGCCACAGGTGGGCAAGGAAGATGGGATGGAGATGAAGGGGCTGTGGATCCTGAACACAGACCAGCACTCAAACAGTGCAGCAGAACCGAGGTCCCCTCCCACCCATCTGAGGCTGAAAGGCTTCAGCAGACCCACCACAATGAGCGGACAGCTGCCTGCAGAGCAGCAGGATGGAGGGAAAAGAAAGCTTCCTTCCGTATCAGCAAACTGTGTGAGGCATAACACTTGTGCTGTCTTCTATTTATGACAGTTTTATATAATAAAAAGAAGGTATTAATTTTTGAGACTTAAAATAAAATTTAATCTGCAAAGGTCAATAAGCAGGACATGGTTACAAACTATATAAAGGCCAAAGAGACTATTGTGTCATTGCTGAGACTTGGTTCCTGTTCTGTAACCTTTAGAATGACTTTCTGTTCAATCTGAGTAATCACGACCTTTCTCATCAAAAAACTGAGATAAATTCTTAATCCATTAGGAACATGACAGAGAGCTCTCTCCCCTTCATTGTTACAGTATTTATGGAGGCCACAGACAAGTGAATAGCCTCAGATGATATTTTGATGTTTGAGGATAAAGACCAAATGGATATTTTTGCAGACACTGTCACTGGGGAACAAAGCTGTGTTAGTGTGGTTTTCAGTTAGTTTTATCTGCTTGTCTAGAAAAAACCAAATCAAATAAAGTCTTTTCCAGTTATTCTAGAACTAAAATAAATACCTACTATTTCCATTCGCTAATTATATAAACCACAAGGTGTTAACTTATATAACATTGAACAAAATTCAGTAACAGATCATACACTGCATCACCTCAATATAAGTAACTTTTTTTTTGTGCACTTGACAGTTGTAAAAGCAACTACTTGAACTAAAACAACAGCACAAGAGAAAAATGATTCTCTGTAAACCCTGGACAACAGCACAAGGTTGGTAACTGTAAAAACAAAGAATTACAAATCCCTTTAACTGCAGGGTTAGCTTTGTAGAGAAAATGAGAGGTGGAACACGACTTTAATGCAGCTGGAATGGCTCCCCCCTACCTCAGCTCTGTGCCCAAGCTGAGTTATCTGTCTGGCTTTCTAATCAATGCACCATGTCACACCTCCAGAGGACAAGTCATAACGTCCTAGGGTATTTGTCTGAAACAAGGCAGATGAATCATTCCCCCAAAGATGCCTTATTCTCTCCTGTGACTTCATGAGCCAAAACAACAGTTTAAACAGATGCCTTGTTTTAGGCAGCCAAAGCCAGGCAAGATAAATCCTACCTGTAGAGCTAGACAGCATTATCTCCTAAAACTGTATCTACACTTCTCTGTGCACATAAACATCGCCATTTATGTGCCCTTTCTTCTGGATGGCAACTTAATACTTCATTTCTGCTTAACTCATGCACCAACCAACTTCTGGTTTTATGCCACCTTCTGCAAACATTTTCTCTCCCATTTCTCTCTCGCAGCTCCTGAGGTTTTAGGGTGCCTTTGGGGTTTAAAATTGTGGAAACCTCAGTTTAGAATATACTCCTTAAACTGAAGGGATTCTTAAAAACATCCACTGCATTGTAAGTTTACTTTATAAAATGAAAAAACTTCTGCATCCAAAAAAGAAATGTTGAGAGCTTTTATTTACACATGTTAATTAACTTGTTCCAGCAAAGTTTCACCTCATTTCCCCAATGTAATAAATTATAAAATCATTAGAAATACTGCATTTTACTGGAAGGCAAATACAATACAAAATTCAATCAGTGCAGCAATGAGTACTTGAGAATGTCACTAATCACAAAAAGCTTACTATCAGTCACAGCTCTTTCCTAAATAGTACAAAAATGTAGGGAGAGAACTACAGAAGGCTCAGGAGAGTGGAGGATTAGGGCTTTTTTTAAGCTCTTATGACTATGTTCCCTTGATGTGCCATTCTTCAATTCAACCAAAAGTAGAGATGAAAAGATAATTTCTAAAGTCAAATGAAAATAAAACCAGCAAACAGTATAAGGTCTTGAATTACTACAAAATCACCATGTAAGTTAACTACAGAAATTAACTCATATGGAACATTTTATAAGTGATCACTGGCAGCTGCTGTTACCCACTGAATACCAGGAAAATGTAATTATATGAGAGCACAGCTAGAATAAATATCTTCCCTCATAAGTAGGAAAAAGGGAAAGAACAGATGCATGTCTGATGAAAACTAGAAATTTTACTGAAGTTTATGGCATCTGAAGATATGGGCTAACATTTTTTTGCTTTAAGGGGAGAGAGAAAAGTAAAGATATTAAAGAATATATTCCTTAATAAGCAAATACTTCAAAAATAGTAGTAGTAGTAGTAGTGTTGTTGTTGTTGTTGCTTTAAACCAAGAAGGGTGTAATTTTGTATTACATCAACCAATGTGACTTGACCCTAAAAAGGCTGTTAAGCAGTTTAGGTATAAGAAGCGACCTACTTGGGTGTTACAGCAGCCCAGTGCGAGCACCCGTGGACTGGCAACAATATTAGATATAAATAAGAGAACAATTCAGTGCTCTCAGGCTACTACCTCCCTGGTCACACAGCATTTCCTCAACTCTTCCTGACATTAAGCATGTACAAAGCAGCTGAAGCAACCTTCCTTTTCACAGGGCTGAGGCTCTCGAGGAAAGTATTTCAAAAATGCCTTCTGCTGGTCCCAGTGCACAGCTGCTGCCCTGACACCAAGGGCAGCTTGATTAACCAAAGGCAGATTTGCCTGGCCTTTGCACAGAGCTTCCTCCTCATGAGCAGGCACAAAACTACATCCCCTATATCAGACTGCATGAGCAGAACCTGGGAAAGGCTGGTCTTCATAGGTGTGTTAGTAATCATGTAAAATGAGCCCCTTTTTAAAAAAAAAAAAAAAAACACAAAAAAGGGGCTAAATTCAGAACTGAGAGATACAGTATCTGGTTTTTCATCTCTGTTTTGGGGGAGTTAGCAGGAACTACTGATTTTAGATGATCTAAATTTGCAGCAGGTATTCTACTCTATAGATGAGATGTAGCTGATTTCACCAAAAAAAAAGGTACTAGCTGGGGAGAAGGAACAGAACAAGATGGCTTTGTTTACCATGCTCTGCAAAACTTCAGCTGCGTAACTTCAGCTCTCTCCTAAAGCCTCCCTTTCACACAGAGGAACACAAAGGTCAAACAAGGTACGGTTTGCAGTTCTCAATCAACTTCCTCAGCAGTGACTGAGCTGAGTTAATCACTGAGAAGGAACAGCTGAATGACCTGAACCACAGAACAAACACTCCCTGCCTCTGGAAAAGCCTTTTGTCAGAAGTTGTGGGAGCTTCTCAGCAAAGACTGTGCCAGCTCTTCTTCCTCTACAATGGCAATGGGCACTTGATGACTGCAATTACAGTTCACATTTCTTTTATATTTCTTACTGATATAAACTATGTTATATCAGGTTATCACTGAATTCCCACCTTCATGTAGCATTGTTTTTAAAATATAAGGCAGAATTTAAATTCTGAAAATCAATGTTTAAAAAACAAAACCAGAACAAAACCATCCCTTCACTGTAGAAAAGGGAGGGGTAAAGAAAAATAACAAAAAAATAAAAGATAATAAAATTACAAATGACAAAATAATAAAAAAATATATTGCATTTTACTTCAAAAGGCAAAATGCATGGACTCAGTAAAGGTGAGGGAAGACGGAGTTTGCAGTAGTCCTTTTAAAAGGTACGAGTTTAAAGCTTTTTCAGAGCTATTCTACTTTTTTTAGCTCATAGTTAAAAGAGCAGATGAAAATTGCTGCATACTTCATTTCCCAAATGTTCCTCATTGACTAACAGAAGGTTTATCTCTATTTTCATAAGCACAGGCTCCTTAACAAAGCCCAAAAGTGAGACTGACAACAGTTTTCCACAGACTGAGCTTATTAAATTCTGATTCAGCAAAAGCAAACACAGGAATAAATTCAGGAAAGCTGTTACTCACACCGCCATTAATGCAAACAATCCCACAAATAACACTGCATGACATTTAACAAACCAAATCCTCTTCCTGTAAAATCATCCATTGAACAAAATACATTTAAGAGCCTATTTTAAAACCTCTGAGGGGAATGAAATACTTTACGTTTTGATGTTAGCGAGATTAATTAGTATTTATTTATTTTAAAAACCAATAAACTACTGTGAACACTGATCTGGGAAAAACTACGCTTCTCTCGAAGAGCTGAAAACTAAACATTCATCAACTTGAGTTGACGTAACTCCACTAATACAGAAATGTATTGAGAAGGATCTTTTTGTCCTCTTTTCCTATATCCTACAAATGTACAAAGTGTAGGAATACGACTGGCTAGGCTTGAACAGTGCCCTAATAAATATTCATAAAGCATTTGTGCTGCAGTACAATCAAGGTTTACAAGAAGTGAAACTATACAGCTGCATGTACCTGTCACAAACCTTGACATCTGTTCTCTTTTCAACCTTAAATTGACAGTAGAGGTGTTTATAGTGTACATTACTACATTTAACAAATCAAAAAGAGAATCACTTATTAGCATGCTATCAGAAAAGCAATTTTTTTTACTCAAGAAGAATGAAAAGAGCTGATGTATCCAAGAGAAACATCTTAGTACAAAGAAATATGAAGCAAATCTTATTAAAGCAAACAAATAAATATAATGTTAAACTTATGTAATTGTACAATAAATATTAAGCATGTCTCAGAGATGTGTATTTTCATTTTTATACAAGTTTATATGTTTAAAAGAAGCAATTTTTCCTCCATAAATCTACTGCTAATCCTATTATTTGAGTCCTTCCTTGAGCTGGGCAGTATGAAACAGCATCTAAATAATGCAAAACAGTCACTATTCATACTTACAAAACACAATTTTTCCATGAATTGCTTTTGCTGAGTTCCCAAACTAAAATAGAAAACTGTATCTCATTAACACTGGCAAAATTCCATGCCCTCTCAACTTTCCAAAATTTAAACTACTAATAAGGAAAGAAAAAAAACCCACATAATAAACCAAGATTAATCTTCAGTTTTACAGTAAAAAAATGTTACAGGTCATGACCAAGAAACTATCCTTTAAAGCCTGCACTATAATTCACTGGAAGAGGGAAAAATCAGAACTGTTCCTTACACAGAGCTGTGTGGCAGCACCAGGAATAAAAGGCTTAATACCTGCTAACACCTCAAAACATCTTCCTGTGCTGGAATACGCTGCTCCCTCCCATATCTATTTTCTCCTCTTTCTATAGATTTCAACTCTGCTTATTGAACAGAAGAACTGCCTACAAATAATTACAAATTTATCTGTAGAATACACAGAACTGCCAGCTCTTTGCACTGAGGTATTTCACACCCCTTCCAAACTATATTCTGGCACCTGGGGAAACCCACCTTTATAAATCAAATTTCTCACATTTCCCTCAGACAACACATCAGCATCTCAGCCTTTTGTTTTCCATTTGCTACCAAAAAGTTATCCCCAAACTTGATTCAGTTCCACACCCCAACAGAACAGGAAGGGAAAGAAAACAAAGAAACAAAAGCAGCAAGCTCTTGAAATAGGACACAAATAATGCATCCCACTAAGCAGGACACCGCATTTTTAAGACCCAGTTTAATTAACCACAGCCCCCAATAACTGGAGGATTCACCTTCCGTCCAAACTGCTATTCCAGTAAGGAGTAATTTCTTACATTTAGATCCAGCATAAATTTCATGTTATTTTCATTATGACTTTCCATGAAGCTGTAAGTGACATGGACAAAACATCAGAAACAAGAACATTACCGATCTGAAAGCAAGTAACAAAACAAAGCCAAGAAACTTTTTACTGTCCTCTCCCTGTTTCTCCCTCAGCAATTCATTTTATTATTTCATTTTTCTATTTTTTTAACACATACTTCTCTCTCCTAGGACTGAATAACCTTTAAACGGATCTCCAGCACAAGTGAAATGGGAACACGCCTGACTGACTGTTCAAGAGAAAAAGTGGAGCTATAATTTACAGAGCACTGTCTAATGCACAAAGTAAACCGGGGAAAGACAGAAAAAATACCACTGTTTATTTTGTGGTCGCCTTCTGATAAATATAAAGGGCAAAGCTGAAAGCTACCAGTTGGAAGGGGACTTACAGTGTGTTAAATGTTACTAAGGAGAAATAAAAGGTTTCATCAGTTTGGTCTGAAACATTACTGGCTTCCTAGGTTTTGCAGTTTTCCAGAAGCTGAGGAAAACCATGGCTAGGTCATGTCTCTCTCAGCCCATCCAGCCAGCAAGGCTGCACATGGAATCCACACTGTGTGTTCTGACCAGGATACTTTTCCAAAGTCACGTGACAATTCCTGAAAAATCATAGTGTTTTATAGAAAAAAGTCAATGTCAGCAAGTTTTGCCTCAAGCACAGTTTTCATGTGCCTAACAACCAACCTCCCATGAAAGCAAACCTGCCTGGTGTCCTCCAACGCCCATAAAGTGTTTCCAGTGGTCCCTCTCAGTACAGGCACAGCCTCCAGGTCCCAGGCTGGATTCAGCAGCTCCAATAGGGAGAGCTCACCTCAGTCCCTGAGCATGGAGAACTCAATCTTGAAACTACTAAAAATAAACATTGGAATTGTTGCATTACATTCTCCTCAGACTACTTTTGTTCTAAAATGGAACAACTGCTTATTTGCTGTTTGGATATTTTGGTGGGTTTTTCTTTTTTGTTCCCTCCTGTCTGAAGATGGGGTTTTCCTGTATTCTAGAAGGGTACCTCTACGACTATGCACGTAACTCTATACAAGTCCCCATTTGTAATTTTTATTTTATCTAAGTTTTTATAATTTTATTTTATAAATATTTTGAATGTGTTGTTTACAGTTATATATTCTATATACCCATATGGATGGGTGCTATTTGCAGGTAAGACAGACACAAGGAAAACACAGATAGATGTAACAAAAATTTCTGTATATTTTTCCTTCTCCCTCCTAGAATGAAGCATTTGTAGTCCATCCAGGCAACATACAACTTATCCAACTCAGGGCAGTAGGGCAGGAAATCAAACCAAGGTGGGAGTTATTTACTTTTTAGAACCCTTTTTTTCAATGGATAGCATGTGTTTCATTGTTAAGGTTTTTCTGAGATAGAGAGACAGGAAGAATAAAATAAAAATATTGCAGCAACATATACTCTAGAACCTTTTGTTGGTTTGGCTTTTTTATTAGTTTAAGTATTACAGACACTTGTGTCATGGAAGAGTTGGCATTTTTGCTTGGATCCACAAGCACAAAGGTGAATGCCAGTCCAAGAGATGCATTTACTTAAAAATAAGCAAATACCAAGGATGCAAGACTTCTCTCTCACTGACTGCCTTTGCTGTGCACACTGGATTAATGTGGAGCACATTTGTATGGTCAGAGATTTTACTTTCCTTAAGCCATAAGCAAAGAAATAGCATGAGAAAGGATTTTTAGACAAAGCCTTAGTGACTGCAGCATAGCAATCAGGTAGGAAACAGCGAGGAGAGCTGAGCCATAATCCAAAGTTTTACCAGACCTCCACCCTTCTCTGCCAGGCGGAGCTGGGTGATACACACTGCAATTAACTGAAAGAATATTTTGATTTATTTCTTGACATTTAAAAAAAAAAAAAAAAAAGGAGAAAAGAGAAAAAAAAAATTGAGTTCTAAAATAGTTCAGCTTTATTTCCTCTACCATTTTTACATTTCTTTTTGCCACCTCCTGGTTGCCTTTTTATCCCTTCACAAAATAAAACCAGATCCACACTGCAGCTATTACGGCACAGCTGTGGAAAATACTCCACCATCACTGAGCTAAAGAGCCTCCCTGAGTTCATTCTGCAGGTTTGCCTCTGGCACCTTGCGTGGTCTGTCTGCCTTGGAGGCTCAGTTTCTCTCTCTCTCTGAGACAATAACCCGACATTTCACTGCACTTTACTCCCTTTGATCCCAAGATACAGCATTTCCCTTTATTTGTCTTTGAAAATAAGGCCTGCATAATAAATTCCTGAAAATTATGTTCAAATTATGGCTGATCTGCATTCAGGTCCTTGTAGCTATTTTGGGGTAAGTCATTTCCAGTCTTCTTACCACCCAAACACACAGGTATTTGATGCAGCTGCCATCGCCCTTGCCTTCACTCTGCCCAACGCTTTCATCTCTTCCCTGCCTTCCCTCACAAGCATCTCCTCCTTGCCTCTGTTGCAGTTCCCCATTCCTGGCTGCCATTTCCAAGTGACCCCTCAGCACTGAGTTGCCTTTCCTTTAAAAGGGAGCCTGCCAGGGGCAGATGCCTGCAGGCTAATGGGACTGGGCTAGAGACTGCCGATTTTTGGTACTCATGTTATTCATGTCTCAGTTCTTCTGTCACAGAAGTGCAAGGGAGGCTCTCCTTTGCTATAAAAGAAACTATCAGTTATGTCACAACCTCTGGAAAGCCAAATCACTTCATCTTTGCTGGCAGGAATACAACTGTAGCAGCATGAAAAGGGAAGAAAAATGTCTTTTCTCAAGGAAAGTGACTTTTCTGTATCACACCACTAATGCCATTTTCCTCAGGATAAAGAATGAAGCACAGACTTTGGATTGCACTATAAAATTGAACAGTGCTTTTTCCAGCCACAGAAAGCTCCTTCCTGTCCCAGGTGACAGCAGCCTCTGGACCATGAGCCAAGTGGGAATACTGCACTTCCTGCAGCTGAGACAGTGTGAGCCCAGCAGTGCCACTCTCTGAATCATGCCACTGATAACAACCTGATACCCAACACAAAATCGAGGGGCTTAACAGTCCCATATACAATCTAAGCTCCCATCATTTTGTGGATGGAATTCTTTAATAAAATGAATGTAGAAAGGCTTTCATGGACAACTCAATACCTTGGGTGGTCATGCATATGCTCACAAATTCAGGCAAGTACAGTTTCACTCTCTCCTACATTGTACTAAAATATCCATGGATAATGGAACACTCCCAAGATAAGAAAAAAAATCCATCTTTTACTTAGTATCCAGACTAAGATTACCCTAAATTGTCTTGTATTAAAACAATTATTCAAGTCATTCAGCTGCCCTGCTCAATGTTAGGTTTTGACACATCACAGCTCTCATTCAACAGCAAATCAAATGCAAGCTGCTTCTTTTCCCTGAAGATGTGTTGCTCAGGAGGGGATTTTATTCCGTAGTCTGTAAGTGCCCTAGAATTGATATGTATATGTTAATGGAACAGTATATAAAGTCACCTCAAAGGCAATTGGTTTAAAATTGTAAACCCCTACAGATGGGATGTAGGGTGACAAGTTAATTTAGAATTAGATATAGTGCACACCTGATAATTGAGAGAAGTGGAAGGAGGGAGAAGAAGGTTACTGCTCTATATTTGAAAAGGTGAATCCCTCCTTCATGAGGATGAGAGGAAGGCAATCCAGAACCATACTGCAAGGATTCCCAAACAGCTGCATGGGCTGGGGATAGGTATTTTGGTGCTTATTGTTGTTGCAGACCATTTCTACCTATGCAATTATTGTTTGTGGGATGCCACTGCTGTGTGGGATGAAATATAATACCAAAAGGAAGCAAGAGAGATTTAGCTTTCAGTTGTCAGACATGAGCACTGCTTTTAGGATCAACAGCTAGCACAGAGACAATGAGCAGAAAACACAGTCACAGTAGCTTCCTATTTTAATAACAGTTCTAATTGCTGACATTCAATTATTCATAGCCAGCTCCATGTTCCTATTGTGCAAGGAACACTGGAGGGACTCTGAAGATAAGAGCTGTCATCCTGCCCTTGGAAGTACTTTCTCTTAAAAATTGCTTAGGCAAATATTTGTGTGTGAAATCTCTCATACACACAGTGTGAGCATAACGCAAGTGAGGATATAAACCAAACCCTGTAGGGTAAAGCAACAGGCACAAGTGGGCCCCATTCCCAGCTCCTGAGGCTCCAGCATTTTGCCTGTTGGTTTACAGGACACCCAAGTCCCTTTTGACACCTGACATGAGAACTGCGACTGCAGGTGAGCACATAAACATATTCAAGCACAAACAATGAGAAAGCAAATATGCAAACTGGACAGAACTTCTCTGGGGTTGTTTCATGACTGGAGGAAAAGCAGAAGCAGCAGTTCATCTCAACTCCAAAAAAACAAGTAATATAAAAATACAATAAAAACTATCCATGGAGCTAACAGAAAACAACAAGCAGCTCTGACTCAGCACAGCTGAAATAAAATCTAAATCAAATGGCTGTATTGCCCTTTTCCCACTTTTACCAAAGAGTCAGCCTAAAAGCACAAGGATGTAAAAATGCTCTAGTTTGGCAGAATAAGTCACATTCCATAAAAGACCTATTATTAGCTTTGTCACTGTTCTATTTGTCTTCAATGTCTTTTCTAATAAAACCTAGAAGAATGAAGGGCAATCTAACTATTTCTAAATCTCTATGTAAACAAAAAGGAATGTCCCTGTTTATTTTTTGTACAGAACTAAACACCATATCAATGATAAATTATTTAGGGAGCAGGCTGTGTTCATGCTGACCTTACCTGCCACTGACTGAGAATTTTCCATCCACACCAAATAGGGAACAGCTTACAGCACACAAAGTTGATTTTTATAGTGTCAGACAAATTTACTTCTCTTTCTAAATGAAAAGTGTACAATAAACCTTATGGCCAGCCTCCAAGAGGGTTTTGTCTTCTCACGCATTATAAGGGGGAACTTTTAAGTGCTGCCAAATGAAGTTCTTAAGAAATCATACCTTGAAACTACTGAAATACTGTAGAAACCATCAGTCACCAAGTCAAACTCCCTAACAACTGATCAGCTACAGCTCCTTCCGTTGGATAAGCCTGCACTACACATTTTCTTCCATATTAGCCAAAGACTATTTGAAGTAAAACTTTTCAGCTTTTCCTCTTTGATTATTAAATATCCTTCAGCCTCACATTATCCAAGAAGCCTCTGTGAAAAGAGCATACTCTATTCTTCAATGCTGCTGCAGAAGAAAAGGGAAACTGAGGAGAGAGAAAAAGATGTTCCCATCTGTCAGAAAAGAGAGAAATGGCAAAGGAGATGGTAGCAGCACCACAATAACCCCCAGGGCCCTTATCCACGCACAAAAGCTCAGATGCACATTGTGGACTTGAGGAAAAAAACAGATCATGGGTCACAAGCACATTTTTATACATATATATTTACATCATGTAACCTCCTTCTTCCTATGATCTACATAAAGAGTGTCTTTGCAGACCAGCATTTATTCCTTCCATCAATAAGGATGCACAAGTTTCATTTTCAGCCCTTCCTTACCTGCTGTTCACACATATACATGGACCTACCTGTGAGACAGAAACTGGACTTGAGACAACCGACTCAAGAGATTCAAAGCTTTCCATTTTAGACTTGATGTATTCTGGTTTGAGTTATTTTTAAGAAACATTAATCATTAGCAGTAAAAAAAAAAAAAATTAAAAGTGATGTTTCCTTCCTCTGTACAAAATAGTACATGCCATGGTTAGATTGTACATCATAATCACTTGTATGTTTAATATCAGCACAAAAATCAAAATAAAAGGGTGTAAGATACATGCGTTTCCCCTTCACACCCTTTAGCTGGCAAATCCTGTTTCTTAGCTACTTTTCTGGGTGTGGAGCATCTCTTTTTATGTCTCCAGAAACAAAACCAGATTCAAACACACATGGTGCTTTGGACTTCTGAAGGAACTCTGTGTTTTGCTGACCTTTAATTTAGCTCTGAACACTGACTCTTGTGGTCCAACACATCTACCCCAGTGACTCCAAAAGATGTTTACCTACACACTGCTCTACCCTGTTATTCAGCAATTCTGCAGGAATGCTTTAATTCACTGACCCCTGGGAGTGGCCTGTAATATCTCCCATAATTCAAAAAGCAAATTCATACAGTATGGGAAAGCACCTCGCTGCAAAAGGGCTGAACAACCATCATGTAGCAGCAGTGACTGCACGTGGTCAGTAAAAATGAGAGAGCAGAATCCACTGGTGATGAAAAGCACATTATCCATGACAAGGCCAAGTACTACTTCCAGCACCACCAGCCCAATGGTAACATAGAATCAGCTTTTAATTAGTTCAACTTCTGCAGCCAGTAGGCACAGCTGGTGAAATCCTGGCATGCCAAACTAGAAGAGCAATGCTCCCCTTCACGTTAAAAGAAGATCAGGAATTTTATCTGTTGTCGTAGTAGCAAATAAATACGTTATTTACTTTTGTACCCCCTGCTAAAAGCAGAATAGAGTAAAAAAGAAGTGACCACATGATTTGCTTGGTTCAACAGGGTTTAGAAATTCTGACTTGCTCAGCATTATTTATCATTCATTAGAGAAGCCATAGGGAAGGAACTTCTCTTTGTCCTTCTGCACATGCATGGAAAGGAACAAAATCTCCTTTGCCACCTAATAAGAGGACCTAATACAGCTTCCTCAATTATTGGTGTTTTCTGTTACAGGGCAAATTCAGGGTTCTCTTAAACAAAAGCAGGGTATAAGTATTTCTTCTCATTCAAGCCAAATGGAGAAAAGAACGGCAAGACTATCTGCAACCACGCTAAATTCAAGATAAGATCCTGAGACATATTTCTTCATGTCTTTTAAGAAATGGAAATATTAATTTGGCATGTTAGAGTCACACAAACGCCCAACCCATTACCACAGTACTGTGTTCTACCACAGTTCTTTTCATATTTATTTGCTGATTGGTGAACAAAACTTTGCCACTTTTTGAAATTGCTCAGTACAACTGGAGTGGGAATGGCAACACCTGCCTGGTTAAAGAATTAACTACTTATTAAGAAGAAAACCATCACTGTGATTGACCAGCATCACTCTTCTTATGCTCTGCTTTCCTGCATCAGTACAAGATAGGAAGACGAGACACTCAGGCACCAAAATAAAGCATTTCAACCACAACCTGCCACAGGAGCTGCAAGACTTTGTGAAAAGACCTGATCATATCAACAGTCGCCAACTAAGTTAATAAATTGAAGTGACCCATGGGAAAGAAAGGTCAAAAAAAACAACAAGCAAAAAAACTCCACAAAACCACCACAATACAAATTTATATGGTTTCTTTCCTAGAGCCTGTTAATGCAACTAGAAAAACCGGTCCCACTGATGTTAGCAGGCTATACAGCAAACTCATGATCTTTATATTTTACATCAGGGGGAACTCAACTGATAGAAAATGTTATTAGTGCCTGTGAAGTGTCCTGGCTGAAAAGCTGTCCAGGGATTAGAATAATTAAAAACTATTCAGGCTCTGCCCCTTAAATCTGATTCTACTCCAATAAAACCATTCAATTTTTTCTTTCAACTGTGAAAAGGATTTGGCCTTAAATTACAATACTCTGATAGCTAAATTTACAGAATTAGCAATACCCTGAAAATATAGAACCACAGAGAGAAAAGAGAGCTCATAAAAAATAAACCTTATGGGATTGTCAATTAAGATATTTTAGCTTCCCAACTTAAAATAAATGGAAAATATGCCATATGAACCTCTGTAGATATTCAATCATTTTATTTTTATTATATTGGGACCCATAATTGTACCTGGAAGGAAAGAAAAACTGGATCACTTTGTCCCCATTGGTCTAAAAGCACAACTACCATCAGGAGACATACCTGACTCTCTGGCAGAGTGAACAGTGATGAGACCTGCATTAGCAAAGCTTCAGATGGAAGAAAAAATAATTAGGACAGTCAGAAAAATTTCAGAGGATTTAATTGTTCACACAGTTATGGAATAAAACCCACACCATTTTGAATGTTTAATGAAACCATAGCCGAGTAAGGAGAGCAGTGCACACCTAATCAAATGTAAATACTGCCATGTACTTCATTACATATGCTGAATAAAAATACTCTTGGGCCTTAACTTTACCTTCTGTGGCGTGCCCCATACTCACAACTTAGGATTTGCTCTGGGAAACTTGTTCTGGACTGTACCGTGCAGGCTATGAAAAACAGAATCCTTCATGGAATCTCATGTGTGTGAGTTTTACCAGGTAAGTTTGACAAATTTGCCTTTATCCCTCCTTCACAACATTTGCATAGAAATAATCTTCTAGGTAAAGACAGCTTGACTGGAGTTAATAATGTCCCCTCACTGAACTGAGGTGTGTAAGTTGAAGAAGAGTAATTTGCCTGTAGAGAGAACTTGAGTATAAAAAGCCAGCTGAGACAAAGGGTCTTTGCACTTAGTATTAAGCATTTATCACAACTGACAATGGAAAAATAAAGAAATGCCAAAACAGGAAACTATTCCCAGGAGGACAAAACCAAGACTGAAGTTTAACATCCACCAAGAGCCTGCTCCTGTCCTTCTCTTTACTTACACGCGTGGTCAGCTGCACCAGAACACCCTCAGTACAGAAATGTTTGTGCAAGAAAGGCCTTGCTGGCACTGCTTCTCGAAAAATTGTCCTAAAGGAACATTCCCGTAAGAGACATTTTATGAAGGCAGTCTTGCTATAACCCTAATGGCTGCAAGCAGCAAAACAACACCTCCAGTAAAGCAGAAGCAGCAGCTTTCCTAGTGCAGCCCATAAAATCAGGGCAGGCAAATTTCTAACAGCCTCCTATTTCAGTGCCAGACTTGCCAATATTCCCCATTTATGGCTCCTCTAAAAGGAGTAATAAACCATCTGCATCTCTGTTTAAGTAAAGCTTACAGAAAACACTTCACTACAAAAGGGACAATAGTTTAAAGTAAAGAATGCCATGAAAGATGTTTCTACACTTAAAAAAACTCCTGAGATGAGTGGATCTGAGCTATTTATTGCATTGCCTTTTATATCTTCCCGAAGTATCTTACAGAACACACGTACCTGGTACAGCCAGACCTCGAAGTGGAGCTGACACAGTGCAGCAAACATTTTGTTTACCAGACACATTTATAATTCAATTTGCAGACATTTGTAAATGTTAGCTTTCAGACTGCCCTCCTAATGGGTTCTTTAACAACTCAGGAGATGCACAGGAACTGTGGATGTATAAGGATAATCACTCTCAGGAGTAAATTATTTCATCTAGCCTTTTAGTAATGTTTTAGCCTCAAAATGACAAACAGAAAGAGCCATTTCAAGCAACACATAGCTCCTGGTTCTAAGGAAATCTGTCTGATGGACATGTTACACAAGTAAGAGAACCCAGGATCCAATAATTTCTAACTAATTATATCCTGAACATTTGTTGTGATGTTTGGAAAACTTCTGGATGATTTAGTTACTCCAGTCTTTGGTGTTGAATGCAGATGTGCAATACCCCTCAAAGGAAATTTTCTCTTCTTTTTTTGGCAGGTGTAAAGCAAAATTAAAATTTAGTTTGCAGTAAAATTTTCTTTTTGAAGAGGGTTTTTTAACAACTTTTAATATTTCCTATCAAGTTATTATTTTAAATTATTTCAGCAATCTAGCAAAAGAATCAGTCTATTAGACTATATTGTCAATTCCAAATCAAACTTACAGACAACTCCAAATGTCAAAACATGCTATCTTTTGCAACCAAGGGATCATTAAAAAAAGATACCGACTTCAGTGTGAAGAGGAACAAAATGCTTTTAAAAAGAATTCTTAATAAAAACCCAAAATAATCCCAGCTGAAACCCACCCAACACTTCAAGATTCTCAAGCAACTGAGAGAGTTCAGGTACAAACTTCCACAGCTAGAGAGAAGGAAGATTACTTTTTTCACCTTTCTGTAAAGTGTCAAAACGTAATATTAATTCTTCCCGTTCTCAGAAAATCTAGAGAGGACTACCAAGCTATTAAACCTTCTGGTGGATCATTTCTGGTATGAGTTATTAGCATAATTGGGGGCACACTTTATTCTGACCTCTGCAAAACTTTCATTTCCCAAATGTGATAGATACAAAGTGCTTTTATAATACCAATAATGATTATTTCCTATGGGAAACTGCCAATTATAAGTTGGTGAAAAATGCTATATCAGATGTACATTGAGAAAATGAACACACCTACCAACAGTCAGACTAATTAAAGCCATTCCTCAAATATTAATAAAGCTTTTCACTTCCATGGAATACAACCTGTACATTTTAGTCCAGCTCTATCCTTGTCAGGTCATTCTTTCAACAATAATAAATGTTTGATTAGTGGTCAAACACAGCATTTCTGCTGTATTTCTTTCCCCGACAGTAAACCAACACATGTGGGAAGCTGTTTTAACATTTAACCACTTGACTTGAATTCACATTGTTTATATCAAGTCACATCAAGTGCCAGCAAAAATACTCAAGATAAGGAAACAAACCTCATGTTCTGGACACGGTCCTTAAGGAAAAATAAAAAGCACAGCAAAGATAAGCAGTAAACTGTCAAAGAGCTTGGGGTTTGGGTTTATAATACTGACTTCAGCATCTTCTGCTGCAGCCACAAATGCAACAGGTAGTGGCTTCCATGGCATCATTTCCTGCTCTCATGTCACCTGCTGTCCTGTGTCACCTGCTGCCAGCTCACGTGCACTGCCAGGAGAAGGAGGGACAGGGAAAGCACAGCCAAGCCAAAACTGCTGAACACACTAACTGGGCAGAAGGCACAACAACTGCCCTCCCACCAGCACAGCCTCACCTTCACAGCAAATTCAGCGCAAATTAACACTGAAAAGAGAAGTCTTGATAATGAAAAATCTCTTTCCAAATTGTATGTGACAACAGAATAGCCTCCATGCTGATATATCAGTGATGAACAGGGGAAAGCCTTTGATTTCCTTCAAAACATGCACTTGGAAACTGCCTCAAACTGCTTAACATTTTAAAAGGGTAAACTTCTCAGTTCACCAACTCTGTTTAAACACAACTTAAAGAGAAAAAAAAATATTCTATAGAATCCAGGCAACAAATTGTTCAATTAAGATATGTAGAAAAGGGCCTGAAAAAAAAGAATTTAAAACCACGAAGTTTATTTTTTAGATTTTTCAGAATATCTAGCTAGTTGCTTACTACATCCTTAAAAACAAATGCCTTGACACAAAAGCAGGCCATAAAGGCCTGTACTGAAAAAAAAAAAGAATCCAACTAATTTTCAGGCAGACGGACCCAGATGACTTGCAGACGGGCTTGTGTGACCAAGTGTTCACAACTAGGAGCTGGATAACCGTCTGCCCATCTGATTTAATGAGGTGAGTGAAGGGCTGCTTCCTTTGTAAGGGAGGAATCTGATCATCAGGTCCTTTATAAAAACACCCACTGCAAACCCAGCATAAATGGGCAAAGTCTTCCAACTGTACAAATGCCCAAGATAAGGGTGCTGCAGATCTCGAAAAAGCAGTATATACATCAACACAAGAAATACTTGTAGCATCTACAGTAGCTCCAGAGATGTCCTCCCAACTGCTAACCCAGACTGCAAAAGACCTCATAGTGATCTTGTTTACGATCCAAATTTTCAGTCTGGTACAGATCAAAGAGCAAAAGGTGCAGTTATGAAATCTAAGTAGATTTACTTGCTGCTTTTCATTGTGATGTTTAACAAGTCTTATTAGTTTTGAGAAGAAGAAACAACAGCTCAAATATAAACAACTGAAAAGTGGCATGTGTGTCAATAAGCAATAAACAACATTCCCTCTTTGTCTGTCTTTCCCCTTTGGGTACAGAAAATAACTAGACAGCAGTCTCATCACTCCACATACTGTACCTTTCAAAACTTGGCACAGCAACTTTTACACATTGTGTTTCAGATCAAACAACTCAATACGTGCTTCAGAGATCTGGCAGCAGTTCTTTTGAGAGTTATTTCCTACTTTTCTGGCTTATGCAACCTGTCGAGTTTGGAAAATTTACACTTAGTAGATCCAAAGTATGTGCACAGAGAGAGAGGAAATCATAATAGCAATGATTACAAATGAAGTTTTGAATGTAAATTCGATTTGCCACAGGTATTTCCATTACCTCCAAGAAATCATTCTGATGTGGAACAGCACATGCCACCTTCTCAGACTGCAGTTTTCACAGGTATTGTGATCAAAAGGGACTTGTTTGGGTAAACAGCTGCAGTAGGGCAGACTCCATCACACACACACACACTCCCTGTTCTCTACTGCAATACTCATTTTAAGAACATAATTACAACAGATAAGATATGAACAGTAGAACAAAAGCAAGCTCTGGAAAAGCCGTAAGATACTGTGGAGTTTTGCCTTCCATTAGCATCTGTTTACAGATATTTTATTTTTTTTTACACTCAACCAAACATTGCTCCTCCATATCAGACCACAAAAGCAGTTAGAGCAAACATCCCTCTGAAATTTTCTACAATTTTAGGGTTTAGAGTAGTTCAAGATGCCAGAAGGAAAAAAAAAAAAATCTTTCTTAATACAATGCATTTTTTGGCAATAATTTAGTAATTTTCCTTTTTGGCTTCACCAGAAAACAATAAGGGCTAAAGATGAATGCACTATTAATGTGACATAAGAAGACATATCAGTTTAACAGAGAGCATCCAACAGGCCAGTAATCTCGCTGTATCAATAGCAGGTCTTGGCAGATAGTTTCAACAGGAGAAGAGAGTCAGAAATGAATTCAACATTTTGCCCAAACTCAACTGTGCACATGACCTCTTGCTTTCTTCCCCACCACGTAAGTATTTCCTGTATCTGACAGTTTTAGTATTACATTTCCCACTTTTGCTACCTTGCTTCCCTCATCTCGCAGCTCTCCCCATACTTTTCAGCTCATTCTGCTTATTCTTTCCCTCTCCATTTCTCTCATAATTGGCCTCGGTTGAAGTCAGTGGCAAAAATCCCACTCATCTATCTGCAGAGGGATCCCTCGGGAACATGGGAATGTCACTCACCATCTCTGCCACCACTGCCCTCCAGCTTGGGCACTGAGTCATGCCAACTTCGTGTAGGCTGAGAAACAAGAAAGGGAAGAGTTTCCTTCCTCCACTCCCTTCTATTCTACTCTCTCCATTTCCAGACACACACTCATGCTGGATAATTACAGCAGACTCTTGTGCTCTGGTTTGCTCCTGGATCCAATTCAATCCACTAAGAAAACAACCAGAAAAAAAGAAAAGAAGGGGGAGAGGGGAAGCCATAAAGAACCCCAACATGTTTTAGAGAGCTAAACCTGCACAGAACAAAATGGTTTGCGAGAACTTCACTTCCTTCAGGGTTTCTTGAGGCCAAACAGTACAAGGTGCCATTTTGTGCCTCTCATTTTCTGATCCATTCTTCCCGCACTCTGCATTTTTGGATACAAACCTAGGTCTTCACACATTTTAAAAGAAGAAGGTTTAACTTCAGGCATTGATAAAACAGAAACTTTGAATAAAACAACACCATGACTTAGTTCTTTACATAACCTTTTCAAAAAACAGCAAATAGTCTTTCCTTCCAAGGGAATGGCAGATAAATCTTTCAGGGGACAGTTTTACAAGCCAGTCACTTAAAGAAATACACAGACAAAGAAAACAACCTTTCTCAGCCTAAGACAACTCTTATCATAAACAACTAAAATTTACAGGAGCCAAGATTTGTTTCCTCCCTTTTTCTGCATTAGAATGTGTGATGATTCAGGCGTGGTTTAAGACAGACCTACCACAGACCAATTTAAGGCAGCAGTCTGATAAACTTTGGAGTCCTCTCCAGAAGTCCACCAGTCACTCATTCTTTCACCACTAATGTCTGCTCTGGCAGAAAAAATGAAAACTCAGATAAAAAAAAAATCACAGAATTATGGAATACTTTTGGTTGGAAGGAGCCTTTAAAGGTCATCTAGTCCAACAGCTCCTGCAATGATCAGGGACATCTTCAATGTGACCAGGTTGCTCAGAGACCAATCCAGCCTAACCTTGAATGTTTCCAGGGATGGGGCACCCACAATTTAACTGTGAAACCTGTTCCAGTTTTTCAATACCCTCACTGTAAAAAAAATTCTTCCTTATATCTAGCCGAAATATAACCAGTTTCAGTTCAAAGCCATTACCCCTTGTCCTGTCACAAAAGATCCTACTAAAAAGTTTGTCCTCATCTTTCTTTAACACCCTCTTAAATATTGAAAGGTGGCAATAAGATTTCCCTGGAGCCTTCTCTTCTCCAGATCAGAAATGACCTTTTGGAATGTTATTTATCAGGTCTGCTTTTGGGCCAGCTCAGTCCCTGCTTCACTCCTAACACAGGCTATTGGTGTGAACAGGGATAAGAAATTAGTCTCCAGTCTCACTCCCAGCCTCTATTTTCTTTATCAGTTTAAATGTACATGCAACTGCAGAGAACCCGACAACCGAGACAGTAACAACTGCCATAAATTATCAGTATCCTTTTGTTATCGCTTGTTTTTTAGCTCCCAGAGCTCTGCCTCCTCTCTGAACCAACAACCTTTCTCAGGCTGAGACCTTTGCCACTACATGCATTTTCTGCCCTGTCCATGCTCACCTCTCTCACCATAAAGGTCTGCACAATGCTGGATTTAGCTGTAATTAAACAGAACAGTCTTCCAAAGGAAAGCACAAAGACAACAACATGATCACAAGCAGCAGGGAATATTTGGAAAACAATACTTCATCTGAATGCAGTAAGCTTCATTTATTTTTCTTTTGCCTCTCTATTTTTGTTTTATACTGTTGACTCCAAGTTTTAATGACCGAAGATATTTTAAGCATTCCTGACCTAGAAATGTGCTAAGAATAAGAGAACTTTATTATAAAGAAAACATTGGCCATCTGAAGGGAAACTCCGTGTATACCCCACCTAAGTAAGCTATGCATGTTGCTTATGAACAGCAGATAAGTTCTCAGACTAAAAGAACTCAATTTCCAGAAGACACAGATAACATGGATAAAGGGTCAGATAGGCTGTAGGATTCAATGGACTTGATTAAGAGAACAAGGGATTCATGGCTAAAATGGATAGAAAATCCAGCCCAGTGAGAAAATACCCTCACAAAATACGTTAATTGCTGTGTTTATCAGGGACAGTAAGAAGATATCCAGTGGAGACACAGCCTAAAGCTAGGAGTGGAAACCTCTTTATTTTGACAACAGCAATCTGAGCAAATGGCCTTGATCTCTAACAAGAAGGGCAACTTTTCTTTATTCCTCCCTACAAAGTGCCACTTCCATTTTGGGACCGGTTACCATGCCCCTTATAATGGGCAGGCAGCAAATACTTTGGGACTAAAACTCATCCTAAATTATGCTCAGCAGGTGTGAGAGTTCCACACTGGCACAAGAAAAACAAGTGCAAAATATTTCTGTGATTGTAGCAGGCAGATTACACAGAGAGAACTTCATCAAGGTTTGGCCAAGGAATGCTGCTCTTAGCTCTCCAACTCAGAGATACAGTGACACACAAGTACCCACAAGGGCACAGGTAATTTGACCAAAAATGCACATGCCAAATATTCAGGCTCTGTCCTTTACAAAAAAACCCTGCAATTCTGTAAATATACCACAGGGATCTTATTTCACTTCCATAAAAATCAACTACGAAGTGTTGATGAATAAAATCAATGAGCTAACTGTGATGAGCAGTACATTGTTTTAATTATTATTCCAATCAGGAATGCCCAGTGAACATCATGCCCAGTCTTACACTACAAACTTGAACGGGGATTCAGCCCTCCCTCCTTTAAACGGTGTTGGAAACCATAGTTTATTTAAAGGATTTTCTTTGGCTAGCCTTCTCTTCGGCTCAATCTCTTTCAGAGTAGGAGAGGGGTCAAAGTTCCTGCAGCTCCTGATTATTCAATAACATGACTAATGCTCTCCTAAGGGGAACATGATTACAGGTAAATGATGTGTTATGATAAAGGCACCATCTCCCATTTGCACACCCCTGTCCTCCCACCCACCACTGTGTAAACAGAATAAACCTTTAAGGACGCACTGGCTGACCTCATCTCCTGAAGAAATACTGCCTGGAATCACACTGTAATGAGACACAGGATAGCACAGAATGGCCTCACTTAATCTTTAACAATATGATATTTTAACAGGCTTCTACCCAGAAAACCTCTCCCAGTCATCTTCAATGCAACCAGTATTAACTGCAGCATGCTGTTCACAGACCCTAAAACTGGCTGTACAAATTGTGACTGCCTGGGGCTACTTTTGTTATGTTATTGAGCCAAGTTCTCCTCATGTTTACTTAATTCAAAAATTCAGAAATTCTGGAATTGACTATTCCTTTGTTCACAAAGTTTTTGAGGTCTTCGACTTTCAGGGTGGTGTGTAAAGCCTATGGCACATCCTTCTGCATGCTATGGTTAAATGGGTAAAAAAGGGTTCCAGTGGAAAATAGAAAGCAACATCCCTAACTTCCTTCACTAATTCCAAAGTGGCTTTTCCGTCTATTATTAACTCTTATTCTGAAAGCATCAAATGTAATAGACACTCTAGGTAAACTCATTCATCTCCCATTCCTTTATCAGTTTTAACAAATGAACCAACAGTTCTGCCATTAATGGGAATTCATTCTAAGTCTCTTACTAGTAAGATTTCTATTGTTGCACCTGGATAAAAAGTCAGCCCTATCTGTATTTCCAGACCATTGCTCTAAGAAGATATTTACAGAAGTTTCTACTTTCCAAGAAAGCTATTTCTGGCCAACGTAGGCTTATTTTCTTCTTTTTAAATTATTTTAAACTGTACTTGTGCCCACAGAAGAATTATTTTTGTCAGTTACAAATAAACAAACCAACTGTGACAGAACACCGGGTCACAGTGCAACAGATTCCCAAATGCTTGTGGCATACACTACATGGATAAACAAGCAATCCAGGAGTGAAAAACAAGGAAAACAAGTGTGTTTTAATGACTAATGCCAAGGTAGGATAGGTAAAGCACTGCCTACAACCATTGGACCATTACTTCTAATTCTACAATTCTAGATCAACACCACAACCATATCCTTTGGTGTCAATGACTTTTTCTGCACTGAAATTTTCCTACTAAAGATCCCTTTAAAGCAGATCCATCAGCAATTGGAATCCTCATCTGAGATTTCTCATGTGATTTCATTGCAGATGACATCGCAGAATTTTCAGGCAAATTTAGGTATGGTTTTAGATGAACAACAAAAAGCAAATACACCATCTCATCATTATCACTTCCAAAAATTTCAGTAGGAAGAGTCATGCATGAGGTCTGTGTCCTGCTCTGCTCCTGTGCAGTAGGACAGGAATCAAAGAATTCACCTAAGCTAAGCTTGAGGTCTCAGTCAGGATTAGCCAGAAACTAACATTTGCCACAACAACCTTTTGAGCCTGCTCAAGGCCTGGATTGCTAAAGCAATTGGGATTTTGTGCCAGCTTGGTGCTTCTGAAGGAAAAGTAGTTTTCAGACAGCAGAAGCCAATAGGGTAAGAATCCTTTATGCCAGCAGGATGGATAAAACTTCACTCAGACTAGGAAGAGAATATAAATTGGTGTGCAAGTGACCCATCTCTGAGTACTCAAAAAAAGTAAAAACTTGTTCTCCACAAATTCAAGGTGAGAAGAATCTGCTGGAACCACATCAAACTCCAGCACTTAAGTTGCCTTTGCAGCTGTTTTAGGAATGGTTATCACTGGAGTTTACTGGGCCTGATTGGGGGACACACAAGTTCTACTCATCCACACTTCCCAGAATGTTAGACTTCAAAAGGATAAGGGCTCTGAGAACTTTGAATATCCTCATCTGTCTGTGTCTGATCAACCTCACACACACATGCTTCCTTAATGTCAGGATATCTGGTTTCAGGAGAGCACAGCACCCTCTGAATTTGCAGTTATGACCTAAATTTCTAATAATTTCACTCCTCTAATGAACCCCAACTGCTGCTTTTTCAGAACACATTTTTCATTCTACTAATACGGACAGTGCAGCATTGCAACAGTAAACCGTATTTTAAACTTGAAGTAAATAACCTGGTAAAAAAACAGAATTAAAATGTTCAAAGAACAGAAAATGCATACCTTTTGAAAATCAGAGATTACTCCATAGAAATTCACATTGTAGAGAATGTCTTCCTTTCCCTAAAAAAAAAAAAAAGGCTTAATTGTGCATATTCATATTTAATTACCTAATAAAATCACAGTAAACTACTTCAAGACCTTCTTTTTCCCCCAGAAATAATTTCTCCTTATGGATCAGAATATTTACACTATAGCAAATAAATCTTGTGTGCTCAGTGGGTTTTTGTTTGAAGTTCATTTTATTTTGAGAGTCCTGTTATTTAAGCAGAAGCATCATAGCTTCAGGTGAAATGAACACATGGTACCCATTCTTCCAAGCATTTAAAACTGGAAAGCAACACAATGGAGACCAAGGATGGAGCAGTGTGTCAGGAGCAGGGAAAATAAAATATTTTATTTTGAGATATATAATCAGGTCTCGTTATCATCCCAGCTTTGGGTAAAAAGTAAATGATGCCATTGTTATTAGTGCTAAAACATATTTGCTCCATTGCTTTTGCCAACACTTTGGAAGGATGAAAGCATCCACTTCTTCTGTCTTTCCCCACCTTTGGAGGGGAAGGAGCAGCACAGGGGTATCCAACACTTCTGTACCTCTGAGCAGCACAAGTGGGCAGGGCTGCTTTGGGGGTGTTACTGTTTACCCCTCTTTTTTTAAAATGCACAGACCCAATTGATTTCCATGAGCACAAAAGTCTCTCAGCAAGCAAAGCAGCAGGTTTACAGAAACAGGAATGAAAATGACAAAAGAGTGCTCAAAAATGAAGTCAAATCTGAATTCAGATTAGAAATCCATGTTTTGTAAGAGACAGTATTTTATTTAAAAAAAACCCAACAAATGTCTTCAGCATTATTGAAAATAATATGAAATTGACTGTTGCTTTTTCAAATGAATTTCTATCAAGAGCTCCTGCACATTAGATCAGAAGCTGTATTTTTCTCTCTTCCATCAAGCTTCCTCTTTCTTCCTTTATAGAAAAAATAAATTGAAGCCTGAAGTTGAGAACATCTCAATATGCACTAGGTGCATACGCAGAATTAAATTTAACCTGCTACTTTTCAGTTTTATGAGGTTTAAGTTTTATGAGAAGAAGAAAGAAAAAAAAAAAAAGAACGAAAAAAATCTCAATATTAGAAACAGATTGCAGAAAACAAGTGTCTCAGCCAAGGGAAGCCAGAGCATGTTGTGGGTCTAGCATTTGCTTTGAGAACTCACAGTGCATAAAACACCCTGAGTACGAGACCAGAGGGACTGAGAACCACAGCAATCACAATTACAGCAGTGAGGGCAGTTAAAGAAAATAGTTTCCTCTTCTGTCTAATCCGCCCAAAGTTGCCAAAAATGTCTATTAAAACAGAAGTTGTTCCAAATCATAAATAGCAATGCTGAGAGGATGATGGCTACATACTTTGTTCTCATTAAATATTGACAGCACGCTCTTCTGGTAAGAGACTACACAGTGATTTCCATTATTTTTTTAAATTTTTTTTTAATGCCTCAAACTCTCTCATTTTGCTGGTGCACTTTCAGACTGACCTCAGCAGCTCATAATTACATGACAAGACATCACTGGGTCTCCAGGACTTGTCAGCTTCATACAAAAGCATCCTTACACTTACTTCTGGGTCAGCTAGAGCCAACTTAATGCTAAAATAAACTCCCAGTCTGTGCTGGGAAAACAAAGTCATGACAAGAATCTTTTCAAGCATATGAACTACTTTGTTAGTCTGCAATAGAAGATACACCTCAGACATTTTTGTTGTCTTGCAGATTGCGGTCAGATTTCAACACGGTTACATCAGCACCGAATCCAGCCCAGCTCCACTGGAATCAGAAGCATCCCACCATGCCTAATGCACATAACAGAAACAGAACCTGCTTCCCAACTGGTTTTAATCATCTACAGCTTTCTGGGCAGAATGGCCACTGGGCCCTGAAATCTCTCATGTTCCATGTAAACACATGAGTACAATCTCATAAATTTAATGAAGAAAATCAGTTTCTTTCTAGTCATGCAAATACCAAAAAATCTCTCTCTCTCTTTTCACCAGTTAAGTATTTCTTCAGAAGCTTATTTGTGTCCAAAATCTCCAGTGGCCCTTTCAGTGAGACTGTAAATTCTTTGAGGGAAATGCTTAGAGCCAGAGTGAAGCCTCAGTTACAGAAACACTGAGCAGCTTGTAATTCACAGTAACAGAACAACTGATGGGGGAATGGACAGCAGCTGCAGCCTCAGGTCTGTCCTTCATTCCACAACTGGGTGTAAATGCTAAAATAAAGAAAACCCTACAATTTTCATTTTTCTCATGTTTTAAAGAAAAAGAATTTTTTTTTTAAGTGAATAAACTGGTCTTAAGTACCTTGATGCCTGCTTTATTTTGTAAAGGATCTTTAATTTGATGTTCCTCACTTCCTGGACACCTGGCCAGGTATCACAAGATTTCAGCTGCACCTGAACACCAAGGCAGGTGTGGAGACATCAAATTCTGATGCACCCAGTGTTCATTCTGGCCACAACACACATTTCTTCACTACTGTTCAGTAAAGCATGAAGTGTTTCTTCAATTGTCACCTGACCTTTACTGTCACCTTAAATATACCCCATGGGTTTCCTCTCTCTTCATGACTTAACCCCCTATTAACCTACCAGGAGAGCACTTACTTTTGCAAAAGACCCAGCTAAATCATAATGATCCTGCAAAAGGATGGACAACCTTCATCAAGACTCTGGGCTTGTCAGTGGAGCTTTTTTAAATTTTATTTTTATTTTCAAGAAGAAGACAAGTTTTCATCCACAGGGATCTAACATTCAAGTTTCTTTGTCACCTATCACTCTGAAATGCTCAGAGAGAATGACCTGACAGCAACACACTTCTGCAAGTCTGTGACTTTCCCATTGATGGATACTTGGTTACAGATAATCACCTCCTTGAGTTAACCCAGAGTATAACTTTAGAATTCCAATAAGGACCTTTTGCCTCCTTCTAATTAAAAGCGAAGTACAAGCGCCCAGTTTAGAAAATTGGACACCATTAGAGTCTTAATTTAAACATGACAATTTTAGTCTGTCGATATACTGAAATGATCATTACCTACCAAACCTTCACTCATTTTGTGCCAAAAAGGAACTTCAACCATAGTTCATTAGGTAATTTTAGACACACAACTGTTAACATTTTTCAGACATGAATTGCCTGTATATCCCTAGTCTGGATGTGTAGTTTCTAAAAAGATCCTTTCTTTTTACGTTTTTTTTCAGGATCTAGGAGTATGGAAAAAAAACCCCAAAACAACAGAAGAGCCACAAACACGCAAAGGCAAAAGGAAAACCTGAAAAATTCCCTGTCATTCTCGCACTTGGGGACAGGAAACCACACTGAGTGATGTGGTGTCAGCACCCTGCCTCCCAGCAGCTCCTGCCTTCCAGGGGCCAGGCTGTTCCAGCCAGGGCCTCACTGCCACATCTCTCGCTCTCATGTGAGGCTTCTGAGAAACCCCAGCTCCTTCCTGGAGTGGAGCCTTGCCAGGGACATCAGTCTGTTGCTGCTGACACACTCCACACATAATTCGGTGGCTTCCTGCTCGAGGCATTACATAATTTGAGCCTCTGGCATGTCTTTCTGGAACATTTCATGTACTCACTCACAGGATCAGCAGCATCTTCAGCTACCAGATAGCTCTGCACCTTTTCTGCACTGACTCTGACCTGGATGGCACTGACTACAGGCACAGATGGCTGTTTATCCCAAGTAAAGAAAACCTTGGCAGTATGACTCCCAAAACAGACAAAAAAAGCAGGTAACCACACACAGTTAAACACAATTAATGGTCATAGGAATACCACAATGGAAATCACTTTCATAAACCACAGAATTCTCTCAAGGGCTGTTGCATTCAGCTTCACTAAGTCAGAAACTTATTAATCAAAGAGAGCATACAGCCTCCTGCTAATAATACCACATACAACTGACCCTTAAGTCCTAATCTGCCTCCAGCCATGAAGTCATGAGTCAAGGAAGTTCTTGACTCCGGATCAATGTGCATATAACTAAATTGAAAGGTAAAATCACTCCTTGATGTTTGCTGAGCAAGATTCAGGACACTGCACTCCCGAAACAGGCAGACTATTTTCACAGAGATGTCAAGTACTTGGAGCCCAGAGATTCTCTTTCATGAAAAGCATATCAATTGATAATAAAGTGCACCCTCCAAAACAATTTCTAGATAATAGAATCTTTTAGACCTTTTTGTACAGAGAATGAGTTATATCTATAGATAAACCCCACATAATTTAAGCCAAGCAATAAACAACAGCAGCATTTGTGCAATATAGAACAGTTACTACAAACTCTTATCAGTATGCAAATGTAATAGAACTAAGAAACACAATCTGCAATTTGACTCAGAGAATTTCAGTATGTCTTGGATGTAATTATATACTATCCTGCAGCTCCTGCAGGGAATTTTACCTATGGTTTAGGAATGTTATTATTTTTTTCTTCTTTTTTCTAGGGGGGGGGTGAAGAAAAAGTACTCAATTTTTAGTCACCTATAATAATTCTCTGGAACCAAAATCATCATGCTGCAGTTTAAGAGGCTTTCAATCTATGAAATTACTCACTGCTGATGAAAGTATTAACAATCCAAGGACTTCATTTACAGCATTACAAGGAATCCAGGTCAATTATGGGTAAATGCTTTTACTCTGCTTGGGCCAATGAAATGAATTATTATCATGAAAACCTGCACTCCCACCAAGAGTAAAGTTTAAGGGTGTCTCACCATAATTCAAAGAGAACAGAAAGGAAAGAGCAATCCTAGACTCCAAAACAGAAACCGGACACCTAATGCAGGCACTGGGAACATGCAGCAGGTGAAAAGATGGGAAGAGGATGGATACTCCTTTCAGGCCAGCAAGCCAGCAGCTGCCAGCACTTCATATCGCTAAGATAAAATCTAATGTCTCCAGGGAAAGCTCAGCATCATCACATAAATCCTACCACAGCCTAATCATTCTTTTTGGGATGTACTCCGTGTTCCAGAAACTGGGAGCCTGCTCCTTGCCAATCTCGCTCTGAAATGTAGGCCAGCAGCTCTAACATAGCATGTTGTGATCTACACTTTTATTATCCCAATCCTCCTCAACAGCAAGAGAAAGGGATTAAGCAGCATTATTTTTCTCCCTGCATATTTACTGAGATAATTACATACCATACTATAATACAAGATTATTTTGCACAGTGCAAAATAACACAGAATGGGCCCGTCATTCTATGGAAACCTCTTGGTCCCATCACTCTTGGGAGAGTACATGGCTGATCACATTGGGCATGCTCCTCCAGGAAAGTTTAACAGCAAATTCTTCCAAATGTACCAAATAGATGCACTCAGCTTCTTCATATAATCCCCTTCTTTTGGCAATCATATTTTTAAAATTATTTCACAAAACATTATTAATATCTAAAGCCATCTGTGTTTCTAGAGAATGCTCCTTTCCACACTCTCTTTCCTTCCTACTGGGCTGCACAGTAAAGATTTTTTTATTTACAACCACTTTTATGCCAGCAGATGTTACACCACACAAAACTGCTTTGCTGCAAGTTCAAGAAGAAAGTGGTGGGAAGAAGTTTACATAACCAGACATCATCGACAAAAGCAAGAGAGCCTGGCAAACCACAGGCCATAGTCATTTAATTCACACAAACCTCTCTTCCCCTTTCTCACTCTGCTTTCCAATTTGTTTTAATTCCATAGGAGGATTTGACTGGTAGTCACTCCATAATGCATTGCAAGGTTTAAATGCCAGCAGCTTTTCTTGTCTTGACAAAATGTACAGAGCTGAAATTTAATTACAACTGGCTCAAATGCACTTTTGTTTTGCTTCTACCCACCTGGAACACATAGCCGGTTTAAAGTAAACATGTTTAGTCACTGGATAATATGAAGTATAAAAGAAAAGTTACACTGTAATAAACAGAGATACACTTCAAAACAATTTTGATTTCTTATCTCAGAACCTGGCTGCAACCAGCTAGCTGAAAGTGGCATTACCGTGATGGAAATAGCGTGGTATTTCAATGCAAGAAAGTAAACATATTCTCCCAGATACTAGCACAGGAGTTGAAACCCACCCAAGAAAACCATTTGCATTATCGGTGTGCATTATTCTGCCCCAACGTTTTGACACTGAGGTTAAACATTAAGCTGTGAGTACAATGCCTCTTTTTTAAACTAATGCAATTTCTTGGGGCAAAATCTGATATGGCCAGCCAGATTTCCTGAGTGCTAGTTTCTCCCAAGAAAAAAAAAAAAAAAAAAAAAAAAGGGAGACATCAGTTTAATTTTGATTTGTCCAGTAAACAGATCAAAGCATTGCAGCTCTGCAGTGGAGGTTTACAAAGCCTCATTGTACAAACATCCTGGGCCTGATGCTGCTGGCTGCACTGAAGCAAATCTCATCTGATGGCAGCCAGCGCTGGTTTGTGCTACATTGTCCAATGCAAAAATTTACACTTTAAAGGGAAGTCAAAATCTTTGAAGTCCCACTTGATCAAAAATTATTAAAACATGCAGCTTGATTTTTTAGGCTGATCTTAACCACATGTAGCTGGAAATGTTTCACACTTCTTTTCTGTTGCTTATATACCAAAAAACTGTGTTCAGCTTTTGGCTCCTCCTATTCGAGTGGAATAAATTCTTTGGGTGAAGGAGCATTTTTAACAAATATGTACAACGCCTAAAAAAGAGATTCCAGAAGCACTATTAGATCACTGAGAGCTTCAAGACTGCAAAGTGTAAATAATTTTTAGCATAGCTGAAACATCTTTCTAGGTCTTTGCTTTGTAAGATTGCAATTTCTGCCCAGCCTCTTTATTTATTTTCTCATCCAACTGTGCAGTTGAGCTTGTTCAGGGTTTGCTGTTTGGTGCCTTTCACAGAACACAAAGAAAGAGGGAGGAAACAGAAATTACACGACCCATATAAATTAGTTTTAAAACATTCAACGTTAGGCCTGATGTCCGCAGCTACTTTGATTCTTTGCAAAAGAAAATTCCTTTTTATATGTACATACGGTTTTGACTTGAGTGTCCCTTTAAGCCAGCTTTGCTGATTCAGACTGTGTCCATACCATTGCCAAAGGAAGAAAAAAAAAGAAGAAAAAGGTGTTCCTGAGATATGTTCTGACTTAAAAGATTTAAATAGGGAATCCTCAAACTCAGAAACAACATCAAGAAACACATTTTCATTTCTGCTGCAAGACTGCTGTCAATGTCCATAAGCAAAAAGACTGCTTGACAAATATCCTGTAACAGACTGTGCTTCTAAAACTGAAACTTTGCTCTTTCTGGGCTAAAAATCAAAACTGGATCTATTGCATAACAAAGGTATTAAAGATAATGGCCTCTAAGACTGCATGGCACATCAGTGGGAGCAGTGTAAGCAATGCCTTGCTCCATACATTAACCTGCACCCCTGGGAGTTTATCCAGGTAGAGCGTGTCCATGTTCCTGATTTGCTACATTCTGATCTCCAAGTCAAGGTCAAGAAGTAATTCACCAGGATCCCCATTGCTAACACACATGGGCTGCAGGCTTTGGGGAAGTCATCTCACCACGCTAAAAAAGGTATCAACAATTGGAGTACAAAGAGATGAAATTGTCTGAAAGCTGCTTTATACCTTTAGATACTTCAGCATGTTGAACTGAACAACATGGATGCCATTTCTTTTTAATCTGCATAAATCAGTTTTGTATATATATTCTAATTAAAAATGCTGTGTTGCAGTGTATTCTCTCATCTGAGTATCAGCAAATGGGCACCAGCCAGGTTGAATAAAAAATAATAAAGACTGCAATGTAATAAATGCCATAAAATAAATAATGCAAGGATAGTCCCTGCCCCAGAAACCTTGCAATTTAGGCCATGAACAAAGAATCCTTAAGGGATCATACGAAACCTACCTAACATTCCTGAATTGACATTTACATTGTGCTGTACTTCAGTTCATACTTTCAAGGCTAGAACTATGCACTTGTTCTGATGTGCACTGCTGAAAGCTGCTCTGGATCTCGTGGTTCACAATGAGCCTTCATGTCAGGCATTATCGTGACATTTAAGGTAGATATTGAAAAAATACCTAATCAGAACACTGTGGGTGAGGGTTTGTGTCTTATTGTATTTAACCCAAGTCGAGCTTTAGAACAAATAAATCTGATTTTTAAAGGGCACTACAACCAGCTCTGCCCATGCCCAAAAGACATGGGGAGAGGGAAAGGGGACTAGGTGGTGGAATTACCAAAACAATACCAAGTAACAAATAAAGAGCTTTCAGGCTGGGCCCCTCTCCTCCTGTGTCACAACGGGTTACCTGTTCTAACCCAGGAATATTACCATTGCTCCTACAGGATCAAATGTGTCCTAACAGCAGC
The DNA here is from genome assembly GCF_000738735.6 of Corvus cornix cornix. NCBI lineage: Eukaryota > Metazoa > Chordata > Aves > Passeriformes > Corvidae > Corvus > Corvus cornix. The sequence continues at coordinate 5,291,391 of NC_047056.1, read as the reverse complement.
TCCATGCTCTCCTGAAACTGAGCTAAAAATTAGTTTTGAAATTATATCAGGCTCAGCGTGATCCTCTAGCATTCCAGCAGTATCTCTCCATCCTGACAAAGTGAAATCTTTTGACATCTGATCTTACAAACAAGAAGGCTTGGGCCAGCTTTGTAGACATACACTTTGTTTTGGAAGGGATAGATGGAGCCCCATTGGATGTGTAGCCCATAGGGAACAAATAAAGTTCTGAAGCCAAATTAACTATTTCACCTGCAAAAACTACAGACTGATTTAATCAATCTCCAGCTCTGAAGGACTGAAGGGTTTGTGCACTTGCAGTGTGCTGTACTCAGGTCAGTTTTATTTCTCATACATGACATATTCCCCTGCCAAGTCCTGACACTGTTTGGATTCTCGTTACCTTTCTTTCATCAGGTCAAATTTCAAGATTAAAAAAAAAAAATAAAACACACACTGCCAAACAATAAAAGAGAAGCTATTATCTATCAGATAGAATGGCTTTTTTCCATTATTTTCCTTTTGAAAGGGGGAAGGAATGAACCATTAAGTGGACAAACACCATTTTGGCCTATGAATCATCCCTGATAAAACTGCAGATGCACAAACCCAGTCAACAGTATTACAGTAAGAGAGAATAGATAAATTTCAACAACCATCCAAAAGGCCCCTTAGATGAGGCACGATGATTTTGAATTGAATTTTGAGATGCAAGGCTCAAATGAACTCCGGTTACTTGCTTGCAACACCCACGCTCTGTCAATAGACAGTGCTGAAAAGGAAGAGCCAAATCTTGTTAAAATTATGCTTCAGTCACTAAGAGAAGTGCTAATTACCAGCTGGACTGAAGACCACTGAGATAAGCAAAACATTCCCTGCCAAAGCCCTTTAGACAACATTCTTTAGTTTCTAAAACCCAAGATGTGATGATAGCAGGAAGAGATGGAAGGAAGAAAAGGATTAATCCACTTTCAGTGATGTTTAAATAAGACTTGCTTTAAATGATTTAAAATTAACTGAGAAGCATTATCTTTTCATCAACTTCTACAAGAAGAAAAGCAGCCAGAAATTTATTTGTGTAATTAATGTGTTATGCATGTATACAGAAGCTCTTTTTAATTGAAACTATAAATTGGCTTTTCAGTAACTGAAAGATTTTAGGTAATAGTTTATGAAATCAAGAAATATTACCAGAAAAGTGGTTATAATTTAAATTAACAATCACTTTTTAAGGAGGAGATGTAGCTTACCTGAAAAAAATAGGTCCACAATTTTAAAACTTTTTAGGTATATAGTTTTATAGCTCTTCAAAAAACAAGCACAAAACTGACACCTTGCTCTGATCATTACTTCCAGTAATGCTTTGAAGAAATACTTCCACAGATCTTTTAAAGGAGCCAGACAAAGCAATACCTTCAAGATGCAAGTTTTGGTTAAAATTTCAAATTATTCATGAAGGTCTTCATGAGCATTTAAATGCTGTTAAAGGTATGGACTATTCTTTTAGATGCATCCTTTTATATTAAGGGAATACAACTCCCTGAAAGGAGGCTGTAGCCAGGTGAGGGTTGGCCACTTCTCCCAGGAAACCAGTGGCAGGACAAGAGGACATGGTCTCAGGCTGTACCAGGGGAGGTTTAGGCACAGAAGGGCTGATTAGACACTGCAGTAGGCTGCCCAGGGGCATGGTGGAGTCACCACCCCTGGAGGTGTTTAAGGAGAGCCTCAACGTTGCACTCAGTGGTGTTGTGTCCTAGGTTGGATTTAATGATCTGAGAGATCTTTCCCAACCTAAAAGATTCTGTGAAAATTAAATAATTCAAAAAGGAAACCCACAAAAAGGCTAACGTAGTTTCACACAACTAGAAAAAAAAGTCTCATATCTTGTACTACTATTGTCTTCTGTAAAGAAAACAATTCCACTTAAAAACAAGAGAATGAAAACACCCAGCAAACATTCTGACACTAAACTATAGTGGGATGGAGCCAATTCCTTAAAACCAAATAATGTAACTGCTAACACAGCAATGCAATTTCCTCTGCCATTTCTACCTGTGAGAATCAAAAACTGTTTTCCAGTTTTCAAAAGCCTTAAAAGTATTGCCACATTGCTCAGCACCTGAATCATGGAAAACCACTCACGGAATCAATCATCTGATGATTCAAAATTACCTGAAAACATACCTGTATGTTTTTCCACATAATTTCAGATCAATTCAATTGATGTTTTTAATGTGTCAGGTATCTGAGAGCTGCACTTAGGTCTTTGTTTTCACAATATTATTATTCAGTTGTTCCACTGTGGGGAGGGGAGGTGGTTATTCCAGATTAAAGTGAGTAGTGTCTTTTCAAGGGTAAATTAGAAATTAAAGCAGGATGAGATCAGGGAAGATTACCAGGCACTGTATACAAACTGAGCATAACTAAATCAAAGGTATATAAATCAGAGCATGTATTTCTTGGCAGATTGCTTCAGTTTTGAAAACTGAAGTGTCACAGGCTTCATTAAAAAAAAAATCCCCAGCAATAAAGCTCACCTTTTTTTTCAGAAGTAACCTATTTCATGCCAATTCACAGCTACTCCTGTAAAGTATTGCTTTCACCTCATGTGTTTTAAAATACAAAAAGCATTTACAAAATAAATACATGTGTTTGTACAGCAAAGAATTACTGCAAACATATACTTTTGATTTTCCCACATCTGGAAATGCAATTAGGTTACATGAGGCTTTTAGTTCATCATGGAAAAAGCTGTAAGAAACTAATACACAGGAATCCACACAAAACAAACAAAAAAAATCATTACAAATAAGAAGAACAAACTTTTTCAAGTCTTTAAAAAAAAGAAAAACCCACCAAAAATATGTCCCTCCAAACCCCGAATAAATCAACTGGTAGACTGTTACTCTAGCCAAAACCCAAAAGATCATCTTTTTTCTGAGACTGCAATTCAAAGAATCAGCACCTAAAATGAAGATGCAGCAGAGAATATTTAGTTTTTTCACATGATTTGGACTACCAGATAAAGGTCTATGTGAGCTGTGATTCCTCTATCCACATGGGGACCACAATTCTGCAGTACAAACTTCATTAGTAAGAATTCTTCCAAATGAACTCAACCACACCAGCAGAGCTGAAGATTTATCCCTTCCATACCCAGCAAACACAAACATGCAATAGGAACAACACCCAGCATTTCCCCACAGTAATGATCACCCAGCTCTCCAGAGAGATAAAGGCAAAATGTAAGGGACTGATCCTGCTGTTATCCTTTCCTACCTCTCTAAGCCTCTATGCATCTTCACTCCCTGCTGGATCCACAGGCATCTCTGTGATCATCATTAGCAGCCGAGGTCACAGGAGTGCCATTGGAGGTACTGTCTCCCAAGCACGCAATCCATACATCCACTCACAAAAGCACCAGTACAGCTCACAGATCCCACCAGCACCACACCAACTTATTAACTCTCCCTGGGGCAGGGCCAGTTAAGTACCATATGCTTCTTCCAAGGTGCCAGTCTTCATTAATTCCACAGGGAAGAGATAGTATTACTCCCTTAAAAGCAGTGCAAATACTCCCACTACCTGATGCAAAGACTAATTTAAGACATTTTCTTGCATAAAGACACACAGATGAAATGGCACACAAACTATTTTCATATGGCTTTTCTAGTTAAGCTCATGCTCTCATTAGGATATCTCAAAGGAGACCATTTTATCAACATCTGTTTACCAGGCTTGACACATATGCCAATTCCAGCACTTTCTCAGCTTCTAAAGAAAAACAAACAAAAAATTAAAAGCATGCAGAGCCAAACATACACAATACTTCAGGACGCATCCAAGTAGACAGGAGTCTGCTTGAGAAAAGCAAAATTATACCAGTGATGTGTGAACGCAGAGGAGCAGCAACCTGTACCACTGAAAAAAACTTTGCTGTTTGTCCTCACCTGGGCCAAGGTCTTCTCAGAAGCACTATCTCTTCCCAGCCACCTGGTACAGGCACAGGTCATCAAAAAGCTACTCTGTATTTCAGAGCCAAAACCGAGAGCATCAGCAAAAAGAACAGCCAGAGCCAGACTCTGCTACATACTGCCAGATTTGAAGGGCTTGGGGAAAAAAAGAAATGAATCTCTGTATCAGTTCAGTTGCAGCAGAGAGATTCCAGGACCTTCCCCTGGGCAAACGCAGATGTACAGCGGGGACTGCTCCTTGCCAGCCCCAGACCAAGCAGAGGAGGCCACCAGGGTCCCCGAGCCCCAGCTGCTGTGCCTGGGGGAATATGGCACCGGCAGCACCCCCGGGACACCGAGCCGCAGCTGAGCCTCCTCCCGCCCGGGCTGCCCTATTTGAGCCCTCTGTTGTTCTCCCAGGTCACACCGCTCCCCGCCCCCCGAAGCCCCCACCTTCTCCTCCAGCCCGGGAACTCTCCAATCAAAGCAGATAAGCGCATCATGTGAGGGATGGCAGACACGCTGAGGGGAATTTCCGAGAGCTTCGCCGCACCTGCAGCATCCACGGATACAGGAGATTTCCAGTGTGAAAACGACAAGCCAAGCAGGGGTGCCAAAGTATCCACGTTACCTGCAACTCACAGCTCCTGTGCCAGACTGCAGCACCTCATTTGCAATCTGCTCTGATATACCTGCAACCACATTCCATCTTCCCTTGGCATTTAATGTATGACAACTATTTCTAAGTATCTTTTGCTAGGGAAGCAGCACACAAATAACACAGGCTGAAAGACCAGAAAGCAGTAATTACTCAGTCTATTCTTTGCTGATGTCAGATATGCAGCACAGCTCTCTCCAAATCCACCAGAGCACCCAATTAATCTGCACTAATCCTCAAGAACTATATCTGAAAAACAAATAGTAAAATCAAAGCATCCAACAGCCCCTGCCTGCCTTGCAGTCACCATGCTACCCAACCTCTCTTTTAACAGATCTGTGCTTCCTTCTCATCTCTGCAAACAAACCTACAGAGAATTCAGCAGCCTCTCTCCCCGCCTTCTTCAGCAATGCTTTTATTTCCATGATCACAGTCCTTCATAGAAAAAATTACACCAATTCTGTTGGGTTCAACAGATCACGTTAGCCTTGCCAAAGAAACCACTCCATGGCTCTATTTCCTACTTCCCAATAAGGCATTCATATTCCATTTCAACTCACACTTCACCAAGAAGAATTCTGTATGAATTATCCTAATTTGTATATTTCAAAACAAACAGGCTCTCACTGCAGCTATCAACTCCTTTCTTTCCTCTGTCTCCTTTTAGCAGTGGCAGCAGCAGTCTAATGGCAGAGATGGAGACAAGCACCCTGGATCCAGCACACAGCCTCAGCTGAGAGTACAGAACATCTGTACGTGCAACAAGTACAGCACATGCAGCAACATCCCCAAAAGCTTGGGAAAGAAAACCAAAAGGCAAATGTGAGAGATGTGGCAATTTCAGGCATGGGAAATTAAAATGTTCAAGAAGTAGAAAAATGGAAACAGAAAAAGCTGTAGAGTTTTGGAATGGTCTACAAGATCAAGGAGGAAAAAGATGCCACTTTGGTAGGAGAAGTTCTTTCTTCGACCTATCTTGTTCAAGACCACAGCTTATATCTCAGAAAACTTATCTCAGAAAACTCCCTTATTACTTGTTATTTTCCACATCACCAGTGTTCACAGGATCATGGAAACCCTAGATCGCTGGAATCCAAGAGATGCTCCTCATTAACCTTTCAAGTCCTTACTCTCTTTTGCCCCCTTTATTAGTTACTGACCTCCTGGCTGATTGCTTCCAGTCTTCAGGACTGTGCTCAAGTTGAATGTAGAAATTGTTAGAAAAGGAAATTTATCTGTAACTTCAAGAATAAAGAGCCTGCTCTTTAACACCTTTCTCATACCCATTTCCTCCTTAATAAAGTGCACCCAAACATTTCTGAAGCTGAATATATTCTGTCTTGGCTGGCATATTGCTAAACCAACTGCAGACCTAAATTACTTTTATGTAACTATTTGATAGGTGGATGACATTTGTAAATTTTTTTTCTTCATAATTTCAAAAGGTGTTACGCATAAAAACAACAGAATAGCAACACCAAGCCTAGATTAAGACTTCAAGTAAATGGTCTACTGGTACAACATCTGAGAAGGAACAGGATTTAATTTGAACAGTCCCTTTTTAAGCCAGCATTTGTAATGTTACACATCTTCTCAAGGTCTTCTAGGTTGCAAGGCTGGTTCACAAAGAAGTTACAATTTGAGAGCCCCAAAGTCAACTGAACAGAACCAGTTTCTTCAGAATCGAGAGGGCAAAGGCACGTGGTTACTTCAGCAACACCGATTTCCACCACTCTGCAAACAGACCTTACAATAGAGCACATTCCACACAGGTTGTCTCACCTCATTTGCCTAAAGCTCCCAGTTATTGTTACCGAGGAAAGAACAGGCTCTTACTCTGAGCAAAGATCAAACAAGGGACTCTCAGATCTCCAGGTGTAGGGCCTCATAGTGGTACAATTATACCTCCCATATAAAATTGAAAGCAAGGTTCTAACTTTGGATATATGACAGCTGCCAACCAACTTCTTAACTCACATTTTGATCCCTGGCTATTGCAAAAAGAAAGGTGAGAGACACACTATGAGGAATTAGGAGCACTTGTGGGTTATAGATTTTTTACCCGGCAGCATGGAGCAATTGCATAAAGTCAGATTATGGATTCACCTACGAGGTGGTCATGAAACAGGGGAGGACAAGGGATGCCTCACGCCATATCCATGGTCTTTGTGATCAGTGGTGTCTGTTCCATGACCAGCTATCAGTCATAGGTGGGACAGGATCACGACTGAGCTTAACAACACTGACTGGCAATGGAATAGAACAGGAAACCACAAAGAGATCAAAGGAACAGCCTCATCTGCCACAGAACCCTCAACTGTGCAAAAGGCAAGTGGCCTTAAAAGCTGGATACCTTGTACTTCTCCCTTTTCATGAGCAGGTACACTACAGTAGGGCAACCTAACCTTCCAGTGACACTCGCACTGCTCCCCAGGAACAGGCTCTCTCTCACAGGAGGACTGACTGGTGCTTCCTACAACTCAAAGGATGAAATGAAACATTATAACCATTCACAAATACCATTTATCCAAGACTAGTAACACGGGAAACAGGACACTATGACTTCATATTAGGCTAGGAGGCTCTTCAGAGGAGAGGAAGATGAAGGTTTTGTCTCATTCTTATCCAAAAAATCAAGATTCTTTTGCTCTTGCACAAGTACAACTTTAACAAGTACTTCTTTCAGTGGCTGATACGCAGAATGACTTGCAAGACAAATTGACAAAAGAAGCCACAGCACTTCACTACCTCATACAAGCTGATGCTGGTCTTCAAAAGGAGGGGTGCAAGTACTGATTTTCCTCCAAGATCCCTCGCAGGGAAAATATCAGCAGCCCATCACCCAGAAGTCTGCTGGAGAGGAATCTCTAAAGCCACAGTTGTGCTACAACATCTATCCCTGTGACTCGCATAAGCTGCTTGGGAGCATCTTCCCCTGAAAACTGCAGATTTCTGGCATTAGTGCTCCGAGGACAGCACCAAAAGGGTTGGCCTGATGCTGTTCCCATGTTGTGCCACCCTGTTCCAGGCACTCAGATACATTAGCATGCCTTTCTGGAACAAGGAACTTACTACTAGGCCTAATTAATTAATTCCAGAATGGCTGAGAATCTGTCTTCTTCCACAGTTTCACAAGCCTCTTTACCCATATTTACCAAACTTCCAGAAACCACTACCACCGTAAGAAGATGGGTGAAGACCAACAAGATAGATTTTCATAATTTAGTGTTCACAGGGCAAGACATAAGCAAAGCAGGATAGTTAATGCCAAAGCACAGTATCTTTGGTAATTATACCATTGATATCCCCATGTATTCTAACCTTCTACAGGTCAGCTCTTCAGAATACAAAGCCAAAAAATCACATTCTGTTTCTGCAGAAGCAAGAGGACCACAAAACCTGCTGCCAGAAAGTCCTGCCAAATAAAATTTATCTGAGCCTTTGATGCATGCACATAGGTAATTTTAATGTGGTGCTATGCATGAATCTTTCATAAGAATAAGATGTCCTAAACAGTATAATCAAAAAACTTTTGAGGAGCTAACAGGCTGGATCATAAACACCTCCACCGTGTGCAACTTCTGCAGACATCAAAGAGTCTTCCCCAAACCAGATGCATTACGTATCTTGCAAAATTAGTAAATGTACTCAAGCCATCAATTTTGCAATTTTTGAAGTAGCACAATGCATCTATTTATTAGAGAATGGAACTAAGCCTGGGCTGCTGATTAGCCATCCTACAAATAATGCTTATGCAACCCTTCGTAATGATTTCCACTAACAACCAACCAGAGGTTTTATGACTTGGAAAATTTCACTTCTAAACTAATTTACAACACTTCCCAAAATCTAATGGGACAGATGATTCAAACTACAGAGGAAACCAGCCTTCTCTGAAATCAGTGAGGTACAATTTTCGTAAGTAGTCTCTCTTAGGTAAGATGCTTGCATTAAGTTTTGGTTCTCGTTTCTAAAATTCTCCTAAGTACTCCTCTGTTACTTCCTCCCTTTCCTCTAGAAAAGGGATTAATTCAATTTTAAGGAAAATATTAAACCAGCAGTTTCAGACTTCAGTCTCTGGCAAATTATGAACAGGAAGGAACAGCAATTGAGCTGTTAAAACCACCAAGGAAAGCAAACCACTGAACAATTCGAAAAGACCACAAAAAGTGACAAGATAAAAAATGAAAAAGAAATATAAACCAAGTCATTTCAGTAAGCACAAAACTTATACCCCTACAAGTTTTCAACACAGTGTACCTAAGCCTGGTGAAAATGAAGCCATCAGTTCCTACACAGCTGTAACAAATACTTGACAGACTTCCAGCATGGCCCCAAGTTCATCATCACAGCCAGATATTACTGGAACAAATGGCGAAAGTCTGCAACAGAAGTCAGCAGTGTATATCAAGCCCAAACAACTCGCCATTGTTTTTGAAAAGGTGAAAACAGCACAATATTTTGTGTGAAACAACAAAGAAGTATGTCCTCTGTCAGTAAGGGAAATTCAAATGACTTCTCTTTCCTGCCCCTTTTGGTCTTTCTCTCTTCCCCTTCAAGGTTCTGTCTTCCCTGCATTCTAAGAAAAAGCAGAGAGTCTAAGTTATGCACAAATTCATGACAGAAAACACTATTTTAGAACAAAGCTCCTGTGCGTGGGTGCATGTCTTTAAAATAAAAGGCATTGTTACTCTACCAAGTGCATATCCACAGACAGCAATCAAATCAGATCCTCACATTTTATTTTGACAGCTACACAGTTATATTTTCACCAGAGGTTTGACTTTCATATCAATACCTGGTTTTTAGCAATATCATCACGAGATGAATCAAAACTGACACGTGAAGGCACAATGGTATTAATGATTGTGGAAGAGAATTCTCATCCTAGAGCTCTGTAATTTATTTTTAATTACTTCATGAACCTACCAGTTGCAGGGAGGAATAAATCTGTTCCCAGCTCATATTTAGAAACTGTCTCTGTACAACACAAAATTGCTCGGCTCTATATAACAATAATTATTTTGTGGTACATGGAACTATTAAGTACCCTTGATCTGAAAGCCTGCAAGTACAGTGGCCATAACACTTTCAGAAGTTGGAGAAATTAACCTGAAGTGAGTAGTATCAGCTTGCTAACACTGCTCAGGTAAACTACAGAATACAACTCTGAACACAAACGTGTTACGAAAGAATCTTCTCCATCCTCTCACAGGATCTGAAATGCGACGTTTTCCTGAGGACCCTCGTTAGCACCAATTATTAAACTGAAATTTCCATGGTGCAACAGCAAGCAAAGCTCGAGAAACACAAATGTTAGTGACGTATTAAGAGAGGATGATGCACACTTTATTGAAGATTTATACTGTGTAAGACTTTGACTCTGTGTAGCCCCTACCATCCACCTTTCCTACAGATCCATCCCCATGGACACTTTAACATTATATAAACTCCCCCTGAGATAAAGATTATTCCATAACTTTCTAAAATCATCTGCGTTTGAGAAAGTATTACCTAACAAACACACACTAAATACCTCACAAGCGCATTAGATTCCTGGGTTTCTACTAGATGCCAGCACAAAAGAATATTTGTAATTTATTTTGCGATATTAAAAAAAAAGAAGCCAAGGCTGGATAACTGTAACTGGAAAGGATAAGCAGGATTAAGTAACAGGTGTCTGACTGCACATAATTCAAAGCCGTGCATGGAATACAGTGCACAGTCTTGGAATGGCTATGGAATAGAAATGGAAACATTGCTTTTACACCTTGCTTTGAAAATTACCACTAAGTGATTTAAAAGCGTCTTGTAAATTATAACCCCACAGACAGAGGCAACAGGAGCACTTGTATCCCCAGAAACCTTTGGATATATATGAAAGAAAACAAGCAATCTTCAAAGGTGAGCCTGCCTTCCTCCCAGGGGAAAAAAAAAAAGGAAAAGGAAAAAAAAAAAGAAAAAAAAGGAAGAAAAAAAAAAAATCCCGCTGCAAGAAAGTTATACTTTACTACACAGAAACATTTGTCATACCGCCCAGCACTGACAAAATCCGGATACACTCACAAACTACAGCAGCGAGGATGAGGGGAAGACTCCAATCGCCAGGCGCACACACAGCAGGATCCACACAGGGATCCACACATGGAGCACACGGACACGCGTGTGTGCACAGACATACGTGAATGTGACACGAGCACATTCGTGTGTGCACAGCCGTACATGTATGCCACACACAGACATGTGTGACACGCAGACACACCTATGTGGCACACACCCATGTACGACAGACCCACATGTATGACAGACACACGTATGACAGCCCCACACGGATGTGAGGGACCCACACGGTGACAGACCCTATTGGTGACAGCCCCACACGTCTGACAGCCCCACACGATCGCGCGCGTCCATCGCGGCCGGGGGAGCCCAAGGTTACGGCCCGCGCGGGGGGGGCCGGGCAGCGCCGCTCCCCGCCAAGGGCGCGAAGCCGCGGACAGACCCGCGACCGCCCCCCGTCCCCCCCGCCTCAGTGGTGGCCGCCCCGCCGATCTTACCTCAGGCGCCGAGGCGGCTTCCTCCTCTTCCTCCTCTTCCTCCTCCTTCCTCCTCCTCACGCTGTGCCAGTGTTTCTGTGTGTGTGTGTGTGTGTGTGTGTGCGCGTGTGTGTATGTGTGTGTATGTGTGTGTGCGCGACCCGCCCGCCCCACAGCGGCGGCGACTCCTCCTTCCTCCTCCCTTCCCTTCCCCTCCCTCCTCCCCCGCCGCCGCGCCCGCCTCAACCCCCGCAGCGCCCAGAGACGCGGCAGGGACGGGGGAAACCCCAGGGCGGCCGCCGCCTGTGCTGGGCGGGCCGGGCCGGGCCGGGCCGCGCCGGGCCGCCGCCGGCTCCCCCCGCCGCCGCGCAGGGCTGCGGGCAGCGCATGGCAAGTGGGGCGGCGGGGCCGCGGGCGCGGAGCTCCGCCCGCACGGCCCCGGGCGCGGAGGCACCGCGGCGCTGGCCGGCACCCGCAGGTACCGCACACGTGCCCCCGGAGGATGCCCGCGCCGGCGCGCCTCTGTTTACTACACGTATTGGAAAAGGGTGAGGAGGAAATCCCCCTTCCCCCATGTGCTCCCGGGCTCCCGCCAGGCCTGCTGCTTTTCACGCAGCCGACGGGAGAAAGGGGTTGTTGCGGAGGCCGCTGGAGGGTTCCCAAAGTCTCGCAGTTTTCGTCTCAAAATGACAGTTGGACTCCTTGAGTTTTATTTGGAGTGAGCTGTGGAGGAGCTCAGCGCACAGGAAGCACGGGCGGTCTGGAGCGCGGGATTCCCTCTCCCGATATCCCCTGACCAGCCCTTTCACAGCTCATGACTGTCTACAAACCACTGCCATGACTGCCCTTGTGCCTTGTGCCCTCCCTGTGCTCCCCTGTTTCTGCCACCATGTGCCCGGTCTCAGCTTTCCCCCTCTCCTAATGATTTCACGAGATATGTTTTCCCCCGCGTTAAGAAACAAACGTGAAACGCCCACAAACCCGAAGTGCTGAGCTTTACAGCCGAAGCAGGTTCCTCATCCCTGTTCACCTGCAGCCCGCCCTCTTGGACTTTGTTAGTGAACTGCGGAGTTTGGACACTTGGGACCGCTCCGAGGGGACACCGGAGCTGGTGTCGAGACAGGCAGCAAGCTACAGATAAAAACTTATCCAGAGTGAGTTGAGGAAAGAGGGGAAGAAAATCTGAAACAGTTTTGCTGGTCATAAAAAGGGCACTGCATTGCCATGAACTACTCGAGCCAGTAATGCAGTAGCCAAGATCTCAGGCTATATTATCCTATACCATAAACTGCACAAATCCAGGCTTGGAATGAGAGCCCCCATCCCGAAACCAGTACTAGGATGTGATTAAAAAAAATATTCTGCCTTCAAGAGCTGCCACCATGCTTCTATCAAAGAAATAAGCAAATGGGGACTGAGAACAACAGCAAGGATGACACGTGATTCAAGGGACAGCCTGTCAGCAGAGCAGACCTGCAGTCTGAGGGGTTCCTGTGCCGAGGCAAGTGCTGTGTTAAGCAGATGTTTGTGTTTGCTTATGTCTCCTCAGGTAGAAATTTCTCATGGGCACGGTGGCAGGGCTTTAGAAATCCATGAAGTGCAGCAAAGCTGCAGCGAAGGCTAGGGTGGGCGTATCACGCCAAAGGAGGTGAAGGAAGGAAATAACAAAGGAACCTGCATGAGAAGCACGTGAGCTGGATGAAGGCCAGTATTGCTGGCAGGGCCAAAGGGATCTAGTTAACAGGATATGGGAGCAGCAATTATAGCCATTAAAGATGGAGGGTATCAGCTTGAATGTCAGATGGAGGGGGGTTAGTGGAGAGCTTTTTGTTTGTGGTTCCAAAGTGTTTGTTTCTAAATGAATGGGAGATGGATACATTTGTGGGTACACAAATGAAGTGTTCCACGTCCTTTTCATTGCTTTCTTTTCCTTTAATTTGTTTTTTCTTTTTGCCATTGGGCTGTATGTAAATTAAGTAAATTATTATATAAGTAGTAACAAAAAAATATTTAATTCCAGTGAGGCATAATCAGTTACTCGCTAGCAAACAGTATTGGATTCTCCTTAGGAATCCCTGTGTGGTTTCTCTTCAGACGTCTAGAGCTTGCAGAGTCTGTAAGCACTGACATTGTTATTCTGGTCCATAACTCTATCTGGCTTTTCCCATGGTTTCTTATCTCCTTTCACCAAAAATGGCTTCTACATGACTGTAGGTCATGGCTGCGTGCCTGTGCAAGGAGATTTTATTCCAGGGTAAAGCTAGGCCTATTATCCTCGTTATTGTTCTTAAAACAGTTTTAGCAAAATGTAGGGACCTGAAATGTTTGGGTAACTGCATGAAATGCAGGCAAATATTGGCATCTCAGAATTAGTGGAAGTATAGTTTCTTTAGAAAAAGCTGCTCTTTGTTCTTTCGCAGACAGTCCTTCCCCTTCCGCTGTCACTCCCTGACCTGGCTTGTTCACTGAAAGAAGGGCAGTCATCGAAGGAACCCGTGTCAGGACCCTGGGTTTGCGAGGAAACAGAGCTACTGACACTGTCAGTTTTAACAGCAAGGGTACTTCACCCTAGAAGGTGTTCGAAGTCATGGAAAGTAGGGCCATACAAAGGGTCTGAAACTCCCCACACAGTTGTAAAAGGCTGGGTCAGGCCCCATATCAAGATTAATTCCCAGTTCGGTGAATTTTGTTGTGGTACGACTCTTTATACTGTTTGGCCTTCTAAACACAGCATAACTGTTGACAACAATTTGATCTTTGTTTCTCCACTGATTCCGTCCTGACTTCAGCAGTCAGTGTGACTTAGCTTGTTAGGATAAGGAAGGAGTGAATCCAAGAACCTCCTATTTTCCAGCTACTTCTTAGGTTGACTTGCTGCCTTGCTGTGGACAACATGCAGCAGTCCTGTTTCATTTTCTTCCAACAAGACATTTGGTAGTTATAGCTTTAGGAGCAGTAAATACAAACGTATGCAAATGCTAAAGATTTCACCCTCATGGCTTAGCAAAAGGATTTAGGGAAAGATGAACCGTGCCAACAGTTCATGTCAGGTGAAAACAGTATGACCCAGGAAACACAGCAGAACAATCCTAACCTCTGCAGCGATCGGCTGAAACCTGGTGCATTTTAAATGGTTGCCTCTCGTAGAGGTAGAGTGCCACCTCACCTGAAGATAGTCAGCAACAAACTGGAGCTGCCTTCACAGGAACCCACTCAAGCTGCAGCATATTCAGAGTGAAAAATATTTTTCCAAAGACATTGAAATTTTGGTAAAGTAATATGATTTTCCCATGTTTTTTCTTCTCTGATACAAGGGTGCAGGACATTTTATAATCACAGCCCCACTAGGTCTTAGAATATCCACCCAAAGGAGTTTATTCTCAGTGGTCTATTTTCGGGCTGTGTAAGGCAAAATTCTCCTTGGACATCAGCATGTGCAGTGATTGAAAGCAGGCAATAGGCACAGAAACATGGTAGGTATTGGGGTCTGAACCTGCAAAATTCAGTGAGAATGTTGAAGCTGTGGTTCTATGCCATTAGTTCACAGACAATCTCTGACAGATTCTCTGTTGATATAACCTGTGTGTGCTTCTCACTGATTTATGCCACCTCTTGGTCAGGCCATTGATTTTTTTTTTCTCACCACGGATGGTTCTAGTTAAATATGTTGACATTGAATACTAAGGTAAGTTTCACGTGCGTTATACACATTGTAAGTGTGGCTTATTAACCTGGGCCAGGTGCTGTACACAGCAGCTCCAGTGCATGTAGCTACATGGACTTACATCCACACTCTCCCCAGGGAGAGCTTGGCTGCTGTCCCTGCTGCCACAAGGCTCTGCTGGATGTGTTATCATCTGCAACTAATGGTGCTGCGGTTGGTATTGATGGGGAAAACACTGGGATCAGCAGAGTCGATAGCAAAGCATCCACTTAGAGCAGTGATTTTCCAGGTCTCACACTGCAGCCAGGTCTGAGTATCTGCAATACAAAAAGGCAGTCAAATGGTCACTCAAGGGGCAAATTGCAGACTGAAGTAGACAGACATTTAATTTCAGGTCTACTTCTAAAAAAAGAGCTGGGGTAAATAATTTTGATAAAAAATACTTCTGGTTTTTTTCATAACTGTTTTGTGGACATTGCTGGGCTATTTTGTTGCAGCTTGAGGCAGACAGCAAGCTTGGAATATTTTAGTCTGGTAGTTAAAATTTTGGCAAAATACTGGATGTCTTGGCAGTTTTAACTGTAGATTTCTCTACCAGCTCTCCCTTGCAAAATGTTCAGCTACACAAATATTTTGGTTAGGCAGGGCACAGCAAAATGAAAGAGATGTTAGTCTTGAAGCTGTCCTTTTTAGTAGGTTTTTTGCCCAGGGTTTTTAATTTTCCACACCTGTAAATACCATCCTGTTCCAGACCTTCATGGTCCCAATCATTTGTATCAGCTGTGATGCCTTTGTTTTGTGCACCCAAATCCCATCAAATGCTTTGATTTAGGAAAAGCTGAGGTTACCTTACTGAAGGCCAGCTCTCTGAAGAAGCAAAATTACCTCCAGTATCAGATCTTTGATTCATTATAAAATAAAATGATCTGTGATCATCTTTCAAAAAGACTGTTAGATTCCTCCTAGGCTTTTCAGGGAGCTACACATACAGTGATTGATATAATAGGAATGAGTGGGAGCAAAGGGAATGTTTTTCCTCTGCCCGCAATATAATATTAATGACAGACATAGCAATTATTATTTTTGAGGTCTTTCTTATTAAAAGGAGTGACTATTACTAATCAAGAGTGCCATAGTGGATCTATTCAGGATGCTAATTAGTCTCTTTGTTATGCTGGGATATATTTATCTTCAGGCTTGTGCTCCAGGTCTTCTGAATGCAGCACCACAGAAGCACAAGGCTTGAGAAGAGTTCCTCCAGAAGCTGCATAATGCAGCAGGGAGGAAAACAGAGCTTTCAGGGTAATGCTGTGCTAATAAGATTGTGTTTTTCCGTTTGGATGTTAGAGGGGAAAAAAAAGGTTCAGTTTCTTTGCCTGGTTTAATGACAAGAAATTAAATTTAGCATTGAACAATACTTTTTTGTCTTTTAAGGTACCAGTATCTCCACCTTCCAAAGAAATGGCATCCATAGCAAAAATAGCACGGTACTATTCAACTTTTCAGCCAAGGAGCCAGTCACTGTTTATGGGGTTTATGTGTGCAAGACAAGGGGCTCTGTCCTTCATCAGCATCCCTGTCCCCATCTTCCATGACCTGAACAAGATCTCTTGCTGCCTGACGTGCCTACGTGCTAGGTTCAGCAGCCCAAGGAGGGAGCCCTGGGGCTCCTTTCTCACTTTTGAGAGCTCATTCCTCATTCCTGTCTGTAGAAGAACAAAGCCTCACTCACCCAGTGTGTGGAGAGTGCATTTCACCTCCAGTCTCACCCTCCATGTATTTACATGGCCAATGAGACTCAGGCTGCCTGCTGAGCTCTCAAACCTGCTTCTGCTCCCCCTCCTCAGCTGAGTGTCTGCAGGGGTGCAAATCAAGTTGACTTTTGTCTAAGTGTTCAGGAGAGCTGAAGGGGATTGGCATTGCCTGCAAGGAAATCATGAGAGTATCGGCACAACCAGGCTGAAACAACAGCACTCAGTGTTGTAAATGATGTCTAGAAAGCCAAGCAGGTTATGTAAAAAATGCTCTTTGAAAATCGTAAAGGAAAACTTAATAATAAACTGTAACAAATCTGTGCTCACTCAGAAGTACTCTGCTTTAAATATTAATGCAAAATGCAAGAATTTTTCAGTTCAGGATTTTTCTGTCTAGAGAAAGACTTTAAAGAAGTTGCAAAAGACAAAAGCAGTCCAACCCCTCAACCTTCTTCTGTGACTTTTAGTTCACTAGTTGACAATCCTTTGTTTTCAGTCCCATCAGATGCTTTTCAACACCCATTTTCCTAGTGTCTAACCACTTGTGATTTGTTTATAATGATGCAGGTAAATTCACCATCAGTGAATTTCAGTGGGAAGTCCAAAGGTGCTCTCTAACATCAGCAGCAAGTTCTTGCCTTAGCCCTTCAATGTAAACAGTGAAATCTAGGGACTCTTCAGCTTATGGGGTTTGTGTTTTTATCGTGGATTGTATGACACAGTGCTTGCAGTGGAAGGTCCCTTCCAGATGTCTGTACACATTTTGTGTATCTGCTTCTCTGTATTTTCCATTAGATCTTCTAGGAAAAGTAATTTAACCAATAACATTACTCTGTGTGTTTCCCTCCTACAGACATGTTCCTGTTCTTCCTTTTCCAGGGCTCAGGTTGTTTTATCTTTCTCAAAACTTCTTGGAGTTGTTGGATGATGCAATTTATCTTATTAAGGTGCAGTAAGTATTTCAATGTCACCTGAGTCTGTATTTGTACCATGCAAGTTAAAGTGCATGTGTAGTACCCAAAGGCTTTCCATACTGCTTCAGCATCAGAGATGGCCCTTGAAAGAGGCAGTGTGTGTAGTCAGACCATGATTCTGGTTAGAACAGTGAACAAACAAAAAAAATCACATCAGCACACTGTCTGAATAGCCGTGATATTTCAATTCTTCTGCCACTTGTCATGTTTCTGCTCTGATACCATTGCAAAAAGTCAGGTGCACTCTCCTGTCTTTGCTCCCCACCCAGGGGAGGGGGACAAGCCCCCTGGGAGCAAGCCAGCTGTGTTTTGTGTGACAGTGAGTTCCTGTTGTGCACTTCACCTGACAGCAATGAGGGGCAAGGCTGTCTGCTGGTGAAAGGAGAGGGTGGAAGGACAGGGCATGGCACTTGTGTGCCAGAGGGGCCCAAGGATATTAATGCCGCCCACTGCTGAGCCGTCTGCAGGTTATTACATGACTTGATGGACAGTCAGTTATTAGAAAGGAGTCACACCAAGTCCACTGCGTGGGCTTAAGCACATCTCCTCCTGCTATGCTGTTATTTATCTCTCCACTGTACTTCCAGCATTTGTTTTTAATTCATATACTGACAGTGACACATGGCAGGAGTCCACAAATGCATAAGACAGCAGCTGGTTGAGCCCCAAAGGAACTGTCTTTTGGCAATAAATCTGAGGAGCAGACAGCAAACCACACTTTGATAGGTACAGAGCAGGTTGGTCACTTGAATGCTTATGTACCTGCTTGCTGCAGGGCACGCACTTAGTCAGGCAGCACGAATGCAACATCAGTGCCCTGCCAAAGCAGCCAGACCCTGGAGACCAGTGAGGTGAGGATCACACAAGGTCCACCAGGTTAGCGCCAGGGAACTGCAGTTACCCTCCTCCTCCCTCCTTTTGACATGAAACGTTGCCACATCCTCTTCTTGAATAATTAAACTACAGCTGAATAATTCAGAGACTATTCAGAGTCTATTCAGATTGTCTATTGTCTGGTGCTGAGCAGGGGATGACTGCAGCAACACACAATACACAACAATGGGGTAATGTTCTTGATAACTTCGGGGTAACTTTTTTTACCACAAAGCCACGTTTGGGGTTTGGGTTTGGTTGGTTTGGGGTTTCTTTGCTCTCTCCCTTCTCTATACTAATACTGCCCATACCCGTGGATCTTGAGGTATCATTGACCAACCTGCCCTTGCCATAAAGAGGGGAGCAGTCTCTAGGGTCAGGCTAGTAAGGAACATCCTTCAAACATCACCTGGACAACAAGCTGCATCAGAAAAAATGTGGTGTCCTTCCTAACAGCTTTGTTCAGGCATGCAATAGGGAGGTGCTGGATATCTCCTCAGGCTGTGTGACAGGGTTTTATCCTCTGGCCCTAAAGAGCTGGCAGTGGATGGGCTTGAAGGAGCTGGAAAGAGGCTCTTGTGATTGCTGCCAGGAGGACCTGACATGTAAAGGGATGTTCCCGCTTCTCTCAAATTGCTGGGAGAGGCACAATCTTCACCAGTCTTCATCCCCACCATTGCCCCACTGGGGTGTGTTTTCCTTGCACTTGGGGCACAAGGTCTGATCCTGCTTTGTCAGCTTGACCCCAAGCTGGAGGGTGGAAAAGACTCATTAAAATTCAGCTCTGCCAGCCTCAGAACTGTTCAAAA
Organism: Corvus cornix cornix; assembly: GCF_000738735.6. Taxonomy (NCBI): domain Eukaryota; kingdom Metazoa; phylum Chordata; class Aves; order Passeriformes; family Corvidae; genus Corvus; species Corvus cornix. The sequence goes on along the minus strand of NC_047056.1, from coordinate 5,272,170 downwards.
CAGATAGTAAATACACTGTTCCTGTCTTTCTTTTTCTGTCATCCTCCACTCCCCCTCACTTTCTTTCCCATCATCTGTTGCTACTGCAGCCTCCCACAAGCCTTTCCCCACATTCTGCTCTCCCAGAAAAGGCAGGGGCTCTCCCTGTGGAGCGGTGGGTCTGCCTCAGCAGCACAAAGGGATTTGCAGCAGCAGGACTATGGGGAATTATAAGGTAGAGTTGGGTTGTGAGCTGTAAAACCTGCCTGCAGAGGCACATGGCAGAACAAAGGAGCACATGGCGGCACACTGAGGCTGCTCTGCACCGGGCCCTGGGGCCAGGAGGTGTCACACGCAGACCCTTATGAAGTGTGTTGCTGATGTGGCCACACGGGATAGGTCCCACCATGTAAGGAAATAGTGTGCCTTGGAAAGGTGGATAAAACCAGCTCACTCCTTTGAATAAACGACTCAGGTGCCCTGCCGGTCTGGGTCCGAGATTCAGCTGCTGACAAATGGTGCCCTGTGTGAGGGGTTTATTATACGCCTACCTGTGCGTCCTTTGGTGAGCCCCATAGGACTTGAAGGGCTGCTGCAAGAAGCAGGAACGCTGGCCAGCGATAATCCCCTACAAGTTGAGCCGTGGGGGACGTAGGGGATAGAGTATCCCAGGAACAGAATGTTCCAAAGACGTTAAAACAGATTTTAAAGAAACGTGGCAGGAAAGCTGAGTCTACAGATTTGATCAGACTGTAGTTCTGTGCAAAGAACTGTGATTCAACTTTAGATAAGACCAATATTTTTGATCCTCGGACATGGGATGCTTTAGAAGCAGCACTGACAAAGCTTTTGTGTCCGTGGAGGGCTGTGTGTAAGGCGCTCAGTGCATGCGGCACCCAGAGACCGGACAAAGAAAGCCGCTTGTGCCACCGCAGCAGCCGTGCTGAGCCCTTCTGCGCTGCCAGTGAGTGACAGTAAGTCTGTTGGGGCTGTGGGAAGAGATGGCCCCTCGTGCCCCGACCCATTTGACCCTGGAGGGAAGCCGGACAGTACCGTGAAAAAGCTCGTGCTGGCTGCACCATGCAGCATCAGCTGGAGCTGGGTCGCAGCGAGTGGCTAGAGCCGGGGGGAGCGTGTTCCCTCTCCGTTTGCCTTCTGCGAGAGTGCAGCGGCGGCGGCAGACACGGCGAGGGGAGAGCGTGCGGTGCCACAAGGGCGCAGCGCCGGCGAACAGCCCCGCCGAGGAGCACACGGCAGAGCCGCGCTGCAGCCGTGAGCGCACGGCGGTGAGCGCACGGCAGCGAGCCATAGCGCGAGCACGTGGCACAGCTGTGCCGTGGCCGCTCCCGGCGGCCGCCCCCACACCGCGGATGGGCGGGATCAGCAGCACTGAGAGCTGGGGGGCTGGGGCTCCGCTCAGCTCATGGCGAAGGCTGTGAGGGGCTCTGCATAAGAGGCGAGCCAGCGAGGCCCACACTGTTACAGCCAAGGCCCCCGTTCACTGTGGACTCTCGAGAGCTGATACTGTGCTAGACAAAAAGACTAAGTGGACCAATAGCCCTTCCCCAGAAGGCTGGGGGAAGCTGCAGCATACAGCATTTGCACCAGCTTGTGTGAGAATGGCTGCAAGCTAGGCATGTTGTTCCTGCAGCTAGTCCATAGAACTCTGTTTTCGTTATTCAAAATGTTGCCACATTGATTGTAATTTTCCAGTGCCTAGATTTAGATCCCTCATTGTTCTAATTGTTTTTTGTTAGAAATGCTCCTGTAATAATTATAGTCTGTAAGCTAGTTTTTTAAGCAGGAATTAGACTTGTTACCTTTTGAAACCTTCTGAAACCACTTAGAGAGTTAATGTTACTATAATTTTGATTTTGCAAGACCTAGATTTATATGTATTCTGTGAAACAATGAAGTATTTAAGCAGTTGAAGATAACTACCTTGCTTATTTTTGCTCGGTGAGTGCTTGTTGTTTTATTAGATGTATTATTTTACTGTTCATAGTAAGAAAACTGCGTATTATCTTACACATTTTCCTGAATTTAGTAAATTGAAAGATGTTCGTGTTACATATTGCTAAAACAGAAAAGGGGGGGATGCAGAGATAGGGTGTGCCCCCAGCAAAAAGACTGTAAAGAAGTTTATATGTTCTTAATTTTTCAGTTGTATTCAGAATGATATCAATAAAGTTTTAAAGCAATTTTGTAGGTATTTTAGAGAAACCTTCTCAGCCAAGGCTTGAGGCTCTGGCCAAGCCCTAGCCCTGGCTGACTAAGGAATTATACCATCAGACCCAGGTGTTTCTGCCCTAAAAGTGTAATCAAGTCATTTTGACTTGCTAATTTGATCTTAAAAAAGCTGGACCTTCTTTCAAAGTAAACTTGAAAGTCTTGCCTAGAAGAGACTTTCTAAGTCTTCACTATGAAACAAGACCTTCCAGCAGTTGCAGACTCTGAGTGATGGTAAAAGTTTTAGACAACTTTACATTGTTTCTGAAAGTTTTATCTGTTTGATAACTACCATAATTCTTAATTGTATAAAACAGAAAAGGGGGAATTATGGGGAATTATAAGGTAGAGTTGGGTTGTGAGCTGTAAAACCTGCCTGCAGAGGCACATGGCAGAACAAAGGAGCACATGGCGGCACACTGAGGCTGCTCTGCACCGGGCCCTGGGGCCAGGAGGTGTCACACGCAGACCCTTATGAAGTGTGTTGCTGATGTGGCCACACGGGATAGGTCCCACCATGTAAGGAAATAGTGTGCCTTGGAAAGGTGGATAAAACCAGCTCACTCCTTTGAATAAACGACTCAGGTGCCCTGCTGGTCTGGGTCTGACATTCAACCACTGACACAAGACCAGGCACTCACTGGCTGTGAGGAGCAGAGACAGGTACCAAGTCATCAGGGCTCAGCAGAAGCTGGGGATAGAGCACAGGGGATACCAAGCAAGCAGTTCTGAGCAAATGAAGTCAAATAAATTAATGCAATTTCACCAGTTTCACCAGCTCTACTGAGGATGGATTTGGCCCAAGGAAGCAGCAGGAGGGCAGCACTTGAAAAAGTCAGACCCTGGGAACCAGAGAGCTGAGCTCTACAAGCCACACTAGCAATGCTGTGCACACACAAGAACAGCCATGCAGCTCCGTAATTGCTCATCTTCTGTTCTCCAGCTCTGTAGTATCACTCCTCAGACTAAAACCTTAATGAGTGCTTGCCAAGTTCTTGTAATCACACCAAATTTCATAATTTAAACATGTTTTGAAGCTCCAGAGAAAAAATGTACATCAGTGGGAACCAGCCATCTGGAAAGCTTTGGAGTCTTTTTTTGCTCATTTGTTTGTTTGCAATTCAGCTATTCCAGTACTGTAAGGGTAATTTAGTTGTTTATTTAATTTTAAAGTTTTTAGGTTACAACATGAGTTTTAACTAATAGATGAAGGCACACTATGAAAAGTAAATGATTCCTGAATGATGAGTGAGGTTTGTAGTTATGCCAAGGTATGGTCCATACTGTTACAACCCGTTACTTCTTCCTAGTGCTCTTTGCATAATAGTTTCTTGTAATGTGATTTTTCCCTTGTCTCCAAATTGTAAAAGAGACGTAGGGTCATAACCTTAGGGTACAAAAGAAGAGACAGAGGCAGCTTCACTAGCCATGACATTAAAAGGTCAAATCATCAAAAGAAAAAGAGATAGTGATAAAAAATGCCTTCTGAAAAAATCCTTTGCAATATGCCATGATCCTGGCCCAGGTGCACTGTACCTTATGACATTATGTATTACAATATGTGCCAGCTCTGCCTTCATACAAAATCAAAACTGCTTTAAGTAAATGATTAGGTTATTTCTTCCATGTTCACACCTTTTCTTTTTTTTTTAATTATTTATTCTTGCTGACATGACTTTATGTACCGTATTATTCCTTTCATTTTCTGGACAGTGGGGTTTTTTTGTTGTTGTTATGATTTGTTTTAGTGGTCCTTTTGAGGCACCTAAGCAAGAAAATAGAGTCAGGAGAATTGAATGTGAATTAAAGTGAATGAAAAGAGAGACTAACAAGTGAGCTGTGACAGGAAAGATTACTTTTGTGGGAAAGAAATCAACACAAGCAGAGGAATGAAAGGACACAGAAGAAGAAATAATGACAAGAAAGAAAGATAACACACAGTGAAAAATAAGAGATGCCAAAAATTGTAATACTGAAGAAAAAGGTACACAATAATCTGCTATAGGGGAAAGAAAATCATTGGACTGCAGAGAAAACTGAAAAGGAAGTCAGAAGAATACACAATTTTATTCCAAAACCAATTGAGAGGCCAATAAAGTGTCAAATATAGGACAAAATTGAATATTCCTTTAAATGACAAGATACATGACCTTGGAATAGAGGCAGCAGTTTTCAGGGGTTTTTTTCCCAGCCATAACTCAGGCAGAAACTGTAGGTGTTGAGTAAATTTTTAATTGAGAGCATAAATGATTTACATGTTCACAGCACTGCCTCCCTCCTTCCTCTGCCACCAAGTGAAATTCTTCCACAGCAAGCATCAAACCTTGATTTCCAATGCCATTGTCATAAATAAAGGCTAGTCCTCTAAGCTTTCTCTGTTTTCTGACAGTACATTGCTTTGTGCCCACTGTCAAAGCTCCGATTGAGACATTTTTCTCTGAGAGTGTGTATTTTAGAGGAACATGGCAATCCAATCAAAATAGCTGTTTATAGCCTTAGGAGGCAAAAAACCAACTGTTAACATTTGGATGTTTCTACAATTAATGTTTGTATGATCTTACATCTTAATGTGAATATATTTGAATGCTTTTGGGTGCTGCATAATAAAGAGCTGGTTACTAAACTTAGCAGCACTTCATGTAGATTAGACATTATAATTGATGCTTACAGAACAGGACCCAGAGAAATTAATTTTATGTTGCTCCAATTTCACTGGTTTAAATTAAAGAGTTGCAAAAGGTCTTTATACCATGGGGGAAGAAAAGAAGTGCTGGTATTCATGGGTGGTGGCAATTGTGTTTATTTGTTCTCTGGAAATGCATGGATGTCTTGTAATTCCTGCCCAGGGTGAGCTCTCCCAGCTCAATTCCCAGCCTTGCTGCATCAGACTTCAGCCTTCTCCTCCTCCTCCAGCATCCCTGGTCTCTGATATTTTCCTTCTTTCCCTGTTTTCTTGCCTTCTGCTTCAGTTCTTGAATAGTGACAGAATTACAGCCTTGAAAGATGCCCCTGTCCCAAAAAGCCAGAACAATACTGCTCACACTGAGGTTTTCTTCAGTCCTTCACCCTTTTCCAGCCTAAACCCATGCCATGGGTTTTCAGCTCACAGTTCAGAAGCAGTAGCAGGAGCAGGCTGGCTTGGCTTGCCTCCTTTGGCTGGCCTCCCTAAAGAAACAACCTGAAATCCTCATGTACTGGTACATATTCCTTTGCCCCCTTCCTTCCCCATCCATGCTCCTCTTCATGCTTCTTTCAGCTATTCCAGGGGGTCCAAATCTCTGCTAACACCTCCTGTTAGTCCAGGCTTTAGCTATTTTCCAGTCAAAGACCTGGGTATGTGCACAAAGTTTGGAAGAGGATGGCTTTGCCTAGAGCACAAACACTCTCCTTTCTTTGTCCAGGGCCTGTTCATGTGCCAAAAGCCTTTATTGATCAACCTGTATAGATATTCTGGCACTCGGTTGTGCCTTCAGCAGAAGAAAGACTGCCAGAGGCATAAAGTGTGGATAATTCATATTAGTCAGGCTGGGACCTGTATATGAGGATAGATAACCCAAATCATCCCAATACCATCTTCTACGTGGGAGACAATTTACTGTCCAGATGCCAGACCTGAGGTCAAGCAGCAAGATTTGTACCTCCTGAACCAAGAATGTAATGCAGCTGCAGCTGATCAATGACAGCCTGAAACAGACTGCAGCCTTGGCCAGCTCCCTCCCAAGCAGGTGCCACAAGGCTGCCAATCTGGCATTCAAGGCAAAGTGGTACCACCACATGATGGAGTAAAGGAGTGGCTCGGATATCTGACCCCAGGAGACAACTTCGAGTTATGCTGGATTCATAAGACACTAAGGAGAGAAACCTCATTCTTTTTCACATATCCCACGAAGGAATATCACAGAAGATGTTTTGTATGCCAATAAGGAAGAAGGAACCCCCTGAATCTAGAATTTATCTCCATCACAAATAATCCTGAATAAACACCATTAATGAGCACTGACAGTGCTAGTACGGAATTCTGTCCCAGCAGTTCCTAGTTAAGCTGGCCTGTTCCAAACACTCTAATCTAAAATTATGTTTATCAGGGAAGTCATAAAAGTGGGAACTCCAATCAGCAATGTTTGGTGAAAGAAAGGAATAGATAAGATTTTTCGTATGCCCGGAATTCCTAGTTAAGTAATGGCAGTAAAGGGAGGTGAAGACAACAACAGGCAGGGGAAAATCTGTAATGAGGCCTCATTAATACTATAGTTAATTGATTTTCTGCTTAGATTCCAAGGAGGAACAGGAAGCTTTCTTTAAGGTGGGTAGTAGATTAGCAAACATTGGAGAGACAGAGAGGAAAGGAGACATTCACATACAAACAATGTGAACTTTTCCAGTTTTGAAAACTCTACTTGCTTCAGAAGTTAGTAAGAAACTCAGTGGTACAATATTCTCGGACTATTTTAAGCCTTAAAAGATTTTTTTTTCCAAACTTCACATGCCTAAAAAAAAAAAAATCATTTTTCCCTGTTTGTGAGACTTCCCCTCTCCTTTTATCATATCTGGGGAGCCATAAATTGAAGAATCCAGCGTTGCTTAACTCTGCTAATTGCTTGGCCCACATCTGATTCTTTTCTCATGCGGCAATTCAGATGCTCTGAGTAGTGAGATACTGAGAGAGAAACAAAGACTATTTTTCCAGAACGAAAAAGTCCTGTTTTAATTCAGTTCAGGTGAACTATACAGACTTTTTAAGTGGTTGCTGCTGACTGAAATTAAACAGGAGCAATACAGTGCCAAAAGAGCTGTCCAAGAATATTATCAAAGTAATGATCTGTCTAACCACATACATGTGTTCATATGGGATATTGCTCTCTGAAGTCCCATGGGCTGCACAGCAGGGTTATCCCATGGCATCTCACCCAAGCCCTGATATGTCCATTATCTCAGTGCTGAATTCATCCCGATAGTCCAAATCCAAGAGCAATGCTGCCTTACCAATCTGTCTGTCTAGCTCAAAGTGCACCTTTTTTTCCCCCCTCTAAAACCTTTTCCTATTTATACTCTGCTTCAACATCCGTGCTTTATTCCCTATTCAACATCCATTTTCCCTTAAGAGAGATAATTAATTTAGAACGCCAAGCAATCAGACATAGGTGAGAAACCAGCTTTCCTGGTGTTGCCTTTCTTTTCTTAGCCATTAAATGGTGCAATTCTGCCTCACGTTTACATGGGAACAAGGGAGTACACCCAAAATCAAAACCAGAAAATAATTCCTTTTAATGCTATGCTAACATAATGAAACACAGAATTGCAGAAGTCATATTCCTCTACTACAGTATTAATTCATCCTGGGTTCTTAGGTACTAAAAAGTCAAGAACTGACAAAATTGGGCTTTGATGTGTCATCTTCACTTAAGCAACCACATGCTTGCCCAAGTAAATAGTTTCAAGAAGCGTTTTCAGGAACCTCGGGTGCAGTAATACTTCAGAGATTTCTTTTTCTCATCAGAGCAGAGCAGCCTGTTTGCATTTATTGAAGCTTTCTGTACGTGCTCCCTGCTTTTAGTCCTAAAGGCTGCCAGCAGTCGGGTGCTTCAGTTATAGGGTGAATCTCAGCCCTTCGTTACCCAAGGTGATGGATGCAAAAGGTCACATCGACTCTGCAAAAAGGAAAAATGAGTCCCCAGGCTGTGTGAGCTGTCGACTTAGGTGTTTTGTCTGAACTGGTCTTAGGGTGTCTTTGACCCTTAGAAAGAAACTCATCCTCTGGGACTTGAAAAGGAAGAGGGGAACTGGGAAATAGTTGATGTCACCCTTCTCTCAGTCAGGTTTTAATCCTGTAATCTGAGCGATCACCTCCCTCGCTGCCTTGGGTGACCTTGTTGCTCTCAGCCATCTTGTCCTGCTGCCTCAGGAAAGCTGCATACACATGCAGGAATCAGGGCATAATTGTCCTGAGAACATACAAATGGGCACATATGATGATCTCAGTTATTTAGTGAAATCTGCGCTCAGGTTTCATCACCCTAGACTGAGGTCAAATCCTCTTTTGATTTTAGTATATAAAAAGCCCTTTCTTGATGCTGTAATTAAGTATGTTATATTATTTATTCCATACCCTTCATGCAGTGAGTGACTTCTGCTAGCCTGCTTTTTGCGTGATTTCCCTTTAGAGCTGAAACAGTTGGGATAGTGAAAAATATATTACTTGTCACCTCCCACCCCCCAATATTGGCACAGTGTGTAAAGTCCGAAAGCGAAAACATTCACACATGCAGCGTTCTATCACTGTGAGTCTACTTGGACTCCTCTTTTAACAAAATCCAGGTGATTCCATGTGATTCTACCTTTGCAACACAGCATGTGCTCACGCTGGATGCATTGTGTTTTGCAGACGCCACAGGAGAAGCCTGATGGAGAGGGGCTTGCGGACGAGAGCGAGAGAAAACTACATTCACAGTAAATAAAAGCATCACCCACAGAGGATCTCTCAACTCAGTGACCTTTGAAGTTGCAAGAACACATGGCCTAGACAGGTAAGGGAATTCCATTACTCATTATTTTCTGGTGGTTTTGTCCTGTGAAGCATGCTCGTACAAGGAAAGAGCAGTTTGCAAAACTGTGTTTAAAGAGAAGTGGATTTGTCAGCCGTGACAACAGCTAGGGGAAGATTTAAATAAAATAATAGGTGTTTTTTCGCCTTTAATGTCTATAATTAGTTAATGCAGCGTAAAAACCAGCACATCATTACTCTTCCTCTCTCCATTGTAGAAAAAATCAACAAAGAGAAAACATGCAAACCCAGTATTTTTTAGCTTGTCTTTTAAGAGCCTGGCTCCTGTTTAGTATGCGTTTAGTAACGATGCATTCAAATGAATAATTTAGACCTTTGATGACAACTTTTCAAGAGCAGTTTTATCAATGTCAGACAGCTTCCTGTTTTTGACCATAGAAACACAAGATAGAAACCACCACCATCATTATTAGTTTTGGCTCATCTTCCTGCTGTTTGGATAGGAAAGCCCCGTTTTAATTTTTTTTTCTGATAGTGAATTAGCATTGTTACTTTTAGAACTTCCTGATTGTAAATGCTGAATCAAATATATTACCATAAAAGAAAAAAAAAAAACCCTGCCTTGTACCAGCACTGCTAAAGCTGCAAAGTCAGACACTCCTGGGAAATGTTAGGATCTGCACTGTCTTAATTTTGCAGGTTATTGCTTCTGTGTTCTAAGGCACAGACAGTCACCTTACAGGTACTGACAGGCTTGCTTACAACAGACCCAGTGATGCCACATTTACTCACAGATGCTGGAAGAGGGAACCATCTCCCCTCAGCAGAGCAGTTACCTCTGTTGGCAGTACTTTTGGTGGCAGTTGTGTGAGGAAAGATTATTTTAAGGACTTTTATGTTCAGCTGCACACAACTGCTCCATGGCAATAGCCTCACAGGGCTTAGTTTTAAATAAAGGACTGCGTCTGTCCCTTTCTGTTACGGGTCTATGGCTTTAGCAGGTGTAAGGAGCTCCCCTTTCCCTGCATGAAACATCTCAGCTAAAGACAAGCCCAGCTCCAACCTGGTATGAATTTTTCCCATCCCTGCGGGTTTTTTTCAGGTTGTAGCTTACTATTTCACTTTGTTAGGGAAGGATATTTGAAGTAAAAAGAACTTTGAAATCAAGAGATCAGCTAAAAATATGACTAAACATTTCGTATTCCCTTCCACATGCTCATGGAGATTTTTTCCAGCTTTTTCTTTGGACCTTATTGATTCCTGTTATGAACATAATCTTATGTAGGTGCACACCCTGCATAAGGTGCCAAGCTGCACAGTGTTCTGTTGGATTCAGTAACAGACTTAAATTTAGCAATTTTCTGATTGGAAATAATGCCATTATTCATGTGCCCTTGTACCAACTCCCCAGCTGCTGCCTGGCTCTCTTGACAATATGACGTTCCTGATGCACATTATCTCAGAGGTCAGTGCTGAAGGAAAGGTGTTATACAACACTCAAGAACAAATCCTCCAAGGAGGAGATCTCAGATAGGCACAAAAATGTTATATGCTAATCTTGGCACAACATCTGCTGGGTCCTTACACACTTTAAATATATACAGTGCTCCCTTACTGGGCGTTACTTACAGCTGAGACATCAGTACTGGCTCAGTACACACAGTATAGTCATTGGGACAGCTGTCCACAAGATGGTAAATCAGCAGCACTGATGGGCTAAACTGGGCACAACATGAGCTTATTCTTATTGTTGAGGTTGTATGGAGGTTTTTCTTATAGCTTATGTTAATTTGTGAGTGACCTGCAAAGACACCTAAAGACAGCAATCTAAATCCACAAGCAACCAAGCAGTGGCAGGCAGTTTGTATTCAGAATTTTGCTTCCCCATCAGATCTAAATTTAAAATTTTGAGTCCAGTTGCTCAGTGGCTTGATTGCTATGTCTGAAAATTATATAAAGTCTTCAGAGTGTTGTGAAAGAGCAAAGGCTAGAACTTCATCAGTCCAGCAGCCTAGGTGTGAGCACAGAGTAAGCTGGAGGTAGGAGAGCCATCCTTGGAGCAGCCTGGGAACTAGGACACAGCTTGGCCTGCCCTGAGCACCCTGCTGCTGCAGCCAGCCTTTCTCCTGCCCCCTGGTACCACAGCCCAGGCACAAGCCCAGGCTGACACTGCCCAGGTGCAAAGGGAGACGCTGTGCAGCTGCAAACATCTGGCACCTGGGACAAGGAGCCAGCAGCTCCCAAGCGTTAATGGGGACGTGAGCACCTTCAGGCTCTGCCCTCCCCAGCCCTGCATCTGCAGCTTGGAGCCTCTGCATTTAGAGGCTTGCGTGCAATCGAGCACAAAAGCTGTGAGGACCTGGAGATTAAAATCGTTGATTTGCCTGAGCAGAAAGGACTTACTGACACAAACCAGGGCCTGTGATGAGATCTTGTTTACCAGGCAAGTGTGGGGCTGGAAATCAATACACCAAAATTGCTGTGACCAGAAATTAGACTCACTTAGTGAACAAAATTCATTACAACAAGCTATGTCTCACATCACACCTTTTGCATGACTGATTTAACAGTTACTTCCTTCTTGCTTTCTTCCAGAATGACCTTTTTAGAGCAAAACATTTGTAGAAAGTCGCTTGTAAAAATTATGAAGTAGAAAATAATAAAAAGTGGCAGTCATTTTAAATGAGGGACTTGCTAATAAAGGCTTTAATTGAAATATTGTTGAAAAACATAAAAGACAATTTTAAAAACCACAGAAGTGTACAGTAAGTCAGTTGTGCAACATCTTTAACAATTGCTTTTAAAGAACCTTTGATGGGTTCTCTTTATATTGAAACTTTATTTTTTCCTTTCCCCTTAAACATTAGTTGCCCCACACTTGCACTGGCCACAGTCTTATTAAATAGGTTAAAAAGATTTCCTTACCAGGAGTTACTCTGCAAAAGTGATCTGAAGTTGAAGGAAGAAGCTTTGTGAATCAGAGATGCAGCAGACACAATAGCAGGAGTGTGTGAAATTGTAGAACAAGGGGAGAGACAGGAGCTGGTGACAGGATTACTGATAGAGCTGGGAGAGAACCATGAAGTATCAGTATCTAATAAACTCCATGTATCTCTCATGCTAATGTGCCCTTCTTCAGATAAAGGACAGAAAGCCCCAAGGCCCTGCTCACAGAAATTGATGTTGTGCTGCTGACTAACAACACCTTTGGCTAATTTAGGCAAGCAGATTAAAATAAGCCTGATAAAGGCAACAAAAGGAAAAATTTGTGTCCCTTGCATCTTCCTTTCAAATTGACATCATTGGGATGGCAAAGCACAGCTGGCAGGACCACCAGTTTGTGGTACAAGCATCTGGTGTGTGTGCTGTATGCACATTTTTACGAAGCACATTTTGGGGGCTGGCACTTCCTTTCTTTCTTTTTCTCTCCACTTCTCCATCCAAACAGAAATATCCTCCAGCTGGTGCTCATCCCAGCAAGAAGAGTGGTAGTACGTATACATGTAGATGGTGGAGAAAAAGAGCTTCGGTGTCCATTGCATTGCTGGCAATGAACAGAAGCTGAGAATTGTCTTTTCTCTCTTAAATCCTCACCCACAAGCGCAGCTTCCACCTGAACACACTGTGTGTGGTGCACAAACCTGCTGAGCCCTTAGGCACAGCTATATAATACGATGTTCATTGCCAGCAGATTAAAATTCAGTTTAGCACCTATTTGCCCACGCAGGGCTGAGCTAGTAGCAAGGCGCAGGTCTCATTAGCACTCTGCTGTGCTGTCCTGTAGACCCAGGAGCTGATAGCAGTTATTTATATTTTTAGAAAGTAGGTATAAACCACAGAAATTATTATGGTTGTGCTTAGACTGGGGGACAAAGGTGTGTTGGCTTACTCCCTGGTGCTGGGTGCCCCAGGATTTGGGATATGAGGCTGGGTAAGGTGTATGCAGGACACACAAACCAGGGAGAGAACAAGTGGTTCAATTGGATCCAGAAGCCAGGAGATGCTATAGGATCCTATGGTGTTGCCATGGCTCTGGGCAGCATCCAGGCAAGTCCTCGAGTTGCATCAAAAGAAAGATTTCGTTAGGAAGAACCCCTCTTCTGACATGGAAATCATGCTTTTACTATTAATAAATACTAATTTTAAAAAATCAGTAGGACTGGAGCTTTTAATTTCTGAAGGCGCAGAGGTCCAGAGCTATAGAACAGTAGCTGACTTTCATTGCAACTGGTTTCAGACTGGGATTTTAAGAGCCCCATTCTTGTGCAGATCTTTCTTTCCAGGAATTCAAAGAATAATGGGAGACTAAGTTGCATTTGAAGCTTGACGAGTTGTTCATCTGCACGTCCCACACGTTGGGTAGACAGGATATTGCACTATATTTGTATTTGCCTTTCTGATTTAAACAATAGCAGATCTTCCCTAGGAAACCAACAGTATTTAACTAGTGCTGAATTATAAGAGACAACAAAGAAGCTGGGTTTACGAGGAAAAAAAAAAAAGGAGAAAAAATTGCATTGAGTAAAGTTACCAGCTTAAAATTATTTGTTCAAAGTTCATCTACTGCAGTGAAAGCCCCCATAAAACCAACCTACAGTAGAAAGTTCACGCATATAATTTGCATAGCTGCCATTCAGAGCCAGACAGGGTAGAAAATAAGAGGTTACATGCTATTCAAGATCTAACTCCAAGCCTCAACTCCTTCCACAGTCTCAGCACAGCTGGAGGTTTTTTGCTAAATTTGTCACCAGTGTAACAGGGAACAACCAAGAAAGATGGAAAGAGCGTAATTAGACTTCAGGCTCAGTATCTCAGGGGTGAGAGCAGAGAAGCTCACCACCCCTTTGGAACCAAAAGCTGATCTCAAGAAGTATCACAAACCCAGCCAAAAAAAGAGATGTCACTAAGTGGTTGCATTTCAATTTAGGATAGTTAGAAAGACCAAACTGTATTCAGTTGCACTGTTGAAAGAGAGAGTTTAAACCAGGTACAAGTTTGATTTGCAACTGAAATGCTGTGTTCTGGTTTGTTTTATGAGTGTCCATAAATGCTCCACTTTTAGGTGATTAAAAAAAAAAAAAAAAGTCGGTGAAATCTAGCAAAGGTTTTTGCAACATTTTCAGTGAAATGATGCTTCAGGGGTAGTGAGGTTATGGCACATTTTCTGAAAGACGGATTAACATTGGGTAGGACTTTCCACGAATCCCAAATCCTACTGTATTCTAGATTATCGAAGCATTTCTTCATGTTTTGAAAAAGAAAAAAGCAATCCATCTTGAAAATTTTTCCTATTAATCCTTTAGTTTCTCAAAAACCCCACTTCATTTAGGGTGATATTTCTGAAGTGGATATTGAGAAAAATGCTTCTCTGATCTGAGGATCCCCAGTTTCTCATGAAATCAATATTGTGTATTAGTTGTCCTCTCCATCTCTGAAAAAAATCAAGTCATAAATCTTTCTGGCATCTCTATTCATTCTTCTGATTACACCATATAATGCTTAGGAACAAAGCAAGCTTTTTTTTTGCTAAATTGCATGTCTGGAGAGGCTTGTGAGGGGGACTGTGTAGCTGTGGAGATAAAGCCTCTAACTCCACTTTAATACATAGCTCAAAAAGAAAAGAAGTTGGAACAGCCACGAAATACGGAGTATGAGATACACCTTGCATTAGTATTTCTGAGCTGAAGGAATGGGCTATCAAGATTTAGGTGGCATAATATTCTGAATTCTATTTTAAAAGTATCATTATCATCAGAGAACATTTAATATAAATCCTTCCTACGGATTCCCTGCAGGAATAAGGTGGCCTAGCTAACAAAGCCTTGATTTATTCAATAAAACATACTCCTTTTTCCTATGAGATGTAGACAAGGCACCTGCTTCTACCATCTCCATGGCTCAGCTGCCACTGCACAAATATTCCTTTATATCCAAGGAGTACCTGGGCACTACCACATGTCCTGGTGTACAAAGGTCTCCATTCACACGCCTGGCAAGAAAGAGCAAACAAGGACGCCACAACTGCTAAACACACAGGAACTTACTGAGCTCCAAGAGACACAGCATTTCCCACCCCCTGCCAGGATTTTCACATAGCAACGCCTTAGCAGGCACGTGAAGGAAGTCAAAACAAGAGCAGGATTTGCTGCCTTAGCTCTTCCCTTTGCAGCCTTGCAGGAGGGAAGGGAGACAGTCAGGGTCCTTGCAACCCATAACCTGTAAGACCAGTGTCAGTGCACCTCTGCCTGTGCCCCAGAGAGACTTCTGCTTCTCATTTATCAATCCTGCCTCTTGCCATAAACACATGTGCCGTAAACACAGGTTCATCTCTCAGTCATTATATGCTGTCACTAGAAGCATGAATGCCCCTTTGGCCCATTAAATGCCCAGGGAATGGGGCACACCACACAACTGGGACAATCCAGCAGATCTGGAGCTGGTTTGTGTTGTGGGCTCCCGCTGGCAGTGCCCATCAGGGGCAGTCTTTGGGGTGATCTAAAATAGCAGGTCTATAGACTGAGTAGGTCTTACTTTATCAGCATCCTGGTGGGTGCCGACCCACTGGCAAATTCCAGCCCTAAATTAGGCACACAAGGAGGCCCGCTGAGGTCAGGGAGACTGCTTGGCTGAGCAAGGCTTACGCACAAGAGCTGCAACACAAGCTCCTGCTAATTACAGTGAGAGCGGGCTTGGCCCAAAGGAAGGGATGTACCAAAAACATGCAAGAGGATTCTCAGGGCAGGAATTGCGTCCTTGTGTGAATTCACCTGTGGAGTATACGCCAAACATGGATACGTGCTAGGAATGAGAGATACCGAAGTTTGAATGGCATCCTGGCAATATCCCTATTGTGCGGTACACTGATTATTTTCCTAGATCCAGCCTGTTGTGTTACAGCCCTGATTCAAGCCAGTGTCTTACATTAGCACAACGATTTTTCCAAAGGAGACTTCCCAGTGACCATGTACCAAAACCTACTTCATGAAAGAAGTTGTGACGCTGTTTCTGGTACAGCAATCAGAAACCCAACAGGGAGAGAAACGCAGCTCAGGAAGCGTAACTCAGAATTACATTGCTGCAAGATGTCTACTTTTTAGCGTGTGACTCTGATCAGATCATAAAGAGCACTCAGTGAAGAGTAACCTCCAGACACTCACCAATGAATCTGTAAATGCACATGTTGCTGCCACAATCAGGCTGAAGACGTAGGGGGGCTTGGTACTCTCATTACAGATTAGAACAATGGATCATTTCCATTCCCACAGCTCTCACAACCTGGCTGTAAGAAAATAAATTGCAGCATAGGGAACTGGCGAGTTACACTCTGTATTTAAAAGAGGAGATGGCAAATAGCTGTGTGTAATGTTTAGTGCTTTATGAAACCCTCCCCTATTTTTCTCCAAACAGTTATGAATAAAGTAGCAGCCTGCCTTAACACAGCCCAAACCCAGCCCCTCTACGATAAGGATTTAAAGGTGCCTAAACCTAGTTTGTAAGCAGCTTCGTTTCTGATTAGGATTAAAAAGTATCGTAATCAGAAGTCCTGCATTTTTCAGGAAGATTAAAAGAAAGGAAAATATATAGTGAAAAATTCTTCACTAACCAGTCAACCAACCAACATTAGTGTCAGGATGACTACAAAATTGCTTTCTACATGTCTGCGATAATTCAAATATCGTTTGTGCTTGCGAAGGAACGTGAAGTGTTGGTTACATTGGGACAATGCTCTCCCAGCTCCATTTGTGCTATTAAATCATTTATTCCCAGCACTGTGCTCAGCTGACAGTCCCATACATCAGCTCATCCCGAAGAGAAGATCTATATAAAGTCTTTGCGTGGCTCTTCCCCAGCACAGGACGCTTGTGTCTTGTCTGCGCCCAAGGAATCGGTACAATACAGCACCACCTTCTTTGGTTTTGTCAAACCTCAAGGAAGGCTGGTAATTTCCATTTCCCCCCTCAACAGCCAGACCTACTTTCCTTTAAAAACTCTGATCTTTGCATCCCTTTCCACCCCCTCATACACCGTAGTTTCTATAATCATCACCTTATATAAGAGACCCAGAACCGGGAGCGGTTATTTATCCATGTTTGCGTGCCCTCGCTTTCTCCCCGGAGAGCACCAAAATAACCTAACGGGTCCCCATTTGGTACACGTGGGCTGGCATACCCTTGTAATCAGTGGTGCCCGCTGTCACCCTAAGGGAAACGATGCTGGGGACAGAGGGAAAGGGCTCATGCTGAAGGTATCATGTAGGGTCCTTGCTCTGGTGTTATTTTTCCAAATATTCAACTCCACTTGTGTGCTACACGGCAGGTGATGGGGTACCCAGCTCTGCCAGTGCCCTGGGTTTGCACAAAGGGAGGTGTGCAGGGAAGCAGGAGGGAGCATCCACAGTCCCAGAGCCACTGCAGCACACAAACCTGCACCCACCCAAAGAGTCAGGCTTCTGACTTGGCCCTTGTGCATCTTTTATTGTTGGCCTGTTTATTTTCAGGTGGCCCTGTTGCAGCATTATCACTCAGCTTGTTTCTAACTGACCTGGCAGGTTTTTACTGCTCTCCTGTCCTGCTTGCTGGCAGAACAGCAAAGTCTGGGGGATTTATGTGCCCCAGCACCCACGCAGGAGCCGTGAGAGAAGCCTCCTCCCGAGGAGAGGAAGTTTTTGCTGACAGATGCCTCTGTTTGAAATGTCCATGTGTATTTAGGCCCTGATCCATCGGAGCATGGGAGCACTTGGCCTTAGGCACATCCATATTGCTGTCACCAGGCTATGTAAAGTAAGGTGGGTATTTAAGTCTTTCCTGGGCTTAAAGCTTCAGTTTATTGTCCTGGCAGCTGTTGTAGCCTGCAGTGCTCTAGGTTGATGATTTACAGAGCAGTTAAAGAAGCAAGTTTGCAGCATACACATATTTCTGCAGTGAAAAAGCACAGGATAACTTGTTTAATCCATTCTGGGGAAGGGCTTTTACAAGTAAATGTGCATTTACCCTTTTTATTAGGCATTTCAGCCACAAAATTTATGGCCTCAGCAGAGTTTTGCCCTGTGCAGAGCACCTGTAGGCAGGAGTTGCTGCAGGAGAAGTCAGTGGTGCATGGCCTATAAATGCCTGCTAGACACCATACAGGGTGCTGGCTTAGCAGTAGCTTCATGGGGATAGACACATCCCAAATTTAGTCACTGTGTCAACCTACTCCTTGTCTTGCCAATTTGGTTCCTGCCAAGCTCTCCACTGACTTTGTTGCTTTGAGGGAAGCAGATGAGAACTAGTGTTATTCCAGAAGGCTGGGGGAATTTCTAATGGGCCCAGACAAGTCTGACAACAAAAATCTAGTTCTGAAAAAATACTTTTCTTCTTTAAACAGAGAAAAGTTTGGTTTCAGTGTGAAAAAATCTCAACTTACTATCAGCACACAGATTTTTTTAGTGCAAACCAGTACCCCATCTTGAGCTTTGTGTTACTGGTGCCCTCCATCAGCTTTGTTCTTTGGCCAAACCATTTCTTCAGTGAGCTGCTCTAGTCTGACTGTCCCTGCCACTTGCCAGACCACCTTCCTTCTGTTTCTCCCTCATTTCTGCAGAAATGAACTCTAGACTGTACAATCCAAATTAAAAGACTTAATTTTTGTAACTTGTCAGCCAGACAAAATTAGTTTTGCTGATAAGGGAAATCCGCTTGTTTGCTGGAAGAGAGACGGGAAGTAGCTGTGCCAGCTCAGGGGCTTGTTCTCAGCCAGGACTGGAAATAGCAGCACTCAGCCTCAGAGTTCATCAGTGAGCCACTTCTTCAGTAAAACCACCCAAACAATTTCCTGATGCTTCCCTAATCACGTCTCTCTGAAATTCTTCTCCCCCTCCCACCCGTTGATTTGAAAAAGGAAGTCCCTTTTCTTCTCTTCAGAAGCTACATTGCTTTACTGACAGGGTTGAAAATGGACATTATGGTTCTTGATTGTCTTATTCACTCATCTTCCACAGTGATGGGATACAGCAATGATCAGTAAATACAAGTTTTTACATTGGGAATGTAATGCTACCTGGTGTCATCATCACCTCATCTGCGTTATAATAATGCTCGGTTTTCACCTGACCTTTAGAAATCAGCAGATTCAATTACTTGTAGCATTTGCTGAAGATCCTCCAGGGATCTCACCATAAATTATACTGTATTCTACAAATAGATATGACAACACTAATCAGCAAATTAAATGGCAGTGATCATTCCTGCAGAGATACTTAAACATCTGATTGAGCTGGTGCGTTGGATCTATGCAGCCTTCAGCTTCAGACTGCAGAGCCACTGCTCTCATGCATAGGAAATGCTGACCTTGCAAGCAGGCACCTGTAGGTTACTGAAGCTGTCTGATAAAAGAAGGGAGAAAAAGGCTGATGCCTCCAAGCAAATGGACATTGATGGATGGCAACCCCAGTCCCTTCATTAATGTTTTGCTCTGATATTGCCACCCATTTGGCTTTACACAATTATTCCCAGACTGACCAGGGCTGGACACTTCCTAACACTCTTTTCCCTGGGCATGGCAGAGCTGTCACTACCCCAGCACCAAGATGCTGCCTCTCTCCAGGCAGTCCTTGCCAGGTAGTCCTAAGGCAATTCCTCCTTGAGATATATCCAATAGCCTACTCAACAGCCATTTTGCAGTGGATAGGGGCTAGATCTTGTCCCATCTCCACCCTCATTGCTCTGTCAAGCTGCAGTGGAATAATACTTGCCCAAACCCCACATCATCAGCTGGCTGCTCCTGGGGCTGTGCTCCATGTGTTGCCTGCACAGTGTGGTAAGATCAAAAATGCTGGGCAGGAAGGGCAGGATGCAGGACTGTGAGGCTGGAAGGTGCAAAATACCTTCTACAGGTCATGGGGCAAAGGAGACCATCGTAGGGGCCAGGCTTACAGTGCAAAAGGCATGGAGAGGCCTGAGGCCATGGCTCTGCTGGGAAGGTCAGCCAAATGAGCACTGAGGCATGTCCTGCACCCACAGCCAGTGTCACCTTCATTTGGCAGCGTCCTTCAGCCATTCACTGAAAGCAGGTGCTGCAGGAGAAGGGCAGCATGGAGCCGAGAGGTGCGACTGCATCCTCCACCACAAGCTGTTATTTTGACAGCTCTATTACAGTCATACAGAAACAACTCCTGGGAAGTGTAAAGCACTATAAAAAATAGGCAGGGAAATCATCTGTCCTGCAATATGCCAGCTTTCACTGCATTAGAGGGTGGGATGCCAGTGAAGATCTGCAATGGGATCTTTCCCCGGCTCTTTCTTCGGCCACAGCTGGTTATTGTTCGCCCCCAAACCACTATCTGTCCTCTCAAGTCTGTGTGGGTGATGCATCTGATGTTTATTTCAAAGCAGCCCTCTCGCCCAGAAGATTAATTCATTTTTCATACAAGCATGCAGATCTCAGCCCCAGCTGAGGCAAAGGGATGAACAGCCCTTTCTCAAGCTGCCTTTCTTAGGGAAAAGCCAAAGACACTTATCCCAGGAATCACTAGCTGTGCTCAGAGCTAAGGTGCAACTCTGCATCCACATGAAGTAGTACAGACTGTCGGAGATACCACAGTGATTTCCTACCCCGGGTGCCATTGACACAAAATCCAAGCTGCTGCTTGCTGTGCGTGTCCATGCCCGGATTTCAGTGAGGGATTTTGGGAATGCAGGTGCATTTCTTGGTTTAATGAACTGTGAGATCCTGTACAGGCCAAGGCTCATCCCATATGAAAACACAGCAGCCCTCGGAAGAGATGGACCTCTGGAGTCACCTCTGCAATAGCAAATAGAGTCGTGCACTCAGCCCAGCACAAGCTGCAGTAGGGCGGCCCTGCTGGGACCCCAGCCACGTGTTCCCACTGCTCTGCTCCTTCAGGAGCCTGCAGCATCACCTCGAGGGCTTGGGCACCAGAAGAGGTCTTTGCTCTGCATACCTGTGGGTGCTAGGAATGCACCTTCCTAATCCTACAACACACCAGGAGCAGATACACCCAGCCACTCCATCACCAAAAATTCAGTATAAAGTTTCTTCTTTTTTTTCTTCTAACCACACACAGTACTTTGTAGCAACACCATCTGATAACCCAGCACAAACAATCCTGCTCATTTGTGTTGCCTCGTTGGCGTTCTCCATAGAGACACACGCACAAGTTTTCTCTTTATGTGCCACTCCTCCCACCTTGGGGAAGGAAATTAGAAGTGCTGATGGAGGAGCTCCAGTCACGTTTCCTTCCAACTTCTGGTGGCATTAGCTCAACACTGACAGTTTGCAAGGCAAAACAAATGGCTTGTGAAGTGTGTGTGTGTTATGGAGCCCTACCCAGAAGAAATTCCTGTCAAGTATTCCAGAAATTCACTGAGACTCTGGTATGTTTTTGTGTGACAAGAGGTATGCTGCAAAGTTTAGCTTTCACTCTCGTTACTGCAAATTATTCTCCCAGCTGAAGTGCCTTTTCTCTTAGGCAGTACACTGCAAATTGGTGCTGTGCTCTCAATCAGCATCACCCTTCTGTCAAGGGAATGCCTTCAAGGGCTTCACTGCACCTGGCACTTCTTGTTGAGGAGCCCTTGCAGCAAAAGGGAAAGTTTTCAGCCTGAGGAGCAACACCCAAGTACTGCTGGCAGGAGACATCCTCACCGGCAGCCTCGAGGAGCTGTGACTACCACACAGACTGACATACCCGCTCTCTTTCTTCCTTTTACAAACCAGTGATACCATTAAACACTTGCACAGGAGATCAGATGTAGGAAGTAACATTGCATCTTACTGTAACAACTCTGGATGCCAGCAGAATGTGATTTGAGTTTGAAACAAAACACAGTTTCATTCATTTTTACCCTCATTTATTTGAAAACCACACATTAATGTGGCTGTGTGGTTGCATCCAGGTTGCATATCCAGGAGCTTTCATGATGCCACGGAGGACAAATGACCACTGCAAAACAGCCCAACCTCTCCTTGGGATGGTGACCACACCCTGGCTTTGGAGCTGCCTTTCTGTACCCATCTGGAGCTGATGAGGGTCAATCCTTCCACCCTGTCCCACCTGACTCATTCTCCCCTGCACCAGGTGGCCTCAGGAGCTGCCTGCAGATGTGTGTTGGCTCAATGCCCATTTTTGACTTCCAAGCCCACATTTTGCAGCTGGAGTAGTGGTACTGATACAAGCAGTTGTACTTCAGTGCTTAAACAGCACATTCACAAGGACATTATCACAGGAACAGCCCTTGTCCCTTCCTTGCCTTTTTTGTCCTCTATTTCTAAGGCAGCACTTAGTCCTCTAGGGCCACAGGCTTAGCTGGAGCTTTGTGGGAGGCTCATAGTATATATTAATATTACTGTATTAATATAGTAACAACTACAAATAATGCCTTTTGCTTTCTCCCTTCCCCCTCTCCTGTGTCCTCTGCCATGGATATCATGGCATTGTTCTGAATCTCTACACAGCACCTCTTGTGTCTGGGAATGGCTACAGGAAAAATCAAGACAAGACAGGTATTTCAGCCATGGAACACCAAGGAGAGTTTCATTTGTCATGAGCTGGAGTAATTAAAAGTAATTTTTGCGTGTTTTGGATGCTGACTTCGGTCAGAGCATGAGCTGTGCAAAATGCTTATTTTTATAGTTTTGACGTAAATCATGGAATGTTTTCTTTCTTAATTTGGAACACTTGCCCCAAATGTTCCAAGTCTCTGTAGATAAGTCCAGGCTCTTTTCTTCCTCACGACATCCATCTATCCATTAAAGTCCCAGGGTTGACTGCTCAAGTCATTTAGCTGGACTGAACACAGGACCAAAGCATCTTCTAAAAGTGGTAACTTCCAACAGTCTTGATAAACCACTGATTCCAAGAAAGATGCACAGTTTTGCTGTCTAAAATCTGCCTTCTTCTTTGCAGAAGTGCCATGGGTCATTTGCTTAATAAAACAAACCCAGCCTCCTCCCCCAAGCCCAGCACATACACAAAAATAATTTCCATGGTTATATTTTTCTCTGGGGATGTTTAAACTGTCAGCTTTGCTGAGCTACATTCTCCCCTCTCGTTCTTTCTCATGGGGGATGTCCTGTCACGGGGGACTCGGTGCAAAGTCACATTTTGAAATTTTCCAGAGGATTTAATATTAATGCATGTATAAAAGACTTGCAAAATCTTTCCCTTTTGAAATGATCATATTCTATCAATAGTTGCTAGAGCCGGTGTTGTTCAGCTTGGACAAACAGTTCAAAATATAGTCCATGCAAACACTTCTGATCCCAGGGTTACATGGATGTATCATTTTTCGGATCAGTCACTGTCTCAGGGTACGGGCACGGGATCACTGGCTCAACTCACACTGAGATCCATTTGAAATTAACCCATGTTATTGGAATCACTTCATGTTGAACGAGGAGCTCTCTGTTTCCAGTTGTATCTTCTCTCATCCATGGAAAGTCCTACTTGGCCAACAACAATAAACTCTTGGAAATGATCGTGCACACATCTCGAAACCTCTACAAGTGAACGTGGGAAAAGCAGACGTTTTGTTCTAACCTAGGACACTGGCTAAGAGTCAATTCCTGTAATGGATAGCAAAGCACAAATGTGAACCCACAGGGCCTGTCCCATATGGATACACACTCAAGAGTTTCTCACATTTGCAGTCTCAGCTGTCATCCGCTGCAGCCACCCACAGCCGGAAGTAACGGTGCGAGATCACCGCCAACACCCTCACACTGAGACTTGGGCTCAGTGTTTAATATCCATGATAACCCATCAGTTAAAATCTGCTGAAATTCAACTCTCAAAACACTTGAAATGATTAATAATTAAAAGCTGCCTAGATAGGAATGTAACATGCCAAAATGTTGGCTAGCACAGGCAACTTGGCACAACAATTTGCATTACAGCCTTTTCATCAGTTACAATAAATGAGTGTGGGTACAATCACTACTCCACTATTAAATTAATATGCTTTTTTTTTTTTTTTTTTGGCTCACATATGGCAGAAATATCCTTGTGGCACTAAGAAAGGTCTTGGCAGACCTGTGCCTAAAGTGTGTGTTGATGCCTGTGCTTCTTGCCTTACAAGTCTCCTGTAGGGTAAGCAGGGATTTAGCCCGAATCCAGCCACCGTGATCACGAGTGCCTGGCTGTCAGTGTGCCTGGATAGGCTCCATCTGCAATCAAAGCCACAGTGGGGCTCCCATAGAAAGCTGCCTGGGAAATGGATGTGTTCTATTGTAAGACGAGTCCCGCTCCCTCTCTAACTGGTGGCAAATTGCAATTTTGCCAGGAAAAGCAGGATCAGGCGCTGTTGGCTGATGCCTGTATTTCTGCTGGTAAGGAATGTTAGCCATAAAACCCAGAATGGTTGTATAGAAACATCCTCCAACTAGTTTTCCCCCCATTTTATATAAATACTGCATGCTTTAAATCAGTTACCTGTCTTCTACATCTTCCTGTGTTAGTGGTTTTGCAGCCTTCACTGATTTAGGGTTGCTAACTCTGATTTTACTGCAGGTGCTATGATGTTTATTGATTTTTTTTTGGAAGTATCATCTCCTTCGGTCATGTGAAAAGTTTCCATTTCACAGCTCAGGAAGGGCCTCACATCAGGAAGGTGCATGCATGCAACTGGTAACTGCTGTAAGCACCAGTAATATTAGTGAGGATAATTCTTATAATTACAAATGAAAATGAGTTTTTTATTTAAATGACACTTTATGAATGTCCCAGTTTAGGTTTTGGGTGGGTGGTAGTACAGAGGAACAAACCAACTAACCAACTCCTGCCCTAGTCGACACCAGTGCTTCATCACCCCGCAGCATACATGCTACACTGATTTACACCATGCTGACAGACTTAGCATCCTTGCAAACCTGGTCCCAATTCTGAGGACTGGTATAAGAAACTAATTTGAGTGGCTGATACTGAATTCTGATCCTCCAACACTTGCATTTCTCCAGGCGTCTGTACCATCTGCATCCATGATGCTGCTGGGTTGCTGAAAGATGACGTGGTTTGGACCAGATCCTCCTCTTGGCTCGGGGCAAGCACAGCATTATTTTCATTCCACTATCTGACGGAGGCAGATCTGGTGGCAATTTAAGAATCATACATTATCATAGGCTATGAAAAGAATAATTTATGCCCTTGAGCACTTCTCAGATCTTTCAGCAAAATCAGACATCTAAAGGAAAATCTAGTTCTTCGGAGAGCCAGGGATGAGTAATGCACCCAAGAGAAGTTGGGGTTCTGACATGAAGGGATTAGCGTGATCCACCAGCATGGCTTCATCATCTGAGACAGACTCAGGCACATCATGTTTCCTTGTTTCATAACAGCCATCTGGATGTGCAAATGGGAAGATGGGAGCTTGTTCCGTGGCTCTGGTTTGTCTTCTCATGGGCCACATGTCACCTTGGCCTTTGCAGAGGGCTGAGCGCTGCCTTTTGTGCTGGGAGCTTGCACCTCTCCTGTTTCTCTCTGAGACACAGTGCCATGGACTGCAACAGGCCTCTGTGCCAGGAGCTCTGAAAGAGGGGAATACTCCAGGAACACCTTACCCAGTGTGATCACAATCATCCAAAATGATTTTGTGCTGGGGTGGAACTGCTGCTCTGTTGGGCATTTGTCAAGCAGTCCCATGTATAAAAAATTCCCAGTGCTCCCCCAGGATCTTGTTGCTTTCATGCAAGGAGTGACTAAGATAGCTTTGCCTCTGTTGGCATTCACCTTCTGCTAGGATAACCTCTCCCCCCCAAAAAGCAACCCCAAAACTGCCTATTAATTGCTACAGCAGTGACAATTCCTACAGGAATGGAGGGATCTATCTGCAGTTCCCTGAGCGTGTGACACTGGGCAGTCACCATCAAATAGTTGACCTAAGGCAAATCCAAGATGATCTCATTTTTAAGAAATAAAATAAATACCCTCTGTCCCTCCCTGCCTTACAGGAACAATACCACCCTGAATTTGTGTGAATGCAGTGTTTCCGGTTCGTCTCCCTCACTGAACATTTGATCGTTCATTTAAAAGAAAGAAAAAAAACCAAACAGAGCAGAGGGTTCCCTCGTGGAATGTAAGACCTCCAAAGGACTTTTAGCAGCATCTGGAGATATTATTAAGTTTTCAGACTAGGTATGCATAGCACAATAATTAGCTCCCCTGAAGAGACCCCAGTAATTGATGGAATTTTATGACGTCTATTATGAAAGTATGAAATGGCTCTTCATAAAAAACAGTATTGGATTTTTCATTCTTTATTCCACACAGGCTAAAAGTCAATATTAATACCTGGCTAGTGAATTCTGACACTTAAAGAAGTTTGTAGCACAAAGAGGTCACAAAACTGTGTACTAATTGCTGTGGCGCTAACGAGGGGATCGAGAGCACCTTGATATGTGCATTGGATTAGACAGACTGCTCAAGAACTACCCTTTGTATTTCTTTGAGAAATATTGAAGAACTTGCCTTCTGGAACAAAAAGCTCTAAGTGTTATTTTGTAGAGCTGGTTCTTTACTTCTGGCAGTGCTCCAGAGTGCTGAAAAACCAAGTGAACAGGGAAGAAATAGGATGTGCACTGTGCATCGGCTTTGCAAACAGAGGAGATCAAACACCAGACAGCTCTCATGCATTTTGGGATGAGCTGAGAAGAGCCACTCAGGCAGAAGGTGTGAGTGGATTCTCTGCCTGTGGGCACAGCAGGACCGGGAACCACTGGATCTGTCTGGTCCTGCCTGACGCTTGTCCTCTGCTGGGGACAGCCAGGCTGCCCCGCGTCCCCTCCAGCCTGGTGTCTGCCGAGGCTGCTGCAGAGCGGCAGCTAGTGCCAGTGGGTGGGAAAGGCTGGGAAAATGAAAGTGCAACACGAGGGGAAGGCAGGAACCTGCTGGAGGAATCAGTTTGTATAGAAACAAACTCCTCATTTCACATGCAGGTCGTGTGCTGGTTTTCATACAACTGTTTTTAAGGCAGTGCTGTGTTCTGACAAACAGGGCTTTGCTGCAATGATCTCAGTGCTTGCAAGTGATTGGAATATGAATAAAAGAGATCTTTAACTGTATTAACTCTATGAAGCAAGAAAATGATAATTGTGCCAAATTCACCTTAACCCATAGCGAAGCAGGGCCAATTAAAGCCCAAGATTTTTACCACCATCAGGAAATGCCTGTCCCTGTGCCTTGGACCCTGTCTGGCACCACTGGCAGCCCCTGTCCACAGCCAGTCCCGGTATGGGTGTACAGGTGAGGAGCTGCAGCTTTCCTCAAGTAGCTGAGAACAGCAGCATTTCCATGGAGAGACAGATAATTTCCTTCTCAATTGTTACCTTGACACAAGAAAGTTATCACAGCTCCCCAGTCTGTCACTGGTCTGAGGGAACAGGAATTTGTAAAGCCAGATAGGGGTTTTAAATTATGGCAACAGAAAACAGTTGCTTTTTATGGAAAGTGAGAGCGAATGCCCAAAGCTGGATTTCCTCAGGGAAAGCAGAGCAATTATTTTGTTGCTACCAAGGTGATACCAGGGTGTTTTCTTCCTATTTCTAGTCCCCTAATATAATAAAAGGAGCTAATAGCAGCAAGATGTAGGAGACACCCACTGGTGAACGCTAAATCAGGTCCTGTGCAAGAGGCCATGCAGGGTTTCTCAGCAGTGCAGAGCAGAGGCCTGGGGTGCCACAGCACGGTGGCATTTCATGGCATCACTCCACGTGTGGTACCAGCCAGGTTACACGGGACAGCGTGTGCCACTCTGCACTACCCCCAGCCCTGCCCAGGGGTGCCCAGCCTCGCTGCCAGCCCTGCACTTCCACAGGTGCAGGAAAACCCTTCCTGGGGTGCAGGAAAGGACTTCTCTCCCTCCCCTCCTCTCCTCTCCAGCTGGGCCTGGCAGCTGCCTGCAGGTTTCTCAGCACGGCATGGAAGGCAGCAGTGGCATGAAGGGGCTCTGTGGTCTCTTCCAGCCCATAAATCAGGGCAGCAAACAGCCCTGCTGACGGCCGGCTGCGGTCTCGGCCTTAACGATCAGAGGGAGCACTCTGCAGCAGCAAAGTGAAAGCAGAGTGTAATATTTATTTACTGAAAGGAACACAGGCTGTTTCCTACTTCTACAAGTCCCTTCTCATCAGGAGAGGCTTTTCACCTAGCTAGAGGAACTGAGCTCTCTCCTGAGATCATTGCATTTTTGGATGGGAGCCGTGGCACACCACAGCCACTGCCTGTTCCTCGCTGGAGCTCTGTCTCCAGCTGTTGCCCCGAGGCTGACAGGCTGCACTCCATGAGTCAGGGATACATCTTACCACAGGCTTTACAGCTTGGGTTTGCTTCCAGCCAGGGAGTTCATCTGCTCTGCTCAGCTGGTGGCGAGCTGCAAGAGCACTTGGGTTGAGTTTATTTATTGCTGAGGGCTCCTGGGATGCCACAGTTTTACTGATTTACACCCTTGGAGAGAGGTGACTCGTTTTCTGGGAGACATCCCATATGGCTGAATCACCATGCTCAGGGTTACTTTACTGACCCTGGCAATTAAGAGGACATTAGAAAGCCTTTCCAAAGGGAATCACAGCCTTGGGTGATCACATGGGAAAGTGCCCTCCTGGGGGGGGAGAAAACCCTCGAAGAAAAGAATGTTATACTAAGAGCAACAGATCTCAAGGCCAGGAGAGGCTGTGAGATCATCTGGTCTGGTCTGTCCATCACAGTCCACTCTGTGGCATCCACACTGACCACTGGGTGCGAGTACCTGGTGTGGCAGCATCCCGTGCAGCACCATCCCCTCTTCCTGTCAGTGCTTACAGTCCATCATCTCTGCTGTGCATATGCAGAAAGGGAGAAAATAAAGAAGATTTTGGTGTGTCTCTAACTCTCTTGCCTCCAGTGTCCATCTGGCAGCTGGTGTTATGCCTTTCCACCTGCCTCTGGTGGTTTTCCTCTGAAACCCAGCTTTCAGCTATTGCTCTGTAGCCCAGGGACTGTACAGGGCCAGTTTTCCTCTGCATTTTCCTGAAAATGTGGTACAAAGCCTGGACGAGGTGTTTCCCAGCTGAAGGCAACTCACCTGCCCTGCTCACAGCCTCTGCCATCCGTGGGTCAGATCAGTGCAGCAACACTTGCCAGCTAAATTTCATCTTTCCCAAGAACAGAGCAAAGTTTGATTCACATCTCTCCCCTCCCTGCTTTTTTTTTTTCTTTTTAAACTATTTGATCCCCCTTACCCAGCCTGTAATCACTTATTTGAACAGGCCAATTATCCCACAGCAGCTCATGACACTAATTACAGTACAGTTCTCAGCAGGGGAAGTCGCCAAGCTCTCCCACTCATTAGCCAGGCTTCCTCCATTGATACAGCAGCAGGCTTTACATTTCTTCTCTTCACATTCATATTCATCTGGTAGGCTTCAATTTGTTCTGAATTAGAGCTTGGCTTCCCCAGTGCTACTTAAAGCCTTTCTACCTGGAGGGCAATCCAGCCATAAGGATTAGCACCTCTTGCCACAGTCTTCCCACTGTGTTTTGGAACCCATCATTCCAAAACCCCCAACCTTACAGAATCATATCAATTATATAGTAGTTAATAGATTACCTCCCGTATTTTCTTCTTTACTGTCTGCAGGCTGAACACTTGGATCTTTCATTTCTTCAGTGTTTTTTCCCTCAGATCCTCCTTTTGATCATGCTACCCCCGTGGTACTGATCCTGAGGAACCTCTAAACTGTCCCAATGAGAAAAAGTACAATGGAGCTACACTTGGGAAAGCAGCACAAGCCCCAAGCCTTTCCAGCTGTCTGGCAGATACTTTCTCTTTAGAGGGCCCTTTTTAAACCCAGATTGCCTTATTGCAGTTGGCTTCCTTAACTTCACTAGTGACCATCACCTGCTGCCTTTTGCACATGGCTTTGATTTCCTGCATTGGCCCTTTTGCTAAGCAGCTCTTGAAAAAAGAGCCCTTGAAGAGTAAGGGAAGGGCCAGCACTCTGAGGAGGGACCAAGTCTGGTGACGGCCAGGAGATCCTGCTGTGTGGGTTTAGGCTGGGTGATTTGACGTGCAGCTCCTGCACACAGGGCTCTCCAAAATCCAAGGGTATGATGTAGTCCTTGGGGTTTTAAACACCCGCTCACGTCTTTCAAAGGCACGGCTGCTTACCTCAAAATTACTTCCTTGGATTCAAGTGCATGCTCAGGTTTTAGGGGGCCTGGCTGTCCAGCCCTTCAGCCTGCTCACCCACTCCAAACTCTTTCTGCCCCTCTCAGCAATGTTCCCCAGTGCTCATTCCAACATCTCAGTTGGACCTGGTACTCTCCTGGAAGCTGCCCCACAGTGAAGGAAACAGTGTAAGGTCAGGAAGCTGCCGAGTTACTCCTGGCAGAACCTGGCACTAGCACTAGTTCTCAAAGCATAAATTCTGAGGGCAAAATGAAGTCTTCAGCCACTTTCCCCACCTGGCAGTAGCAGGCTTCTGCTGCTGTGGTGGGACTAGTTTTCTTCTGGCCATCACCCAGGAGCATTCGCAGAACCCACCTGAAGCTCAACAGCCCACTGGGCTTCTCAAAGCAGCTCAGGTCCCACTACTTGGCCTCTGCAACATCAACCTCCCTGTGCTCGGCCTCCAAACAGCTTTTCCACACATCCCAACCTGTTCCTCTCTCCCAGCCAAGTCAGCCTTCTGTGGCCCAAGTACAAGCACCAAGGTCGCCTGCTCAGCCAGCTGTGAGAATCCTACCTCACTGAGCCCTGCAGGAGCCAAGGGTTGTTTCCCAATCCTTCCCGTGGCGGCTTGGCTTTTCCCTCTGTGCTCACCATCACCATCACCATCTCCGCAAACCCACTCTTGATGTCACACCCCATTGCTCCTCTTTGGGGAAGGAAATGTATCAATTTTTTTTTATTCCCCCCACTTCTCCATTTCCATCCCAGTCTTACTGCAGTCTGTCAGACTCATGGCTCTGCTTTCAGCCCTGTTCCTCCCTTCCTTGCCCGCCCTCATCCCGTGTGTCAGACCCCGTTTCCCTTCTAGTGGGTGATTTGACTCCAGCTGCTTCGGAGACTATTTATTTTAACAGGTATATCCCTCAGTACAGTGGATTAATATACCTGCTTATCTCTTCTCCCAGAGATAATTTTGTACATTGTAAATTCAATAGGGGAAGGGAAGTCAAAAGCCAAAGGAATAGGTTTATTTTTCAGTGCTCTCTGTGGAAGGCCCTGCAAAGGTACATTTCACAGCACATATATAATTGAACAGATGATGAGTGAAGCAGCTGGGGCAGTGGAACAGAAATCAAGGTGCTGTAATTTGTCGAGGCAGTTTACTGGTATGGCTGGAAATCACTTCCCAGCTCTTCTGCAAAAGGCTTCCTGTAAACCAACACATTTTCTTACCAGTTCGTTGGCACGCTGCTTTTTGTTTCCCATTGTTTCAGAGCACCAGCAAATGCACATTGTGCCTCTGGGAGGGGCAGGGGCTGGAAGCACAGGCATGTGCCATTTCTTGTTCTTGGTGTGAACACAAAAGCCTGCAGGGAAATTTCCCTGCCTTCTCCCGGCACTGCCCCTCCCGTCAGCGAAGGGGTCAGGGTAAGGTCTCCCGAGTCAACTGAGGTTTTCGAGTCAATGAACAGAGAAAACTGGTCTTGTGTTAAGAAATTTTTATTTGTCCTTTGGATCTGTAATGTAAGCACATAAAATTACAAGTGGAAGAAACATCATGCCACAAAATTGCATAGAATTTTTACAAAAATGTGAATTATGCCTCTGAAACAATCATAGATTGAGGAACCGAAAAAATATGTACATGTTAACTGGAATATTTCATCCTACTCTGAAAGCAAATCATCAAGGACTAATCAATCACAGACACTATTAATACAATGTACAAGAGCAACACTGATTTCAAAGAAAGGCAAGCAATGATGTCCCTTTAGTTATCTGTCAGTGAATGTTTAGCTAATACATGAGCATTAATTAACATAATTATGAACATGTTAAATCTAAAATGTCTGGCCTTCATTAGAATTTTTAAAATTCTGCTTATACTGCCAAAACCAAGCTATTTTCAGTAGTGTAAAGATATCTGAAGTGCACAACCTAGTTTAATATAGACAGCTCTATTCTATACAGCAGAAAGTCCACAATACAGCATTTCCACACATTCAACACGGAACAAGGCAAATACATAAAAGGCACAAGACTTGCACATCATAAAGACCCTTTTTTCATTATCTTACTCTAGTTCAAGTAATATCAATATTAAATGATAACGGTTTCACTGAAATAGTTTGAACGATGCAAGATGTACAGGGTTACACACTACCTTACACCTGCAGAAAGTGGCACTGTACAGATATAAAAAAATGTGAGGACAGGAAATGGTCAAATACAAACGTACTGTAAAATGACTACAGCTGATAGTATATTTAACCCAACCAGTATATTTATTTCTTATTAAATATAAATAAAAGGTTAATTAGTATTTATTTGCCCAAGTTTCTTTGAAGACTGTGGCGAAGTCCTGGCTCCCCTGAAGTCCACAGGAACGTCGCACTGAGATTCAGAGGAGCCACGATTTTACCAAAAAGACTGCACTGTACAACGGTTTCTGTAATGCAATAGTTTCAGTTTTAGCATGAACACTGCTATCAGTTTATTCCCGTAATAATTTAGACAATACGTCATTTTAACTTTATAAAATGCAGCATTAAATCTCGACTCTACATTTTCAATGAGTGATTAAGATTGATTTCAAAGTGCAAAACTAGGATTAGCAGAGGAGTCACCTTTCCTAGCGTTAAGATGAAAGTCAGATTTTTGAATTTCATGTGCACTGATTTCATCATCATAAACTAGAACAGTTTAATTCAAAATATGATCTCCAAACAGTGTGCAATTTTTCTTTCTTTCTGCTCTAAGTTTAAAAAGGAAACATCAAAATACTGCTTGTTTTCCAAGATTTGAACTTATATATATATACACCATTATTCAACTGAAAACTTAACCTTGGTTTGTATTTTATTGCTTAAATTTAAATAAAATAAGTTACTTTAAGTACTAAAATCCTGAGGGAATGGAAGTAAGGTAACTGTTAACAATGTGTTAAGATGCCTCCCTCTTAACTGATTGCTTTCTCCGATTGCTGTTTAATGCTAAGTAAGGCCCCGATCTTGCAAATGTGAATGTGAATGTTACTCCCAGCCCAGCTCCTGAGCCCAGCGGTGCAGGAAAACACAACTTTGCAGGATCAAGTGTCTTGAGGCCAATCTGGGGCTCCTGAGCTGGTTTCTCCTTTGCCCTAAGGCACCTCCACCAACGGCCGAGGGAAGGATCGTGCACTGGCCCCAGTAGGAATCCGAATCTGAGATGTTTCATAACTCCTATTTCTGTTGGGATGGGAATCCAGAGAACAGCATGTCTTTACCTTTTCAAATATCCTGACTTTCACAACGTCTCTCTGTCGTCTGATAGAAATTTCTCAGAATGTGCTGTTACTTCTCTCATGCATATCATACAGTACACTAACTTTGATTGTTCTTACTTTAACAAGTCAGTTAAACAGATTCATACACATTTTTAAATAACAGTGGTCAGGTTTTTATACTTTGCTTTTAAATTTTAGACCTTAGTAAAACTGAACATCAGTCTTAACAATAATGGAAGATTCTGTTAGATTTCAAATACTGTAGTCCTAAACATTTTATAATCCTATCAAATTCAGTAAGATTAAAATATGATACTTAAAATCAATACTTTCGAGTCTGCAAAATATATATCAAATTTATATTCTAAAACTACTTTGATTTACAACACTAACACCACAAAAAGAATTCTATGATTCCATGATTATTCTATAGCAGTAAAACCCAGATGTTAGCTCTCGGAAAGATTCTCTCTACTCACGGATCCCTGAAACATTCCATTTGGCCAAGAGACCACATCAACTTCAAATAGAAGCATGCTGTGTGTGTATATGGACAGATGTGTGTGCACATATAGCTATATATATATATACAAACATATATGCACTCACACAGCGTAACAGACACAGACGTACACAGACACCGACAACCTCCACGCGGATTCTTCGCTCCGTTTTCCTCTCGTCCCCACAGTTCCAAGAAGTTTCAGCAGCAAATATATGTCTCTCCATGTGATAAACATAATTTCAAGACAGCAAGCCACCAGTGCTTGCGGAGCTAAAAAGGATCCAATGTTTCAGTGCAAATGTAAAAGGATGGTACAGCTGTCAAGGTGCAGTTATAAAGAAGGAAACAAAATATGAGTAAGTACTGTGGTAATATTCGCCAGGATCTCTATAAGTTTGGAGCACTTTGCACTGGCACTCCAAAAGGGAATCTGCACACATTTGTCTCTGTACAATACACTGGTCTTCATTAAACATTCTTAACAGTGAACGTGGCCAGAAAATTACCCATTGTAAATTGGCAAAAAAAAAAACCAAACCAAACCAAACCAAACAAAAAAAACCCCAAAACAAAACAAAACAAAACAAAAAAAAAGCCAAAAAAAGAAAAATAAAGAGAAGAGGGAGGGTAAGGTATTAATTTTCCCATTACAACTGCACTAAGCTTTAGAATAATAATCAGATGAAGAATGAGAATGAAGACCTTTGCAGAATACTTTTTATAAAATGCTCCTTTGGGGAAATGTGCACTTGAATGCAGATTCCTCCTGCCTCCCGAAGCGCTCCGGTGGCAGCTGACCCCGGGAGAGCAGAGATGGGCAGTTGGGAATGGTGCGCCCTGGCGCACTGATTGTTTCTTGGGCAGTTAAAAAGTAGTATCAAACACTTTTTCTTGATTATCTTCTTCCAATTCCTCTTCACTTTGTGGAGGTTTATGATTTGATTTTCCACTGTCAGATGCCAGGGAAGAGGGGGCAGAACTGTGGTCTCCATCTTCACTGATTTTCCCTTTCATGGCTTCCTGTACGAACTCCAGAATTTCCAAAGGCAGTCTTTTGAATTTGTCTTGATATTCCTGATCAAGTTCCACCTGCAACTACAACAAAAGAGACAAAGCTGTCTTCAGGTGTATCTAATGTGACCAGCGCTACAGGATGGGGAAAGTACCACACCAGGCAGGAGGGGAATCACAAGGCATTTCTGCACAATTCAAGAATGTATTCCCTTCTTTCCCATATTGGCACCACGCATCCAAAGTGCCTATTAATTTCCATGCAGTCATTGCAAAGCTGAAGGAACGTGCAGTCATAAGGCTGGTTTTGGGTACCATCCTTGGGTACCCAAATCCTTCGGATACATGTGGATTTTACCGTACTGGTGTCCATACTCCCACTGGCTTTGACAAGACCCCATTCAGGTGTAGTATGGATCACGGATAAGCCTTTGAAAGAGCAAGGCCTTCACTGAGCTTCAGGTAGTTAATCACACATCAAACACACCACAAACATTGCTCTGAGAACAATAAAACAACTTTTGCCAGATTTCTTGGGTTGGAGAAACCATTAGGAAAAAGTCAGTTGTCAAAGGGAGTCAGAGAGGGAGGGAAAACAAGTTAAATTGCATTTCTTAGGGCTAGATCATGGAAAGTTACATTATCGGATTAATGCAGAACGTGTCTTGGACATTACTGGGGAAAAAGTGTCATATCATCAACAGGATGCAAAAGGCATGCAGAAAGAAATCTGGCTATCAGTCTTCAGGAAGCAGTGGGTCCTTTCCCAGTATTTATTTGTACAGCCTTTGTTTTTAGTGCCCATATTAGGATCTGCACGATCCATTATTTAAAAAACATTAATGTGTATGAAAGTTTCAACTGAAGACAAAGCCAATTTTTTCATCATGACCAGTATGAGGGCAGCAGGAAGCAAAAAGGGTGAGTTCCAAAGCCAGACCCGCTCCGTCTGTCCGTTCATCCATCCATCTACCCACCTTCTTAAAAAGAGGGAGTCAGGTTCTGCTAACTGTAGCTGCAGCAGTTTTGCAATAGTTTCTTAGGCAGTTGTGTTCTCAGCTATGTATTTTTCCAGGATTTCCAGGATAAAGGTGCTAGGAATTCTGATCCTTCAGCTCTAGGCCTGAGTCTATCCTATGCAGTTTCAGGTCTCCTTCACCCCACTGCAACAGCTCTCAACAGGCAACACAAATTCTCACTTGCACATTAGGTCCTATCCTAGTCTTACCATCCTTGACCTGTCCACACACACCATGTGACTTTATCAGTACCCCTCCCTCTGAGCCCTGCCAATCCCATTCCCCATGCTTCTGTCCTGGTTTTCATCCTGCATCTCTGACTTTATTTTTGTGAGGCCTCTTCTCCTTTCTCCTGATGTGCAAATCAATGTCCTTAGCTCACCCGGTCTAGTTCTACATTCCTTAATTAGACAAATTCTGCAGCTTTTCTTCCTCAAGATCTAAGATCTGTCTTTTTCCTTTTGGCTTCCCTGCTAAAGCTCTTTTCCTGCCTTCTTTCTGGCAGTTTTCCTGATGTCCTGGCCTTGGTTTTCTACCTCAGATAAAAACCAGGTCTGAGGCACAAATGGTTCCACTAAAACACACCCTGCCTCTAAATCTGTATTTCTATCAACTAGAAATACATCACTGTCACTGTGGTAGTTAATCATTATCATAACACCCTTCTTCTTTTCCTGAACCCCTTTGAGTCCTGGCTTTATGTCTAGACACAAATTTCTAAAGGGATCCTCCTTTTGTCTCCATTTTGCAAACACTTCCACAAGTACAGGCATCATCAGAGGAACAGTGCCATAGGGTGGCTGGTGGAGGAAACTGAAAAATGATGCTGATCATCCCTCACTGCCCTGCTCACCACAGCCCCAGGACTCCATTCCTGCTGCCCAGGGAGCTCCTCACTCCTGAGAGATCACATCCACACTGGCTGGAGTGTCGGCAGCACGGCACTCACATAGGTCATACTGCAAACCCAAAGATTCAATTCTAGGCAACAGGTCTTCCTTCATGGTGCAGTCGTGCTTGGGGTTACAGTTCATGGCTAAATACCTGCACTGCTTAAAAAACAGCAGTGTCCAAGCCAGAGATGAGCTGCTGCATTTCCCCCACCTTGTTGTAGTACATGGCATTACTGAATTTGTGAATTTTAGACACCTCAGGTATAGAAGAAGCTGTGTAATGTAAGTCAGGAAAAAGTCTCATGGCTCTCAACTTCCTTCAGAATCTCGATTTGCTTAATTAGGTTTAAGAGCAAAAGAAATACTTGAAATCCCTCAGAAACTGAATGTTATCTGAACCCAGTGCAACCATAAGCATGTTGTTAGATAACAATTGTGTCTAATACTCTCCTCCTAAAGTGCCTCCAGTGGCTAATCCCCCCTAAGTCGAGCATTTTATAGAAATGACATGAATCTGGAGCTACCTTTCTGTCTCCACAGTCAGTCTATATAGATATCTAATCATGAGAAGGTTGAAGTTAGTTGAGCAGGAGCAGACAGCAGACAAGGAGGGTTGATTAAAACTGCATCAGTGTGTAAAAATTAGTTTTCTTTTCGATTCCAAAGGCACTGTCAGTTCTTCCCCTTGCTCAGCGTCTGACAAGCCCCTCAGATCCCATCCATTCCCTGACCCCCAAGCTACCACACAAGGTTAAAGAAACAGGTTGACTGCTTAAAACCAGCTGGCCTAAAAAATCCAGCTGTTTTTCTTTTAAAAGCCTCAGTATCCTATTTATTCTGTGGCTTTACAGGGACATTACAGTTCATGGCAGTGAATGGAAAGCTGCCCTCCCAGCAGCAGCAGTAGCCACACACATCTCTCATGTGGCTTGCTGATGGCAAGACAAGGTGCCACATTAGTGTGAAAGTAAAAACCTCTCTGCCCAACCAGCTCCTCACCAGACTCCACCCCAGGGTGGCCTTCCCACTCAGTTTCCTGTCCTCTTGGGTTGCTTCCCATCACAAGTCCACCTACCCCAATTCCTCTGCTCTCTAGCTACTCAAGGTGACCTACACTTGCTGTTAGGATTTTGGAGTCACACAAGGGGGGGGAATGAGACCGATGATTAGACAGGCAGATTGTTATCTGGACCACTGTCCTCATTAACATGTAACAGCCTTCTCCCTTCTGTTATCTCACTACCTGCCCTCTTATAGATCCTCTGTCCTCTCTCTAACCCACAGCAAAAACAACATGAATGTCACCTCCGTGTAGCTTTAGTGTCCCACAGTTGGACACTATTTCTTGTTCAGATAGATCTCACCCCCATGTACTTTAGTGACAGGCAGTGAGTTAATACTTTAAAATTTAGAGCCATCATTAGGTGTTTGCAGTGGGGTCCTTGGGGACAGATGAATGTGTCAGTCACTCTTGATGGCTGTGGCCAGAAGCTCTTGAATGTGTGCTTCCATCTACCTGCCCTGTAATTTTTTACCTGACAGCACAAGTTAAAAAATGCCAGCTGATGCTCACATCAGCTTTGCACAAAAACTGCCCTGGACAAACACCACCATCTGCACCTCGAGTACAGCCAACACAGCCCTGAGCCGAGGGGCAGGACATGAGCAGGGCTTTACAAGTGAGCAGGGCTCCTGGTGGCCAGCCAGCTGCCCAGCTCATGGACTCACGTTCCCTCCCAATTCAAAGGGCTCTTCAGCATCCTCAGCTACAGCCGCCTTCCAAAAAGGGTCATCAGTCAGGGAAAGGCCTTGCAGTCCTTCCTTGGAATGTGGGAGGGGAAAATTATTATGGTTGTTCAGCTTAAAGCAAAGAAAACACACTCAGAAAAGAAAACAGATGGTATTATTAAAACTGTTTACATTTATATTTATACCTAGCTGTTATTATTAGAACTACCAAATGAACAGCATGAATAGCACTAAAAGCAGACTGTGATCAATAAAGGATTACAGCAGCAGAGGTTGTGGGTTTAGACACTCCTGACCAAGCCCCTGTAAACTCTCGCATGCTTACAATGTGATCCAATGAACTTCTGTTTCTACCAAGAACCGAAATAAAGCGGTCACGTGGCAAACGCGGCGTGCTGCCAGCACAAGCGACCAGGAGGGCTTCAAGGCAAGAGGTGGACACCCCGCTGGCCCACACAGCCCCGGCTCCCCCTCACCTCCTCCCCGCACTCCAGCAGCCCAAGGGAAAGGGAAACTGGGGGGAAACACGTCCAGCCCGCCTCCCTTCCTGCAACACCTTTGAAGTCCTTACTGTGAGCGCTGCTGTTCCTTCCCGTTGCACCCTGAGAGTGGCCTTTTGGAAGTCACCAATCCAAGGCCTTTCCAAACAGTTCTCCCTCTCTTCCGTCCCCACACAGCTTGGGACACCGCATGCTTGGCCTGTGGCCTCGTAGCATCCTTCTCCTGCTGTAACATCTTATCTGATGCAAAACCAACCCACTTCCACCCGCACTGGGATTCATTCCAGCTCACATGGGTTTTTAAAAATATATTTGCAATTCAAAAATAATGTAAGGGTCACTACTTAAAAAGCATCCCGAGAATTAATCTTCAGCCAAAGATGTTTTGAGAAAGTTATATACGAAATACAACTGGTTACACATTTTGGTGAAAAAACCCCACCAAAATACAGTTTTGTTGAATCAAAAACATTAATTATGGCCCTATTTGTTCTGATGAAGTTCTCCCACTGCAAAAATTTGATATGGCTCCAAATCAGTCACTTTTTTAAGTCTCAGATTTTTCCATTCTGCTGGGAGTTTTTCTCTAAGGGCAGCATTTGAGTTTTTTGTTTCTGTTATATCTCCTTTTAAATTTATCTTATTTTGTTTTCCTGATCACTTTCTTTCCCTGAATGATGCAGTGAATTATGAATGGAAAATTATTCAAATATCCTGGCTCAACAATTTAGGTAAAAATAGACTCTGAGGACTAAATAGTTCAGTATCTCCAACAATCTCTGACATTTCCAACAGCAAACTCTTTATTCTCAAGCTTTTTGCACTATTTTTGAGTTAGGATTTCAAATGTGAGACATTTTAAAGTTGTGCTATTTCCCCTTGGGGCAGAGCGCAGCAGAATATATAAAAAATTACTCTTTTTGGTATTTGATTGTTGCATTTATTCACCAGTTGAAATGTGATACTCGTTTGTATCTATAATTACTCTGGCACTACCCACATGCAGGATATTATTTAATTCCACATAGACAGTGCCTGTTCTTTTTGTTTTCCTGATGAGAAACTCAACTGCATTCATTTCCTCTGTGCAATTTCAGCAGAATGTATTTTGACAAGAGGCAGTAACTGGTCACTACACCATTTGTAACAAAAGGGGGGCTGCGACCTCTCCAGGGAATTTCTGTTTAGCAAAGCTCCCGTTTTCCTTATCACGTGTCATTGGAAATGTTTATTTTGTTAACACCAGCAACACTGATATTTTCAGTGGGCAGTGAATCCACATTGCAAAAGCAACACTGGGCTGGGATTGGGGCCCCTTTCTCACTCCTCCCCTCCTTCTCTAAATCTAGTAAAGCTACAAATACTTATTTTTCTTCCTGCAAATATTTGACCCATGTGCCTAAAGATAATTTTAAATAGAGGATTTGGGGCTTTTAAGCCTGCATCAGACAACAAATATGCATAATGTCAGCGACCTCAATTTAGCTTCCAAAATAGCACATAGAGGACTCCCAGATTAAGGGTACAGAGTAAAAAGGCTGCTGTTCTTCTGCTTTTCATTTTCAGAGCTTACTTAATTAGAAAGCCATTCTGGAGGGATACAGCATTACAAGACATATGAGTAGCAAGAACTGTTAAAAGCAGATGGAGGCTCAGTAACAGGGAGAGTGAAATTGAGGAACAGAGCTCAGGGATCAAGTGATTTATAGGCAGCAATTTTTGTTTAATTGGAAACAGTAGGAGTTCCTTATTAAGGACCATGTTATTCCCTCCACTAAGCAGATTTGTGCTGGGAAGGCAAAGGAGTAACCACTGCTCAGATGTCCTCATGCCTCAAGGCCACAGTTCCTCTGCAGCACTTGGCTGGAGACGGGGACTTCAGGAGAGAATGTGGGGCTTGAGGGGACCCAGGACTCCCCTGCAGGACCTTGCCACAACTGGCATGCCCATCTCTGCCCTCTGTCAGAATGGCCCTAAGACAGCAGCTGGGAACAGCAGGTCCTCGGGAGGCTGTTTGCCCAGGCCTGGGAAAGGAGTTAATTCTGCATGTGCTGAGGGCACCTAAATGCTCCTTTTTTCTCCCAGTGACATCAAGCAAGTGCATAAAGGAACCTGCCACCATGTTAACATTTGGGCTTAACAAAGCTTTGGGACAACATTGCTAACCCTGTATTCAGGCAGACAGGGTTTTATCTCAGGAGATGTGGGAGTGCGGAATCATTAAGGAGAGCCTAAGGGCACTTGGTATCTGAGGTGGCATGAGGAACAGCACGGCACCAGGTAAACAACAGCAGGAAATGTCTTCATGCTGACTGGAAAGCTCTGGTTAATGACTCCTGTCCTCAGACAAGGACATCTCTGCATTTTCCAACAATGGTTACTTTCCAGACCATGAGAGGCACCAGGCACACCAATTCCCAGATTCCTTCTCTGCCTCCCCACCTGAAGGTGATGCTCCCCTAGCCCTTCCCACAAGGTCAAACCCATCAGGCCGATCTCTCCGCCCCACAAAGTCTCCGTGCTGTCTTCCTGAGACCAGGGATGCTGGCTCAGCCATGGTTTTGACTGATCTGCTTTTGCCCCTCTGCCTTCCCATGCCAACAAGCTGCACAGTCCAGACACTCTCCTTGGAAAAAATCACCAGCAATCACCTGAAGTGCATCACAAGCCACGGAGAGGATAACACATCCTGTGTTATCTCCCCTTGTACAGACACTCCCCCTCCCACTGCCTCCCTTATCTGCCATGTTTCAGCTCAGTGTCTCTTCCTATTAAAGCAAAGGTGATTTGCTCTGCCTCCCCGAGGGTACAACAAGTCCCCACATAAATGAGTCCCTTTAATATCTGCTGTCTCAAGGCACTAGACTGTAACCTTGGGGCCTCCATCAATCTGTGTCTCCGCCTTTATTAACTGCAACCTCAATTAAACCAATGGGACCGCGAGGAAACCTGGGACCCGGGCTCCTGGATTTTAACACTCTCATAAGGCAACTCATATCTACCTTCTGTATAGAAAACCAACATTTGTTCCAATAACTGATTCAAAATAAATGTTTGGGTGGTGAGATGCCCATCAGTGCTGCCCAGGTTATACACATATACACCTGTTCAGTATATCTGCTGAAACCTTCTGGGTTAGAGAAGGTCCTTACAGCAAAAGCCTAAACCGGTGATCTTTTCCTTCTGGCAATTGTATTATTAGCAGCAATTTCAGATCTCTTGCAATTTCTTTAAAGAAATTCTGAATTCTGTAGGAGGATTTTCTTCACAGTAACTCTTGTTTCCCGTTTCTTCAAAAGTACGGTAGTTTATTCTCATGCAAAGCCCTGCTCTGTGCCTTGTAAGCTGCATACTTGGAATTACTCCTTGTTCTGATGATTATTTCATGAAACAGTTTGCTTTTTTGGATAAAATGCTTTCTTAAGCTGTCAAGTGGCTCTTAGGTGATTCCATAAATGTGTGACCTGTGCACCTCATGATGCATATGAATAAAAATAATTTGAGCTAGAATGAACAGGAAAAAAATCCCCTTTCTATGGGCGTTTTAAGGCTAGATTCTGAGATTCTGTTCTTTTTCATCATCACTAGAGTAAGTTATCTTCACTGTAAGCAAAGGAGAATCTCCTCAGTTTCAATGCAGTAAATCCAGAGAAATTCCCCTGAAGTCTCATCTATCGGCAGATACTGCCCTTAGTTTATTGGGGTGGATCCAGGGTAAATAGCTGGAGTGACAGAGCTCAAAGAGAGCTTTTAACTGGTCCTTTCCTAAAGTGCTGACCATATTTTGGATACTGCAAAACAAACGAACAACAAAAAAAATCAGTGCAGCCATTACTGTCTAACAAGTGATTTTTTTCCACTTCCACGATGCCTCCAAGGCAGCCTGTAAACAGGCAGCTGACTGTCCAACAGCACAGGCCTTCCAAGAGTAGCAGTACTGTAATTGTCATCTCAAGAGGTCATGACAGTCCCTTGGAAACTCATTTCAAATGACATCTTGAGGTTACAACAGCAACAATATATTCCAGAAATATTTCAAACCCCGTATGGATCAGAGAACGCAGGACTCGGAGCTGTGCAGCACCACGGCAGCAGAGCAGGATGTCCCCAACGGGCCATGGAATCTGCAGGGCCACTTAATATATATTGTGTTTTGCCTAAAAGTGGTGTTGTCCCTCAAAGTGAAAGATTCTGGTTATTTTTGAAAGAGGAGAGACAAGAAAAGAAAGTTTCAAGTGCTTAAGGCCTCCTGTGTGAGGGCTCAGGAGCTGCTGAAGTACAGATCTGAAAAAGAAGGTGGTGGAACTCCCAGCACAGCTTTTGGATCCTCACCTAAACTGAACTCTGGGTTCAGTTTAACAAAGCACTGTCCAGTCTCTCATATCCACCTTGCTAATAGATAATTACAGCGTTGCCTGTGTCTGACTCTTGGCAGGACATCTCTAACAGGTCCCATCATTATCTAAGAAAATTCCCTCTGAGCACAGAGATTTCTCCTCCAGTACGACAATGAAAAGGAAGTAAATAATCTATTTCTCTGTCTCCCTCCAGGGGCATCACTGTGCTCCTCAAAGGAAAAGGAACAGTTCACCCTGTGATTAAGTCTGGCACCTCCTTTCACTGCCATACCCTGCTCTGCCCTTCCTGCTCGGCCCCGACTCTCGAGCCTGTTTCGAGTAATAAGAGCTCCAAACACACACTGAGGGCTGTGCATCTTGAGACAGCACCTTTCTTAAGGTACACACTCACTGTAATTCACTGATAATTGTCAGGGAGCTCCACGGAGGTTTAGAAGCAAGCCATCATTAGCTCAGAAATAATCACACTGATAAAGCCTCTGCTGCAACTCTGAAGTTTACCTTGCAGTGACTGTAGCTCTCCATGCGAGAGAGCCTCTGCAGGATGGAGCCTCACTGAAAAGTCTGCTTGGAAAATTACTGAGCAGCCAGTCCTTCTCCTAATATCCTGTTAAAAATGAATGTTTTTAGACTAGAAAGCAAGCGCACTCTGAATAAAGATCAAAGCCTTAGAAGTTTCTTTGAAAATCTTTTCAAGTAGTTGCAGTTCTGTAATCCCTTGTAACAACGAAGGCTATTCCAAAATATTTCCTAACTCATTAACAACATGAACCTGGCTTCCTCTTTACTATTTGCAGGGACTTTTGCATTGACTCTCCCCAAATAATGAGCCACTTTAGTGACTGACCCATTATTTTTTAACATACCAGGCTAATGAAAAAAATCCATTCAGAACCTGGCAGATGTTTAACAGCAGAGACAGAGC
This sequence comes from Corvus cornix cornix, assembly GCF_000738735.6. Classification (NCBI taxonomy): domain Eukaryota; kingdom Metazoa; phylum Chordata; class Aves; order Passeriformes; family Corvidae; genus Corvus; species Corvus cornix. The sequence continues at coordinate 5,228,098 of NC_047056.1, read as the reverse complement.
CGCTATCCCTCATTTTCCATCTTCCAGAAATGATGGCTTAGTATTTTGGCCTTTGTACTTCCAAGTGTCAGGGAAGTTTTGAGGCTAACAATGACAAAAAGCTGGGACCCAATTCAAACTTACGTGCTGATGTATATGTTCATTATTATCTAATGACCATCAAATGGAGATGTATCATTGCTGCTGGGGACTCTGAGTCTGGTAAGTTCATGGCTGCTCTCTGTTTATATACTGTGATTATCTTCCTATCCCTCTACTTCCACCATGACTTCATCCATATATCCACACTTCTCATTGTTTCATGCTGTATTACACAACACACTTGGTTTTTTTTACTTGAGAAGCGAAGTTAGTGTAGAATTTTAACTGCAACTATTACAAACTTTAGAGCTTAACGTAAGAGTGACTCTGCCCAGAGGTTCAACCTAATTAAAAACAGCCTGAAGGTTTTTACTTCCTGATACTACAACGAGCTTTAAAGGAGAAAACCCTCCTCTTGTTGTCTGTACTGCTGTTACTGGATTAGGCAGTACTATGCAATGGGAGGTTAATGGAGCCATCCTCATGATGAAGTTCAAGGGATTAATATTTCAGTTCAGTTGTTTTCATTTAAACATTTTCTCCAAAGTTCATATTAATGCTGACTGCTGCAAACTTAGGCAACTCTCTAATTACCCATCAAGTTTAAATGACCCATGCAGAAAACTTTATTTCAGTGATGTTCAGCAAGCATCCCACAATGCAAAAATTGACATATAAGGTAATTTCATCAAGCCAGACCAACAGGACAAAGCCCATCCCACTGCTGCCCAGAGCAGCTTGAACTCATGCCTGGTAAAGCACATACCCAAAGTTCACTTCAGTCTACAGCACAGTGACTAGCTTTAATGGGGTTTGGACCTACAGTTTGGATCTACAACCACACAAGTACAGATGCAAACTGACCAGATCAAGTGAAGGAACTGCTGGCACAAAAGGGCATGAAGGGCTTGCTCCTCACCCAGCAGAGATCTGGGAATAAACTGCCTCAAAATAAGTGGTGCAGAAGTTGTGTTTCAGTGGCTCAGGGTTTTCACCTGAAAATCACTCTCTTTTTCAATTTAAGCAAACTGCAAGGCGCGAAGGAGTCTAGGAAAAGGGACCACGTTGCTGCTTAAAATCCAAGCCTGCTCCAACAGACAAGAGGTAACAACTTCACACAGAGAAGGGCAGATGTCTTTCTCACATCCAGACCTTGCTCTCTTTGTGTACAACCTGATCTGGGTTTCTGTCCAGCACCTGAGCTCCATGAGGAAAGGAAACTGCTGAGGGTGTTTTTCCCTCCTAATGCTTATTCTGGGTGAGGAACTGCCACCCTGCTCATGCTGCAGCCCAAGCAGCCTCACACCCTCTTCTCTGGTGTGGTGGGATATGTTCAGTGAGCCACTGTGACAGAAAATGTGTGTCACAGTGCCTGTGTGTGTCTGTGCCATGGAACACTTTCCATCTTGCCAAGCAGCCGGACATCTGAAAGTCCTCTTGAACATATCTCTTAAAGATACTGCCATTGACTTCTGTGGCCAGACCTTGCTGTTGCCAGGAAAAGGGATACACTAATTCCCTAGAAGCCAGCAGAGACAGGAGGGTAAGGGACACCACAACTTAAAGCTACCTAGAGAATGCGTTCCTCTGGTGCCTCCTGTCCCCACCGAGCTCATGCATGAGAAGGTCACACTGGGGCCTCCCCCACGCCTCAAGCCCACTACAGGAACCATGAGCTTTTCCACTGTGAGCTGGATCTGGTCCCTGGCTTCTCTCCTCCTGAAGTTAATACAGTTCATCGAAGTCGAGTTCATCAGAAGGTCAAGCCTGAACTGAGATGAATCTCATGGAACTTCACTAAGCCCTTTGCTTTTTTTTCCACTGAGAGGCATGCCATCAAAATGTCTATCATGATCCCCCATGAGCTCCACTTTGTTTTTAATCTGATTTCATTTATGGGTATCACTATCAGTAGCTTCTCTCTTGGAAAAGTTTTGCACCATGCAAAACCTTATTTAAGAAAAAAACATTGGCAGTAGAACAAAACCTCTTTCCATTACAAGAACTTATCTTTTTAGTGCTCTATCAGTGTTTTATTATTATTTCGGTACTTGACATCTTCCAAAAGCATTAAAAAGTTCTTGAGAGGTCTTACAGCTTTAGAGTGTATTCTCTGATGCCAATTCTGATCACGATCTAGTTGAAGATAAGTTTAATAACCACTAGAAAAATAAAGACCTTTCATAAGTGATCAAGTGATGTGAAGAAGCAGAAGAGTACTTTAAAAACACACATTTCTCGCTTTAGAGCCCTATTTTAAAAATGTGTAGAGTACACATCTCTGTTGGGGATAACAGAAATTCATCTGGAACTTAGGGAGTATTTATTTCAAATTATGGTATCGGAAATGAATGAGATTATTAACTTGCAGAAACAACTTTTAGAACAAGGACTATAAAATGTCATCTTTTCCCCATCTCATGGAAATCTATTTAGAACTAGAGAAGTACAGACAGACATTAGATTTAGTGATGGTGAGTGAATAATAAAGTCATCTACTACTCTAAATAACAGTAAAAAGATTATTCTGAGTTAGTTACAGAATTATTCCTAAAAAATTCTTATCACTTATGTTATTTAAACTTTCTTACATATCAATTAGTTTGAAATAATAAGTCTTTAGGCTATCCATTAATTGCAGCACTGTTGGCACGATCTGTATTTAAAATTATGCAATGAAAATTAAGCTGGAGCACCAAGCTGTCTTGGCTAACAAAAAAGATTTCCTCAGCCCTTCGGATAGAGAAGGAGATAATGGGGGCACTGAATTCACAGGAGAACTCTTTCTCAGTTTACAATTCTCTCCTGTCACACATTGACACAGACTGTGGAAGCCATAAGCTTAAAAATCTTTGTGTTGAACTTGCAGTGTTGCTTTTCCAGTGCATCCATTTTCAGATCGATTGGCACGGCTGCTCTCAGGCAAAAGGGAAAAGAGCTCCCATGATTAATGCAAAGGAAAGGCAGCCACCACACAGAATCTGGAGGAGAGCTACTTCAGGAGATTCTGCACAGGATAATTACAAATGCAACCAATGGGGAATTTAAATTGTTAAGTTACTCTTTCAGAAGTCAGGGGGAGGCAGGCTGCAGAGGAATATCTGGGCCATACAGCAGGAGAAGACACCAATTTTAATTTCCCCTGCTGTTATGGCTCAAGGCTCTCCAAGAAGCCTCCAACCCACGCTTTTAAGTCTTTGCAGAGCAGATCTAAGGACAACTGAATTTCTCTTGTCTGGTCTTATTTTGCTTCATGGACACACTGAAGCTACACTTTGGCATTTGTCCCATTTGGGCTGGTTCCTGCTGGCACCTGTCAGAGGCCCAGCAGGAACTGCCATGTCTGGCACAGCAGCACTGACCAAGGGAATGGGGTTACTTTAGAAAGTGCAGCCATTCCTTGGTAGGTGTTGTTTTCCTAAATCCTCCATGCCTGCAGCGCAGAGAAGCCAAAGATAACGTCAGCTGGTTCAAAGAGATCTTGGGAATGGCATCTTCCTGCCATAGAAATTAGAATAAAAGCAGCTGAAATATTCGGATGGAGGGAACTATAGCTGGGAGAGAGACTTCTTTAAATCAGCAGCTCACTCCCTGTCAGCCTCTGCCAGCTCCACCTGCAGTTCCCTGTCTCCTGCATCCTATGGTTAATTGTACTTTTAAATAAGGAAAGGCAGAGCATCCTCCTCCTGATACTAATAAGCTATAGGGAGCACACAAGGGTGAATACTGAGTCAATCCTCTTGTGACAGGTCTGTGTGCTTGTGGATGCTATACACACACATGAAAAAGGGAAGACATCTGAATATTTTTAAGTACATCAATATAATGACTCCACTGACATAAACATGGGTTTTGTGGGAAAAAAATCATGTACTGAAATATTCATACAAAAGATGCAGTTTGTTCAGGGAGGACAGGTACAAAAAGGATCTTTGGTGAGGTATCTATCAAAGACCTGTATTGTTTTGTGATCTCCAGCACACTGTGGAGAGGGACCTGCCCAGGGTCTCAGGGCAATGACAGAACTGGACATGAAAACACACCCTGGGCACTCTGACGGATGACTGCGTGCTGAAGCTGTACTTACTTGCCCAGAAAACTTTTCAGAAAGGAATTCAGGAGGGCACAGAATATTTCAACTTCTGAGCAGACAACATCCATATTTATAATCTGTCCTCTCTACTGGTGATTGGATGGGAAAACAGCCATCTCTTCCCATAAAGGATGTGGACCTGTGAGCAGGTTTATTGCTTTTCCACATTAAATCAATTCCTGCAGTAGCCAACAGAGAGGATCCTGGCCTATGTAAATCCTCAAACATGGTTTATATCACTGAATTAAATCTGCTTATGAGTTGCAACCATTACATGGCAGCTGATATTACAAGAAATTAACTCCAGTCTTAAAAAAAAAGATCACTTCAAAAGTAAAAAAGCTAAGTAATAATTTAAAAATTGGAATTAATTTTCAACCAATTAGTATTTTCAAGTGGGAGCTGCAGTAGTGCCTGTCTGAATACAAATGGGAATGAAGGGTACTCCAGGCCAAGAGGAGGCGTTAACACTGACATGGAACTGGGGAGAAGTCACCGCAGAATTTATTCCTTTATGGCATGGAAAGCATGAGCTCCTGCTCAGAATTACAGTGATCCCTGACAGAAAGACTGACAGTGAGTTATCATTCCCAGGAGCTCCTATAGTTTCCATGCCACTTGGCATTACAGGCTGGTCTCTCCCACCTCCAGCAGCATCCAGGCTATGTGGAGTAAGGTGGATTACTGAAATAACAGGGAAACATTTAATTGCTGCAAGTCAATCCCATCAGGAATACCGACTTCTGAAACTCAACCTCTGCTCTGAAAACTGAACCTGCAAAATTTTCAGCAGCAAGGAGCATTTTGAGAGCAGAAATACTACACTGAGATCTCACCGACCTATGTAACACCCTGCAGAATAAACCTGACCCCTGACCTGAGCACTTCTACATCTCCTAATAGAAATAATCTCGAGGAGGACCACAGATGAGTGACTGTAAGCTGTTTCTAGAAATGCTAACCTTCAGTATCAGCAGGCTGTGAAATAATTTGCCCTATAAGCTCCACGCCATATGTTTTATTCAGGCATTAACGCCTACTTTGTGAAAATAAAGCTGTCAGGATGAGAGGCACCACGGTGCAGTATCACACCCACAGGCCATGCAGTAGCTGAACCTGGAGGCTGAAGTTGTACTGTGCAGAATTCTGGATGTGTGCAACAGCTACCAAAAGACTTACAAAATTCCAGGTTTAGGAAAAAGGACAGCTTGATCCTAGACAACACTTGCATATGGCTGAAGCCTCACTGAAAAACTCTCTCATCCACTTCAGTGTCCATTTGAAACACAGCTTAAAGGATGGGAAAAGTGCAGCAGTTGCTTTTAGGTCTTACTTTTTAGAGTTCTTAAGAGCCATCCCTATCCAGCAAAAATGTCCTAGTGCAAAAGCAGAATTAAAAGACTGGACTTGTAAGTCTACATTCTTTCCTTTCTGTTTCAAAATTTTATCTACTGCTGACAAACAAAACTGTGAACTACATAGGAGTTCTTCCTGTAGCTATCTAACATTTAGTCACTAGAGGATTCAAACAGCTCCTGAATGAAGCTGTAATGTATGTAATTTTTCTAGATTTCTGCATAGCTTTTATTGTGGCTTAGAAGGATTCTGTGCCTCTCCTGTGCAGAAATATTCTCTAAGGTGATCAGTTTTCTTCAGCCCAAAGCCAGCGGTTTACTCCACCAGAGCAGGAGCTGAGATACTCCTTTCTAGCATGCAGGAAAAACTGACTCTCTCCTTCTGCTCTGCCTGCCCTGCCCTATCCTGGTCCTTCAGAGCATTCCAAAGGCCTTGTCCTGTGGATGCAGCAGTGAGAGCAGAAAGGGGTGAAAACAAATGTTTCTTCACATCGCATCATTCTCCTGTTTGCTTTGGAGTGATGGATTCCTTCACCCATTTTGGAACTCCCTGAGTACTCAGTGCCAATTCATTTTGTTTCCCAGTTTTCATGCACAGGTAGGGTGCACAGTTCCACCACGCACAGCTTCTCCTAATACCGCTCCCTTAACACAGTCTGTGAGGCTCAAGTTCCGAGAGCAGGATGAAGCCAAGGAAAGAATAATTCCAGTGGTGTCAAAGTGGTTACTTGCAACCACGGGAGGTTCTTCTCTGGGGTCTGATTTCCTTTTAACTGTGCAGGATCAGTTGGATTTGCCAAGGTTCCGAGCATCCTCCCAAGATATCCTAACTTGACCCAGGCAGGTGATACAAGGTTGGCCTCATATTTATTATTTAAAATGTAAGTGATGTATGACAAGAACAGAGTTAAAACAAGTTTTTTTTGTTTTTTCGAATGTTCAGTGAGTTGTTTCAAGGCAGCTCATCTCTATTCCCATCCTCCTGCTTTTCAGGAAAGGAAGACAGCACATCCCTCAGGAACAGAAATTGATATTCTCCTGTCACTTAAACACAAACAACAAAGAAATCCCAGTCCCCTAGTGTGCAATTGCCAGTTTAATCTTGCCATCTTCAGTAAGTCACTCCTTTGAATACTGTGGAGGTGCCAACATATTCATTATGGGCTCTGCTTTCTTTTGTCACAACCACTGTGCTCAGGAAACACACATTTAGTTCCCTTGCTGTGTCCAAGAGGAAAACAGCACTCATGAAATCAAGGCCCCACCTCAGTTTTAATCTCTAACCCTGCCACAATAAGAGAATTAAACAATATTTGCAATTGTGTTATTTTCAACAAGCATTTGAAAAAAGTGTTCACTTACTATGCAACAGCAAAAACCTTTAAATAAACTGTAAGCACGTAATGATGTGAATCGATACGTGAGGAATATGCTGGGGTCTGTGTGAGCAGAGGCAGGTGATTCACAGCAAAAAAACCCTGACAAACCAAGTTACAGCCACTTCATAAATCAAACTTTGCCTTTCTGCAAAGCATAGAAGTCAATCTGTACTGTGCAAGGCACTGATCAAACACCCAGAGTTGGTTCCTTCTTCCTTGCCAGTGCATGTCCATGGAAAAAGACATGATAAGTATTTAAAAAACCAAACAACCACCCCAGACAGGCTAAGAGAACAAATACAGCCCTCACTTAGAACCATGGCGGTTCTCTCCCCAAACATGCAAAGCAAATCAAAGCAATCCAGAAGAAAGGAGTAGAAGGTGAAATAGTAAATAAAAATACAAAGCAAGCAGGATTCCCTGATTTAGTGACAAAGGTGTGTGGCTTATTGCTACCCCCTCGACAATGAAAGCCCAAGACCTTCTGGTATGGCTGTGTTTGCAGGAGGATACAGAAGTTTACTTGTATATAATTGTGTCTCCTGATAGCAGACACACCTGAAACAGTACTTCATTCCATCACCATCTTGTCATCATTGGCCCTTCCATAAAGCAGTGAAAAAAACTCCCTTACTTTATTCTACTTTCATCTTTCTTCTAGGCTTTGCCTGCCTTTCCCCAGTTGTCTTCTGTTCTCTTCCTCCTCCCTGAAAAACTCACTCTCTTACCTTTAAATCTTCCCCTTTAGGCTTCACTAATCCTGTTTTACTGATCCACATTCATCAATTCTTTCTCTTTGTACCCCAATTCTTCCTTCTGCTGTGATGCCCTGGTTAATCCCTTCTTTATCCCGTACTCTGGTGTCCCAGATGACAAAACCCTAATTTATCTACTTGGTAAGCTTAATCTTCAGAAGTACCCAGAATGCCTACCTTCAACACCTTTCCCCACCTCCCACTTCTACATTCAGATGCTCTCAATTCCTACCCCCACATTAATCAATCTTCTTTACCACTTCAGTGAGAAATTTCATAGTGCCTGGTGTTCTGATCTGAGAGTACTGCAGCTACTGTGAGCAGAGAACAGAGGATATCCCGATGACCCAGAGGGCTGTGGCAAGAAAGCTGGGACAATCATGCTGTTACACGCAGCCCCTAATGGCTGCACTGAGGTGGGGCAGAAGCAGCAATAAGTAAAACAGGCAGGGAGACAATGGGGTGGGGTATGATCCGAAGAAGGCACAAATTGCTTTCGCGGTATCGAAGGGATGTAATGGTCAGTGGCAGCTCATGTAATGCAGCTAGCAGGTAATAATCAGGGCTAGAACAGCTCAAGGATTTCAGAAAAACCACCAGGCAGTAAATTGTGGATGATCCTGACTTGGTTTTGACATGTAAAATAAAAACAACATCAGCATTACTAGATAAAAAGGGGAATTTTTCACTCACTTTCACTATAGTCTCACATTCCATTTCTACTTCTGTTTTTCCTCTACTTCTTGTTCTTCTATGCTCTTTAAAACAAAACCAAGGATCATTTCAATTTGAGGTGATTAACAATTACTCTAAGCTGAAATGACATAATTCTGTGCATTACAGTAAAGCAACATCTCTTTAATCTATGCACTTAATGAAAAACAAAAGATGACTTCATGCTTCTGTGTGCTGGCTCATTAATATTTGACTAGGTACATGTTAGTCAGAGAAACAGTCTATTTATCACAACCTGTCACTCCATGCTACAAGAGGACAATATTTCAACTGTGTTACAAGGAGATCCAGCTTTAGTTGAAGTGGCAGCTTACGCAGGTTGCAAGAAAAGTCACCTTTTTTCTGGGAAAGGGAAGGAAGCATGTCTGAAGGAAGAAATGAGCATCAGCCATGCCACCTGAAGTATGAGCTGGAAGAGATACCTCTGGCCTTAGACTGAAATCATGCCTAATGTCATGAACTCAGGGCAGTTTGGATGGAAAACCTCCAAGGACATCCGCAAGTGCTTACAGGAGTGGTGCTGCTCCAGCCTATTCTCTTGGAGTCAGTCTTGCACGAGTACCTGAGCAGGAAATGTGAGGGACACGCTGCTCCTGGAGGTGTTACCACTGTTCTCTCGCCTTCGTCCCGAGCTGCTGTTTATCTCTGGAGCTGAAACTTGTGTTTGGCAGTTCAAAGAGCAGCAGGATTGTCAGATTGTCCTGAAGCCCCTGACGTGCTCCAGGATTGTCAGATTGGCCCGAAGCCCCTGACGTGCCGTCCCTGACTCACTGGGACAGCATCATGCACCGCTCTGAGCACCCTGAACTCAAACTCTCTCTCTTGGAGAGGTCTAAGGTCTGGAGCAGAGAAGTCCTGAAGGTAATCCAGCAGCAACCAAAAAGACCTAAGTTTGTTCCTTAGTTTTTGCAGTTACTAGAAGATGGCTGTGAAATTATAGCCCAGAAGTAAAAAAAATGGGTGACTTTTTGGTTGTTGCTAAGTGCAGTCCTTAAACATCATTGCCCTGCCTTTTTCAAGTGGCTGCAGCATGTTTCCTTCTCTGTTGTGTTAAATTAGTGTGGCAACTGTTTTGTCTTACTGTAAAATCAATGTTATTTCAGCATTAAGTGATTTACTGCTCCATACGGTAGCAATCGCATGAGTCTATCGCTGAACTTGGTTCTGTTTGCAGAAGTTAAATCACAGTTCTGTCATGACAGGGTTGGTGCCACCAAAATCTTGACACTTCCCACATCATCTACTTTATACTTTATCATGTATTCTGGACAGTATTGTATCTGCATTGTCCAGGAGCCAGAGCTGCAGTGGCATCCCCTGTCACACGCAGGTGACACGCAGGTGACAGCCAGCCATGGAATAATTGCATGTGAGCTCACTGAGGTAACCTGTGCTTTGTCTTAGGTGTCAGGTTTGTTACAAATGAAACGGAAAATGGAAACCTTTAAAAAGAAATAGAAACAGACAATAACACAAAATAAAGCTTCTCATTTAATATGTAAAGATGAAATAGCTTAGAAAGTGAGGTAGTACTTTTAATATTTGTTACAAAACATTTCCTCAAAGCATTTTCTTAAACTGAATACAATTACTGAGTCACTTCCTTGGTAATGGGTGAAGAAGCAGAACAATATGTCTGAGCACTGTGTCCTCATTTTACTTTCATGCAGATTCATAAAGGCCTTCTAATTGAGTCACAATGCAGGCAGAAAATATCATTAGCTAACAACTGGCTGGATTTGATTGAAATGCTGTGTAAGGGAACCTATGCCACCTTCTTATGATGGATTGCAGCAAATGAATGAAATGAACTTTATTTATTTTCTCCTTGAAGAATTTTATTTATTTTCTCTCTTTCTCACCTTGGCAGCAGTGGGCTGTAAAGCTACAGCATTAACACTGTCACAAATGGTGTTAGGAGATACATGTGGGGCTCAGGGAATGGGTACCACTGGCTGTGGCAGCTTGCACCATCTTGACATGCAAAATGAACCTAAAATATTAGCTGAGGAAGCAGAGGGTGACAGTTTGTAGCAGACAAAAAGGTAGTAGCAAGAAGGTGAAATGTAAAGTGAATTAAGAAAGCTACTTTGTTTTGCATAGTTCCTTATCACTCCTCCTGATAAACTTCATTTTTCTGTCCCTCTGATCTATGTACTTCAGTTTCTGTGCTCCCACTGACTGACAAATCAGATAAAGCAACTCACAGAAAATTGGCAATTTTTACAAAATTACATATAAGTTTGCAGCACACAAACATTTTGTTGCTGGAGATGTTGGCCTAGTTACTTCAGTGAGGTTTGTAACTACTGAAAGCCGGTTAAGATTTGATTAAAAAATCCCTTAAAACCAGTCTTGGAAAACACTACTAAGCATCCTCTTGCTAGATTCCTCAGTTTGTGCAACACGAATACTTTTCCTTTCTTTTGGCACCGTTTTTAGCCAGCCTCCCTGCTAAAGGACACGTTTTGGTTTGGGAAGAGGTGTGTGTACTTTGTGTGAGGCGTGTTGTGCTCACACGCCAGGATTTAGGTGTGCAAAGGAGGCACACATTTGCCAGTATCCAGATTTTACCTACCTGCAGGATGAACATCAGAAATAAGTAAACATTTCAACAAAAGCAACATTCAAAAATGGTAACAAACTCCGCTCTACTTAACCAAACTGAGGATTTTCTCCTTGATTATTTATCAAAACACAGTCCATGGAAAGTAACAGAGATATCTGGGTAGCATGAATCCCACAGGCAGAGGAAATTAGGGTTACCAGATACAAACACTTAGCTGCGAGTAGGGTGTGCACCACTCAAAACCTGTATTTTTTATTGAGCTTTTAACAACACAGTCTGTGCACTTGCACCACTGGGATGCTCCCGATCCAAATGGTGGCAGTGCAGCAGACATCTGTCAGATATTTCCCACACGGGTGCTCACTAGTTTGGGAGCTCCAGGCATGGCCTTGCAGCGTCAGAAAGAGAAAGTCAGAGAGAAACACAGGGATTAAAACAAACACTGAATTTCAAGCTCTTTTCTATTCTGATGGTCATGACTGTACTTCCGGAATTGCATGGTTTTGAAAATGCCTGAGCAACTTGATTCCAGTGTGAGCAGAATCTTTCTGTTTGTACAGACATTGCATTAAGCAGCTCTTTGTGAAATCTCTAACACAGAGATAATAAAACACAGAAAATACATACACGTTCGCAAATCATAAAGCAGCCAAGTATCTGTTGCTTTTATTGGTGCTGAGACAACATTTTAGGGAAGACACACACAGAAACCAGACTGTAGAACACTGATGGCAGGGAGGAGTGTTAAAACACTATCTGCTATTCATAGTCACTGTCTACCTAATGCTGGTTTCCCAGAAGCTTTCTGGAGACGCCAGAAAGTCCAGAAATCAATCCAGTAAAAGTTTAAGCTTTTAAAATATTGAAGTTGAATATAGTCTGGTTTATCTGATAGTCCTGGACGTGTCCTCACTTGTGCAAAGGGCCACCAAAAAAAGCTGCACTTCGTATTTCTGGTTTCTAAGCTGTCATAAAAAGCTGTGTTGTGTTCTCAGTTACTGTGCCATTCCTATAAAGAACTACAGCATAATTAGTCAGCATTTCTCTTCTTGCTGGCACATAGAAATGGGGCATAGAATCTTGTCAATCACCACAATAAATCATGCTGCTCTAACACCTCTAATCAACTCTTGTTAACATGACTGCTCTTCACAATTACCCATTCTGAACCTTTAAAACCACAATGAAGAAATGTGTATCAGGGACAAGAAAAAGGCAATAGTGCTTATCCACAGGAGCTGCCTCACAGCACATCGTTCAGTTCCTTCAATAATTCACACACCTCTCAGCTGTTCAGCAACTCACACGTGGTGCTGCTGCTGGCTCTGCCTTTGGCAGACACACACAGGGTTTTCTGAGACCACAGCAGCACAAAGCCACCACGCTAGAGAGAGCAGGAAAGATTTGTAAGAATAGTTTGAGGGGAAATGGAAAAGTTTTAAGCAATGGTGCAATCAAAGTGAGTTATGATTTTTAGAAATGAAGCATTCCTGCCTAGTGCCTTCTCCTTTTTCTGTACTGTATTGCTCTCACCAAGGGTCCAGCTAACTAAAGGATTCCTCTTCTCTGAGGGCAACTCTTCTGACACTCTGGCCAGCTGAAGGAGAAGCAAGCAGTGCTCACTGGCCACTAAACTGGGGGAAAGCCCAGGCCCTCTGGAAAACAGCACATTCTCTCCAATGGACCAAGCAAAACTTTCTTGCTCTTTATGGAAGCAGCCCTGGCCTAAATTCCTAAGCCATTACTCCTTTTCAAACTTTGTTTCCAGCTGTGTTGTATGTTGTGGAGTTCATCTTCAATAGAACATGCCAGATGTGCTTTAGGCTCTTTTTCTCTAGGTATCTACTAACAGAAGATGAATTGCCAGACCAAGAGAACAGAAAAGCCAGAGGCAGGGGATGTGCTTTCCCATGGGTATCATCTACAGCAGGGTGGCACTAACAGAGACTTAGGACAAAATCTACCTCATGGCAACACAGAAACAGTGCAAAACATTTAAGGCAGCAACTTGTATTCATACTTTGCAAGCTGTGAAATCCAGTTATAGTCTCATCTTCCCTGGACCAGAAAAGATCCTTCACGTCCCTATCACAGAGACAACACAGATCTAGGTTTGCTGATCAGTCGATCCAAGACTGACTGTGTTGTAGGCACAGGAAAAAATGCAGGAGGAAGAGCTTGGTCCTGGCTTTGATCTTAGTCAGTGAACCAGTAAAAAAAATTATTCAGATTAATTCTACTGCATGTCAGTGAAAATCACTGGTTTAACAGCAACACTGGTTCCACAGATGTGTGGAACCCATCCCTGTGCAATTCCACCCTTAAGTTACACACACACAGTCCAACTGCAGCAAGAACAGTCTTCAGATACACTCCTGTTTCTCATCCTGGGCAAAGAACATTCCCATTCCTGCTTCCTATGGATTACTTTAGATACAACCTTTTAAAAAAAATCAACTATTATACAGCAGCTTCATAAATGCCAGAAGATTAAGCCAGAATATGCATCTTTCAGCTCAAAACAGAACTCCCAAACCTCAATACAAGATCCAAGCAGAACATCACTGAAATTATGTCTGTACAAGAAATTTTATTTATCACCTTTACCATATGTAGTGTAGCATTTACTAACTTGTAAGCTAGACAGAGATCAAGAGAATGGAGTTTATTTCTCAGAAATGTATTTCCATTAATACAATGAATGTTAGACACAAGAAGTCCAGTCTGGGACTCTTACCCAGAGTTCGTGTTCCTCTGGTCCAGCAGGAAGAGTTAATGCCCTGTGGTTATGAGGCCACCAGATTTTTGTGGAAGTCTCATTGGAGGACATGAATTGAAAGTCTCAAAGGTTTACTCATTCGGGACACAGGTTTACTCCACTGAAGTCAGTCTGAATTTTGCTATTGATACCAGTCAGAGCATATTAAAAGTTTGCTCCCCATTGCATTCGGCACATTGCCTTTGTCTGAGATGTAGCTCAGCAACCCCTGTCAATCAGCTACTCATCAGAGGAGTAAAAATTACTTTAAAAATTGAAAGAACGCAAGGGGAGCCAATATTTCTACAGCTAATCCAGTACCTCAGGTTGGCAAGGGATTATTTTAGGGCAGTTTTGAAAGCAGGCCTTCCAATCTGGTCAGCTAAAGGGAATGAAGGAATCAAAGGGACTTAGGTTACCACTGAGAGCAGGCTACAGAAAGAAAGGCAACACAGAAGCATTTTGTATTTTCACTAGGCAGAAACATTTTTTGCTATAATTCAGTAAGCACTAAAATAAGCAAAGTTCTTTCCCTGGCCATGGGGACACAGCCACCAAGAGCTTTAGGAACTACTGACTGCTCCCTTATATGACAATGAAACCTTTTAGTTGTCCTATAATGGCCCCGTTACTGTAAAGCTCGAGTGCCAAACCTGCTTCATCACAGGACAGCACTCAGTTGTCCCAGACTTCCTGCAGGAATCTGCATTACTGAGGACACTTCTCCCCTCGTAAAGCCTCGGAATGTCTAGAGCACACATTCCAATATTCCTTTGATACAGGTGAAGGTTCTCAATATTTCATGGTAAGCAGTGCCAAATTCTCACTCAGCATTTGAGTGTTACAAAGACATTTATATATGTATATGTACAAAAACATAGCAGGGACCAGGGAGGACCTCTGGCCTCTGAGGTGAACCATAAAATAAGGAGAGATCAACTCAGCTCCACCTTAAACCCAGCCTTCTGTCCATACACTGCATCAGTTTAAAATAAGGTACCCAGTACCCAAAGCTGGAGCTGCTTGTCTGATGGCTGAGCTAAGCATGAGCTATCCCAGTTACTTCTGCAAGAACACAGCCTGCAGCAGTGTCCTGCCATGCTCCCCCTTCCCTGTGTCCTCAGAGTAAACAGGTCACAGGGAGGAAAGCCTGAAAGTTTTCCAGTGAAACGTATTTATTGCCCCAATTCAGCAAATGTTCCACTGCATTTCAGTGCTTTAAAGTGTAAAGTGGTAACACGGATTGCGAAATTAAATTATCTTGAGAGAATGTAAAGGACCTGGTCCTCTGATCTTGATGGTGAGACAGAATCACAGAACAGCTCGAGTTAGAAGAGACCTCTGGAGATCATCCAGTCCCACACCCCTTCCAAGGCAGGGGCACCTGGAGCAGGTGACGCAGGAACGCACCCAGGTGGGTTTGGGGTGTCTCCAGAGAGGGAGACTCCACAGCCTCCCTGGGCAGCTGTTCCAGTGCTCTGCCACCCTCAATGTAAAGAAGTTCTTCCTCACACTGAGGTGAAGCTTCTTGTGTTTCAGTCCAAGGCCATCACTCCTCTAAGGCCATGACTTCCTGTCACTGGGCACCACTGAAAAGTGTCTGGCACCTCCCTTGGCTCCTCCTTGAGATATTTATGTGGATTCATATGATGCCCTTTCAGTTCTCTTTTCTCCAGACTAAACAGGCCCAGTCTCTCCTCAAAACAGACCCCTCATCATCTTTGTCGCCTCTACTGGACCCTCTCCAGTAGCTCCTTGTCTCAGAAATTGCCTTTCTGGAAATGATACTCAAAACTGGAGGGCTGCAAATTAAAGAAAATTCTCATCCTATCCCAAAATATCATTCTATATTACATCAGTACCTATTCAAAGTGATTCCAGTAACATCTCTGAAAAGATTATGAACAAATGCCACAGCAACTGAGATAAGCATCAGGCTGAGAACGGACATCTCACTGATTCAGCACCTCGTACAAATGAAATAGTTTAGTTGTCTTACCCACAAACTGATCTCCTTTGCAACTTACCCCAACCCATTTCACCTCTCAACTGTCCTATCTGCAAAACTGCATGAAATACAAGTTACTGGTTCAAATTTTAATACTATTAGACTCTGAAAGCAATAGCATGGTCTTGTCTTACAGACAAGCCTGATAGCTTAGGCAATTTTAGGGCTTTCTCTGTATTAAATATAGCAGATTGCACAGTTTGCAGTAAAAGGAGATATATTTCCTAAGAACATTCAAAATCCAAATCCTTTCCCTAATGAAGTGTCAGATGAAAGGATCTTCTGCGCAAACACATCAAGAAAACGCCATCTCCCAAAATTTCATTAAACATTAAATGACTGTGAATTACACAAGCAAAAAATGTTGGGATTTTTTTTGACAAATTGTTATTAGTTTCATTTACTTGGTAAGACAGAATACATATGACAATTAGTTCTTCAAATGACTACATGGGGGAAATCCCTTCTGTCCTGATGCTCTGTACTCTATGACAAGCTCATTTGTTTGTGTCTAAGAACAGATTTTCAGCTTCGTTCCTTTCTGAAACCAAAGTTAGCCTCAGACAGATAATGTAGCTGCTGCTAATAAACCCGAGATGTCTTAATATCAATTTGCTGAATGGAAAATCCTGCTTATTTTGAACTAATTTAGTACAGCAGTACCTGTTTAAGATCAATTCGCAGCAGACTATTTCCTATTTATTGCTAATTAAAATCACGGATTTCCTGTTCCAAACAGCATATAAGCCTGAAAAATTAGCTCCAGCCCAGTGTGCTATTGACTCAGCTGGGGCACTAGATCTAGATTTACCACCTTATTCCGAGGTTTATAAGAACAACTGCTCTCAGGAATGACAAATCAGCCAGAGGGAGGTCAGGTGAGGAGGGAAACCAGGAAACAATGGCTGAGATTTGTCTTCTCAACGTTATGAAGTGCAGAATGGCTCAGCTGTGCTTTTATCTGCACCCTGAGGTACCAAGAGCACACAGACTGAACTCTCCCTTGGCACATTAAATTTGGGGACCACCCAGCCTTTCTGCCTCAATTCCAGCCCTTTCCGGCCTTGAAGAGAATAATACTCCAGCTGTGTGCCAAGGGGATATCTGCAGGTGGCATCTGGGCTTAACCTTATCCACCCACACTTCTCTTGTCAGGCCCATACAAAACTGTTTTCAACTGATTGTGCTGGGCAGACAGAGGCCAATTCTTTCTTTTCTGGAACACAGTTCAGCCAGGAAAGCACACAAGCTTGGGAACAGCTATGAAAAATGGGAATATTGGAGTGGTCCTGAATTAAGGACGATTCCACCCCATGCTTTCAGTACATTGCTCCAGAGCATTCACGTCCCTGAGATCTGAGACTGCCTGAACTGCACAGTTCCCAGGAAAGCAGCACCTGCTGGGCTCCATCGTGACACCAAACTTCCAGAGGGCACGGAGAAGGGCTGTGCCATCCCTGTCTCCCTAATCCACATAAACTGACAGAAGATGCACTTACAGCAAGAAAATGCATATTAATAAATCGACCTTTCTTTGTTTTTCCTCCAAAAATCTTTGCCTCATTCCCACTCCAAGAGCCTAAAATCTGCTCAGGCTCATCTTGGGTGATTTAATCACTCACAGCAGTCTGGATTGCGTTTCCACCCAGAAGTCTGAGTTTAGGATATGTCAAAAGGGACAAAGAAAGGTAAAAGCCTAGGAAGAAGCCCCACAGACCTCAGGACAGGCATCTCTCCAGAACTTTGGCAAACCAGGTGCCAACAAATGCTTCATTATTGACACCAAATCCAGCAAAACCTCAGTGAGACACAGATCCACCTCCTTTAAAGTTTTACTTCATGCCCCCAGATAAGTTAGCTGCCTGAGCACTGCACATGTGGCACAGTTTTAAACTCCAACCATTAACTACTATGAAAAATAACATGAACTTTTGTTAATGTTATCCTTTGTTTTCCCATTTTTTGAAAGATGCCAAAGATCATTCTGGAACTGGAAGTAACATTCAAAAGCAGTTATGAGCGTCCAACTCTGTTACTAGCATTTTCTTTGACACCCCAAGAATACTTACTCAAACAGCTTTCCCAGTCTGTCTCCTATTCATTTCTTAGTTCGATTATTTTTTTAAACAGTACTTGGTGATAGTAATAACATTGCAAAAAATAGAATAGGTGTATAATTAATGAAATAATTGTGCTGAATATCTATTCACTACGTTTAATAAGTGAGAAGTACTTCAAGTTGTCTTTCACTGTACAAGTGTCTAATTCCTGCTCAAATGTTTACATAATTCTTTTGGTTGAAACCTGTGCTTAAGAAGCAACTGGGCAGGGACTGTTTGTGAGAGGCCCCTGCAGAACCAGCCGAGGGTTTTAGGGTCTTTGTTCCTGCACTGAGCTACTGCAAATTCATGAACATTATCATTTCTTGAAGAGATGGAGTCCTACTAATACCTGGAAAAATATAAGGAGGCTGAAATGCTCTTGTATTTCCAACTGACTCAGGGCCCAGCTTTTTACAGATGGCAGACTTCACTTCAAAAGCAGACAGCATCCTTAGCAATCCTCGTTTTCTCTCCTCAAGATGATACCATTCTTGCAGGCATGGCTGACCAAATTCTGCATCTGCTTGTTAGCTGCTGTAGCTTAAATTAATTAAGTGCATGCATGTAATCTGCTGCCAAGTGGAATTTACATTAACAGGCAGGACCACAAATAGGAAGAAAGCTGGGGTTACTTATCTCACTGCAGGGGAAGGAAGGGCAGAAAGCTTGGGACACATTCTCTGAGGATCAAAGAATCAGAACCCGCAGATTGCTGGTCACTTCTGACCAAAAAGCAACATTTTGGTTCCCTTCAGTCTCATTTATTCCAGTAGTTCAACCTGCCTGGCAAGCTGATAAAACCAGCAGTGCTGATACTGTCAAAAAGGGAATTATGAAGTGACGGGGCAGTTCCCTCCCCCTGGGGCAAACCTGAGCCCTGCTGGAGAAGGGCTGGAAGTCTGAAGCTGTTTAATGACAACTTTCCCCAGGCTCTGGGGAGCTGCCCCAACTGGGGTCAGTTCTGAGCTGCTGAGCAGCACAAACCACTGACAACATGCAGAAATAATGGGAAGTGATATGAATGCAAGCAAATATTTGCAGGAACACTTATTCTATCTGCATTTCTTATTAAAAGAATGCAATCAAATTAATAATGATAAATATAAATATTAATGTGTTGATATTTAGATGATGAAATGTAGTTTTGTTGTTCAGAGAACTAAGCTGCTCCTGTTTTCTGCAGGCTTGAAACAGCCCTTTGTTTATCTTCATCTTGTTTGGCAACATAACTTATTTATTTACAGCATGTCAAGGGAGAAACCTAATTTCTAAGGACATTTTCCAATTAACTTTCTTAATTAAAAGTAAAAGTTAGACTCAATTGGTTTGTAAATAGCATTATCTAAACCCCCCAAAATGAATAGGTTCTGGGAAATGACTGAGAATACGCCTACACAAGCCAGATCAGAAATGTTGCCCATCTTCCATTCTCCAGGTGTTACAGATGTTGTCTGGCATTCCGAACGTCTGCTCCTTTCCTGCCTGCTTTGGAAACAATGACATTTGCTCCAAAGTCTGTAACATTCTTAGGGAATTGCTGCTCCCTTTGGTGCCTGTTAGACAGTGCTGTGAGCAAACACTCCCATGGAAGCTTGCACTTCAGACCATGGGCTTTAATGAGTTTGGAGCTCTGCTCTGAATATGAAACTGTAACAAGAGTCTCCGCCATGATCCAACTTCATGAATTTGTGCAAGAATTCAGTAATATCCCAGGAAATGCCTGCTGCTGCACTGATTCAAACCTCTGCCATTCAGACTGAGAACTTTAGAAAGATTTCACAGTTTCAGGAGGCACCACGGTTTTGTCTTGAATCCCCTTAAGGAAGTTTGTGTAAGGCTTTTAAACTCTGTCTTTGAAGTTAAACCAGACACAGGAATTGGAACCTAGAGACGACATTGTCATGTCTGACTTGGTGATCAATTAGAAACAGACTCACCCCACTGAATAGTTCACGAGAACTGGGAAAATATTTAAATCCAATACAGTCAAAGAAGATGGTTGCAAACCACTTTAAAGCCCTGAAATTACTTATTTCCCCAGCGCATTTATGGCAGTGAATAACCACGCTCTTTGTGGATGCAAGAGCATTTCACATCTAAAAATAACTTACACTGTGCACTGATCACAAATCTAGATATACCCAAGGCAGCCTGGAGTCGCAGATCAATTTATAATACTTATGTAAAATAAAAAATAAAATAAGCTTAAAGCAAAATTAGATGTTCTACTTGCCCCATATTTTGTGGACATATGCAGTGAGTTATTGCAAGCTTTCTCTGAGACACAGTAATTTAGATGAATGTACTTCTTAGCAGTTTCAGTACTAAAATACCATTTTTTCTCATATATTGAAAATACATGGGAATATATTTCCCATATATTTAGCAGGTATAAACACCTGGCTACCTCCTGCTCACATCCTGACTGTCTTACAACAGCTTCAAGCACACTTTTAAGCAGCCCTTTGCCCTGCTTTAGTACTGGAGAAACAGATAAATGTGCTTTGATATATTTGCTGTGCAAGACGAGTAGTTTCTATGTTCCTATAAAATGCTTTCAGAAATAATAATGATAATAATAATAATAACAATAACAGTGGTAACAAAAGAAGCTATAAACTCCAGTAGGGCCTGGCTGTAACTGGAGAAACCAAATGCCTCTGGATTTTGAAGACAATTAGTCCCCACACATTTTAAATTAGTGTGTTTGTGTGCAGACAGCAGCATTGTATTCTGATTTTGTAGTGGTGTTTTTAACCGCATGAGTCACAGCTTGGGAAGGCAGCTGAGGAAACCTGATGGCTTCCATGCTCCACAGCATTTCCTCATGTCAGAGGAAAAGTGCTGCTTCTGTCCAGGACAAGGTATGAGGGAACCTCTCTGCTGTAGGTTTGGCATGTGTTAAATCCATTTTGCAGATAGCACGGAACCTGGGAATCCATAAATCTGCCTTTCCCCTTTCTTGTTTTCCATACAGGGGAAACTCTGACTTCATTGTTAATGCAGTCAACTAGGAAAACTTAGAGTAGACCACAAACCTCCTTTCTGGGATTGGTGGTTTCAAAACAGGACTGGGAACCATCAGAACTGGATTCTAATTCTGTCATGCAGATAATTTGCTCTGAAAGATGCTTAAGCCAAAGATTTCAAACACCGACATCTAAAGTAAGGCACCAAATGCAAGTTAACCAAACAAAGCCTTCAATACACAAAAAGGTGGTACTGGTTTGAGTTGGAAGCACCACAAGGAAGTTTTATCATACAACGTTTTCCTTTTTGGAATGGTCTACTGGGTTTTTTTTCAGACGCACACATTTAAAGCTCACAGCTGAATTTGTCTTGACAGTGTCATTTCAACTGAGCTACAAATATCTTCTGTTTGCTGGGTTAAGCTTCAGAGACTTCTAAAAGCAGGGTGCTTCAAAAGCTAGGTTTCCTCAAAAACATATCCTAAGGTAATAAATATCTGGAATCTCTCTTTCTAGGAATAATTGACCATAATGACCAGGGGTTTTTTGGCATCTTCCATCTCATTTACACCTGCTCTGAACTCCAGTGGATTGTTGGCCATTCACTGAAATGTGAGTATCCACGGAGAGATTAAAGCAATCCATGACTTGGAACTCCATGGGCTCCACTGACAAACAGCTGACTCCCAAACTGGCAGCAGTGCCCGTCAGAGCTCCTAGAACCAACCCCCCCTTCCTTTTGGGTTCCCCCTGCCAGGATTGCTGTGATTGCAGGTGAGCCTCCTGCAGTCCCGGCTCAGCGGGCCGCTCCTGTTGCCAAGGTCACCTTTGCAGAGTTCTATTTGCATCCAGCTGACGTTGATTCATGTTGCCAGATGGCAAAGGACAAAGCACAATCGCTCAACACAACGTGTGACCTACTTACACTCCCAACAATCTGCTGCCTAATACTTGGGAAATGCACGGAGACTTTGATTAAAATTTTAATTTTGTTTCATAGTTGGCCCACATGTGGCATGTACATTTTGTATCCCAGATACATCTGCTCCAGCAGGGCAGTCGCGTGATGCCTCCGACTTCCTTCTGAAACAGGGCCTGTGAATGTGTAAGTGTCACTTCCTCATTTCCTAAAGGCACTCTCAAAAGTAATTACAAGTTGTTGGTTTACATATGGACAGCTAATGAAGAGCCAGACACTCTCACGCTGGCACCACATAAAGAAATAGTGACGGCAGTAACGTGTCTGCTCTAGAGAAGGAGAATAAAGACACGATACAGACAAAATTCACGCAGGGTTCCTAATCAAATCCGTGGAAAGTCACGGGGAAACTCTCTGTCCGTGCTCAAAGTCACATATATATTTACAGGATCAGCAGGACTACAGAACTTCTGCAATAATTAACTCTAGTGTGAAGGCATGTGAGAATAATGGAAGTGACATCTGGTCATTGTAGGCCAGATTCCCCAAATTGCTAAGGGCTTTCGGAGTGCCACGACTGCCAGGCTGGCTCAGACCCACGGCTGACTGAGACCTGCACCCTGCCTCTGCCCTTGGCTGGCACTAGATGCTGTCCAAAGGAAAAAGAGTTCTAGAGCAGACACAGATAAAACAACTCCCACCTTCTAGCACACCTTCCTCGTCCTGATCTCTGGTACTTGAACCCTGGCCTAAGTCCTGCAGCTTGAGTTTTAGCAAAGTTTGAGTTCCTGTCAAAGTATCAATCAACAAAAACTTCAGTGCCAAAACCATTTAATTTCTGAAGTGGTCTCCAATCCCATTTTGAATCTCCTCAGCTTTTGACAGATTTTTCAAGGGCTTGGCACCAATAAATGAAGTGGAACTGCTAAAGTCTCAAGTGCTCAGCAGCTCCTCTTGTGAAAGTTCACCACCAGACCCTCAGAGAGTTCAGTGGTGTGTGAATCTGGGCACACACAACTCAGTAACTCTCCTAAATGAAAACAGAATGCTTGTTAAAACACAAATCCTTCCGGCCATGAGAAAACAGAACCCAAAAAGCCTGCAGAGAAACAAGTCTGACATATTTTACACTGAGGAGGAGGTGACAGATCCTGGTTGGAAATGGTCCCATCACATATTAATACTATTTATTTGGGAGGAAATGAGAAGGGAAAGCCAAACACAGGGAGAAGCAGTTGTATCATAGTGTAGGCACTGCTAATGAGGTGATTATAGGTAGCAGAGTAAGTGAAAATAACTGGCAGGACACTGACTAAAAAAAAAAAAACAAAACCAAATATTTTATTACTGAATAAAGACTTGCAGGGCTACACTCAGGATATATCATTGCATTATCTCTGTGCCAGCCATGGTGCTATCTTCACCAAGAAGTTCCCAGGACTGGGAAGATGACTAGAGAGGATATTCCAGTTGTGGATGGAACAGAAAACAGAAATATTTTACAATCAAAACAAACAAACAGAAAAAAGCTCATGAGTTTCTGTTACTTTCTCTTTTATGCTTTACAGAAAAGATCTACATCGGAAAGTGATATATTTTAAAGTTCTGTTCCTTTGCCATAAATTAAGTTTGGAGAGACAAAATAATCCAAAGGAAGTAGCAAAAAAAAAGTGCTTATGTCATTATTGAGGAAAGCACAACAGTTCTGGAAAAAATACCAAGCACCACTTTTTAAAAAGAAAAATCAGAGAAATCCCTTCTTCCTTTTAAATCAAAGGAAGCTCAAACATAGATTTTAAGCCAAATCTTCATGCATAAATTGGAGCTTTTACTATCCACAGAACAATAGCTTGTTCTAAACACACTTACTAAGTATTTGTGTGAAGTTTAATATAATATTAGGAGTACTGTATCATACCAGACACAAGTGTTTGTCCTGAGCAGTAATCAGCCTCAGACTCTGGGAAAAGCTGATCCTCATGGTACAGGTATAAACTCCATCACTATGTCCATCTGGTGGACCTGATTCCACAGCTCCTGTTCCCCGTAAAACTTTTTGTACCGAATGTCGTCACTTACAGGCACCAAATGCACATCTGGAGCCTGGTTTGGGGCAGTAACCCCATTACAAATTTAAGGTCCCTTCTTGCCCTCAGCCCACAGCGAAGCTCCCACAGCTTTGCAGAGACAGAGACTCTGATGAGAACCAGAGATGACCTGACCTTGCTGCAGGAACAGCCCTATTGCAAGCACACAGTATTACTTTTCCAGTTGTTGGACACCATAATACGGGATACATAACACTTTACTGGATTAAAATGCCCAGTGCCTTGTGTCCATTAGGGCTGAGCGGTGGCATCACAAACATATCCCAGCCCTGACAGCACCCGCTGAGTGAATCAAAGAGGCTCTCCTGGGCTGCTTAGCAGAGAGCATCCCCCTCCTCTGCTGGGTCTGGTTGTTTTTTGACTTTGAAGTCTGGGGAGGGGGCAAAGTGTCTGTTTGATTTGCTGTTGTGTGGGAAAGGGGCCAAAGGTGCTTGTGACACTGCGCTGTGCTGGGAAATTGTTTGCTCTTGGTACAGCCTGCAGTTTATAAGCAAGATGCCACAAAAAACCAAACATAATTGAAGAGAGCCTCCTTAAATGAGAACAAAGTAAACAGAGATGCTTCACTAGAAGTTACATCCCCTGATCCTTCTGCTGTCAAGTCCATGGATGTTTATTTTCTCTTTGGTTCAACTTAAGAATTAATTATCTTTCATAGAAAACACAAGCTGCTACCGTTACGTTAACAATACTTTGAACAAAAAGGTCTTTTGGGGGATAAGTCTGTCTTCTAAAGAAAAGAGATAAATTTAGTAAAACTCATCCTTGCGTGCTCTTTAGATCCTTCAAACAGGAGTTTGCAACTGCTTCGCCTGCACTGAACAATCACAAAAGGGAAAAAATCTCTTCAATAGTATGGAACTGGGGTAAACTAAGAATAGCAAAACAATTGAAGAGTTTTGTTTGGGTTAGTGCTCCAGTTTGTGTTTTTGGAAGAGCTAGATGGATAATATTCAGGATAGCTCTTTATTTAAGGAAAGGAGCACACACCATAAATTAGGAAGTATAAATATTTAAAGGTTTGCTGAAAGCGTACACAACCAACCTATTACAGCTGAACTGCTTTTTCTAGGCAATAGCTACAATAGATGTCCTTAAAAATGATCCCTTGGTGTAACACTGGGCAAAGGCCAAGAGAAACTGTTTCCATAATGGTACTCTAGGGAATTCTTTATTTTGAAGTGCCACATGGAATATCTAAATTAAGTCACGGGGGCAAAAAAATTTATAGTATCCAAAACGTTTGCTTGGGCATGCAGTCCATAGCATCACCCTGTTAATCACACTGGAGATAAACAGCTCTTCCCAGATTCCTGACTCCAGTGACAACTGCTCCGGAGCTGTCATGCCTGACGCCAGCTCTGCTCAGAACTGCTCCCCTGACCACAAGTTTGGATGTGCTTTTAGGGTTATAGTGAAGAGTAAGCCAAAAGGGGGAAAAAAAAGTGCCCAAAGTCCCACAGCTGAGTAGCAGGAATTTCAAACAGTTCCCAATTTGGAAATGGCTGAGAACAAGGACACAATCAAACCCAGTGTCTGGGAGCATGTGCCTGGAAAAAGTATCGTTTAGTGAGTCTGCAAAAAATCCTTAAAAACCATAGGATAGTGAAGGATGAAGGCAAGTGGGAAGATCAACAAGAGGAGTTTTTCCTCTCTCTGTAATGGTTATAGAACCAAAAAACGTGGCCTGTGTACCATGTGATTCTTTTAAGTCATAAGCACTACTTTAAGATTCCTCTTGCTTTGTCTCTCTGCTATTCCCAGGGAACTGACAGTGCTGTGACTGCGTCCCTGTAAGCACCAGCGCCAGGCAGGTTTCACCTGTAATCACAGAACACTTCCCTCCCCTCTCACACCTTGTCATTTCCCATCAGCCGTGAGCTGGGGTGATGGATCACCCTGCACAGCTCTGCTCAGGGAAGCAGGGAATGTTTCTCTCCACAAGCCAAGGAGAATGGCTTTGATTTGGGTCTTTGCACAGCCACGGGGCCAGCAGGGAGGGACCCGCGGGGAGGGACCCACGGCAGGTCCCAGCGCTGTCCAATGTACCATGCAGGCTGCAGGACAGCTCTTGCCAGGGATGGACCTGTTCTGCTTGGAAACTGAAACTCTGAGGACTGGGAGCAAGTTTCCAGTCCATGTGCCATTTTATACTTCCACATCCCAGCCCTTCTCTTTGCTTTGCCGGTAAAGTGATGCCACCCAATTTTCCATGGATTAGCAGCAAAGGCAGTTGAAGTTTTTCTTAGTTGCTTTTTTTCCCTCGAGTAAAACCTTCATCATCCAGTTTATAGGTGAAGCAGACAATGAGCAACACAAACTCAACCTTGTTCTTACAGCATTAAAAAGCAAAATTTGAATTTATACCTAGCTTTAACTTGTTTTCACAACCAAAACCACAGACGAAATACAAGCTGCCTTTCTTCTTGACAATAACTGACAATAAAACCTACCATCCCCTACTTAGTTACTCTTCAAATTTTAGATTTAAAATCTTAGTAGAGATCAAAAACAGAGCTGTTCCATGCTAAAGGAATGCAATAGAAATGGCCATCAGTAAAGCTCAGATGTGAACGAATAAACACACATCTGAAGCATAAACCTTTGTCTGTCTGTCAGGAAACACCTCAATATACCCAAGAGCCTTTTGTGCAAATGGAATCATTCTTCTCATAATAAGTCTCATAAAATAAAGTAATTTCAGCTGATGGTACACAAGGTAAAATTCACTTATTGTTTCTGCAGATGAGTGGTTACTAGAATGTCAAATTTCACTCTTTAAAAGAGGGTTGGCTTATAATTTATCATCATGATTACAGTCTAAATTTCTCTTTTAAATTTTTAGTTTTTCAAAAAAACATTCCCGAATTAATGAAATACAAATGTAAAACATTTAGTCTGAACTTTCACAATTTTTCCTTGCTTTTTGTTATTAAATATGCGTATAAAGATCTATGTGCATCTGCAATGAATGCAGCAGAACTCACTATTACTCCTTCTGATTTGAAGGCACGCAGTGCCACTCAGAAATCTTACTTAAACTTTAGATTCACCAGTCTGGGGTAATTGAAGCTACTGTGGAATAGCCTAAACCTGAGCTAGGTGGCCATTTAGAAGGGGAGGCTGAGAGCCTTGTGGGGTTTATTGAAAAGCTTGCAATTACTGCAATCTAGTGTTACTGTATTCATTTAGAGAACAAAAACCAAGATAAATAACTTTTTTTGTTGTAAAGAGCCATTTAAGAATCTTCTTTGACAGCTAATCTAAACCACAAGAATTACTCTCCTAAAGAGACCCATCTCACAGACAAAAATTAGGTGCAGCAATTTGGAGTGTATCCCATATTTGTTTTCACGTGCATCAAGAAAGCTTCACACCTGTCAGAAGAGTTAATCTCAATTCATCCTTTGCTTCAGAAATGTAATGCCTGTCTCTTTCATTAGAGAAGTTCGGGTCAGTTCTGATGACACCATTTAAAACCCTCACCCTCAGTCTAATTTTTAATCAAAATGTGTGCCATAGGTCCTGCTGGAATCTCTGTGGGTTCTGTGTTGGTCTTCTCACAGAGCTGGCACAAAAAAATGGGTTATTTGAGTGTTCCCCAGCACCATTTCCCTCCCCTGAAGGACTTGAGACTTGCCCAGGTTTCTTGTAGGTATCTAAATTCAGAGCAGATGAGCCTTACCTCCAGTCCTGCACCTACTGCCCTTGGAGTATTCTTCAGTTCCATTATTTCATGGCCCCTTTAATTAATAAAAATTCACTTTAGGACTCATCATTTAATTCAAGTGAATTAAACAGCGCAGCAATGTGGAAAGATGAAAGTCTTGGAAATGCAAAGTCTGAGGAAATGCAATTAGAGCATCCCACTTGACCAGTCCTTCAGGTGGCACTCATCACATTTGCACAAATCCACACAAAAGCAGGAAAAGGTGAAAAGGGTGAAGTATTCCCTGGATGGCAATACTCCTGCACTGCCAGTTAGCAGCAGCATTAAACTTTAACAAATGAGCTGCAGAACACTCTACCCTTCCATGTAAGTGCAAGACTGAGACCCAAAAACCCCACCAGGCAGTGAAATGTTATCTTTATACCAAAACTCGGTCTCTGAGGTTGCAACAGCCTTTTTTTCAAGAAAGGAAGCTGAAGGAAACCCTGGCACAAAAACACACGTTAAATAACAGCCATTTTCAGCAAAGACACTGATGATGTCTATCAGTGCCCCAAGAATGCCACCAAATTAAAAAAAAAATGAGAAAAAGAGGATGGCATGATTTCAGCCACTAACTAAAATGAAATAAAACCTTTCAGAAATGCAGAATGGGATGATTACATCCCACAGCTGTCTGCTGTTTATGACACCAGCTGAACTTCGAATTATAAAAAAGGTGAATATTCAACATCCAGAACACTACAGTAACACCTCATGGAGAATCTGGACGTCATTATAGGTAACATTTCCAAAAGGGCAAAACTCAGTGAAGTACTTCGAAGATGGTGTTTGAGTTTAGAATTTTACCTTTCTCTATTTAGGAACTCTACAGGTCTCTATGCTAGGATGGATTCATTAGGAAAACAAAGCACTTCTGACCACCTGACCTACATGGTGAATTATGCACCATATTCTTTAGTTTATGGTGTTAGAAATCAAATTTTCAGTCTAAATAAGCCCAAATACCCAACTATTCTAAAAGATTGATTTGTTATGTTGGATGTTTTTAAAGCATAGTAGCCTAAACCAACAAATAGAAAGCTCAGTGTATTAAAAGGACAGATACCAGCTTGAAAATTATTGCGCTTGATCAGCGATTTAAAGTAAAAAAGATAAAACGTCTATCTCCAAATACTAATTAAAAAAAAATTAACACTCTCCCCATCAAATATTCTATGTAGAAATAGAAAAACCAGGAGAAATTGCTGCCATTTATGAGCTGTTTATCCAGTCTCCTTGTTCCAGCAGCTTTTCATCATTCACACTGCTTCTCCTGTGGGCACATCCCTGTTACTGTTGTTTGAGAAATCCCTGTGGCCTGTTCAGATATCCCTGCAAGACAGGAAGCACCAGCTGCAGGGATCAAGAACACCCTGAAAATGATTGAAACTCTTCTGCTGCTGCATTATGACAGAGGCAAACCCAAACCACTCCATGGGGCCTGTAACAACAGAGATGTTTCAACAGCACTTCTCCTCGAGCTGCCAAGAGAGCTTGGCAGTGAAAAAGTACAAATTGGGGAAGGACAAGGAAAAAGTGGAAACTGGGAAAGCCTGACTTCTGGCAGCTCAGAAGAGAAACTGCTTCATTTGATGGGCTGAGATCCAGGGAAAGCTCAGGCTGCTCTGAGCTCTGTGAACAAGGCAGAGCAGCTTCACTGAGGCACCGGGGTGGTCTGGTGCCTCTGGCTAAGTGTCCTGAGGAAGCACAGGCCAGGGACAGAAAATCCTTAAGGAAAATGCATTGGAAAAGAAATGGCTGCAGAGCAGGTAAAGGAAAGAGGGAAACTACCACGTTCTGTCTCAGTGGTGAGCCCCCAAAAAGGACTACTTTCTATTCAGGCCACAAGCTGATCCCAAGTATTAACATTGCAATGTGCAATGGACTGCTAGGGATCAATGCCATAACTGAACATAACTCCACAGAAATGATCCCCAGATGTCACTTCCAGGGAATTGAGTCCTAGGTTTTTACAGATGGATAAGAGAAACTGAAACCCAACAACAACAAGTATGCAATTTCAGTGGAATTAAGGAGTCACAGGGAGGTGAAGGACAACATTTTTGTGTAAATTCCAACATTGTATTCTGAATCAAAGAGGGAAGTGCAACACACAGGGCAAAAAAGAATGAGGGGAGACATGATACAATTGTGGGTTAAAAGTTGGTTAAGAGGCAGTTAAAAGAGGCAGTTAAAAGATGGGTTAGAAATTTTCTTTACTAATTAACAGGCTCAAGAGACAAAGAATGCCCCAAAATTCTGCATCTAATTGCATATTAAGGACCCCCATAACTGCAACAGAAGATGCTAAGTGTTTAAAACATTTCTAAAAGCTATGAAGTGGAACGAGTAAGAAATGCTTAATGTGGAACTGCTGCCGGATATTGCTCCCTTTTCTCCTGAGCTGGGATGGGAAGCCTGACAGGATGCTGGGGAAGGCTCCCCTGAGAGCTGGTGTCCCAAGAGCCACCCTTGTAGTAACTAACGAGCCAGGACTGCACAGGCACTCAGGAAAATTATGGTTTGTGGATGAAGGACTCAAGTGTGAGTGACAGGAAGAGGAGCAAGAGCTGCAAGATAGGATTGCATAGGATGGCTGATCAGGCCAGCTGAGGAATATAGTGGAATCCTGTGTCTGCTGAGAGGGAACTCCTGAGAGGGAAATGAAGGTATTAAATAAGAGCAATTTGTGGTTCACATATCACAGTAACAGTGGGTTGCACAGAGTATAGGATAGTAGAGATCATCTTATCCAAATACTTGCTCAGGAAAATGTAAATCTGGTAAGACAAAAGATGGAGTGGGATCAGTTACTGCTCTGAAGGCAGCTTTTCATATAAAACATAGGCCAAGCTGTGACTCTTCACATGACATGAATAATACACTTCTGATTTTCCCTGCTGTGTTATTAATATTGCATCTTGTCACAGGCCTGTGCACCAGACAATAACTGCCCAGCTCTCAGAGGGAGAAACAGAAGCCTTGACCTGAAAAGCCACCACAAAAGTTATTGGAGAACACTGCTTTCGGTGGAAAACAATCAGCAAGTCAGGACAGAAAGAACATTCCTCAGTGCCCTCTGCACAATGAATAACATCATCTGTAAGCGAGGCAGACAATGAACCCAACAAACCAATACAAAATGTATTTTCTCACAATATGTTATCAGCTCTAAATGTAACAATTTGTCTGAGCTAGAAAGTCACATTATTTTTTTATGATACACCAAACAGCGAGTGAATCTGATTGAAATGGGTGAGGGAGGGGTGACTGGGGGAGCACTGACACAGCAGCATTACAGCCAAGGTGATCGTTACGAAGCTTTTGTACTCCATGTGTAAAGAACATAAAAATGTTGGGAGGGTGCCCTTCAGGAAAAGATAAAAATCAAAGGAAAACACAGGAGTTCAAATCACTGGAGGGTGTTGATCAGTCTGTAAGTGTACTTACACAACTCTACAGCTGAGCAAGGGATGGTGGATACAGAGTAATTACGCAACGGGGGCAGCAAGCAGTCAGTACATCTTGTCTGCACGAGCAAGAGCTGCCCACCAGAATACAGCAGAATACAGCAGAAAACTCAGGGCAGGAACAGAAAATGTTTCATTACTGTATCAACACAACAAAGAGTGAGGAACTGTGAAACTATCACTGTTAATCTCAACTTTGGTACAAGAAGCTCTCAGTGATGGAGCTTTCCCTATCCCCCACACCAGATGGGGCAGGTGGGGAGACAAAGGCATCCAGATAATCCCAGGAAGCAGGAATGCTGGAATAATAAACATGAAGGCAAATTAAAAATGTCATTTCCAATTAGAAAAATGGAAGAGGAATGTGATGGGGAGAAAGGGAACATTTGTTTCACAATGAACAGGAGGGAAAAAATAAACAGTGTTAGGCAGAATGGTTTATGCAGCTCTAGAGGTAACGATTCCATTAAGAGAGGAGATTCTCTGCATTAATTGGGAAGCCACAGACATAATGAATGCAGGATGACATTTTGATGCTTCACTTGTCTTCTCTCCTGCCAATCCATCTCTCTGCTTTGCAATCTGTCACTACTGACGATGTGTTAATCTTTGGGGTGAGGAGATAAATCTGTTTGAACCCTTTCTGAGAAGCAGGTACCTGTTAAGCACTGCAAAGAGCCTCTCCTTGGAGGGAAGAGCCACTGCAGTTTGCTGAGAAGAGAATTTATCTAGCAAATAATGCTCAGTGAAACCCTCCATAACTTCCTCCTATATTTACTGTCTAATTTGCATTTATATACCCCTTATTATCTGAACACCTCAAAACCTCCAGTGTGCTTAACCTAACAAAGCCCTAATATAATTCAAGGAGCATGAGGGCAGTTTCATGAGAGATAAGCAGGGATGATGGTAACTCGTGTTACTGGAGCTGGAAGGTTGGTACACAGATACTCTGTGTTTTCTACAGGGTGGAAGGAAGGAGATGAGTGCATGAATCACTGCTCAGCTGCTACCCCAGACATGCTCCAGCACAGCTCCTTCCTGAGCTGTGAAAAGCAAGTTCAGTGTTCTGTGTTGCCTTCTCTTGACCAAACCTTTGATTCCCATCAATTGCCTGAGGTCCCTTTCCTTGTGCCATTTTGCTGCATTCACAGCCAAGGAAGGCTCCCAACGGGCAGGCAAAATTTGTTCCCCATTTGTTGTCTTTCCAGAAGGGAACCAGAATATTAAGCAGGCAATTTTACAGGACAGGAGAAAAAAAAGAAAGAAAATAAAAAAAAAGGTTTGAATCCCACTATAATTAACAGAGAGGTGATCATGCCAGTTTGGAAATTGCTAATATAATTTTATGATACTGAATTTTCCATCCTGCAAGGCTGTGAATAACTGTAGTTTAACAGATGCATCCAAAATGTACATATCAAACTAAATCTCTAGAACTATAGCATCTGCGTGTCCTTAATTTAGCTAGTGAGCATGTGCACATATGTACACATAATCAAACATTTACTATTACATATGTAAAACCACATTTATTCATCGACATAAACAAATGGATTATATCTATTCCATTTCCTCCTAATATGACTAAAATTCACGCTGGCCAGGAGGGGTTACTGAGGTAACAGCTTGGCTCCTAAGTAATGCTCCATTTATTAATCTTCAGATGTCAGAACTGCCCTGTGGGGACCAGGAATCAGTGTCCTGGATCACAAACCTGAGGGCCCATTCAGCACCTTTGAAGATGTAATTCTCAGTGTAACTGGCTATCGGATGCACTGTAAAACCTTGCTGTTGTGATGTGCTTTAGGGTATCTGCACATTCCTACACACATTTTGTCTGTTCTATAATGTGCATTTGCAGAGCACATTTTGCAAGGGAAAAAGAAAGTGGATGATGTTATGGTACCACAGAAATCAGCTTTCCTCGTTTTATCTCTTCCTAATTGAGGGCTGTTTCTGTTGCCAAGTGAGGTCTGGGCTTCCTTGATGTATAAATCAAGGATGTTTGTTGCACTAAAACTGGCATGCAATTGCTTGTCAGCAGTCACCTTGCTTTAAGAAATGAGTGAAAGAAATCAAAGGAAATGTAGAGTATTACTGGAGACTGTCTTTGATGATGAATAAGACTGTGTGAATGGCTGATCAGGTCTGAAAAGGAAAAAAAACCTCAAATATACAGTGAAGGATTTTGATATAAAGACATTTAGATTTAGGCATGCTGAAAATATAAACTAAGAAGTTTTGCATTCGATGAAATTCGGTCTTTACTGTCTAAACATCCTTTGTGTGTGTTTGGCCCTCTGAAAACAAAAGCACAGCAGTGGGGAGCCTTTTCCCAATGCTTTTGTGCCCAGGATATTCAGCTTGGGCTCTGCCTAATGAGACTAAATTGCCTCCTGTGCAGTGGGAAAGTGGCCCAGCCACTCTGAAGTGGGCTGATCTGGATTAGGCAGCTCCCTGTCTCTGGAACTAGAGCTGTTCTATGCCTGGGATATTTTCCACACATCTTTGTAACCTGTGTATCATCTCTCTTATCTGATGGAAGATTTCCCCAGTGAAGCTCACAAATATGCAGACCACGTCATAGCACCTCTTTAACACCTCTCCCCTTCAGGCTGCTCCTTCAAATGAGATTTTTAATCCGAAAGAGACGCCATTCCCACAGGTACTTGGAGATACTCCTTGAAATTTAATAGCAGCAAGTGATGGCAAAGAGGAAGAGGGAGGATGAAGCGTAAGTAAATAAAGCCTATAGAAAGAGTAGGAGAAAGAAATTACATACTGTGAAAAGAAGCTTGATGCAAGGTAGAGAAGGACAAGTAGGAGAGAAGGAATAGTGGAGTAAAGTGGGGAAATAGATAAAAGGAGAAATAAAAAAGGCTGAGAAACCTCCTTCCATTATCAGCAGGGTAACACTATGCCTGATAACCCTCTTTAGTGAATGACTTCATTTCTATAAACCAGGAGCCAATCTGGAGAGCTGCAAAGTTGATTGAATGAACCAAGGTTGAGATTTCCTGGCCCATACTCAGTAAGTTTAAAAAGAAGAATTCTTCTAGCACGTGAACATCAAAACGGCTTTTTCTTTCATTTCTTTTAGGGAGTAAGGTAAAAAGAACAAACATCTTGAATTTTCACCACCCCCATGACTTGGCGAACTCAGTGTTACAAGACTTGGTTACCATGTTAAAAGATAATGTTAAAAAGTTTAAATTTTGCCTTGACCCTTCTGGAGTCGGGGCTCCCGATCTAAACACATCTGGATTAGGCCTCCCCTTCCCAGGCACATCCATTTACTCCACACAAAGCTTACATATCTCTGGGACTCCACAGAAGAGATCATTTTCAGGTACAGAGCTGCAGTTGAGGTGCTTAGTCACACTCCACATTCTCTTGGCAACACCTCCTTCCAAACAAGGGCTGAATAATGGGAGTTTACTGAGTCACTCCAGTCCAACCTATGGACTGTCATCACCCACAGCTCCTGGATTATGCAACTGCAGCAACCCTGTGGAACTCCTCTGTTAGAAAATGCTGATTTGTTGCAAGTGAGTCACAGGAGAAATTTAATGAAAAGTAATCTTTCCAGGGAACATCTTTCCCAGCTATGCTGCTACTGACTCCAGAGGGCTGCCAGACCTTTGAAAGCTCACCCACGCAGCACGGGAAACAACGTGGAAACGGGGCTGAAATGTTTCCCTGCCACTTTCTCTCCCTTCTGAATGTGCAGGGCTTGCTTCCCCTACCAAGCTCAGTACTCTTAACCTCCTGGGAAAAAGACTGCATCTCAAAACAACAGCATTTTCTTGTTGTTATTTTTGTTGTTTCTAAAAAGAAAAATCCTTCCCCAAAATAGGCTAGACTTGATTTTTAATACACTCTTTAAATCAGGTACAGTTTTGAAACTCTAGCACTAGTTTTTTTTTTATTTCTGTTACCCTTTCTAACAGTACATTTATCATCCTAAAGGGTCTCAGTGTAAGATGAACCCATCACCCACCTTGTCAGGACGGTACAGTTAAAGCGACTTGCACGACTCCCTCCTGTGCAGACACCCGGCATTATTTTCATCAGTGCCTCTGCTTTGCAGGGTGATTCTGCACAAAAACATTGCCACTCTCCTGACAAATGACTTGCATACACAAAGCTCTTCGTACACTACAAGCTTTGCAGGACCACTGGTTTTATTTCTCTGTTCATTAAAGAACACATTTTTCCCCCCATTTCATGCATTTTAAAACATCTCTCTAATGAATTCACATACTAAGCATTCATATTTCTTTCAACACTTTTCTATTAGCTGTGTCAAACTGAATCTCGTGCCATTTGTCATGGTGCACTGAAGGTCTGATAATTAAGAAATATGTTGCTGCTGTTGCTGTAATGATGAGCACAGGAGTACTTGGTTGTGCCTCTGTGGCGTTTCTGGCTCAGTCTGAGAGCGATGAGCGTGTCCATGGTGCTGTGTGTGCACTGTGAAGTGGCTCTGTGTGCTGCCATGCATTCCAAACACACTATCTGTGCACACCCCATGCATAATTCAGCCCGTGTTTTATCATGGGTTTTCCTGGAGTGCCAGCCTAGCTCATGAAGAGAGGAAGGGGAATCAACAGCTTGTGATGCCCTGTTGCTCCCTGAGATTTAGCATGCAAAGCACTTGCCTTTGCAGAATCACAAATATTTCCACAGCACAGACCTCTCTGGGCAGGTTTAAATATTGTGCAGTCTAAGCTAAACAACCTGACACAAAACGTTTGCAGTCCCTGGCTTCTTAAATTTTTTAGCATCACTTTCAGTTGTTTTCTCCTCAGAGACCACAATGTTAACACACCAGTTAGTTCTGTGCTCTTTCCTCTCACAGGCAGTTCTACCTGGCTGGCCACCTGTCGCCGCTCTGGGAATTTTTGCTGTGGAAAGCAATCAATTTGGAAGGACAGGGAGGGCAGGAGGGGGTCACAGGAGTGCAGGGACTGAGTGACAGCTGGCATTCAGCCCTAACCCCAACACAGGAGCTCTGTGGTTGGGCAGGGAATGGGACAGTGCAGGTGGAAGCATTTGAGAGGCCACAGAGGAGACATAAGGGGCCTTTCAGCGTTACACTGTTCACTCCAGGGTGGCATTTTCTTGTCATCCTTAACCACGTAGTACCTAGAGGAGCATCTTCTGCAGAGAAAACGTGCTCTCCCAAGAATGTTTTCATCCTGAACTCGACTTTGCAGAAAGAAGCTATATATTCATTTTTCACACCTTTTCCCCAGTTTTATCTTCAGTCTATGCAGACACACACTGCACTGCTCTCTGCATAGGAAGTTCACTTTTTTTTAGAGGCATCAGCTATTCACAAATGTTAAAATTAGAAGTTAGGTCTGCTTATGGAAATTATACTTGTCCAGAGAAGTTTGGATGCTGCCCAGAGAAGCTGTGGATGCCCCTGGGTCCCTGGAAGTGTCCAAGGCCAGGCTAGATGGAGCTCTGAGCAACCTGGGACAGTGGGAGGTGTCCCTGCCCATGGCAGGGGGTTAGAGCTGGATGGTCCTTAAGGAACCTTTCAACACAAACCATTCTATGACTGTGTTACAAAGGGAGAAAAGGTAGTTTTCAGTTTTTGGTGTTTACTACACAGCTGATCATTTTAATAGCAATTCACAACTTCCCTTTTCTCCTTTTAACTGATCTGCTTTCTGACTCAAATTAAGAATTAGAAAAGTAGTGCAGTATTGTGAAATCTGTTACCCTACAAATGAAGCACTTCCCTTGCTTTTAACAAGTGGGTCTGTTTGCACAGGGGGTTGTTCTGGAACAATGACCCAGCTCCAAGGGAACAGGGTCTGTTCCCTCAGTTTGATCGTCCTCACAGCACTGGGCTTTCATGAGCTGGGAACACACATTTTTTATCTGCATAATGGTAAATAACGACTCCTTTATTGCTCATTAGTCACACACAGCTGGGCTCATGTGTGCTGCCACCCAGCACCTCCAGGACTGTGCAGAAGCCACCAGGGGTGGTGAGGAGCAGGGTGGATACGCTCCTTGTGCTGCCACGGCCGGTGCTGGATGCAAAGCTGGATTCCGGGCTGGATTCCAGCAACCTGGCCCAGTGGGAGGTGTCCCTGCCCATGGCAGGAGGTGGAATGAGGTGGTTTAAGGTCCCTTCCAACCCAGCCCATTCTCTGCCTCTCACCCCTGCACTGTCCCAAGGCAGGACTGCCCCGGCTGCAGCTGCACCTTCTGCTGAGTGGGGAGAGAACCGGGGGATGCTGCCTCTGACTCTGGGAATGGGGAGTTCCCTCTGCTTTGCCTCCAGCCATGGGGAGCTCCTGAGCAGCAGGGGCCTCTCGAGGTGCTGGCTGTGTCACACAAAGCTGGACACCCTGGGGAACAGCTGGGAATGCAGGAGAGTCTCAGCTCCGCTTTGGATTTCATCCTTTTTGTATCAGGAAGGCCAATTAACCAACTAATCAGAGTGGCCTAGGACACGAGAAATGTGCTTATCTGAGATAGGTACAATACAGAACAGATTCACTTTTGCAAATCAGAAAAAAAAAAATCTGTGAGGTTTCTTTTTTTGCAGGAAGAATTCTCACCTTTTTTTTACCTTTTTTAAAAAGTAATTTTCTGTGAGCTGTTTTGTCCACAGAGCATAGCTGGATTCTAAAATCACTTTTCTTAAAAAAACCCCAAACCACCACCACCCTCGCAGTTCTCATTTATTAGCATGTTATCCAGGAACGTCTCAGTAACCTTCACAAACCAGGTCTGGCTGCCACATGCCCTTCATTACGGACCACACGCTTGCCTTCACCAGTATCTTTAAATCACCAGTGACACTGGTAACTTGGTCATGTTCCTGCTGATTTACACGACTGCAAAACTGAAAGAAGTTTGCCCTTTCAAGTAATTTATTTTCCCTTTTATGGCAGCTCCAGAGCAAACCCAGGATTTTCTCTGGCTTCCGGTCTCCATGACCCATGTGAGAAAAATCTCTCCCTCTACCAATAAACTCCAATTTAAATTTATCATATTTTTCCATGTGTCCCATTCATCAAAGTATTTCTTTACATTTACATTCTTCCTACTTGAGCTTGTGACATTTTTATTTAAAAGAAAGTGCTATCAGAATTCAATAAAAAAAATTTAAAAGCATTCTGCATATTCACACTGGAAAGTGATGCTGTTGATTTAAAAGTTAATGTTTCCAAGAACATGTATGTGTAAGAGTAACACTGAAGACATTCAATTAACACAATAAATATCACCTCAAATTGTTAGATGTATCTTTTGTGACCTGATACCCATTTCTCACACTGCAACATTTATTCTGCTGGAAAAAATAAACAACCATTTAAAATGTGGATTTGTGAAGAAAAACGTAAACAAGCAAGGCCTAAATCGAAAATAATCCTTTGAGCACCCTGTTACTGGACTGAATTCTTTTGATCTCAGGCCTGTGACGTGTCAGTCACTTCAGAGAACTTAAGGAAGTTTTATTGCTATAAAACTGGCATAGGATAAAGGTCAGCCTATTTATTTTTAACGAGTGAAGCGACATTATTTACTACTCAGTTTACAGGCTGAAAGTGCACTGTGCAGCATTTATCCCACTGGGAGAAACAGAAAAAAAGGGACCACCCTAACTTCCCCAAAATAATACTCTGCAACTGGGCACTGCTTAGCAACTGCACCAATACAGTTACAAACCCATCAGCGCTTCAGCTGTTCAAAGTTTGGGCTCACTGTCATAGCTGGATGCTCAGAGGTGCTGAGCAAAGTGCCAAGATCCTGCAGGGAATGGGCCATGAATATTGCATCCCAACATTTAAACACAAGCTCTGATCCACAAGTGGGAAGAGGCCAGATCAAGTCACGGGAAGATTTGTAAATCTCACTCTGTATTTTATTTTTTTTCTTTTAAATATTTCTTGGTCACTGAGGCTATGAAAATTCCATTCATTTCTCCATGCTGTTGCCCACTTAATGTGGTAAAGAAGTATTTCATTATTCTCTCTGATGAATACACAAGCACCAAAACCCAAAGCTGAACGGTGGAACAAAGAGTAAATTACTTCAATCCTCTTAATTCTCTGCTTTTTTGGCAGATAATGCCATAAGTCATTCTAGCTTAGCAGCCACAGATTGAAGACAGATTTCTTTTTAAACTTTGGAAATGTTAAAATTGAATGAACTAACAAAAGAAAATTGTACCTAAACAGGGAGAAAATAAAAGAAGAACTTTTCAAATGGCTATCAAATCAGTTTTATGGGGTTTTTTTTGCAATGAGTCTGAATACTCATTTTTTGGGAGGACAACTTTCCCCTGTCCAGTCCAAATCCAGGCAATGCAAAGTCCCATGAAACCCAGTAAACTGAAATAACCTTTTCCTCCAAACTCCTTCCCCAAAATTCTTGAAGAGTTGCCTGTGGTTGAACTGGAATGCATCTGGAAGTGTTTGAATTAAGTGCAGCCTGCCCAAAAGACAGCTTGGCTTCCTGCAGAGGTGTAAAGGATAAAAAGGGGATTGTGGTGGACAGAGCATTGTTGTTGTGAGTTAACAGGGAGCTGAAGCGACACTGGAATACTCATCAAAGTTCCTAAGGGCTGCTCCCTTCCAGATGAGTGCTGAGGGCAGCTGAAATACCTTCTAGAAGTGCTGCAGGACACATTTGCTGTTTGACCCTCCTGCACAACAGCATCACCTGCACGAGGTGACCACAGAGTTTCACCTAAAGCACCAAAGCTGCAGCCTCACAGTTTCGAGAGGCTCTACTGCTGTGAAAGATCAGCATCTTGTTCATTTGCTCTGCAACTTGACTATGTATCATTCTGTTTTTCAGGTACAGTGTTAATATTAATTTTTGATTGGACGTGGAAGTGTCAACTCCCACAGGGTGCAATTATTAACAGGTGCCAAACTGGGAGAAAATAAATGTATAAAAGTTAGTATGCATCAGGTGCTTGTATTTTCCATTAACAAGAACAGATTTATAATTTTAAAAAATTGTTTTCATTCCATTTTTTGAAGAGAAAAAGGAATTTCATGCCTTAAGGCTGTATATTCTCTTCATTCACTTGAAAGACCAGAGAGATGCAACACTTTGTTCTAAGTTTGCACAGCTCCTGGTGCCTCTGTAGATCTGTGGGACCTTTTCCCACAAAGCCCCACCCTGCGTTGTGCCATCTCCCACATCCCTCCAGGAGCCCAGACCACCTGGCAGGCCTTGGCTACACTGGGGTTGTGAAGAGTGGAGCAGCTGTGAGCAGAAACATGGGCTGCAAACTGAGGAACCACAGGAGTTACCCCTTCCTTGGCAACTGGGGCTGTAAGAACATGGTCCACTGGAGCCAAAAGAATCCAGACAACTCAGCTGAGAGCAGGAGCTGGGCGCAAGAGCACAGGAGTCTCAGTATTACACTGAGATTTAAGTGTAGCTCTGACCCACGAGCATGGATAACAAAAGTCTCATTGATTCCAATTAGAGGATGCTTTGGTCTATTTACTGTAACTGAGTCGATTCTCAGAAAAATAATTAATTCCTTGTCATGTCTCACGTGTATTGATTTTTGTAATTACAACAGAACTGGAGGCGAGGGTGCAGGGGGAAGGAAAGGCACTTGATTCCTGTTTAATTTGATGCACAAGCTGTCAAGGACAAAGCAATTGAGATGCCATGGCCATGCCCATCCTTGATACTCTCTCTGCTCTGATGTCGTGTGCCAGACGTGCTGGAGTGCAGGATCCAAAATCACACCCCACTCTGACATAATGCAGTGCACAGAGCTGCTGTCTGCAGCAGCCTCCACAGCAGGCAGGAGAGATGCCCAAGGGGAAGGAGATAAGGACAGGACAAGCTTAATGTGTATCAGTGACTAAGAGGAGGAGACAAAGCAGTAGAATGGGAGAGAATGAAAATACAAGTTGTTGCTGATATAGAGCTGCCAGTAGATAATGTAGGAGAAAACAAGTAGTGAGAGAAAAGAAAATACAGTATGGCCTAGCTTGGTAATGATGCTGTTAGGAAAAAGCAGCAGGAGGGAATCAACTTTGTTTCCCTTAAGATTTCACTAAAATAGCAAGTTAGGGAGTTTTTACCCAGAGTCAAGGCAGCATTTGACTTCTTAACAGGTGATAGTCTCCTCCCCCAAGCATGTTTGTGGGAAGGGCTGGTCTGGTTCCCTACACACACAGACCTGGTTGTAACACTCAGTTTGTCA
This sequence comes from Corvus cornix cornix, assembly GCF_000738735.6. Taxonomy (NCBI): domain Eukaryota; kingdom Metazoa; phylum Chordata; class Aves; order Passeriformes; family Corvidae; genus Corvus; species Corvus cornix. The sequence goes on along the minus strand of NC_047056.1, from coordinate 5,186,872 downwards.
CAAAGATATTGTCATCACCCACACAGACACAGAACGACCTTTTGGGCCCACTAAAGCCAATGCCTGCCCTAACTCCAGCAGGACCACAAGAAGCTGTTTCCAACCTTTTGCCTAGAAGTATCAGTTCAGGAAGTCTCCAACTCTCATAGGAGCAAAAAACCTTTTTCTAATACAATAGACCTGCAAATAAAAGCTGCAGAACAGTCTCACATGCAAACACTAGAAAGAAATTATAGATGTGAGGGAGAGGCAGAGCTTAAGGGTTTAAATCACTCCTGAGTTAAGCACTCTCAGCTAAACACATGGTATTTTAAACAAAACAAAACAGAAAAGCCTCCAGGACAGGGAACTACTTTGCATCCAGTGTGTGCAGTTTCTAAAACCTGTTGTCTAAAATGACAGCACTCTAAGGCAAAATTTCTCCTGGTGCCCTGTGCACACCACAAGAGAGGAAGCTGCAAACTCATACTTTGAGGAAAGCCAACAGTGAGAGGTTGTGGCAGTGTGTTGGCAACACTTGGTGACACGATATCCTCCTGGCTGGGAAAGAGCTCTGTGCACAGAGTCAGAACACAACAAACTGTGAGGCACGAATAAATAACGAAAGGGCAGTGATGGATGACAGCAGATCTGTCTCCAGTGGAATTATTGGGGAGAATACTGAAAATTCTTTCCCTCTTAATATATTAAACTCATTGTTTGGGGCCGAGTTGAGGCTGCCAGAAAAGCCTTTTAACACAGCCAGCATAAATTTCAGTGGGTGTTTGAAGCAGGAGAGCCTGGGTTGTTGAAAAAGCAGCCCCCAGAAAGGCTGCTGCCTGCAGAAAACACATCAGCTCTGCTCAGCTGGGAAATCATTTGATCTATTTTATACCATCCACCCCGTCACTGAGGAGGCAAATATGGGTATGAAATATGGACACAGAGCAAAACATAAAAAGAGACTTAATAAAATGAGTAATCATGTTTTCCCTAAACCCTCTCATGCAAGCAGGAGGCACTAACATCATAAATTCAGCACAGTGCCCGTTTCAGTGTGTGGGAAAGGGAAAAAGCCCTGGAGCCAGGCCCTGTGAGCACATCCCTGCAGAGGCTGTCTCAGGAGGCATGGAGAGGGCAGGGTGAGGAGCTGGCACTGTGGCCAGAGGCAGGGGGTGACAGGGATCTGGAGCTGCTCCGTGCCAGGCAGAAAGAACTGATGGAAGAGTCAAACACAGCTGGCCCAGCACAACCTTCCAAAATTCAGCTCTAGTCCTCAGTGACAAAGTTCCAGTACTTTATGCTACTCCTCAGTACATCAATAAATTAAAAATAAAAAGCAAGAAAAAAAGAAGAAAGGACACAGCCAAAAAGAAGTAACCAAGAGCCCAAGGATCCCAAACAAGCTGGTGTTAGAAGCATTAACTGATTATTCTCTGGAATTTTAAATTCCAGTGTTTAAATTCCAGTTCACAAGCCTGATAAACGCATGATCCTACAGCACCAAAGATAAAACATAATAATATGTATAGTCTTTACACCCAGACACCCACAACATCAAAAAGTTCCAGCTTATTTATAAACACGATTTTAAAAAGATGAGTAGAAAATTGGAAGTGCAAACATTTTTATTTTCCCAAACTATTGTAAACTTCTGGCTATTCAGCCCTTAGCCTAATCTATTCTCTGGCTACTTCACAGAGATGACATGAAAACACTGATTAACTCACAGCCAGTGCTAGAATTCAAGCTGTAATACAGGCACAGAACCATCGGGACTGTGGACACAGACAAGGAATGAGAACTGAAGCCAAGGACACACATTTGAGCAAGAGCAGAAAAAATGAAAGCAGACATGACACAGTGGGCTGTGAAGAATTACACTTGGAACGCTGCTGCTAACAAGTCTCCCTCCATGTGGAAGTCTGATTATACCTAGGTTTTCCTACAGGAAGATCAAGAACAAGTGCAGGACTCTGAACCTTCTCCACTGAAGTTGGTGGCAAAACTGCCACCAGCTCCACTTGGAGCAAGAGTGAGCCCCCAGGCTTAAGGATCAAGACATGCATTCCAAAATGTTACGTGTAGATGCAGTGCATTAAATCAAATAGAGGAAATCCAGCAAGCAAGGTAGAATATAAAGCACTATTATTGTAAAAAAGTGCATGTTTCCCACAGAAACCCATCCTGCTGGATGGACACCAGGACCTGGGGACAGCATGCTAAGGAGATATCTCTTTTTCCTTTAGTGGGAACTGTGTTTTGCTTCTGTGCAGCTCAGGCACAGGGGAGGGAAGGGCACACTCTGCTGGCCACAGCACCTTTTACACTGAGAGCTTTTGAACAACCAGAGTACTGAAAAATAACCCTCATCCCCCATCTGGACCTGATGTGGTGCCCACACCAGGCTGCTGCTTGACTTCTCTCGCCCTGAGTCTCAGTGAGCGTGGCTCTGATGCTGTCAATGGATTCTCTCATGTTTAAACATCAGCCTACCTGCTGCAAGAGCTCTTTCTCTCCTGAAGGACAATTTTAGCAGTGTAACATATGTTCAGAAACTCTTTACCTTAGGCTTTTCATCCAATATTTGCTGACGGATCTCCTTGTGTTTTTCTACAAGTTTCTCCTGCCTTTTACTCTGAGCATCTTCTAGCTGTCAGAAAAGAGCAGAGAATCTTTTTTCAGAGCTTGCACATCCTCACTCTCCCACCTCCTACCCAACAAACATTCCACCCATCAAAATTAAAACATTATCATCGAAACTATGAACAATTCCAATATAAAATCACACACCACTGCCTCAAGCATCACTGAGCACGACTGTTCAACAGTTGGGTGTGGACATGAAACCTCAGACTTCATACTTGAGGTTGAGGATCAGAAATGCCTAAAGGACTTACTGCAGACTTCTAATGTTATTAAATTATAAATCTTGGGCTTCACTTAATAATGCACTCGGACATAAAACCTACTTAATTTGCTAATTCTTAAGGTTGCTTCCTAAATCAAGGCTTTTCTAAGCAAAAACGGGCCAACTTTTGAACCTAACTACCTTTGCATTGAAATTTAGAGGAGAATTCAGTGGCTGCATACATTCCATAGTGATTTCACACTCCAAAGCACTGCAGTGCACAATTTCAGCCCAGTGTGAGCCACCTGCAGCTGCAGAAAAGCTAGCAACTGTAATGGAATTCTTTGATTTGTATTTACAGAACTCACAGAATGCTTTTTACATTTCAGTAACTGTTCAAACGCAATTAAAGTTAAAATATACTCTGCAATTAAAAGTTCATTGACTTTCCTTATGCAATCTTTGCATTCAGCACACAGCAGCAAGCCCATTTAAAAAATGGGTGCATTTTCCATGAATACACACAGGATATTCAGAGATGAAATTGTATTAAAATCTGCCCTGCTCAGCACCATCCCCCAAATGCTGACTAACAATTAATGAGGAGCTCTCTGAAATCCCAGTTTTCCTTTAACTGGAATGTGAAGCAAAGTCTACACTGCATCTGCTAAAAGTCAGCAGGTGTGGAATCTTTATGCTGAAGCTTAGAATCTGCAGTTGAATATAATCTAAAAGGTGAAAGGTGACATTTTATCCCCCCAGGTGCAGAATAAACCCCTGGCCTGACATACCCTCTTTATGTACTGCACCACCTCCTGGATGTAGGACCGGATCATTTCCGTCTTCTCCCTGGGGGAAGCATTCCACGAGTTATTGAGTCGATAACATCACACCAATGTATTTTAACCCCCTGCAACTCTTTGCCAAATCAAGGCCATGTTTAAGGACCCACCTAATTAACTTTTCTGCACTCTCTGATCTGGTCCTTGTACCAGACCACACCTTTCTTACATGAAGGGCTCAAACTTCCCCATGAACTGCACAACATCCCCCTGCTCTTCCCCCAGCAGGCTTTTCCCACAGGGTAATGCCACGTTTTCCAAGTGCTGGTGGTGTTCCCAAAGTCTCAAATGTCAGTGTGGGAGCTGCAGCGCCATGAGCAGAGGCACAGTGCCACGGTGTGGCAGAGGAACAGCCTCTGCCAGAGCAGGCACTGCTGGTGACATGCAGGGACAAAGCTCCCACAGGAGCAGGGCAGGCACGGCTTGGCCCCCAGGCAGAGCTGAACTCAGGGAAATGGAACTTTATGTCACTCTCTGAGCCAGTTCTTTGGTAACCATCGGTCAGAGGCTGAACACAAGACGCCCAAAGTGGTAAATGCACATAAAATAACAATTTGTGGCTACTTCAGTCAACCAGTTGCAGGACAGTTACTCCAAATCACTGATTGCCTCAGCCAAGACCAGTGAACTGCTCCTCAGGTGGCACTAAAATCACGTGGGTTTAGGCAAGCCCTGGGTGGGTGTAAAAACATTAAGTAAGAACAATTAAAACAATGGATTATTATCTCTGTGCAATATTCTTTCCCAAATTTGTGTAAAAGCTTTAGATGAACAACAGTGTAGCCAGAGTGATTCAAAAGGGATTCACCAGAAGGTCTCACTCCTCTCTGCCCTACTCCCAGAGTGAGGACAAGCTGTGTCACAGACACAGGGGGAAAGCTGACTTCCCCATGGAGTTCCCATCTCACCTCTCCAAAGAGCTCTTTGAAAAGCCTGACAGAGGAAAGTCCTTGGGAAAAATGAGGGAAAAAATGAAAAGGAAAGGAGAAAAGAACTGCTACTTGTCTGTCCCTGAGCCTTTCTCACTAGTGCCTCATTTACCTCTCAGCAAATCATTTCCTACTGCAATTGATTTTTACTGCTGCAGCATTTCCGTAATGGCCAACTGCTTTTTTCTAATATGAATTCCATGCCCTCTGACCAGCTCTAACCATATTAAGTATTTCTCCCTCTTTTTCATAATAAATTATTCTCGTCTTTTTTTATTTAATAGGATGTTTATTGAAATTTTTAATGTGTTGATTCTTAAACTACCTGAAACACTTCACTGTGTGTGTGATTTCCTTTCAGTGTTACCAAATACACAGATTCTCTCTTGAGAGGCTCCAAAACCTCTATCAACCCTTTTACCTGCAGAAAACCAAACACAGTTATGCCTTTGTTACATGGTAAACCTCAAACATTAGAGGGTTTCTTTTTTTGTTTTGTTTTGTTTGTTTCTCTTGTATTTTTAACTGCTCTAAAGTAAAGACTGGTAACAAGAATAGCAGTGCAAGATTAAAATGCTCCATTTTCTTTTGGAGCTGCTTGCCAAAACAAATGAAGGAGGACAAACAAACCGAGATCCTGTGCCCTTGGGAAGAACATAATCAACTTGCACAAGTACAGTTTGTGTTGTCTGGCGGTGCATAAATGGAATTAGCATTGCTGTGCCTGCGCAGGGCCACTGCACCCTCAGAGCTCAGCTTTCCCCTGTCACCCCCCCAGAGTGCCACTGTCACTGGATCATTAGCAGTGTCTGAGGGGAATTTATCCCAAAAGCAGAGTGAACCTCCCAGTGTGGTGTGGCCACTTCTTCTGGAGAGCAGCCTTAATGGAGTTAAGAAGGAAAGACAACTCACAAATAGAAATCCAAGTTAAAATGAAATCAAACCCCGCGGGAACGGGAGCACTAAAGCTATTTGTACTTAGAGGAACAGTGCCTGGATGAACAGCATTTTGGGGAACTGCTCCATCAGGTGCTCCCAGGAACATCCCCACTCCCCACAGCAGCACCTCTGCTTCTGGCCCAGGCTCTCCCTGCTCATGGAACAGGCGACTGCATTAGCCCCAGGGAATGAAATTATTATCAGGGAAAGGACTCTGGTGAGGCCTGACTAAAGCCTGCCTTGTATTTCGCATCGACGCCTTCCTTTGATTTACCAGCTGTGAAAAATCTTGTATAAGGATATGGATCTAGGGATAGACTTACTCTTCCATTTGATTTTTATCCTTGGACTTTGCTTCTGTGATCTTCTCCTGCCTCTTCTTGTCCATTTTTTTCTTCAGTTCTTTCTTTTCTCTAAAATATAAAATATAAAGGGAAGTTCAAAAAGTATCTAAACAAATCTCACAAGGAACAGCAATCAATGATAAAGGGAACAGCACTTACTTTTCACATGTTTCTTTCAGTTTCTTTAGCTGGTTGTTCTGACACTCCTCTGCTACATCTGTCAGCTTCTGAATTAGCTAAAAAAAAATCCCAAGAAAAAAAAAAACGTATTTTCAGCTAAATATCATAGAGGCAGCTAAATTTCCTCAAAAGTCTGCAGCAGAGATGGCAGTGTTACGCCATTCCCAGATTAATTACCGACGATCAAAAGTCAGTAAACATTATTATCAGTGTAAACACATTATTAACTTGTGGAGTTCAGCCAGACTGGTGCATATCCAACTCACCCAGAAACTGCTACTTCTCTGTACATCAAGGTGATACACTTTCACAATATTAAATGTAAAACCAAAATATATTTCAAGTATTTTACCTTTGCTAGGAATGAAAATGCCTGTGATAAATCATAAGGGGTCACGAATTGAATTTACACAATGCTAATTGCAAACTGAATTCCTGTGTCACTGAACATTCAAGGCTTTCTGTGAGGGCTGAAAACATCCCTCTTGTAATGAGGATTATTACAAGGAATGGTTTGGATTTCAGGGTGGTCAGGGGGACATTGAAAATTCAGGCATGACAGCTATGAAAGCCAAGCACGGAGAAGCATAACCTACATTTTGATCACAGAATGAAAAAGATCTGAGTCATTGGTTTGAAATCTGCTGTGGGTCCATCTCTTTTGTGCCCAAACCAGTAACAAAAGCCACACCTGTGGTGGGGATGCTGACAGGAGAGGAGTCATGGGCAGAGCGTCTGTGCCAGTTCAATGAACAGTGAATGAAGTGGGAAATGGGACCCATTCAGTTTGATCACCCTTCTAGTTTAAGTCTGATTTTGTAAAATCACCCTCTCAGGGTGATGAACCAGGAATGTATAACAAGGCATAGCTGGTCTGATCCAACTTTTCATTCCTTCGATAAAAGCAGAGAGGTACCAACAATAGGCTCCTGTCTAAAAGAAAGCCATCAGAACGAACCTCTCAGCTGAAAGGCAAATTTTAATTGCAACATTAACTCCTGCACAGCTCAGAGAGAAAACTACCTGAAAGTTCTGTGCTAAAAAATGAAATTTGCTCTGCCACCACCTAACTGGATAATGCCAGAAATGTAACTTTGCTTTGAGAAATGCCATTTCCCATTTTGGAATGAGAAATGAGTTACCTCACAAGATAAGCCCAACTATGTGGGTCTAAAATGGTTCTTTTTTATAAAAATTCAAATCTCTGAAATGAAGCCACCAGCTGTTACTGGGATGGGGACTGTCCCCCTGTGGTGCAGGTAACTGTGTCCCTACAGGCACCCTGGAGTAGCTGTGATTCACACAGGGATGGGGAAAAACATGGCACCACTTGGGAGCCGCAGCTCTGTGCTGATCCACAGGAATGAATCTGTGCAGAGGCCTTGCTGAGCAATATCCACACACAAATCACTCCTCTGACCTGCTCTTTTTGGGTGGCAGGGCAGAGGAGAAAAATCACTTCACCCAACGGGAGTGAAGCAAAATGTCAGGTAATAGAAAAAAATGCAAGAGGGAGTTGTTTGCAGTTGAGGAAGAGTTTGCACTCCCATAACACCCTTTAAAAATGTCATTCCTGCCTAAGAACATCCATTAGCATCAGCTTCCATCTGCCCAAGCTCCTCTATTTCAGCTTAGAGGGCCTATGATCATGCTGTAGTTGTCAGCCAGACTCCAGCTGTAAAAACAAAGCTTGGCTTGGACCAATGAATGCGAACTATTTCTTCACCATATACAGAATATGTCCTGCGTCCCCTTAAAGCATTCATCTGCCACAGGAGCACTCTTTGGCACAACCCTCTGTCCTGGGGAACGTTTGAATCTGTTTTCATGGTGTTTCGATTCATTTTCTGGCTAATCCTGCCTCCCTGTGTGTTTCAGGTTGGAAACAGTGGCAGAACAAAACAGGAACATCATCCAAAAGCTGCAGTAAAGCCAGAGTTATGTAACCAAAGGTAGCAGTAATCCTGTTGCCTTTGTGCCTTCCACCCAAAGCCTTCCAAGCTGTTGGAAGTGTTAGTGACAAAGTGACACAACAGCCCCTTGAAGCTGCAGCAGAACTCAGGGAAGTGAAGCTCTGAAAGGGACTCCAAGTAGGAGAAAGCCCCAGGTGATGAGAATTTGTCCTGGTGCCGTCAGTGCTCACCCCGACCCTGACACCACAAACCTACCAGCTTGATGTGCTCTCGTTTCTGGTACTTCTCACTGTAATACTGCTCCTGCCTGAGGTTCAGCAGCTGCTGCTGCTGCTTCTCCTTCAGCTCCACGAGCTTCTGGGTCATCTCGGAGTCGAGTGCAGCCAACTCCTGCTCAATGGTGGAAGAACTGTGATCGGGGCTGCTCGTCTCAGACCTGCAAGGACACAGCACACCCCGAGGGGTCTCAGTCACCCGGCATCTGCACCCTGCCTTTATTTATTTCAATTTGCCTTTTTAAGTCAGATATTTATAACTAGTCCATTAATAAATTCCTCAGCACCACACACAGAGCAAGAAGACAGGTGATTTTAGCCCTAGTAAGTTCAATAATTTAATTTTTTTCAAAATTATTAGCAATTTATTAATGGGATGGCCACTGCTTTTAAACCTCATTTCACTGACCCACCAGGGTGATGTCAACCAGACTTAGTGTAAGTGAGCTATAAATGCAACAGCCAAGATTTCCCACGAACAGATGCTCATGGAACTTGTTTACCCACTTCCAGACATAACTTGAACTTCAAAGATGCACAGTTCTCAGCAGAAAGGGTGAATGCTGAATATTTTGGAAACCGAGTCATCCCTGCACGCACTCAGCAATAAATTTAAGAGCTTAACTTTACATCTGCACTTACAAAATGCTGCACATGGTAGGAACATCCCTTTATTTGGTGTTTTGTCCCCCCTTCAGGAAATGCCATGCATAGCACACACAGGAAAGTGCTTCATGGGCTGCTGACTTCAGAAGGGAAGTTCACACCCCAGTGGGGAGCAAACCTCAGGGAGGCAACCCTCAGGAGCAAGGGAGAAACGCAGTAAGGAAGCTAAAAAGCAACTCTAAGGAACAGCTTGGGTCTATTTTATTCTTTCTTAAGACAGAAGGAAGGATGGATGTAACTGTGAAAGGAGATATGATGACACTAAACTGCTCAAGAGAAAAATAAGCAATAAACCCAGTATCACTCTCAAGCCAACACTAAACCAAACCCAAGGAAAATACATTAAAAACTAAGATGATGCTCTGTCCCTGCTCTGCTGCTGTGCTTATTGCCATGCTCAGGTGCTAAATCAGTTGCCTGGGAAACCTCAGAACAGCGCAGGAGATGGACAAAACAACAAAACCTTGAATAGGGAGGGTTGGCATGGGGAGAAAAATGAGTTTGTTCCTCAGAAATGTGCCGAGATTACAATGCAGAGAACTGGCTCTGCCTCTCTTCTCTCTCCCAGGTTCAAGTGTGCAGCTGCTGTCACTTAGAGTTACTTCACCCGAAATAATGTGATCCTGCTTTCATCCATCAGAGGACACGAATCCCAAGGTAGCCTTGTTTTATTTCTTGTATTTTTATTGTATTTGAATATTCTGCTAAGAGGTTAAGTGGTGTCAGTGTGATGGGTGAAGGTAATTTAAATATTACAGAGCCAGAAGACAGTATTAATGAATATTACAGTCAGCATATGATGCCATTACACAATACATATTTTAAAGCTGACATTTCTCTTGTATTTCTGGAAAAAAGAAATCAGGCCTATTTCTAAGCACTGGCTAAAATACTGACTGCTTTTTATGGAACATGATCATTAAAGAAACTTCAGAGCAACACCAACAAAACACTTGTGCATGTGTATAAATAAATATTTCAACCTTCCTGTAGACAATGGCTTTACTGAATCTTGGCTCAATTTTAGACAAGGGCATAAAGCAGAGATTGCTCCTGACCAGAGACAACACATTTTTATGGCCATCTGATACAGGGACTGCGGTGAAGTAGTGATTTGTACTTGGCAGTTACAAGCAAAGAGTGTCAGCAATAATTTAAAATGATAAAAATCCCCTTTTTCCTTGGGATGTAGTGTTCTATTAGAAGTCTGCTGCTTGAGATAATATGTACTTGCAAGTTTGAAAATCCTTGAAAATATATTCCTGCGTTTTTTAAAATTCAACCTCCAGACTTTGTCTGTATGTGCACGTAAAACTTCACATCTCCGACACCACTGTGGCAGCTCCACGTAGGAGACTGCAGGGTTTTACTGCCTGACATCATGAATAGTTTGCAGTCAGATCACAACACAGTAAAAAACCCAAATCCTTTTTTGCTCAAAAACAAGTGAGTCATTTTATTTATTCAGCTTGATTTTCTGCTTAAATGTGAATAGGAGAAAAGACAGAAATGTGCTGTTGTTTTGCCTGCCACTGTCTGTCACACGCTTTGGTGATGGAAAACACTGCAGATAAAATATCCTTGTGCTTGCAGATGACAGCCAGTCATTAAGGGAGTTTGTTAAACTCAAGTACAGAACCTGGAAGCCTGAAAACTGGCAACAGTTTAAGCCAGCTGAACACAGATATACTGGGAGTGTCAAACTCTTATTAAGCCAAATGACATTCTGTCATCAGGAAAGCATAAATGAGTAAGCTCCTGCCCAGGGACAAGTTATGGCCTGAGTCCCAGTCATTTACATTTAGAGGTACTATCAACAAGGGTGGCAGCCAGAGCAGGCTTGCAGCTTTTTTCTCTGATCATCTCCTACCAAAAAGTAATTTTTTTTAAAGTTCATTCAATATCATCGTATTTAAGAACTGCAGCTGCATCAATTTCACATAAAATTAAGAGGATTTTTGTGCTTATCTAGTTACTTTAAAAAATAAATGATGCTAAGACAAACAGGATGCACCAATGGGAGAAATAAAAGTTCAATTGCAAGAGTATCTGACCCTGATTGGCTCTGTGTGTGCATATGCTTTGCCAGGAGTTATGAATTGATCTTTATTAACATGCAGTTCCTTACCATAGGAACAAGGCAATAACTGTGGAAAGGGTAGTAAGAAGTCATTGCCGTTTTTGCATTTAAATTGATAATAACAGATAATTAGTAAATAAATAATATAAAAATTGTATCAGCACAGAGAAAGAGACAGGGTGCAAGGCTTGGGAAGAGAAAGCACAGAAGGGGTGTTCATGCAGAGGCAAAGCCAGGCAGTCGTTAAGAGATCCCCAAGTGTTCTGGATCACTCATGGTTTAAACAGCAGTCAGATGTTTATAATCTCCAGGTGTTTCTTTCCCCTAATTCTACACCTGATGCCTTCAACCGTAGTGTGAGTTTTTCCAAGGCTCTAACTGGGAGCCAATACTCTCATCCACCGTTAACGAGGAATGTGCTGCTTTTGGTTTTTTCTGTGCTCTGTCACCTCCCTATGAGTTCTCTACGGTAAGGGAAGGCCCAGTAAAGATCTCCAGCAGCACACTGCTGAGGCAGGCTGTGCTTAACCCACCTTTTCTTGCTGTCCCTTTTTGCAGTTTTCTCTAGCACCGCCCTCCGCCGCAGGTAGTCGTTCTGGATCTCGTTGTACTTTGCCGTGTGCTCTTTGATAAGGTCGGTGGTTTTCTTGTGGTGTCTCTTCACCAGGTCCTTCATTTCCTTGTAGTGCTTCTTTTGAAGTTTCACAAAGGCCTTCTGTTGTTTTAGCTCCTCAATGGTCTGTGCTTCCACTTCTGCAATGATAATAACAAAAGTCACTTCACTTTTCCAGCAGTGTAGGATTTCAGTCAGAGGAGCCAGGGATTGCCGTGAGCAGGAATGAAACAAAACCTGCTTGTCTACTGTGGGTAAAGGGAATACGGCACAAACTAACTGAGTAGTTTTACCTGAAATAAGCTAACTGGATAGAAAGCACTGTGATAAAATGGTTCCTCTACTATTCACTATATTCAGAACAAATTTAGCTTCTGTTCTCACAATAATGCTGCTCTTTTTTCTGCATTAGATGGTAACTTGGAGCTCGTGAAACTACAACAATTTTTTAAAAATTCCCTGTTGGCACCCAATCTCATGAAATGCGCCCAAACATTGAATACTGCAAACCTGAGGAAGAACACTTGGCATGTGCATTTTCTAGGAGTTACTGCAGTGCTAATCCTTGGAAGAAATGCCTAAGCCAGGTGGCCTATTTCATAAAAAAAAGATGTTTTTCTTGACAAAAAGCTTATCATTTGTGCAGTGTAACCTGTGTATTTATTACCTGTGAGGACACTCTGGATAAGATCTTCTGTCTTTGCAGGTGCTTTCACCGAACCTAGAGGTAAAAGAGATGTTCAATTCCAATTCTTTTAAAACATCAGCCATGACTGTGCTGCTTGACTGAGGGTTAAAACATGGCAGGTGACCCAGGACACACCTTGACATGGCAGTTATTCATTGGAGAAAATGCATCTTTTGAGCAGGAGAGGAGCAACATGGAAAACATCTGTGACCCAACACAGAAAGGTGACCTTCCAAAAACCCACCTGAGCTGTGTTGTTTTACTTATAAGGAGGATTGAACCACTCACACAAGTCATTTGAGTGGCATTAGGCTGACAGTACAACTATATTACGTATTATGATGTCAGTGCCAAATTCCTGCACACAGGATGAATCCAGCTCCTTGGAAGTCAGTCAGATCATGCCTATAGAGACTGCAGTCATAAAATTATAAACACTGTGTTTAACAAGCATTTCCTTTAGCATATGTGTCAATACAAAATACAGAAGTGCCTAAGCCTGTGTTTCGTGTGTGGAATAAGATGTATAAATACATGCATAAATTAGGCACAGCTGTAAAAACAATTCCAAAAGATTCCTGCACTTGCAACAACATCAACAAAAAAACCTGAGCATGTTTTCTTGCTTGTAATGAACTTCATTTCCACCACTAGAGCAACTGTTAAGTAGCAGATATTTGTATATTTGAAGATTTGCCCCAACAGCAGAGAAAAGTGGTGGGAAAGTTTCCACCTATTTTAGACAAACAAAACAAACACACACAACTTCCCAGCTTTGTTCTTTAAACACAAAGCACTTCAAAAATTATTATCCAGACTTATTTTAAAAAGATGGGACTTTTTTTTTCTTTTCCTTTGTTTTGTTGTTTGGTTTTTTTTACCTGGTGCTGGCTGGCTGTGGACAACCTGAGTTGCTGGTTTCGGTGTGAGGGAGGCAGTGAAATTTACCCCATTTTCTGCTGGTGTTGGCCTGGGTTCATTGTTAGCTTCAGATGGTGCATCCCCGTGGTCAATCTGAAACCACATGATAATTCACATTATTCTTCCCAACTAGCAGACTTAATCTATTTGCAGGTCCAGTTCAGCCTGGTTTTTAAATGTAAAATTCTGCAAATGTTGTATCTAAAAATCATTCTAAAAGAAAACAACAGAAGAAGATATCCTGAGGAGCTGTGGTAACCCAGGTGGCTCCTTTGTGCAGGGTAAATTTCAGGCAGAAATAGAGCATGTATTATTCTGAAAAAGTATTTTAAGCAGATACAACTCATCAGGGACATTTTTCAGTACAATATATATTAGCTGCACCAGATGTGAAGGCTGTATTTTAGTGAAGAGCCACAAAATCTTTCTAGAAATAATGTAGATGCTGGCAGGAGAATGCTCCTCAAATCCCTGCTGTGAACAAAACATGTGCACAAAATTGCTTCTAAATTTCACAGATACACACGGCACTACCATTTTCCACCATTCTCACAGAAGAGACATCCTTCTGACTCCCAGGATCTTACCTTCTTGTAACTATACTCCAAGGGTAATATGTAAACAGTACCTCCATCCTGCTGCATGAACACATCTGTGGTATCCAAAGATTTAAGCATTTTCCACCATCTTTTCCCTCTCTCCAGTCTCCTCAAGGCTCAGGCTTGCAGCGTGCATGGTACTACACACTGACCATCTGAAATGGTCCCTGTGACCATCAGGTTTTAAGCAGGCACCCGGCACTCAGCAAACAGAAGGTCATTCAAAGCAATTTTTATTTTGAAATGGCCAGGCCTCACTTCCTGCTGTCCCTGCAAGGGGCCAGTTGCCATGGTGTCCCAGGGAAGTTTTGGATTTGTTCCTTCAGCTGCTTCCATCTCCCTCTTTGATGGTAATCACATTACATGCAGAGGCAGGATACCACAGTTGTTGGGTTTTTTTGCCCTGTGATTACTCCCCACTTGAAAAATATCAGCCTGTGCTGCATCAATAGAGGCAAAATGCATTTTGATCCAACTGTTTTGCCCTGCTCCTGCCGCTGATTTCCTTCAGCCTGACCCTGACACTACACTGTATATTGCTAAACAATTCCTGTCTCAACAGCCTATTCCTACCAGAATTACAGGAGGGAGATACTGTAGGCAGAAACACGATGCAATCGAAAACCAATGCCAACAACTTCATTTATATCAAACAGGAATGACTGCAACAAAATATGGAAAAACATGATTTAGCCAACATTTCTGACAGAGGAACAATGTGACAGGCAAAAGCTGTAGCTGTGACAAACACACACAGATGTGGTTATCCTCTCAGCTCTCCACAAGCTGCAGTTCATTAGTTTAATAAAAACAACGTTTGCTACACAGATCATCAACAGTTAACACAAATAAAGGCAGAATTCCTAACTTCTGGCATCACTGTGCCCCACTGCATGGAAAGTGGGTATTACCTTCTTTTGAGACCAGGTTTTATGTGCTGTGAGATGCTGCATCTCAGCTCGTTGAGGAACTATTAATATAACCTGCCAGTCTAGGACATAAAACATCTGTTTTCAGAAACTGAAGCAGAAATGTGAGGCAGGATCACAAAGTAAATATGGAATAATTTTCACTACATCAAGCAATCTAATCTCATTAAAAAGCACTTTCTCTTCCCATAATTCATCCTACTATGCTAAAAGAATGCTAAAATAAACACAATTTTTCCTTAAAAAAAGGATTTTTCCTTTCAGGCTGTTTTTAAAACATGATGTAACCCAGCCTTCTAATTTAGAGTTTTAATATTCACATAAACTGGTTTCTATTTCACGTTGCCATGTCTTTTGCAATACAGTACATTTACTAAGCAGAGAGATGCATACCCACAGAGGAATCTATATGGTCTATTTTTATTTCTACAGAGAAAAGATGCTACTTCAGGCTGGGATTAGTTCTTACCAAGGAACTCCTTGCCAATTTCTTTGGATTGTTCCTCCTGTCTGTAAAGGACAGCAGGCAAGGGAAGAGAGGGCAACCTTCACTACCTGTATGCTCTTGGAGATTTACAATGTATTCATTTAAAGGTGCAAAACCCACGCTGCAGGCATTGCATTCCCCAAAACCAGCTCTTCTCAGGCCAGGCTGGAAAGCAAGAACCGACCAGAAAGGTTAAGGTAGGAATTCCTGTCATATTTATGATGGGAACTTTGTAAATAAATCCAGAAAGGATGCTGGAACTTCTGTCGGTTCTTCAGCATTCTTTGTTTATGTGATTACACTGACCATTAACAGACAAAGTAATGTGAAGCCTGAAGAAAGGCTGATTTATTTGTTCAAAACAATTCACTATTAGGTAGCTTACTTCACTGTTGTTCTGTGAGAAGCCTGGGGAACTTCCTAAAGAGGTTGAGTTTAAACTTCTACAGCAAGGAAAGCAAAGCAAAAACCTCTCAGTTTTCCTCTGACAGCTGCTCAGATCAGAAATGTGTGTGAAGGGAAGGAAAGAAGTATGGGGAGTGGAATCTGTGCTGGGAGACAGCTCAGCTTCGCACACAATCAATTATAGTGTGTAAGCTTGAACTGGGCATTGGAAATGTGAATCCAGGTGCAATTAGGTGCTCATTTCTGGCAAACACACTTGGGTTTGTTCAGCTGTGTTGCCAGTGAATGTACTTACAATTATTAATTGGTGTGATTGTCGTGGGCCAAAAAAAGTGAAGAAAACAGACTGACATGGTCAGGGAATTCAAGATTTCCAAGTACAGACCAAAATATCTTACCCAAAAAGTGCCGTTAAAATAGAAGGTAACAGTGGTGAATTCAGGTTGACGACACTTCCAGTGGCAGTTTTGTCCCTGTACCTTGGTGCTGCAGCTAACTCAACCATGACATATTTTTAGCAAAAGCACCACTATGATCACTACCGTTTTCTTTTACAAAGTATTTCTGTGCTTGTCCAAAACAAGCTCCTTTATTCTATGAGCTTCCAAGCCCCTCGACAGAGTAATCTATCTTCCATTCACTGCAGAAGATACTCTACGACAAGAATTTTTCTAACTAACAAATAAGCCTGTACATACCAGGAAAATGTGTAGTTTTTCAAAAGTAAAAATGACCTCTAAGGTATTTAAAGGATTATGGTAAAAAAAGGCTTTGCTATTAATATAGAATCTCATGTGTAGCGTGTCCTAGATAAATATCTAAGATACTATTGAGCATTTCAGTGTCCTCATTCAGCAGAACTTGTGACACTGCACAAAGAGTAAATTGTTGGCTACTGAATTGTAATGACTTTCACTCATCTGGTCTGCTTTGGGAATGTATTCTTGGTTACAAAATCTAGTTCAGCGAGGTTTTGCACATCTGAGAATTGCAGAAGGCAGGCACCAGAGCAGAGGGCAGTTTAGGATTAAAAAGCATTTCTCTGTCTTTGCTAGAGACTGTGCTGAGAGCCTTCTGATCACTTGGTGTGCACAACACCTGGCACAGCCACCTTAGACAGACAAAGCTGATATTCTCAAACACTGCTGGAAGCCCCAGTGAGTGTCTGGAACAGAGAGACTGAATGTTTGAGCGTGCACAGTCCATCAGAAGCCACGGCTGAACCCAGTTATGCTCAGAACATCTGTGCATTTCAGTGCACACCACCTTCAATCATACAGAAAAATGGGTTCACAGCAGCAGGTAACCGTAAAATCCAGATACCTAACAACTAAAATTGTAGCTCCAATAGCTTTCAGCTCAGCTACAATAGGCCTGACCATTTATTTACTCCATGGTCTCCTCCCTCTTCATTGCTCTTTCTAACATCTGTGAAGGGTTGGATGAGTTGAACTCCAGAGGCCCCTTCCCACCTAAATTATTGCATGATTACCCTGTGTCTCTTTAGGACATGTTTGCTCACAGATAATCTATAGAGACACCATAAACTGAGACACACAAATGTTTCTCAACAGAATGACCTCTCCAGAGACAGTCAGAAATTCTGTAAAATTTTTAGTATTTTCAGGAAAAGCTCCTGACACAGAGTTGTCTTTTTAACAAGGGGAACCAGTAGCACACTGGAAAACAACAGGCATTGACTCACAAAGATTTCAGTTGCTACAGAGCAAAGTTGCACAGCACACACATAACACAGTTTTTCATTTCTTTCACCCCTGAACAGCAACCTGCCCAATGCACACCACGCTGCCTTCAGTGAAACCACACTCACAGTGCAATGCTGCTGGGGTGTCGTGTGCCCCAGTCTCGTCCATGGTGAGATGTTTACAGGTGTTCACGTAATCAACATGTACAGTCCCCAGGGATTTTCAATATTTGTCTTTCTAAGCAAAGTAGGTGCTTTTAAATACTGTAGCATGATTTCCAGAGACTCAGAAACCTCCCTTACCTCTTTCTTGACCTCTTCCTCATCTTCCAGAGTCAGTGCAGCCAGCTGCTTAGCTCTCTGCTCCATCAAGTTTACATATCTGATTGGATTGGATAAGGCCTCAATCACATCTAGGAACAAGGCAAATATTTCAGTTTCAAAGCCCTGGTGTTATTGCCGCAGCACTCCTCAGGTTTTAAGAAGGAGGCAGAACAGTGTTTTTCACAGAAGACAGTCTTTCACTGCATGGCATTTAAACCTAGCCTTGTTAAGAGCCAATAGCTATACACACTTCTCTCCCTCGAGCATGGCACTTTGCCTAGGAAACAATTACATACTCGTGTGTCCTGCATGCAAAGTGTCATTTGTGTTCCAGTGGCAAATGCCTGGGGTATTTCCTCCTTTGGAGTCTGCTGCAAGTAAGAGTTGGACCTAATCCTAAGCCTCAGGCAAGTCACTGTAGATCAGGCCATCTGCTAGGAGTGAGGAGACAGAGTGATCCATCAGATGCAGACCTTTGCTCACAGGACTGTTATCCCAGCCTGGCAAGTCATCCACACTCCATGCATTTTGTGTTTCAATTAGCCTTTCTATTCCCCAGTAGGAAGATTACCTGCATACTACAGAGTTACCTGCGTAAGTGTCAGGTACGTAGTCTTTGACCTCTATGTACACAAAGAGAGCTGGCAGTGTCAAAGGCTGGTTCCTCTCATTCCTCAAGCAGATGTAGTGATAGCCTGCAAAGTAAGGAACAACCAGTTCACAGCATAAACCCTTCCACAGGCATTTCCAGTGCATCTCTGCTATCATTTGTTATTTATAGTGTGGCTCCAACTGACCAAGCAGCTCCAGGGACTTCTGGGAGGGAAAGGTTTACCTGAAGGGTTTCAGGGATAAGTGTACAGACTGCTGGAAAGGCACATGGCACTGTAGTTTAAAACAGTATGTTCTGTTTATTCTTACATATGTGACTGATGCTAAAAATGGTAATTTATTTAAATTTTTCATGTATTCTGTTTTATTACCTATGTCTGGAGTTTTTTTAGTTTAGTAGATCTTATTCCATTTTCAAAAGTGACTCTGGTAGTACTCAGCAATATGAACAGCCAAAGTAAAATGAGATATAACAGCCCATCCACACACAGGATCTAATTTTAAAAATACACAATGTGGCATGATGGCTACAGAGTGTGTTTGTGTGTATAAATCCTATTGTGTGACCATCCTTAGAAATAATTCTGTAAAAAGAAAAATTCCAGACTGTTTTGAAAGCTGGCTGTCCAACCTTTGACTGATCACCGTGTGGCACTGAGTGCCATGTCCAGTTTGGGAGCCACACATGAGGGAAGTGTCAGGATCCAAGTCAGGAGCAGGATGCATTTATCTGGGGGAATCCTCACTTGGCTGATGTGAGCAACTCTCTCTCCAAGTAATGGTTAAACCCTTGCTTTGGGAATAGTGACAAGTATGCGGATGGACAGCATGATATAACTTTCAATAGCATCTCAGAAAAGAGAGAAATTACATATTACAAATGGTTCTCAGTTCTCTCAACATCCTCCAGCAAGTTTTCAGCATGGACACAAACTCAGAGCAGCAGGCTGTTCTCCATCACATGCTGTAAAGTGATGATGCTGGAGCCACAAGGACAGAGAATGGGCCTGTGGGGAACAGCTCTGAGAAGACTGCACTTACCAGAAAAGGGAAATCCTTCCCACCCCCTTCTCCTCTCCCATCACCCATCTACCTTCCTCTGGCACTCAGCAGATCCTCCAGGAAACAGCTATATCCATTAATCCAGCAGAAAATGCAGCTGGCATAAAAAAGGTTTCTGCTGGATTGATAAACAGAGTTTGCTCATGAAACAGGTGTGGAAATTCTTCTTCAGGAGTAATTTGGCCAACTGTCAGATATGGGGACATGTGAGCTTTGGGCTGGATAAGGCACAGGGTAGGTACAGATATTCTTCCTCTTCCACTGCGAGTGAAGCTGGGAGCATGTTCATGGCCCATATGCTTGCCCTAATTCAGCTTCCTCTCCTCACTGGAAAATCTGGCACTGAACTTGAACACTTCCCTTGCTCAAACTGCCAATGTCACTGCATCTTTCTGAAGCAGGATCTCTAACAAGTCTCTGGCCTGGAAAATGTGGCCGGAGTTGTCGCACAAAGCAATTTTCATTTAAGTGGCCACTAATTATAGCAGAAATAGTATGACTTAGAAGAGGCCAATACTGATATTTTTCTTTTAATTTTCAGCAAGGAGAATGAAAGTAATTTTGGATTGATTTAAAGGTGTTACAGAGATATAACAGCTATATACAGATATACAGAGATAGGTCAGTCTTTCATGCATGTAGAAACTACATTGAGAGGAGCAGATTTTGCTTTCATTCCCAGCCACATCCCATTCTCACAAAGATGACAGATCAAAATTGGCTGTTGCTGCCCTTTTTCCTCTTAAAAGTGTGCAGTTGCACTTTTTAGCATAAACCTGTGAGCATGAAGTCAGTGTACTGGAGATAAGGAAGTGCCAACTATGCCTCCAATGCTTTAATTCCATTGGTTTTCCTGGATGGTTAAAAACTTAAATTTCTGGTGAAATAGGGTATGTTTCTTTTTTGAACCCAAGATAGATTATTCAAGTCCTCAGTTGCTATGAGGCTGCTGAGTGGCTGCTGATTTAGAGCAGTTGAGATTCTGCCTTGCTGTCTCTTTTAACCACACAATGTCTGTCTGGATGGGGATAAAGGTTTTACCTGGTCGAATTGCTGAGACCGGCAATATCCGATGGCCGATGAATTTCCCTCCTTCTTCATACACTGCTAACCTCAAACAGGCCAGGGAAGGTAAAACCACCTGGAAGGCAATATTGTTGCATTATTAACTTTCAGCTCTGGATGAAGCAGCTCCATAGGCTGCACAGAATACATGCTAAAATTTATCTAGTCATTGAAAGAAAAAAAAAAGCAACAATCCAAACCTAAGAGCTTCTCTGATTTATTTTCAACCTACTAAAAATAGTAACCTGTGCTTCTCTGAGCATGGGGGCAGTCAGGCACTATCGTTAACTAAATAGAGAAACGAAGTACACTAATTACAAGTTCATTACAGAAGAAAAATGCTAGTGATGTTTCCAAACTTAAGCTCTGGCAGGCTGCCAAAGGAAAGCCATTCAGAAGGCCAAGTATTCAGGGAAAAGAGCACTGCTGCAAGTAACAAGTGTATAAACATCCTTGTGAGCTACACTTGCTCAGAGAAATCTGAAAGAAACTGTTTCACGAGCACCTGGACTCAGGATATACCTAACCAAGGTGCTCAGTGAGCAAAACCCAGAGGTTCTGTTCAAATATTGGCTGCAGGTGTATTGCAAAGCGCAGTAAAACATTCACAATGCATGGTCCTAAAATGTGCTCCGTGTTTTCTGCCCCCTTAGAAGCTTAGAGAATTGAGTCTGAGTAATACTGCATGAGTAGCTCAGAAGTTTATGTCTCATCTCAAATGGATGGGATTTGTGTCTTCATCACCTGGGCAGTGATTTTATAGCCCAATCTAGGGATAAGCAGGGACAGCAGATTGCTTTGGCTGTGCCAGCTCAGCCAGCCAGGCTGCTGGAGCTGCATTTCCATTGTCCTCGTCTCAGGTTCCTGGGAGGGCTGCTCAGCCAGGGCAGAGTGCCATGGCCATTCCACTGAACTGCTGCTGGGATCTGTGCCTGCTGTCCATCCCAGCCACATGGCTGCTGCTTCCAGCTGTGCCACTGAAACAACCAAGGGGACTTCAGAGTCACTTCTTTCAGCAGGAGTTGCCACAACTGGAGCAGCCGAAGTTCAGCAAAAGCAGCTGAACTATGAAATAACTATTCAGAATCTCTTTTCCTGCTTTCTAACAAGTGCAAAGTTCAGTAAGCCATGGAAAGACCCCATTGGACAGGGATAAAAAAAAGCACAATGCCCTTTTGGGAAGCAAGTGTTACACCAACCTTCTTAAACACTATGGCTTCCTCTTCCCAGACTGGATTCACCGCATTGCCTTGAGAGGTCTTGGTCTTCAGAGCTTTCCTCCTGGTATCCACAGGCAGGCCAAACATGTCCACTTCCACATAGGTACCAACTTTTTTATCAGAAAGGAACTGACCTGAAATTATCTAAAGCCAAAGAACAAAGGAGCATCGTTAGAGATCACTGTGGTGGATTAGGAAAGAAGTGGCTGTAATGCAGATGCATAATTCTCATTAATGATCAGATAGAGTGCATTTAAAATAAAACCAAAACAACACTAAGCCCACAATAAACAGACACCAACCCCCCCCCCCCCCCCCCCAATATTTAACTGCAGACACAGAAAAACAACTTGTGAGGCCTGGTTTCCTGTGACCCTGTGGTCCTGAATTCCCCCATGAGCGATAATGTGGTTGAGATCATGCTGCTGCCCTTCCCTCAGCAGGAATACTCATTTGGATCTCTTCCTCAATCTGTATGCCTATTTCCTGAGAACTCTGAAGTTCTATCTAGTCTCAACAACAGGTTCAAAAAATGCTTGAAAAAACAGAGGTTTAAATGGCAGAGAAATGACATATACGCTTTTAGCTGTGAGGGAGAAAACAATCTTAAAAGTTTGTATTCTAATAAAGGCTCTTCACAGAGGAGTTTTAATATGAAAATAAATTGTAAAATAGCTGATGTTTCCTAGTTCTTATTTTTAACAGGCAGCACAACTCTCAGCTTGAAAAAATGAAAGAAAGGTCTGCAATTACTTCAGAACGCTGAAGAAGCACAGGAGTGGTGCAGCGTCACTGTACCTTAACAAATTGAGGCTTGCCTACAGCAAATCTCAATCCAGTGCCAGCTCTGCCTGTGTGAGCACTGACACTGTGACCAGCAGAGCCCTCCCTGAGCAGGCAGAGGCAGCTGCCTTCTGACAGCTGTCTGCTGACTCCTGGATGCTCATCCTGTTAAAAGCTGTGCATCTCCTAATAGCTGCTGAACGACTTCCACCTCCATTTGCTCTAATTGCAGAAGAAAGTGCCTCTAAACCCACAGGAGGGGCCTGAAAGCTTCCATGATTGCAGGTCACCATGAAAGGTCACCCCACACATCCTCTTCTATTACTGTGCATGTCACTAGACTATTCCTTTATCCACATCCCTCCCAGCATGGCTCTGCTGCTCTTCTGCCTGCAGCCTGAGAGGAAATACTTGTTTTCCCTCAGTGAAAACAGAGGATATTCTGCAGGTGGACTCTATAATACAGAGGCTGTTCTAATGGACAAGACCATTAAAGTAGTAGCAGGACTCCAGGAAGTTTATGGTTTTCTAGCTGGAGATACACCAAGTGAATTTGTCCCCCTGTCACAGCCAATGCAATCTTATCCCCCTAAACACTCACACAGGTAATTCTCAATCTGCAAGTTCCTGGCAGTCCCTGAACTTCATTAGGGGTCCTTAAAAAGGAACAAGAAAAAACAAGTTGGCAATGAATTGCAGCTGACATTTATGGTTCCACAGTTCTGCTGGAGAACTTTCAGAAAACCAGAAAAATGTATTTATACTGAGCATGTAGAGTTCTAGCTATTCCAGTCCAACCTCCCACTTCACAA
Source organism: Corvus cornix cornix (assembly GCF_000738735.6). NCBI lineage: Eukaryota > Metazoa > Chordata > Aves > Passeriformes > Corvidae > Corvus > Corvus cornix. Next base: position 5,163,649 of record NC_047056.1, on the reverse strand, counting down.
CAGCATGTTTTAAATCCAGCTCTTTGTTTCTAAAAACACTGCCAAACTGATCCTAAATCCATTCACTTCCCAATTCTGTGATTCTGTCAGTACTTCTATGGCAAAGAATACATACAATAAAAACATATTGATTTATCCTACAATATGAAACATGAGGCAGAATTAAATGACACTCCAAGAAATGAAATTTATTTTATTTTCTTGGCTTAATATAGTCATTTTCTAGGCCACTGCACCACAGAAATACAAATACATCCATGCTCTGGCATTGCCATGAGAGCACTTCCACCAGCAACATACGTACCTTGACAGACAAAGTGTTGGCTACTATTCCATCCACTATTCCTTCAGTAAATGGATCAAAGTGCTTGTCTGGCCTTCTCATGAATTCTGGCTTTAACCTGTATCCACTTTTGCCATTGTATTCGTACATTCCCATGTTTATTTGCATAGACAAATCTGGATGTTAAAAATATTGGTAAGAGTTATCTTCTGGACAGATAAAAATTTCAAAAAGCAGTAAAATAAAAAAAAAAACAAATACTGTAATTTCATACTGACTGTAACAGCCACAGTACAAGCCTGGGTTAAAGATTTTAATTAACAGCTCTATAGTATAATTTAATCCCTAGATAATTTTTGATGAATAAAACCTTTCCTACCTATGAATCAGCAACTCTATCAGAGAAGTGGACATGTACAGCTTTCCAAACCCAGAGAACAGCATAACTTACCTACGGTTTGGAAGTTGAGGGCAACCATCTGGCAGCCAGCATTCCAAAAGACTTGTGGCATGTAGTTGGAAGAGTCTACTCGTGTTCCCTTTGGGTAAATCCGGCTCAGCTGCATTTTGTTGTATCTGAACAGTGAGTAGTTAAGGTATAGAATATATGACAAAAATCACCTGGCAGAGAAGTGCAACTGCAGGGTTAAACACAGGTGATGTTTACAGAATGGCAGTGGGTTCCTCATTGGATTTCTGTAGCCATCACACTTCCAGATGTCCACAGTTTTGTAGGAGATAGGATAAATATGGGGCAATTAAAGGTGCTGCTTGTTCCTGCATAGAGTACTCAGAATAAGCAAGGAAAGAGCACTGGCAGATGCATTAAGAAGATCATATTAATAAAATGCCATTTATCTTTATGGTTCCTACTTTGGGATTTTCCTAGGATTACATTTATAGAATGTTTACAGCCAGTTGGCTGTAAACAGTGAATCTTCCCCCTGCAAACAGTGAACCTTCCTCTGAAGCAGGGAGAGATGTTCAGTTAAAAAGTGTTTTTCTGGAATGAGGATTGGAATTGGCCTCTACATGGACAGAAATGATGACTGTATACATCTTACGGTTGAGTCTACGAATCTCCGAGATGAGAACGTGCTGCAGGCGATCTGTGGAAGGAGCTTTCCATTTATCTCCTTTGAGGCACTGTTTTATCTGTTTATCTATTTTATCTCATTCATTCTTAACTGCAGCCATGAGGAGACATACTGAGAAACATCAAAAGGTCTAACCAGAATGTTCCTTAGCTTTTCTTTAGAAGTTATTAAAAAAAAATTAAGAAACTGTGTGGCAATAAACCAGCTCAGTGCTCTGAGAAGTAGAGGTATGATGGGAAAGCGAGTTCTCATGTAACTTTGCAAAAAAGTCAGCCACATTTTGACAATTTGTTCACCATAACTCTTACCACTCCATACAGGATGATAAATATAACAATCAGAATACAAAGAATTAGGTCTTCAATATGTCATTTATGCCTATTCCCTCTAGTCCTAGCCCACAGCACGAGGATTCATGCCAGTTTTTAAATTAGCTCATCAGAACTCAGGCCAATTAATTCATTTAGAAAGACAGTCAAATCTACAAATTTCATTTGGGTTCCCTATTTCCCCAGCTCCTGTCTCTGAATTACAATAAAGCTCTGTAGCAAATCTCAGATATAGCAAGACTTAGGAAGCAGGTTCCTGAAAGTCAAGGATACTCCACAAATTCCACAGGAGACTTTGTAAGTTGCTCAAGCCCTTTGGTTTCCACAAAGGAAGACATTTCAAAGCTTTTGTTGCGTTCTGCAGGTTTAGAGGGGAGATAAAACCAGTGACATGTTAGAGCACGAACTCACGTGGCTTAGTCCCAGCCCCCTTCTCCCACCTACAGTTCACCAGCTCTTTTCACCCTCATCCCAAGGAATTTACACACAGGTTTGCTGACAGCAGTGACCTCACTCTGCACACACTCTAAGCTCCATCTGCACTCACATCAGCACTGCCCACACTGGTGCTGCCCGAGGTTGATGCTGGACCAGCTGCAGGCAATGGTCAGTGCAAAACACTGTGTGGATGTATTCAAGAAGGTGAGCCCAGAGATCCCATCTGTGGCACAGAGGTGCTGCAGCAGCTTGCTGGGGGCACTGCTGGATCTCTGGCTTGTCTTTGCAGGCAGGTGTGTGGGCTGGGAGCTGCAATAACCGATATCCATATCATATTAAAGTGAGCAGTGCTGTGCCTGCAGTGGCTCTTGGTACATCAGGGTATGGTCACAGCTGTCAAAGCCACGAAACACCACTATCCAATCACCCCTGAAGGTGCACTCCCAGTGTCCCAGCAGGGATTCAGACCTAATTCCCAAATGACAGGAAGCCTTTATGACCTCTGATCTGCCAGTGGTGAACAGCTCCTCCTCCGCGTCTGAGGCGGTTGGAGTAAACATTAATTTGTGCGCCATTTGTCACTCACCTTTGCCTGATGTGGGCACAGCCGTTTAATGCATCCAAGCATCAGGATGCAGCAGAGAGCCTAAGTCAAGACCCTGCAAGCTTCAGTACCTTTACTTCTGTTCAGAGGTAAGGATTTCTGTAAACAGCTTCCCACTTCACCCCAATCAGCCGTGTGGCTGCCTAGAAGGAGCCACAGCCCTGGAGGTCAAATCCATTAACTCACTCAGCACTGATCTGTTTAAAAATGAGGGGATCAGTGCCTGTGTTGGAGCAAGATCTCTCCAGCCTCATCACTTTACTGAAAGCAAACAGTAAGGCAGAGAAAAGGCCCGACCTCATCGAGGTTTAGAAATTATTATAATTGTGCTGCAGCAATCCAGAGATGGCCAGGAGGCAGGGCTGGCCAGCTCCCGAAAGTCCAACTGCGAAGCTGCAGGAGAGGGATGAAACTGAACAAAAGCAGAGAGGAGCAGGACAGAAACAGGTGGGCACTGTCCTCACAGGGAGCCAAAAAGGAAGCAGTGGATCCAAAGAAATGAGGAACTAGATTGTTTTGGCCAGTGTGAGAGGAAAATGTGCTGCCAGCCTGGGAACTACAAACCATTCTCAGTCCATGCTGAAGAGTCAGAGGATGAACATGGGATTCCAAAGGTAATCCTCTGCCTCTAGGAGAGCTTATGGTGGTCCCTATTTCTAATTAGCAACCATCATGCTATTGCTGTTATTCACAGCTGTTATCTCCTAATGGCTCGAGATTCCTGTTATTCCCTAGAGGCTGCTCTCCTACCACTCCCTCTTCCTTTCTAACACAAAATATCCTTTCTTTCTCCAGCTGGCTCACCTCCATCTCAGCTTCTCATAAAGACACTGAGATTATTCTTATTCCAGCTACCCTCCTACTGATGGCACAGCACTAGCAACACACATGTATACTGCTTTTATCCTATTTAGAATGTAGGGGCTAGTATTTCTTGTAGTAATAAACTCTTATCTCACAGCCTTGTCTTAAAGGAGAGTATTTGTAGGAAACCAGAGCTGGTAGGTGTTAAAGGATTTGGTTACCAACTGTCCAGAGCTTAATCACACTCATAATTAAAATAAGAACAATTATTTCCTTGTAGTATCTGGAGAGGATTAAGGGACCTGCCTTTTGAAGAAAAGACTGTGCAGGAGAGACATTTCTCCCTCGTGATACATGACACCCTGCTACCTTATCAGGAGGAAATTACAGCAGAGTGAACAAATAACTCATTGAGAGCTGTCTGAAAAACGTGGAAAAGTACAGTTACAGCTACTTGCTGCCAGAGAGAGGGAATGTTTCTGGTGAGGGCTGTCAGGGGACTGGTACAGATCTACGGCTATTTAATATTTCTGTTAACAACTTGGATGCAAGACCAGAAAATGCACTTTTAGAACGTTTGAATGACAAGTGGTGAGGTACTGTTATCACCATGGAGGTCTGGATCACAAATCCAAAAAAAATCTGAATAAAAAATTATATATTAGAAAAGTGCTATAACATTGAAACAATAAAACTGTATAAAAGACAAGTATAGATCTCTATAATTAAGAAAGTGAAGTGAACAAAAATAAAATTTTTGAGAAACAGCTGGATAGAAAGCAAATTGAAAACTAATCCTCATCTAATCCCTTCTTTATTCAGCTCATTTAATGAAGATCCAGCAGTGAGTCCAGGCCAAGACTAAGACCAGAACACCCAAGTCATGCTTTAGCCAGCCAGCAACATTTACCACCTAGGGACATATTTATCACATACTGATTTTTTTTGACACAAACACCAAAATTTTAATTCCTTAACAATATGAGTTCACTGAAACAGTATTATTGATCAAAGGTCACATCAAGACCTAGGAGAAAATTCTGGACAGTAGCAGATCTTTACAAAAAACAAAACACAGAAAGGCAAAGACATGTGAACAGGAAAAAAAAAAAAACCCTACATGAGACAATTTTATAACAGCTGCATCAACTTGTAGTGCTAGGATTCACATGGCTTCCTTTCCAGAAGGCACATCTCCTTCCCACTGTGTTCTTGTAACTCTCATTAGAGCTGGAGGAGATTATAAACACCCAAAGGGACACTACTACAGGGAACAAGCACAGCTCCCTGCATGATTCTGTGACTGCTCATGTGTGGTATCTGTATAAATACCCACATACAAATGAACACTGGGGAACTTCTTACATGTTTATTATTCATCACAAGCAAATGCCAAATCTTGTACAGAGACATGGATTTAGGCAGCAATTACCTGTCCTCTGCCAAGGACACCACAATTCTGGAATAAATTAAAATGCTGTACACTTCTTTAACTAAGAAAGCTCCAAAAGCACATTAAAACCTGTCAAAGTGAAAAAGGGCAGGCAAACAGTGGGGGGGTGTGCATCAAGGAAGGTAGAGATGCTGCAGTGCTCACTGAGGATGGCACCGAGTGCATCCCAGCAAGGCATCTTCTGTAAAAGCCAGCAGGGGGTGAAATTATGGCCCTTTCTATACAACACAGAGAGGCAGGAAAGTGAATTTGCATGTGGAGAAGGGCAGACTCTGCTTGCCCTGAATCTTCTGTAGAAGTACCAGAGGCAAAATGAAAGTAGGGATATTTAGGACCACCTTTCTCAAACTGTTGAAGTTACTCTTCAGTCATGGACAACAAAGACAATGTAAGCACATAACTTTCAACACTGTTTTTGAAATGTCAGCACATTTACTGTTGATAGAAGTTGGATATTTAGACTAAAAGAGGTTTCAAAACACAAATGGATCTATCTGGCTGGATACCAAGGGAACATTTTCTGTCTGTGTGCCTGTATCTAACTGAGAGGAAGCCAAGCAACACTCCTGCAGAACTCTGCCAAACACCTGCCAGGTAATTTTAAGTATGTTTCTTACTTACTTTTTGATACTTCAAATGACTCGAACTTCACAGGCTGAATGTAGTTTACCAGGTTAGACATCTCTTCCGTGGCCATAGCCTCACTTCCAGCAGTACCCTAGGGAAGAGAAGGAAAAATGCTGCAGTTTGGGTCTGTCTATCAGAGGCCACAAATACCAAAGCCCAGTTTTCCATCAGTTGTGGTGTCTTTCACTGCCCCTGGCTAGCGAAGGCAATGCTTCATATAGGGAATGTCACATAGGAAAGAACAAAATGGGCTGTAAGATGTAAATGTTTATATTATACTGATGCTCTATTCATTCTTTTTACGTGGCTCCCAGGGAAGGGAATGCATTACCTCTACCCATGCACAGCGCTGAGCACATTTATCAGTAGTGTTGGACAAATAATAAATAAAGCTCTACGTTTTTGATGTCAAGTTTTCTTCCAACAATGCTAAAAACACCACAGGCAGCTGCCTAAAACTGATCTGCTGTGGTGCTATTTGTTCTTAATCTTCAGAAAATGAAAGTATAAATAAACAAAGCAAAGATGTGCTTCCAAACCGACCAACAACCAACTTGGAAAAGCTGGTGCTGTGCTTCCCGGCGCTCTGCCTCCCTTTCTCCACTGGATGGCAGCCCCACTCCTGGTAACGCGCGTGAACCCGCAGCTGCTGGAGCCGACCCAATCCCCAAAAACACATCTCCGCCCTTACTTCATCCATCGACGACTTCTTACAGTCATCATCGTAGTCATCATCATCGTCGCTCTCCATCTCTGCTTCTCCTGAGAAGTTTCAAGCAGAAAATAGTTACTGGCTGAGGAAACAGTCACAATTACCAGTGACAAATTCAAGAAAGACATGCAAGTAGCACTGCTGGGAGCAGCCTGCACTGTACATGTGCTTTTTGTCACAGCACCAATCAAACTCACTGCTCTCGAGGGACTCATCCATTTTCGGCATTGATTTAAGTTCTTATTGCCCAACCAAACAAGAACTCTTCCTTTGCAGCTGCTTGATGCTTATTCTTTGGCAATCAGCACTGTGCAGTGTGCTCAGTGTGTGGGGTAGAGTATCACAGACTGCTCTGAGAGATATTCCCGAGTTTGGGACACAGCCCCAGGGTTTGGAGATGTGAGTTCAAACTCCTGCTGTTGCAGGATCCATGCAGGACCTCCAGGGAATGCCTCACCCACTCCAGGAAGCAACAGCATGCACAGAGTGAAGAAACCACGATCAAAATCAGTGAGCTTCTCCTGTGCTGCGCTACCGAGGTCTGCTCAGCACAGTCCATCTGTTCTGGATGTGTCGCTGAGGCAGCACAGCTGGGAGGGTCTGGGACAGGAGCCAAACGGCAGGAGCTCCACAGCAATTCCCTTGGCAGAGCACTTTGGGGTGCCTCGCTCAGGGCTCTGGAGCAGAGCTGAGCCGAGCCGCGCCAGCTGAGGGCAGTGCGAACCAAACAATGGGAGGAGATGCCTAAGGCTCATCCTTTCCCTGGAAACGGACTCGGAGTAAATGGGACCAAATAAAACACATTTACTGCCTCGCTCCCAATTGCAGTGCGCTCATCAAATTTCGACGGGCAAGACGTAAATTCCTTCACGTTAATTAACGAAGGGCTCCCCTCACCTCCAAAGTGTTTTGATTTGGTTGCATCTGAAATTAAACCATTAAGGAATATCAAGCTTATCTTTGACTTAAGAAATTCCTGCTGTGGGCCTGGCTGTCACAAAGTGTACCCTGTGCATCTTAAGACTCTGGAAAAGAAGATTTACTTGTACTGCGGTCACTTATCCACACCTGTAAGAGTGACAGCTCTCCCTAAAGATGTTATTCCACAAGCCTTCCAGCTTTCTTCAGCAGTGGCAGCTCAAAATTCTAACTATTGTGCAGCATTCCCAAACTCTCCAGAGAATGGTAATTCAGTCTCAGTTCCTCCCAAGTCCACTGAGTCAATAAAGAAACTCCTCTTTGTTCCAGCAGGCCTCAAATCTGGCCCAGTGAGCCCCTTCTGAGAATGGAGAGCACACACGAGTGTGCCTTTCACAACCAAACGATGACTACCCAGCCTGCATTTCCTTCCATATGCAGATGTTGAAATGTCAAGCTTTTATTCATCAACACATTTCCTCCTGAACATTTCATTGAAGAAAATAACATGATTGCTCAACAAGCTCAAGGGATGGCTCAGGGAGCCTCAGCACAATGCAGAGAGCCAGCCAAGCTCTCACAGGATTTGCACTGACAATCTTTGGATGGGAAGCTCTCAACTGATTTAACCAGACTGGCAAAATAACACTTTGCAAAGTCCACAAGAAGGGGGAGGTGGGCAGATTTTGGCCAGCTTGCACTTCTGAGATAAGAGGTACACGATAGCCTGTTCTTGCTGGAAGTGTCCAGAGAGGAAAGTATGCAACACACAGTTTGTTTATTTAAAAACACTTAACACAAATACTCCCAAGGAGATCAAATCTCATTTTCAAGTTCTGCATCAGACAGCAAAACCAGAACAAGCAACACACAGGATTGCCAGCATGGAATCAAAATAAGTGTTTCAGGAGGTGTGGTACATCTGCACTGCCTTTCCCTCAGCAGCACAGCCTGTGCTCACACCCAGCCCTCTCTCCCTGATTCATGGCAGGGACACAAAGCCACCCTGAGGCTGTCTAAGGGACAATTAGCTGTAATGCCATCATCACTATCTGCAATTAGATGGGACTACAAGGCCAGGTCAGCACAGGACCTCTTCAATGCTATGTGGCACACAAATACAGTGAAAATAGAGCCCTTCTCCAAGAAAGACAGAAGAGTGTCGAGAAATTAGGGGATGTTGCTCCTGACCACAAGATGAAACAGATACTGCCAACCACTCACAGGCAGAAGAATATTATGATATCCCACAGTGGCAGGGAGGAGAAGAGAGATCCAACAGGCAGGAATTGTGCAGCAAGACTGATTTATTTAATTATTTTACAAACTCTTTTATGGACTTTTTTCTTCATAGTCTAATTGGACAAAGGATCAGCCACCCCTTGGGGGTGATTGGCTAAAATCCTAAAACATCCATTGTCAAAATATTTTTCTACTGCACCATAAACAAAGCTCTGCAAGGTCACAGGTGTTCATAGTTTATAGAACTCTACTAGTATCTTCCCTGAGAGAGAAAAGTATCTCACGGCACTGGAAAGAAGCAAGAAAAATTCTTGCTAGCAGCAATATTGTATCCACAGAAGAGCACAGGAAACTCCAGTGAAACAACAGGGCAGCTTTAAGGATGTTTTCAAGGAGCAGTCCTTGGTGAGTGGGGCAGTGTGGGGGAAGCATGAAAGTGCTCCTTGGGAAAAATGAGGAGTGGACAAAGGAGGCTGAATCCCAGCAGATGGGTAGAAGGGTTCAACACAGTAATACTGAATGGAGGATGATCAGGGGAATCAGGAATGACAAGCCAAATCCCTGGGTCGAGGAAGCAGCATGCTAAACATTATCCATTTTCATCATCCTGACAGATACTGAGAGCCTAATAAAAGCAAAGGTTAGACAGTGCTTGAAATTCAGAGGAATCTGGTAATCTGCTTTCTCAGACCCTTTCAAAACAACAGCCAGGATGAATTATGAATGTGGTACTTGCTGGTGCAGCTTGTTAACTCTGCAACATTTGGGCAGCCAGCAGCATCCCGGGGGGGAATCACCTTTTGAGTTTTTTCCACTGTACATCAGCACTTGCTGATTTTTAAAAAGGGAAAAATAAACTTTATTCAGTTTGATAAATCATTTTTCTTTGTAGCCCTTTGTAGCAATCAGCCACGGCCTCAGCTGGCATCAGCAGCCATGTACTAATGCAGTTACATACACTGAGCCTAAAACCTTTTATCCAGTTTTCTTTTTAGACATCATGAAACTATGGAGCCAATTCTGCCCTCTCTCTCTGTCTTCCCATGACTCTTTCCTTGCAGCACCCACTGCTCTGACAAAAACATCATCCTATCAGTGAGAAACGAACAATTTGCTTATTGAACAATATTTAAATACTGCTCCATCAGCCAGTTTTAGCTCCTTTCAGTATGGGCCTGCTTTTGGTGAAATGCACATCCCAGCAGAACTGCCGCTGTTCCTTCTGCACTGCGATGGAACTTCTTTGGAAATCTTGCTTGTTTTCTTCTGTTCATTGTGCAAAACCAGCCAGGTCTAAGATGCTTGTTTACCAAAATTACAATCTATCTCGCAAGAGTTATCTCAGAAATTCTTCTGCTTTGTCAGCTTTGGTCTACTTTTAGAGAAGGTTTTTTCCACTGACCAGTATGGAAGTTACTTCCTACATCAGTTTCATGGGCATCCTGCAAGGCATCCCACAAAGCTCAGAAGTCTTTTCTTTAATTATTGCTACTATTTCACCATCACCCCACTTTCATATGGTCTTATAAATATATCAAAAACATGGGTTTATTTGGGTTTAAATCTGACCTCAAGCAGCTTAAGACACAGCAAAGCTTGATATCAATGCCAATATGAATCTCCACTTTTTTTTTTTTTTTTGCACTGCTGTGAAAAACTCATTTAGAATCCCCAGAAGGCTAAATCAGCACAACTTTCTCCTGGAGATCAGCAGCCATTCTGACAGGAGCTATACAACCCAATAGAGTAGTTTGAAAAATATGTCCAAGTTGCTAAATGTAAAGATTATATTAACGTTGGAGTACTGAAACACTTCATTTTGAGGAATGTTAAGAATCAGGCTTATGATTAATTGCATTACTCCACAAAGAAACTGGTATTGGGTGCAGAGGAGCACAAGGCTTGCAGAGCTCCAGCACCACATGTTTCCAGTATGGAGATGTGAGAAGGAGGGGTGTCATGGTGACTCTTGAGCTCTGCCATGTGGAAACTCTTCATTACCACAATGTTCTTATAATATGGTGAATAATTTTAACTGTTCGCAGACAGAGAACTGACACCTCATTTACAGAAATGCTGCATTCTCATAGCTGTAAGCTGTAGCTATTATCTCTGGAGCTGTGCTCTGAATGCTTAAAAATTCAAAGTACTCTAGAAAAATGACATCCTGGGTGCTCCTCGTCAGTCATCCCTAAAGTGTTCTTAAGTTCTGTCAGATTTGTCTGTCCTTAGATTAAATTGGCTTAATATTATTGCACTTCCCACAGGTATTGTTCAGATAAATTCACTGCTGTTTGTCAGGAGCTCACAGGCAGCCTGGATACCCCCACAGACACTCACTGAGGATGCTCTATCTAGGATCAAGTATTGAATGACAGAGAGAGGAAAAATATTGACTAATTGCATTCTCAGAAAGAAGCACAAGTCCTAAAGGGGAAACAGAGGCTGACACAAGGATTACAAGCAATGTGTTTTGGCAGTCACAGATGAACCAAGTGACCACAGCAATTTTGCAACCTCAGTTCCAGCATTTTCTAATTTGTAAGTGCTCATCTTCATAATCAGAGGCTGTTACAGAGGTGATACAGGCATAACAGTCAGAGTTAGTTGGTAGAATTACACACTCCATTATGGAACTGACCCTTCTGCCTTGCATCATCATCATCATCTTTATTCACAGCCCGGGTCTCTTCCTAGAAAAGCTCCTAGAAGGGCTCCTGACAGACAAAGCTGTTGTGCTCTATGCAGCCCAGGCCCTCAGAAAGCCAAGGACGTGTTCTTTGCCACTGTCCTCACCATGTGCTCATAACAAAAATGGGGAGTTAGGAACCCAGGGCTGATTTCAAATGCTGGAAAGGAGGCAGCTGGAACACACACTTATTTTTCTCCTGCTTGGGATTTGTCTAAAGCAAATCAATAAAATAGTATTAAGTCATCCCTGACACCAGGATGAATCTTCCTTTGAAATCCAAAGCCTACTCCAAAGCGTGGCCTTTTCATAGTTTCTTAAAAACAACAGTTGAAAACTCTTTCTTTGCTGCTAATAGGATAAACAATGTTATCCACAAATGAAGCAGGATTTCTTTCTTGTTAATTCAGCTTGGGGAAACTGCCAGGATGAGAATTTTCAGCTCAGTTAATCAGAGTTTAGAAAAAACTACAACCAATGGGAAAAAACTTTTTAATAGCAAATGGCAATGAACTTATATTCCAGCAGAGCTTCCAATTTACTCTGTCAGTATTCTACTGCTGGGGCATAAATGTCTGTCCTTACAAGAACACAAAATTTCAGTCTCTGTAGGAGAAGAAATTCCAGTGCAGGGAACAGACAGCAGGATATACAGATTTTGTTGGTTTTGTGTGTTTCCATCTCTGGAACAGAAAAACATCTTATAGTACCTTAAATAGGGGTCCATGACATGTTCCCAACTAATGCAGGACAATAGAAGTTTGAGCCTTCCCTGCCTGAGGAACAGGGATCTCATCCCTTTATCCTAAACCTTAAGGCACTGCAGACCCTCTGCAGCTCTCCTGGGCAATGGGTTCTGTCTGGAAGGGCACCAAATGGCAGGCACAGCCCAGAGGCGACAGGAAAAAGAAAACATTTATGTTTGATACTGGGCTTGGGCACACAGGAAAGGCAGCCAAGGGTGGAGGAGTTGGCAGCTCCCTCTCCTTAATAAGCAGTGCAGACAAATGTTAGCACACATCAGTGAGCCTTGGGTCATTCCCTAAGGATTCCTCAACCACAAGCCCTCACAGAACAGACGCCTGGATGAATGACACTTCGCGTTGTTTCCTGCTGAGCAACCCGCACTGGTGCACCTTTACCTTGCTGGAGCACTGCAGTTGGATGGGACTGGAGCTGTAATTAAGCATTTGTGCTTGAGGGAGGAGAATATCAGTAGATCCAAGTCCTACCTGCTCCGGGAGAGGAAGGCTCAAACATACTGGATGTATCACTGCAAGTGTTGGAAGCTTGCTCCGAGAGCTTCTTCTTTGCACTCCCATCTGCTGACTTGTGAGACTTCTTCTTATTCTTCACCAGGATTTTGTACATTAAATCCATAGGGCTTGGGAGAGGAACCCCAGCTTCCAGCTTACAGGAAGAAAAAGGAGAGATTTGTTAGAACAGAAGAAACAAGCTTATGGCAGTTTCTTAGGGACCACATGGTACAAGACAGTTCTGTAACCTTTGTAAGCCCTGTTAAAATGAAATGGATTTTGCACAAGAGGCAATGTCAACAGTAAATGAAACAGCGCTACTGAGGGCACTTAGGAAGAAAAATGCCTTATGAAATGTCTGCAGTAATAACCAAAATAAGTATTAGCTCAGATATGAGACTCTACGTTATAAAATGGCAGCTATGAGGATCAATTGCATTTAGAAGATCACAATTCACTGTATCAGGGCAATCTCTGCATCAGAAATGATGCTTAAGTCACCAACAGCTCACATTGCTTAACTCCCTCCTTTAGGCTGAAAGGCTTTACATGAAGAATGAGGCGGGACTGAGACACTTAAATAAAAATTGACACAGACATTTGTGATATGATAAACACCAAGCCACATTACCGGGTATTTTTCCAATGGATCCATAAGCAGTGCATCTCCAAATATTAATCTGCAGTATTCTGCCATTTTTGCCTGTTGTTTAGGGCTGAAGGGAAGAAAAGAAAGAAAGAAATGAGTCCTACTAATGCTCCAGAGTGAAAGCAGCAGTAACGGAGTATCTAATAGCCCTAAACTAGATATAATTTCCTGATCCAATTGTGTGAATTTTTCAGTGAGACCTACATATATCATGCAATTATTTCAATTCCTCTGATAGAGTTCATCAAAAGGAACACACAAAAAGTAAAGGCATAAGTCAATTGAATAACAGTGAAATGACCATAACATGAATTTGCCTCTTTCAGGCAGTACTTTTATTCGGAATTTAAATATTGCCCCCCTCATGTCACTTTATACATGTGCCTGGCATTTTGCTTGCACTACAGCAGTTTTCACAACATCCTCTGTAAATAAACTGAACCTCGGCAAACTCTGCTTATAACCAATTTTCCCGAAGTGCAACCAAAAGATGAAATAATTCCTGCATATCAGTGATGGAAGATTTAGGATTGCAGATAGGTTATATGGCTCAGAAATATTACTCCAATCATCTCAAAATGCAGCTCGGTACCACAGGCACTCTCTAATTTTAGAAAACGGAGTATTTTTGTTATATGTGCCTGTTTAAAATGCGTAGCATCTGAGCTGAGGCATCGTTCAAAGTTTCCTTTTTTGACACTCTGTTGGGAAGTCTCGATTAAAGGACAGGTTTATATAGCTTAATATAACTTCCTCAGCTTCTGTTAATTAGGATCTGCATATCATGGAAGAGACAGGGATGCTATAAGCCGTTATGTTACCATGGAGCTACTTTTCATGACAAAGTAGAGCTGAGTATTGAGGAAAAAAAAAAGAAAAAAAATGCTCATTTTTCTCTTGCAAATCAGGAGTTCAACCCCAGCTGTGCCCAACTGGTCAGTGGTTACCATCTCCCAGGGTCAGTGTGGCCAAACCAGGGCTGAGATAAAGGTTGGGTGGCCAAATGACATTTCACTCAGAAAATGTAATTTCCCTGGGATCAGCATCCTGGATGCCCCTGGAAGCAGATAGGGGGTAAACCACTCATTAGCTCAGTCACTGACAAAAAATACTGCGAGGAGGCTTTAAATTATTCCCCAAAGCAAGAGTTGCATGCAGTTTAAATGCTGACAGCATTTCATTAGTGCTGTCTTTTGCATGCAGCGAATTCTGCACAACAGCTAAAAGGCACTTTTAGCCGAGGATGGAAAATAAAGACGAAGACAAGCAAGGCAGCAGAATGAAGAACCCACACAGGAGAAGGTGATGGAAGAACAGATCAGGCTCGGACATTGTGTTGGATATTTCCAACCCTCAGCTACGAAGGGAAATAAAGGCATCACTCCAGCCAGCAGAGTGTGGATGTGCCATAAATCCAGGGTCATTAGGAAGAGTTTTATTTCAGTCTTCTCCACCAGTGTGTGTTTTGAACAGATCCATGCTCTCAGAACCCAGAAAGTTCAAAGGACACCTCCTTGAATCAAAAGAGTGCACTTATTGAAACCATAGTAATTAGATGTGACATCATCATCCTTAAATGGGCACAACTCCAAAAAGAACTCTCAATAGGAATTAAAAAAAATAAAAAGCAAGAGTTAAACCTAATAAATTTCCAGCTACTACCACAGCTAGAACAAATTCTTCTGATCTTCTGTGTTTAATTACATGTTTACCTCAAAGAGAGCACAGTGTGAACTTTCATTTTTGCAAATGAGAAAAATGAAATGCAACATTATGTTGGTTCAGCGTATAAATTCCAGTGTCACTGCATCCCAGAGGCAGAAAGTAGAAAAATTACGTGAAAAACTAATGGGTTTTAATACCATAAAAAACCCTTGAGGTACTAAACAAGGCCAAAGGAGGAAAATCGTGACATTACAAAATTACTTGAATTTGTGAAGTGGACTATGTGTACAGATACTTTAAAAAGCTCCTAAGAGGGAATAAAAAAATATTTAGGAGTACCAGCATTTAACTGTGTGGTAGATTTTTGTGTTCTCTCTCTCCCTAATATACATATCTATGTATGTATTGTTGCAAGGGAGAGATCATTAGGAACAGCAGATTCCATAGCCCTACTGAAGTCTTTTAAAAAAAGTTGGAATACCAATTTTTTTTTTATTTTCCATTCTTTGGAAATTATGAACCAGAGCAACAGAAATACCAAATTTTCTAAATCAGTACATTCCCCCAATTTAGTTATGAAGTCAAAACCCAGGTATTTCTTGGTCCACATCTACTGTTACTAGAAATTCTCTCAGCATTCATGCATTGTAGTGAAAATTGATTGTCTGAAAAGAGCTGACTTTATCTGCTTTATGATTTTCCCTGTGTGGACATGGACAGGTAGCACAGAGACTAATTATATATGCCCCCAAAATGTGCCAGGGGAGATAGAGGGGGAACATGATACCTGGAGATACAGAAATATAAAGAAGATTAAGAAATGTTTTCATTACCATTATTGTATTGCTTGCACTTTGTTTTACTGTGTTTGTATCGTGCCTATTACAAAGGTCAACCACAGAGGCTCTTTGGCACAACTACTGCTCCCAACATTACATTTTTATCACTTCTGCAGAGATACTTCCCCTGCATAAGACAAAGGCACAGATGCTTCCCAGAAGAGTCTAAAATAATTTGAAGTGTGGGATGAAAAAGTGATAAAAATCCTGTTAATATTTGAAGCGACAATTCCAGCCAGCAACCAGCAGTATGAATAACTGTAATTAAATTTAATCTTGGAAGCAATCTTATATGGATACTGCTCAAGGATCACTTAACCTTTTTGCTATGTCATCAGTGCATTTCTAATTATAGAGTGTCTGCTTTCAGATTTGCAGATTGCTTATCGTCTTGCAAGCCCCATTTCAAACGTCAAGGTCTTCTTGAGGTCTTTTCAACATTTTCAGGCCACTTCTCTGTTTTTTTCACAGAACCACAGCTTTTCTTAGTGGTCTTTTTTTCAGTGTGCACGTTTTGACTTCACTATAAATGATGGCACACATAATATTTTATGTTGTCTAAAAGTTACATGCTTGCTCCTTTTCGAAAGTTTTTATTGCATATAAACAGACAAGAAAGAATACACTAATAGTGGAGTTATAGTAAAGAAAATAAAAAGCCTTAATGTGCCATAAAGATATTGGAGAGGAGCCCTTTTAGGAAAAACACCAAAGGAAAGCAAATGAGATGATTTACACAATGTGCTAGTAAGTGATTTTTCCCCTAGGTGGACAGAGAGTGTCCAAAATACTCTCATGAACATAAACCAGAAGGAAGAAAAATTGCATTTTAAGTCCAGTGGTGATTAGCACTGTCATCTCTACAGTGGTAATGTGAAACATATTTACCTCTGATAATTGCAGTCTGTTTAAAAGCCAGGAATACAGAACACAGGCTAAAACCATATTTTTGTTAAAGCCAATGCCAAAATTTCTAGGGGACGAGAATTTCACAAACGACTCTTGCAGCTTGAAAATCAGAAAAAATGTTTGGTCCTCTAGAAGTAGGAATTGATAAAGAAGGATTTGTTTGACAGCAACTCTATAAAAACATCAGCATTTTTTGTTAACATTTAGGGCAAATCCCAGCTTTAAGATCTAGGAGAAAAACAACATTCCAAGTAAATGAAAAGACAAAAGGAGCATTCCATGAAATTAGGTGAAGTTTTCTGTGAGTGGCATGACTAATCGCAGATTTCTGCAGCAACTAGTGAAGGAATGAAGGGATAATTGTAGCAGTTGGTAAAATAACTAGAAATTATTTTCAGCCAAAGCAAAATCAGAAAACACACCCATTAAATCTGATCATCTACTATAGCAGAGAATAATCACTAGCAGGAAAGCCTCAGAAAGAGAAAACATTTGGTAGTGGTTTTGCAAACTTGCTTTGCTAAAAAGCTGTGTCTTAGCAGTGTGTGGAAAAGAATATCAGAGAATACACATAAGGTTAATCCGTTATTCCATGGCTGGAGGTTTCTGGAGAGAAAGGTCGAATGCCTTCTGTGGGGCAAACTGTAAATAACAGAGTAGTGCAGCAGGAACTCTGCTCCTTTTCTGTCACATTCCTGCTGTGTCACACAGCCTTTAATTCTGACACTGTTTCATCTTATAATTTTAAAGCCACTTTTGTATATAACTTCCATCTGACAGGAGTTTATTTCATAAATCTTTTTAGTTCTTTATCTTCCTAAAATAGAACAGATCACCCTGGAACAGTTGAAGATTTAAGTCTTAATGACTTTAAAGGAAGAAAAATGTAACCCTTGTGGTTAAAATAATTTAGCTGGGTTTTTTTTTGCCTTATAGTAACACAGTGAATGTATATTACAATAAATCCAGAAGAATGAGTAGGAAATGTAATACATTCAAAAATGATGGTTGAGATCTTTCCTAAAGGCCAGAAGTTGCATTTGGAAGCACTGTGAGTTCAAACCTACAGGAGTAGGTGAGTGCAAGCAAGTCCAAAGGGACACAATATACACCAAAAAGAAATGAGGGAGCCATTAGAGAAGGAAATTAAACCCAGCATCTGTGTGGTCTTTCAGAGGAAGACAGGAATAACTAAGCAGGATTTAAGAGGTAGCTGTTTGAATCATAACCATGTGGCCTCGAAATGTGTGCAGAGCAAACACATATTTGCCCACAAAAGGTAAATTTACACTCTGAGGTATACAGGTAGTGGACCTCAGCTCTCAGATTTTAGATTTTTCTACCTACATAATTTTTGATCAGTATTGTCACATCTGTTCTTTAAAACCATTCTTACATAGCTTCTTCTACCAGTTCCTTCCCTTATGACGAGAATGTTCTTCTTAAAACAATGGAAAAGCAGCTAGCCCTCACCCTTTTCCTCTTTCAGAAACAAAAGTGCCAAAAGTGCCATCTTTTCTGATTTGTATAAAAACATTCATAGCTGCCCCAAGGAATATTTTTATTTTACATTGAAAAAAAAAATTTAAAAATTAAAAAAGAAAACAAAACAAACAAACAAACAAACCAACCATAAAAACCCAAAACAAAACAAGAAACCTCCAAAAATTAGTTTCTAAGTCTAAACTGCCTCCAGAAGTGTTGGAAATTTTTTCACAGCAAAAAAAACACAGAAGGGGAAAAGGCGATTCAAGTTAAGGCACATGTTATGTGTTTGAAACATGCAGACCTGGTTTCTGCATTCAAAACCAAAGTTAATGTAAAAAAAAAAAAATCAGAACTGTAATAATAAAATAGATCACTGGGACAAAGCTAGAAGTGTTCTCATTTTTCTCTTCTTACATGGAAAAATTGTAACTTTTCTTGTAACTAAAAAAAAAAAAAATGAAATAAACTTATGCAAACTGTTATTTTTTTGGCAGAAATGAACAGTTCCTGGCCATCCATGCCACCTATTTTGCAATCCTGGAAGTCCATGGTTCTGGCCTCTGCTTCTGACACAAGACACAGACCAAATTCTGAATATGTTTATAGCACAGAATAGGGTCACAAGCAGGTGAAATACTGCCTCGTTTTCTTTGGAGTATTGCTGCATTCCAGCAGGACACACTGAGACAGAAACATTAACAAAATACCTCTCACAATCAAACTTCCTCTCTCATACAAGAGGTTCTGATTCAGGAAGGTTTTTAAGAACAGGCCCAATTCATTCTGATCATCGCGGTTACTGAGGCTGGTACAAGTTCATTTTTGGATAAGAGCTGTTGTTTGTGTCACAAGTGCACACACACAATTCCAGGCCTAGACCTTATCAAAAATGAAACATCAGACAAGAAAATGTGGTAATTACTTACGAATCCACATGATTTTCAAAGGAAAGGAGGATTGGAAAGGGTGATGTCTTAAATGCACATTCAGCAATAGCTTCTATTACTTCCTAAAGAATCAAAATAAACACAGTTACAAATTTACCTCTCTAAAGAAGGAGAGTTTTATTCTTTGAAGACAGGCAAGACCCAGTGAGCTCTGAAATCATTCCCTGAGATAGACCTTCCTTCCCAAACATCCCAAAAAGCTCTGGATGTGCTCTTGCCACAACCACTTTTTTCAACCTGAACTATGATCAAATCTCCAAAACATCTGATGAGTCTCAAGCACCACATTTCTCAAGAAATGACCTATGTCTGCCAAAATCAATAGCTTAAATGTAAATCTTGGGTTTTGTGTGGAGTTGTTCCATGCCTGCAGCTATGGCTTTCATGTGCTATTCTGTGCAATAATAAACATGCTCGGACAAAGGCAGATCTTCTAAACATCATCAGCACAAGCACGTATCCATAAAATCCTTAGCTCCTCTGACTCACTTTTTAGTTCCCTCTCTTTTTTTTTTTTTTTGGGTAACAGAAATCCCTTTAAAGCAAAAAAAGGGGAAAAAGACATCTTTACTTAATTAAAACAGTTGGTTCTGTGGTAATTATCAGAGGACTCAGAAAAGGAAACTTCCGTAAAGTTTCCTTTCAGCTCTATGGAAAATGGAAACCCTAAATCCAGTAAAAAAGTCATTTGATAATGATGATTTTAGTGGGGTGCACAATAAATGCACTCATTGTTACAAATAATGAAATGTTTCCCTCTTGGAACAAATCTCTCTTCCAAAAGAACAAAAAACACTGAAGACTTTTCATATGCATTGCTGGCAAACTCCGGAGTTTCTAAGAACCCATAAGTCTCTGCCATGCCAAATCTTAAGGATGACTAAAACCTAAAAGACGTATTTATTTTAAACAAGCTTTCTCTGGGGATTCCTCTTGTTCATTTTCTGTACTTTAGAGGCTCAACTAAGAAGTGTATCAGTAAGAAATCCACTTCCTAAAACAAAAACTGAGCCTCTGGTACATTCTTTTGGCACATTTAATTTCAACTGCCTTCCCACTGCAAAAGGGGATGGAATCCTGCATGAGTGGGGAAAACAACCTGGAAGAGTAGAATTAGGATGGAAGTGATGAGATCTGAGGATGAAAAGCTCAGACACTGGTTCAGTGAAGGTAAATGCTCCATGGTCAGAGAGGAACAAGCTGGCAGGTTCCATACTTCTCTCCAGCTGCAGAATGACTCACCTGAAGCGGTCTCCAAGGTGTAAATATGGTTACACACACAGAGATTCCGGGGTATGCCATGACATATATGGCTGTTCCCTGTAGGATCCCCCCCAGCAGCAGCTCACAAGCCTCAGCTGAGAAAAACCTTACGGATTTCTGAGACATGGAGCAAGGGGAAAACCAAGGAACCAAAAACCCCAGGAACATAATGATGAGGAGCATACAGTGCTGCTGCCTCTGCACTTCGGGAAATCTGTCTGAGGCTGTGAAAGCTGGCAGACTGAGCAGAATCCTTGTGCCGTGGTCCTGGCAAAAGTGTGAGCTGATAAATGATTCAGCATTCAAGACATGAATTGATTCTCACACTCCTGACACATTATTTCACTGCCATTTTGCTCCTCCCCAGCCAAGCAGCACACTTTTGAGTGGTGAAAAGAAATCGGCAGTCGAGATGTTTTTCACATTTTTCTGTGTGGATTAAAAAATGCCTGCCCTGAAATGACTGATGAAATACTCCTGAGTAGGTTTAAAATACCTCCCAATATCTCTCCTGCCAGCACAGTGCCAAGGGTTGAACATTTAAATAACCAAGGATAATCCTTGTTCCTGCTAATAATCCTTTTAAAAATCAGATTAATTTTGTTTTAAATTCCTGCTCATGACCAAAGCAGTCGAGAGCCATCTTCCTTAATTAAAGGACTTCCAGCAATCAAACCCCATGCCTGTAAACATAATTGGCTTCACATAAACGTAACTGGAAAGTTAGTAACAAACGTGCAAGAAAGTTGTTTTACGTGTTTCTGTGATTAACTCAATCAGGGAAGAATTATAGAGAAAGCAAACTGGAAAAAAAAGGAGTGTTCTGGTACAAGTGAAATTTGGTGTTCTGTCTGTGGCAGAACTGTTCGCTTTTTTCCCTGAAGAAAGGCACTAGAAGGCAAGAAAAACCACCCAACAACAGGTTTCAAGTATGGGAGAAATGTCTCAAAGCTGTAGCTGGCACACAAGCCACACGTAATCCCTGCAACATAACCAAAGTCAGTAATGAACATTTTCCCACATATTATTGCACATGGCTAAGTCTAGAAATGTATTTCCATGGTGAGTTAGTGTCTCAGATGAAGAAGAATTATTTCTTCACACTTCAGAAATTATTTCCTGATGTATCATTATAAGCTGTGCTGACTACCAATCCTAACACTACAGGAAAGCACCTCCATTGTGCTCCTCTAACACCCCAGATCAAAAACATCTTTAAGAATAACAAGATGATAACAATCTAAGGTTATTGCTAAGGGTAAGGTCTCTACCTTATACTGTAGAAAAGGAAATGGAAGACGGAATTCAATAATAAAGATGACTTGTTTAGGGTTTGCAAGACACAAATATCCCCTCACAGTCTCCAAAGATACTAATTTTTCCTTTTCACCCTCCAGTGCTTCAGATCTGATCCCAAGTACCAGGGATAAGGATAACAGTGCACATACACTTATTGATCTTTTCTAAATATAATGCTGAGTGTCTGGGTCCTGTGGATGGAGCCTGCCCATCTGGCCGTGAGCACCATATTCTCTGCCCACAGGAATTTAAAGGCTTGCAAATTGTTGAGATCTAGCTGCTGTTTCCTGCCTCAGTTCAGGACTTTCACCTCCTACTCCCAGTGACCAAGCAGAGAAGAGAGAAGGAGTGAACTGATGTGTTGGTTATTGCTGTCCAAATCCTGTGGCCTCCAGCTCTGTCCTGTGGAGATGTAACCCAACAATGCCTTCACACCCCCATTTGTCTCTGCGCAGAACCAGTTGTGGTGGCTGTGCCTGGTCCTTCAGTCCTGGCTCTGGCCTTGGCTGGTTCTCTCCCTGTGAGATTTGCTGCAGGGACGTGCACAGAACCATGGACCTGGGCATGGAGCCCAGTCCCCAGATGGCAGTGCTATCACACCACATAATCCCTTTTCCTCACACTGCCATGACCACAAGGACCCTCTCTCCCCATGCAAGGTCCAAATGCTGCAACTCTTCTCTTTTCTCTCTTCTCTCTTTTCTCTTCTCTTCTCTTCTCTTCTCTTCTCTTCTCTTCTCTTCTCTTCTCTTCTCTTCTCTTCTCTTCTCTTCTCTTCTCTTCTCTTCTCTTCTCTTCTCTCTTCTCTTCTCTTCTCTTCTCTTCTCTCTTCTCTCTTCTCCTCTCTTCTCCTCTCTTCTCTTTTCTCCTCTCTTCTCCTCTCTTCTCTTTTCTCTTCTCCTCTCTTCTCTTCTCTTCCAACAAGTCTGCAGCTGCTCTGTAAATTCCTCTTACAGCATCTTTTTGCCCTCACATTTCTGCCCCTCCCACCTTCGCAGTGATATATCTGTGATAGTTTTGCACAAAAAGAGCCCTCCCCAGCTAAACCAGCTACATCAGTGTGCTGCAGTGCTGTACCTTGAAGGATATCTCAGTTGTCATGGTGAACCCATGTGTGATGACCGGCTCCTCCTCTGCTGTGCGTCCCTTCCAGCAGTCCAGCTCCACACAGCGGCAGCCCGACAGGAGCACTTGCCGGTACATCTCCACCGAGGAGTTGCCAGCCAGCTGTCCAGCTGGGACAGAACACAAAGAAAGGGAAGTCATTTTGGGCCTCAGGAATAGATACAACTGATCTAACAATAATCAGAGTTAACAGCAGCTTTTACCCTCGGCTGAGAGGAGTAACATTCCAAGGAACACAAAGACGCAACGGAAATTACTTTGGCACAGTCAGTGTCATGGTTCGGATCCTGCCCTCAGTCAAACAGAGAAATAACCCAGCTGAAGCCAGCTCAAAAGCTTCTGACGAGCAGCATCAAATACATGAAATAAAATAATAATAATAAAAAAGCTTAGTTCTATGAGATTTTATCCCTTGACAAGCAGTGTGAAATTCAGAGGCAACTCAGGAGACCAAGACCACATTTTCTCACAACATGCAACGCAGTTTAGTACAAGATGAAACAAACCCCCTGCAGACACTAATGGCACCATCATTAGGTCTCAAATCAATATTTAATATGCTAACCACTGCAATGAGTTGGTCAGTTAAATTTCCTGATGTGATACTGTATTATGTAGAGAGAAATTCAATTAAACTGTCCTTTTCCAATAATGAGATATTGTAAATCTAAAAATTAAGAAGGAAAATTCATTTTTTCCAAGCTTGGGAAGTATTAAAAAAGAAACATAAAAAAAAAATTCTCAACCCAAGCCAACAAAGAAGTCCAGTGGGATTCAGGGAAGGATATCCAGCCAGGTTGTCTTCATCTGCTGCAACAGGTTTGATTCCAGTCCTTCAGACACAAATTTCTTGCAGCAGAGAGGTAAC
This sequence comes from Corvus cornix cornix, assembly GCF_000738735.6. Lineage (NCBI taxonomy): Eukaryota > Metazoa > Chordata > Aves > Passeriformes > Corvidae > Corvus > Corvus cornix. The sequence goes on along the minus strand of NC_047056.1, from coordinate 5,140,145 downwards.
AGTATGGAAGAATGGCTTTGTGCTTCTATGAGATGTGAAGAAAATGGATGCAGTTTCCTGCCTTCTAGCAGACTTCCTGAGAAGATCTTCCCGGATTTCTTGAAGGAAATTAATTTTCTTTTTAAGGAGGCAGTGAGCTCATTTACAGCAAAGATTCTTTGCTGACTGGGGACATATAAATACTTCATCTAGACTGGCATATAATATTATGCAGATTAATCCTCATTTTATTGTCTCTGCGATTCCATGTTTAGGTTTTATGCTGGGAAATACACATTTTGGGATTTGCTTCACAAAACAGCATTGTCTGCCTTTGCTCTGTTTTTACCTTGTACTAAAACTGTAACAGAACCGTTCTTATTTGAAAATCCCTGTTTACAGTTTCTGTCTGATACATGAGCTGGAGCAATCATACATACTCCACCAGGTATTAACATTACTCCTGTTGAAATCCATAAGAATTCTCACTTTCTGCTGGAACCAATGGCAAATATCTGTTAATAACAGAAGAAACTGGCCAGTGCTGGAAAGCTCTGAAAATCCAAATGGAGTCAGCAAAGTGACGAGTCTCTTTTTTTTGTTTTTGGAATTTAGCTTTTTCCTGTTTCACCTTTGGTTATGGAAGATTATCTTTATTCACACAAAAGCCTTTTTGGTGCAATTCCAATGTCTGGGTTAAGTAGTGGCTCTTTTTCTTTGCAGGATGCAAACAAGCATAAGCATGGATCAGAGAATAACAACTCACATTTCCATGTACTCATCCCTAAGCATCTGCCTAGGAAATCCTGGCTCTCATAGGGATCCATTGAACTCTACTGCCTAAAAAATCACTTTCACTTAGAAAACTGTTCTAATGTTGTCTCTCTTTTCCCTCAGAGCATTTTGAGTTTGGATTAACAAACTATTCTATGATTAACAAACTCTATTTCCTGAGAGACTCCTGGTGGTTATCACTGCTAAGTGTTTTGGGCTCCAAGATCCTTCACCTTCAAAAGTGCTTAAGAAAATCATGACATGCATCACTTGCCATATGACACTTCCCACACTACCTTATTAATAAGGCTCAGACGTTTTGGAAGGATTCCTGCAAAGGATAAGAGGATATTCAACCTCTGAACCATAAAATCTTCAGAAAGACTCCCAGGCAGAGTGTAAAATGCTAGCACATGTTTTAATAGTCCCAACAGCTTGTTTTTCTGAAATACAGAATATGAGGAATGTTCCCTCAAACGTTTTTTTGCATATATTACTTAGAAATTTCCATTGTGTGAGTTGCTATTTGCATTTATTTTAAAATACCCCTTTTGTATTCCAAAATGTGATAACACAGACACAAAGGGAACACTTCCAGTCTATTTTTAATAGCCTGAGTACAGATCAATTTTTTAATACTGGAAATTGAAAGCATTATGTATTCCCTTCTACAATACAAGCAGTGTCTACAGTAATACCATAGATAACATTTGCATCCCATCATTCTCTATGGGCTAAGGAGAAATGCATTTTGAGAAAAATTCACATTTCTGAAAAATATAATTGGCCAAATGATACCTGACAGGATACTATGCAAAATGTGCCAGTGCTGGTTGATCTAAGCTGAGGACATGACCCATGTTTCCCCACACAGAACAGTTCCACACTTCTACAGCTTTAAGCTGCTCATTTCTCAGGAAGTGCACCCTTGATGGGTTCATCCACCACTGTTTTTCCAAGCGAAAGTTATTTGAAATACAAGGACTTAAAACATAGTTGCAATCTATTTAAGATATCTTTCCTCCCCAACTGGGGGATTTTTGGATCCAGGTATTTGGAATCACCTGACTCTTCACTATTCTAGAACCAGAGGCTGCTTCTTCCCTCCCTCCCAGCACTTTCTCCCAGCATGAGGTGCCTGTATCCTCCCTCTGCCATGCACAAACATGAGTTGCTGAATCTCCTCTCTCCACGCAAGTCCTGGAGAAGCAATCAGTGCCTTGGATCATACACTGGGGTTTGCAGTATGCAAACTCAGAGCCCCAAACTGCTGGGAGCCTGGCTCCTCACTCCTGCAGCCACACAAGGTGCTGGCAGCTGAGATTGTTTTACACACAGCACATTTATCTGAATTTATTTTCCTCCTGAGCTATTTCACCATGCACAGGCCAAGCAGATCAGACCCCACACTGTGACATACTCTGCTCCTGCTTGTATGTCAGTCAGAATAAGGCTCTCAGCCCTGCCTGTTGTTTTTAACACTTTACACTGGACCAAAGCAGGATGTGTGCCCGGCAGCACGATGGTATCACCCAGCCATCCATCCCTTCCATATGGTGCTGTCAGCTTGGAAACTGTTCTGGAAGCTTTGGAGGTGAAGAAGGTTTCAAGGAAGTGCTGAATGCAGATAATAAGCAGGAACAGTGAGGACTGAGGAATCACTGAGAACAGAAAAGCTGGAGGATGGTAGATGAGAGGTCACAGACAGCAACAAAGAGAACATGCCCCTCATGAGACTAGAAAGAACTGAAATACCAGATTGTAAGCAGGGAAGCACATGCTGAGGGTGAACAGGATAGTCCCACATTGGCTGTGTGTGCTCAGCGGATACCTCAGCAACCTACTGCTGATATCATTGTTCCTTTTAGCCAAACGTGTTACAGGCGTGTGATTTTCATATTTTGCATTTCCCATATACAACAGCAAATTGCACAGCCAGCAAAGTATGCAAGGCTGAGTGTGATATGTCATCATTTGTCTCTGACTTTTGGGTGCTGCTGAAAGAAATGTTGCAAAGTCACTCCGCACTGTGACCACAGCAGAAACCGGAGGTGAGATGCCAGAAAAAAGCAGAGTTGCACTTTAAGCGTTCAAGGGAAAAAAGAAATAAATATGATACTTGTGAGAAAAAATGATCAGACAGTAAAAAAAGTTTCTAAAAGATGACATTTCTTTAAGTTAGCCCAGGTTCGCTACAAATCACTTCTTTCTTTGTGGATTTTTACCTTTGGTCTTAAAAATTACATTTCCCTAAGAAAAAGAAAGCAGTAACACTTCTAAATAAATAATCAGGACTTGATGTACTGCCAAGGGTTTCTACTAAAGGCTAGGAAAATGATCAGCATAATTAAAAATAAATTGAGAGTGTGCACATGTTTCTTTTTATGTTATAATGTTGCTTCTTTGTGCATGCTTTTTCTGGGTTAAAAAAAACTAACAAAGGGAAAGATAATTGGTAGGGCATTAAGCACAGTAATCATAAAGTATTGCCAGACTGAATGGCTTTCTTATTGTCCTGGTAATTATGACATGACTAGTTGCTATTTCATGGTCTCAATCAGGGCAAAGGTGCTTCCAAGGCTTCCCTTCCAAAGCCATGAGCACTTGAGCAGATCCTTCAAAGTCTTTTGGGGAAAAGGAATAGCCTGTCACCATTAATTTTATTAATTTTACTTCCTTGCTGGAAGAAAGCAAATGGGAATGTGATTGCTGTATCTGATCTAGGCTCAGAGCAAAATCCAAGGCTTTCAGTTCTTGTAATGCACAGATAAAAATCAAATCATTAATCCCATTGTCAGCCAGCTGCCACACATTCACTGAAGATAATGAACCTACTAAAAGGGAAGGGCTTGTGGTTTGTGCCTGTAAATGTGAAAACATGCACTCTGACAAGGAATTGGAAAGAGTTTCAAACTTCTTTCCTGAGTTTACCCTGCTTTACTCCCCCCAGTTTACTAAGATAGGAATATTTTGTCAAATTAAGACTGAAGATCATGTTTCCAAATATAGCCTCTGAAGTTACTTGGAAATGCAGGCAAAGAAACCTGTAGATGCAATCTGGGATGATTTGCAGATTTTCACATACAAGTCAAAGCAAATTTAGCAAGTGTCAAGGTAAATAATTAAGCATGTGAGGTCACTCGTAGTGCAGTTAAAAAAATCAGAATAGGTTGGACTAATCATGAATTCCCATCCTTAATTCTTTGGGGTTTGGCTTCTGTGCCTCCAGACCTTTGGAATACATCTCTGTCCTGACCAGCCCTGATAAAAATCTGCAGTATGGAACTGGCTATAAATTCCTGCTGGTAGAGGAGAGAGCAGTCTTTTATCTCTTCAGATCAACTTTAAATTGCATTGTCTTTAAACCTCCTGTGGGCCTGTGCTTCTCACTTTCGTACTACAGCTTTACCGTTTTCTTCCAGAATATCTGTATAAAGCTGCAGCATTTGGCTTAAGCACCAACTAATACTCAGTGACAGAATGAAGTCCATATTGGAGGTAAGAGGTCTGCAAAACATCATAGTTAAAAATTACTTTAGCTTTGGCCATGTCTTTGCTCCACCAAAGAGCATAAATTTCTGCATATTGGAATCATAACTTAAAAGCGACCACACTGATTTTGTTTTCTTTTAATTCAGAGAAAGAAAATAGCTGTCAAAACAAATACTTATGTGACAAGTTCTAGCACAAAACACATTTTACAGCCGAGATATAAACCCTTGAAAAATGGTGTCTAATGGAAACAATGACAGTTCATTCACTCCCTGAAAGCACGCGAAGGTGCTGGAGAAAGAGCTGTAACAAACATAAAGCAGATGAAAATAACTCCCATGAGGTCTGTTTAAACTGGGCATCACCACTGCCTGCCGTTGTTTATGTTTCGGCATGCTGGCTTTCTGAAGGAGCTGGTCAGTTAAGGCCAGTCTGTTAATAGCATTAAAAAGCCTACGTTATGCATAAGCCACATTTTTAGCACTCAGTGCAGCATCATTTTTTAAAATTCAACATAATGCTAAGTCACCAGCAAACATGACAAGACAAAGCAAACATCAAATCAAACAGGAGAGAATTCCCTGTGCACATCTACTTGCCCCAAACATTTGTTCCTATGTAAACCAAACTAAAATAGTAAATTTACAATTATTTTCTCACAAGTTAACAGAACCTTGGACTAGAAAATGAATGCCAAAAGTTGAATTCATAAACTGCCTTGGCTTTTTCTGAGTCTTAAAGCATTGATAACCTTGCTGTGCAGTCAGTACAGTTCAGACTGTAACTCTAATTAACGGGAGCTTCTGGGTGCTCAGCCTTTTTAAAAACATGACAGCACCTAAAAATTTCAGCTCAGATGTTAGATAGTGTCAGGGAACAGATTTCCACTCCTTGCATTTATGGGCTGTCAGAAAGTTATGTGCCATGTTGGAACCTCCCTAACCTCTGAATCAAAGCATATTTCATGGAGCACAACAAACTGCCAGATTTAATGTTTAGGGGCAAATTTATGAGCTACAGAGATGTTTCCCGTATTCTGCTTTGCACACTTGTCTGGCTATCTTTGTTGTCATAAAAAGTACAATGTTCATTCTCCTCCCTAAAGATGGACCTTAATCTGGAATCCTATCTAAGTTGAGGGAAACTTTCCAGCGACTTCACTGGGCTTCTGACCAGGCCTTACCTGAATAATGCAACTGCTGCTCACCTGTTAAAAAAAGTGTATTTGATGCAGTTGTGTTGCAGCTACAACAAAAATCAAGTGCCACCCTTGTCTTCCTGAAAACTAAACTCCATCATCTGTTTAATGTTGATGTTTTTAGTGTATTTTATGTTACCACTGAAAATATGCTCAGAATTTCTGTAAGATAAGAAATTAGATATCTCCAACACTGCTGTACCTGTGAGGTAGGTGTTGTGTGAGGAGTTGATGAAATAGTGTGACAGTGGTTGAGACATATCTTCATTTAAATCCAGTTTCTCAGGTGGAACGACACCGTTCTCTTCTCCACTCAGATACCGCATAAATCCATCCACGGATATCTGTCCTGAGAGAAACACAGACCCAGGGAAAGCACCAATTAGTTTCAACTGCAGATTTTGTGACATGCAGATAAATTCAATACACACTCACACAAAAGCACATGTGAAAGAGCATATAATCATCAGCCTGGCCTTCACCTAGTTATGCAAATACTCTTTTGTTACTACTACCTCATTTTCAGCCATTCAAGTTGCAGGTAACACATAGCCTTTTAGCTGTAACAAAGATAAATCACTTCATAATCAGCATCTACAGAAAATCAAGGGCATGGGGGAATCAGAATTACAGAAAGAACAGAGAAAATAAATCTAAGCCCATCAAGGAAAGGGGTCTTTGGGGGACAAAACAAAATACTCTTTCCAGAGGGAACCAAGAAACCTGTAGAGGGCCACAAACACAGGTAACTCTGATCTCTTTTGAGTTTGGTTCAGCATGTGTATGAACTACCTTTCAAGTGGGAACTTAGATTTGCTTTGTAATTTTTATATTTGTCTCCTAATTCATATCTCATTGGAGTGCCAGCAGAAATGATCATTTCATATGCTGCTGTCAAATTAGAAAGCTGAGTCCTATCCTCAGCTTAAATATCCCCATTGATCTCAGTGGAGCTGCTCTTATTACATCAGGAGGACTTCTGCTGTCAAGCCTTCTGCACAAAGTTGACTTTAGGGTGTCAATTTGTACATTTAGACTAAAAAGAAATCCGGTAGCCTATAACTGAAGATTATTGCTTAACTGAACAAATATGAGACATTTTTCTTTGCCTGATAGTTTTTGCTATTTTGTCTAGGTTTCATCTGTTGATTTACTCAACCACATATCTTTAGTTATTTCAGCTCCTGCCTACAGTAAAACAGATCTTCTGTATCTCTGACGTACATGTTTGGTGACTCCCAACAATGAGAATTTCATACCTCTTGTGCCCAACCCAAAATATTCTACACAGTCAGTTAAAGCAAAATCTCATTTGCCTGTTGATAGCATTGAAAAACTGAAGATTTCAGTTCTACTCCTGACTCTGCTACTCTTTCCTTTCAGGATCAATCCCTTTTTATACTAAAACATACAAACTTACACATATTTTCCTAGCATGTTAAAAGTAGCAGACAACCCTGCTCTTTTTTTTTTTTTTTTTGTTTTTTGTTTTTTGTTTTTTGTTTTTTGTTTTTTGTTTTTTTAAAGCTTGTAATCACATGATGCAAATATTGCATGTAAAGCATTTACTTAAAATCTGTGCTTGGACCTGACTTGCCTCTTGCTCAGAGAGGAAAAGATATAACAGTCTTAAGTGCAGATCCTCATTTTCATAACAACCCAAGGCTGGCAGCACTAAAAGAACTTATTCATATGACAAGAAAGGCAGTGACAATACAGAGCAATGCAGTTACCATTCATTCTTATGACAACAATTGTAAGATGGTTGGAAAGAAAAACATCAAGTCCATCCACTACTTTAAGGCTGTAATATGAGGGCAATCCACAGCTGGTTTGTTACAGGGAAACTAATCATCCAGAGATGAAGGCCCATGTACTTTCCTTTCCACAAGAAAAATGCAAGTAGGTGAAAATCAGGAAGAAAACCCCACCACTGAGGTTTTTCATGAAACTAAAGGTTTAGGAACAACTTTTCTACCGCATGAATCTACCAGAGAATGCCAACAGTACCAGGTGCTATAATGGAGTTAGCTTGACCTATAAACCACCTAAGAGAACACTCTGCACCAAGTATACTGGGACTAGGCAGAGCATGTGGTGTTTATCCATACCAAGTAAAACAACAGAGGAAAGAACAGTTAAGATCCGAACAGGACAGCTGCTACTTGCATTTTGTTATACAGATAGGCTGATTCATGCAGGTGTCACTTTCAAGGTTCTCAAAGTGTTCTGTGTGTTCAATCCTCAGAGTGTACCTCACAAACAGGGGCCTTGTTTTTCTGATGGAGACGGTCCTCCTGTGCATTGCCACTGGTATTATCATAAATCACAGCGAGCATTATTCACACGTATAATTAGGCAGCTTCTGAGTTACACACTTGCTTGAGCCCATGGCTCTGGAACGCTATTTCCCCTATCCCAATTAAGCAGTCAGCATTTCAGAAAGTGAAGCAATTAGCAAGTTCAATTACAGCCTATATTGCACCCGTGAGAGTTTGTCTGCAGAACGGAGATGGCAGATGTCAAAGGGGCTTTGTGTCCTGGATATTAAAAGAGTAGATTGTTTGTGACCAATGTCAATGATATTCTGAGGCCAACTGCAGAGAGGATGATCCTTGGTGGACAGTCATAAAAAAAAAATAGCCTCAATTAAGTGCTAAGATTTGTTCTCTGTTTCCTTAAACATATTACACATTTACACAGACACTGGCAAGAAAAAAGTAATATGTGATCAGTTGTTTCCATTACAGTTGTCATCTTTTATCTTGGATATATAATAGAAAGATTTAATGATGTGTTTAGGCATAAAAAGTCAGAGAGACAAGAGACACATAATGCAAACACACAGAGACATGACAAATTCACATTTTTTCCTTTCCTTTTTTTGGCTTTTTTAAATTAAAATTACCTTAGCCCTAAAATTTTGATGAAACTTCCAAAAATATCTAGTATGCTTTATATACTTCAAGTTGTAGAGTTAATTGGCTTGCCTTTTTCACTCACTACTGCCATGTTAAATTTGATCTGATGTCTCTTCTTGGGATGGAACTCACATCTGTATAAGCACAGCAGAAGGCATGTCAGCAGCTACAGCCCTCAGTGAGACCCTTCTCTCTGCAGGGCTTTTTTTCTTGCCAGCACAAGAAATTTTTTTTTTTTCCCCTTCAAACACCTCTTCTCTAATTTATCTGATTAATTCCAATTTCCCTCCCTATGGGGTCACACGGTAGTGCTTTACTAAAACACTTAAAATCAGCCAAACATAAAAATACCTCCTTTTTCCTGAGGTATCTGGCCAATTTAAATGTTCAACACAACTCACTCAAGTGCCACTGAGACACCTCCCGCTGAAGAAGGCAAGAGCTCCTCATCCTCCTCTCTCCCTCAGGCCTCTCCCTTTTCCCTTCTCACTTTGTCCACTTTCCCTCACACTGGACATTTTCCTCTCCCACTTTTCACATTTTTCTCTCACACACGGAACATTTTCCCTCATTGCACTTTCCCCTTCACTTTCAGAACCTTTTTCCCTTCACACTTTGTGCTTCTTTCCCCCACACTTCCCACTTTTCCTCTCCGTATTTTGCACTTTTCCTCTCCATATTTTGCACTTTTCCCTTCACGCTTTGCTCTATTTCCCCTTACACTTTCCATTTTTCCCTTACATTTTGCACTTTTCCCCTCACACTCTGCACTTTTCCTGCCTCGCTTTGCCCTTTTTCCCTCACACTTCACACTTTTCCCCTCACACTGTGCACTTCTTCCCCCCACACTGCACTTTTCCCCTCACTTTGCACTTTTTTCTGCACCATTGCCCTTTTTCTCTCACACTCTGCACTTTTTCCCCTCTCACTTTGCTTTTTCCCTCACACTTCACACATTTCCCCTCACACTTCGCACTTCTTCCCCACACTGTGCACTTTCCCCCTCACACTGCACTTTTCCCCTCACTTGGCATTTTTTTCTGCACCTTTGCCCTTTTTCTCTCACTCTGCACTTTTTCCCCTCTCACTTTCCATTTTCCTCCTCATATTTTGCACTTTCCTCCTCACACTTTGCACTTTTTCAATTGCATTCTTTCCTTTACACTTTGCCCTATCTCCCCTCACACTTTGCACTTTTCCCCACACTCTGCACTTCTCCTGCCTCTGCCCTTTTTTCCTCACACTTCACACTTTTCCCATTACTCTGCACTTTCTCCCCTCACACTTTGCACTTTTCCCCTCACTTTGCACTCTCTCTTTCTGCACTTCTGTTCTTTTTCTCTCATACTCCACACTTTTTTCCCCTCACACTTTGCACGTTTTTGACTCGATTCCCAAAGCACGCATAAGTGGCCAGCTAAAGTTTGGTGCCAGCCAAGTAAGTAACAGATCAATTTTAATGTTTTTAATGTGCATTGGAACGGGCCTGAAAAATACAAGTGTGGACGAGAAATATAAAAGTGTCTAATGTATTCTTAGTCACAGGCATTCTCAATATCTCAAGATTAGAAATGTGTAGCTGCACACTTGGGTAAAGATTATATAGACTTTGATCTAACTCTAGAAATGTACCTGAATTAAAAACTTTCAAGAGTTTGGAACGGCGCTGTAAATCTGGAAATGTCTCTCTATGCCTCTCTCTCCATTTGTACACATGTGCAGGAAAGTGTGAAGCAGTTTCTTAGCAAATGGTTCCACAGAACACCTCAAACTGCTGCTCCATACAACCTTCAGGGAGGTGAAATTCATGCAGAATCAAAAAGAACGACCACACTGGGAACCATGTGAAGTCACCCGTATTCGGCATTTTTACATTAAAATTTGGTAGGAAGGAGAAGTAATTTCCTACTAGAAGCGTAATACGTTGAGAGATTCTATTGAATTTCCTGACTGTGATCAGCTTTATTATATGAAATTTAGGAAGCGTTTGTGCAGGTTGATCTTTTTCTGCATCCCTGGCTCTACCTGATTGTTCCAAAATAGCTACAAGGGAGGGGAAAAAGAAGAAAAAAGGCATGAATGAAGAGGCAAGTTCTATGCATTTCACAATAATTCCTTATTAACTCCAGCTGCATCATCCCATACCTTTCAAGATCTATTACAATGGATCAAACACATGAATGTGTGAGAGAAGGAGACTTAGAGGTGACCTTATCACTCTCTACAACTTCCTGAAAGGAGGTTGTAGACAGGCGGGGGTTGGTCTCTTCCACCAGGCAGCAACTGGCAGAACAAGAGGACACTGTCTCAAGCTGTGTCAAGGAAGGTATAGGTTGGATATTAGGAAGAAGTTTTTCACAGAAAGAATAATAAAGTACTGGAATGGTCTACCCAGGGAGGTGGTAGAGTCACCGTCTCTGGATGTGTTTAACAAAAGACTGGACATGGCACTTGGTGCCCTCGTCTAGTTGAGGTGTTAGGACATGGGTTGGACTCGATATCTTGGAGGTCTCTTCCAACCTTGTTATTCTGTGATTCTGTTATGTTCCTGGTTCAGAGAAAACCACATAAAAATATAACTGTTGCTTTGTCCACAAGTATCAAGGCTCTTTTCTAGTCAACATTAGTCAGCTCTAAAAACAACAGAAGTCACTTCTGTTGTATTTTGTATTCTGTTTTATCCCAGGTCCTTTTTCCCGGAAGCAGTCTTCAGGCAAGTGACATACTTCTGGCAAATGATCTATTGAAAATTCACAGAATTTACAGGGGTAATAAAGTGAGTCCTCTTTTTTATGGTTCTTAGACCTTGTCAGGATTCATCAATCAAAATGTTTTCTTCTGCAGTTTATGTGATCTGGAATATCCCCATTCCTGGGAGATGGTGTCCACAGATTTACCATGAAGCAGGAATTCCAGCCAGCTGAAATGGTTGATAGGATAGACTGTACTTTGTGAATATACTTCTCAGAGGCTCCTGTATTTGAAGACTTACTGCGTTATCACAAGGCTGTTCTTAGTCCTGTTTGACCAAATCCAGAGAAACCAGCATATTTCTTGCACGGGGCGTGTAACAGCGCCAGGGGCAGACACAAGTAACAGCCTCATGGAAAACTGTTCCCATGCAGTTTCCAGAGCTGGAAAAAGCACAGGCTGCTTACGACACAGAAATACTTCTCCCGTTGCCTAATGAGACGCAGGTAACTCGACAAGATCCTGCTTTCCCAACCCTTTTAGCAGCCAGCATGACCAGCATGTTGCTCTGGATGTAGAAATGCTCCTGTGTCCCTGGGAGCTTGCCAGCTCCTCAACCTGAGGGTGTAAACAAACCCCCGCTTACTCAATACCTGCTGAAAGTTCAAAGGAGGGTCGAGCTTCCAAAAGAAGCTTCTCCCCCCGTTCAGTGCCCCCTGCAGAGGTCCAGGATCAAGACCAAAATATCAGTACTGCAGTAGTCTGGTGGAAATGTAAAAGTGAAGCTAACCCTGAGAACTTCTCCAACAGCTGCTTGATCTAAACTTCATCCCCTTATTTTGGCTGGTATGTTGGATGTGCAGCTACTTAATTTTCGCTGGGGTCTGCCCAGCCTGCTCCCAGGAGCCTTCCAGTCCTCTGAGAAAAGTCTTGGGACAGAAAACAAGAGAGGCACAGCAGCCAGCGGAAAAGACAACTTATGTTGCCACTTTTCTTTGCACTTCAGTCTTGCAACTTTAACAACAGCCTTCACTTGTCCCCTAAAAGTTGTGGATGTTTTGTATGACACTTAAAATGTGCATTCACTTGTACACAGTCAACAGGTTTGGCCACACGGATCTTAAACACTTCTTTCTGAATATTTGCAAACTTCATAGTGCTTTCCATTTGTTTACACCCGTGCTGTTATCCACTCAGTTATAATGTAGCTGGAAAGCACGATTGTGCCAAGAGTTGTTATTAAAGCAAAAAAAGAAAACAAACAAAAAAGGAAGTGAGACAATTAATTGGCACCTTTTATCTCCCAGTCAGCAGCACAGAATTACAATAGCATTTTGTCTGATGGTGAAATCAGGTCTATTCCAACGCAATCTGTAACAATAATCACATTTGCTGCAATCCCACACAACTGAGCAGTCCTCTCAACTCAAAGATAAGAATCCGACACGTAAAGCAGATACTTGATAATCCAGTGAGAGATCTGTAAATTGTGTCTCATTGGGAATTTTCTCTCACAAACCAGCACAGCAATTTACAGCTCATTAGGTATTAAAATTTCATGCACAGTGTGGAGTAGGATGCACATAGTCCTGGTGTGTCTCTTGACACTGGGCACACATTAGCTACTCTGTGCTTTCTAGCTTTGTGAGCCAGCAGAGAAGCTCACAAGATGAATTTCTATAAAATCACACGGTGTGGGACACAATGTGCCAGAGCCGCTCTGGTGGCACTTGCAGCATTTGCATCCTAGTGATTTGGGAAGTGATGCTGAAATCTGCTTGCCTTTCCAGACACATGTTCTATTACTATATTGCTATGGGGCAACTGGAATTTCTGTCTGTATTCAGTTTTGCAAACCAGGGCAGGACACAATTGTCCTGTTGCACTGTCCAAAGGAGATCCTCTTAATAGTGAAGTCATCACAAGGAGAGAATACGGTACAAGCTCAGCCCAGACTGAAAGGACCCCCAACCCTACAACTGGAGCACCAGACCTTACCCCAGGAATCTCAGTGCTGCTTTGCTTTAGAAAAAACACTGAGGGCCAAAGACTCTCAGGCCTCAGGTCAGGATCTGCAGATATATCAAAATATCAAAGTACCAACCACCATTTACACACCACATGCAGAAATTGTCATAGCTCCTCCATTTTAGCAGTTCTCTCAATGATCAGTAAGGGCAAAAATTCATACTAGCCAGACAGCCTTATCAAGTCAATAAGCAGAGGAACAGCAATATATCTGAATTACTACATCTGGATATCAGTAAAGCATTTAATGAAGTTTTAAATTCACATTTTTCCTAACTGGAAAAACTAATCTGCAAAAAAGCATAGATAGAAATAAACTGAGGTCAGCTTAAAAGATCAGGGTTTCTTTGAATTTGAAAGCTGAACTGCACAAAAAGTTCAGAGGCTGAACACTGATCAGCAGTAGGTCTAGTTTCATAAAGTCCTTAATAATGTGAAAAAGGAGAATCAACAACACAGGGTTTAAAGAACAGACAGTTCTCTGGTTGCTGTTAGCAAAACAAGAGGGTAAAGCTGTAACGAACCAGGTATGTGGGACACAAATCAAATGAGACCACACAAATAATAGTTCCAGCTACGTAGCTAATCACTAGAGCAAAGAAATACCCAAAATACAGAGGTGAATAGGGAAGAAGATGCCTAGAAATCTATCAGAAGCAGATGAGATGCAGAGAACAGCAATCCATCTGTATAAGAAACTGCATCAAAAAAGGTGCAGAAGAAAAAGGAATTAAACAGGTAATGAGATCAGAGTAAGCATTAGAAAACTTGGGGTGAGTGTCTGAAAAAGCTTGGCAGTGCTTCAACTAACTGTGCTAGGAAACAGTCATGCAGTGGATTTATTGGTTGTCTCATTGCTTAAATCCTTTAAAATCAAAGCAGGACAATATCCTGTTGTGTTCAAATCTTATTTCCGTTCTCTCAACTTGGAGGGAAACATAATAGATCTAATTCTGCCCTCAGTTACACTCACTCAAATACCTTCTGTAATTAGACAGTTACCTGGCCACAACCCAAAACAAGCTGTCTTTGGTAACATGTTCTTGAAACAGAAATGGAAAACCCAGTAAGAAAGGAACAGAGCAAGATTCCTTGCTCCAGCCTCGATGGGTGCAGTGTAATAAGACACAGGGAAATCTGAATGTGAACAGAGAATGGTAACTCTGATACAAGATCAGAATGAACGCTTACAGAATGACAAGCAGTCGGTGAGGGAAAACACGGGAAGGCAAACACGTTGTGCCTAAGGAGCCTACATGAAAGGGCTTGCTCAGTATCCGTCAATCCACGCGGAAATATCGCATGCCCAAGGACGCCGAGATCCAGAGCATTGAGCAGAGGAAGGCTCATCAACCAAGTAAAGCAGACTTCAGTATGTCTGAATCAGGAATGCTTGACATTCTAATGAAGCTATCGTATCCACTTCATCATCTGTACAAGTGCACAGAGAAAACCAAGAGTGGACACAATTATTTACCTTTTTTTGAGGGGGGGAGGGGGGCAAGAAAATATTTTCAGATGGAAAACCACTTCTCTGAAGTATCAAGATGAGGCACTGCAGCCCAAGACACTTAATTCACTCCAGGGAGGAAATATTTCCTACAAGCTTCCAGGCAAGCCATGCCAAACAGCAAATCTCCTACTTCAATCAGAATCAAAACTCTGGGAGCATTCCAAGGACACTGCCATCTCCAAAGAGAAAGGAAGATGGAGTGTCACCCGAGAAAAAAAACAGGTTTCCAAATCTCACTGGGGCCTGTAGGCACGAACCATCCAAGTTTAACAAGATCTTAAAGCCACTGTGTAATGTTGAGCATGGTATTTATTTACTATTTATTTACTAAATTTATTTTATTAGGAGTCACAGGCTTTTTCAGCCCTTTTCAAGTTCCCAGGAAGGAAGGGCTCTAACCCACAGGGGCTACACGGCCTATGAAAAGGATGTATTTTTTTTCCAGTAGTGGCAGAAAACAGCAAAACACACACTGAAGCAGGGAAGATTCTAAACACTCAACATTTTCTCTTCCTCAAAATTTATACCTTGGAAACACATTTATTTTGATGGATATTGATCTTTTAAATGTCTGCAACAGTTTTAAAACCTTCTGCTGTTACAATGCATGGTCACAGTTCAGGGATTCTGGTAAGCAGAGGTTTCATGGTAAGGAAAACAAGTCTTGGAACAGTTTCTAAAACTTTAGCAGGCAGATACATACAAACTTGAATAACAAGTAATTGTTAAGGAGTTGGGGAAAACCCCAAGCAACCAATCTCTCCTAGGTCTCAAGACTGAAGCAGGGTTTTACAGACATGAGCCCATTCTCTGCTCTTGACTTCTCAGCAGAGATGTAGTAGAAATTCTTTCTGACAGGATATCCCTTACAGGATATCAGAAGACAGTTCAGACTAAATCCACAAAACCACTACAAAATCACCTTCACACCAGTCCCTAGGTAGCAGTGGAATGAGCACTTTGCAACATGGCAGATTCCTAAGGCAGCTGAGTGGAAAGGATTTCAGTCAGACAGATAAAAACACCATTCATCCCAGCAATACTACAGTTATTTCTGACAGAAAGAGGGACACCACTGGAATATGTCACTGTCTTGCCAAACCTCTCAAAAACATCCTCTGTAGAATGCCTCAGAGTGATCCTGAGAGAAGGAATAATGTTAAATGCTGGCTTACTTCCAATTGCTAAGTTGCACTAGAAGACATCTAAGAATACATATTTTTTTCTGCTAAGTGATTCTTCTCTACATAAGCTATTAATGCACTTGCCAAAAAGACTGTCCTGTAGTATAATGGGAAGAGATAAGAGAAGAGTGTCAGTGTGCTGTGAAGTGGTGAAAAAAATCTGAAAGAGAAAAATCACAGGTGACATTTTTACTTCCAGAAACTCCTGCAGCTGAAAAAAGATTAATATTAAAGAGAAGTGAAAAAGAATAAAGGGGTGGCACTGCAAAGACAGTGCAAACAAACTGAAAAGAAGGGAATTTAGTCCCTTTAAAGGGCCTTCCTTATCTATTCTTTAAACTTGGTTCTACAGCTGCAGGCACTGCAGTGGACAATCCCTTTCATAAACAACTTGAGCTCTCTCTTAATAACAATTGCTTTTTCTGCCCTCTTTACTACCTCTGGTAGTCTGTGCCAGGACCATATTGTTAGGAAAGTCTTCCTAATTTCCAGCCTAAATTTATTCAAGGCCACTTGACCCCTCTGTGTTCTTGTGCCAACATTGTCCTTTAGTTTACCACTTCTTTCTGCCTCCCTAGCGTTTAACCCCGCTGTATTTATAGGCATATTCCAGCTAAAGGATATTGTTAGATGATTACATCTGACATTAGAAGGGAAACTTCCTCATATGGATGCTGCATTCCAGCAGTGCTCAGGCTCCAGCACTGCTGAGAGCCCTGCTCTGACAGATACCACACATCCCAAAACACTCAAGGATCAGGGCTGGCTCCTCAACTCCTGACTGTCTGTTGAGTTGAGCTGACCAGAGGATGAGGCAAACCCCAAAAATGACACACAAAAGGGGATGGCCCAATGGCAGCGAGCCCATTTGTGGCTCTTCTGCCACCAGTCCTAGATATTACCCAGTGGATCCCAGCAGCCTTCACTCCCTCTGTCCTCAGGGGCCCTCTGCAGCTGAAAGCACTACATTTGTACAAGTCATAACATGCCATGTTTGTCCAAACTTTATCTACATTTGTTTCCTTCAGCACTTGAGTCCAGGCTCCTCTATATTTTCAGAAGTAAACTTTATCTAACAATCATCTTCAAATAATAAATCCTGCATCTAAAATTGAATACTTCCCTGTGCTCCATGGAAGAGGCAGCAACAAGCACAAAAGAAACAGTTTTACTGTTAGACTAAGTTTTCTATTTATGGGCTCTGATAGTCTGAGGACAAGTCAAACACAATACAGGCACACAACTGCAGAAAAATACGTCTCCATAACCCCCATAAACACAGTATTGACGTAAGAGTCCCTTATCTCTGAGCAAAGGCTCCAGCTGGAGGGAACAAATCTCTAAAACCTCTGAAACCATGTTTGCTTTGTGGTCCTGTCACCCCAAGTTTTTCACCCATTTTCAGTGTTAGGACACAGGTCTGAAGGCTGCCTGCAGGGTTTGAGCACAGGGCCCAACAGGTGGTCCCTCTGGATTCCAGGTTGTGGGACAGGAGTCACTGGTGTGGTGACTTCCATGTTTGATAGTACAGGGCTGGGCTGGCTACAGAACGTGAATTATCACTATTAGTTTATGCTCTGCAGCTCTAAAGACACGAATTCCACAGTAAGTCTGGGCTGTTTCACATTCAGCACTGTTTCACTGATACCAGTGGAGCTATTCCTGGTATCAGATACCGGTTCCAAAATGGATTTCTGCAAAGCTCATGCTTCTTTCAAAGTCTCTGCATTATACACAGAAGACCACGAAACTTAACCTCCCTGGAACCCTAAATATATTTTTGGTATTTTCATTAACTTTACTGCCAACAGCAGTGTTCAGTGTTGCAAAATCCATTATCACTAGTCCACATCACTGTTTCAGTTGGTATAGTTCACAGAGATGACACACTTTACCTGTAAAGCAGATGCAAAAAATCCTTATAATTGAGGACTTTCCATTCCAGAAGATTTTTATATTTAGTTTTGCACTTGAGGTGCAATGTTCCAAATAACTGAAAGATCTGAAATTAATTTTACAGCTTAACTAGAAAAAACAACCTACAGTGTATTACAGAAATGTATTTTACACGCTCCTTTTGACGAACAGTTTCCATTAAGTTATTTATGCTGACACGTTATCCATACTAACATTTGGTGCACAAATAGAGATATATATGTGTATATATATACTTTTTAAAACAATTTTTTAAGAAGGCTTTCTGGTAAGCTACCCAACTTAGCACTCACTGTTGACAGCCTGGGCTAGACTACAACTTTGGTGTGGCTTAAACATTTTAAAAAGTAATAAATCAGTACTGGGATCCATTGTTCTGTCAATATTTGAGACGGAAACAGTGCAGAGAACTCTCCTCTTGTACAACTGGAATACTGGAAAACACTGACAATCCCAAAGTCAATGGGCTTTTGGGTAAGTAAGCTTACTTTCCAGTGTTACAGTTGGGAGGCCAAAGACTTTCAACTGTTTTGTAATACTTCCTACAAATGTTTCATGCCAGAAAGCCTGACCATTTGCCTGAATGATTTATACATCAGAATTTATGCTTTAAATATTATGAAGTATGTCTTAGAAGTAGAGCCATGGCTGCACAGTGCTTGTTTGTGCCATTAAAATCTGTTGCCTAGGAAATGACCCCCTTCTGCCATCAAAGAAATCCAATGTGTAATTATTCTTAAGCAGTTACTAAAAGGCAAATTTAATGCAGTGGGATGAAAATGTTTAAATTGCATAGAAGTTTAAAGGAGGAAAAACACATTTATGCTGGAGTGAATACTGCCTGGCGTTAGGGCTGCCATGGGAAAAACACATACAATAGATGCTGTATAAAATTAAATATCTCTTAATCTAATGATAATTGCTTAATTTATTTTATTACCTAAGAAAAACTCAGCAAAACGACTACCAATAGATGTGCACTGCAAAACAGAATTAATACTGGAATTCATGGGCAGAGTCAGGGAATCAGCTCCTCTACATTCCTTCTCAGTACATGTCTAACCAAAGCTGACACACAGAGAATAGAAACAGAGAAAATCTGGAAAAAGAAACACTGTGAAATATAGGACCAAAGTTCTTTTCCTCTGTGCAGATCTAAAGGTTTGGCCCTTTAAAATTAAATAAGCAGTGATAATATTTAAATAAATGCATCCTTAAGAGGGAAAAAAAAAATCAACATCTTTATGCCATTACTTAAAGCACTTTCACATTCTATTTTTAAATCTTCCACCACAAAAACCACTCTAAAAATAAAGGCTGATAATAAGCTAACCCTTGTACGGCTCCCTCCAAGGACAATGGCGGAAGCATGGATTTTATAGCTTCAGTTTTTTCACACCTCCTTTCCCTAGCAGACCTTGGTTTTGTGTTCTTCCCTGCTTTCATTTCTAGTCTGGTACATGGGTACAGCTCTTCTTGCATGCTTGGGATGTGGAAGTGACACAGGATGCCCCCAGAGCCAAGGCTGTGGCTCAGTGGTTTCCAGAGCACTTACCTGGTTTCAGAATGAAATGTTTAAACTGAGATATTGGGATTTGAGCTCTCAAAGCTCCTTCTGAACTCAGAAACTTTTAGAAATGAATTGCATCATTAAGTAGAGGAAGAACCAGCATGTTTCTGCAGAATGGGAGAAACGTATATACGGCAAAGTCTTCTCCAGCCCCCACAGCCCCCCAGCACACTTCTGCTGACAGGGAGAGACTGCTCAGCACTACCAGGGACTTCCTCCTGCTTCCACCTGATAAGGGAGCACGTTCTACAGTGAATTAATCTCCTTCACTGCATGACACAAAGCATTAATCACAGCAGCTTACCTGAACCACAATAAAACACTACTCCAGATGCTTAACCTATGCAGATGTCAAGCCCACCTATCTGCTGATTGTGCAGAAGTTCCACCATATCCCAGCAATAAATACACCTAAAATAAATCAGTTACAAGCAGGAACATGGGCAGCCTTTCTCTCAGAACTCTGGAACCTAAGGAACTTCACCAGCAACAACACCAATGTTAGACTTTACCAGGTACCTGAGGAGCTGCAAAAATTTAAAATATTATGGACAGCTCTTGCTTACTGTGTTCAAAATAGTGTAGTTGAGTAGCAACAGGGACAACAAAAGGGCTATGACGGTGACCAGAGCACTAATGAGATCCCAGAAGCATTTGAATAGTGTTGTGAAAGTCAAGAGACAGCACAACACCTTGCTAGAAATTCATTTATTTAGCTATGAGAGGATAATTAGAAGAGAATATTGCAGTACGGTGTATGTGCACAGACAATGAACTCAGGTGATGTCTTAGGTTTTAGCTTTTATATTTTTCAGATCCTGTATTGCCTAGTATGTAACTCTGAAACTTCATACAGCCTCTTAGCTACTGTTCTCACATTTTGGTTAGACATAACAAACTCTCTCTGGGCCTGGACTCAAGGACACTTTGTTGTCCCAGGTCCTGAAATATGTAAACTCAGACTCTGGACAGGAGGAGTAAACTTGGGGTAATTACATCACTAACTGAAATTATAATTGGAGAATTCACCCTGATATGCAAATGGACCAAACTTATAAAAGTGTGAAAAACCTGTGACCCAGCATCCACTTTGGGTGGAGGCCCTCAGAGACTTTTGACTGCCCAAGGTGCACCTTTGAAGGCCCTTCAAATACATACCTGCTTTTATTCATCTTGTCTAGCCTCTGTTTTCAGGTAGCCACTTCAAGGCATCACAGACAGGAAATAAGGAGGAACAATCATCAGATGAGTGAAGGTCTAGAACTGTCCAAATGGAGCAAGGAGTCAGGTGCTGTACACAGCTTCCACTTTATGAATTTGGATTTACATTTTCAAGGAAAAAAATCCCTGATTTTATTTAAAAGAATTTTTCAATGCATGAAATTTTATTTGCTAAGAAGCATGTGCAGCACACTTTCGGAAGTTGCCCAGGTACCTGTGTTCACGTTTCTGGCCAGAAACTGTCTGGAAATTTCACTTCAACAACCCCGGGAATTGCCCTTTCTGGCAGCAGGAAGCCTGGGTGATCATCCCTTTTACAGGACACCATATTAAAAGATTAAATCACTGTTTTAAAAGTGTGGTTCCATTTTGGTGACATTTTATAGACATGAAGCATTTTTGACGATTATTCTGTGAGTGTAGAAATGAATGCACACCTACACTTCATTGAATATACAGTGAATTGCATTCCCAACTCAGAGCAGATGTACAGAAAATATTGTGTCCCCATGTCATTCCTGATTAGCCAATTCCTGTCATTTTAAGGCAGTAAGCTTGGGATTTACACTGGAGTTGCTGCCAGTTGCTGCAACTCAGCTGCCAGACAGGGAGGTGGTGTCTTCAGCACAGAGGTGGTTCTCAGCTTGTGCCAGCTGGACCCCAGTGCACAAGTCTGAAAATGGAAAAAAAACCCCACAACAATCCCACAAAAGGAATTAACTCTCTGTGATCTGCCTTTCCCCTGTTCAAGTCAGCATTTTGGGAGAGAACTGATTCTTTAAGAGCAGGATAAATCACACCCAGGAAGAGAGGCACCTAGGAAAGGTAAACAGGGTAAAGCTGGAGGTGTCCCACAAATCCCATTGGAGGGTGGTAGCAAACACCACCACAGCATCCTTCTTCCTGGGCTCTGTTTCATGCTTCCTCCTTATTGCTAGTCAGAAGGTGATTCCATTTTGACTCTGGCACACCAGCACACCTCCTTCTAATAAATCCTTTATTTGGTTTATATGAAGTGCTAATATTTGGGTAACAAGAATGATCTTTTAGGTAACAGACTTTCCTGCTGTTGGTGAGAAATAAGGTAAGCACAGAGTACTGTTCTAATATTTGTACAGATGAGAAAGGAGGTCACAACGTGTTTCCATTGACTCAAGGTACTGTTCCTGTTGACGTCAGAAGATGGTTTGCATAAATATGGCAAAGAAGCAGGATTTAACCCTCCAGCAAAAGCTCTGGAAACACTCTGTTTGATTGGACTAGAAAAATAAGAAGACTTAAGGGAAAAATTAGAAGTGTTTGAGAGACAACACTGACCGTGACATCGATTTCCTTCAGGAAGACGTCAAGGTGCGAAGGCTTCCAGGGAGAAGTGAGGGACTGCCTTCAGTTAAGCTCTAGACTTTTGTGCCTTTTTTGATTCACAGTCTCTGGACCAAACAATCTTTTCCATATTAGACCTGTTTTGCAGGATACTCCCGTGCCTCTAAAATTTCTAAGGTGTAAGCACATTAAAACCTGGGCTAATCATTAGGAAGTGTGGATTGGAATAAAACAGGATGCAGACACAAACAGAATGCTATTTTTTAAGACTTGTGGTGGTAGCAAAAACCTGCAGAGATTTGTGCAGGAGTTCTTTCACTGGTTTTGGCAGAAAGCCCAGCTAAGTCACAACACTTGAGATGTTCAAAAGGGAATTTTCTGTGATTATAGCACGAAATACAGTGAGCTGATCTCACATCTTGCTTTGTATGCCACTTTATCCAAAAGCAGAGGGCTAGACTTAATAGTATCATTAAATGATAGAATTATCATGCTCTTAGTTCTGCTGTCCCTGGCTTTTTTCTTTCAATTTTACATTGTAGATGCTGGTAAACAGCCACTGTGATAGTCAGGTTTCTGCTGAGGGTCACATACCAGAGCAATTCTTCTGTCAATCACACACACTGCAAAGCAAACATGGAAACCAGCCCCATCCTTCCTAACCTGATACCAACCAAACACATTTAAAAATGCACCACATGACAGCTCACAGGCCTGTATGATCCAAAAAGCAGAGAGCTGGGAAAGCAATTGGATTTTGAACCAAATTTTGCTTTAGCATGTAGGATAACTGAGTTACTGTTTCAAATCAGGAACTGAGTACAGCAAGAGTGTGAAAACCACTGACCTTTCTTTGCTAGGTTGCTGTTGGGTTCGTACTTCTCAATCAGCACTTGAACTTGTTCTTGTTTGAGTGGTGGATAAAGGATCTCATTTAATCGTGGATCCCGTTGCTTCAAATTTATGAAGTCCATCATCTGATCCACAGTAAGGTAGGGTTTGCTCTTGGCACCACTGGAGAAAATTAAAGCAACAACAAAGTCATTTAAATACACTGCCTTGAAACCTTGTTCCATGTCTGAAACTTCCCAAGGAAATCAAAACAAGATTCAAACTGTCATACAACAAAAACATCACTCCACTGTGTCTCTGGACTAATTTATTTTGCCAAAGATTCTTCATCAGACATCTAGGAGGATCTTTGACAATGTTCAGCATTACAAGCATCAATAGAAGATTTAAAGCAATGCTAAAAGCCTTTCATTCCTCTGCATTCTTGAAATTCAGCTATTTTAAAAAGAGAAAACAACCGTGGAATTCACTCCCGAGCTTGCCACGAACACTGTTAGCATTCCTGGCCCAGCTATTTGGGTTTACTCCTGAATAACAGCAGCCCTGACTTCATTATTCTAGTAATTTGTGTGGGTCTTCTTTTTATAAACCTTCTAAAAGCTGCGAGGCCCTCTGTAATGCAAGCAAAAAGATGCCTATTCAGAGAGTCAGTAAAAGAGCTGAGTTTGGGTACAAGCTGTGCCCAGATGGAAATCCAGGAAGCCTCCGAGCCAGGTGATGAGCTCAGGGTTGTCTACAGCACTCAGGACTGGCCTAGTTCTGCTCTGCCAGGGAGCAATAGGGAAGCCTCTCTTGTGTGCAGTGAGAGCAAACTGGGACAGGGCTGTGCTCCTCTGAAACCCCAGCCTTAGAGACAGCAACTCCAAAAGGGGACTGTGAGCACGGCCGTGTTGCTACAATACATTCACCAATTGCTTTGGTGGTCGTGGGGTGTATTTTGGAAACTGCTTTCCTCTCATATTGCTCAACGTTCTGACTCCATTGATCAGGCTCTGCTGAAACTGGAAGTTCAAGGATTGCTGCAAGGGGTAGAAACACCAGCAGTTACAGAGCTCATAACTGAATGTATGAAATCAGTCGTAGCAGGCTGCTAATTTCATTTCACAGTGTGAATTCATCATACACAAATCCTAAAAGTTACTGCATTTTTTTGCAACTCCTAATTAAGCTTTCGGGGGTGCTTATACATATTCTCAAGCCTATTCCATGCTGTTATTGCTTATTATTCTTCTTTCTTTACTTTCTTAGAAGCCTAAACTATCCTGATCAATACAGAAAAACAAGACCTGGAAGTTCTGCTCCTCTAGGAACAAATTCCTTTAAAACTCAAGCCATCAGAAGTGTAGGTAAAAGCCTGGGAGAGAAGGAACCCTTGATCCAAGGTTAAATAACAGCTCTGCTTGACATCTAAATCTGTTACTAGCAAGCACTGCATGCTGCTATAGTATGAATAACCTACTTTGCCATCCCTGGCCCAGAAAATCAATGAATGGGAAAAAGAAATAAATAAACCAATGAGAGTCTTTCCTTACAACTCGGAAAAGATGTGGTCGATCTCAGGCCGAGGGCAGAGGTTGTTTAAGAACACTCTGTACACTTCTGGCGTGAAGTCGTCTTGAGGGATTGAATCATTCTGTGAAATGGGGAAAAAACGGTGAGAGAGAGATACAACACTTTTATATGTTCTTTGCAAACAGATCACTCACTTTTTGGCTGCTTTTGATTTCCTCGCTGCTATCTAGAGGAGCCCAGGTTCTGCAGGATTATAAATTCCCCCAAATAACAGAGCAGCTTAAAGAGTACATCCTTAAAAAACACATACGAACACATCTATCAGCTTCCATAAGGCACAGTTATCTCATCTCTGAGCACCTGTGAAGGAGGAGGAAGGGACAGCTCCCCATCTAACCCCCTCACCTACAGCAGAAATAGGTGTGTAAGTCCTGATGAAGCCTCTGAGCTCACCCCCAGCAGTGCTGAGCCTGTGTTTTTGAGCGAGCAGAACAGCAGCATCACAGAGGATGAGGATGTCACTCATCTTTCCAAAGCTGCCACACAAGTGGAGAACAAACTGGGTCACTGTGTCATTACTAATACACTTGTTCCCTGACAGCAGCAGCGATTTTGTCTTTTCCTTCCTGAAGATACATGTTCAAGATGCCACAATTCTGGGCAAGACTCAAGCAGCACAGCTTTTCCATCCATCTTTGTCCTAAACACTCAGTGTAACACATCTGGGAATCAGATTTCTTCTAGAGGAATTGATAAAAATGCTCTCCTGCAGAAGACATGCCGGGATTTTTCTTCCTTACATTTTCTACAATTTAGAGCAATTAAAATTTAGTCCAACTCCTAGATGAAAATTTCATCATCCTCACTACATTTTTCTCTGAAAAAAAATCAAATTACTGGAGGCAATTACTGGACTGGGTAAGCCCTTTACATGAAGCTTGAGAGTCCTTCATCCAAAGCTCTGACATGTGGTCCCTGGGAGCACCACGGGCCCACAGGATGCGTCTCCACACTCCCAAATACAATGAACTAGAGGAGGAAAATTGTGACTTGGGCACAAAGCTGTTTGCTGGGTAGGTCTCTGGAACCCGGCTGTCTCGGAAGCGAGCTGCTGCTGGGGCAATCAGTGCTTGTATTTATTCTGCCTGTTTAACACCGTTGCCAAGGGAACCAGAAGCATCCATTCAAGCCTTTGTCACACACAAGGAAACTTTTCTATATTTTTCCTGCTTTAGGTTACAATAAATAAATGATACCACAGGCGTCGCTTTGTTTCCTTTCATCTGAAACCCGCAGAGGCTCGAGACGGTTGTGTTCTGTGTTTCTGTCCACAAGAGCAGATTGACCAAGCTGGGCTGTTGCTCTCCTCTGCCTGGATAACCATCTCCAGACTCCAACATTCTAAGGTGAGCCCTCCTTTCTTTGGCAAACTGCAAGTGGCTGCAGGGTGAACTGGTTCAAAACTTCCCCAGCCAAAACCTCCCTGGGTATTTCACATGGGATTACTCCCTGAGCCAGGCAACTCGCCAATGGCACAGCTGCTAAATCCAGTGCAAGGGTGGATGGAGAAGTTGGGAAGCTGAAAGTAGAAGATGGAAATACCTCCTTTCAGTGACCCTGAACCTGCACCCACAACACTTCGATAAATCCGAGCTGTGGTGCTCTCAGTAAGGTTACCTGTGTTTTCCTTAAGGTTGGGATTCTCAAAGCTTGGGAATTTTCTGGTTAGAGCTGGCACCCCGCCCTCCCCTGCTCCCTCTGCTTATAACCCTGTCCAGCAGGATGCTGCTCCTCAGCCAAGGGCTTTTCAATGATTCTCTAATTACCACAGAACTACAGCCCCCCATCAAGCTACTCTTTTTTTGCTTTACGGGGATTTGAAGGTGCTCAGCTGAACAAATGTGGATCTCTTCCAATAACCTGAGACCCAGGCTCAGATTTGCCACTCAGATCCAATTAAGAGACCTCGGTTTGCCTCCCCCCATCTCCAAACACCCACTGCAAAGAGAATAACCAACATGAGCCTTCAGGCGTAAGTATACAGAACTTTTTAACAGGCATTTCCTACCAGTATTATAATCAGTGGGCTACAAAACACAAATATCTAGATGGGAGTTGAGAGCTGCCTCAGGCACAACCTCACATAACTATATTTGGCTTCCAAAAGCCTGTCTGCCCAAAGGGATTAAAATATGCTGCCCCCTTACTCAGCCTGGTCTGAGCCATCCCCATTTCAGAGGAACCACCCACACACCTTATGGGCTCATCTCCTTTTTGACACCAATGAACAAAGCACAAACCTCCTGTACCACACGAGAGCATCCCTCGCTTCCAGCCTGGCTTTATACTGGCATTCAATTTTATTCTGTGATTAAGACTCTCTACTAATTTCAAGCACTGTTGATTTATCATTTGCCTGGTAACCTGCCTGCTTTTATAACATCTGTATCCAGTCTGTTACACATTTGGCAGCACAAGAGCTAATTCAGATTATTTGTACAGACTGGACTCAAGAGCTGGTTATTTTATTTTAACAGTCAAACTCCCTGGTGCTTCATTGTGAACCTCAACATTAACTGGAAGGCAAAAACCAGTCTTAACAGCCAAAGGGGCAGCTAAAATAAACCTTTCAAATTCTATTTAAGGTACCTTTAACCAAACCCAGAAACCCCAAAAATATCCAACAATGACAAAAAGGCAACCCCACTCCCAGAAAGCAGACAAGATTTTTAATAAAAATCATAGGAGAATCAGATGGCAAACTCAGAAATTCATTGGCATATTTTAAAAGTTTGCTTAAACATTTATTTGAAGATTCCCCTGCTTTCAGATCTGCTGGATGACAACTGTTCCAAAAATCAAGGCTTGGTCCTGCAAGACTCTACACAGGCCAGTTCTGACCCAGAAAGAGAGAGATTAAATAAAGCTATTAATTAAGCTTTGAAAAAGTGCTTGACTTGAGGTCCATGGGTCATCCCACTGTGGTCATGCTCTGTTGCTCGGCTGAATCAGGGCTGGAGCGCTCAGCACTGCAGAGAATCCACCCTTATTAAGATCCTTAAATATGAAATAAAGGAATTATTTTCAGCAACTCTGAGGATTCTCTCTGGTGCTATTCCTCAGAATGAAAGCAATTATCCAGGCAGTGAGAACTCTTCCTCCTCTTGAACTAAATGCAGTGCCTGCATGTCATGCCACGAGGTCTCCCAGCAAACACATACACAGAGAATTCCCCGGAGAGCGGGGCTGAGGGATGGGGGTGTTTGTCCTGTCACAGAAAAGTCCACACAGGGACACTCTCCCCTGGCAGCTGTGCCCAGGTCACTGCAAAAGGCAGATGAGGGACTGTCCCAGGCTTGAAGATTCATTCCCAAGTTCCAAGAGTTGCAGCAAAACATCATGTGAAGCTCATGGCTAACAAGCTCTGTGTCTTCCCCGAGCAAGGAGAAGTGTGGAAACTCGAGGAGAAAATCTTTAGAGGACCTTCAAGAGGCATGAATATGAAGAACCAAAGAACCTAAACTGGTAATGTCCATGAGAGACTTTCATGAATTCTCTAATTCAGTGTTGTTTTGCTGAGCAAGACTCCCTGATATCCATGCCTTGCATGCTGCTGGAGTCTATTGTTGCTCCAAGGCTTTATGGGAACACCATTTGTCCTGCACTACAATAGGGCAGAGAAGCTGGAAGTTGAAGCTAAGAATTTCACTTGTTCAAATAAACAGGAACACAAAGGAAAAGAGCCGTACTTGAAGTTCTGCTTTTATTCCATTCTGTTACCTCCATGAGATTCAGTTTTGCCCTTCTGCAATATTTTTCAAAGATGATCAACACAGTTTTCTTTGGTGCATGCAGCGTATTTCTCTTTCGTCCCAAGCAAAGAAAGGATCTACTTTATACTCCGAATAATTTCCAAGATGGTATCCCAGCAACGAGCATCCAGCAGTGTGTATGTAAAACTGGCTCTACTTAGATAAATAGCAGAAAAAGGCTGCAGTTTCTTCCAAAGACCCAAATGATATTTAAATTTTCTTTTCAGAGACATGTAGTAAACGGAAGAAATAAATCAGCTAATTCAGAAAGCAGCATCTCAGATTTTTTTGCACGCCTTTTCTTGTATGCTGTCAATTAAATGGAAACTCATCTTTATTCTCTCCATGTTTCTAACCTCACAATATTACTTTAGGTAAGGTTATTACAGTATTTTATACCTACTTTGCCGGCATTCCTTGGAATTTTATGGAATTAAGCTCCCAAACCTACAAAGGAAAGTCTCTATGTAAGGGGTGTCTGAGGTTTGGCTGGTGAAGATTTTGCTCCGTTGTTCTTCTGGAGCTGCAGGAATGGGCTCTATTAAACCACTGGGGGAGCAAATGTTGAGGAAACCTCACAGCACAGAGTTTTGTATAAGTCGAGGGAGGGATCAGGAGATGCAGGCTCTCCTCTGCTACGGAACAGTTTTGCCCCACCTCCTGGACCCCTGAACATAGGAATTATCCTGCAAGAAGCTTTCCTGGGATTAAAACCCAGCTTGAGCAGGGAAGTGGGACAGTCCCACTGTGGTCTCTCCCAGCCTTACCTATTCTGTGATTCTGTGACTCCAGCGTTAACTGGAATCATATGCTTGAGCTCATTTCTTCTGAAAAAAAGCCTTCTTGAGGGTGAGGTACCATCCTGGAAATGCTCTGGGGGCTGAGGAGAGCTCCTGGATTAGCAGGATGCAATGGCTGCATCCCTGCAGTGCTAACAGCTTCCCACCACAGCATTTCAACATTGACTTCATGCACCTTTCACATAAGCCATGGTGGGTTTAGCCTGTCACTTATCTCCATCTGTAGATCATTAGCTACACCTTGGGCTAACACTGCTCTGAAATCATGCCTTGGAAATTGTGCAACAGTCACCTATTCTTAAAAAGCCTCACAGGATTCCTCCAGGACAGGTCACACAAACTCTGCGCCCTTTCTTTGAATCCTTTCAGGCTTCTTCCAGGTGCTCCTGGTCCCTGAACAACTTCAAATCAAAGGTACTCAGATGGGTATCAGGAACCTCTGTGTGGGAAAGCCAGAGCTGCTGCTGAGGACCCATCCAGCAGCAAAGCCAGCACAGCAGGATCAGCCTTGAACAAACTCAGTAGAGAGGAAACAGCACAAAATCCAAGCAGTGCTGATCTGCACATGCTTACCCTGGAAGAAGGAAGGTTACAGGCTTCTAACGCAGTCTCTACCCGTTTTCTGTCGGAGGAGAACAAGCGGTATATGCTGCAAAACGAGGACAAAACAGAGGGATTTGGCTTAAAGACATGCCTTGATGGCCCATGTGGCTCAAAGAGTGAGTATCTCTTAGCAGCCTATTATATCTTTAGCTATGTATTTCCATTTGCTGGCTGCTCAGTAACAGAGGGGAGTTAAAAAGTGCTCACAGTTTTAACTCGACCCCACACCAGCCCCTATCTCAGCAGGTATTTATT
The DNA here is from genome assembly GCF_000738735.6 of Corvus cornix cornix. NCBI lineage: Eukaryota > Metazoa > Chordata > Aves > Passeriformes > Corvidae > Corvus > Corvus cornix. The sequence goes on along the minus strand of NC_047056.1, from coordinate 5,110,482 downwards.
TCAGCTATCACTGGTCTCTTCATTCCACCAGTGACATGCAATTTCAATCTGTTTATCCTCCCAACAACACGTCCCTGAGATAAAGAAATTATGGTGGTTTTTTTTATTTTCACAAGTGGAAGGAACCAGGGCAGAGAGGCAGAATGTCTGTGCCCAAAGGGCATTTGAACAGAGACATCCTGAGTATCACTGGCCACTCTTTCCTGCAATACATGCTATAAACAGATGGTAAAATTATTCTTCTAGGCACAGGGGCCCCATGCTCATCCCAAGCATATATTCACACCCCAAAGTCAGCAGAGAGCACGTGGTAAGGAAGGGACCAGCACTTACTTCTTCAGAGGAATGCGCCCCTCTGGAGTCACCTGCAGCTTGAGTTTTGTGTAGCTGTGGAGAGAAAAGCATCCTGCTTTATTTTTACAGCATTTTGAAGTACCTCTCCACCTTTCTAGCTCAGGGCTAGTGCTCTGATCATGTGCAAGTTCCACTCAGCTCCTTCTCTCAGTATGAAAATCTGTTGGGATATCATTGCTGAGTAAAAACCTTCAACTGTCTGTCCTGAGGTAACTGTAAATGAGTTTTGCAGTAACATCATCTGGTAAAAAATGTGGCAACACTTAAATATTTAAGAGGATTTTTTGGTTTTTTGTTAAAAAACTCAGCTTTTTCACTTCACCCACTGGTCTGCCAAAAGAAGAAGAAGCTGCATGGTTCTAATAAACTTTCCTTTTCTTCCCAGCAGAAAATGCCATTAGCAACCACTTCAAAGACAAAGTGCATGCTAATACTAGAATAACTGGGATAGGAACATTTCCCCAAATCCTTGACTCCTCACATTCATCTTCTGGAAACTGAAGTCTTTCATGCTACTGTGTCACCGAACACATCTCCCAGCACTGAGGCAGATTAAAACAAAAAAGTCACAGCAGTTACTTAAAAAAAAAAAAAAAAAAAAAGAAGTTTCTTTTATTTTGCCTTCTGTTTTTTAAAAATTTTAACTATATTTTGGTCACATTGAGTGTTTTCCTCTACAGCCAAGGAAGTTAGAAATAACAGAAGATGGGGAAAAGCTTCTCAAGCTGTTTATTATTGTACTTCCAATGCTCCAAGGAACTGAATGTCATAAAGAAAAAACCCTTCACTCTGCTCTAATGCAATTTGTTTTTCTATTTCAACAAAAGGGTTCTGACAAGGACTCCAAGCAACCCTTTGCTTAGTACACTACATATAAGGGGAAATAATTTCATCTTCAAAGTCATAGATTTCTTAAGTGACTGCATCTGTGCAGGGGAGCTGGGAAATGTTACAGTTTCCAAGTGATTTATTAATTAGCGGAAAAAGACAGGAATGCCATGCTTGCCTGCGACTGAATCTACACAGTGTGTCCAGTGACTTCATCTTTAATTAATATGGCTTGAAAAACTGCCAAAGAATAGCTCCAAACAAAACTGGCTCTACTGTACTGTGTGATGACACATTTCTGCTCCGATCTGGGCAGGAAAAGGCCCATTAGGTACAGCCCCAACCCTCCCCACCACAGACCTGTCAGCAGAGCCCTGCGGCCACCTGCGGATTTGAGGGGCAAGGAAATTGTAGAACCAAATCACTGTTAAAACCCATCTCCAACCTATGGAGCTGAAGGAAGTCACCTGCTCAGGTGAGCGCATCGCCCACTGCCAACATGCAGAGCCATTAGGAAATGTTAAATGTTCCAATCCATCTGGGATTTTGTTTGCCTAATACATCCCTGCTGTCCCAATAAACCATTATCAGACACAAAGCTGTAGTTCCAGCCACATCCACTGTTCAGAGCTGCCTCAAGAATTTCTGTGGACTCCAGCTGCTCCAGGACAAACGCTGTGAGAAGGAAACACACACCCACATGTGCACATCCCTCCTCCCCAGAACAGGCACCTATGATTCTGTGGGATTAAAGTTAAGCACTTCGGAACACTCTGACCAACTATGGTGCAGCTAATGAAATTAGCCATTCATACCCTCACAAAGCCCAGGAAAAGGGGGCGTTAACTTGCTTTTTGGATGGAAGGAACTTTTAGGAACCTAAGTTTAGTATTTAGCTGGACTGAGCCCCTGCCTGTGAGCAGGGAAAAGTGTTAGGGGGACACACTAAGGTGACTTTAAGCAGCTAACTCCTAAGCTGGGGAAGGTGCATCCCCTCTTTTAGAACCCCGAAAGGCCAGCGAGTACCCAGTTCAACACCAGCACTTTCCGGCAGGCTTTGCCACGCTGCTCTCAAAGCTGTCATTTATACAAAACTGCCTCAGCCCACACACTTCTCATCAGTTGAGAATTGCTAACCTCAAGTTTAGCTCTCTTCCCTTTTAGGTGTGTATTTCACCCCAAACATTCTGACAAACAGCTTTTCTACCTCATAGAGAGCAACTCAGAATCTGCCCACTCTGCCAAGCAATCCAGAGGAATGGAATCCCAGCCTCTCTCTCTCTGGATCACATGGAAATCAGAAAGACCGGAATGAGGAAAAGGGACTTCTGGCATTTCTCTTTTTTTTGTTATCAGTAAAATCCAAAAAGGAAAACAAACCAGAAGCAAGTCAGTCCAGAATATTCTTTCTTTTTAAATGGAGATCTGCAACCCACAGCTGAAGCTACCACTATACAAGGGGCAGGGAGAATTTAATTCTGGGTTTCTTTGCAATGATTTAAGTTTGCAAGGAGAACCCTAAAAAGGATTTTTGTTTAGATGACTTCTAGATAACAGGCTTTTTAAAACCGTAAGAACAAGGACCTGTGTTTACAGAAGTGACAAGTCACCAGAGCAGAAACAATAGATGACAAGGTGAGTAAGAAGCAAGGAGGAAAATGACGCAGAGAGAAGAGCAACACCCACAGCGTGACATGCGAGGGCCACTTACGCTTTTTCCAGAAACGCGTCCCTTGACATGTTCTGTGCCAACAAATTTGTTGCCAAACTGAACACTTCATCTGACCATTCCTATGAAGAGAAAAAGTGAATAAATGAGGCTCCGTTTAGATATTTACTGACACAATGCAAAATATTTTTTTTAATTATGCTTTCAAAGAAAAGGGCCTAATTAAAACCTAAACTTGATTTTTCCAATTACAGCTTCCCTCCTCATTTGTGAGACCTGATTCTTTCATGCTGCAAAAAAAATGAAGGCCGTTACAAATTAAAGTACTGACTCTATACAAGATCTTACCAGCCAACATAAGAAAAAAGCTTAAAAGAACTCCCAACCAGCAGAAATATACAGGAATACATTTCAATTACTCTGGTGTGCAAGGAACATGCAGCTCCAAAGAGCTCTTTCCCCCTGATTGTACATCCTTACACTGTGGTCCTATCCCTCACTAAATTTTTTTCCCTCTTCCCAACGTAGGGAAGAAATGCCATAGAATCATGGAATGGTTTGGGTTGGAAGGGATGCCCATGAGGATCCAGTTCCAACCCCCTGCCACAGGCAGGGGCTCCTTCCCCTAGACCAGGTTGCTTCACATTGCTCAATTCCTTCCCTTGCACCTTTCCTGGGGTCCCAGCATGGCTGATCCATGATTATAATGCAAAGTTTAGACTCCCAGAGTCTCTCCTGCAGCTTTTCATTGACAACTTCAGTGCATTTTTCCTTTCTGAGTCGGTGCTTATTCACAATCTTTAATTGCAAATCTTTTTAATCACAACTGCAGTTTTGGCTTGGCTTCGTTTCACCCCATTAAAAGAAAGGGAAGAAAACAAGCAGTGCCTTTGCAAACAATGTGATTTTTTTGTTTTAGTTGACAAAGCTTTCTGAGTTTTGTTCCAAACTAAAATTATGCTTCCTTTCGTAACAGTCCAAATCCAAGATTCCCACTGCTACACTCTTTGGGAAGTATTCCCTTCTCCTTGGCTTTTCTTTTTCCTGAGGAAAAATAAAAAAAAAAAAAAAGAAGGAAGATTTCATTCTGACAAAAATGGATAGGGATGGGAAATAGCACTGACTTCCAATGAAACAAACGTTCCTGTGTCTCTCTGGAGCTTATTAGCTTGTTTTATCTAAAAAGCCTCATGTTTCCACATGACCAGGAGATTGATTTGAGAGAGGTTCAGAAGCTGGGGGGTTTTTCCATCGTTTTTATGTGCGAAGGTTTTTTCCCTGACGTTATCAGACCTTGTTCCTGAAACTGGTCTCGCACCACTGCTCCCAAGGAGGAATAGATAAGGCTGCCTGTATGCCCAGTGTTTTAGTGGCCTTTGATATCCTTCAGCTCTCGGATCCTGAAGTCCATCCCTTCCACCACCTCATCCCTAAGCAGCTGACATAACACCTCTCCTGTGGCTGGTGTTTCTGGAAGAGAAGCCTTCTTCCCTCGAACAGAGACTTGTTCTGGAGGCAAATCAGTGCTGCTGAGATAGTCCTCCCCTCCACCTTCTCAAGACCACTGCCATTTTTCTTCTTAAATTGTTTTTCCTTCTTAGGTCTAGTTTGATAAATCAGGAGTGTGAGAAGGCAGAGGAGGAGGAGTCCGGTTTGTTAGCAGCACAACTGCTTTGCTGTGACTCTTGGAACAGAGAGCGTATTAAGTGCAGCATCTGTTTTTCTTCTTGGCAACTCATTTTTCCAGGCTCAAAATAGGCTCATCTTGTAAACACTGCTTTGTTTAGGCACTAATAATAGCTGCTCAAACTTCTCCCTGTGACACTAACGGCTGCAGAGATTAACAGCAACACAAAATATTATTTAGAAATTGAAAATACGCTGGCTTTTAACAGATCTTGAAAGACTGTTTTCATCTCGCTGCTTCTGCTGGGCTTGAAGCTGAAATATTTTGTATAAAACAGAGGCAGGGCGCTTCAAGAGTACCCCACAGGCCCAGCTCTTCCTTTTCTTTGTCCGAATGCTTGTTGACAGGAATGTAAGGGGAACTCGCTTATTATGTGCCTGTCACACACATTATTTATATAAGCAGTCTTGCCATTTGTTCCATTTTGTTCCTTTCCTGGATCTCCAAGGCAATCCCATCGCTCTTGCCAAATATTCCGAGGGCTACCTGCAGGCTGAGCCATTTCTAACCAGGTCACGAGCAACACTTGCTCACTGTCTCTCCCATTTTAGGGTCCAGCCACCCCAGAGCCACAGCCAAAAAGCCAAGATCAGAAGATCTGCCAAGGATCACATCATCTTTCCAGCCGCTGATCTGAACCCTTGGCAGGAGGGGGAACAACAGCCTTGAGGACAGAGCTGAAAAAAGAGAGATGCTTGGGACTGACTTTGATGGGCTCTCACCAAGCTGAGAGTCAAGATGTGCCTTGCTGCTTCAGCTACCAAATGGCTCCATTTCCTTGGGTTTGCTGCATGGCAGAGAGCAGAGCCCACACTCCAACTCTTTACCAGCGATTCCAGCAGACAGCGCTGGCAGAGAGCACTCCAAGGGATGGAAAGCTGCTCTGTGTGGAGAGAAAACAGCCAACTGTGGGAAGGTTACAGCAGCCTCCGGATCACCACGACGCTGCAGCCTCTGTACAGATGTGACACAATGGGAAAATATAAATGTGGCATTTTGGAACAGGGCTGCAGCAGTGCCAACAAACCCGGCACTGATCCCATCCGGGAGCGGAAGGACCCAGCCTTCTGATCTTCAACTCCGAGCAAGTCACATCCATCATGATAAGAGCTTCCTGAACTTGATCCCCTCTTGGCTCCGTCCTGTCATGCCAGTTCATCTTCTATCATTCCTGTGAATTTTGCTAACGAATAATTCAGCTGTTCTGTGCTTCGGCAGGTAGCACATGAGCAGCAGCTCATTTGGAAATGTGCTGCTCAGTGAAGTAATCCCTCTTCCACTGCATGCATAAGGATTCCATAAAACACTCAGTGCAACAGAAGAGATGAGACCTTTTTTATAAGAAAAGGCAGCACAGTCTTGAAAACACTTCCTTCAAATCAGGACTGACTATGTGTGAAGGCAATGTTCCTCGCACATTTCTTTTTGGTGGGAGGTTAACAAAGCAAGCTGCTGAAACTCTAAACTTTCAGAATTTTATTTTAAAAACCCCGTATCAAATGGATGTGAATTTATGTGGCTTGCTTTAGCATTTTATTCTACTGATCAAGCTCTTACATACAGTGGGGAAGCTAGAAAAATAAAGATGTATGCTGGAAAGAATAGTATAGCGTGACTTGTGAATCATCCTTGATGACATCATTTTACTTATGGAGGAATTCATCAGCTCTTAGTGATGCCTTTTACCCAAAGCTCATCAAACCGAGGAGAAACAGATTTCCTTGGGCTCTGGACAGGGGCCTGTATGGCCAGGATTGGCAGTGCAGAAAGAAGAGAGCTGGCACGAGAAGCATGAAAGAGAGTGAGAGGAAAGAGATGGGAAAAACAAGATGTTCATTTTTGAAGCTACTGGATTTGGGAAGAGAATGAACTACTCTAGAGCAGACAGAGGTTGATAGGTTAAACTTCTTAATGCTGGGAATGGAGACAGAGAAAAAGAGCATTTGCTCAGAGTAGGGTTTGAGAATAAACCTTTGCTGCTTCTCTAGCACTCTGTGGATGCTCACAAATAAATCCTACCCCAGACAGGCATTCTCAAATGACAATGAGCGAGCGCTCTCTCAGTGCTGCTTCTCTTCCCCATCAGGACACACCTTCCTGCCTGCCCTTCAGACCAGTGCCTGATGGATTTCAAGCTGCATCCCTTGAACAAACCTGGTGCCCTTCAGCTCACCACTGATGTGCTTTAAACACCAGTTAGCTTCTCCCGGAGGAATGAACAGAAACCAGCACACTGACATTTCTATTGAGCACATCTGAGGCAAGCTGAATAACCCAAGACCTGCATTTTCCTAATTTCCCCATAACTTGGCCAGGGGATGTGACAAGCAGAGTTTGTAGCAGAAAAGGCAGCCCTCTGCAAAGGGAGAAAACCCTATAACTGAGTAATTTTAACTGCCTCATTAAGACCATTACAGTTTACTTTGCCTTTCTCCTTAAGGGAGGTCTGGTCAACATTTGCCACACAACTTGAATAAGGTATCACAAATGAAAGGCTAACCAAAAAATATTCATGCACTGAGAAGGAAAGGTGGGGGAGATTTCCATTGGCACTTGATTTCCCTAGAACATCAGAAGGGTCAAAATTTGCAAGTGTGGCATTGAAAACGTCTTGTACTGACATTCCTCCTCAGAGCTCCCTGAAGAGATGATTTGTGCCTGATGTGCTTATTACAACTTCAATATAAAGACCAATAAAGACCAGATTCTGTGTTCTGGGTCATATGAAGTTGGAAAACAGGTTAAAAAGGGAGGAATTTTTAGATGTGTTCAACAGTGATCAAAACTGTTTTCATTCAAACAATCAGGACACTTAATGTGACCTCAAAGCAAGCACAGTTAATCTGCAATGCCTTAAAAACTGCATCCCCAGGCCATAGTGCCCAACTGATCAAATATTAATTTATTTGCTCTATTGCTTTTACAAATAAAAAGGAAGACTCAGATTTTTTGTTACTCGGATGGTAGGACTTACTCAAGATTTAGAGCAGCCAAGCTTTTATGATTTTATCCACTGTATTTTAAGGTTCCATTATCAAACAGAAAATAGCCCTAAAATACCCATTTCTGTGCTGTTTTAGCAAATAGATTATGGCTCACTGACCGCTGGCAAGACAGGAAAGTGAAAAAGAAGGACATAAGCTTCTGATTTGGGTGATTTTCCCTGCTCCTTGATAAGGGACAACAATTTCTGCTGGTAAAGCTTTAGCATACCTTTTCATTTTCCACCATAAACATAGCTCCTTTTTTTCCTGAAGAGTTATTTCAATCACTTTCATTTCTGCAGTGTTAAGGTTTCTCACCACCCCTGTGGAGTACAGCTGTGCACTTTCAAGTCTGAGGACAGCACTTCCTTCTCAGCTGTTCATGGACCACCACAAACTCTTTTTGTTTCTATTCTTCCATGTCAAAAAAAAATTGGAAATCATGTTTGTGCCAAGCTGTCCAATTGGCTAAAGAAGATTAGCAGAAACAGAAATTTGGCAAGCAAAAATGTCCCCTCCTAGCTGAAGGCTTTCATCCTATGACCTTTTTGCACCTGGTCTAACAATCCTTGTTGCCTGTGAGGTGACAAAATAACTCCTTGCTGTTGTTAAATTACAGCAGGCTGCAGAGAATCTCTTTTTAGCACAAGCTAGTGAACTCCAGGATGTAAAAATGCCCGTAGGAAAGTGTTCTGTGCATGGATGTCTGGAGGCTGGGATCAGAGCATACCCATATGAGTGGAAGTAGAAAGAGGAGAAGCTTTGGAATGTCTGTTTGAAATAGATAAAGCAAAGAGCTCCCACTTCATTAAACAGTACTGAATTCTAGAGAAATTGGAAGTAGAAGGAAAAAACCCAAGCCCAAAATGTGTACTAATCTCCGTTGTAGTGGCATGCACCACTGTTTTATGTTGTGAGTTGGAAAGAGGGACCTGATGGACCAGCATGGAAAAAGTACTTTCCTAAGGCAATGATTGACTCCGCAAGTCTTATCAAGGGCTCTCAGCAGGCAAAATGGGATGCTACTACTGAAATATATTGATGTGTGTTTGGGGAGCCACAGGGTAACATCTCGTACCCAAGTTAAAATTTGTGTGCACCACTATTTTCACAGTGATTATTTGGGCTTCACAAACAACATTCTGAACATGAGCACACTTATCAGGGGCATAAATCTTGCTGAATAAACTCCTTGAAAAAAAACCAAAACACAAAAAGACTGCACATTTCTTCTCTGGAACTGAGTGGTACAGCTCCAGAAGAGAACTGCAGTTCACTTCACAGCAATTCCCACTTTCATCTCATTTATCCGTATCTCGAAACAATACTTCCCAAACCCGAATTTGATATGACAGATGAAGATGTGTTACCTTTGCTATATCATCTTGGAATGCCACCAGGTTCAAGTAGGATATATTGACCAGGTCTGGGCCATACACAACAGTTATCATCCGATTTTCCAGCCGACCTCCTGCGTTCCCAGCATCCAGCAGCTCGCGCAGCTTCGGATCCTGCAGGTGAAATAACGACGAAATAATTAAAAACCTTTTGCAAATGTATTACACTAAAAGAGGTGCAAAAATTGCAAATACTTCCATTTTGAAAACTTGTGTTATTTTGAACATTTTCAACATGACGGCACTAGGTTCTGATCCAGTTAATGGCTCATTAAAATATTTACAGTTATTAACCCAGAATAAAAAGGAAATCACTGCTGTAAATCCTTCAAAGCCTTTGAGCTCTATATTGGTGCTGTACAGACTCAGAGCTGTCCAGCTGATGGCTGCACATTCCTATTTTCAGTTATTTTGCCTCAGAAGTTAAGCAAACACAAACTGTGTTGCTTGTCAGAACAACACAATCTGTCCAAAGGCTACTGGCCTCAACAGAGAGATTCCCTGTGATTTTAATGAATTTTAAATAAAACTGAAAATGAGAACTCAGTTTTTCCTAAGGAATAAAGATGACTTCTGGAATTAACTTTCTTAAACACTATGAAATGAATAATGGAATTTTAGCATTGCCCTCCTCTTTCTTCTTCATGTTCAAAAGGTCATGTATTATTTAAATTATTAGCTAGATTCCATTTAGATTTAGCTTTTAGCCTTTTCCCCCCAGTTTATATCTAATACAGAATCACAGAATCATTTAGGTTGGAAAAGACCTTTAAGAGCATCGAATCCAACTGTTCCCCCAGCACTACCAAGTCCACCACTAACCCATGTCCCCAAATGCCACATCTACACCTCTCTTAAACCCCTCCAGGGATGCTGACTCAGCCCCTCCCATGGGCACCTTGTTCCAGCCTCGAGAGAAGAATGACTAACACTTCTGTGAAGGAAAGGTACATTCAATGATTTTTATCAGCTATTAACAGCCTGAACCTCAGCTTCATTGGCAACCTAAGCTGTGAGTAAAACCCTCAGGTTATTCGGTGACTCTCCTCGGTTCTATTAGACTGCACCATTTCCCAGAAATGCACTCATTGTGTTTTAAACTAAGAAAACTGTTTGGTCCTTGGCCTCGAGGTGAAGTTTATAAAGACAGATGAAAAGCTGCCCTGCATGACTGGGTTCAGTCCTTTGAGAAGGGCCCGTATAATGTGAAAGCTCAGGTTTCCTAGAAGGTAAGACTTTTCAGTCTCCTGCAAAAACTAAAAAATGGCCAGCAAACAGAATCTCTGGGGGATGACAGATTCTGTGTAGAGATCAAATTATTTCAAAACTGACACAAAAATCTACTGCAGTTTACATTTCACTCTCCCATGAACCTTCTCCCCCCACTGCCTGTATATGTTCAGTGTTTGTGGTATTCTTAATATTTAATAACTTTTTGAATAAGTGTCTGAATTTCCACGAATTGATACCAATTAAATTTAATATAACAAGATTAAGATGACAAAAAGGGCCAATTTTCAGGGATCTTGCAGGAAATCCTGTACCAACAGGACATCAATCTAAAGGGCATCACCTGACTGGTATCATATCTTCCTGGAGGCAATGGAGCTGTATGTGTGTTCATCAAACACTTCACCAAGTTTAGGAAAGCATTTTTGGAGCATGAGATAGAAACTGGAAAGAAAGTACAAGGCTGTCTATCATAAATGTGAGTCTCTTTTAACACTTGGTATGATGGCAAATGTTGCAGGAAAACAGACAGAATAATCCTATTTAAGGGCTCTGTAAATGGAATATCATTGTGCTCTGAGACAAAGATGCTTTCGTGGGTAAACAAGTTAATCACAGGCTTTCACAGGAGAGAAAAACAAGAGAGGGATACAAAAATAGTAGTTATGTTTCAGAGATGAGGATTCAAAGGAGAAAGACAAAGAAATGGTATCATTTAGATCTAGGAGAAGAGCTAAAGAAATGCCCTGCAGTTGCTAAGTCAGTCATGGTGTATTACTAGATGGGTTACTTTCTCTTTTATTTACAGGCTGGATGTTACAAAGCTTTGTTTTATGTCTCCGGGAGATGAGAATCCATCTCCTTTTTACCCTCTACCGTTTCAACCCCCAAATCAGACAGATAAATGCCTCTGCTCAAGGGCCTGTCTGGGAACAGCATCATTCTTTCTGGGCTCAGACAGAACAGGACTGTCTATCTGCCTTCACTCCCTTTCACATCATTGTCATTCCTCTCTCCCTCTCCTTGGCTCAACCTCCTGCTCACAGTTTCACTCCGGATGATGAACTGCAATCGTAGCAACAAAAGAAGAGAGAAGATAACCTTTTTCTTTCGTATTTACAGTCGGCCAAGGGATGTCTCAGTGATGAATCACACCCCAGTTAGACTAAGATACGCATTAGCCACGCACCACAGAATAAAAAAAGAAACATATTTGAAATGAGATGCCTTTTCCAAGCAAATTCATCAAAAGAGAAATTATCTAGCTCTGGCTCGGTAAGGTTTGTAGAAGCGCAAAGTAAGTGGCAAATCAAGCAATGTGAGTATGAATTTGATTTTACAAACCAAAGACTTTTTTCACCAGGTTTTACAGGCAAGCAATTAGGCAGACCATCCTCTTTGGGTTGCTGTGTTTGAATGACAAACATTGAATTTCTCTTTCTGTTTAAGACTTGTCTAGCAAAGTTCGAAGCACACAGTCCATTACTGCAGTGCATTATCCAGCCACCATCCAGCAGCTGTTAATAAAGGGAATACACCACATGTCCTGGGCTGTCTCAGTGCAACCTATGTGCTCCATAGACTCAAAATACGTATTTTTATAGCTGGTTTCAAATATATTTTTTAGATTTTATATTTTTAAGTTCAGTGCAGGAGAATAATGTTGATGTTAACATGATTCACACCCTCTTTGACCCCTGCCTTGGGTGTCTTTTCCCTTGAGAGGTGACAGATGCACTTGTCAGTGACAACCTCGCCCTTAGCTGATGATCTAGGTCATAATTAGTCCTTAGATCTGAAGTTCTCATACACCAAAGCCCACTGCCAGCTCCCACATTCCTCATGAACAGCTCTGCTCCCTTGTTACCACCCTTTGCTGCAAACACTCCTAAGGAGATGAGCAAAATATCCTTTTATCAACATCTTGAAGACTATCAGTGCTCTATGAATCAAAGCTCTTTTTAAAATGTCAGCAGGTTTTCCTGTGGAGATGGCAGGAAAGCACACGGGAAAAAAAGCCAAACCAAGCAGCAAGACCAAATTTAGCTTCTTTTAAGTAAAATGGATTATTTTGATTTGGATAATTCCATTTTAGGAAATGACACCTAAAAGCCTGCTGCTGTTTCGAGCTGTGGCTTGGGATAAGCTCTTTGCTACACTGGGGCCTTATTAGCAACATATTGAGCTCTTTGATGGACACTCAGAAGAATTACACCTATTTAATATTGATCACAGCAATTTCTGGAACACCTGAGCTACTGAAGTTTGGGAACATGCCCATGGGATGGCCAATAAACAGCAGCTGTTGGCAATACCCACATAACTCATCAAAGTTCCCTTTGTAGCTCAACATTTTAAGTCTTTCATGTTTCCTGACAAAGGAGCCATCCCTTTGCTTCTTCCAGTCAAAAGGCCCAGGGGTCAGCTTGGTTTTCCCCTTCCACTGGAGTCCAGTAGGAGCTTCAGCTCATGCACTGGAAGTGCCTGAAGACTGCCCCAGGATCAGGTCAGGAAAATCAGTGTTTTGATTGGGACAATGCTTAAATTCCTGGAGGGAGATGGAATTTGTGAGCAGGCAAATATGGAGGTGGTGATAAGGATGGTGTTGGCAGCACAAAGAGCTTTAAAATCTATCAAAAATCAAATTAGTCATGTTAAATTGAGGTTAGAGTTTGGCTAGAGGACTACCTGCTCATTTGGGAAAAAAAACCTTCCCTATTTGGCTTATCCAAGAAAATATACCTTAAATCAGTGGGAAATAGAGAATAGTAAAAAAACTCACTAGAAACATTAAAAAAATTGAAATAAATAAAAGCTTATGGAATTCCTACAATTTTCACAAACAAATGCAAAATAATGCCTTTTTGTTAGAAACCAGGGTCCTGTAGACAGATGGACAAAAACAGATTTCAATCAGACTTCCAAAACTTTCTCCCGCTGTATTTCTCTTTCGCTGCCAATCTTAAGAATAACATAAACTTAGAGAGGCACCTCAGCCACATTACAATCTCTGCTTTCACTGTGACTGGTGTTATTAAAATGTAAGTCTTAACCCTGAAATCCCAATTAGTGTGTGCTCTGCACAGCTCAGCAAATACCGTAACATCTTTTATTAGTATCACCAGCTCTTTAAACTTTCTTCTTTTCTGAAAACCTGCAACACACCATCTGTCTGTGGAAATGTTCTGGTTTTTTCATCCACAGTTATAAAAGGCTGCCATGAGGTTCTGTGGCACTCAACACTGATTTCATCACACCAGGGAGCAGCAGGTCAGGCCCCTTTTCTTACTGATGCTTCTCAAAGCAGCAGCACCATCTCAGAGAGCAGCTTCTGATCCCTTTAAAAAGGAAAGGAATCTGTGCAATGCTAAAGATTAAGATTTTCCTCGGGGTTTGATAGTTAAAGAAAACGTGATGGCCAAACCAGATGATTATCAAGAGAATCGGAACAACTTGGGTTGCTGGAACAGGTGTGCAACTAAATATCGGAAATTTCTGGTGAAGACATTTAATTTACAATGCAAAATATTCTCAAAACTATTTTACAGAGCCATAAGGGTACTTCAGAATTCTCCAGACTGTTACTATCAAAGCCTGTATGAATACCTGTAACTATCATGATCCTAAATCATTGTATTTATGTCTGATAACTTCAGGAGAGATTTGAAGCAAAAATGGCACAGACTTTCATCTTAGTTTCCTGCTCATCAAAGTGAGATTTCCAAGCATTCAAGAATGCATTTATACTTTTCTAGCTCTTTATGCATCCCAGAAGAGGGAATATAGAGGAGGAAAGAAGCATAATTAGATAGCTACATATGCAAAGAGTTTTCCAGGAAACACTTGAGGTTGAGGCTTAAATTAAACAAAGAACCTTGCTAAATTAGGACTTTATATTGTGACTCCATTGAACTCCCACAGATTTTCTACAAATAGAATAACGTCTTGTCTTCAAGAATTCTTTATCACAGTGTTTATCAACAAAAATGTAAATACATGCATATATATAGATTGCATGGATCTCTCATAGATGTGACCCAGATTTCAAAATACCAGCTCTTCACACTTTTAGCACCAGGTAAGTTGCTGGTCTAGGGGCAGTAAAATAGGAAACACTGAGTGACTCCTAAAATCAAACCACTTACCCCTGTGGCTAGCTAAGGATTCCAGCTGAGTTCCCAAGCCCCAGCTCTGCTGCACTGACCCAACCAAACTCCTCAGTGCAAGCTGCCTAGCACAGAACAACTACTAAAGGTAGGAATTGCTTTCTAAGGCTCTCGAAATGATTTTGTACTACCTGTGGTACCTGAAGCACGCAGCTCTGGTCTGCAACAGTTCTTAGGTCCATGATGATACCTACGAGTTGCTTCTCATCTTTGTGTCTGCACAAGCCTGACCCTCAGAAACAAAATGTCCTTCTTTAACTGGCTGAAATTCACTGCTAACAATCCCCACGAAGATTTCACAGCTGGTTCCAACACCCTTTGTGTCACACATCACTAAGAACTTCCCATCAAGTGCAATGACAGACTCATCCTTCAAAGAAATCTTTCTTCTCTCCCTCCTTTGTTGAGAACAAATACAAAACTCTCAAGTTTATCTTTCAGCAATCCCTCTCACTGATTAAGGAGAATATCCATCCATGGGAACTACATCGACAAAACTCAGTGACAAGATTTTGTCTGTCTTAATGACAGTCACGTGAAATGAATACACTCCAATTACTACATCAAAGATATTCCAAACAGTGTTCTCCAAACTCTCTTTCATTACACAGAATACACAGGAAGCTTGATAGTTAAATGGATTTACTAATATCGAGTTATCCTTACCAAAATTGTTGTCATTAAACCAGAAATATATTTCGCCTAATAAACGCTGCAGTATGGTTTTATTGCAAATAATGTCTTCCCACATCTCACAAAAGAGTATCAGATCAATACATAACCAAAATATTTGCAAATAAATGTCTTCTCCTTTCTAAGGTTTCAGAATGGATTCCAAATTTGTCATGATATCACCATAGCTACCTATCCACAGAAATAGAGCCAGGATCTTGTTTAAACACCCAAGTCATCCAGGCACCATTTCTGTGCAAAGCAAGTCAGTGTGCACAAAACAAGAGGAATTTTCTTTAAAAAATGCTCTCAATCATCTGAACCGGTCTCAATTTGGCCATCTGCTCAGTTAGTACAGTGGAATATTTCTGACATATAACACAGTATGAGGTAAAAGGAGTCAGAAATGCTTTAGTCAGTCCCTAGGGAAGGAGATCCAAGGCATCCACTGACTCCTGCAGATCTGGTACATGCAGCAACCCCAGATACCTCAGATGAAACTGAAATATCTGTTCTTCCCACAGATATTGTCAGGGAGGACAGGAGACCCTAACTCACACCTCAAACAGCCAATGCTGATTAACCTTCTCCATGAAACACCTAGTCCAGAACAACGGTTGTTTGCCCTAAAATAGCTTCATCCAATTCCATGCTTGAAGTAAGAGCATCAATACCTCAAGTTTACCAGGATCAGGTTATGAGGAAGAGTAAAGATACTTCTTTTTCTGTGATGTACAACTTTTGAGGAAGAGAGAGTATGTGCCAGCTTAACACATATTTTTCTTTGGCAAAGGAATAACAGGGAGCAAATCTCTGCCTGTACAAATGAACTTTGGAAAAGAGAGGACTATGTCAATAGGCATTTCCAAATATAATTCCAACTGCGAGCTCTGAAAATGCAGGATGAATTCATGCTTTCTACAATACCCACACTGCAAGACATGGATTATTTAAAAACATAAAATGTGAGTAATCAGTATTTTTATAATACTTAGGGACATCCCCCCCCAAAAAAATCAAGTCCTCTGTCAGCCACCACACCAGGAGGACAGAACACATCCTTTGGAAGCTCACAGAGCACACCAAGCTGGAGGCAGCAGCTGATGTGCTGGGCAGCCAGGCTGACAGCTCTCTTTCAACCTGCAATTTTCAATGACACCACAATTTCTGTACCAGATGTGCTGCAAAAGTTTACTGGAGCCAGAACTATAAATTCCCTGATGGATATTCAGTGCCACTTCTGGTGAAGATACTACTTACAGTACATAATCAGATCGATTTCTGGGTGAAAAGGGAGAGAGATACCCAAATGATATCTATGCCATATACAGTGAAACCAGGATTTTCTCTGAAATACAAAGAGAATGAAGTGTGTGTGCTGAGGAAAAGCCAGGGACAAAACCAGGACCACCTCATTCCTCTTTTTCTGACCTTTCTCACAGTTCAAGTGATCCAAATCCAGCTTCCCTGGGTCTCTCATGCTCTCATGACAGAACATTAAGCAAATATTCAGCCTGGATATTTTTTTAGTTTTCCATCTTAGTGTTCGTATTTCTCAAGATGTTTTTTTCTAGGTTCATGGTACCTGAGTTTTAAATTGTCTGCAAGACTGTGTGTTCTAACAAAAAACAAGTGACAGTATAAACCATCTAAGTAAAATCAGACCAAATGTGGTGTTTTTCAGTGCTTTTGGCTGTGGTAGTGATTAACATGAAAAAACTTTACATGTCACAGTGTAAATCTTAATTTCTATGACAACTCTAAAAAGGTGACGAATACGAAGCAGCTACAACCGTTCAGAACCTTCCTCTAGGTGTTTGCTAACTCATGAACATTTTTTACCAATTTTTATCAGCTACAGATGGCTCATTATTTTAAAGATGACCTTTAAATACACACACTTCCTTTCTCTGCTTTTCCTTCCTCAAAATTCCATGAGATTTTCTTCAATTTAATTTTAAAGGAAGAGATGAACAGAGTGCAGCGAAAAGAAACTTGTCTCATTTTCATGTGACTTTTATGAACTCATTTTCTTTGGTCTGTACGAGGCTATTGAAAAACCTATAAAAAGTCTTTAAATTAAATGATTTCTACAGCAACTTGCACAGCACCTAAGGGCAGGAATAGCTGGAACAGCAGCTTAATTTTCACTTATCTATAAATCTCACATGCATTGTTCTTCCAATTCGGAATTGCTGTGTAGAGTTATTTTAATAGGGTTATTTCAGAGGTTGAGGTACAATCAGCTCCTCATTTATCTGGCATTTGTAAAAATCTGAGATGCTTGAAACAAGCTGAATGAGAAGTATAGTGGGAATCCCACCACGCTGCTCTGGAGTGCTCCACAAGGGCTGCAGTACAATCACTTGCATTTTAATGCACTATTTTTTTTAGCTGGTGGAAATGTGTACATCCAGACGGCCTGAAATGCTGAATGCACCAACTACCCACCCCACACAAACAGAACAGATGAAACACGGAAAGCCAGAATTGAAAACATCTGACTAACGAGCTGCTTATTATTGCAACATTTCAGACACACTCATCAGCAGAGAAAAAAACCAAAGAAATAACAAGAGAAAAGCCTGCATGCCATGCCAGCAGTATTTTGTTCTCTCTTACCTGTCTGAGAGATGCATTTTGGTGTCATTTTTTTCAACTACAAAGTCACGTGGGATGCTTAATGCTAAAGGTTTCAATTTACCTGATTTTAATTATTGTAAACACTCACTGTTCCCATTACCTTTAAGTATTTAATTCTAGGAAACTCATTTGCAGCATAGGAAAGAAAAATAAACCATTTCAATGATGATGCAACAAGAGTTGAAATTGTTTCCTCCTTGGGCTGTAGCAGCTACTCAGCTCCTGCAAATCAGACCGTGAGCTCAGAACAGGCTCTTAATGGCACATCTAATTAATTATTGATGGCTAATGACGAGTTGTCCTGCACTGTCACATGTCACAAAACTTTCACTGCTCCTTAGTACATACAATTCAGAAGCAGAAATACATGCAGACACTTGACATCTACAAACTGGTGCCAAATTAGCCAGCATAGATGAACTTATTTCCTGCAGATCTTGATGGAGTTGTCCTGGTTCCTGGTGACAACACAGCTTGATGGGAATCAGAGCCAGGATACCACAAAGCCAAGGGACTTGACTCTGACAATCCATAAAATCAGCTAAAAACCACATGGCAAAATCATATGGCAGATATCACTGCCTCGGATGGTGAAGTTAATAGAGAAATAGTAACATAGAATAAAAAAACCAAAATTCTGTTTTAAAACTTGGTCAGCTTCAACTTACTCCAGAGAGGACGATTTTCTCTAAGTACGTTTTAACTTTTAAAATAAGTATCTAACAGAAAAAAATGACCAGAAATAGGTTCCTGGTTTAGAAGACAACATGACTACTGAAAACAAAAGTAGTAAAATCTACAAGGAGTATGAGTAAGAACCACAAATATGTTTTTCTGGCTGAGGAGAGAGAGACAACAGTGAATAAATGCAGAAACTGGATTTGGGTGGTTTAACGACAGATCAATTTCACCACCTGTGAAAGAAGAGGAAACACATTCAGTCACTGCTAGGAAAAGGACATGCAAACACTGATGTCTTCGGCAAGCAGCTGCAGAGAGGAATTCTTCAAGGGATGCCATGGACATTATTTTAAGCCCTTGGTTTTGTACTCCACTGTTTTGAGAACTAACTGGTGAAGGGAATATAAAAAGGGCGGCTGGATCAATTTTAAATCAGGCTCGAAGAACACAACACATCAACTTGCTGATGAAAATCCTGAGTGTCACATACTTGTGAGCAGCCAAACAATGTGAGAATACCGAGACACAGGAGAGGAAAGATCAGTTCAAGCAGAAAGTGATGGAAATGGTCCCAAAAAATCCAGATGCAAACTTTTCAGTGAGCAGCTTTGGGCATCTGAATTATCCACATGTGTTCTAGAACCAAAATTCACTCATAAATACATGTTTCTGCCTATACATCTGCAGATACAGAACACTCAGACAACTACAGCAAACTTGGTCTTTCAAACTTCTCCATTTCTATCAGCTTTCCTCGTGGCTCATAGGGAAAGCAACAGGGACAGCAGGTGTTGCTCTTTAAACAGCAGACATTTCTCAGTGAACACTTCTGCATCCCTGATATCCATGGATGGCTCTTTTCCACAGCAGAAATAATTAAACTCTGGGAAAGTGCAAGGAGTCAAAGGATATTTTTCACTCCAAAACCTCACAGGATACTTGACTAAGCACCGACACCAGGTGATGCACTGAAATCAAGAGATAACGGGAATTCTGCACTAATGCACAAACTTAACAACTCTCCTCAATTCAAAGAGGTTCACCTGGGCTTACAGGAGTTGAGAAAGGGCAAAAAGTGGCAGAGGAAGTTTAACAGTCATTAATTGTTTTTGAAGTACCTTATACAAACCATGACATCTTACAAAGAATCCAATTTCTTACATTCAGAAAGTAGATCAGCGCTTCTCTTCCAAATCTCACTTGCTAAGTGCCAGAGAGACTCCCAGTTATCCAAGAATTTAATGAACTAAATCCAGCCATTTAAGGCTGTTTCATCTAGATAAGAAGTTTTCCAGCTTGAAGGATAAAACAGCGTTAAAGGCAATGGAAAATAAACCACACTTTGATGTGTGTAAACTACCCAAGCAGATAGTTAATTATAAAAATCAAAATTTAGCTGGGGGATGTTGAGTAAACAGGTTTGGCAGGAGAAAGGAGACCAGAAAAGAGTAGAGGAGGCTGGAAACGTCCAGCACAAACTCCAGGCCACACTTTGTGCTCCCCCTCTTTGCTGCACTTCCCAAAGATCCCCAGTGGAGCACTTGACTTAGCAAAACTATGAACTCCATGGTTTGACCAAAATATTTCTGAAAGGTTACAAAGTTCAGTGTTTTTTGAAAAGGGAATTACAAATATTTTGTGCACATAAGATTATGGCACTGAGGGTACACTTCCTCCAACTGGATCCTTTCCAATATATCCTTGGGAATACAAATAGTTATAATGGACGCAGTTTGGAAAGGGATACTCTGCAAATATGAGAATATTCTAAATGTCACTGTCCCAAAACAACATCATTTGACACTGGGTTTTAAATACACAGTTCACATAAAGATGCATTAATACCTTGCAGTTCCTGAGTTCTTTTCCCCTCCCTGCTATCCTTTAATGGGAAATAGGGAGACAAAACCTGGACATCTCTAGTGATAAGAGAGGTGAAAAATCCTGAATTTCAGTTTCTTCATTTCCTCCCTCTGTAAACGGAGTTTTTCTCTCTTCTCTAAATTCTACTGAATTTCATTTTTCATATATTCTGATAAAGTGCTCTTGCCTCACTGAGAGTGTTAACACAGCAGAAGTCGGGTTTTTTGCCTTTGAATGATTTTTAGAAGGAAGAATAAATGTATGCTTCATACTTAGACATCTGAATAAACTCTGAAGTGATGAAGCACAAAACCTCGTTGCATTCACATGAGCAGACTTAAGACTTTCCGTTCCTTGCCTGCTTGTGTTGCTGAGATGCTGCTTTGAAAAGCCACCAGAACCATCCCCCCATCCTGGCTTACAGCAGGAGGAGATCTTGCAACAGAAAATGGCACGATTCCCTTTACACATTTATACCTCCTGGAATTTAAAAGCATCAAATACCCCTGGGTAATAATTCTGGCGGCATGGCAGAGCTTCCCACTGGCCACTTGTGCAAGGAGTCTGGGAGGAGTTTGGGAGCAGAGGGTGCAGTTTGGCCATCCCCCACCAAGCAGCTGCAGGGGTTCTGTCATGCCATCTACACCCATATTTATACTTTGGGGTTTTTGTAATTCCGGCCCCCTCCAGAGCAGCCTCTCCTACCAGCACTGTCACTGAGGTGTTGCTGTATAATTTTTCCCTCTAGATTTCAATGTATAATGTCTCCCAAGCCAATCCACAGGTGATGCCTGCCTTCCTCTGTTGGGAGCAGCAATGTGCCTTAGGTCTGCTGAACATTTCAGCAGCCTTTGAAGAGTTATGAAGATGCCAGTTTCAGCTCTGTGGAGATGTGTGTGGCTGACCACGGAGTGGATACAAAGCCAAGGAGCTGGTGTTAAATGATGGCAGCTGCTTGCCCCAGGTCAGGGCCTCCAATCACTGCAGCACTGAATTGCACATTTGGGCTGCTCTGGTGCAGCCTTATTACTGTGAAGAAATGGATCCTCAGAGCTAAGGTGCTGCACTGCCTTTCTATCCTTTGCAGTGGGATATTCAATATTATCCTGTTGTTTCACAGCAAGCAAGGAATGGCTTATTATACATATATATATTTTTTGTAGCTACGAAATGCCTATAGAGGCTTTCTGTAATTCCCTGCTGTATTCAACTGTTTTTATTACAGAAAGCTGAATCCCAACAGTGCTTTGAAGAAATCTCCCAAGCCTGTGAAATGGGACCCTCCCAGCAAAGCTGCCTGGACTGACAGTGACCCCCAACCCCTGCAAACCAGTGTGAGTCCCCTCCAGATAAAAACCTTGTGTGTAATGGATTGGTGCTATAAATAGGGAGATCAATAGAGCCTGGAGTCAGCCTGAATGCTTAAATTAATGATTCCCCAAAATAGCAGCAAGACAAGGCCACGTGGCATACACTGGCACCTACCTGAGACTACAGAGCGTGAGCAACACAGGGTCAAAGTCATCTATGGACCTTTTTTTCCTCTTTTCCATATAATTTAGACACTTCAGTAGGTTAGGATTTCTTTTATTTGCTCAGTGGGCTTATTTGAAAAAAATCCTGTCTAGCAATCTGTAATCCTTTGAGAATACAGCACATTTCTTACATAATATATATATATATATAAAATAACAAATACAATTTTTTATATTTCTATAACATAATTTATATTGGCACCACCATCTGGTTTTACTCTTTGTACATGGTGGTGGTGCTTGTGGCATTTGCCCCTTTCTGTGGCTGTGCAAGCACGACTGACAACAGGGAATCAATTCTCAGTAAATTTTTTGCATGTCTGTTTTGATTCTGGTTTTCATCCCAGCTCATAACTAAGCTCCTGGAGGAAGGGAACAACAGTATGTTTTGAAAGAGGGATAAATGTAACATAGGGAAATGTACAATTTGGGCAGGAATAAAAGTACAGCCTTACACCTTCCCCTGGAAAAACCACCTGTGCCAATAAAACAAACGGTGAATGGAAGTGTGCTTGAGCAGCCCTCTGGGCAGAATTCCCAGCAGAAATTTATTTCTGGCTTATCAAGTTTCTAATCAGTTTTTTAAACCAGGCTACTGAATAGGCGTGATTCTCCTGAATGGTAGGAAATTCACTATGGAGACAGAAACTTTCAGGCTGCAGTGGATATTATCTACCCAGAAATGTGACCTACAAGACCTTGAACTGCAGCTCTAATGAGATACTACAGGAGCTTGTCCACAACCAGAATTGCACTCATGATTCAAATGGATTTAAAAATCAAATTTAAAGACCAGACTAGACAAAACAAAAAATACCCTACAAACAAACAAACAACCCACAAAAGACCCACAAACCAAACCAACAACCAAAAGACCCCCAAGCTACTACTGCTGGGATTTTCAGTGTTAATACAAAGGAATGGAGAAATTATAATGGGGAAAATTTTAAAAAATATAGAAAGTTGATAGAAAGGACAATTGACACAAATAAATTTACTGCTCTCAAATCAGTTTTCTGGGATCTTTATCAAACACACCTTAATGTGTTTAGCACCATCAGAGGGGTTATACCCTACTCTGATACAGCTTTTCTATGCTCGCCCTCAATAAAATAATATTTCCATGTATTGGGTGAGTTCTTGCCTCAGTGCCTGATCTTTTCTCCTGCCATTTGAAGTTTTTCTTGCTTCTTCCACGTGTAGAAGACATCTGATGATATCCACATCTTCTGTCAGGGGTGCTGTGATCTTCATAAAGCCGGAAAGTGCCATCCACAGTCTGGCTTTGACACCTTCCAAGGCAAAGCTCCACTCTTCTTGACAAATCTAGTATCTAATAATACCCTCCTCCATCTTCCTGCCAGTGCCTCTTCTAACTGCTGTTTCCATTTCTTTAGGCTTTGTTCTTTGGATCTCTCTCTGCCTTTCTGATGTTTGGGATAATAAATCCACCTACATTATCCTCCATTATATATTACAAGTCAAAGAAAATCATGGCCCGGTTCTCAGCTGTTGGTCTAAGACTGTGAGAGGAACACTCACACAACCCACAAGGCATGGAATTTCGAGAGGGTTCTCCCTGTTATTTAGTGTTATATGGTAATATCTGAATGACCTCCATTCCCTGGACACCCTGTTGGGTTCAGGAGGTTTGGCTCAGATCAGTCCCTCTTGGGGACTGTGCCACACATGGAGGGAGATCCTGCACCTTCCTTCAGAAACCTGGAAGTGTAACTGCACGTTTGTGCTCCAGTGAAAGGAATTAATTAGATGGATAAGGAAAGCACAGAGCACAACAAATTTATTTGCTTTTTAGTGGACTCAGTACAAGCTCTGCCTTCGGGATGAGTGAGCTGCTCCAGAAGGAAGTCCTGCAGGAACTAGGAACGGATCTCAGCTAACTTTGTGATGAGCAGAAAGCCTAAATCTCACACCTTAAAAAACGAGGAAAGGAAGAAACACTTCCATGGACACAACAACATGAGCTTGCTGCTGCCTCTCTTGAGGCCCCCTGCAAGATCCTGCCCAATGAAGTACAAAAACAAATACTGAAAAACAAGATCCTATTTTTTTAAAGCTCAGAGCAGCTCAACATGTTGTTTCCCCTCAGACCAAGTGTCAGCAGCAGCAGAGCAAATACCTGACCAGAGCATATTTTATTAGATCAGGTGTCAGGCAAGTTCTCTTTTCCCTTAAAAAAAACCCCTATGGCTACATACCAAAAAAAGGGAAAAAAGAAAAGCAAAATAGGACAGACTTTTCTACAATGAAGATTGCTTTAAAAAGCTTCCAAACACTGAATTAGTGCCATTAATGGAAGCACTATGCAAAAAGACTTAGGAGATGCTGAATGTAAGACAGAAAGGGCTGTGCTCAGGACTTTGGGAGTAAAAGAGCATTTGGGATAAGCTCTGCTGCTGCTCTTTCAGAAGCTGTGCCACCGGGAACACGATGTTAATGCCTCCTTTTGTGAATAATCCCATCGACTGTAGCATGAAAAGTCCCACATCCACAAGACAACAAAGAAAAGCAGATGCTCACTGAATACAGGAGGAGCTAAATAGGTGTGGGCTGCTTTAATGAAATATCCTTGGGGCAAAGGCTGCCCGTGGACACTGCAGTAATTAATCTGGCAATACTAAATCAAGCCACCAAGAAGCAAAGTGATGCCCCTTCCTCCTCGTGCTTCCATGGAGCTGATTCCTCTGGTGATCTTTAGTGGGAGCTCTGCAGAAGAGGGAAATGAGCCAAGACATGAGTGGGATGGGTTGCAGTTTACCCCGAAATTTCTGGCCTAACTCCCATCCATGGTGGGAGCAAAACACTGGGGCAGACAATGACCTGAGGCACCTGAGCAGCCCTGGTAAAATCAGTGCACTGTAGGTTCACCAGGAACGTGCCCAGAAACTCCACTTTGGGTTTGTTTGGGCTTTTACAAGGACTTCAATTACTTTTACTCCTTACACTACAGACTTTCACAAAAAAAAAGAAGAAGTGGATTTTTTTCCTGCTTTAATGCACCTGTTTCTGACATATTTCTTTTGGAAAGGTGTGACATTTTAACACGGGCTTATGAAGAAAGAAATGCTATTTAGAGAAGGGTATAGATTTTTGTAAGAGCTCTGATTCAAAAGGAGCTGAAAATAAGCCCTTAAAATCTTTGAAGAATTCTATTGCTGAGGCACAAAATACTTTAAAAAACTGATTATTCTTCAGGCAATAGAAAAAACAAGTAAGTGGCTTTGATATTTATAAGACAATGTAGACAATGTCACTTGCTTTTCCCTTTCCAAGCCTTTTTCTATGTATTCAGACTTTAAAGTAGCAAGAAGTCTCTCCATATTTTCCCAAAATAACACAAAAAAAGAAGTCTTTCCTAAGAGATAAAGAAGTGTTTTCTGTTAACCCCCCGGTGTCTGGGAAGAAAGCAGCAGAAAAGGGGATGGAGAAGAAGTCTCACACACCTGAGACAGTTTTTCCAATTAGGACATTTCTCAAGAGTAATTTTTTTACAGTGGCTGCCAGTTGTTTACCTGAAAGTCTTTCTCAATCTCTCTGGACCTTTTCGTTCCATTATTCTTTCTGTATCACTACTTCTTGCCATAGAAATTCCTCATTTGCCAAAAGATATCAATTCTGAAATCAACCTTATGAGAGAAAGTGGTAGATCTTAGATAACACCATCATCTACGGTACCATGGATGTAACATCAGTAATTTAAAGCTTTCAGGGTGATGTGTTTTCTCATTTTCTTTTTTCTTTCCCCCAAGAGATCCCTACTCTGCTGTATTTCAGTTCTTTTTCCTTCAAATTTCTTTTAAGAGCCCCCACATAGTTGATTTCCCTGGATCATTGTTTCAGCCCATGTGGCTCTCACTGTATTCTGTCTTCTGTGAATTTCAGCAGCTGACATCCTTCATTTTCTTTGGTTGAAAGGAAAATTAAATATACACCATTTAATCAGCCTACATATGCTCCAGTTTTCCTTTGTCCTAACTGTTCGGGTGTAATAGCTTGGGTTTTATTTGCTGTTAACAGGCTTGTAATTGTTTTTGATAAAATAATGCAGTGTTTGTTCAGCTCTGCAAAACAGAAATGCATCAAAAGATGAGTTTTGTGTACAGCCATTACATGGGATAAAGAAGGGTTCAGCAGCTAAGTGCTCCTAGTCACTATCAGATTAAATTAGTACATTTACCGAAGTTCTAAAAGGAGAATATGAATTTTGAAGTACTCCATCAAAGTGTACCAAGTTGTTAGAATGCCATTTGCTATTATTTATCCACGCTCAGTCTTTGTTTAACACTCCTGTAGTTCCATACTCACAACACTGTCAACCCCAAGTAGGCAAAAAAGCCGTGAGTCACCTCCCTTTCACTGAACACAGCTGCTTAAAATCCAGGAGATACATGATCACTGCTACTGATGCTACTGAAAGAGCCTGGATTATATCCCTGGGCTCAATGTTTAGCTGCTGGACAGCTAAAATTATAGGAGACGAACTTAATTTCAAGGAAAAGAGAACTGAAGTTCTCAAATGTTTAACAACCTTGGAAAAAGAACTTGGAGGCACAATTTGTGCACCAGAAAGTTTCCCATACCTGTACAATTTTGCTCATGTTTACAGAAAACACTGAACAGGAAAGCCAGATATGAACAAAAACCATGAATAAGTCAGGTAATTAAGACTTTGAGAAAAACACAGCTTTTTTTTTCAAGCAATTTTACTGCAATGATTTGCTGTTCAGATTTTGCATAAAGATATTTAGGGATCCATTCCAAAATTAGCTTTTGACATCTTACAGAAATGCTGCTTTTTCTATATAGGTGACAGCAATATATATTAAATAATGGAAATTTAGGCTCTCGAATTCAAATGTCTCTCTGGTGTGAGAAACAGCATTAAAATTAAGCAGTGGAATTCCTCATTAGACAGCCCACAACACAAGCACAAGAACAAGAAACTTTTCATTCAGTAAACCATATGTCCCTAAAAATACCTGGCCAAGCACCAAATTATCCAAGGTGCAGTTCTCAGACTTTCTTCCCCAGCACAGCAATTATGCCTCCATTGTACTCTAATCTCTTATTTTTAGCAATGATTGTATCCATACAAAAAGCTGATTAAGTTCTCATCAGCATCTGGCACAACACAGGCTATTCTTTTACAGGTAACCAAAAGCTGCCCTGACTTTTTCTGCCAGCAAAAATGCTCCAGTGAGCAATTCAGGAATATTTATCCCGGACAAACGATTGTTCTCCTGCTAACACGCTGACGTATCTTGAGATCAAACTGTAAGAATAAATTTCAACTCCTGAACGGTGAAAAGGTTTTGTGTGGAGCCTGTACGCTGCCTCCCTTCCCCTTGGCAGGATGCCTTTCCAGATAATTGCTGATTTTTAAATACTAAAAAGTGTGTCCTGCTATTGCTAAGCACATTCCTGAGGCAAAAGAGAAATGGGGAAAAAATATGAGGATTAAAGCAAAGTCTCTAAAATCTCACTTTTGTTAGGGAATAGAAATAATGTTATGCCCTGAAAGCCTATGGAAATCACAGTGTGTTATTTTGTTCTCTTGTTGGCTGGGGGATTTTTCCCCTCTGAAAATGTTAGCAAGATGACCCTCACCACTATTTTATGAAGCAAAACAGAAATCACAAGTGTTTCCTATTTAAAGTCTGGAGAGCATCTTGTAAGTTCAGGCTCTGATCAACAACTCCTGAAAAATCCTCACCAAAATCATCACCTTTTTGGTCCATGGGAGCCACAAATGCCCCAAACTAAGATGTTTCCTCAGCTTTCAACTTACAAACTCCTTGCTATCAGAAAAGCTGTAACTTTGCTGCAACTAAAAAAAAACCCAGAACACAAGAAAACAAGAAACCTCAAACAAACAACTAATAAAACTCAAGAGAAAAGCCATCTTCCTGAAAGCTTGGAAAACCAAAGCCTGATCGAACCTGGACTTGCAAAAGTGCTGTTTCTGTACAACCTGCTGCCATTAATGCAGCCCTGTCACCTGCCACCTCCCAGAGCTTCACCCCAGAACACCCCAGTCCTGGCAGCCCTGTTCTGGCTGAGGGTGCCTCCCCGTGGGATAACCCACAGTTCATGGCTAGTAGGAACTTCCTGGAGAAAGAAAAAAAAAGACAATAATATTCTTTTTTTTCCCCCAATGAAATATCTGGAAATTTTTGATCTGAACAAAAACAAATTTAAATTTGCAATATCCGCTTTGGAAGTTTTTATTAATTCAGAATGTCTTTAGTGGCTTTGTTTATTTTAAAAAGCCATGCAATACTCTTAGTGCACAATCACATCCTAATCCATAATTGTATTAATCACATTTTAAATGACAAGGACATCTGTGATCAAAGAATCTCATCTTGTTTGAATCACAGTAGCTCCTGATATAACCTGACACTGATCTAGAGCAGAAGAGGCTTCAATGTTAAAAACAAAATCCGATTCACTGTTAGCCTACAGTTATTTTCCTTTCCTGTTAATAATTCCAGTCCTTTCCTATTAAACCACACTAGATACATCAGGCAGATTCTCAGCCAGAGGCATCTGTAAAGTATTCAGGTCTAATCCATGTCCAATCCATTCAGGAATCCCAGAGATAACCTGCAACTCCTTATATACTGGCTCTGTCCGTGGATGATCATTTCACTTCCTCATGGGATGCAAAAGAACATTTCTGCTCCCCCAAATATCCCCTTAATAACCCATTTTTAAGAAATTACTTTAAATTGTACATGGTAGCTCAACGTGACAATCCTGACACCACTTCTAATTCTGACTGGAATTCTTTCATTTCTCCTTTTCCCAAGTTCACAAACCCACTTTATTCCAACTTTATAACTCAATTCAGATTTTGGCAATCCCATGGTCATTACATGGCACATGCAGTAGGATGCAGTCCAACACACTGGCATTTTAAGTGGCTGTGGAAATTGCCTCCCGAGGGTTTTTCTAGCCCAGGCTTTGTCCCTGGATTTAGCAGCAGCATGATGTTCCCATGATACATGAAGGGCTCCGCACTTATTGCTTCACCAGATTTCCAAGCTGTTTGTTCATTCTGCTGGGTTTACTAATTGTGAGCCCAGCGAGCTCAGCCCAGGCTGTAAAATACCAGCTAATTAAAGCTACCAGAGAAAAGGAGTGGGGAGATAATTTCTCAGTGTCTTGATCCTCAGGTATGACAAGCAGCAGCACCGGGGCTGCTTCCTTGCAATTACAGGAGCTGCCTGCACTAAATTAGTTCATTTAAATTCTAAATACGGGCTAACAAGGTATACTGTAAACAGCACAGACACACAGAGAATGACCCCTACTTATGATGCTTCCCAGCAGGTAAAAAAGCCCCTTGATAATGATGATGTTTCAGTACAAACTAACAGAGGTAGAAGGCCAGATGTAAAACACATCCCCCATTGGGCCAACATCATTTTGTTCTTACATTTCTACGGCAAATTCCCTCCAAAGCTCAATGCTAGGCCGCTCCAGAGAGAAAATGAGACCTGGATTAAATACAAACACCTGCTCATTCCAGGTAGCACAGCCAGCAAACATTTATTTTCACTGCACCCAGTGCTGTTTCACCACTACAACAAGCACATGGAGAGACAACTCTTCCATCCAGCCGTGCTTGCAAACTACAGAAGCTTGAATGGACTTTAAGAAACTTTCCGTGAAACTTAAGATGATATTTCCCTTTTCTGTGAAGACCTGGGCCTTACGCAGAGGTTGGACAAGGAAAGGTCTACTCTGTCTACAAAAAGACAGAGTAATGGAGTGGCCTGGCTTAGTATTTGGTTGTGAAGAACCAAAGAGCATGGGAATAATAACTGGGACACTGCATGGAAAACCATCACAAAAATCCAGCGAGGGGCTTCAACTCAGCACACTTTCCCAAAAGCAGAAGTTTGGCATTTTGCCCAAACTCATTGTGTAAATCCTCTCTTGGCCAACAGAACAAGACAGGCACTTCCAGAGGGAGATGGCTGCTGCTGGAGCTGTGCCAAGAGACACAACCTGGCTGGGTGCCCAGGCTTCAGGTAAGTAAATTACAATTAATACAGAGGAAAACCAGTCAGAGATGGTCCATGCAACACCTGACTAATGCTGGGTCTTGCATCACTTTACAGCTCAGCTTTTTCCAACAGTTTGGCTGTCATTTCACTGTGGAGATGCTCCAGCCTGGTGGAGATGCACATGGAAGTGCCGAGAGCATCTGCAACTACCAAAACAATGTTCTTTGTGCCTTTAGAGTCCACATCTAAAGCTGAGGTGAGAAAGGCACAAGAAGCTAACAACCTTCTGGGTGATCTCACACTCACTTCTGAGCTCCAATGACTTCAGATCGGAGCTGAAGTTTTCCTGGCATGCCACTGCCAAGTGGCTCAAGTCCCTGGGCACTCCTGGACCCACGGCCATCAAGTCTTAAAGGTCAAGAGTTAAGACCCTTGTGGCTTTTTAAGGGATTGTTCTCTTTTAGTAGGACAACATCTAAGGGAGGTGCTTCCCCAAAATCACCAGTGACCATTAAATAACAAAACCATTCTGCCTCAGACACAAAGCTCACAGAAGGCCATAAAATTGTCCACTGGCCACGAATCAGGTACTTTAAAGCAATACAAACAGCAATAAAAACATTAGATCGTTATTTCTGTAAACTTTGCTGCTAAACCAGTGTGACAGTTGTGCCTCAGCACACAGACTGAGGAGGGAAGTTCTTTTTTAATAGGCAAACCAGATTTCAGGATAAAGAGAGGCTTGGAGCTGCATTGCAGGGATTAGGGCTCTATCAGCAAGCTGACAGCAGCTTCTCAGCAGCTTTTCATAAGGATGGTTAAGGGAAAGCCTCCCAGATTTGTTCCTATAAATAAAGGGTTTCATTTGTAAAGCAGAAGCATCAGCAGGGAGTGGACTTCCCATTGTAGGCCTCATCCTGCTGTCAAAACTCTTTCCAGGCTGTTGCTGCTCCAGCCATTCACCAGGCTCCCAAAGCCATGGGGATGTGGTGACACAGCAAGCACAGCCCTCTGGAAGACCTCCTCAATAAGGACATTTGTCACAGGACTGATTTCCCACACAGAGAGGATAAGGTTTGTTTGTTTTTGCAGTGGTTCATGATCTGTTCTTACTCCCTTCCCTCCCAGTGAATAAATCCCAACTCAGATGCAGTTGCCCCCATGGTTACAAAACAAACTGTCAGCTCCCCAAGAAGTGACTGCTGAGTGCAAGGAAAAAAATTAAAAATAAAAGGTAAAATTTAGAGAAAAAAAATGCAGTATCACTGCTTTCTGCAAACAGGAGAACCTTCTCTCGAGCAGTATATTGGTAATGAAATTAATAGCATATTTGCAACATACAACTCTCAGACAGCAAAGAAATTAAAGCTCACTGGTGGAAGTGCTCTGCATGCAGAACTACTGAAAGGCTGCTTGACAGGGAAAACAGTGCCTAGTTAGCATTAGTGCTTTGGAAGATCCTCACTGAGAGATGTAACCTGTAATATTAGAAAAGGAACTGGCCTTGAAAATTGGCAGATCTTTAAACCTCTGAATTCCTTCCAAAATGTGTATAATGCTTATATTTGCGGGGGGTGGGGGGGGGGGAAGGCTTTCAGCTCAAATTTATGACTGAGAACAAAAACTTACTTAGACTAGAAGAGGAATCAAATAGACCTTAAAGAGATATTGTCTGATTAAACTGAGGCAGTAACAAACATGAATAGCAATATTTGATGTCAGTGGAAGCAATTTTAAGTACAAAGAGGCTGTAGCAGCTCCTACAACCTGCAGAGAGTGGTAATGTCAATCCAAAGTATTATAAAATAAACACACTGGCTTAGCAACTATCAAGAAGTCCAAGATCCGTAAGAAATCCTGAGGAGCTGGCAGCATGAAGAAAGTGAGTGGAATTTATTTATTTTCAGGGAAAAAACTTTGAGAAATGCAAAACACATGTGGCACAGCAGAGAAGTACGAACAGGACGAAGCAAACAGCTCTGCCGAGTTCATCCTTGAGCCTTTGTAAATAAACATCTGGTTAAACCCAGGAAAGCGTAGGAAGAATCCTACAAATATCTGCAATGAAATTCAATACCAATCAGAACTAACTACAAAAACAGAAAGCTAAATTACCTGAACCAACCTCACTCTCAGATCTCGCTGCCATTACCTTTTTAATTACAGAGGAAGGTTAATAAAATGTAGCAGAAATACATTTATGACACTTCAAAGACAAGACCTTGCTAAATTCCAGTTCCATCCTGCAGCAAGTGCCTACGACAGAATTAATAACCGGTAACTTAAGAATCTTTCTTTTTAGCAATAAATACAGAGATATTGCACAGAAATTCTGCCCCAGGGACAAGAAATTTATGCTGCAGCGATTAAAGTCAACAACAGCAACAAAGCTTTCACAGTGTTCCAAAATCCTGTTGATCTTTTCAGACCAAGATCTTGGAGTAATACAGGCAAACCAAGTTACCCTCCTGTGAGGGCTACAAATAACACGAACAAAGCCAAGCTCTTGGATGTTCCCTGCAGACCTCCACTCGTGCCTTCCTTCACTCTTATTTCCTCTGATCTACTGTGCCTGACCTCTTCCCAAAGATGAATGTTTAGGCATCTCCTTCATGTTCTTGTGTTTCTCTAGGTATGAACAACACACCCAAACCACAGCATTTATTCCCTGCTGCACACACAACCCCCGTACACAGCCAGCCACACACGATAAGCACAAGAGTGACATTACATCACCAAAGGAATTCGGAGGAAATTCAATAAACTCCAATTTAATAAACTGGATATCCTGAGCACCAACTTCCCGAGCCTGACAAAGCCTTAATATGTGCAACTGGTTATAAATGCCTAAAAAAAGTACACAGCTTGGAATCTCAGATGCTTTTCAGACTCCTGTTTACCTCCCAAACTCAAGTGTGTCTTTAGCAGCTGATTTCATTCCCTACAGCTCAATATAAAGCATACACTGACCTGCAGCTGCCAGATCAGATTTTCCTTCCTCTTGGTGGCAGAACCCACAATAATCCACTCTGATAATCCACCCAGGGTAAGTGATTTCCTTTCTTCCTGAAAGCCCAAGGCAGAGCAAGGGGAATCCAGTCATTGACAAGTAATTTGTGCCTTCGCTTGACAGAGATTAATTAAGATCAGAAGAGAAATGGGAGCAGGGATGATAAGCAAGAGATCCCTGAGGGGACAGATAAACCAGAGCGATGTGTTTCACAACTAACAGGCACATCAACAAACCACAAACCACTGCGTTTCAAAGTCCCTCAAAGCAGGACTGTGCTGAGGCAGCAGCTCCAGCCCTGGGTCCGAAGCAGGAGGATGGATGCTAAAACCCAGGACACGAAGACGGAGACCTGAGTCCCACATGTGGATCTGGCTACAGAAAGGCTTTTGCTCTTTGAGTCCAACCAGGAGTAGCTCAAGGAGCAAACATCCATGTCAAACGCCTTTCAGAACTTAAGTCTTACTTGAAACACAACTACATAGATGAGTATTTAAAAGCATAACAATGTGGCTTTCTATACAAACTGTTACCACTTCAAGCTGGCAGGCAGGCCCTGGAGGGTACTGTGCATCTACCAGGGTGCATTCTGGTGAAAATGCTTTGCTTTCATCTTGTAAAACATATCTGCAGGGCTTGAAGACACACCCAGAGCTGCTCACAGAAACTAAAATTACAGCATAACTATAAACAGTTGGTGCTGGATACGGACATGGTAACAGCACCTTCCACACTTTTCCTAGGAAAGGGAAGAGATAGCAAAAGGAGGCTGGAATCCACACTGAAACTTGGAGCAAAATTCTCAAGGGAAAGTAATAGTTAACTACAGAAATGAATTTTCATACAACTAGATTAGAATTATTTACCTGGGTTCATTGCTATAATCAGTGAAGTCTTCTGAGTGTCAGCTCCAAATTAAGCCAATATAAATATCTGATGGAAGTTCACAAGTACGTATAAACAATACACTAATGACACTGAATTGTTTTGTAACATTGAAAATGAGATTTTACTCCTAATGAACTTTCTACATATTCAAATTCTTTTAAATTATTTGTTCTACCTCTATTTGTTCTGGTATACAAGATTATATTCATGAGGTGTGCTTGTGATGCATAGCAATGTGTGAAGTATTTTTCAATATTTAGTCATTTGAAAAGCATAAATATCAAGCAATCCTGAAGTTTATGGATGAGTAAAACCCCACTGATAACTGGAAATCAAGCTCAGGAGGAACTGCTCTGCAGCAATGTATGAAGATTTCAGTGGGGAGAAAATTCAGCCCGGTTGCAGGTGCAACATTCACCCGCTGCATCCACTTGAACACCACGGAGCAATTAGCACGTTTCAAAGGAGCTAAGGACAGAGGCAAGACCTTTTCCACCAGGAGCAGCACTAAAACGTGAGCCTAATTTGTGTCAGGTGCTAAACTGATCCCACAGCACCGACTGCCAGCTGTGCAACCTCAGTGCCCGTGAAGCTGAGAGAAGAGAGCAAGACCTGAAAGTCTGGCTTAAAAAAATATTTAGGATCAGACATTCAGGGAACAGAAGGAGGTAGCTACTGCTTCCAGAAGAACAGAGTGGGAAGAGCTCCAAGGCAGGGAATTGCACCATTTCATCAGTCAGGCAGCCACAGTAACATTTGACAGGATTTTACTTTTATGAAGAAAATTGTGGCTGAAGCCAAAAGCAGATTAAATGCAACACCAAAGCAATGTGATTTCTCTTTTTACAAAACAGACATGCCTTAATGAATTTTCTCTTGAACATTTTCTCTGAACAGCAGCGGTGTCCAGCTCTGTTCTGGAGATGTCTGTGTACTTGGATACAGGCTTTGCAAGAGTGTGTCTCACTTTGGATATGGTGCTGCAGTTTAATCCTGCACATAAACCATCTCTTGCTCTGTGTACTTGTAGTCAGCGCTATTAATTGGCTGCCTCGGGAATGAATTAATCTTCTTGGTGAAACATCTTCATCCTATGTAACATGCATTTGCATTTCCATGAGTTAATCAAAGTGGGATATCAATTAAGAGACAGAAAAAGAGCAACTTGGAGAAAACCAAACCACACCTCAAGCAAGACCCAGCCACAAGAATGAATCCTTGCTTTGCCTCCTCACCTTTTTATCAGATACTTTTATTTATCACTTTTTGCTATTATTGTTTTACATTGAGGAGGGTTCATGCACTAAAATTCACCTGATAGATCAGGTACAGGCTTCATATACAGAAGTTTCTTTCTAATTGATAAAAGAAATAATAAACGTTTTCTAAAGGGACTTTTGGTGGCTTTACAAAAATCTGTATCTGCCCACAGGTGCCCGCTGGGACTCCTGCAAGCACGTCCTCCCTTCACCACCGAAATACCTTTCCAGATCTACTCTCCAAGCTCTAAATTGGAATAAAGTTTCCAGGGTCACATTTCCCCCATATGCTTGACTTAGTCCCTCTGTGTGTCTGCATTTAATTTTGGTACTGGGACTTCTGACATTTTGGAAAACTTCAGGCTCTGATCATCTGATTCAGATGCAACCCCAGACTCGTAGACACCTACGTTGTGGGGGTGGCTGGATTCTCAACTCTGCTTCAACTTTCTCTCCTATTTTAGCATTACATAACGCATCTATTTCAGTCTGTGCCATCAAACATTAAAATAAGAAAAGCCACGCTTCATAGCTGAATATAAGTGAGTTCTTGATGCTCATGTTCCCAGCAGGGACATTTAACCATATCCAGTCACTGCCACAGGCACCTGTGTAAAGGGAGTGTAGCAATCTTGCCTTCACAATCATTTTTTAGAATAAAAGCTGCAGGTGCACATTAATACTGTAATGTATGAGCTGCAGAGAGTGCAAACTGTGCCATTATTATGACTTGCCCTATATCCCCATAGGATTGCTTAAACTTCAGGTTTTCTAGCTATTCTTTTATACATGGATAACAATCTGTGAGTTTTATGATAATAAAATACAACAAAAAATTGCTTAATGCTAAAATTGACATGCTTAATAAAATAGTAACTAGAAATTATATTAAAAAAGCAGCCCTTTCATATTTTACTCACAGTGTGGCTTTGAGCAGGGAAAGCTTACCAATTACTTTTTTGGATAACCTATTACAACAGTGACAATTTTGAAAGAAAAGACATGATTTTACAGCAGAGTTGTAAGCAGGGAAAAGTAGACAATCCCCATCAGCAAAGAGGAAATAAAGTGCTCTCTCCTCTGGCTCTGAACAGAGACAAATGTTATTTGTTTTAATGAAGAATGGCTCATACAAATGCTCTTTGGATCTGGTTTGTTTTTATTCTTTGGAAAAATTTTCATCAGATAATGTTTTAAAGTATTCCCAAATGTTTTTGTATTACACAGCTGACCCAATTCATTGTCTAATATGTAATGAAAACGTCCAGATTCACCTGTAGAGCAGAAAGTACTTGCAAAGTTAATGGTGTTTGTAAACGACACCTTCTTCCCCAGCCCTCCTTAACTTGACGCAGTGATCACACATCTGTCTCCCTTCCCAGTGGAGTATTAATTTCTGCTGCCTCCCAGCCCTGAGAGCTCTCACCTGCCGGCTGATATTAAGCAACAGCCTGACAGCAGAGGGAACAAAATAAAATGAATTTGTGCAATTGAAGAGTAACTGGAAATATTCCTAGAGAGGGACAGATTAGCACAAGAATGACTGCTGGTCATTAAAGGCTGTCCAAAACACTCTGCAGTGTAGGTCCCTCGTATTTCATCTATTTCTACTCTGGGAAAAGTGCTCTGCTTGGAGAGCTGTCTCTATATTTATACTTTCTGAAGAGAGGAAGTCAATGGGTTTCACGCTGCTTTAACACACCACACCCTGGAGAATTTTGTCTAATATTATGTAGTAAAGTGGTTACAGCAAAAAAGAAAACCAGTGCCACACATTTTCCTGAGAACCAGGCTGGACTTTCCCTAACACTGACCAGCAATGGCTGGTACTGAACACAGAGTCTCCCACACTACTACAGAGAAAAAAATACAGAACAATACCCAAACTTACACCCAGGTAAACTCATTTGATCAGCAAGTCAAGATCTACAATCTTGGGAGGCAAGATGTGCTATCAGATCTGTGCCTCTCTGCCAGTACAAACATTTCTATCTGCTTGTAAAAATCATCCCAGGATCAAGCTGTGAAGAACTTAAAGAGCTTGAGAAATTCAGCCCATCCCCTGCCAGTGAAATGGTGCTGAGAGCTGTGTACGGCAAACCCAAGAGAGACATTTTATCAAGGAATTCAGACCAGGAACAATAGGCTTACAGATGTCCCCAGCCCTCAGCTTAGCCGAGCTGTCCTGTGGGGGTTTTCCATAAAGCTTGGCCACGAGGAGAACAATGCTGCATTCAGCAGGGTGGAGTTTATCCTCTCCTGGGAGGAAGGACTGGGGTTAAATAAGACCTCAGCTTCTTCAGATGTTGCCTCCTGAGAAGCAGCTCATTCATACTCACAGCTCCATGTGCAGCCCTGCCTGGCAGTACACACCCAGCACAGCGGCTGGGCCCAGCCACGAGCTGCAGCCCCTCCCTGGGGCTGCGGGGCACAGAGTGCTGAGAGCTCCACTCCTGCGGCCTCAGAGCCACACCACCATTCCCTTGTGTCTGCACTCACTCCTGATTTCAGGCTTCCTGAAGGCCCCTGGCTTTCCCAGCTGCAGTGGCCCAGCTGGCCGAGAATCCCTGGCTGTAAATTCAGGCACAGCTTCTCCTCCGTGGCCCTGCAGGTAAAAACCTCCTCAGATACATCCCCAAAGGTCTCACCAGTCTCCACAGTGGAACTTTCAGCACTGCCCAACAGGAGTTACCCTGACCACTAACTTCATAAATCCCTGAAGGACACTCGAGGCAGGCAGCGCCTTCCCTGGAGCTGGGCTGCTCTAGAGATGCCTCAGAAATCTCCCCTCCACATGGGAAGGCACCAAGGTCTCTCCCAATAGCAAGGCACACATCACTGGAGCCCAGATGCTCTCCTGGCATTTCAGCACATCACGAAGTTTGGCAGCAAATTCTTACCACAAACACAGGGATTTTCTCGCTGCCCTCCTTGTTTGACAATTTTTTTGTTCAAATTTTATCTAATTGTCATAAAGCATATGTATTCATTTAAAAACACATCAGTCAACCATCCAGCACACTTGGAAATGCATATTCAACAGGAGATAGGAAACTCAGTCTTCTTAAAATCCTGGGATTATTTTCCTCATGGGAAGAAATCAAATGTTTTCGAACATTTGCTATTAATTAAGTACTCAAGTAATGCAATAGCAGCAAAATCAAAACAGATTATTTATATAAAGTGAAGCATACACAGAATGCCAAATAATATTCCCCTCTTCAAAGATTAGACCTGTGAAACCACTGGAACAAAGGATGCAGTGCAAGCAGGACTCGGCAACCAAAGAAGCCGTACAGTAAGATTAAACTCCAAAACTTTTATGAATACTCTTTCCTGAACAAAATGAACTAATAATTTCTCCAATTCCCTTCAAAGGGATTACTTAAGCGCAAAGTTACGCATGTACCTCAAAATATTTATGAGCATGGAAGACTTCCTGTAAATTGAAAATAAATTAATCAGCTCAGCCAGTGTTTCACCAGGGCCCCCTGTTGAAGGCAGAATATGTGACATGGTCCGAATAAAAGATGAGGTCGTTCCATAATCTCCATGGATGCAGTTCTTGATGAGGTTATGAATAATATCACTTTTCATTATATCTCATGGCTGTTTGAAGTCATTCTGCATCCCAGTATGCACAAGCCGAGTATCGCTCCATCTGGAAATACATTCCTTAAAGGAAGCAATTTTGCTCATGTAGAAAGTCTAATCCTACAAAGTCCCCAGGAAAAGATTCTGCCAACTTCAAAGCAGACCGTACTTCTTGCAAAATATGGTAATAATTATCCATCCCTTCAGCACATTAGAAATATTCATTTCATCAAGGTCAGGCAGTGAGATCCACTTGAGGGACTGTGACTGCTTGCTCATTTTAAAGCCTGATTTCTATATATTGCCCCATAAGTATCTGCTAAGTGTGAACACGAAGAACATGCTGAAACTACCAGGTTGTTAAGTAGGAAAACTACATCGAACCCATTAATTTAAAAGGCTGGTTTGTTTCGTTAGGCTAATTTAAGGAGTTTTGTCTGTTTTTTTACATTAAAACACACTTTTCACTTAGTAGCTGAAGTTAATTTGAAGCTCATGCATATGGAGAGATTCATTACCAACAACACCAAAAGAAGAACTAAATACAAAAACAAGCAATTATGTTTTTTAATTGCTGCTATCTCATCTAGGGTCAAAGACATCAATGTCTTTTCATCACACTTGACATCCTTAGGCAGCACATCCAGAGCTGCTCAGATGCTTCAAATGCCTAACTACAACACACACAATCCTGGGCAGCCGTTGGGGTTTAATATTTCTAAATTACGACGTTTTATCCCCAGTACTGCCTCAATCTCTCCATGGGTTCTGGTCTGGGAGGTGGTTAATAAAACTGAGTTGTTAGTGGAAGATTTTTCATAAAAGATAAAGTTGCAGCAGAGTTGTTTTTATTACAATAATAACAATCCTACAGGGGCAAGGAGGGTTTCTGATGAGATTTTTTGCAGCTTTTCTAGCAGGAAACTTACAAAAATGAGACATCCATGCCCAAACAGAAAGAGAAGTGGATGCAATCAACAGACTCTTTAGTTGTCTTTCCCACGGCTCACTGCAGAAAAAAGCCCACACCTTTATTCTGCAGATACTAATTTCAGAACATGGTATTTTTAGGAAGGAAAAAAAAAAAAGAGAGAGGAAAAAAAAGCCGTATGACTGACATATATTAATTAAACCCTGCTGTGATGTTTATTAGTTTGGGAATAATTATTTAATCAAGAAATAGCTGCCAAGCTTTTGATTTGATGCTGATGAATAGATATGTTCAAAAAGATATTTGAAGCCAACCGAAGTAGGAAAAAATCCAGAATAATTCATAGGAATTTGAAAGCAGTGGCTCAGCACAAGAACACTGACCTTGCATTTATTTATGTTCTGAGTCTGAGACCTTTGGCATCTTTTCTGAATAAACACCATTGTGATCTGCAAATGTTTATTGGCATGACTGAGCCAAACATGAAAACAACCCATGACACTGCTTGAAGGAAACGGGATAAACAACCTGGCAGCTCGCTGACAACTTGTGCTACATGTCCTTCCACTGCTCCCACAGAAACACACCTCGAGAAAAAAAGAATCATAGGATGAAAGAACAAGGAAATCCAGAAAGACAATGAGGAGAAGGAGGAAGAATGGCCCAAATACAAAGCTTGTATGATTTCTCTAGAGTCAAGCAAATGTCATGGTGGATTAAAATAACCAGTTAAAACTCTCCACATACAATATACACATACATACAGTAAACCAAATATGTGGCTTAGAATTACCTTGTTAGACATTTGTTAGGCATTATCTTGTTAGACACCTTTCTTGTTAGCTTTAACACCTTTCTAAGGGACCTGGATCAGGGAATTGGCTGGACGTGGAAGATCTTTCCATTATGGCCAATTTTTTGTCTTCCTGAAAGCCATATACTGCACTGTGGAAGGGGCTGTCAGTTCAGCAATGCATTTATGCTTCTCTAAAAATGCTACAACCTTCAGAGGATCGATCTTATGCCAGGGATGTCTGATAAAGGAGCACTGACTCCCTCTGGAGTGGCAGGACATACTGAGGAAGAAACTGCACTCAAGCATGAAACCAGGGACTTCACAGGTATCTTGTGCTGCTGCTTTAACAGACTTGGCTCTCTCCCATTGAGGTAACAATCTTCTGATTTTAAAAGGAGTGGGAGATTTTGTGAGCCTGAACGTCAACAAAGGTTTTGTCTGTCAGAGTGAGGAGGCGTAATGGGAACCGAGGGAGGAGGAAGGTGCCACGTTGTAGAAAAGGTGCCTGAGCTCTCCTGAGTACAATTTTCTCCTTCCCAAGCAAATCTGAACTCAAATTTGCCATGTGTGGGGACCCTCTTGAGAATATGCCATTGGTGCCATCATTTTGAACCCAATCCATTTGTCATCTAAGGCTTGGGATCTTAGTCTTGGCCTACTTTGCTGGGGTTCAGTTCCAGCTCTTTCTGTGAACATCTTTTCCGGCAAAGCCAGAGCTTTGCGAGATGGATTCTGCGCTTACTAACGAAGTGCAGGTAATTTTAGCAGTGCAGTTTCTTGAGGCTCCCTTTCCTGTTGAGCAGTTTAAAAACATTCACAGTGGCAGGGCAAGGGGTAGAACATACACAGACCATCTCCTCCCACCTCTCCTATATGCCTGGATAGCACAGCCAGCCTTAGTTCTGCCTTTCCCACACTTTTGAGGAATTAATTTTTGAATATTAACAGATTTCCTCTAAGA
The DNA here is from genome assembly GCF_000738735.6 of Corvus cornix cornix. Classification (NCBI taxonomy): domain Eukaryota; kingdom Metazoa; phylum Chordata; class Aves; order Passeriformes; family Corvidae; genus Corvus; species Corvus cornix. Next base: position 5,069,298 of record NC_047056.1, on the reverse strand, counting down.
CTGCTTCCTGTGTTTAACTTATCCAAGTAAAGCACCAAATGAAATACCTAATTTACTCATTTCTAGAGTAAATCATGAACAAAGGCAACCCAGAATAAACACCTGCAATTAAAGGAGTAATCTTTACACAGCTAACTAATACATGGTGTTTGATACAGGATCAAAGCCTAGTGAAGATGGGAAAGTTTCTGGTTTTCAGATGTTTAATCTCTTCCACAGTATAGGACAGTTTGTTTTGAGTGGCCAATATATGCTCAGTCTACAAGTAGCCTGGTCTCCACTGAGATTTTACTTCAAGCTGAAAACCCATTTGCTAAAGATAAGATTTTAAGGAGTGTCTAGACTAGGCTTCACCCAGGTGTCATCTGTTAGAAACACAGAAATACCTTTATGCTGTGCAAAATAACCCAGAGTGGGGTTAATTAAATGTGCACGAGACTTTCAGTAGACTATAAAAGGCCTGCAAAACCTTAGAGGAATGCCAGGCAATTCAGATCCATGATTAACAAAATCCTGTTCCATATATTTAACATTTTTAAGGACACCCCTCTCAGCAAGGATTGCCTGCACAAAGGCTCAGACACAGTCCCCTCTATCACAAAGTACTGTCACAAGCACACACAGTCTGTGCTTTTCCCCACCCCACATAAAAAGGACCTGAGGCTGAAGTGGGTTAGTGTGTCACTATGACAGCAGTGTTTCTGCTGAAGACACACCATGCACAGAAAAGGGACCAAGAAGACAGCAGAAAAATGACATCTTGTTTTGCTGGGGCACAAGCTTGGAAGAAAACCAAGCAGAGTAAGCTGCTCATCTATTGCCTTTTGCATTATTTTGTGTTGCTTGATGCCTCAGTTCAGGTGCTCTGTTTGCTCTCTGAGGGTTGTGGGCTGGAGCACATGATCACAACCTCACCGAGGAGGCTACAGGCAAACAGATGCAGAGTCACGGTCCATCCCCTCATATAATTTCTCCTTGCACCCACTTTCCCAATCCCCTCAAACTCTTCTCTGCCTGCAGGTCAGGACCATGGCACATCTGGCAGACACAATTATGAAGGCACCCAGGTGTATGGTTTTGGGTTTGCATCTCAACAGCTTTTCAGGACCATCCAAGTCTCTCTAATGCTCCACATGCTCTTTAAACCACTGTGGAGTCATGGGTGCATCTACAACAGGGTATGACAGCTCTCCAGGCATGTAACAGTGCTGGGTCCCTTTTGACAGTAATCCTTCTGGCCAGACAAATAACAAATACTAATACACTTTTCAGGTGTAATCTTGTAATTGATTACCTGCCTGCGGTGACATGATTGCATACACAGAAAAGCATTAAAAAGTCTAAAGGAATACAAGGAAACACATCTTGGACTCTTTTAATGGCTTAACATCCCAGGGGGAGGAAGAAGGAAGCATGCTGTGAACACAGCAGCATTTGGCTTAAAAACACAATGTATGATTTATTAATTTTGATGAAGGTTCTTGTACCATCTAATTTAAGAGAATAAAACATATTTAATCCTGAGCAATCTTGCTGAATATGCAAGCTGAGCTGCCCACCACCCAGCTGAACCACACCTCTGTGTACCGAGTATTTTTGAGGAAATGTCTGAGCCTTACTGGACTGAAAACTGCGCAAGCAGCTGTGGAACAGATTCAGCAGAATCTGCCTTCTGAAGAGAACTGCAACCTCAGCCTTGTGCCAGTTCTGCTGTAGGTGGTGTTTCTGTTTCCTATGGACTGAGCCAAATCAAGTCTCACTAAAACCAGGTTATCCTTCAAAGCCTGTATCAGCTCTCACATTATACACAGCACTGCAAACAAATTACCTGAGCACTGCTTTGACTCTTCCCCAAGAAAATGTGCATCAACATACAAAACAATGATCCTATGAGATCTGCAATTTGGTGTTATCACTAAAGGGATTGTGGAAACAATCTGTGGGCAACAGAACTGAAATAATCAGGACAAAGAGATGGAACCATGGATATGAATCAGGCACGGACATTAACAAGCCTTGTTTGTCTGCTTACACCTGGGCACAACAAATATTATTTTTCCATTACCACTGGAAGGACACCTCTCCCCACGAAACATCGAGTTGCATGCTTTATTCTTTATTTTTCTCTATTTGCAGACAGATATAAAAGCCTCGTGAGCATCTCATACAACAGAAAGGTTTATATTCATGGTTTGAGGGTGAAGCCCCATGCTGAACCACACACCACACAGTGTCAGTTGGATTAGGATGTTTCAAATGTGGAGCTCTTGAAGCAGAGTGGACATGAGCAGGTTTTGTATCAGCAGGAAGGATCAGAATAGACGTAAGAGTCTGAAAATCATCTTGGCTTCACAGGTGAAAACAGCTCTTACAAGTGACTTAAAACTGAGCACTATTTTATGGTAACAAATGATGCTTTCTCTTTGCTAAGCCCAAATAGTTTAAAATGTAAAATTTCATTCTTCCTAATACATTCCAAATAGTACAGGTATAAATTTCAGGAAGAGCTGAGTCTTGGGAAATATGAGAAATGAAATTCTAACATACTGCAGTTACCCATGGTGATGAATCTTTCCTATCAGTGTTATTCTCAATCCCAAACTCCCTCCAGGTTAAATAAGGAAGAGTGATGCAAGCTGGAAAGAATCCTGCATTATTTATGTAGTGAAGCAGTAGGTAACTGAGAAATTGGGGTTTAGATGCACCTTTGCCAAGCTAACACATGCTCAGGTGTTACACAGTCTTTCTTGCAAAGTTTGTCTGGATAATAGTGCCACACTGCTTGACCCAAAAAACTGCTACGAAGCTCCCAAAGGGAAACCAAGAAAGCCCTGAGGGAACACACAAAGCAATGAGGGAAAAGGAAAAAAACTCCAGCCTTGCTCCTTTCGAGAAAATGAAAGACTTTTCCTCATGCCTGCTTCAGGTATTTGGAAGGCTACGGTCAGGACCGGGTAAGGATGAAGCAGCACCATTTCCCCGGGGCACAACTCTCTCTAAACATCCCCTTGTTCTTATTAATACCCTAAAGTCCAGAGGCCTTTCCTAGAATTGGCTTAAATCCAGTGAAGGTGCCAGTATGCACGGTGCATAGTGAACCAGGACGTGCCTGAGCGTGCCCTGAGAACTCTGGAATGAAGCCAACAATCCACTTTTGCACAGGTTATCCCAGGCTTCGCCCTTCCCAGCTGAGTGTTTCCATGCATGAGCAGGAGTTGAGCAAGGGCCAAGGCACAAAATCGGAACGTGAGTTAATCCCGGCAGCTCCGGCCTTGGGAAACACAGAGGAATGAGCCAAATATTCTCCTTGTAAAAGGGAACTTGGCTGAGTCCAGCTTAATGTTTATATTGCTGAGGGACTTGGCTCCAGTTTGCCAGTTGATGTGTGGACCCATGAAAAGCTTTATCTCGCTTTCCAAAAACACTGTTTTAACCTTAGAAAGAACAGGACTCTGACATGAGGAAAGGCTTGGATGCCTTGGTGTTCCAAGACACGTTCCAGACTTTCAGGAGAAATTACAGGCAAGAATCTTTTAATGTGTTTCACAAAAGTGGCCTTTGTCCAGTCTCCAGTAACTGAAAGGCCACGGCTGAGACCAGCCCCACCATGGCTGTGGAGATACACAAGCACCACAAGTATTGGAGCAGGACCCAGGAGCCTCCTGGCAAAATCCAGACTCTCCAAATATTCCCAGCCTCAAAATATTTCCAGATGGCAACACTGGACGGAGAGCTCAAGCCTCTACTTCTGCTAAAACCTGAAAAAAATTCTGTCCTTCTCAACAGTGGAGAGTGAAGGAAGGATCTGTTACAATTCATGTCCCAATAAAGAAAATTTATTCAAGTTATAAAAGCTGCAGCATTTTAAAAGGTGGCTTTCTCTTCTTCCTTAACTCCTCATTCATGTTTACTGCGTATTCCACACAGATTTTGGTTTAGCTGAGAAAGTCCTACAGTGTTCCTTTGACAGTGGCTGGTCAAATAAAAAGGCAACAAGTGGCCTGTGATATAAAATCTCAGTCCTGCTTATGCCACCAAAATGCTGCTGTTGCCATCAGTGAGGCACAGGCTTCACTTTTGATTCCACACATACACAATTTCTGACTGCAAACATGTGAAATGTAACAGAGGCGTGGTCATACCTGAAGGAGTAACAAGAGCAAAGAGTAAAAACAAAGAGACAAAGAAGAGGAAAAAAAGGGGCGAAAAGGAAGTAAAAAGGAAGGGAAAAGGAAGGAAAAAGGGAGGGAAAAGGGGAAAGGCAGAGAAAAATGAGAAAAAGAAAAGAAGAGAAAAAGAAGAGAAGGGAAAAGAAAGAGGAAAAGCAGGGAAAAAAAGGGGGGAACAGGAGGGTAAAGGAGGGGGAAAAGTTGGGAAAAAGGAGAGAAAAAGGAGACAGGAGAGAAAAAGAAGAGAAAAGAAGAATAAAAGAAGAGGAAAAGAAGAGGAAAATGAAAACAAAAAAGAAAAAAGAAGAGGGGGGAAAAAAGAGAAAATTAGAATAAAAGGACTACAATAATTGCAATATATATCGCATTCAGCAGATTTCTCCTTCAGAGCAATAAGTAAATGGCAGTGAGCTACATCCTTCAGTAATCACACAGCGTATCTTGTAACTTCATCAGAAAGAGTCAAAGTTTAAAAAATGTTGTAATAGGAGATGGAGACCAAGTATGAACTTTCAATGACAAACGCAAGAAGCTGATCTCAGAAGAACATTTTGAGCTAGTTTAAGTCAGTATATCTCCATAAACATCAGGGAAAGTGCTGTAATGAGACCACAGAAATCAGCCCCAGCTTTCCATGCTGTACCAAAAGCAAGGGAGATGGAAGCAAAGGTAAATTCCATTTTAACATGTACTCACATTTAATTATGTAGCTACTACAGTTTGATCTGATCTGGACCAGAGCAAGGAAAGGGCAGTTTCTGTTCCAGCACCAGCTACAAATCACAGTAATGAACAAGAATTAGCTGCCTGCAGTACTTATAACTGGGGACACTCTGTGACGATTTCCAGAGCACATCACACTGAAAGTCAAGCAGATTCATCCCCCACTGCATAACTAGCACCACTTTTTATCCTTAAATGAGAATCTTGTTACAACGAACTCCAGAGAGTAAATATCTGGGTTTATTTTAAATTATTTTAGTAGAAGTTTAGTAAAACAATTTACTCAGACTGTTGCTGCTTCAGTAAAAGCAATTGACTTTTTATCCTGATTTTATTGGTGCTGCTGGGGGAAATGAAACCAACTTTTCATGGTAATTCCAAATAGGAAAGCTCAGCCCCTAAATTTTCTTCTCCCTTGTTAAAATATCCTTTCCTTTACAGAAAAGCAATGAAATGGCCTTGTTGTTAGCATAATACCAGGTATGAAGAGATTTCTCTGATCACCCTTTATATCCTGGCAATACAATCTGATCAATTCAGTGCTGCAGATACACTCCAAGGGCAGCCCCTAAAGCCCAGAAGTACCCAAAGAATTTTGGCTAATATGTCACACATACAATGCTGACAGAACAACTTCAAAAGCTTCGGAGTGTTATGCCAACATTTTGTCCTCAATTCTGCTTTTTCTTCAGCCTCTGTAAGAAAAATTGGCAGGTGTGGTTGGTGGGTTTATAGTTCTCAGTTGCTGCTGTTTCAGAGTAAGTGGAGTGTCTTTATGTGTCATTCAGGCAACATCCTTCCCCCCTCTGATTAAAAAAACCCACAAAAAGCAGCAAGGAAGCAAAGCAACCGGAAATATGTCATTCCTCCCCAAACTGGAGTGCCCCAGAAGGAGTCAGGCTCTCCATCCCTATGAACAAACCATGGGCATTTCCCTCCCACAGGACCTCAGCATCTGCTTGAACACTCTGTGCTGGCAGAGACAGACCCAAATTAACAACTCCCTGAAGGGAGACCCCTCTTAGGGAGGTTGGTTAAACAACTTAAAGGAACTTCTGATCTAATTCGTGCTTATTTTAAATCAATGGAAAGGTACATGGCCTCTTTTGTGACCCTCTGTTACCACTATTTTCCCTTGAATCTCTGTGGAATTTGTTTGCATCAATTATGAGCAAATAGCAATAAATTCTCTACCTTTTTTTTTAAAAGTTCTTTAAGTGATGCAAAACTAAAAATTACAGAGCAAAAACTAAATAATGCTTAATTTGATTTTTTTTTCACAATATTTTCTGATAGCAGCCCCAATCCAGCTGTACTAGTTCTGCAGACAATTTCTCTAGTTCCAAGGAGGAGATGTAAATCTCCTATATTTAGCTGGGAGACATTATCTCGGTTAAATTCATGAAGAGAAAGAAGGAATTTTCCTTACCCAAAAATACAGAAAACAGCTAAGGGAAAATTAGAACTCATGGGGCAAAATCCTTCACAAGCTGTGCAGGGGTTAGTTAAATATAAAAGCATGCTTAGAAACCAGCACTTGGCCAAGCAGGCACCTAGCAACAAATGCTGCACGTGATATGTTTTTAAATAGGAGAGAAAGTGTTGTTGGTAAGTGAAACATGAATTCCTGTTTGAAACATCTCTTGCTACTGGTGTACCAAATGCCACAAGGCTAAAGATGCTCCCATGACACCAAACTGAATTACCAAATTCTCTGTTTCCTGCTACATTCTGGCAGCGGCTGTACCTTCTCCAGAGCCACAGATAGGTTTTCCTTTTCTTCGGGGATTTTGTCCAGAAAAGCAGAAAAATATTGAAAGGATCTGATGTTATAAATTTGTGATGCTCAGGTGGCTGTAACACTTCCAGCCATGAAGGGAAGAAGATAGCACTCGAGACAGGTGCTGTGTTTTGCTGTGTCTGGAAAAAAATCCCTTGAGTTTAAGCCAAGAAAGTCTCCAAAACTAAAGGTGTCCCTAGGATAACTTCACATTAGTGCCTGCATGTTAGCAGAGGCTCCATTGTCCTCCTCCTTATTTTTCAACTTGTTGTCCTGAAAAAAGCTGCATGACTGACCCTGCAATCTATCACCGCAGTGACAGGCACTTTATAGTTCTGCACCTTGAATGGGCATAGAAGTATTTGCAGGATTACAATATAATGTACAGCTGTATATATGTGTAAAAGCTGGAATTAAGAGCTTAAATCCACTTTGTGAGATGTACGGCCATTAAAACGCAGGCGATGATGGAAATAAAGTAAGGAAAATAACAAAGGAAAAAGCTATTATGCACTTGTTAGCACTAAACATCCATTCACTCACAGTTGTTCCCCTACCAAAACAAGAAAAAGAAAAAAGAAAAAAAAAGGAGAACTTGCCAAGTGTAAAAGTCTGTGCCACGAAATCCCAACGGATATAATGAGTAATGTAAGAAATCCTTGTGATGTACAAGATGGAGTTAAGTTCTCAGGGTACATAAACTGTCACAATTTAACAAATATAAAATGAAAATAAATGTTTCAAGTTGTATAAAAATACAGCAGTGCCAGCCAGTCATACTGAAAATGGAAAATAAAGATGGGGGGGGGGGGGGGGGGGCGGGAAGAAGAAAAAAAAAAAAGCCACCAACCCATCAAGTAAAGCATGGATCCAAACCAACATCTTAAGACTTCAGCTATCACAACAGTAGTGTCTAAATACCACCTTTTCCACTTTTATGTTTTAAAAGCATATTTTATCAATTCCTCATAGGCTTTGGGGAGCGTTTTTCCTTGCACTACTGTTGAGGCTGTTTGGTTTTGGCACAGAGGGATTATCTGATGCCATCAGTTCCAGTGGCAGCGGCAGAGAACCGGAGAATTCCCTCAGCAGGTCCTGGGCAGCTCCCCTGCAAAGGCTGTGTTTGACCAGAATAGGTGTAAAAGCAGCCTAGATCTTCTAATTCTAAAATTGCAGAGAAGTCAGTAAATTTACAGACACCTAACCATAAAAATCTGCCTATCAAGACCAGAAAGGTTTCAAGCCATAACAATCATTACAACAATTCATTCACTGTGTGCACATGCACTGAGGCTGCTTAACTTCTAACACACAGAGAGAAACACACACATTCACTTGTGGTTCCTGCTCACACCACTGACATTCTGCCTGTGGGATGTTATATTTCTCCTGGATAATGTTATTACATCTTTTATTGACGTCAATAACCTTGTTTTTCGAGGACAGTAATAACTTCTGGCTATTTTTACTTACTAGCAGGAATTTACAAATATTAATTGAGGTCCATGATCCTTCATGGTAATAGTTACCAGAATGTTCAGAAAGGAACATCACAATTTCTCCTGTAAATAGTGCCAGGCCAAGAACAAACACAAATTTAAGTTGGTATTTCAGTTGCTCTCACTGTGGTTTTTTCACTCCATGGGCTAGTAAAAGAAGAAGCTATAATAAAACACTTCTGTTTTACCCTTTTCCACATGATCAACCTTATTTCAGCCTCGAGAGAATAACAAGTGTTTTGGGAAATGTGCAGGAAAGCAAAAATTATTAAATGATATTTTCTCAGCTTTCAAAATGCAATGTTTGAAGGCAGCAAATTGGGTAAGGAAAGGGAACATTCTTATTCCCTCCTCTCTGTCCCTATGCAGCTCAGCTCTGCTTTCTTAGCCTGACTCTGACAAAGGTGGACAGAGGAGGTACAAAAGCATAAACCCCTGTAACAGACCTGCTGTATCAAGGGACAGTGTGTTATGAAGCTGTTCTCCCATTTCCAGGTATTCCGTGTCCAAACTAATAATAATAATAATAATAGTAATAATAAATTTATGTGTTTTGCCGTGGGCCACTCTAAAACATCTCAGACTTTTCCAAAGCACCTTGTTCTGCTCTGATTTAGCTCTCCTACTTCATTTATCTCTTTTCCTGTTGCCTACTTGTTCTACTGATCCCTTCTCACAAGACACCTTGATAGAGCAGCAGACTACATCCAGCCCCTACAATCTGTTCTTCTCTTTTTGGGCACCTCCCAGTGGACTTCCCTTTCCCCCTGCTTTCTTTTCCTTCTTGCCATTCTTCAGGGAAAGGAATCCATCAGAGGCTACAGAATCCTGTTGCAGCAAAGGAAGCTGCTGCTCAGGCTACACCAAATCCAACACCTATGGTGGCTGGAGAAGCTGAACAAAGTCACTCATTCAGGTCCTACAAAATCAATCAAGGCCTTTATCATCAGCCTGAAGAGCCATTTATTGTAACACCTGGAACATAAGAGTGACCAAAAACTTTTTAATGAGGACACAAGCAAGGACAGCAAAACCCCACGGTATCATAAACAAGGAGCTCTTTTGTACAGTGATAACTGGAGTTTTTCTCCTCAATATAGTCCTTTGTTCACTTTAACGTGCACCCAATGAGCTTAATGCATTTATAATTCAATCTTTGACTGCTTGGCTATGAATAAAGGATTAGGCCTGATGTGAAAGGTCATGTTGACCTTGAGAGCTATCAAGTGACAAGACTTTTTAGCAACGGAGTAAACAATTTAAATACATCTTGGGAAATAGAAAGATCCTAATGATGGAGCCAAACATACAATCAAATGATACTTTGTTCTACTAATAAAAAGTTTTTCCTGTCTCTTCCAACTCCATTCATGCAGTGATTTTTATGTATTCTCTGTCAACCTGGCAACCCAGTTTATCAATTATAGCTATTTTTTCCCAGCAGCTTCCACCATGTAAAGTTTGCAGCCCCCAAAATACAAATCTTCAGCCATGCACATCAAGAACATAACATCACCTTCAATAATCTTTTTATCTACCTTTACTTCTAACTCTTCTGGAAATTATCTTCCCCCCCAGCCAAAATTTGCACAAATGCAAATGAAGAGAAAACATTTAGAAACTGGAGTTTCTAAGCACTTTTTTTGAGGGGGAAATGTGTCTCAAACACGTCTCAATGCTGCTCCCAGCCAGAGAAGTGGGTCCTATACTTACATATAGATTGTTTCATGATGCATTTCTGCACATAAAAGCAAAAGAATCCCAAAAGTAATGAGAGGTCAGTTTTTGGTAAATTTTGTGATTAATGGAAGTTACAAAATTTCACAGCTTCTCTCCTACATAAAATCACTACTTTTTTTCTTTCATCCAGAGTGCTGTCAGCTGTTGACAAAACCTGACTTTTTAATGGCCTGCATAAGGTTGGCTGACAAAATTCCCAGTAGGTAACACCCATCTACCACACAGCACCAACAGATGACAATGCCCTCCGAGTTAAGAGCGCTGCTCCAATAATCCTATGTGCTCTTCACGGCACCATCAAAAAACATTTATTTATTCATGAGCTTCTAGTGAAGATTAACACTCATCCCAGTGAAGCTGGAAGATAGACAAGGTCCTTTTCCTTATCATTTTCCAGATAAACCCAAACAACAGATCACAACACTAAGTGCTGATCACAGTAATGCAGTACTTAAAAAGTTTAACCTCAGAAGGCACATGAAATTACAGCCCCACAAATCACAATCAGCTGAAGGACAGCCAAAAAAAATTATGAAATTAAATGAAATTCTGAAATGAAAACCATTCTGGAATGAAAGAAATGAAACCATTGAAATGGTTTCTGAAATGAAACCATTCTGGCCTGTCTCATCAAATGATTGGAAATGTAACAGGGATGGCATCTGATAAAAGACATTTAAGGAAGCTCTGCCAGAGTGTCCTGGGGCTCTGTTTGGCAACAGCTCCTTTGTACCTGCCTCTGGGAGGCTGCAGAAGCTTTGAGTACGTCCCCACAGCCACTGCAGGCTTTCCAGCACCATTGTATCAACAGCCAGCCTTGGCACAGTCAGCAGTGATGTCTTCTGAAATCAGGGCAGGCCTACTGACCTCTCCATTTCTTGAAGGAAGAGATGTAACAATCTCTTCTATGAGACAAACTAGGAAAAAAGTAATAAAACAACAGAACTCCAGTGACAAGTGCTGTTGGGAGGACTTTTCAATTCCTCCCAGGAAAAGGCACTCTGTTTTTGTCTTCTTTTCCTCTTCCTGAAAAAACAGATCTGGGAATGGATCTCACAGGCTGCCCTGCGATGCCAGGCATAGGCAAGGAGGGGAGAAGGAACTCCAGCAAGCTGTGTGTGCAGCAAAGAGCAGATCCAAGTGGATCTAAACCAAAAGCAACAACTTTTACGGTGCTCTGAGATCCAGGAACATCACCTTGGCATGAGATAGTGAAAAGCTGTTCACATTCAGCTGTACCATGGTAGCTCAGGTTTCTAAACTCCACGAAGTAAAAACAAATTTGAACTGCTTTTGTGCATTACTTAATCTATCAAGAACATTGACACACTATAAACCACATGACAGCATTGATGGCCAAGCTCATCATTTCTAAGACATATTGAAGACTTGATATTAACCCCTATTCTGTTTACATACTAAAGTATTCCATGGACCTCTACAGAACTAGGCAGGTAAGCGGAACTGCGCTGCTTTGTGGTGTTTATGATCAGGAAATTAGTAATAATTTTCTTCCATCCTGGTAGATTTACTTGGAACCTGAATTATAAAAGCAATTTTCAGTAATGCACTGGGTGTACGAACAAGCCTTTTCCGTAATAACACCACTGATTTAAGAGGGACGATACTTCACAGAGCACAATCACATTTGAACAGTTCTTATTATAGTAACTCCTCTATAACTGGAGCATTAAATAAGTTCTACTGTGTTATTAAGAAGTCTTGAAAATACACTTTGAAGTTACTTAAAGTTACATTATGGCCCTGTCACTTCTTCTGGAAGAAGTAAGACCTGGAAACTGGGGAGAGGCACAGAATTACAAGGTTGGTGTGACAGCTCCACTGCAGGCAGTGTGCCCCTGTAAGAACCACTCCTTAGTGCCTAACACCCTGACCCACAGGCAAAGCATTTCTCAAGACACAACAAACCTGGGTGTCTCCTTCCAGGGCTTCTCAAACCTCTTCTGACCACACAGCAAGAGACCTAGTCCTTTTTCACACGTTTTTGCCGTGCTTTTTGCTGCCTTGGGATAAATCTTCTACCTGCAAAGCAAATGAGTGAGGCCAGGGGGAGAGGCCCCTCCCTATAAGTGGCTGATCTTTTCTCATTAACTATGTTTTTGATACTGCTTTTGATATTTCTGAGGAGACACTGATGGCATTTTTTTAACACAAATCTCACCTGCTGAAATGTCACTCTGCACGTCAGAGTTCAGGCAGCAAGATGAAGATGACTGACCCAAACCTCTCCATTAAATATAGATCAGTCAGAGAAACTTGACTTCTGCCCTTCCAATTGAAGTCCTTTAGGAAATCAATCCCATTAAGTATCATTCACAGAAGTACCTGTAAGCAAGTGGCTGAACTGACTAAACAAAATCGCTGCATTTTGCTCACTTACATCCAAGAATTCACCTCACATGGAGTTAAAAAGCCCCACAAACCCAAACGGATGTAGGAACGCTGTCATAGATTAATCAAGGTGTAACAAAACTTCAGCTGGTGATAAATGTGCAGCACTGTGATGACAATCATAACCAAAAGAAGCAGGAGGATTATTTTCCACTGCAGAGCAATGGGAGGTGGGCAGATGCCAGCTTGCCAAGGGACTTTTCCAAATGGCACAAAGTACTTGCAGTTTGTGTTCCTACTGACTGTGCTCCCCCATCCTCTCCACACACAGACTTTCTCCTCAGCTTCTTGGCTGATTTTAAACCCCAAAGAGTGAAAGCCTGGTTTTAACAGAGTTGTGTAATTCTTCCCAAAGGAACTTTTCAGTTGCAGTCTCTCCATACATCACCTAAAACAATATGAATCTGTTGTCTGAAACCCTATAGCCCTATTAAGAAATCTCAAGCTTTCTTCAGAAAGCTGAAAGTAAAAAAAAAATCAACACCTGTAGAACCTTGGAAATTTAGACAACACAGTTTCATGCTCCCAGTGTTCCCATCTGGAATGGGAAGTAGGATTACTTTTGTGCTTCACCTGATAACACTGACAAGTTTAAGTCTCTACTCTCAGTGCACAAATGAATCAGTAACGTTATTTCAAACTTGAGGACACACCCCAATAAGTTTTAAAATCAAATTCTTTTATATGTCTGGCTTCCTGACAGAGGTAATGCATCACACACCCCTCTGCTACAAGCAGGCAGTGAAAATTCGAGGGAAATTTTTGTCCCAGGATAGCCCAGACAAGGCACTGACTGCAATATTGTATTCCCTGGATAAAACTTCACAATTTCAACGTTCACAGATTTCTCTGTTTAAGCACACAACTGACAGCTTTGCAAACCTGAATCATGTCAATTTCCCACCAAATACAGCAATTAGGCAACACAGATGGCAACAACATTTACATCCTTTACACGCTACATCTGCCAGAAGAAGGTCAGCAGGACTGGTTTGCTTTGCAATTATAACTGAAAAGCTCTAATACTTTAAATGGAACTTTATCCCAAATCGTGGCTTCACCAACTCCAAAACAAACTGCACAAGGAAAGGTGATGGTGTCTTGTGGTTTTGATGTAGATGAGCATTAAGTGTAGTCTCCAGATGGGGCAGAAATTATTTAACATATTTATTGGTTGCTTAGAAGCAGGGAAATCTAAAATATAGTTCAGAAGTGAAAACATCACTCCCCAATGTCACAAACCATGTTGCACAATGAAAGTTTTGCCAAGATAATTGAAATTATAATAGAAAGCACCCACCCTGCCAGTTCTTGCACTGTCAAATCAGCAAAATACACAATCACTTAGAGGGATGTGTGGGATATACTGCTCATATCAGACCATGCGAAGGAAAGCAGTGTGAGGAGGTTCACAGGAAACAAAGCAGATGGTGGCACCTTCTCAGCTCTCTGAAAGAGCTATTGCAGCACCAGCATTTTGTGAATCCAGCTGGAAAATGGGCAATTACTCCTGGTTTTGCATCCTGGAGGTCTTCTGCAGAACTACCCTTCCCAATCCTAGCACTGCCAAAGTAATTAGTGCTCCTCAGCTCCCCGCATGTTAATGGCTCCGTCTATGACGGGGTCTCAGATAAATGGCACCGCGGACAAAGAAACCACCAGATGTTAATTCGAGCTACAAAGCTCTGTTCCAGGACAGTGACTCACCTGCTTTCTCTCCCTCATCAATTGTATTTTGAAGTTTAAATCAGAGAAACAAAAATGGAGAAAAGGAAGAGCTGGACCCAGCTTTTTCTCATCATCCACACCCATAGTCAAAGAAATCTGTACTTATATATAAGTCTCAACATCTTCAACCCAAGTCCCTGTTCTCAGACCAGTTAGCTCAAAAGGTATCTATTTTGTCCAGTGGACTTCAGTGAAAACCCCCAAGCACATAAATCCATCTGGATGGAAAACAGGGTTTTACCAGAAGGTTATTTTTTTGCCTTAATAGCAGAAGAAACTCAGAATGAATCATTTCATGATACTATCTGAGAACATGTTGGTAACCTCTAAAATCACTGAAATTGTGGCTCCAGAAAGATTTTTTTTTTTTACCAAGGTATCATTTCATAACAAATTATATTTAAACAGTTTGATTCATTTTAGCAGACCAAAACACCATGCTCAGATCAGACAGTGGTGAAAACATCTCTCTAATAAACTGAGAATGCAAAGAAAAAGTAGTTCATCTCTCTATATAAAAATTTAATATGTATTCTTGCATTTTTCCTCCAGCCAAGAAGAAAAAAGAATCAGATCTAACTCCCTACTCACAGAGTAACAATTCTGATATTTGACTACCTTTTAAAAGGCAATTCTAATCCAGTTTTTTAAAGTTCACCTACAGCAAATTGCTGCCGAGAAATGGATGGCCAGCTTTTGAGAGTTATTTCCTTGAGTTATTTCCTAACTATTTTCAGACTTATTTCCAAACCAACATGGTTCATGACAGATCTACAGTGAGTGACCTCTTTTGAACAGACTGCGTCTCCTGTTTGCTTTTCCATCCTTCAGGCTCAAACCCATCCTTCGGAACTGGGAACGTGGTCTGGAGTGACAGGTAAAGTTCACAGAGAAATGTGGTATCTTCATAAAAAGTTAGGGATATGGGAGTTAGGATCTTCATTAGAGGTTTTGTTAAGGGGAGGAACCCTTTTGAGGAACAAGAAAGGGAAAGAGGCAGAGACAATTTTTCATAGGAGTACAGCAACTTTCCACCACACTGATCACATCCAGGTTTTCCCTGGATTTACACTGTTACAGGACAGGTGAGAATCTAGTGCTAAAGATGACACTCACCTATGGCGTAATTATATTGGAAAAAGAAGAAAACTACTCCACTTGACTGCCAAGTATGTTAGAAAACAGTGTGTACTTTACCTGTGTGTACCTAATTGTCTATTTTCCTAAAATTAGCTTTCCTATGACACGCAGCTGGGATTTCTAAAAGCCTGTCCTGTCATAGTTCCATATCTGAATCTGGAAAAAATACACAAAACTTGCTTGCTGAAATGTTTTATCCAAAAGTTATTTAATGAAAAATGTCTTTCCCCGCCCCCCCGACAGTTTTTACTGAATTTTCTGTATTTAGTTCAAAAAATCCCCAAACAACCTCCATCTTGTTCAGTGCTTCTTTCCAAAACGCATAAAATATTTTGTAAATGTTTCCTAAGAAGCCAAACAATGGATGCTGATAAAAAAACAACTTCACCAACACCCCAACAAAGTATGTATGTAAGTACTGCCATGTTTGGAGGGGGGAAGGCTGCGCTGGGTTGTAACTTAAGAGGAGATTTCTCTGCTTGCAAGGGAAGGATCCAGCTCTGGCAGCCGCAGGAAGGAGGGGATGCTGCCGTTGGCAGGGCAGGGATGCGGAGCTGGCAGCTCTGGCTGTGTGGGATTTGAGACACACACACAGCATGACAAGATTTACAGGCTGCGAGTAGGACGAAGACACAGGGAGGAGGCAGCTCAGGGGTGAACATGTGGGAAGAAACGGAGAGACAGCAAGAAAGCTCTTCCAAGGTAATTCCTGAGGGTCTTTGTCCTGATTCCAAAATCCAGAGGAGATGAAAGCACCCGGCTCTGGGTGTGCCCAGGTATCAACCCCAAACCCCAGCCTGGACACTTCTGAAAGGAATAAAACCAGCAAAAATACAAAAACCTGCACAAACCAATGACACCTACAAAAACCTCCCTAATTTACATCAGTGAAGGATTTGGTGCAAAGAAAAAGTGCTGCAGCAAACAAAGACCGCGGCGATGGTGGGAGTTGGAAATGACAACCTCATGGAGTCCTCAGCCCCCACAACTGCCCCGAGCCTGAAACCCCCGAATAATCCCCAGCCCACTGGTGCCGTGCCCAGGAAATAACACAGCTTTGAGCTCGCCTGTCTCGGGTAAAACAAAAGCTTTTGTGACTCATAACAGAAGGCTGAATGCTAAAATTTCCCACAGAACTGTTGAGTGTGTCTTTTGAAACAAACTGCTTATTACCAGGGACTTGTCGTCCCAAGATCAACTGCAACCTTGACATCTGCTTATTTTCTTTCAGAAAACCACCTTGCTCAGTTATTATATATTGAAAGCTTGATGGTTGCCAGCAGCTAGAAGGGTACAAACCACCAAGCAAGTGCCACAAAGTGGTAATATTGAAGCTGCAGGATGTAAGGCTGCTGAAAGAACAAATAAATACTATTGGTACAGAGAGTTTTAAGAAGAAAAAAAACTGGATTTCCCAAAGAAAAATATAAAGCAAGCCTTGCACTACTTCTTTCTACAGAAAATTTCTATTAAATACATCCTTTTGCTTTTCATGCTGCCTCAGCTGTCACCTCGTGAAGGCTGAAAAGGGAATGGATGCCAGGAGGAGAGTGTAGTGAGGTCTGGCTGGGCAAGGGTGAATAGAACTTCTCTCCTCCTCACCAACATCCCCTGACAGCTGGTGGCAATCAGGAGAAGAGTTTTGCTGTGCACAGCCTCAGTGAAATACCTTGCAGAGCTGCAGGCTGCTGAAGGTATCTCTAAAGCTGTGCTCATGACACCCATGTGGGTTTTTCCAAAACTCTCTTTGTGCCAGATGTGTCCCTGAACTGATCCACAGTCATTAAAAGCAGAACATATTCACCTCACCACCTCTCTCTCGAAGTCCCACACCCCTGCAGGGACTATATCCAGTTCTCCTGGCTTTTCCTTCACACAATAAGGTGCAGAGGTGGTGAAAGGTGGCGGCTCCTTCATAATGTCAGGAGGTTTATGGGGAACAAGGACAAAGTAAGTTAGTCAGTGACTTTTGGCTGAACTCTCCAAAGAGGGGAGCACACTGGCTCTTCATGTCCCAAAGGACACTAAAATCCTGGCTATGTGCAGCCTGGAAACCTGCTGGCTGTGGGAACAGAAGATCAGGCATGTGCTTCCCTCTGGATTTAATAGCACCATATATGCCAAGCTGAGGAAGCTTCAAAGTCACTGGACAATATTTAAGATGCTGATACTTAGCCATGCAATAGTAATGTCAACTGCAATTAAATGCATTTGAATCGAGGGCCCTAATTGCCTTGCAGAACCTACCTTTTCAACTGTGGGAGAAAAACATATTTTAGGGCTCATTCCAGAAGTGTATGATACAGAATGATGTCTGCAGTTTTTCATATTTAAGTTAATTCAGACACTTTTAAAAACACTTGTAAATAAAGCACTACCGGGAACCATCGTGGTGCTTACACTGGAATCAGACACAAAATGTGTGATGGTACAAAACCATCATGATCAGTAGGTAAAACGAGGCCTTCCACAGGTACCATTTCTGTAGGTGGTGTGCTCTGAATGTCCCTATATTGCAAAGATGGTCAAGGCTCTAACTCTGAGGTAGGAGAGACTCACTGCAGGGGGAAGAGCAAGGATTCCAGAGGGCAAAGGGAAAAGTCACAGTAGGGAGTCACCTGACTGTGCCTAGGACATCTCAGTATGGGAATTTTTCTGCCAACAAACACTGCAAGGTGAACTCAGCTCTCCTTCCTGCCCCTGTTAACAAAGGCCAATTCTTGTGCTCTTGGTCTGAGCCACCGTTTCTCTCCTGGAGAGGAGCACCTGGAGAAATCCCCTTCCTGCAGCCCCTGTCCCAAATTTGGCTTCAGCAGCCAAGTCCTTCTCCCAGTTACTCTCACAGCCCCGCTCAAAGCCTTTTGCCTCTCCTCCAACATCCTTTCCAAAATCCTATCGGGTCAGTAGGCAAAAAGAATGGCAAGCTCTTGCCCAGCTGCCAAACACCCCTATTAGTCTTTCTCTTCCCTCTTCCTTCCCTTACTCAAAATGCTCTCAGCAAAACCTTCTCAGTGCCTCTCTGCCAGTGCAACTTGGTAATAAACACTTTTACTCTGAGTCCCTGGACCTCTGCCCCAGCTCACAACTGTGGCCTTGTCTATTCCTAAAATAGCTTTTATTTTTATTTCTTTCCTCCCTCTCTCCTCCATGCCTGCACCTCTTATTTCTTGCTTTCTCCGTGCATCACTCCAAGAGCAGCAAAGATTTGCTGCTCACATGTTGAGGAACGCTGCTTCTGTTAAAAGTGTTATTTATAAGGATTGGAAGGCTTTTTCCTGATGAGAATTTCTGGGGATGTTTTGGTGCTGCCAATCTTCTTTCCAAATAGGTCTTTGACAATTAGCTTTAAAAGCCTATGAAAGCAAAACAGTGGAACAGAAATTTGTTTTAAAAACCCCAAACTCTTTGGAAGTATTTTTAAAACGTGTGTCAAGTCCTGTGAACCCTCCAAGCAGCTAAATAAATAACCAATGAGCAATGAAGGCATTTTTTAGCTGTTGGGGTGGGATAATTCATCCTGATTTCATTTTAGGGACATGGCCCAGGTTGCCTCTAGGTCATGTGTATTCTTTGACACATGGAGAATTTAGCCTTCCAGAATTAGGCACTCTGAATCACACCGTTCAGGATGCATCACATATCTCAGGACAATGTGTGAATACCCAGGGTCTCTGGAAACACAGAGCTCCTAAAGCACCTTCCATTGGAAATGGTAAAAACAAGAGTTCCGGAGCCTCAAGCCCCAGTCTCCAGCTAGGACAGTTGTTTTGAGCCTGCCACAACTATTTCAACAACAAAAATATCTACCTTTTTTTTTTTTTTTTTTGGAATAAGTTCTGTTTGTCTTTTTTCAAGGTAGATATAAAGCAAGCTTTAAATCTTGTAAGAGACTTGTGTCCTGTTTACCCAGCTAGAACAATAGAAATTCAACTAAAAACAGAGGTTTCGCTGACAGGCAATAAACTGGGAGCTCATTCTGCTCCACTGTCAGGAACTGCAAAAACAGGCAGCAGGAAGATTTGAACACCCACAAAGCACCAAGAAGAATTTGGAATTTAGCTCAAAAACACAGGGAAATGACCCATCCCTGTTCCAAACAGTGGCATGTAGAGGGATCTCACCAGCCAGGGGGAGAAGCAGCTCCCTGGCCCATGGATCTGCCTGCTCTCCATCGCCAGCACAATGGAGAGAGGGCAACAATTCACCCTTTCCCTTTATTACCCAGCTGGAAAGGCATGGCAGTGCAAAGGGAATAACGACGTCAGGATATGACACTTTAATTAAGGGACTGTGAGTCCCTTAAAGCAGCAGTTCCTCCCCACTGAGAACTCCTAAACCCCACCTGGTGCCAAATCCTGCTCCATCCATGGTGGGTTTGCTCATTATGTGTAGCAGCTTTTAAGGAGCTTGAAAATAAAATGCACATTTCTCTGCTAGTTGTAAATCCTTTGTCACCTGGCAAAACAGGATTATTTTCCTACCACTTTTACTCATAAAAGTACTACTATTCTGCTTAAATTCACATTGTGTTTTTATTGCGGAGACTGTGGAAGTTCAGAGTTCTCAGCAATGTTGTCGTAACTCAAACTGAGCTTTGAGGGTTTCCAGACAAACTCCTTATGAGGATGTTATTGCCACTGTTAAAACCCAGAAAAAAGAAAATGACTTGTTAGCTTTTGGAAAAAAAGAGCTATGGAGCTTTAACAGGACATTTCATTAATATTCCTTGTAGTGTATATATTACAATCTCATTAACAAATCACCAAGCAAAGTAATTATTTTGGGGGGTTTTTTTGATTCTCTTAAGAGTATAATTTAATATGAAGATCATTCTTTGCATTTCTGGATTTGTCTTTTTAGTTTGTAAATAAGGTATCAAAAGTGGGAATGAAAGCATTCTACTATAAAGCACTTTAAAAAGAATAGTCTACCAAATTAATTCTGTGACTAATCCAAAGAATAAACTTTATTATTTTTCGTTATGTTCCTACTAATGATGTAACTTTCTTTATTCCTGAGGACTAAAGTACTACTCTCCAAAAAGTGCTTGTAAACCCAAGATATCAATAGTTAATCAGGCAGAATAAGCATTAAATAACTTCACAGTAGAACTCTGCCTTATGCTCCAAACTCTGCACTGGAATAAGGAAAAAATGAGAAATCAGGAGTTTTATGATTAAACTCAGTGAAATTCTTCCACTTGCCTCATACCAGTTGACTAAAACGGATTTCAAGTGACAGGTCCATGTTGATAAAGCTTTTAAGAACACAGTCAGCCATGGAGTAAACAGGACCTGTTTTCATAGGAGCCGACAATGCCCAGATGGAAACAATTTCTAGTCCCTTCTCCACCTGCATTACAGGTCTGCTATCAAGCAAATTCCAGAACTAAAAGAGAAGTAGGAAAAACCTCCAGTGCATGCAAAATTTCAAGAAATTTAAAAGACCTTTATACAGTTTAAGAAAACAATATTTCAAAATCTAGAGTTGGACTACCAAAACAGTAAAACCCCAGCAGCATTTATATCATTTTAGGTAACTTTTCCTCTATGTTTTCTATGACTCACTGATAGGAAAAAAAAATCCAACTACTTTATTTAGACAAAAAAGAATGTTCTGTTTGAAACAAAAAGAGCACTAGACGGTATTTCCCTTCTCCAGAAATGTGAATGACAAAATAAAAGAGACAGTCTCTGGAAGATTTGTTTTCTTTCTTCGTGGTGTTTGTGTGACTCAGCCAGCACTAACAGCAGTCTCCAAAATGTCTGCAAATGGGGGCTTGAGAGCAGCACACACCAGATCCCAGCTTAGGGTGAGCACTTTCCAAAGGGGATGCTGCTCCTCTGAAAAAGTCAGGTATCCATAAACAAATTTATGGAAATCACTGTCAATCTGAAAGGCTGCCCATTGCTTTCAAGTGGTTCAGTGGTTCAGTTTCTCTTGTCCCTCTCCCTACCGCAGAGAGCCTTTCTGGGGTGCTTAACTAAGAGTGAGCAGCATCTTTTATTTATGACCTGAAAACTCCTCACAGTTTCTGCTCCACGCTCTGCCAAACAATCAACAAGTCTGTGCCACGGGGCCAGGGCTGAGCAAAACCACAATACAGCAGGAAACAATATTGATGGTGCTGCACACAGAGGAGTAGCAGGTGATGATGCAGTTTGGACAGGAGGAAAATAGCACCCTATGATGAAAACCAAGGAAGAATTTTAAGCAGGTTGAATGAAATATCTGAAACCAGAGGAGGCCACAAAGATGGGGTGAGGGCTGCAGCACTTTTCCCAGACAGGTTGAGGGAATTGGGGTGGTTCAGCATGGAGAAGAGGAGGCTCCAGGGAAACCTCAGAGCTTCTTCAAGTACTTAAAGGTGCTCCAGGAGAGCTAGAGAGGGACCTTTCACAAGGGCTTGGAGTGACAGGACAAGAGAAATGGCTTTAAATTGTCAGCGAGTAGGTTTAGATTGAATATTAGGGAAAAAAAAATTACTCTGAGGGTGGTGAGGCCCTGGCAGAGGTTGCCCAGAGAAGCTGCAGATGCCCCATTCCTGGAGGCGTCCCAGGCCAGGCAGAACGAGGCTTGGAGCAACCCGGGATAGTGGGAGGTGTCCCTGCCCATGGCAGGGGATTGGAACAAGATAAGCTTTGAGGTCCCTCCCAACCCAAAGCACTCAGTGATTCTATGATTATGTAAAAATTTAATATAATTATAGCCATGATAGATATGAGGCATGCAAGGTCTGCAGGGAAAATAATATTGTTTATTAGAATAATTGATGCAGTTGGAAAGGATATAAATGTCTGATACAGCACATTTTACATTGTGCCATCTATGCATCCCTTTCAAAATGTGTCTAGATGATTACAGCTTTCCAGCAAGGCAGAAATTGCCTCATTATCAGAAAAATATTCAAACTGATGGCATACACAGCATTGTGAAATGTGGGAGATCATGGAAGTGGGGGGTGAAGGAAAAAGAGAAGATTCCAGATCTCAGCTAAAAGATTTTCAGATCAAGCTTCCTTGGCAGAGTCAGACAAATAAAAACTGGCACTTTTTCAAAGCAATCACAAATGGCTATTAGAAAAGACAAGACAAGACCATGGCTAAACTTCTGTGTGCATCAGGGGCCAAATCCTGTTGAATCCCAGCATGAAGTTAGAAAAACAGCTGGAAAACTTGCTATACAAGCAGCCTGTAGTTCCTGGGACACTGTGCGAGCATACGGACACCTGTGTTCCCACCTGCTCCAGGAGAAATCCCTTCTCCTGGCACAGGGATCAGGCACAGCCACCTTGCTGTTTCCTTCCTTTTCCCACAACCCTCAGTATCAGGACCCTTGTAATTGATAAGACACATGTTGTGAGAATGGCTCCGAGCACCAGCCTTCTCCCCAGAAGAATAAAACACCAGAAAGATCCAAATTCAGCTCAACTTCTTTGGTTATTTGGCTCTGAAATATAGAACAACCACATATGTTCATTTTAGTAATGCATCAACACTCCTTCCTAGTTCCCAGGAGTTATTCCCTCTTTCGAATGATCTCCCAAATTCATAAGAAATTAGCTTAATTTCTTTCTGCATTAAAAGTGCAGATTACCTCTCATTTACCTACGTATCTGTTGGAAGTTGGATTATTTAAAGCTCTCAAATTATTCAGCCACCAGAACTTAATTCATTTAATGATTACATGCAAAACTGAACCTTTGAACCACTTCAGTCAACTGGCTCTTAATTATTCTTTAGCAGCCCCGTAATAACTGGAAATATTTTCTTAAACTATGGCAAAGCTGAACTGAGATGTGTAAGCTGGAGCTCAGTTTCTCCATAGACGCTTCATTATTGTTGCCACGTGCATATTTATAACATTAGTTTCTGAGCAACCCTTCCTGATTATTTCTAGACTGCCAGGACTTTGGGAGAGGTCCACACAAGAAGTATTCACCAATTCATATTAAAGTCAAAACCACAAGGGCCAGACCTTCAAGCCAGGATAACTCAGCACAGCTCCAGTGATTCCAGGGCTGCTCATCCATCTAGCAACAAAGCTCATGCTGAAGACCTGCTAATTCTGTTTTCTCAGGAACATAGGGTCATTCTGCTTTCCACAAGCTTCAAATGCTCCAACACTTCAGCACAAAGGGATTAAAAAAGCAGAATTAATTTTCACATAACTTACTTGACCATACTGACAACTCTCGCCAATTACAAGCACGTAACCCCTGCCCATGGCTTGGAAATGACTTGGACATTTGGAAAAGATGACAAGAAATTACAAACTCTCCTGGTTAGATGGGTGAAATATTTGCAGTAACAAAAACTGCCTGGAAATGGATGGCATTTTTAGTAAGGAAGCACACACACAACCCTGTAAGTAAAGCTTTCTTATATCTTCTGCTATCGGTGGCTCTAAACTTCAAAAAATAAATTATTCATCATCCCCAGCTCCTTGACAGCCTTTGCATTAATTTTAAAAATAAAAGTAAATTGCTTTGAGTTGAAGAAGGAGCCTGAAGTACAGACTTACTGAGCTCTATTAGTAGAAATAAAAAGGTGAAAGAGTCTAAAATTCAGATAATGAATCCTGAGGGTGGCAAAAAACCCATCAGCAAGACGCTTCACCCAACCTTCTTGTTGCTTACACAACCCCAAAAGATGTCCTACAAGAGATAACACCATTTTCCTTACTTAAAATCTTCAGTTTAGAAACCTGGGTGCAAGAAATTACTGCCAAACCCAATCCAAACCATCACATTTGATAACACGCTTTATCAAAATCTGCATTCCATATCAACAATGTGGGAAATTTGCCTAACCAAGACTAATTTAATTCTTTAAGGGTTGCAGTTGTGACCATGTATGACAATGGTCGTGGAAACGGCTTGAAGGAGTCCCTTTGCAGAGACACAAGAGTTTTAGAAAGGACTCTTTATGGATTATTTGAACTACAGCAAATAGATGAGAGAACCAGGCAGTTTTTGTAAGACAGAAGGGTAATGCAGCACAAAGAGCAACACAACCCTGGGCGTGAGAGTCAACTTAAATCATTAAGTTCCTATTGTGCACACCCCAGATGAAAACTAGGGCTGTCTTTCAAGACTGTCAGCTGCAAATTTATTTATTTATTTATTTAGAAAGGTCCTATGTTGAAGGACCATTCTCAACAACTGATACATGTAAAGTTCAAAACGGAGCTGAATCAGCAAGTGCAAAGCAGGAGCATATGGTGAGTGAGATGAAAAAAATACCCGCAACCAATAAAATCTCTTGGAAGATCTATGGCAAAGCAGTTTCACAAACTTCAGTGGCACCATAACAATTTGAAATGAGCAAATAAAAGACTCCAAATTAGCTATCTCAAGTTTTCATATAAAATACGGATGGTCTCCAAACCACCATGGGAAGGTTCATCACTTTCCTTAAAAAATTATTATCTCCTTCTCAATCTTAATCTTTTTATAATGCATGCCATATAATTTTCTTGATTTTTTCAACTATTTCTCATTCTTTCCCCTCAATAAAACTTCATTAAGGTTATTAAACAAAGAAAAACTTGTATACAGCCCCTCTGCTGTAACCTGGTATTCTGGCAAAACGTAAACTCCATCGCTTTGCCACTATCAGTATTTTGATATTCAAGGAGAGCCAGAATTGCAAATTTAATATTTAAATCATGTAATAAAAGCAGAAGAAACCCATGCAAATACATGAGTTTTTGCCTTCTCCACTGTCTCATCCTCTTCTACAAACCTATTTTGTTTGGTATAATTGAAAAACAGGAGTCCAGGTGCAAGGTTCAGTCTTTAATTGGCCTTAGTGAAGAAACTTGTCTCAAAAGAAAATAAAGACAGGAGGCAAAATGACAATTAGGACCACGTATCTTATGGCATTAACAAAACAAATGTGCATTCTTGATCCTTTTTTACAAAACATTTATTATTTTTAGCCTAGGTCAGGAGTGGCACTTTGTTTTTAAGATAAACTTTCTCTGTGGTGGTTCTGGCTCTGTAATTCCCATTCTGCCTCGAAGGACTGTCACCTTTCTGTTGATGGATTTTATTTTTTAATCTCTACAAATAGGACCTTTTTAATGCTGACCAAGTATCTTCCCCTAAAAATGACAGTTTAAGCAAAACTGTGTATTACTGTTCCTCTCTACAGATACCTGCCCACTCTATATCCAAGAACTACATCCAGTAGGAAACAGGAAAACCTGCAGAGCTTCAACGGGGCCACAGGCGCCATTTGGCACATTTATACTACCTTTACAGATTCTACAGAACAGTATAAACAACCCTCACAGCCAAGACAAAGCCAAGCAAATTGAGAACATTTAAATACCTTTTTCCCTGATACAAATATTAGACAGCCAAAAGCCCACTAAGACATGAGTTTGCTTGGTGGCTGCTTGCCTGTTTTATCTACAAGCCTTTCCCTTCACTGATGCTCAGATGTGTTTGATAGAGAAGGACACATTAATGTCACCCGCTGCGCAACGCCATGGAAATGTCTGGAGTCTGCCTGGAGATTTGGGGGGGACACAAGGAGTTGCAGGGCAACTGCCTTGCCAAGAACATGCCCTATTGCAGCTTGTATGGGATAAAACAGATCTAAAACAAGCTACCTAAGTATGTACTAATTTCATCTAATAAATCTAGCTCATCTGCAAGAAAACTTCCTGGCAAAAGAGAGCATCCTGTCAGCAGCTTAAAAACTTCCAGGCATTTCATTTGCTTCCACATAACACATTGGTCATTTGAGCCAGAGTTTAGGACAATTTGATCCAGGTCCCACACTCCTACAGATAATGATAAATAATGGTGCTATTGCTACGTAACTTTCCTCAGGCCTGGTACTTTCCCTGCCCTGTACAGGCAGAGAAATCCCAGCAGTTCCTCAGGGATGCCACGGAAGTCTCTCAACCAGCATACAGGATTTGTTTAGAAGTACACTTATAAAAAATAAAACCAAAAAGGCTCAGCCCCTAGGCAATTTCTGGTTTGTTCACTCATTTATTTTGCACAGGAGAGCATGAGAGCGTAGTTTCCAACAGAAAGCATGAAATCATAGTTAACACACTAAATCCCTAAAGAAGAGCAGACTGATTTTCTCCCTGAAACAGGCAAGAAAAAAAGATCTCTGTCACACAAAGCAAGCAAAGAAGAGCTAGGCAGATAAGGCACTTCAAAAAGAAAATTATTTTATAATTTGAAGGACAATTACTTAGAGATTTGACATTCACAAGCATCCAGTTCCTCAAGGACAGGAGCACTACCGTAAATCCAGCTACCACTACTCCCTGCTTTAGCATCACCCCGCTCCCATTTTCCCATTCTCACATGCTCACTGATGTACAGCCTGATTAAGATTACACCCTTTGAGCAGCCAAATATAAGGAAAATTCCAAGTTTACTACCTAAAAACTGCAGGCTAGAATCCCTCAGATGTTATAAATGACTGTACAACCCCCGAAATCACAGGGGAATCATTAACTTCATCCCACAAAGGACCTGTCTTTGCTTCTTCACAGTTCAACTGATTTTAGTTTTTTTAATCCAAATTTTGAGAGTAACCTAAAATTTTCATCATGTAAAATATTAACAGTTTTCCCTGGATTTAGCTGCTGCAATAGCCAGCTCTTGCAGAATTATAAATGTGGCTGAACCATGAGGGACCACCCCAGAATCTCTCCAGTTAGAGGAGGAGCCTATTTTGCGAATTACAGGAATCTGTTCCAGGTACTGATGCTCTCCATCACTTGCATAAAGCTTCCCACAAAAAGTAGGGAAATGTTCCTTAAGTCTCAAAAATATTTCACACTTTTTTGATGGAATTTCAGTGAGATTCAGTTAAATTATGAAGTGCTAAAATAATCATCATTTTACTTCTTAGGAGAATGTCAGCAACATGGCTCAATAAACATCATAAAAGTGGCATTTCTGACTTTTCCAACTTGTTTCGTGACCATAACCTCTGTGTTTGGTAACAAACTATGTAGATGATAAAGAATTAAGAATTAATGATTTGGGAAGTCAACTTCCACCACAATCTCAGTGGAATTCAGCACGCAAAATCCTCAGGATCTTCTGAAAATATTAGGTTTTAATCTTTAGACAAATCATCTCCATACCCAAAACCTGACGCTCCACAGGGTTGCCCTTGTGGGTCAGGTACCAAGATATGGAAGAGGAAAGAATTTCTTTTACACTTCTGGGAAACAGACAAAATCAAACCCACTCAGAGCGGCTGTTTCCACACCTGCAGCTGCGCTTGCTTCCATCAAACCAAGAGCAATTCCTATAATCATGGCATCCAAGGATATGTGCATCCAATTTCTTTTTATAAATAAATTCAGTTATATGAACTCTAGCTTTAATAACACATTATTCTTCAATTTTTGTGAAAAGATGGTACCTGGGAAAGTCAGAGATCATTGTTAGGGATCTGGAAGGAGTTATATAATTGGCAGTGGAAGATGATATGAAAACATGGGGTAAAAGATAGGAACAAAACACTACAAATCTTCCATTTTCCCAATGTAAAGTACAAATATCACATGCATACAAGAGCAATGTAATTATTACTACACAGTTTAAATTTATTCATTACTAGCTTGCTTTGCATTGCCTAAAAAATCAGCAAGATTCTGTGGAACAGCAGAAATGTAATTACTAAGATCAATTCAATGCACTGTGCCATTAACACCTTATTATAATGAGGCCACAATATGAAAGCATCTCATAGACAGAGCTGTGTTTTGCAATTCATGGTGCAATTAGGTCTAGGTCTAATTCAATGAATCCAGTTCTAAGTGGGATGGAAATTCTGGATGTGTTTGTCCTCAGAGATAAAGGTCAGTCATGCAAGGCAAAATTAACTTCAGTGAGAAATTAACAGGAGAAAGGCTTGCCAAGCACTGGCACAGGCTGCCCAGGGAAGTGGCAGAGCCACCCTCCTTGGAGGTATGTAATTGATGTGGCGCCTGGGGACATGGTTTAGTGGTGGCCTTAGCAGTGCGGGGGGAACAGTTGGACTCCATGATCTCAGAGATCTTTTCCAGCCTAAAGAATTCTGAGACTCTGAGAACATGTAAAGGCTTTTCCAGCAAGAACTACAGTTTTAAAAACCCCCACAGATACACAAATCCTGAAATCCTGATAATTAATGATTTAGTCAAAATATTCCTTGACGTTTTGTTTTCCCCCCACCCTTTTCTTTCAAAATTTTCTCTGTACATTGGCACAGATTGGAACTGACAATGCCCATGTCTGAAGCTGCAAACTACAATTTTCTGCACCAGGGCTTAAGATTAGAATCATGGATTCCTGATTTATGTATTCTAATATTCAGAGATCCATACCTTCAAAACAGGCATATTGATGAACTTTGCCTAAGAGCTAAAGCATCAGTCCTGTGAACATTTAAGCACAGTCTTTGATTCCTGCAGGAGTAGTTATGATATTCATTTTGAGTGTATTTCAGCAATGTCTTGGACCATCTTCTCTATTTCATTATAGACAGTCCTAGCTCAGAGCACCAGAGGGAATTTATCTTCAGGCTCATTCCCAAAACATCCAAGTGATACTTCTTAGTACAGATTTGCTATTATCAGTCATTACCACCCCAGATCTCATAGCACAATACAATTAAACTGCTGAAAACAGTGAACACTCGACGCTGCTCCATTTTTGTATTTTTTCTTGCACAGCAAAACACAAAACAAATGCATTACATTAATCAAACCCTGAGAAACTTCTGAGACAATGAAATTAAGCATTTAAATTTTTCCTTTGAATTCATATGAAATGCATTTAGTGATACCAGGATGAGGCATAATGTATGCTGTGATTTCTCCATCTTAGATGCAAACAAAACACTCTCTTTAGTATTGTTTGTCCTGCAAAGACCGTATGAACTAAATGTCCTCTGATTAAACAGAGCCTTTTTGCTTTGTAACTTGTTCTTCTCAAGCACCTGAAGCTTGAGTATAAGCTGATCCGTAAAATGAACTTCCACCTGAGTTACACCTTCTGGCTGAAAACCACTTTACTGGAGATACAAGGTCTCTTAAATTCAGTGAAAAAAATGCAGCTGCATGTGGACACTTTAGGCAGGGAATTGAATTTCATAAAGCCTGAACAATTTGCAGCTTACCAGGTAGGAATGTTGTTTCCAGGAAATATTATAACGATATTCTTAAGCAGCTTTGGTGACTCAGTGGTAAGTCTCCGTATTGTCGTGTGGGAAGCTGGAATTTGAATTCTTCTTCCCCCTGGGTTGCCACTTTGGGATTCTTGTGCCAAAATAAAGCTGCGGGTTGTGCAGGGGAGGAATTTTTTGTGTGGTCCCAGGATGCTACACTTGCTGGGGGAGGCTGTGCGGGCCCAGGGCTTGCCTGGAGGGGGCTGTGCTCAATACCTGCCTGGGGAATGGGGAGGATTTAGGGGCCTTCAGGAGGGATCCAGTGCAAGGAAAAAAGGCAGAGTTTTGGTTTAAAGTCACCTTTTCCCTTTTTTTCCTAATCTTTTTTTAATACAATCAGTTTACCAACTACAAATAGGGGCATAAAGAGTGTGACCAGCTCACCCTCTCTTAAGCTGATGGTATTTTAGTCTCCAGTGAATGCTTTTATTGAGCATCCTGCTGAGGTGAGGGTATTTAGCATCTCCAGAGGTGCCAGAGATCAAGGATTAGCACCTGAAACATCTTCCCTGCCCATACTCAGCTTCCTCCTGAGTTTTCCAGCCCCTCTCCTGGCTCCCTCCATCTCCCGGGAACCTCACCAGGCAGAGCTCAGTGTTTCATTGTTTGTTGAAGGCATCAGGAGCTGAACGTTGTTGTGCTGTTTGCAAAGCTGACAGACACCGACCTGGGACACACACACAGGACCACAGCCTCCACAGAGCAATCACCCACCTCTGCAGAGTCACAGCTGAGTGCACTTGAAGATGTGGACTGAGGGTACTGATACTAAAGGAGAGACAAACAAGAAGGAAACTGAATAAACAGGGGGTGAGAGAGGAGTAGTTTTTCTCCTCATGCAAGAAGCAGTGGACACAAACTACAACAGCAAAGATTTGTGCTGCAGCTCATGAGAAGCTTTGGAGTTATCCTAGATAGAAATAAGGCCCTGCTGAAGGCATTCAGAGAGGTACCTGATGCAAGCTCTCTCCTAAAAGCCACGCTTTGGGTTCCCAGGTTATTTGAAAGATGGAGCCTAAATGAATCAAGTCACTCAGCTGATGTCAGACACTACAAAATGATGAGTGTTGCAGTGTCACAGGAGGCTTTGAGGACACAGGCACCAACACCCTCCAGCAAACAGCACCGCACTTCTGGAGACCACGCACGTGCTAAAGCAGAGCCTGCCCTAAGTGGATAAAGCCAGATTTGCTCAGTAGCTCAAGGATTGAGCCACGAAAGCATAATCCGCAAATATCAGTCTAGAAAGTGAGGCTAATTCAGGCTTACCATAGCATGCTCTACTAGCTCTAAACCAGCTTTTTTTTTTAAACTGTCTTTAATTTGCAGCTTATGCTGTAATTTCTAAGCTGTTCCACACAGGCCAACAAAACAGGCAGGAAATTCATCGGAAGCACCTAATATTTATGAGAAAGTCCTTCTAGGCCGTACACAAAGACACTGCTCTTCTTACTCAGAGTCTCCTCCTTGTCTTCTCCCTACTTTTAGTAGCACGTTAGGGGCAGATCTATGCAAGAAGCTTCTTCTCCAGAGAGCAGTGAAAAGGGATGATCCTGTATGAGCAAGTTGGGCTGAACAGAGAAGGGTCCACGTCTTGCTTGACATCAGCCCAGCCCATGGATGAGACAGCAAAAGTTTTGCATCTATTGGGGGGGGGGGGGGGGAGGGAAGAAATTAATTTTTTTTGCTTTGCAGTCAGAAGAAAGTCCAGAAATTAGTTCTTTGAGGGTCATTTCCCCTATAACCACCTCAGGAACAAAACAAAACAAAACAACACAAAACAAAACAAAAAAACAGGCTTGAAAAATCAAAGAAAATACAAAGTACACTCTACATTCTACAATATGGGAAGCAAACTAGGTAAACCATTTGGTTCAGTTAAGACAAGCCAATATGGGAGCAACTTCAGTATCCAATTTGGTTCCCAAACCAGTTTTATTTTATCATATTCTCGTGTTCTTAGCTCCTGGGAACACTAAATTAATAAAAGGTCTATCCTGCTTTGCCAAAACTAGGGTTTAGTTTTTGTGTAGTTGATTTGATGATGGTTTTGGCAGAACGGAAGAGACACAGGGTGAAAACATCCAGTTTTAGTCAAATAAAAAAAAGAGGTGATAAGAAAACAGAAGAACAGCTTATTTTTATATTTCTTCTTTCATCAGAAGTTGCATTTTATCTGTACAAGCTGAGATTACAACAAAGCTTTAGTGATGACTTCAGTAGCACCACTGACCTATGAAAATCCCATCCTGGACAGGAGGATTTTAGTTATTAAGGAGAGTATTAACTTTCACAGGTTACATTAGGCAGCTGAGGAGCTGCATAAAATAGACACCTAGAACAACTGGAGGGTCACTGGCCTTAAGTGAAGACAAAATAACCATCAGCCACCATGTGCCAGGGCCAGCTGGGCAGCTGCAAAGCAGAGACCATCTACAAGAAGAAAGGGGTGAAGCTGCTGGCCAGCTGAGAGAGCTTCAGTCACAGAAAATACAAAATCAGGTGATAAAAGAGGTGAGTGCTGCGTGTCCCGACTGCTGAATCCACAACAGCTGTCTGAATGGACATTTTTCCTTATCTCAGGAGCTCAGCTGGCACCACACAATTCACACCTTTATTCCCCACTCCAGAGAATAGACCAACACTTAGGGAAGAGGGAACACAGTGGAAAATGGGCAGCTGAGGAAAGACTAAGACATGACATGGAAGGGTGCAGAGAATATTCTCTGATTTCCCCTAGATCTTGTCACCTCCCGCCAGGGCCTCTGTTGTAAAACACCAACAAGGCTACAGCAGTGCTGGCGTGGAGGCACATCCAGAGGAAGATGAGGAAGGAATAAAACCCAGCACCTCCCCTGAAACCTTCCTGTACCTTTGCAGAGAGTGCCACATAACCTACAGAGAGAACAGGCAGGTCTATAAATGTGAGGCTCCAGCAGTGAGGACGACAAACCAGGTAACAGGGCAGGCCTTTAAAACTTCAGCTGTGACATTTAAACTAGAAGTTCAAACCAAATGGGAAAAGGATGGAAGTAAATCAATGGAATACTGGGAATAAGGGAGCTGGGGCTGCAGAATAGGTTGTACCTTAAACAGACTGGGCACTGCAAAACTGAAGGGTCAGCACTTCAAATCAGATACTGTGGAGTAAGCACTGAATTTCTGCACTTCTGTCTCACAGCTATATTGTGTCCTTTGCCTGTGTAATTATTAAATGTGAGATCAGGAAGATGGAAATGAGTGAAATATTTACACAGGCACACAGACACCTG
Source organism: Corvus cornix cornix (assembly GCF_000738735.6). Lineage (NCBI taxonomy): Eukaryota > Metazoa > Chordata > Aves > Passeriformes > Corvidae > Corvus > Corvus cornix. Next base: position 5,036,637 of record NC_047056.1, on the reverse strand, counting down.
TCTGTCAGCTATCCCATCTTGGAGCTTCCAAACCAAATCTTCACAGAGCATTTTAAAAATTCACAAAATGCAGATTCCCTTCATCACGTGAAATGCCTCAGGGGAGAAAACAAAGCAGGAAAACATCTTGAGGTAAGGATTTTCAAAGTATGAAACGTGCCAAAATTGGAGAAATGTCTTAATCTCCAGTGGAAATGCACCAAGTGAAACACTTAAATATTAAAACAACTAATGCTTTTAGGACAGAACAAGTTCCCCAGTAGTATATTAATGCATTTGAAATGGGAAGTGATTAAAAATATACCAAATAAAATCAAAACATTGGAAAGCTTTTTTGATGGCAAGATCAAATTAAGAGTAATTTTTATTCCACTTGGAGGGAAAACTGTATTAGCATCCATTAAAATCTATAGTAAACTGATTACTGATGATTGCTGTGGTTTAAATATGCACTTTGTCGACTTTGGGAAAGTACAAGTCGAAAATTAATCCAAAATACCCTTGGAGAGCCTGGGTAAGGTGCCTGAGTGATGGATGGATGGAGATTTTCACACCTGCAGCCTGCTCAGGAGCAGCCACAGTGGAGGAGTTGTTGGTTACTCATGCATAGGGACCAGGACTTCCTAAAGCAACTGAGCTGCAGGGCAGCGGAAAGGAAATCCACATCTGTGTCATTGCAGTAACCAAAAACTCAGAGAATTTCTTTAAATAAAAGGAAAAGTGTGTCCCTGGCAGACACACAGGCAGCACAGAGCACCCCTTGCAGGCTGGAGTATTTCTGGCTGCAGAAGACCAGGAAGGTTGTGGTGATTTACCAGGGGTAGCAAATATCTCCTTTGGTGTGAGACTGCACTTGTGGTATGTTAAGCATCAGGGGTAAGAAACCGTGGAGATTTGTAAACAGAGTACAAATCCTGATAATATCCTTTATTGATTAAACTGTGTCTCTGTAAGGAGGGAAATGGCTTCAAAAGGCATCTCAGAGAGCACAGGAGATGGGCTGTGGCAGCTTACACACTCTTTCTTGCAGAGGCCTTGCACTGACCCATCTTTGTAATCAAAATAAAATCCTCCTGTGAAGGCTACCAAAGCCTCACTTACCAAAATTCCACTAATCTACAAGATAAACCCTTTAGTCTGGAAACATTCATTTGACCTCACCGTTACTTCTGTATGCAGAACTAACATGGAACAATTTCCCAAGGCACCCTTAAAGGCAAAAACGTCTTTTTCCACACAGCTGTAGATGGATTTCCCATAAAAAGCCACCTTGTACACTTTCATCGTATTCAAGCAGCTGCATCACGGTGTTTAAATGCAGCTTACAGATCAATGCAGCTCAACGCCACGTGACAGAAAATTTCAATGTCACAATTAATACTTAATCAATTTGCGGTGCCTTGTTCTCCCGCAGGCACTTAAAATGCAGGGAACAGGTACAGCCTTAAACTGCTGGGAGAATAATTACCACCCTGACTGGGCCCTCAACACAATGCCACTCTGCTGTGGTGTTCTGACAAATACATATAGACACTCACAGATCCAGTGACATTTTCTTTTCTTTTATTAAACGTTCTGTGTGGGCAAGGAAAGAAAGGAGGTTGCAGTATAATTTATGACACCATGTAATATCAATACTAAAATACAAATGAAAGAATTTTAAAAGAAAGTTGCAGTGTTTCTTCCAGTAAGTTCCCCTTTTGTGTTATCAGTAAGTCTCATTTTTGATATTCACATGGCAAATGAATGGTTTTACCTTCTGAAAGGGAAAAGTCAAATCACTGTCAACAAAACGATCAAGAAACAAAGATTATGCATATTAAAATTAAGATGTTAAATAATTAAAGACTAAAATTTCGAAACTCCCCACTACAACTAGAAGGAAAAGTCTGAGACAAGTTTTGCAGAAGAGACAGTAGGTAAATAACTCCAAGTCTAGAAGTCTGCAGCTTGGAAGTGAAATGGATGTTAGGAAAGTGGTCAATAACATCACAGAACAGCACAGAGAACACAAGTAGGTGACAATTATTCCCACAACAACCAGAGAAAACAACTAAACCAATCCTATATAGTGCAGCAAGCAGTTTTTATTTCAAGTCCTGCTGCTGCAGTGAGCTGGCCTGAATCAGCTTAACACGTATAGAGGAGAGGTTTGCAGCTGAATTCTGCATTACCACAGCTGCCAACTGTGAGGCTAATTCCTTACCCTGCCTCCCTGCCTGACTCCTCACTGGGATGGGAGAAGGACCATCACTAGGAAATTAAGGATTGAGTCCTGCAATCAGTCACTGCACTCTGAGAGCACTTCCACACTTACTGCAGCAGGGCCATCCAGGATTTAAATGGGTGTGTTCTCTCTCTTTATTTACTATTTACAACTTAATTATTTATTTTCAGTGCCAAGACAAGGTGCAGATGCCCAGTTACACAATCTCACCTGCAGGACAGTTCTGCCCGAGCAACGCTTCACAAGATGCAAACCTGGCATTTTAGCTTCAGAAGCAACTTTAAAGTTTTACATTAGGTAACACAACTTTAAACTGATTGACACCAGAGCCCTAAGAGCAAGCACAGCATTGATATTGGGTGTTCCTATCTGAATTTGATTTAAAAACTTGAGTCCCACACACTGATGACACTGTTAGGTAGTTATTTACTACTATTCATGATTTGGGACAAGTGTTAGTCTGATAAACAAAGGGTTAAGAAATGCAGACACCACCAGTAAACAAGAACATCATTAAAGAAATGTTGTTCTCCTAATATTTCTACTGCTGCTAATCTTTAGAGAATCCATTTTCAATCATTTCTCAGGAACTTGTCCTCAGCAACTTTTAGGCTAAGAATGTGATCATTTGTACTGCCCCTCAAATAAAAAACCACTGAGGAAAATTGTCTGGGTCACATGTATTGGGCAATTCATTTGAATGCACAATGTCTTTCCAACAGACTGCAAAACTACCCATTTCTCTGGCTTTGTGAGCTCCTGCACACGCTGAATTTATGAATTAACAAGCCTCGTTAGCCAATTTCTGAATGCACACCTGAAAGAAAAGAACAGACACAGCAGTAGATTTATTGGTATAGTAATGCCTAAATGTTGATTTGTTCAGCATCAATGAGAGAAAACCATACGTACTCCATGTGAGACAAAAAATAAAAGGGAACCAAACCCATTTCCATTTAAATGCCTGGAATTTACACTCTGTGCTTAGAACGACATTTTCAAAGAACTGACTTAAGAGACTGCTGCAACAAAAGCATTCAGCAGAGGAGAGGAAGAAATGCCGAATGCAGGAGGTGCAGCACCCTTTGCAAACCCTCTCCTGTGAAAAAGACATCACGTCCTGCCTGCTCTGCCAGACATTCTCATTTGCGGGACAATTCCTACCAAATGGCTTAGACACCGTCATTTCCATTCAGAAGCTGCTGCTGCTTTGCTGGATGGCTGCGTGCTGTCCATTAATGCTCCCCAGCTGCCTCCCAGCTCTCTGCTGGCACGCTAATGATGCCCAGCATGCTAATGATGCCCAGCAAAATAACACCAAGATGGGACTGTCATATACAACTCAGGCACTGACTCCATAACAACCTGATTTCCAACCACCTGCCTGACCACAACGCTCACATTCAGTGCACTAGCTTTGCACTTGGGAACAGGAGCCAGACCTTATGGACTGTTCTCTGCTGCAGTCAGATCATCAGACCAGAAGACGTCTATTCTTCAGCAAAGGGAAGCCTAGAAATAGCTTTCCACTTGCATGAATGCTGGAAATAAATTAAATAACCTGTTGCAGAATACCCAGTCAGATGCAAATTCTGGCCAGTGTAAGAAAGGAGGAAAAGGAGAGGACAGAGTCTTTCCTTATGGGGTCTCTCCTCACCTCAGAGTGCAGACAGTGTTCATACAATGGTTTATACCTTGCCCTTACCTCATACAAAAAAGTGAACACTTAAGAGCCATTCCATTTTTGTAATTTTACCTTTTCCTCCCTGTTTAATCAGTGGGGAGCTCATGGAATCCTTTCGGCTACATCCCTGTAGCCAGGTGCCAGAGCCAGAAAAGAAGGCTGTCCATGCTGCAGTTCTTTGGAATAGAGCTATTCTGTTTCAAATTTCTCATAATTTCTAATAGTCTCTAGTAAATCATAGGCTCTGTAGCTCACTGGTGAATGATTTGTATTAGCTACTGTTTGAAACATTCGTATAAAATGAAGAAATCAACCTTGGAAGCATTTAAAACAGATTCCCACGTGCATGCTAAATCTGAAGAGTAACTGAATTAATACAAGCGGGCTCTAAGAGAAGGTTTGCAGTCAGCTCACCGGTGCTGTGATAGCTGGGTGGGTCTCTCTTAGAAGGAACTACAGTTATCAAAGAGGTCTGAATGAGCTGGAACAAGCAGTGACGAAAAGTAACACAACAGTCATTGTCACTCATCATACTCAGGAGCAGTAACAACTTCCTCTCCTTTCTTCTTTCAGCAGCACAATTCCCAGTGTTGCTTCTATGAGCTAATGCTGAGAAATCCTGTAAATCACCCTTTTGGAAAATCCAGCATTGAGGTGCTTCATTTGCGCTTTTTTTTTGCGTTTGCTTTTCATGGAGGGATGCAACTCACTGCTGTGGGGAAAAGAAAAAAAGAAAGGGGAAAAAACCCCCAACCAAACGGAATAAAAACATCCAACCCCCTAAAACTGAATGAAAAACTTCACAGAAAACCCCCAAATTAAACTGCAATGAAACCAGTGCAACTTCTCCCACTTTAGAAAGTCTTCTATCTCCATAGAGCAATTGAAACACAATTTAGATGCCTTGGAAGGAAGCAGCAAGCCTGGCAGCTCTAATGCACTATGCAGCAGGCCAGACATCACCTAATGCAATAAAAGCATCTTGAACAGTACCAAATCTCCCCAAATCCATCTCTCCACTATCTCACTCTACAGCTTTCCTACTTGAAATAGGCCTCTCTATTTATATTTTTAAAGATATGACCGTGCAATCCAGGTATTAAAAGAAACACATGATCTCTTCATATTTACACAGATAACAAATGAACACAGAGACTGGGCGTTACTGGGAACCCCACTGGAGAGTCTGTGGAGTGTAAGACTTTGAGCATTTTAAGGTCCTAAAGGAAGGTCAGCCTCAGGGGTCCGTACTACTTTAAACAATAAAAATGAACTTCTCCCACTCTTTACAGCTTCCTCCAACAAAGTTTAAGAAAGGAAAGGAGCGCCACCACCCAAATGTTTTGTCCTTTAAAGAAGAGGAAAAAAAAGAGTTCTTTTTACTCTAAAAAAAAAAAAGCTTTGCAGTTTGGTGTGGGGTTGATTTGAACACGTAGGAACAAGGAGGAACCACAGCACACACACATTAACAGGAAGATGATCTTCCAGCTATAGTCCACTCCTTGACACTGGAGGCTTATAAAATAGAGTTGCAGGCTGTATTTTTATCCATTAATTTCTATGAAGAGATATTACAATACAAAATTATCTCACCTGCCAACATTTTAAAATGGAGAATATGTTTTGTGTCAGAAAAATAAGCTGGCTTCAGAGAGGACTTTGAAAAAGGGCAGGGGAGAACGACACTTCTCCTGCCAAAATGTGGAACGGATACTTCCCAAACAGAACGACTTGGCAGGTATGTAGCATTTATATATCTCATAGCAAAATACAGAATGCTTTTCTTAAAGTATTTTAAGAAGAAATAAAATGTATATTTGAAAGACACTTTCATGAACATGTGTTACAGTCCAGACTACACAACACTGCTGCTATTAAAAACAAAGCCTAGTCGAAAAAGAAAAAAAAAAAATCCCAACCATATCCATGGCGTTTGGAAATGAGAAATAGATGACTAGGAGCATTTTCTTCATTAAGTAACAAATTGCTTCTCAGAGATGGATATTTTTAAGATAGAGCACAAGTGGCCAATTGTCAGCTGGTGTAAATTATCACAGTTGCAGGGAGCTCTATTTTTACCAGCTGAAGATTTACCCCTAAGCATCTGCCAGTGAAGCCAGCCAGGGAACCACAGACATATATATGGGATGGCATTGATTCTGAAGAATCACAAGATAATTACAACGTGTTGGGCAATTGCAGGGACAGGAGGATAGGGAAAGGAGGAGGAAAGTCACAGTAAGTAAAGAAACAAGCAGGAAAGCAGACAGCAATCTGATAACTCTCCAGGCACGGCATTACTGCACCAAAAGCTGTGTTACAGCCCTCCCTTCCCAACCCTGTGCTGCAGATCCTGTATATAAACTGTGCTTAAGCATCTGGGCTGAGTCAGCACCACTGTTCTTCCCTACAGCAGACAGGGACAGCTGGTGACTGCTGAAACCAAGAGAGTGGATATTCTGAAGAGTGGGATAAAGCCTTTATAAGATTTTAAGACATCAATTTTCATGGGCATCTTGGCTGAACAAGTCCAGTCCTAAACCACCTCCCTGATGCCTGGATCACGCTCTGTGTGCTGCACTTGACCAGCTCCTCCCACGTGGCACCAGGCCTTGGGCAACCTGGCTGAGGGCTGGGAATCAGCCCATCCCTGCTAACAACTGGGGCATCCTCCCAAAGACCTGCACGTGCTTGCTGGGGGTGGCCATCCCCAGCCATGGTTTGGGTTTCTGCTTGTTCTCCGCACACCATTTGTTGGTGTAATCACCACAACCCCTGCACTTGATATGGAGTTAATAGACTGCAACAGAGCAGCTTCCACAGCACCACAAGCACTGGAAAGCTTCAAATTTAAACAAAGCACCTTCCCCAGCATTCCATGCAACGCTTCAGTGAGTTCAGAAGACAGGAGGAGAGGAAAAACTGTTTCCCAGAGTGTCCCACGTCAGCAGTATCTTTTTGCGTGCTGAAAGCTCACCTTTCCCTGTGCTGACAGCAGATGTGCTGCTGGCAGCCACCTTCCTGTTGCTTCATTTGCAGGAAAACAGGAGACTGGAGCTATTGCATTTTTGAAGAAGTGAACCACATTAACCCAGCTCGGCAATGTTGCCTCTTAAAACTATTGCTCACAGTATGTCACTTGTTAGCTACAAAAGCCATTAGATTGAGTAGCCCAGCTACTGGTAAAGAATAACTTTAATTACACGACATAATCATCAATTAGCATTTATCCAGAGATGAAGCTTGCATTCATGGGTGATAAATGGCATGATACTGAATGTTCAGGGGCACTTAGTCACATCCCCGGGACACAATGGATATGCCACTGTTAAGCACTTTTACGAGAAGTTTAGGTACCTTTCTAAATGGTCACTTATGCTCAAAAAACAGTGACAGACGTAAAATCCGTGGATTTAGACTTAAATTCAGAGCAGATAATTCTGTCAAGGAAACATTACGAAAAAGATGAAAACCAGCAGAAGCAGATTATTAAATTTATGCTGTGCTGGATTCACTGCCACCACTTTTAACAACAGGCTTTATCCTCCACGTAACTAAATTTATGCTAATCTCCTCAAGAGTTCCAGAAACCCAAACCAGAGAAACTCATCATTTTAAGTATTTCAAAACTCACTTCACAATACTCTGCTTTTCATTTTTATTTTAACCTCCCCACAAAAGCCTATTTCAGCCTTGCCTAGTAAATACTGTAGGGTATTTACTCTGGACGTCAAAGCGCTGGCGGTACTTCCATTTCATTGTAAAAGGCCAAGACAACAAATACAGATTTATTATTAAATGTCCCACCTTTCACACTATGCAAATTTGCCCAGGCTGCAGCCTACTTTTGGCAGTCCTCTTTCCCAAGGGCCCTTTAGGAAGAGGCTATCAGCCAGATTAATTATTTTAACAATAGCAGCCTTTTCCTACTGGTGTTTTTTCTGTCACCATTATATGACATAAAGCAGGGGGGAGGCAGAACTAATTTATCGAGCTCGTAATATATCTCAGTCCAAAGCTTCCCAGAAGCACTGGATTCAGTGTGCAGGAACAAAGCTGCCAGCCTTGCGTGACAAGTTACAGGGGACAAGAGAAGAGCATCGCGTGTCCCTGCCTCTGGAAAGGGCTGCATGGTCCATCTGGCTGAAAAGGCTGACCACCACAAGAAGAGAGGGAGGGACAGCTGTTAAAAACCCAGAACTAAAATAACCTCCTCTGCCTGTTGTCATTCCTTAGGACACATTGGCTTTCCAGCGGAAAATGCGGTACCTTGTAAATGCTTTGATGCTCAATGACTTGGGCACGGTTCGTTTTCGGTCCTGCCCTCCTGCCGGGATCCTAACTGCCGTGGCATGTGACCTCTGGGCAGCTCCTGGCACAGGGACACACAGTGACCTTCCCACATGTCTCACGTGGAGCCCTGGCACTCCAGGAGTGAGCATTGTCCTGCCCAGCACGGCTGCGCAGGGGCCTCCCAGGGCAGGACAGCCTGGGGCCACGAGTCCACCCAGGAGCCAGCCCAGTGCTGCTGCTGCTGCTGGGGCTCAGGGTGGGAAAAGGAATGCTCGGGGATCCCTACCATTCACTATAGATACTGGATGTGTTTATGGGCAAGAAAAACTTAAGTACATTATTTTTAAAAATGTAAAAATTAGGGATTTTCTCACTTTGAGGTAACACCTGAAGATAGCAGCCCCTAGTGGGTGGGATAACACAAACCCAAGGATTCCCTAACTCCTGATTATTATTTTTTTTACAACTCTGAGCCACAGATCTGCATGGAAGGAGAGGGAATCATTCCTCTGCCAACCTGAGTCGCTGCGGATGTCAGGACCTGCGTTTCTGCTGGGATGAGCTCAGCCTTATGGCTTTGTATTCCAAAGTCACTCTTTTTGGAGATCTGGTCCCAGAGATGCAAAACAACTCAGGCACAGGGGATTAGGTCATGTGAATAGGCTGCTCTCTGTGTTTGATTTAACAGAAAACATAAAGCAGTTGGCACTCTGCAGCCTGCTCTGTAATGTTTACAAAATGATAATAACCGCAAAGAAATGCCAACAGGAACTTAGCACAAGTTAAACAAATCACCCTCAAAGTGGCACTCTGACACAATGGTGTCAAAACACATTTCCTTTCCCACTGGAACAATCCTATTATTTCATGCTGGCAAATGGAGAGGAGAAAAGCGGTTTTAAACCCATGGGAAAATGGCACATCTACAGGGACATGAGAGAGGCTGGTGAGCTCACAGAACTACTTGGGGGAAGTTGGGCTTCCTCAGGGAAGAACTTCTAAAGGCAATGGGTTTGACAGAGAAGCCGCCTAGGGAATTATCCCATGTCAGCATAAATCCAGGAAAAGACAATGCCATCTTCATTACTCCAACAGGCACCAAATCATAATGCTCCCACAAAGTGAAAAAAAATCTATGATCTGCCCCTCCTCCTCCATACCAGCAGAGCAGCCAGCGAGACAGAGGAAAAGAAATGGTTTTCCCAGTACTCCAAGACTGGCCAGTGGTATAATGTTCCACAGGAATAAAGAGAGTTTTGCGCAGACTGACCAAGATCCTCCCAAGCCAACGGGAACATCTGATTAGGAGAGGTCCAGGCTGAACTCTGGCAGGGCTCACCCATCCACTGGCACAACCTGCACTTCCAGCTCAATTTTCCAGCTCAATATTTCACTACCATGTTTCTTCAAAAGACTCCGTGCTTATGGAGTGAAAGACAAACATTTCAAGGAAAAATAGATGTCAAAATCAAGAGTCACTTCTCCTGGCACTTCACTTCTATGGGAAGCACCTCCATCTCTCTCCCTATTTCTGCCTATGGTGTGAAGGGCTCAGATGCCAGTTGGACAAAACACCACATCCATAAACTTCAGTGCCAGTCAGGGTTGGGATGGAGAACTGGGCAGCTCAACCTAAATCCTTTCATAGAGTAACTGGGGAATCAAAGGAATTTAAGAAGTCTCTGAATAGGATTTTAGGACAAAGCTTGTGAGACCAGGGGATCCAGGACCTAAAGACCTGGTAAATCCCTCCCAACTCGACCTTCCCACGAAGCACAGGTCAAGCACAATAAATCTTGAAGTAGCTTTAAATGAAAAGTCCAGTGACTACAAGTTGAGTGTGTCTAACACTGCCAGCAAAAAGATACAGGCTCTGTCAGTGAGATTAAGATCACTTACTACACAAGTTCAGCACAGGATGCCATAACTTAAATCAGGAGTGGAAAAGTTTAAGATATCCCTGGCTTCCTGTACATAAGCAGCAGTGAGGATGGCAGGAGCAGATCTGCTGCTGCTGAAAACCTGACTGATGTATGTCAGAGGTGAGGAGTGGATCTGCTGCACTCAGGAACAGGAGTCCATTAGCATGCTCCTGAAGCACAACTCCAAACTGAGTTTCATCCCATTTCATCCCATTCATCCCAGAGCATGCTAAACCTGCTCTGCCACGTGAAATGGGAGGTTTGCTTCAAAAGAACACTCCTGTAGCACACAGAGTGCCTCTTCTGGCACGACAGGAGCTGGCCAAGCATCCTGTGCAGCACAGGCTGCTGGCTGCAGGCAGAATGGAGTTGGACACAATGGGAGCGCTCTGGAGAACAAGGGAATGAGCAGCGAACCAAGGTGCCAATACAAAGCCAGCATTATTCAAGACTGAGGTGCCCCCTCAGCCAAGAACCAGTGACACCTGACACCTGGAGTTACAAGAAGTTCCCCTACCCAGACACAAAGGAAGTGTGTGCTGATGTTTAAGGGTGACCGGGGCAGCAGGAACCGAGGTGTGCAAACAGAGCCACGCTGGGTTATGTGTACGGACAAACAAATGCAAGAGCGCGCAGGGAAAGTTAAAGGCCCACCTGAACAAGTGCCAGCAGGAGTTCAGCATTCAGAGACACTTAGTTGCTCTTAAAAAGAGCTGAATATAGAGAAGACAAGTGCAAACCTGGCAGCTCACGCAGGAGTATGTTATTTTATGTAACATGTCAAAAACATGTCAAAATTACCTATTTCTGTTTTCTTTACTTCCTTCCCTGAGTCTCAGATGAAATCGTAATGATGTTTTGCCTTGGGGTGCAGGACCAGGAGAGAGAAGAGCCTCCCCTGAGCTCTGTCCTTTCCTGGCTTCTTGTGTGATGGGCAGCACAGAGAACAGCTTCAACACATGGCTCTGTTGTAGAGCATAACGTAGCTCGTAAAAGCCTAAAAGGGTTTGGACACCTGTCTGTAATGTTAAAAGGAAAAAAAAAAACCCCGAACATTAAAAAAAAAAATCCCGAACCATTACCATGCCACAATTCTGTATATTTACAAGACTTATGTTTTACTAACATACAGAAAAGATTGGTGAAATGGCACTACAGCATTCCTAAAATGACACAGGACAAACAACTATCTGAAGTGTTGCTGATGTTGAAGAATTTCTCTCAAATCTCCATGGCCAGAGACCAAGTAGTCACACCACTGGAAGATTAATCAAAACTATGTAAATGCATGAATATCTCAAATTTAGGAAGGGAAAAAACTAGAGGGTTGATTTACATGTCTGAAACAGAGCTACACCAAGTCCCCTGTATCACAACAGTTATTGCGAAACTTCAGGCCAATTACTAAGACAAAACCCCAACAGTGAATCTGTGCTGTGTGACCGTCGAAGGTCAAGGTGTGCTGGAATTGTTTTATTGCTTCCTCTTTGAGTTCGCCAGAGGAAACTTGAAGCGATTACACGTGGGGATGATGGAGGGGTGGGAGGGGAGGACGAGGGTCAATTGCACCATCAGTTCTGGACACTCTGAAGGGAAGTCTGGGCACTGGAAACCCCGATGTGGACATTGCTGGCATCCCAGCCAAAGCCTGGCTGATACAGGAACACTGCACAGCAGGACCTGACAACCATTCACTGCTACTTATGATAGTATCCTTAATAAACAATATTGATTTTCCTCTTCTGATTGCTCAAACTCTAGAATATCTCTGTTTTCACTGAATGTTCCCGAGTGTTCCTGGAACTAAATGGGCTGATTCCCTCAGAAAGCTATGTGGCACCTCACTTGTCTCTAGAGGCACCTCAGCTCAGTAATTACGCTGCCACCTTTCACTTCTTTCTGGCTCCAAACAATGTTTCTGCAGGCTTGCTCTGAAGCAAAACAGCCATTTAACCACACACAAAGGGACTGCTGCCTTCCCAAGGAAAAAGAAGTCAAATTTGTGAATTTCCTTGGAAAAAAAAAGGTATAATTACCAACCATTAGTAGCACATCCTTCCCCCACAAAAGGTTGAACACTAACATTCCTTAAAGGGTTTCCTGAGCCTTTTTTGGTTGGTAAAAATATCCCAAAAGGGCGGAAGAAAAAACCCCTTCACAACATAAGCAGCATGGAGTCTTTTTGCCGGATAATGCATTTCTTATTTTGGTAATAATGAAAGGCACGTTGGGCGCTTTCTAAAGCAGTTTGTTCCAGATTGCTGGCTCCCACTGTACAAAAAAAATAATGACCCCTTCCCCACCCCATCCAAACAGCAGCACGCAATCCCGGCGGCACAATATCCCATTGTAGTGCTCTGAATGCCGGCCTGGCAGAGGAGCTGGTGGGAAGGAGGGAGCACAAGCGCCCCTTTGCCCTCCCAGCACTGCCAGTGCCAGCTTGGGGTAGGATGAGTGACGGCCGCTGCCAATATGTTGATCCAAGGAAATGAAGGAAGAGGCCATGCAAAGATAAATGCATGGAAAGATGCCACACTCTGGCCCTGCCTCCTCTGAGCTGCTGGAGGAGCTGGGGAGAGGAAGTTTGAGATGGACTGCACAGGCATTTCAGCAGCACTGCTTTCTCTGCTTGCAGGGCTCCGCTGCCTAAAAGTGACAAATCTCCTTTTTCTTGTGATCCTGGAGTATAGAACAGGATCCCAATTTCAGCTGTCCCTGCTTTTTTTCTATCACACCTTCCTGTCCCCTGCCCTCTTGCATTTATCAGAGGAGTACAGGGACAAGTTTAAAGGTCTCCCACAACCCACACTGAGCACTTGGATGCCACCCTGAAAGCTCATGAAAAGGCTGAAGTCACCTTGCAAAAACAGAGCTGTACAGGATGCAATTAAAAAGCAACCTCTGCGCTCAGGTAAAGCAGGTGAACCAACAAACAGCATTTGAGTTTCTAAATGCCTCAGCCACTTCCAGAATATCCCATGACATGCTGACCAAACCCTTGTGATGTGGGAGGCAGAATTGCACCCACTTGGAGAATCTCCTGGTAGAACTTGTGGAGTAAAGGCAAGGGAAAACCCATAGGCTGAAGGTGCACATGGAGCTGCAGGCCTTGCAGGTGGCCCATTACATTCCTGCATGGATGGCAGCTGCTGTTGCCCCAGCTCCTCCTTGCTGACCCTGCCCACAGAGCCCAAGATGGTCTTTCCCCATCCCGTCTTTGCTTCCCCTGACTCTCCTGGCAGCCCTTTTTCCACAAGCTGACAGTGGTGAGGCTCTCAGCCCATCGCTTCCTGCAGGACTTGGTTGACAGTTCTGTTTTGTTTAGGGCTCCTCTCAGTTTAGCCACATAATTATGTCCATTTGCAGCACAGAAATGAATTCCAAGAATAAAGTGACTCACATTCATTAAGGCTGTTTATACAGAATTTGACAACAGTGTTGCTCCATCCAGAAAGGACTCTGTGTCCATGTTTGTGGCAAGGCTGGATGGATTCATGACAGTGGTGAGTTTGTAAACTGAGATGTGCCCACCTCCACCTCATGACCAGGAGCACAAAGAAGAGAAAACATCGCACAGGGTTTTTTTTACCTGCCTAAAAAGCACATTTCATTTTCTCTGTAACTCTGTTCTAGAAATTATTGGGAGTTTTTACTCCAAAAGAGCTATGACAAATTATTGTCTTGTATTAAATAGCACAATTTTGATTATTTAAGCTGAATTCAGGCTAACATAGTACATAGGTCATAAGCTTTAAAGTTTGAAAGTAAGTCCAGCACAACCACACTTCTGGGCAGGCAAAGAGCTGGTCATATGAAACCCAAGCAAGGAGATAACACGAAGAAACAAATTAAAATTCTCCATGAACTTTAGCTGCAGTCGCACAATGCAGCAGCACATTCCCCTGAACCACAGGCTTTTGCCACTACACCAATTAAAGAGAAATTTCAGGCACTTGGAAGCCCCAGTGTAGGCACTGTGTGAAAACCTGGGTGGTTTTTTAGTAGTGTTAAGTTTATAACTTAGCATCTCTTTGAAATATTTGCCCATTAAAAACTACACAGCTGATCCTGAGGTACCTCGGGGAAAATGTAATATTGTTCTTCAGTAATTAGGTCAGGATCTGATATTTTGACCTCTGTGTACTACTGCTGAGAAATATGAGCAAAAGTCAGTGCAACCTGAGGCTTTCATGATAGGGTCAGAACCTCTGTACTGTAAAATATTCCAACTGACCCCAAGGGGATTCAAGTTATTACTGAATATTCCTTCCCTCACACGAACTGTCTTCCCTCCACTGACAACAGTGTGTAATATTTCCATCAGCAAAAAAACATTCCCCAATTTAACAAAATGTCCTTCTCATTTATAATCAGCATCTTTGAGATGAATCTTGTCCTCCGGCAAACACAGCAACTGTTTCTGTACTGAAGTAGCAAATAAAATCTGTGTTTGGTGCTGAGCTCAGTTAGAAAAGTGTTTTGTTTTTAAAAAAACAAATATCTCATTTTCAAAATCACCCAAGTAACACTAAGGCTGTGTCCTTCTGGCTGTCAATAACAACTAAGTCTTTAGGAGGTGACATAATGATAAAATTGTTGCAAGCAGAGAGATTTCACAGATTGAATGTGGCTATTTGCAATTTTTCAAACCACATTTGCTATTTGCTATTTTTCAAAAAAAAGCAACAGCAAGTGCACAGCACAAAGCACAGAACATTTTCCAAAAAATCAAAAGCTCCAACGGGAACGTACACATGGCTTTTGCTCCATGAAATGAGATGAAAACCAGTTGTGCTGACCCAAGCTCTGGAGCTGGTTATATTCCCACTAATAGGTACTGCTAGTCTGGTACAGAACTGACAGCCTTCTTTTCCCAAAACTTTTGGGTCCACCAAAGTTCATGTACTCAGGCTAAGTGTGCTTTACAAGGCTACATAGAAAAATGTGGTTCTCTGCTCATTTTTCCATGTGCCAGAGCAGGAGATAGATAGCAATTGTATTGTAAATCCAATAACCACCTCACTTTATTCATTCCTCCCCAAAAGACTAATATTGCTTGGTTTTCCAAAAGCTTGATTTATTACTTCCAGCAACCCGGATGGGAATTAATTGGGAGAAAATGCAAGAGCTGTCCAAACAGAAGCCTACACAAGAACTACTGCCTGTAAAGCAAAGCTAAACCAAGAGCTGGAAAAGGTCACAGCCTTTTATTTCTGCAGGCAATTAACCATCAGAGTGACTTATTCAAGGATTCGATCCATTCTTCGAGCACAAATACCAAAACTTCCTCAGTTTAATATTGATAGACAATTTTGCTACTGAGTTAACTCAGTTTCAAACTAATTTTCAAACACATAATCCACCTCAACTGTGAATTTGGCTGGGGAATTGTGGGCCGGATTTCCACAGCTCCTCCTGGGATGAACAGCACAGAGCTCCCACCACCAAGGTGCTCACAGAGCACCTTGTGGTACCACATGGATGGAGCGGACCTGGAGAACCACGACTGCTGAGTTCCAGAGCACTCTGGAGAAATTCTGGGGCAGCAGAGCAGACTTTACAACGGACTGGATGGACCGACTGGGGTATAAAGCTCAATCAGGTATTTTAGAGGGTAGAAATTGTCAATAGCTTCTCCTTTCACCCTATACTTCTGTTTACAAAACTACTGTGAAATAGATTTCTTTTTTTTTAAATGTCCTCTTCTCACAAAACCAATGGTGAAATTCTTTCCCGTGAGGGTGGGAAGGCCCTGGCACAGGTTGCCCAGATAAGGTGCGGATAGGCCCGTCCTTGGAAGTGTCCAAGGCCAGGTTGGACAGGGCTTGGAACAACCTGGGATAGTGGGAGATGTCCCTGCCTATGGCAGGAGGAGTTGGACTAGGTGGTCTTTATGGTCCCTTCAAATCCAAACAGTTCTGTGATTTGGTGTATGATGAAGTGAGAGTACCAAAACAGAAAAAGAGCTAAATGAGGCACCTGCTTGGTGCTCATGACACCAGCTCCAGCCACCTCAGGTAGCCAGAAAACTTCCTGTATTGCATGAAGGACAACTCACTACTGGGAATTATGGCAAATAAAAAATGATACCATGAATAAAGGCAACTTTAAAATACATATTTATTGAAAAAAAAATCAAAGAAAGCCTCAACTGCACCGTTTTCAAAAAACATCCTATTTGAAATAATACCACAAGCTTCACAGAAGTGATGTGAAGAGAGAATACAGCTCTTGTTTCTCTCGCCATCAGTGAAACAGAGGAAAAATCATTTAGCAAGTGTTCCGCTTCAATACAAACCACCACTGCTTTTAAGTTTTGAAAGAAAGCCAACCAGTTCACTTAGCATTTTCTAGTAATAAGCATTTACCCAAGACAGCCATGCCAGCCTTTTTTTTAGTACAGAATTATTGCCTGTATGCCTTGAAAATTGAGCCTGTCACGCAGATATTATTTTTATAAACGCTAGCTCACACCCATTTAATAAATGAAAGCATCTCAGACACAATCATAACCCTGCACAGAGCAATCAGACACAGCAACGTGGCCATTTTACAAAGCACTGAATCAAATCTGCAGGCATCTCCTCCTTCCCTCCACCAGCAACACCTTCACATTGCCGGAATACGTACGGAGCAAATCGGAGTCAGCTCAAATATGGGCACCAACGTTTAAATCCAGGCTCCAACACTTCACTCAGATGCCAAAAGCTCCACGCAGCACAGCAGTTTCAGAGACAGAAGTAAAGAATACATAGCAAACCCTCAGCTGGCTCCAAAGCTGTGGGTTAGTTTTACACCTGATCCTAACCCAGGAAAGGTGATTTGATCACAAAGGTACACAGAGACTTGTGATGTAGATGGATAATGTGAGTACAGTTCTGCTTCTTCATGCAGATACATTATTCCCTAAATTTAATAACCAGAAATAAGAAAGCATTCTTTTGGTGCTATTTTATATTTAATCATCTGCTTTCAAGCACCCCTTTGAGGTCTCAGGTAACTTAAACAAAGAGAGCTTGGGCCCAGTAACATCTTAGCTACATGATGCTAAATGGTTTTGACAAGCTCTATTATAATTACTTTAAAATGTTTTGTTCTAATGCTTGTGTTTGCTGAAGTCTTTGATGGGAGATTAAATTATCTTCACCCTAAATTCCTATAATAAATTAAAGAAAACAGAAATGTAGTGTCAATTTGTGTCCAAATCTGCTTACAAAAGAGAATTAGCTCAGGCCTTTGCCCAGCCAAGCACTTAATCATGTGCATAATTTTTATTACGTCAGTATTCCCACTGATGTCAATGACCAATTGAAGCTACAATCACAAGTTCTATACATGCCTGAGTGCTTTCCTGGAGCTGGGCCTGAGAGAATTCTCAACACATGGCAGTGACTCAGGACAGCCAGTCCAGGGAAACTCTCTTGGGACCAATGTCAGGAGAAAGCTCAGCACACAGCCTGATGTTCCCTTACAGAGAGAACTAAGTTCTGCATGATAAAACTTCAATTACATTTGTAACATAAAAAAAACCAGCACCAGGCTGCCCTGAGTCAATGAAGTACCATCCAAACTTCAGGCAGTTAATTGATGATTAGAATAGTGCCACTTAATTAAATAAAACCATGAAAGATACAAAAAACTGTGAGATTTACTGCATTTCTGTATAACCATTTCTTACGCCATGTTTTATGTAGTCCAGGGGAAGACATTGGTATCTCCAATTCCCAAAGGAATTGCTTAGGGAAGAACTCACTTGGATGAGCAGCAAGCGAAGACGTCTGGGGCATCTCAAGGTAACAGCTAATTTGGGTAAAGGACTTTCAGGTCCTTGGGCACCTGCCTGCAGACAGAAAGGAACTGCTGCTGACTGGCTTGAAGTCTTCATGCGCTAGTCAGGAGAAGCACCAGTGAGATGCATCCGCAGCTGGGAGATGAGGAAACCAGAACTACTTGGGAGACTTGTCTGGGAAAGAAAGCTTTCACAGCAACAAAGTTTTGGGTTTCTACAGCAGAGACCAGGCTGAGCTTCTGCAAAGGCAAGACATTTTATCTGTGTTGTGGAGTTGAGAGCAGGCTCAGGCAGCCAGAGAAAGGGATTTAATTATCGCTTCATCACCCACATCCTGTCCACAGCCAGCGCTGCCTACTTTGATGGCTGCTGCCACTTGTTCTCCCCCAGAACCCGGCAGGGAAGATAAGGCGTGTTTTGGGTTCTTTTGGCTGCAGAGGATATTGTTTTTCTTCTTGTTTTATAAACTCTGCTCTGTCACAGCTCTTGGCCATTACTCAGATGAATGAAAAGGAAGTATTTCCTGCTTTCTGCATAAAGCAGTGTCTACCATTGTAATAATTTGTACTGTACTTCCCCAAACTCCCTTTAATTTGCAATGTATAGTGTGTGTGTGCGTCCATTAACACTACAGATATATATATACGCTTATACATTAGATATACTAGTCACATACACCTACAATTTGCAGTATTAGACTTGTAGCCTCCAGATTTTTCTCAGAATTACTGCTCTCTGACATCCTTTTTAAACAAGTTTCAACATTTAGTCATTACTACTAGTACAAAGAAAAAACCTACCATTTTAATTTCAGAGACTTGCTTAACCTGATCCTAATACCAACTAATTTTTCATGCTGACCAGCACCTAAACTTATACCTGCATGGTAAATTGGTGGGGTTTCTCCATTTTAAGTATCTTGTATGTTTAATTTCTGCGCAACAAACCTACAAAAGTTTTGTGTAACTCTTGGCAAATGCCAATCATTGCTTTGAAGATAAAGCATGAAAAATCTTCTTGGTACCATCTTCATCCATCTTGTACCGTTATTTTTGCCTTGGTGACAGCAGCAGCTTCCAGCTCCTGGGTGACCAGGAGAAATGATAAACCCTTCCCAAGCTTTACACTTAATATAATAAATCCAAAGCATCACAAGAAGCAGCAGAGCCCTTGCAGAACAAGTGCTTTAGTCTTCTTGTGCCAGTGGTTTCTTGTTAACACACACCAAAAATATGTTTTAAAAGCTTTTAAATATATATATTTATGGTGGGTCCCCAGAACATCAGGCACAGATACTCCGACAGCTCAAACTCGCTTTTGTTGATATTCAAAGAGGATGAGCATGGTCTTGATTTATTTTTTTCCTCCTCCCTTAGGAATGGTTTCCACAAAGGGCAAATTTAATAATCAATTACTATATTAAGAACAGAACCTATATTAAGTCACAAATCTTCATCCAGCAATTACAATATAAACAGACACATCTGGCTCAGGAGATCCCTTTTCATTCCTTTTCTGTTTGGTTTTAAACTTCCCTAATTTCTTCATACACTTCTTTAATACAGTTCAACAGTGTTAAGCATTTCCTGGTGGGGTAGAGCAATAAGAGCACAAAACTCCTCCACAAGAGGCTGGTTTTGCACATTTATTCACCCTGCTGTGAAGACCCCTGGTGAATTTTTGATTCTGTGGCTGCTCGTCTCTGAGATTCAACTTTAGTTACTTTTAAATGAATAATCACCAGCTAACCAGACCAAGCATCTCCATTAAAGTCCTGGCTATGTTTACAAAGCCCCATGAAAGAGGGGTGCCTGTCCAGCATTATTTCCCGAAGGAACACGGAGCTCCTCTGCTGCTGCAGCTTCATCCTATGGTCAACTAATGACAAAGAAAGGGCTTACACGGATCACACGGTTTGAAGTCAGTCTGTAACAGAAACCAAAATTCACTTTCTCACTCTTTCATTAGCACTTCAGAGTGCAGAATGCAAACCTGTACATCAAACCAAAACTAGCAGAGGGACAGCAGTCAGAAAATAATTCAGCTGTGTAAAAACAGTGTTAATTTTTATGTGGAACTGACATAGCTGTGGATGTTTTCCCCTTGTATGCCCTCATTAAAAGACATTTTTGAGCTGTTTTACAAAGACAGAATTCTTAAATTAACCATGAGATCTAATGGAGGTATTAAAGATGAAAAATTTGGGAAAAAAACACCAGTTCTCACTGATACTCTGTTCTGAATTCATAACGTTAATCCTGGAGTAATCTTTACATTCTGCTCAATTTCAAAATGTGAATTCCAAGCAAGTAACTCTATGCTTTTCAAACTTTATCTGAAGTTCCTAAAATGGAATTTTCCAATTTGAATCATCTCAGCTTAAAAACAGAGACCGGAACTGCCTCAGTACAATTCACACATATATTTAAGGACACAACATTTCATACTGCTAAAATAAAATGTTTTATAATGATCTGCAGGAGCTCAGATAAGATGCCTCATGCATTTGCCTTTTGCATCAGAGACCAGAAGAAGATACCAAAGGGGTTTAAAGATGCTATGTGAACACTTTCATAGTGGTATTGACCTGACAGAAAGAAATGCCTGCCATGTCACAAGATGGGTGACCTCAAATCTGTCAGAGCTGTAGAAGAAAAAAAACCACTATTTACAGGTTTAAACTCTAGCTTTGTAACCTGTTTGCAAGTGCTGTCTGGGACACCTGAAGATTATTTGGTCTTACCATCCTTTTAATGTTTTTTTTAAATTATTGATTTTCTTTTTAACACCAAAGAGCCTGTGTTCGACTCCTGGAACCCAAAAAGACAAATTCATCCTCCACCAGGCCTTCAAAGTAATAGTAAACAAGGAATCCAGCATTTTCTTCTCTTTATTTCATTAGATATTTGAAAGTTAAAATGTTTTCTAAAACATAGAATAAAAAATAGGATGAAGTAAATACAAATTTGCTTTTGACGTGTCCTCCTCGAAGGACAGGAAATCCAACCAACATTAAAAACAGGGGTCCAGAAAAGGCACAAACAGTTCTCCCCATGCTTTACAAAGCTCTTTTTCAAGCATATAATCTGACAGGAGAAGAGTTAAACATAAATCCAAATGGTACTTGAGTCCTTCTTTTGTTTTCCAATGTCCACTCAACTTCCAGGCACCTTTGCTGGTGAAGAGGGCATTTCTTCAAACCAAGTCATGGGGGTTCTTTTTTGTGCTGCTTAAAACGTACAGGGCTACTTCATGTTGGTGCCAGAAGTCAAGAGTGAACTAAAGACACCCAGGAAGTATAAAACATGTAAAAAATACATTCAGCCCTTCTCAGTTCTACACAAAGAATTCCACTTTTTGTCTCTTGTCTCCAGACTCAAACATTGTACTTAGGAAATGACAGGACTCTACAAATAATGTTTCCAGTTCTTAAATTGTTTTGTCTCAAGGGTAATTATATTAATAGACTTCCCTGGGTTTAATTAGCATTTTGTATAACCCCAGCTGATCATTAAAATTTCATTTAATCTGATCACCAAAGTACTTATTTTAGGTCCAGTCCAGATGAAGGAATTGCAAGTTACAATTACAACTGAGTGGATGAGCCAGGGCATTTTTCACTCCTAAATTTAATTTCAGTATCTCAAGTCCATTAGTGTGGATTGCAGAATCTTCCTCCTTATTTAACTGACAGCAGCAATCAATCACAACCTCCTATTTTGTATATTGGGAACACTAATTCGAAGTTCCTGTCACTCAGCAGTCACAGGTGGCTCTTCCCTACCCAAAACTCAAGGTCTGCCAATCTTTGAGCCTCACTGGAAGGTACCAGCAGACATCTCAGTGCAGGCAGTTTCATGCTCACATTAAGTTGTCAATAAAACCATTTCACCAAAGAAAACAAGCTCCTGCCAGTAAAAGAACTGATTTGCTTCTACGGTTGTGTTTGTAATAGAGCTTTTACTACTCAAGTTTTTGTACAAAACCTCTAGAAGTACATCAGGCTCCAAAGAGCTGAATCTCCCCTCTGGTTTCTGAGGAGCTGTGCTTCCAGGTGAATTACTGGGCTGAGAGTTAGGGAGGCCCGAGGGGAAACTTTTCCAAGCCCAGGGCTCTTGGCAAATGTAACTCCACAGCTCCTTTGTCATGCCCACAGGGAAGCATTAACTCCTTTTTGGAGGAATGGTATATGAAGGATTGAGCACACTCACTTCCCTGTTTCTATGAGGCTCAGCCACTTGTGGAGTCATGCATCCTGCAATTCCCAGCAGGTGGGAATAATGGCACCACGAGAAGCAGTATTATAGTTCCAGCTAAGTCCTGGAAACACGGCAAACTGAGATTAAACCAATTCTTTCAGAGGGAATGACAGCATAAACACGCACACACATTCAGCCAAAATAACAGCAAGAGCAAAGCCTAAATTGTCTCTATTAAAACCAAAATCAAGCAACAAACCCAACTGCATCAGCACTGTTTTATATCATAATCCTGTACTTTATACAGACAGAAAAACCCCAAGAAATGGCTTTGCTACACAGAAATGTGGATGATTTGATAAAATACAACTGGGCAAATCCCACAGACTAATAGACATACCTCTATACAATAAATTCCCACAGGAGTGCTGCTTTCCTCCTTCCCTGAGCTCATATGAACATGGCTATAAAGGTGCTTTGGGCAGACTCTATTTCTATGTCATTATCTGCCATATCCACTTCAAAACACATCACAGTGCTGGATACAGAGCCTGACACTGGATACTTACAGAACCATTACTTCCTCTCCTTCTGGCTTCCTTACAATGCATAAACTAGAGAAAACACCTCTGTGATTAAAGGAATATACTCATGGAATCTCAGCTGCTTGGGAGCACTGATTTTCCATGATGTTGAGTGCTCCTGACTAGGTGCAGAACGACTTCAGCTCCCAGTCCTCAATCTAGTTTAGATGGAAACCTTATTCTAATGCGAGGTTAAGTCTTGAGTAATTGCCTCTGGGTACTAGAACATTTGTAGCTGAGGTGTTTACAAGGCCTGGTTTACATATACTTATGGTAGCAGCCTTTAGGTAAAACTGAGAACACACAAAATTGTTTGTATTTCCAAGAGTTTGCTTTAATTGTCCAATATTTTAATAATCTGCTTACAGCCTGTCTGGTTTTGTTTATCTGGAAGAAGCAGTTTGCATGAGTAAGATAATTCGATTTAAAAAAATACATTCCCTGTAGATGTCTCCAATATGTAGAACATTTTGGTCACTGATGTTCTTCAAAAAGGCTGTGCTGCACTTTCTACACTGAAGCCATAATACTCCTTGGGGGAAAAGGTAACTTGATGCATGAGAAGTTTGGGATTTTATTCTGTTAAATATTTTGTTGCAGATCTGAACTCCTTGGGCCATTTTTGTTTGCACAAATCTTTCCCACTAAGTATTAGTCATGCTCTGAGTTCTGTTAAAATAGTTTTGATGAGAATTCTTGTAGCTGGCACAGGGGCTCAGAAACAAAATGAAGCTGATTTGTAAGCATTTATTTTATCCAAAGTTTGTGGCTCAGCTGCTTATCTGAACTTCCATGATAAACTTTGGCTTGCTTGTAAATCTTAGCAAAGATCTTTTCATTAAACCACCAGCCATTAACATGAAAATTCAGTAAGGAAAAACAAGTGCTTTGAAATTAAATTTAAAAAAAAAGAAGCTCTTATTCAACCTATTAGTACTTTAAGAGCTTGATTTCTAGATACAATTAAAAGCAATTAAACTCCAAAGCTCCAGAACTGCACTCCAAGGAGAACACACCGTGGCAGAACAAAATGCAAGGATGCAATCAGAGCTGTGTTGAAAGTGCTGATGTTTCGTGTCTTTGGCTTTTAAAACACAGAGAGTCACTGCACCAAGAGAAATTAAACTGCTTGTGATTCAACAGCCTGGATGTGAGAGGGGGCCAGGCAGCTGCATCTCCCATGTTCTGGAACGGCTCATCAAAAGCAGAGAGCTGCTGTCATTTCCCGAAGAAACTCCTGCTGCATCCTCTCTCTGTAAATCAAATCTCCACACGTGGTTCTTCAGACCCCACCTGCTTCTCGACAACTTGCTCAGCTTTTCAGATTTCAGCACCAGATAATTTTATTCTTGCCAGGCAGTGTAACCTTATGTATGACATGCTCTCCACACGGCCTCCTCCACTGCTGCTAATTCCTGCACAATTAGCATTTGATGGCACATGCTTCACGAACAGAGAGTCCCTGTTTAATTACCAGCACCCTCAGTCAGAGATTACCCAGGTATACAAAGGGGAACTGCCTCCATGCACCTTAGAAGAGAGAGAAGCATTTACAGAAAGGACTCTCTCTACTGCCCTTAACTCTATGCCCAGGGCAGTGTTTATTTAGCCACTGTTTCACTCAAGAGGTTTTGAAATACCCTTTTGTAACTTGCTTCCAGGTACAGTCTCATCACCTTGTTTTAAACTTCACAGCTCAACTGAGATGGCTTATTAAAGGCACTATGATCTTCTGTCAAGAAGGAACGTGGTCTCAGCTGACGAGGAAGGGTGGTGTTCCCACAAACGCTGCAGTCGAGCTGCTGGAGGAAGACACTTACTCTACACCTGTGCCGAGACCTCTACCAAGGAAAGGAGGCTCAAGACAGGACCAAGTAAGCTGAAGGTGGAGAGGAAAATAATATAACAGTGCCATGTCCAACACCTTCTCAGGCTGACGATTTCAAGAGTTTTCTGTTCTGTTGGCAATTGAGCTCCAGTCCACTTCACTCAGTGTCTTTTCCAGAAATACATTTCAACTCTGCCTCTTTTCAGCCATCTTTTTTTAAGCAGAAAATCCAGCATCTCTGTGTTAATACAATTTCCCAGGCATGAACTAAGTAACAGGCAAAGCTCCAGAATATTTTACATTCTGGATAAAGTGACACAAATTTTACATGATGTTCATTTCCTCGGTGCCAGAACAGGAACCACTGCACCATTTACTTATCTCCAGCTGCTGCAGATCCTCAGAGCTGGAGGCTGGAACTAGAACAGCACCAACTCCAGTGTTCCCATGTCAGGCAATGCCTTTGGGAAGTTGCCTTCCTGCCAGCCCTTTTTCCAAGATGTCTATATTTGATGTCAAGCAATTCAGAACAGAAAGCCAAGCAGTCGTGCAAACCAAGAGCAGCAATTCAGTGGCAGCAGATGCATCTTCCTCAATTATCAGACATGCACATAGCAAGAAAGTTTATTCAGATAATCTTTCTTATGCCTCCTGCATAGCTTTAGAAACCTTTGGTCTTCCCGTTTCATTTCCCTGGATGTTGACAGTTAAGAACAATCTCTGCTTCTCCAAGAAAAAAAAAGTAACTGATGATTCAGAGATGCACAATTAGATTGAGATATTCCAGGTTAGGAAAGCAAATGTGACAAGGCTGTCAGGATCTTCCTCCCAGGTTTAGGAGAAACAGATGAGATGTTACATAAACTCCTCACTGATCACCAAGGTTAAGCTCTACACCAGATCATCAATTTAGAACCATTTACTATTCCAACATTTACTTAGAATTACAAGTACTCTTCCATAATTTAAAGGTTGTTGGAGGAAAGAATGAATGAGAGCTTATTTTTTATAAATAAGATTCATAAAATTGAAGAAATGTAAACTTGGAAAGGACTTGAAAGGTCATTAGTGAAGTGTAATGGAGAAGAAATACTTGAATAACACAAATACAAATGCCTTTGTAAATACTGCTCCTGCTTAGTGCTTCACTCCCATTTTACAATATCCACACTATTCCTACTTCACTGCAAAAAAAGCAAACAAATATTGAGGGCACTGTCTGATTTAGTTACTACTGGAAAATTGCATTAGGCACAGATCCCAAAGTAATAACTATTCTGCTCCTCAGCTTTTAAACAAAACATACACATTTGCAAACACTCTCTATGCTGTGCCTGCCAGCCTGCAGCTCATTATAAAGCACAGCAAAAAGGCTACACTGATAGTACTGCAGATAACGTATCTTGATCCTTCACTTTAAGTCAGCTCTTTCATCCCTGAAATAATGTCAATAAATAGCCCTGCAGCTACAGAAGCAAACACGGTTTGGGCTTTAAATACACCGAGAAAAACGTGAAAATATCTATGGAATTAGACTGTAATGCTCTGAAAGAGAAGATCAGACTGGCAGGAGGTCAGGGATTTGTTTATATCCATCTTCCCACCTGTCTGGTGCTTTGGCTGTGACGTGCTGAGCGAGGGTAATGGATGGTTAGTGGTCATTCCTGCTGATTTGGACAGCAGGATGACGTGAGGGTTTTCATTAACAGAAACATGGGAGCCAGCTTTCTAGGATCAGACAAATTGGATTTCAATGCTCAAACATGAAGTGTGCTGTCAAATGCAATTTCTTCTTCAAAGAAACATGCCCTAGATAGAGGAATGGAATTCTAAATAGATTATAAACCATTTTTAAACTGATTACAGGTTACTGCAGGATCCAGACCAAAGACATGCAGTGGTGCAGGCTGAATATCACTGAACTGAGCTCCTGGTTTAGGGGGACTTCACATGCAATTTTCAAGAAACAAGACTAACTGCAAAGAAACTTACTGAAAGAAAAGGGAGAAATGCACTAAAAATGAAATATCACTAAGTAAAAATGCTTTGCTGGGTTGGGTGTAGCTACACCAGGTTCAGCTTGGACATCAGAAGAAATTTCTTCATGGAAAAGGTTGTTAAACATTGGTATGGACTGCCAAGGGAGGTGATGGAGTCACCATCCCTGGCCAAGAAATGACTGGATGTGGCACTCAGTGCTCTGGTCTGCTTGACATGGTGACGGTTCAGCCACAGGTTGGGCTCAATGACCTCAGAGGTCATTTCCAGCTGCAATGATTCTGTGATTCTGAAATAATCCAACATCAGCTGAACTTCATAACTGAAGGTGCTTCACACAACACTTCAAACCCCTTCAAAGGAGCAACTGTTTGGGTTCCAACTAGGAGTTAAGTAAATACAGATGTAGAAAGAGTAGAAAAATAAATACATCAATGCACTAAAACTGCACCAGCATTACTAATTGCTGCTTATTGGACTTTTTCTTGGCTTAGCTGTTTCCCAACAAAAACCAAACAGCTGCTAAGATTGCACATGGAGCTCTTTGCCCCCACATCTTGTCCAGGCTTTGCCAGATGCTGTTTGGAGAAGACATCTCTCCTGCTTCCCAGACCCTGAGGGTTCCCTGGTGCTCTGTGCCCATGCTCACATGCCTTTGCTTATAGCATGTCCTGGCACGGGGCTGAGAATCCGTGGCCAAGGTAGTGCTTGCAGTGCTGTGGGGCTGGCACCAACTCACAACATCCTAATGTGATTTCAGAGCTCTGCCCCTCTCCTTGGGATCTTTATTTTCACATTTCACCTCCCCTGGCTGACAGTCACTCCAATTTAATGTCCTCTGGCTGGTCTGTGGTGGCCTCTCCAAGACAATGTAATTGCAGTCAGCTGCTGACACTTCATTCCTACCAGACAAGGCATGTGACCACCACCCAGCTCTTCCCTTCAGGAGAAAAAGTCACTTTTAACAGATGACCAGCACGTTAAAAAATAGACAAAAGCATTTCCCACATTTCTAAAGGAGTCTATTTTAGACAGCACAGTTCATGCTTTGTAACAGCACTCCTATCTGTAATGTATCTATAAACAACAAATAGAAACAGATTTCAAGTTAGAAATAGAAAAGATTGTGCTTGGCTCAGATGACCCACTGTGGTCCCTTCCAACTGTACCCGTTATGTGATTTTTTTAAATTTAGAAAACAACTATTTGTTTTAATAGAAATCTATCTCTGGTCTAGCAAAATGTAGATGATTTCCACTGATATCAAGTATTTCAAATGAGAAAACAAGCAGAAATATTTGCAAAATATTTAAATTAATAGTTTAAATAACTACTGTTTCTAAAATATGGAATTTTAGACTAAATATGATTTTACATGGAAATTTTCCTCCATGTCTCCCTCATACTGCTGGTTGCTAGAAAAGCTCATCAGAATTGTTTTTGTACCGTTCCCGTCTCATGTGTAAGAAATAAAATTTACTCTATATTTGTGAAAATGCAACTTTTAATGACGCTCCCAATGCAGACATACAAAGAAATCTGAATGCACACATTAAATTATGCTGAAAACCAAACCAACCCAGCAGAATAAACCAGCCCGGCTCGCTCTGTGTGCCCAGACTAAACTGTGCCCTCCCAGCCCAGAGTTTGCAGAAGAATTTAAACCCAGAGCCAGCTGCTGCCCACATCACTCATCCCTGCATTTCAAGAAAGCTCTTCAAACACAGTAAGCCATCATATTTCTTTCCCAGCCATGGTTTCAAACATTAGTGCTTTTGTTCTGAGCCTGAACATTATTTTCTCTTACAGGACATGACCAGCCAGCCCAGTTTTTTGCAATGTGATGAGGTTTTTCTTTGTTATATCCACTAATCAGTATCAAGAGCAACTTGGGAAAGAGAGATTCTGGATGAGCAGAGCCCACTCAAGTTGGCTTTTCAAACTAAGATTTTATTATTTGAAGCAAATTTAGAAGGAAGCCAATCAGCTCCCTCTGGGTGATGGGAATTTTAAAGAACCCTGCTGCACATCTCAAGAATAAATAACTGAAACACAGCTTTTTTTTTCCCCCCTTTCCTTTGGTGATTTGCCTGTTGATTACCTTTTCATTTCCTGGAGACAATTTCTACACCTTCTACTTCCCAAAACCCAAACAAAATCAATCCACCCCCCCAAACTGCAATCATCCACTGATGAGAGAGCGAAGAACTGGAGGCAGCACACGGAGCCTTGTGTTTCTGCTGCCTCTGCTCACAGGCCCAGCTAGAAAAGCATTTCTTTATTTCACTGGGGGGTGGGCTCACTCCACCATTGAGGGAACTGGAAAACACGAGATGTACTGATAAGTGACCTATAAAGAGATTTTGGCTTTGCCCAAGTGCTCTGATTTGCAGCAATTGATGTAAATAAGCTCTAGGTTTAAAAGCCTGTGACAAACACTACTCTGAAACAGCTTGGTTGTGTAAACAACTGTCTCCATGGTGCAAGAGAGGATGAAATCCACTCCTCAGTGCCCTCCTTGAAAAAGCAGGCTCATGGGTTCCAAGCAGGGCTTTTGCTGTGTGCCATTAGCTTTTGCATTTTGTGTCCATGCTGCCAAAACCACAGAACCTATATTAGCACTTGCACGGTGGTCCTTGCAATTCTCAAGCATAATCCCATGCAGAAAAGCAGAGAAACACAAGTATTTCTTAAATTTTTTACCTCCAGTTCTCTTTTTTGCAACAGGTAGAGCAACTGTACCACGCTCATCTGGCCAGATTGAACTATGTATTCATGCAATTCAATTCTGTACTCCCAGGAGCAATAGACAATGTGCACCTAAAGAAAAATATCCATCTGCATCGACATCAGGGTTCAGTATTTTCATGCAAATAAAAACATCTCATCTTTTTTCCTGGTTTATAAGCACATTAGAATTCTAAGTATGTCTCTAATATTCAATTGCAATTGAAATAATTTAGATCAAATAGTTTTATATTACATTTGACATTGCTCAAAGAGTAAAGGAAAATGCTTTTTTCTTCCTCATACTCTAAATAATGTTGCAAATAGTTTTGAATTTATCATCAGGATAAATGGCATGACTAACAGGCACAGTTCCTACTCAGGGGAAAGCTGCTGACAACACTTCTACATTCTCATCATTCGTCTTAATTCTGGGCTATTTAATATAGAACTCTCTTCAAATGATGCTTTGTCTCCCAGTTCTCTTATCCTAGGATCACACCTTTCCTGGATGTGCTAAACAAATACTTGATCATTGCAGGGTTTCTTCCTACAGGCTTCTGGAGCACATGCCAAGTGCCTTGATGAATAAGGCTCCACAGGCAGGGCAGGAATCCACTTCCTTTCCATGGGACATGCAATCCCAGCTCAGGCAATTCCCCGTCCGCACTCCTTGGCTCCCATCAGGAAGGGAGTTCACAGTGGATACTGTTTATTACAGGAATTGTAAATAAAGGTGAACAAACCTGTATAGGAGCACTAGGGGTGCTCACATTAGTCCTCCCTGTTGTGGAGTTGCACAAGCTCTTCAGTTTGCTTAAAGATATTGAACTGATAAGCTGAAGATTATTCCAAATATTCAAACAGCTCAAAAAAATGAAATTTCCTAAAGCCATGGGCAGGTACCCACAGTGCCAGCAGCAGGCATATGGTCTGGGAGCAGGGGGAGGGAACCTCACATCCCCATCCCCTTCAAGCATAAGGGCTTGTTTTCATCCACGCAGAGATTCAGAGGACAAGAACTTGTGTCTCCTCCACCACACCTTCTCCTCCCCTGGCAGCACTGCCAGCTGTGGGCAGCTTTTTCCCTGTTGCCAAGCACAGCACTGCTGTAAAGAGCATAAGACTGTCTGAGAATCACTGGGTTTTGCCAGATGACAGAAAGCTAACAGAGATTGTGTAACATTTGTTTACAGCCTGATAAATTTTACCTTTGCGCTCGTAATTTGCCCAAAGAAGTTTTCAGTGGAAGTAGAAAAACACGGTACACCTCCCTTTCAAACACAGGAACATTTAAATGCTCTTAATCAAGCTGGTATCTGATGCCTAAAAACACCAGTAAAGGGTTCCTTTTAATTACATAATTTGCAAGTGTCACATGCAAACATTTAAATTAGCAATATCAAGTGATTATGCTTTCAGAGAAAACACTTTAAATATAAACCAAAAGGAAAAGCTGAGCATCATCAAAATATGAGGAGACCTAAGCACTGCTTTCAAATTCTCCTTTTTTATTATGTAAGTAACAGTTAAATAATTCCACTTTTCCTCCCACCGTTTGAAACTCTCCTGACTCCAGCAGGATGAAAAAAAAAACCAACAAAACAGTCTTAAAAAAAGAAATCAGTTCCCACAACTGAAATACTGCCACAAACTTACCAGCGTCTGAAAAATGAGCAAGACAATATTAAGTGTCGCCTAGAAGAATTTACAGCAGCAATAGTTCCTTTGAAACATGCACTTTGCAGTACAGGGACAAACATGGTTCAATGATTAACACCTCAATTACGAGAAGTTGCAACCAAGGACATCAGAGAATTGTAAAATGGTTTGGGTTGGAAGGAGCCTTAAAGACTATCTGGTTCCACCCCCCCTGGCATGGGCAGGGACATCCACTAGAACAGGTTGCTCAGAACTCCATCCAGTCTGGCCTTGAACACTCTACTTTCCTCAAATTCAAGTTCATTCTACACCATGAGGCAGCCTCAGTTCCCAAAGCACCCCAGAGCCTTGGGCCACTGCACAAACACTCTGAAGGACAGTATGAAAGCAACTCCAAAAGAAATTCTCCTCTTCTTTCAGCCAAAACCAAGCAAACCCAAAGCCCTGCAGCAGTTCTGAAAATGTTCATGGACTCACCTGTAAAACACACACACACACACCACGAGACCTCAACAAGCTCCTGTCCTGCCCTTCCTCTCTCCAACACCTTGCACGTTTACCCTGGTAGCAACAGTCCACGGCTATAAAGAAAGACTTTACCACTGTTCTAACCAAACATATATAAGTATTTCTGGAGAAGAAGGTGACAGTCTCTCCTACAAAACCAGTGTTGTCCGAGGGGTGTGTAAACACAGAGAAGGAAGGGGGAAAACTTCTGGGCTGCAGCTCAAGGCTTCTGGGCATGGAAGCAGCAGCGTGGGCAGATCCCCAGAGCCAGCTTTGGGAGCAAGGGCAGAAAGGGATCTTTGTTCTTATCAAGGCATATCTGGGCTAACTGGGATAGCATAAAATCA
Source organism: Corvus cornix cornix (assembly GCF_000738735.6). Taxonomy (NCBI): domain Eukaryota; kingdom Metazoa; phylum Chordata; class Aves; order Passeriformes; family Corvidae; genus Corvus; species Corvus cornix. Next base: position 5,004,870 of record NC_047056.1, on the reverse strand, counting down.
GCCTTCCCTCTCAAACTTCCAAATAACCATTTTGAGGTTTATAAATTTTTACCAAAAACCTGCTGCAGAAAACCTTCCTGTGTTGGCTTTGATCTTTAACCCTCTGAAGGGAGTCTGGTTCTCTGCAACAGCCAAAGCAGAGTCCCCCTGCCCTGGAGGGCTGGGATCTGCTGCCACAGCTCTATCAATGATCCCCACACACATTAGCTTCTATTTGTCTCAACATGCAGGTAACCATTCACACAGATGCTTTAGTTTACCTGAATTCAGTTTTGTCCTTTTTTAAAGCATTTTAACAACATGCAAATTGCAACCATTATTTCTGAGATTAATGTTTCCCCTTTATACCATGACCTTACCTAGCACGGCTGTTCTGCTTCTGCCACTTCATTAGCAAACACCATTTTGAAGCCATTTACACTAAACATTCCCAACTACAGCACACAATCTCTCATATAAATTATTTTAAATGTATTTCATTAATCTTGGAGGAAGGAGGTTAACTCCGAGCGGCAACAACAAAAAAAATCATTGTGTAATTTCAGTTATGGCATTATCAATATAGGATGTGTTTCAGAAAAGAGAAAATAAGCATGGGATGCGTTGCAAATCAGACCCACCACCAGTGCAGCTCCCCTGAACTACCAGAACCTTCCACCACAGTAATTTTTTATAAAAATTACTGATAATAATAATTTTTCTGCATTTCAACACAACAGAAAGATCTCACTTCCTCTGACCTGTTTTTTTAAAAAATCAAATTATTTACCAGTTGCAGTAAACTATGTTTAACACTGTCCTAAGCACCAGGACTGGTCACAACTTTCATGGATTCCAACAACCCAGATTGTGATATATTAGTATTTGCAAGTCATACTGGCACTTGTTTCATGATTCCTTCTGGAAATAATACGGAAAAGACATGTTCTTTTAACAGGTGTTATGGTAATTAACCACCACTGGAAGTCTGGTATGTGGAAACCAGTCTCCCTTGATGGGAATGAGCCCAGACGTGAAGACAACACACAAAAGGGTGAGAAAACATCAGCTTCCATCTAGGCCTGATTCTAAATCACACCTCAGAGTTCACTCTGATTCCAGAAGACAACAAAGAAACTGGATAATGCAAAATATCACAGCCAAGAATTTCCTAAGAAACTTCCAGCCAAGGGGATTTCTTCTCCAAAGTAAGGCTATTGTGTTTTCATCCAAATTCTTCCAAATAAGCAGTGTCACTCAGAAGCTCACAAACCTAAACCATATGGAGCATGTCTTTAAAAGAGCGAACCTGCATTTCAACAGATTGCTGCACTTTACAGATACGCACTCAGGAGTCTTCTGTGTTGTTTGGCAATTCAGGACTGTGGTACCAACTAAATCCAGAGCTACCTGAACGTTAGCATAAGATCAGCATGAAATCGTCCCTTTCTGCACCTGCTCTTTCTGGGACACGCCACAGTCCCAGAGCACTGATACATTTCTGCCAGTATTGCTGTAAGAGTCTTCACAGTTCAGGCTGGTTAATAATTCAACCTACACTTGAGGGGTATGAAGGCAAGCTCATACTCAAGAGTAGCTAAGCATGGGAAATGTTTAATTCACCTGCTTTCTTACCCAGCCCCTAAAATAATTTCTGTTCACCAAGAATGACACGTATGTACATTCACAAACAAGATTCGTCTGCAGATCAACCTTCTCAAGAAGGAATACCTGACTTTTGCCATCTATAGCCAAACTATGAAGGATATTGGACACTCCCAATGCTATTAACCACAGGAAAGATCCAAATGCAGAAAACTGCTCCTAATTCTGTCTCTGTGCAATGCTAGCACAGATCAGCCACATCGAGGAGCAGCTGTGCAAATTTTACTCAGCCAGTGTGTAGCTGTGAAAATGCTTCTCTTTGGAAAGACTCAATCCACAATGCACTCCACAGCAAGAAAAACCTCGCTAAATCATGTATAGCTGTGTATCAGTCTTAACATACCGCAGTTTTCACCAGAAATATACTGCTCTTTAGTCTCATGAATCACAATGGGTTGAAAAATGCATTAAGCCAACCTTTGGCCCTCAGAAAATGTTCTAGTAGCGCGGGCCTACAGAGAACCATTTTGCTTCCCTGTCCCATGCATTTTTCAGGAACACCCCTGCGAATGGCTCATTAACAGCCCAGGAGTGGAAGAGCATCTGAATTCCCCAGTGGCAACAGCTGATAATTTTGTTTATTTAACTAGGATTAGTTTGGGAGGTAACGGAGCTGAGAAAGCCACAGACAGGCAACTAACACTCAATACAGCTGTAAGGTTTTTTGTTATCACCACAGAAATACTGCCCAGGATTTATTTAAGAATGAAGTATTTGTATGTCTGACTTGGTAGCATAATCCTATTCATAATTAAATAGGAAGGGAGCTTGGTTTGTTTTGGTTTCAGAAACAACCTATGGTATTAAAAACCCCAAACTATCGGATATTTGGATGCCCTTGCCTATACTTTCTTGCACATCCACTGCAGACAAAGCAAAAGAAGCCAGTCTCATTTCTGCTTGATGCTTTGGAAAAATGGTAACATGGATTTAACATGAATATACTGATGTCACTACCCTGGAATTCCGTAGTTTTCTGCTACTTCATAGTTCACATGGACCTCTGGCTATTTCCATCTGTTCCCATTACCGACCCTACCTGTAGCTGAATTTTAAGTCCTGCTCTCATATTCCTAATAAAATGTTTCCCTGTAATACCGGCCGAGGTCTCTTTGCAGGACACCTGTGTCCCTACAAGGTCTCTGGTGCAGCTGGGGCATGCCAGTGGCACAGCCACACCTTGGGACACACACAGACCAAAAAGCCTCACAGCTCCATCACGAGATCCCAAAAACCCATTGATATGCAGATGATAACAAGCATATCAAACCTTTGCAACTGATTAAAACCTGACAGCTTTCACCAAACGGCTGTTTACAAGCTGAGGGATGTAATGACAAATCACCAAGCTGGATTCCAATAAATGAGGAAAATTTTAATCATTTGTTCTAAACAGTTGCAGAAAGATGCATCTGCTGTGATATTTTCACTTGAGCCTGTTGATCCTACGTTTGGAGCTTCAGGGTACTGCACTACCGTCAGATCTCTCCACTCTACTGCTAAAATACGTGCATTAATATTTATGAACTATTTCTAGATGGAGATTATGGCTCCGAAGGGAAGACGAGCAGGGTTCAGTTATTGAGAACCTTTACATTTTCCAGTGAAAAACTTTGAAATTCTTTCCACACTGAGCGTTCATGACACAGGCTGAATGAAGCATTCCTTATTTTTATGGATAGCAACATTTTATTTATTAGTTTTTGTATTAGTGTTGCACTAGGGCTGTACTTCACAAGACTTTGTGATGTTGGTGCACGTCAAAAGAACACATGGATCTGCAAGGTAACAAACAAATAATATTGGACATTGACAGGCAGTATCAACATCTTAGCAATGCTAAAAGTACCTCCAAAATAACTTTGTCATCCCACCAATTTTTAAATTTTGTACCAGCCACTGCAAAAATGCCATTTGTCAGATTTGAGGTTTATCACAAGTGACAGAACATTGGGGTTTGTGACAGCCGTGGCGGGACATGCTGTCCCAGCTGCACTCTCAGCTCATTAACATCATTAACATTAGTTGTGAAAGCAGGAATAAGACATCCCTGTCCTGGATTGCTGGGCAGCAACATTGGTCATACCAAAAGGGGCAAAGGAAAAAAAATGAAGCGTGCATCTACACAGGTTTATTCAAAAGCACCAGCAGCAGTAGCATTTAAAGCACGGCTTTACCGATAATTTCTGGTGGTTTCAGGAACTCAAATATCACGTATTTAATTGAGCAGTGCCTACCTTTTCAAATTTAAATGTCAAGTTTTAAAATTACAGTTGTAAGATGCCTCTGTGCTTCTTAAAATATGGAATTTCTTATTACAGGCTTTGCACTGTGAACTCTGGCAAACAAAAAGAAGATGGAGGCTTTATAAATACAACAAAGAAAAGTATAAAACCAACCAGCTCAGAAAGCTAACTGAAACAGTCAGCAAGTAGGAACAAAAAAAAAATTAAATCCTCCTGGCAATGATTCATAGTGAAAGCCTTAGAAAAAACCCTGTGCTTTCTGCCATGCCCTGAATGTTAGTAAATCGTGATTCCAACAAGCTGCCCAGACAGGGGTGAGTTACACAGTGGATAACACTGCTGAAAAGGTCCCAGTTCCCTAAGCATTAGGGGTTCTGAAGAAAATCACCAATTTGGGCCACTGAAGGGTCCAAGGAAAAGCCCCCTCACTCTCAGGGCCCACACTCTGGGCAGAATTTAAACCACTTCCATTTCCACATGAGCACTGGCCAAATACCATACAAAGAAATGCATCTTAACCTTCCTCAATAAAGTAAAACTCAACCTAGACAAAATTTTTATGCAACTCAATCATCATTATGAAAAAAAAAAAGCAGTTATGTAAAAGAACAAACACATTTGGGGCGGATGTTTGTGGCTGTTGCTGCTATCCCCCAAGGTGAGTGGGAAGAAGGTGAGCTGCGTGCACATTCCATTTTTATTTCTTTTTGGCAGAAATAGAACAGTGCTTAGGCATAATTTACATTTTCTAATTTAGCATCAAGGTTGTTGAAGGGAAAGCAGCGTGCATTTCTATCAGCAGACAAAAATAACAGCAACAGCAGCGTTTGAGACGGGCAGAGCAACAGAAGTCGGTGCTGCAGAGAGCAGCAGGTGTGTTGCTGTCCTGTGCCATCCATGGACACAGCTGGCTTTTCCGGGGAATGGACCGAGTGGACAAAAAGTAAAAAAACCCAATAAATCTGCCATTTCCCACAGGCAGTCTAACCAGGGTGTTACTGAAGGCAACCTAAATGTCCCTGCTGTCAGTCCTACTGACTCTCAGTCAGAGCCATGGAGTGCAGCAGCAAACACTGCACTCCAGAGAGCTCTGACAATTCAAACAGACTTGCACATCCTCATTTCCCCCCAAATCCCCTGATTTTCAGTTAAAGAATTATTTAGTCTTTCCTTGCTAGTTTTCCTTTTAGTTCCTGAGCCCACCTAGTTCAGGAAATGCTGCTTTTCCTCTAGAGATGTGTTAGAAGCCAGCAAACCTTCCACAGCAGCTTTTGGAGTACAACTAAGATAGGTCCAAAATCATCTCACTCTACTTGAGCATTTCAAGAAAACCCACTAAATACAGAGAGGCTGGTGCTGATATTAAAATAGTAGTTGGGGTCTTGGCAAATTTGTGACATTCAAACGTCTGAATTTTTTTTCTCTGTAGAGCTTGCTTGTTAAAGTGAAAAAATTTGGGGCAGGGGAGCCACGAGATTTTTTAAAATTGGGGATTACTCTCTAAACACATCTTGGCATGAGAGCGATTCTATCATTCATAATTTCATCTCCTACAGGTTTCACAGTATATGTTATTTAAAGAAATTCATTTCCTGCTGAATGATTTATGAGGGAAAACAGGATGCTGAGGGAAAATAGACTGATCAAATGCATCAAAAGTTTTCAATATGAGCATTTACCATGGGGTTATTTCCTTCTCCCTGTCAAGTCATCCTGATATTTCTTCTCACTAGTAAAAACATTTATATAGTTGCTAAAGATTTTAGTTTCCATAGAAACTGTTATTGGCTAAAGTAAATACAAGATGGTAAAAAGTGTGACCTCCCCAGTCCTGTGAGCATGTTTGCAGCTGCCAGATTTTCACCACCTGACCATTCATTTCCCAGTATTTACTGGTGCCTGACATTTTTAGCTGCGGCTCCCTTCAAAGAGCACAGACACTCTGCTGAGTGGCACTTCCATGCTTTCCAGAAGGCATGTGAATATTCATAGCTATTCCTACGGCTCCTTGTACCAAAGCACATTTTGTGTTATTTTGCAGACCTCGTCACTGAACTTTACAAGGGAAAAGATGTCTCTTAGTCTGCACATAAAAACCAAGCTCGGGTTACCAGGTAATGTGTGAATAAAGGGAAATAAATCATTGCTTCATCACAACTAATGATTTTCTCCTGTTCTCAAAATTCCTCTTGCTCCCTTTCCTACCTGATTCTAATGCCAACTAAAAAGGCAAAGTCCTGATAATCATTTTATAATTCCTTCACTTCTTTACAAATTTCATTTGAATGGAGGCACTTTTCCTGACATACACAATTAATGCGTCTTTTCTTGTTCCCTTCAGAACATGACTTTCATTTTCTTTCTCACGTAGAGCTCTGCTGCAATGCTCTGTGCTGCCTGAGAGTCTGCCTTTCTACCAAGGAATCAGCCTTTGCACGTATATTGCATTGAGATGGAAAACCCTGTCACCATTTCTGAAAATAGCAGCTGAAGACAGAAGGAGCCATCCCTGACAATGTGCAAAAAGAAGGCGATGCTGGAGCTTCTCAGAAACTCAGGGTCATCTGAGTAGATTGCTTTTCATCTCCCAAGCATCAAGTGCCTTGGTATCCACTAAAAACTCCCTTCTACATCATTAGAAACCCAAGTTCCTGCCCACATGACAACAGCACTGCTCAGGGGCAGCCACAAATTCATTACAGAACCCAAAAGTGTGTTCTCAGCTCATTCTTTGTGCTACCTTAACATGATGACTGTAGGGTGAGAGCTGCACTTCTGTGCCTTCAAGGGAACTTTTGAGGCTAAACATTGAGGGAATGGAGAAAGCAACCAGACCAGCTGGATGAGAAACCCAGGAAGATGCAAAAAACATGCAAGAGCAATCACAAAATATATGGGACTGGACTTACAGAAAAGTACTACGAAAACTGAGTATCAACCAAAAAGGCTAAAAGAGAAACCTTAAAACTCCTTGTGCTTCTCAGTCCTTTTTCAGAAATGAAGAATACTCGTGGCAGTGCACTGAATGCAGCATGAGAACAGACTGAGTTTTGGAAACTAGGACTGCCTACAGTCCTCTAAAATCCTTACTTGCTGGTGGCTCTGTGTAGCAGCACACCTCACACATTCTGGTAGCCTACCGTGGGTGAAGTTAATGACACTGAAACTTAGCTTTCTATAAAAATAAAAAGGAATTATGCTTTTTTATTTAATGGAGAAGTTAAGGCTTATTAAAAAAGACACTTATTTCTATCAAAAAGCAGCAGTAGATTAGAAATACACCAAATGAGGTTTAAAGATTCCCATTAAGTTGGTAATGACAACCCATGGGTGAAATCTACTCTCAGAATTCTGAAAACAGATTTAAAAATTTGCATAAACTGGCAGAAGTCCCCAATATAAAAATTGTGCAAAACTATGGGCAGAAGGAGGGGTGGTGGGGTGATGTAGAGAAGATCACCTCAGCCTCTTAGTTTACAGTGAAAGCAAGGGGTGCTCCCAGCTGGAAGCAGAGCTGTGGAAAAGAGCCCCTGAAAAGCTTTGGTGAGTATCCTCCATTCCCAGTGCTCTCTCGTCAGCCAAAATCCCAGGGGTTTTACTGGAAACCTCTGTGCAATCCCAGCTGCTACTGCCTGACTTGGAGCCAAGCCTCCTAAAGCTGAGGTGTAGATCCTCTGTGGAAGTGACGTGCACAGGGCTCTGCAACGCCGCTCACCTGCAGCCGATGCTCCTCTGCTCACCCCTACAACATGCATCAAAGCAAACTGGTACAAATGGCCCCAAAAGCAGCCTTTTATTTCACACCATTTGCAAGATGCCATCAGCAGCCAACCCAGGTGCTGTTTTCCTGCTGCCCACACACAAATCAATGACAAAAAGCGAACTCATTCACACAGGTGGTGCATTTCACCACCCCGAGAGCCCGGATTTTCTCCTACCCTTCATTTAATGCCACTGCTGTCAAATCTGTAACGTGCTGTAACAAAACCAGCCTTTACGTAACCCAATAAAAAAAAGTCACCAAGGCAATAGCTACGCATAAATTTTAGCTAAAAACATTTTGTTAGAAGAACATGAATGTCCTCTGTAAAGCGGGTAGCATGTTAAAATAATGTTCTAGACATTGTTAATACTTCATTGCTATTCATCATAGAACCATTAATCATGGTGAACTCATTTGGTATTAATGTGGATGTCATAAAGTACTTCTGTTGCATTTCAATTATAACTCAGCCTTTAAAATGCTGCCAGCACTACATGGAGAGCTTTGAAAACCAAATGTGAATAATCTGTTCAGAGATAACTACAACTGCTTTCTGGCACAGAAAAACAACCTTTTCCATTCCTAATTGCCCACGGGGGGGGGCTGAGGAGCCCCTGGGGCAGTGCCTGGGCCCAGGGCTGGCTGCAAGGAAGAGAGGTCACCCAGACCCAGGCATATTCCTTCCCCAAGATGAGAGGAGGAGAAACATTCTTTTGGTCTGTTCAACCAGGGCTAAGCAGCTGCGGGGCCACACTTTCCAGCCCCCGGGGATATTTCATTTTTTCCTATCGCTCCTGGGATTCCCTGAGGGACTCTCTTGCTTCCAGAGCTGAGTGCTTTGGTTTTTCCTCTGATGTGCTGTGTCTGCCCAAACAAGAACACCAGAGAGAACTTGCATCTACAACCTACTGTCTGTAGAGACTATAAAGGAGTGCACAATACATCAGGGCAAACCCAAAGGGAGCTGATATCCCAACCTCTCCGATAACAAAAAAAAATCCAAACAATCTCTTTCTGGCCTCAAGAGGCACTGAAAGAGGAAAATCACCAGCAGAAAATACAACACGGACTCAAACAACTATCAGCCCCTTGCCATCAGGGAAGCCAAAAACTTGTAAGCGTACCTTGACAAACCAAGACTTCTGTTCCTGGGCTGCCAGCAGAGCTTCCAGCAGGATTTTACACCCAGAATCCAAAGACAACGGCTCAACAATCCCAACACTTCTCAACAGAAACAGTGTTAAACAAAGAAAAGGCAAAATACTACTACTTAGTGATGGGAACTTTTTTTCTTCCTTTCAATTCTTGCATATAATTCCCATTCTTTTTTATCAAGGTCAGCAATGTAACAGGGAAGCACGCAGCAAGAATTCCTACCTTGGGAGCTCTGGCATGTTTTCCACATCTGGCATCTTTGACAAGGCTGATATCCAGCAGCTCAGTCTCCTAGAAGGAAAAATTGCAACGCAAGTTATTATTACATTATTCAAGAAGCCTTGTTGTGTTATCAGTGTCCCACTTCCCACATCTGTTTGTCCAAAGTAAGATCAGCTTCAAGGAGAGCTCAGGTACACCCAGGCAATTCCAACAGCAATGCTGTGCAGGTCTCCTAGGATATTTATAATATATAGGAGCCATAAGAGTCAAGCTGATTTTCTGGATTGCTAAGTAGCAGGTGCTGTGCTTTTGGTTTAATCTTTTTAATACAATTTTAGCATTTTGATGCTTGTCATAGTGTGACAAAAGGCAGTATTACAATCAGAAAACCCTGCCTCTGCAATAGAAAACCTGCTTTATTATTGCCAGAACACTTTGGGAAGTGCACATAAACCCCCCAAAGTGTTGTATCTATAACGATAACAAGGTTCAACAATTTTAGTGACTCAGTAAAACAACATGCACTTTTTGACAAGCATTTCAGAGTTCATGTGCTACTCTTGAGTTACGGGGTTATACAACACATGCCATGCTTGGAATAAAACTGGCACATGAGAACAGCTTCTGCTGGGCAAATTCCTGCCCTCCCCTACACACACATAACATGAAGAATCCCCTTTCCCTGATTTGACGATTTGGAAGGAGAATGGACGCTGGAGATGGGACCAGTGTGACTCCCAGCTGCCGACAGCAGTCTGAAATACTTCAGCAGCAGTGTGACCACACTTCAGGGAGAGCCACACCACTTCCAAGCATTTCAGCCTTCCAGAGTAGTAACTGCAAATGCTGTGCAGAGAACTTGGTATCTTTGTCCGGGACAAAGCCATTACTCCTTTTCTTCTAATTCCAAGGAATAAAGAAAAAAATAAATTGATGGGCGTGTTATTTCACCAAGGGTTACTTGGGATCCTGATCTTTTTTTTTTTTCCTTTCCTTTTAAGGAACCCACTCCTGCACAACTTCCGTAGACCTTTGTTTTCTACTAAGACCAGCTCTACCAACCAGTTTTCATATGACTGTACATTCATCACATTCTCCTCTGCCCCCGCCTAGGAATCCCAATTCCTCCAGTTCTAATACTTGCTGAAGTCCATGAGCAAATTTTCCCCTCTTTATGTGGCCTGTTTAGGGAAACTCGCACTTTTTAGAGGGTTATTTTTTGCCCTTACTTCCCTGAAAGAGTACAAGGGTATCAAATCTTGCCAAGATTTGAAAGAATCATTGGCAGGGTGATAAAAGGTGGAAATAACCCAAACTCCACCACTATACAGGGCATATGGACACAAGCACTCTTCTGACAGTGTAGGTGGAACTTTAAATAAAAACAGTTTACAATTAATTACAATAAATAAAAAAAAATTACAATTACAAGCAGGAGGGCTTTGAGTCCTTTTGTGTTAATCCATGTGACCATTAAGATCCTGGCAGGAATGAAAACAATGGAATATGGCAGAGCTACACATGAATTTATCACACTCAGAGCAAGAACTCAGGTGGGAAACAGGAGTTATATTTACCACACCAAACAATACCCACACCCCGAACTGGTCTCAAGCCCACTGTGAAATGTTCCACAGAAGCTCCAGGCACATGCAGACCATGTCATAAAAATCAGATTTCACCAACTGAAAGGACTAACAAGCACTAAAAATAAAGGCTTTAACAGCAAACACATGAGGGAAATTAAATATGCTGAAGAAAAATGGATCTTGCACTGAGATGCTGAGCCACACAGAGTGAATTTCAAAGCTTATTTTATTTGTCTGGTACTTCGGTTTTAAAAAAAAGAGAAGAACAACAAACAGAATTAGTAATTTATTCACTTACGAAAGTGCAACTAGACCTTCTGTAAGACAAACACAAAAAGACCCTTTTAAGTGAAATAACACACATTAAAAAGAGACACAAGAAAAGGAAAAGGCAATGACCAGCACTCCCAAGGACCTGAACAACCCTGCCTAGTTCTGCATCCTCCCAGATGGAGGAGGATGAGCAGGTATAGGGTTGGTTTGGAGCTTTGACTACTACTTTCAATCTGCTTGCATGCCACCAAGCCACATGCAGAAAATGTGACCACCTGAGGACCCAAGAAATGGCAAGGGCAGTCTAAGAAAAAGGGGAAAGTGGAATTTTGTGGGGCTACTTGGCCAGCCCAGCTGTCAGGGCTGTAGGAATGGCTGACCCCTGAACATGCACCTCATGGCCTTCCTGCCCTGTTACCTTTCTGACAGAGAACACAGGGTTTGTAATCCTATCCCTAGAATCCTTTATATCCGTGTTTGACAACATCATTTAATGTAAGTAAACAAGAGCAGGACCTGCATCCATGGAAGTGCCTCTGTAGGCAGCATTCAGTGGGGTTTAGATAAATCAGAATTCATAATGGGCCATTTCTTAGTACTTTGATTCAAAAAAAACCTCCTGGAATTCCCTCACCCCAGGCACTTGCTTTCATCTTTCAAACAACTAATTAAGAGAGCAGAGATCAACTTCCTTGGAAGTCAGAGGAAATACAATTTCCTATTTCCCTATTGCAAAATGTGGGTCGATTTTTGTAAAGGGAAAATACACTTGAACAGTGGCCAAAGAAATGCCCCATTTCCTGCACAGCAAAATAGCCCAAGCCGTCCCCCACCTCAGTCAACAGGAGATTTGTTAACGTCTTCCTCCATGCACGCTTGGAAAATGCACCCTGTGTAGCAGGAGGCACAGAAGCCATAGCAACTGGGGGGAAAGAAAAAAATCCAAACCCTCTGCAAGTCCAACTTTTCCCTGTTTAGAGACCTCCGGTCACTGCTGCTGAGACTTAGTCCTGCAATAGAGTAACATCTCTTAATGCAAGTGGTAGATAGATCCCTCCAATAATTTCTAATACAAGAATTCCGGAGCAGTGAATTATTAATCCTACTATGTTTGGTTTCAATTAGCAGCTGAGACAGAGATGCATTCAGAGAGGGCTGCATTGTGCAATCTCACTTTTATGGGTGAGCACACACGCACAAAAGCAATGGATTGTGCAACCCTCAGCGTCTGCTAGAGCACTTATAATTAGGCCCATCTGAATTTAATATAATAACACCAATTTATGCCAGCTGAGGACCTGGCTCACTTCTATTTTAAACTGCCCAAAATGATGCCAACTGAGTCATGGTGCCTTGGGAATGTGCTTGTGACATAACCCCAGCTACAAAGCAGGAATCCTCATGGATCCCGCCCTGCTGGAGAGCCATCAGCAGCAGGGCAGGCTGAGAGCAGGATCAGCTGTCCTACAGAACCACCCAAAACTGTGTCAAGGAGACCCAGCAAGAGCAGGTGTGCATTGCCACAGCTACACGGATTAGTCCAGAGAGCCAACTGCTTTACAGACATCCCTAACAAAAATAATTCCACTCTTCTGCAAGCACTCATTGTGGCTGAGGAGTCGTGTATTGCACTGACCTCAACTGTTCAACCTCCATTTCTATGTCCCTTCTGGCTGGATGTTCTTTTTTCCCCAATGTATGGCACAGCTCTCAGCCAGCGCCACTTTGGGAGACGCTCTAACCAATTAAACTCTGTAAACTCATTTTCCACTTAGCTGGAAAACCTGTGGCTTCACAGTTTCGAATCTGAAGAAGAAATTGTGTGCTGAAAGCTTATCTAATTCTTCTAAATATTGCCAGTCAGTCTAGTAGAAGACACAAGACTGCCTTCAAGGTTTGCCCAACAGTGCTAGCAAAATAAACTTTGGAAGACTAAGCCAGTTTTCTAAACAAGCACCATTTAGTGCTACTGGATGGCAACATCTGGTCAAAGTTTTCAAAGAGAAGGCCAATTTGCTGAAAAAACTCCAAACAGAGACTCAAACAACATTTTCTCTTGGGAGTAATTAATCAAAATGAAATGGTACTTTAATATAGTAAGACTATTTTATCATTTCTGGACATGAAAGCGCTGAATATCTCTGGAAGAAAAAAACATATGCAGTTCTGTGCTATACTTATTTTTATTCAGCATTTTAAAAGTGTTGTTTTAAATAAAACCACAGGACTACTGTCCTAACAACATGCTAGAAAGAAAATATTAAGACCAATATTTGAAACTGATTGGGAACAATTACAGAATCACAGAATCATTTAGGTTGGAGAAGACCTCTGAGATCACTGGTCCAACCTTTGACCAAATACCATCATGGCACCAAGTGCCACCTCCAGTCTTTCCTGAAGCACCTTCAGGGATGGTGTCTCCCCAACCCCCTGCGCAGCCCATTCCTATGTCAAATCACCCTTTCTGTGAAGAATTTACAGGTTATGAAGAAATTGCAAGCTCTGCTAAAGAACTACCTTAGGCCCTATAGGTTCAGAGTAAATATGTATGGAAACTCATCAATTTACAGCCATCTATGGAATACACCTCACTCAGGTTTCAGGGATTTTGACAGTGATCCATCAGCCACACTCAGATTAAAATCTCCATGTGAGAGTAAATCCTTAGTACCAGTTCCAAAAGATTGCTTGCACAGCTAGAGGATGTCATGTATCATTCCTCTGTTAAGAACGTATCTATTTTTCCTTATTATCATTAAGACTAAATTGAATGAAACACAGCAATTTGTCTTCTCATCCCAAAGGAAAACCGTGGAGGACTGGCGAGACTGATTTAACAGAAACCTGCACCGACAGCTACAGGTAGGAACAGCAAGGTTGTCAATGACTGTAACTGGAGCTGTGCTAAAGTAGTGCTGTGCTTCCCCAAAAGTCCCATTATATAATTGGTAAGCTGCATCCCACTAGAGAGAGAGAGTCCCTGAAGAAGCTGTCTCCATGCTTCCTCCTGGCATGGACACAATTCAATTATCGGGCATCAAAATTATGGGCTGTGTCAATAAGGCAGCAGCAGAACAGCACATACACCTCAAATCAACAGGAGAACTCTCCTCAACAGCAGCGAAGTCTTTTTCTGCACAGTCGTCCTTCACTAGTTCAAAGTATTTTGTTACCTTCCCATCCATCCTTCTCAAAGAAAAAACATTAAAAATTTTTTCATCAATGCTAAATTTGCCAACCTGCCCAAAACAACCAGACCTCCTTCTAGCTCCTTGCAGGTGATGGATAAAGCAGCAGCGAGGCACTCAAAGGATGGAACAAAGGCTCAGGTTAAGCTCTTATATTCCTGGAGTAGCCACTGACTTCTCAAGGGTCAATTAAACACACAAAATTTTAACTTGGTTAAAGTGGCTTCTGAATTCTCCACGTTCTAAACATCTATTACAAAATTCAAAGCCCAAAACAAATCCACCATCCTGGCACATGAAATGAAAATTTGGGTGAGAGGCACAGCTGTTCCTGATGGGCAGGAGAGACAGAAAACACTCTGCTGCCTCCACAGCTTCATTCAAAAATCACTTATTTTCCAGCTGTTCCTTTCTGGCCAATGAGCACTGGCAGAAAATCACTGCAGCCTCATCCACACCAGCCCCATTCTGAGCATGAGGCTGGGCACAATTCACCACACACTCAGGGGAATTTCCAAACCCCCAGAGAGGAGGGTCCAGCAGAGGAGACTGTTTGTCGTCAGCACCGCTACAGCTCCCCATGGGGTTCGGGAAGCATTGCTGCCATTTGTTCTGTGACCTGCAGTAACAAGGGACATCCCCTGAGGGTGACACGGGACATCTCCCAAGGCAGGGAGTGACAGAGATGGAAGAAAGGACAGATATGTGCTCCTCTTACACAGAGCAGCACTTGGAAAGCAAGAAGTGATGGGTTTAAACACTGCCTTGACCACATGGCTCCCTAGGCCTGGACCAGCATTTCTGAACAACTGGCAAAACCATGGGGCTTCATATTACAGGGAATGGAAATTTTTCAAAAAATCGCTTGAACAGAATGAGAACAGAATGATTTCTTACTACCCAAAATGTATTATCTGTAAATTTGAACTTGTGCTAAACTTTACTGGGTGGTCAGTTATTCTTAATTCCAAAAGACTTGAAGGATCTTAGCAACACAAGAAGCAGCATCTATGATTTGACTCGGCTGCTCTGGGAATGAGCTCCAAACACCTTGTAAGGTTTCCTGGCACTTCAAGAAGAACCTGCAAGCAAAGTTGCATGACATCCGTTCTCTGCAAGGCCATTACAGGAGGCATTCCTATGGAAGAATAAGCCCCAATCTGAAAAATTTTGGCTATCTTAACACAGAGTCTCTCAATGTATCCCTGGAGTTGTAAGAACAGCAACATTTTCTAGTACAGGGAAAATGATCTGTGGTTTACATAAAGCATAAAACATTGAGCTATTAGGAAAAAAATGAGGAGAAATTTTCATGCTAAGTGCCCTTTTAATAATGAAAATGAAACAATTCTTCTGCAGCTATGCATAGAGTTCTTTGCTTCATTAAAGGAAAATTTCATTTGCTTGGATTTACAGATGCTGTGGCTGAGCAGTCTAGAAACTGGCACAGAGATTTAACAATACAACTCTTAGTGCAAAGAAACAGGAAGCAGAAGAACACAGTAAAGATTTGCTGCCTGCCTCCATCCCAGCAAATTAACCTGCACAAATAGGCAAAGGACATGGGGAAGACTCAGTGTGCTATGATCAGCCATCATCCCAGGTGATGCACTGGAAAAAATTCCATACCAGGTAAGACTTCAGCCATGCTACAGGTCTAATCCAAAGTCACCAGTGCTTGATAGGGTATAAACTCAGCCTGGTATGTAAAAATCATTACTACCTCTGTTAGTCAGTGTCAGTACATGCTCAAAAAAACAAGCCACAATCCTTAATCTTACAGCCTCCACACACAAGACAATCAGTGAATGAAAGGAACAATGGGTTTGTGATCTCCCAGCAGAACAGAGGAAAACAGTGGCAAAACTGGAGAAGTACCTCCCTATCCTAATCCCACACCCATTAACATGGTGACTCCTTGTCCCACTGCTGCCTTTGCCAGTGCTCTTCCTTTCCAGGAAAGGCTCCACCACAAGAACACTCAAACCCAGAAGTTTCTCATCCAAACAACTTGGATCTGTTGCAGCTGGCAGTGGGAACTGTATGGACAGGAACACCTTGAATGTACCTAGTTGGAACTGGTTTGGTTCTTCTAAAATTGCTCTCACACCGCTGCTCGTCCCACTCACACAAGCAGGGAAGAATAGGAGGAAAAGGAAAATTCATGAGGTGCAGCCATATTCAAAAATGAAAAGAGCTGGGGGAGGACCTGCTCCAGAAGAAAATACAAAAGCACCTTGTAGGCAGCCTTCATAATGGTACTTGATTGATTTTTATTCACATAACTGAGAATAAGATGGCAATTTGTAGCCTTAGAGTCACAAGGAAGAATACAGTGAACTGAAGTTTTAAGCAGTATATTAAAAAACAACAAAAAAGTAGTATTTCTATTAAGAAACTTCTCCTTTCGAATCACAACATGTATGATTATGATGATTAAATGCCTGTCCAAGAAGGAACATACCATATTTTGGGGGTGATGTTCTCATGCCATTATTTTCCACTGCCATGGGATCACAGACTACACAGAGAGCATTATTATGGTTTTTCCTTTGAAGCAAGTAAAATGTATTATTTTCCACAGAGTTCCCCAAACAGAAAACAGCTGGAGCAGAGCCTTTCATCCCACGTGGAAAAGCACTGTACAACCCCTGCATCCACCACACCTGACAGTGCAGCTCCTCCTCAGGAAAATCTGTCCATCAATAGAAGGTTATTCCAAGACTGAATGAGATCAGGTCTTTTGAACTTTTAGAAAAGTCCGTTTTTAATGCATGCAGCATAAGCTGGAGGCATCTAAACAAATATCAACACATTAATAGCTCTGGCTGTATGATTTTAGAAACTACTTCAGCAGGTGAGGGTGTTTTTGGCAGAACTCCACTGCTCTGGAACAGTTTTCCTTCTAACTAGTTGGGTTTTGTGGAGGGATTTGGAGACTGCAAATTCAGGTCAACAGTACAGGGCTTTTGGCTTGTCTATATTAAAACAATAAACGCTCTTTATGTATCTAAGTTTACGACAACTGGGAGATTCGGACCTTGGAGTTGCTCTGCTCCCCACATAACAAAGGGAGCTTTAATGTTAAGGCACAAACACAGCAACGCATGCCCTACTTACACGCCTGCCACTTCCATGGATGGATAAAGAGAATCAACTAAAAACTGTATGGAAGCAGAATGTATACCCCTGCCAAGTCCTCTAGCTACAGCCCTGGCATGTGTTACTTAACTGGAAAATCCACAGTCCAGGCACAAATCCAACTGCAGACTTCAGCTATAACATGATGCTTGAGCACTAACAACAACAGCTGAAAACCTGCAAAACCTGGAGACTGGAAAAAACCTAAAATATCTACAATTTAGGAAAAGAGAGGAGAAATAACCCCAGCAGCTGCAGGCACATTAGTGGGATAGGCACAGCTTTGGATAAGATGATGAAAGGAGTATTAATCACATGAAGGTAAAACAACAAAAAAATAAGAGACCACATGAGCTTGCCAGCCAGATCATACCTAAGCTGATATTTTTTTTTTTTCCTTGGCACAGGAAACTTTGAAGATCTTCTCTGCCTGAATTTTGATTAATGACATGAGCCAGAATTGACAAGTCATTATCCCAAACTCTGGTCACCAGTACTCAGAGATTAATTTAACTTTAAGGAGCTACAGAGAAGGTTCCAGAAGCGATCACAGATTCCAGAGTAGGCTCTTGTTAGAGGAGACTCAGAGAGCTTGGCTTCCACCAAACAGCTAAGAGGGGGATGATTATTGTCTATAAATACATGCATTGTATAATCAGCTGAGAGGAAGAGAAGCTATTCAATCTTGAAAGAAGTAAGAACTGAGTTATATGGATTCTAATAAGTGTGGGCAAAATTAGGACTATTTTTCCTCAGATATTGAAAGCAAGAATCACTTTTACAAAGGGGTTTGATGTGTGTCTGAATACTAAAATAATACATGCACTACACAATATCCATAAACATAGAGCGCAGAAAACATTTTTCTACAGTAGTGATCTAAAGGAATTGTATTTATTTACAGCTAAATTTTTGAGTTCTCACTACTCCAACCACCCCGCAGCTTTATCTACAAAGTTACCACTGGATAGTTCAGAGAATAACTCATTAACTACTAATTTGTAAGTGACCTATCTGGCAGGTGTTGATACTCCAACAATTTTGGAGATTTATACTTCCAGGCTCTTTATATGAACATCAGAAAAAGACAGCAGAAGCTGCACATGCAGCTGGAAAAGCTTTTCCCAGCCAGATCCTTGACTGTTTGCTGCTCTCAAGGAGGATGAAGCCCACAAACAGCATCAGCTGAAGATGTCCACACACACCAAAGAGATGAGAAACATTCAGGTGAGGGCACAACAGATCTGGAAGGAAGCACTGGTTTGTTGCAAGGGAAATCATATTTTGCTTCTTCAAACATGCACAGTCCTTAGTGCAGGAACTTGGCAGCAGTTGCCCATGTTCTTCTCCCTGTGCTGTGCCACAAACTCTCACTCCGTCCTCCCACAGCCCCTTTCACTTCACCTGCTGCTGTCACTTTAATTTCCCTTATTAGCTCTATTTGCTGCTTACCTTGTAAATATAAGTGAGTTTAAAACAGTTATTTGTTCGGTGTTTATTGGGGAATTAATTAGAGGGGAGTAAGAATTTCTTGCTAATTTATTCCTTACAAGATGTAATCATTATTATTTTTGCATGCTCCCAGGGTTTATGGATAAGTGCATCTTAAAAATCAAAGCAAAAAAAAAAAGAATCCCCAGATCAGAATCAGTGGGTGAGTCTCTACAGATTTAATTTACATTCATCTGCTATTAATCTGAATGCATAATATTCTTCACCATAATTTTATAAATCTCTAGACAGAGCTGGGAAATTATTTTTATTGAAGTATTTGCATGCGCATGCCTCAGATTCTTTTAGTCTTGGCAGCTGTGCCTGAAATTGGAATTTACACTGAATGAGGAAATACGGGTCATTCTGCAAACACAACAGAGATGAAGTCAATGGCAACTTGTTGGAAGACCTTGAATTCTTGCCAAGCCCCGTTTCCCAAAATATTTTGCCCTACACCACATTCAAGCCTCAATTACCAGCTACTCTCTCCTGCAGGAGCCAGCTGCTCTGAGCATCAAAGGCACATACACAAAACAGAACCAAGTTGTAAATCAGCAAAAAACCTGTAAAGATGGATGATTAGCTCTTCTTATCGTTCATCAAGCTAAAGAACACACTCTTCTTAACAGGGACTCACTTCAGCCAACACCTGAACTGTGCCAATAGTTGGCTGTGTTCAGCACTACACTCAGCACACTCCAAACTTTGCATCTTATTCCATTGCCTGAACCCAACACTTCGGGGCTGTTACAAGGTAGGGATTTTTTTTTGCTAACTCTGTTTCGTTGGCAGCACAGGCACAAGATGATATTTTTCTCTCCTATCAGGGCACTCTGGCTCTTTCCTGTTTATATGTTCTCCTACTATGTGGAACTAAAAAGCAAGGCAGCAAACCCAAGGTTAGCCCTGTTGTCTAATGATGTTTCCTTATTTAGCAGCTTGTTTGACTGCAGTTGCTGTTTTCTCCCTCAGAAATGTTCTCAGTTCTGTTCTCTGGAGCATAATTATTCCAAGTACCTTTTCCCCACCAGCAGCACGCCAAGACTTCTTGACTTTCCAAAAGAAAGTTTGTGTTCTTGAAGGTGACTGAAACACGACTTGAAGAAAGTAGTGAAGGACTCAATCCTGGCAGGGAAATGCAAAAGGAGAGGACCTAAATACTTTGCAGGTCCCCCAAGCCTGTATGATGCACAATTTTTAAAAACCTCAAGGGCATTTTTCATGGCACAACCAACCTTCAAGCTTGAAGGGTATTTAACACCCAGACATGCTGGTGTGAATCATTTGCATCTCATACTATCAGAAAGATAGTCTCGCTTTTCCAGTGCTCTCCCTTACACGATCTGGATGTCAGCTCTGCATTTCTTTTCCAAACTTGAACCACTCAGCATGAAATAATCCTGCTGGATGATTGCCTGGGCTGGGGTGGGTTGGTTGTTATTATTCTTAACGTAGCAGCCAAGGTGATTTCACCAATTTCCTCAAATGAAACTGCAATTTCTGAAATAAGGCACATCCTAGCGAAGGAGATGAATGGGAGTTAAAATGCTTTGGAAAATGTTCCATGCATGCTCTAAAATACCAACTAACTCTTGTATGTGGGAAGATCTAATGCCTTCCTGCTTGGAAAAATACCTTCGGATTTCAACAGTCAGTAAGGTTGTCGCTACCACATCTGTGAGATTACAGCCAAGTTCAGACAAGCTACTGAAACATCTCCTTTTCAATAATGAACATAAAAACCCAGAATATATATGCATACTGTTCTCAAAATGCATAAGGGAAATTAAAATGTTTAGTCTAGCATTTCATAACATTTAAGTGGTTAAGTTTGCTGCCTAAGTAATGTCTTAACAAGTGTCTCGTTTCTCTCTAAATAAAATGTCACATGTAATGAAATTATTGTTAGGAATCAAGGGTATGATTTAGCATGTCTTTTGAAGCAGGCTAGGCTGCTTCTAAAACAACACCAGAAAGTGCTATTATTGAGTAAAAAGCATGATAGTTCGGGGGGAAAAAAGGCTCACACACTTAGAAAAAGGAATGCTTTTTCCGTAATTACGTGGATTGAGAAACAGCTATTTTTGTCAGCATCTTCAAAGAGACTTCTCAAGTTATGGAAAGTAAACAGGGGAAAATGAGAAAAACAACATTTTTAATTTTTTTTCCCCCAGAAAAATGGTGGTTTGAAAACCAACAATGAGAAAAATCTATTTAGGAGAACAAGGAGAGCAGCATTTGGGCGCATGTTGGGGTCAGGGGCATCACTGACTATGATTTTAGGCCATGGACATGTCAGATCAGGATTTTACGGATAAGAATTTAACTGGAGCTTGTCAAAAATCCCTCCTACAAGATGCAGCCAGGCAGTCAGGACAGGAGGGGTGATGACAAGACACTCAAACTTAGAACCTGGTTGACAGCTAAGCCTGGTAAAAGACACATGGTGGAGAGAGAGCAAATAAACAGGAACTTGCTAGAAGGTCATGTCTGTAATGTTTTGTGGTCAACCCTTGCAGCCTTATAATGACAACTGTGATATTTAGTGTTATATTTGGTGATTTTTTTTTTTTCCCCTACTAGTATTTGTGAGTCCAAGGTCCTGTATGAGAATTACAGGATTAAACATAGATTGGGATGTGTAGAGTGACACACAAGTTTTTTTAGGCACGTATCTCCTGGCCTGTGTACCCAATAAAAAATATTTATCCAGTTAAACCAGACTCTCAAATTCTCATTATCCTTTCCCAGGATAAGCAAACTCTTATGTCACATTTCACCACCTTCCCCTACTTTTTGCAGGATGTTTTATATGAAAATCCACAAAGCATCTCATAGAAGGGTCAGGGTAACCACAACAAACATGTTTTACTTAATAATGGGCAAATACAAAACCGGTAGAAACTGTGCAATTCTGTCAAAAACAAGCAAATAAACACAGGAACTTGTTACCCTTTTGCTTCCACACCTTTATATATATTCCTGTTACAAAACTTCTCTTCTGTAACAAAGAAAATCCCCCCTCAGATGCATGATGTAATATTTTATACTTCTTTTTCAGTCTGTATTATTATCTCCAGGATCTTCCAAACTTGATTCAAGACACTAATCTGTGTATCAACAGCTCTGGGACAGTGGGTATATGACAATGTAATGGCATTCCCACTTCCTTTCCCACAGCAAATAAAATTTTCCATTCATAAAAAAAATTGCAGATACAGCTTTAATTTCTCTGAAAATCTGGCTTTACTGACAGCCCAGATCTAAGTTTACCTTTTTCTGTACAGAAAGGCCTCTTACAGTCTAACCATGGGTATCTGTTTTTTAGAATAAGTTTTTATTTAGGCTGGCAGAGGCTTAGTGTCTCTCAGCAGCCTCAGTCTTTCAAAAGGATTGTTTACCACTTCAATTAAAGAAGAACATAATATGACCAATTAAAAAGATGAAGGAGCTGGGGTTTTATACTAAACTTGAAATTACCCTTATGGATAAACAAACCTTAGCCAATTATTGCAGCAGCAAAACAAATTAAGATACAGTCTCAAACCAGATTAAACACGAGATTAATTTCTTGAACAAGTACGTGCCCAAGATGGGAGAACTCCTCAGCAGCCACAATCCTGGGTGTCCCTGTAATTCTGGCCCTGAAGGAGGAATACAGATCATTCAGGCATTGGGAAAGCACCAGTAGAAATTATATTTTAATACTTTTTCCACTACTTTGTGTAACTTTTGTTATGAGTTTAAGAGACTCATTTGTGCTTCAGGAAGATCCTATCAATATTTGAGCAGCACAGCCAACCTTCACCAAATAAATCAACTGATCTCGACTTTTATTGCCCTGGATATAGAATCTACATTTGATCATCTCATAAATAATTGCTCACCTCTGATTCTCAGAAGAGTTTGAATGGTCCATTACCAAGCAGAAGCCTAAATAACGAACTATTACTACTCAATTGATGGCATATTGTCTCCCTCCCTCCAAAATTCGTAATAATGAAGCTGGGCATCTCGACTCTGTTCACTTCAGAAATACTGGAGACATTTGTTCTTCCTGCACGTGCCACATAGGGACAGGAATCTGCACGTTGTCTTTCCCCCCAGCAATAAATCCCAAGGGAAGACATCACCAATGTAGGGAATAGATTTCGACACCCATGACTGCCTGATGGATTTGCTTTCTGAAGGGGGTTTTTGCTCCATCAGATTCCAAAGCAAACTAAACACCAGACACTGTGAAGAAACAGGAAAAATTGTTTCCCAAATGGATTTATAAAGGAAACTTTGGAAATAGCCAGAGAGTCAACATTTACTTTGGCTACATAAGCCCTCCTAGAGTTTCCCTGGAATACAGAAATGCTGCTCAGGACCATCTTAGCATGTTTGTGTCTCTGGCAGCTGCTGCAGAACAGGTTTCTCTTCAGGACCGGACGCAGGGATTCCTCCCGAGCCATCCCATACAAAACCCCGCTGCGTGGAAAAAGGAAGTGCAGATGCTGTTAGCTGCACACGCCGAGTGCCTGCACTTGGCTCCATGGTTCGTTCCTGCTGGGACTCCCTGCAGTGCCACGAGCCTTTGGGAAGACTCCGAGCACAGGGAAACAAACACATCCTGTGCCTTCTGCTGCTTTACAAGTCCAGGAACCAACCCCCACTGGGTAATAAAATGTGCCCTGTGCATAATCATCATTTCTCCCTTTAGATGTGCATGGAACAAGTCCCTATTTCTCTTCTCTTTCAATCCCAAAATTAGTTTCCAGAATGCTTTAGATTATTTAAAAAGGAAAAAAGAAACCCAAAACTTTTTTCAATACCTGATAGGAAAATGGATGTATTTCTATGGCAGTAACTGCCACTCACCACAGACCTTCCTACATCTGCATTTACAGCTCCCTGAACATAAAGAGATGGGGGGAAAATCTGATTTGAGTTTATTATGTCATTTTTATGGCTTTTATGGAATAGATGTTAACAATGGACTGCTATGCATGCAGGTTAACATATGTCTCTCACATTATGGAGTCAATATCCCACCCAGTGTAAATCTCAAAGTTCAGCATGCCCTGAATTAAATCCTGTAACAACTCCTAAAGATGACAGTACAATCTCTAATGTCAATACCATACTCTAGTCCATGGTTATAATTTGTTCGGTCAATAATTCACCACAGTCTATTAAACTTAGTACTGGCTTCCTCAAAAGCGCTAAAATAAATGTTTAAAAGATTCCCAATGGCATATTTGTAGTTATCTATAATTGGCTCTGCAGCATCACAGGAGCACATCATGGAAATTATATATATAAATCAGACCACGATCTTAATTTCACACTTATTCTCCAAGGACTGGCATAAACAATTGCAAAACCTCCTGTAGCTCATGATAGCCTTAATCCGCACAGCCAGCAAGACTCCTCCGAGTTTTGTTCTCCTTTGGCTACATCAGGAGTCTGAGCAGA
This sequence comes from Corvus cornix cornix, assembly GCF_000738735.6. Classification (NCBI taxonomy): domain Eukaryota; kingdom Metazoa; phylum Chordata; class Aves; order Passeriformes; family Corvidae; genus Corvus; species Corvus cornix. The sequence continues at coordinate 4,980,692 of NC_047056.1, read as the reverse complement.
AGCTGAAGGCCAATTCCCAGCTGAAATGACAGGATAGCTCCTCATTAGAAAACTTCTGATTCCACAGTGTAACTCAGCCCCAGCAAGCAGCTGAGAGCAGTCAGGTCTTTGGGATGCAGCTGTTGTGGCAAAGGATTGGCTGTGGGACGGAGTTATGGATGTGAAGGGGAAAGTGTCCCTGCCCTGTAGAGCTCCACAGATCCATTGTGAAGAGATCCTCCCTATTCAGGTGTAACCTTATGGGTGACACACCAGTCCTGACCAACAACAGTCACAACAAAGCTCTGATTTTCAGGAGAAGGATGAACAGCAAGTGTCAGCTGGTTATCTCTATTACTCACTCTTCATTATTAAAAAAAAACCAACTAAAAAACCCCAATACAAGCAAGCAGTACAGAAGTGTAGAGTGTTTTGAAAAGCTTGTATCTACCTTTGTCATAGATATGAGCGCCATGAGAAGCTAAAAAACAAGGAGGAAAAAAAAGCCTGGCTGGCAAATGTTGATGTACAGCCGCTCATGTTATAACACACTTCTGGATTCCTTTTTTCATCCATATGCCAGGAACAATTGACCTGAGGCAAGGCTTTTTTATTGCAACTTTTGGCAGATCCAGTCAATATCCATTATTTACAATTATGCTTTTGTATGTGTGTTTCTGCTGCAGTATCTCTGTCCAGTTGTCAAGTCCAGATAGGACTTTGCCATATGATTATTCAAAATGCATTTAGTAAGTGATGCGGATGGAAGACACAGGAGGAAAGTAATACCAGTATGAAATTACATTCCTAACAGCACTCTGCAATGCATCTCTCTAAGCAGAACGTATAAACTAGCACTAAAAAAACCTCTGCTAAGCCCCTTCTTTGTTCACGTTTCCTTCAGTAATTCTACACCCTTTGTTTTCCTGATCTGTAGTGACCAGCAGCTGCCTGGACCTGCACTGCAAAATCCCACTCCTACCACCCCACAGCACAGATCCTGCTTAGGACAACACCCACAACATAACTGGAGTCCCCTACACCCATGCTTTAAACAAAAATCCCATGTTCCTGGGATGGCATTCCTGGCTGGGGAACAGGACCTGGTGTAAGCATGGACCTGCTGCCAGCAAAAGCTACAGTTCAAAAGTTAAACTCAGCTTGATTCAGTTCAGCTGAGCAGATTATGGAGTTTCTTTCAGCTGACAAATTTTTGATGTGATATTTCAAAAGAGTGATAAACTTATTGTAAAGCTGATTAAATTTATCATGTGACAAAATCATCTAATGGCCAGAGGTCCTGAACTTTCCCTCTGAACAGCTGAGGGCAGATCAGCAGTATCCAGCTACATCCAAGTTTCTCTCTTCTGCTCCTGGGACAGCAAAGATATTTTCTACGGAAAGGTGGAAAGGAGAGGCAGGGGGGAGCCACAGGAGTTTCAATATCAAACACATGACAAAATACACTCTTGTCTGTACTTGCTTTCAGGGCTCATTGCAAGTAACCATATCTTGATGCCCCTCCCTTGTTTTCACGCTCCTTTTTGTGAGCATCTTCTAGCAAGTGATAAGAGGAAGCTGCAGGCTGGAATTTGCAAATGCACTGAGTGTTGGGAGTTGCTCAATTCCCCCTGGAATAAATGGTATAAGCAGTAGCAGTGCTAATGGAGGAGGGCAGCCAAGAATGGTTCCTCTGAGACAAGAGCTTGTCTGAATTACCTATCCTGTTAGGACTCTTGGAGGACAGAGGAGCTTTGGCAAAACTACACTTCTAACATCTCTTTCTAAGCTAGCCAAATTAGTGCAAATGAACAATGGCAGTCCAAAAAAAGCTTCAGCAATATAATTTGGCTGTGTACTAAATATAGTACACAACAGCGTGCATTCTGTTCTGAAATGCAACTCTACCAAAAAGCAAAAGATAACTTCTAAACCCTCTCAACACTTTTTTTTTTTGCACATCTCTACAAAAGATGAAGGATCAGGTATTGCCCAGTTTTTGCAATCCTTGAGCAAAACCACTGCAGACTAACACACCAACACAAATAACTTGACGATTGCTACATAATCAAGAGGCAGCAGAGTTCAGTGCCTCATGCACTGTTCATGAAGGATTTATAGGAAGGAAAACTGGAAAAAAACCCTATTCCTCAGCAAGCACAGGAATGACGTAGTGCAGTGATCGCTCAACAAACCCTGTACCAGTTCTGCTTCTCCTAAGCTGAACAAGTGATGCATGGAACTCCTGCTCTGTTCACGTGTGTCTCCCCAGTGCCATGTCTGACCAGCTCCTGCAGCCATGGCAGACCCAGGCTGATGTTCCCACTAAGCCAGGCTGCAAGACACCTAATCCAGGCTGGGAAAGAAGTGGCTGCACACCCACAGGCTGCCAGTTCTGCTGCAAGCTCGGATGAGAGCACCCACCAGCCCCTGTCCCTGCCTCTGCAGGCAACATAACCTGATGAGCTCAGTCCCACTCCAATGGGAGAAATTAAAAGTTCACACAATCTAGGGAGAGAAGCATTTGAGCGGGCTCTTGTTGGCATGCTAAGTCGACAGATCCCACCATTTCCTTTCATTGAGTTTTTGCTGTCTGCATAGGAGTATTAAAAAAAAAAAGCTACCAAGAAAAGGTAAAATACTTCTGGGCTTGTTGCAGGAAGGCTGAATAGTGAGAAAATGCTAAGGGTCAAAAAGACTAAATTCCCTATCCAACTCCAGTAGCCCTGCCAGCTCTGCCTCCTGACTAACAGCATCCCTGAGATGCTGCCCATACTGCCACCGGCAGAACTGCTCAGATATTATTTACTCTCTTCCATCCTTTCCTCTCATTCCTCCAAAGACTTCTCTGTCTTGGCATCCCCTCCTCAGGCTTGCCATCTCCTAACCCTGCCAAGCCACCACTTGTCTATTCCAAGCTTTTTGTGCATTTACAAAAGCGACCTCGTGACCTCTTGTAGAAGTCACCTTGACAACACAAAGGGACAGCAAGAAGACAAACACACACTTCTCAGTGCTGCCTGTAGCATCAGCCTGACTTGCTAGCATGGGAACTCTTCTTTCCTGAGCTATTCCTGCTCACTCACGTCCTCTGTCCCCACACGGCACTAGCTGGCGGAGCCAGCTGCTGCCTGCGGGGTTTAAGGGAAGGTTGTGCATAATTCACACATTTCACAGGACTGGATTAAGCCTGGAAGCTCGGCTATCCAAATGCAGGTGGAGACATTGGTGCAGCAGCCAAACAAATTTGCTGGCAGCCCTCACATCATCACTCCATACATCACAGTGAAGTTCTCTGCCAGCAATTTTGGCTGCATGGAGCCCGGCCTGGGGTCATCCATGCAAGGTAGGATTTCACAAACTACTCTTCCTGCAAGTAACATCTCCTTCCTCGTGCAATCCCCAACATGCTGTGATTTCAGGCTCAGGATGGTTGCTCTGGCCATAATGAAGTGCCTGGGGTTTATTCAAAAGTCATGTTTACACACTAAGGTGTAGCAAGCACAGCTTTTGACTGACCAGCACGTGGGAGAAGAGACAAAAGACAAGGCTGTTGGAAGACAATCTCCCAAACCTGCCCTCTCCCATAGTTCCTGCTTTGGGTTGAGTTTGGAGCAAGAAGAAAAAGAAGCTGATTTCAGAACATTCATTTGGAAAACAGGTAGGGCAAGGCAAAAGCAGACTTTATTTAAAAATAAAGATATTGAGACATTTGCTTTTAATGCTGACTAAACACTTTCTACAAGAAGAAAATTAACCCTGTTTTCTCCTTTCTGCCTCTCTAAAGCTAATTTCCTTCCAGTTGCTATCTTGCAGAAATAATAGGTATTGACTCACAAAATTTGTCTTTGGTAGCCTACAGCAAGCAACAGCATGTGCCTGTACTTGGAATCTAAGAAAAAAGGAAACCGTGTTTGTCCTCCCACGACCAGGCAAGCCAAAATTATTTGGGGGATAATTTTAAATCACACATGTGTTTAAAAATATACATGGAAACATACTTTTGGTTTGTTTAAACCAACAGCGCATGTCAAGGATCATCAGCTTCAATTCCTCCTAGACTTTGATGGCTTGTTTAGCCACAAGGGAGAAGAGGAAGTTATTACTTTTTGCAGTAAAAATGAAAAATAAACAACCCCCCCTCCACTCCTCCAGACCCACTCCTCCTCACACACACACCAGAAGACCCAAAACCAAACAAACAGTAAGCCCCAGAGGAAATAAACATTAAAAAAAACCAAACAAGCATAAAATTCCTTAAAATGTACCACCTTTGAAGAGAACATTTGGCAACCACTTCAAAATAACAAACGAGGACATGCAGCCCATACATCTCCTCCCTTTGCAGAAATAAATTGAGAGTTGCTGTGATACTTAAGAGATCCATCAACAGCAGAAAAATAACCAGTGAAGCTTTTGCATGTGTGTGTGTGTGTGTGTCTGCAGACCTACAGTGTTGACAGATTCTGCCATCTTCAAAAGACATTCAATGCTGTTTGAATTGTAGCTCAGTATTTAAAGTCGGCAAGTCATACCTAAATTTTCCATAATACCATTTAGATTACCTGGAAAAAATAATGCTGATTTGGGTATTCTCCACATCATCAAAAAATACACATTCAGGGCATGTGCATACAAATGACACATCATGTACTTGACACCTTGTGTTTTATAGGTGTGCCCAGTGATCCAAAACAACAACAACAAATTTAAACAAGCTTATGTGTTATAAGATTCTTTAAGTCATGCATTTAAGCTTCTTTGTTACATGCTCTTGGTCCATTTTTTAACCTACTTTAAAAATTTCACCTACAAGAGCAAGAAAATTCCTTTCTCAAAACAAGCGAAAAAATCTGTCATGTCATGATGGGACTGTAGAAATTAAGACTTCTAACAAAACACCAAACATGGTGAGGTTTAGGCTTCAGAGGATCTATGAACAGCTAAAGGAATCAGTGAAACCAAAGGTAAAAATAACAACAGGAACTGCACTACTGATTTCAACAGGACCAGGTTCTTATACTGCCTGCCCAAACTTAATTTCTTTTGTGTCAGTCGATTATGCCTTGGCATTTTGCCCTCCTTTTGCGAGCCACAATTTGTAAATTAGTTTTCAAGGTTAAAAAAAATGCAAGGAAATGAGATATCCTACTGCCAAACAAACATCACAATGAAGTATTGCAGTAGCTTTCCCAAAAGTGCATACATTGGTCACTCTTCTGATTTAAAAATAAATTGACAGGTGATTCATTTGCGTTTTACCACAACCCCGCACAGCCAGGGAGATGTGCTGACCCCCAAAGCAGCAGCTCAGCATCTGTATTTCCACAGGGTGTTCCACAGCAGCCACCTGAAAGATCATTTTCACCACATGAAAAAGCCCTGAGCACAAAGCAGGTGCAATGGCAACAAATTCAGGCAAAATTCAGGCAGCCATTCTCTTCTAAACACAAGGTTCTGTCTGTTCTACAGGATCATCATCATCATATGTCTCAGAAGAAATCTGGAGTCATATCTCACTGTCTGTTTTGCAAACAGAGTTAATGAGAGTCATGAGGATAATGTTTTTCATTAGATTGAGGATATGAGCCTAATTCAACTCCACCAAAATCAATGGCAGGCTTTCTATTCATCTTAATGAACCTGAATCAACTTTTGTAATGCCAGAATGCAAAACCCTCCACTAGTTCTGCCTCACAGAAGTATCTGCTGTCGTTAGAGGAGTCCTAGGACAATTTAGCACACCAATAATTAGGCAGGTCAGAAGAAAATAATACACAACCAGTGAGGATATTTTCATATGGAAATGCCTTATGTAGCTATTTCCCAATGACATATGTCCCTTACTCTACTTTTTTCAGTGTTATCTTCAAACTAAATTAATCATACAAAATCCAAAAAAACCTCAGCAGGTATTGACAAGAACGCATGTGCATGCATGGGATACGTGTAGAGAACTCCAGGGCAGTGCAGTGTTCCAGTGTCACAGAAAGCCCTATTCATTTTCTCAATGTAAGGAAACTGAAATACAGTATTCAAAAGAAAAGCTAAAGAAACTGCCTCTTTTTCCAAGCAGAAACACCTGGTAAGTTTCAGGCACCCATTTACAGGAAGGAAAAATAAAGGAAACAATGCTTTCCTCCACACAAGTTCTACAAATGATGGATTTTAACAGGTACACAAACTGGGATTCTGGCTACAACAAAGGACTCCTGTGTTCTCTTGTTACCCTCACTTAAGGGCAGCAAGTGGCAGCATCCCCACAGATAAATCTTAACCGGTTTGTTTTACAGCTTTCCTTGTTTTTATACTAAATAATGGCAAGGCGATGGGAGGAAGGGAAGGCTGCATCAGACCAAAAGCACATCTGGAAAAGCTGCAAGGATGGACAGGGTGGTTATTATTTGGATCAATGTTGTCTTTGGCTGGGTCTAACACAAACACGCTGCAGGACAGACCCTCCTCACAAGGACACAAATCACAGGGATGCTCATTTAATCGCTGCCAATTGGATACAGAATGGGAATGAAAATATTTTTTACTTAAATGTTGACTTTATAGCTACCTCAACAGCAGCCCTACCACTCCCAGCAAATAAATCTTGCCACCAACTTGAAGCAATGTCCTCCCTCCCTAGTTTTCCTCATTGTTAGCAAAGCCATCTATATTATTTTTACTCCTTGTTTTCATTGTAAACTGTGTGCATAATGCCAACCCCCCTCCAGCCCCACAGAAGCTCTACACTTCAAGAGGACAAAAACAGTAATGAGGACTACTTGTGGAAGTTCATTGGGGAGGCTGCTCTAGTTCCTTGCCCATCTCCTGAGCACGTGGGGGATGCAATTCATCTTGGTCTAGTGCTTTGTCAAATTTTCACAGTTCTAATTACCTCATTATATGCTTCACTACACCAGTCAAGCCTTTTTCCATTCTACATCGTCTCTTATGGTCCTGTTGCTTATCCTAAGGAACATTTTTTTTTCCTATGTGTGAAAAGCAGCGCAGGGAAATGAAGTGAACTTGCTCAGTGAACTTCCCGGCTCTTGCCCGGCTGCATGCCTGAAGGCACAGGATAATTAGGCACATGCCAGACAGATCACATCTGATGCTTTGCTCTCTCCAGCTGATTGCCTTTCATCAGCACCTTCAGTCATCCTCAGCTTACTTTCTTTTTCAGGTCCCTGTGTGCCTGTCACTTCACAAAGAATTATTTTAGGAAGAAGTATCTGGAGACAGACAGGTTGGAAACAGATCTGAAAAAGCAGGAAACTGAATACAGAAAGAACTGCAGAGATGATGACATTAGCCTCCCAGTTCTGGTTTTCCATGGCTAAGAATAAGTTATACCTGCTACCGTAAGTATGGAAAGGCTTTCTGGAAGGCAGAGCATTAAGCATGCACCAAAGAGACAACTGATTTGTATTTGCTGTTTACCCCATTAAAGGGAATTGTTTCAAATGCAGGAAGAACAGGGCTATGTTGAACACTGTTCAGATTTTTTCTAATCCAGATTGAAACACAGGGAAGATGAATCTGCACCTTATGAAAGTGGAATCTGGCCACCAGCTCCAGCAGTGAGTCTTCCTGCTCCTTTCAATTCTCACCTCTAACCCAGAGACCTGTTTTCTCCCCCTCCCCCTTTTCTCCTACACCTTTCCACATTCCCTCCAAACATGGCATTGCCAGCAAGAAGACCAGGCTTCGGCTGTGTTCTGCCTCGAGCCTCCCCTCCTGTGACACAGACACTCCTGAGGAATTCACTACATCTCCAGCTGGGTTGCTCAGTTTTCGGTTTATAAAGCACATGCAAAAAGCCATCTTGGCAAGAAAAGAGAGCTACAACTGCTCTGTCAAAGGCAATTAAACTCATAAGTGCAAGTCAAGAACTTCTCCCTGAAAAAAGAAAAGGAAGGGATTGAACTGAGAAAACTGAAGCCAGCATTTTGTGGAGCACACCTTTCAGGAGAGAAGAACACCCAGCTTGCTGGCCCTGTACCACAGTTTACCTTGTCGGCTGTTAACACAACCAGCTTTTTATTTCTGTTGACCAGGAAGCACCAAGTGAGAACAAAGCAAACACACGTCTCCACATTGTCAGTGGCACAGAACAATGTCAAAATATGTCCAAGGAGCTACAGACAAAAGCCTGGTACATAAATACACACGGCTCAGAACACTGAGTCTATAAAGAGCACTGGTTTCAATAAACAATGAGTATCTGCACTGTGAGAAGATGCCTATGAACCTGTAACCTGCTCAGACCAGTCTTCAAATACACAAATTCAACAAGATCCTAACTGAAAAAGCTACTTTCAAAACAGCTCAGGTCTAATTTTAAGATTATTTTCATAAGGTGTGTTCCCCATTAGCAGACCAAGGTCTTCTGAAAATGTTGATTTTGGAGCTGGTGGGACCCACTAACGACTACAACTTGTAAATCCTACCTTCTTCTTGCCTCATCTGACATGGACAGGAGCCTGGTGCTGGGGGGAGATGTAGGTCTAGATGAGGACAGAACTTGGTCTGAAGTTGTTTCATGTCCAAGCCACTGCCGCTGAGCCACTCACAGAAGCTGCCATGGAGGCAAACCTGGGATGCCAGGGAAGCAATGCTGAAAATCCAGCCTTAAATTTGGGTGCCAAAATCCTTCTAGATTTTCTGAAAGGCAGCTAACAGACTGGAAGGTTCATCAAGCTCCAGGGAAGGGAGAAAACTGTCTTTTCTCCATTTTCCTCTCATTCTGTGTTTGTTTCCACCAAGCACCTCCAGCCTCCTATTCCCAGGATTTGTTACTCCTCCACATCAATGGCACCTATTCTTTCTTCTGTTTACCCTTTCATCTGCTTTCTTTGGCATTATTTTAGTCATCCAAACAGCTGATTTCCTTCCTTTAATAAAAAGTGCCTTTCCTCTCTTATCTACGTGGTCCCAAGGCATACAGCCCTGAAATTCTGCAAGGTTTGGGGGCAGAGGATTTGTTCTTGCTTTGTCTGGTTTATTTGAGTTTTGCCTTCAATCACCTCTCTCCTGCTCTAGAAACAGAATGTTGCTGTGGGAGACCAGTGTCATCAGATCTCTTTGATTCCTCATACAGGGGGAAAAAAAAAAAAATCAAAACAAAACAAAGAGGAAAGGCCAAGAAAAAAATAGGTTTTGATATTTGGATTAACTGCATTGATCCTCTAAGACGGGAACCAAATAACAGCCCAAACCAGCCCTTAAAATAAGTTACAAACCAAACCAGCCTTAATACAGAAAAGCAAGGGACCAGCAGGATGGCGGGGAATAAAACAAGTCAGCCATACCCCAAAGGATAGCTGCTTCCAAGGAAAGAGTTCAGACTCGGAATAAATTACAGCATTTTGATCCCATCCACTACTTCAAAAGTATTCAGCTCATCACTGGGACCAAAATTTCAAAAAGGGCTCAGTTAATTCCCATTTGGGCAAGAAAGGAAGTAGCCAAATTTTACAAAGAATTGGACGTGTGGCAGTGAGCTACGCTATTATCTATTAAGAAGAATCTGGTGTTAATTTATATTTCTGCCATTACTCTGCCTCTCTCCTGAGTCTGTTGACTCAACCTCATCTTTCAGCTATGCCCAATATGCATTCTGCTAATGTTCCCTGTAAGCTCCTTCACAGCTGTTTTGCTCCCAGTCTCACATCCTCAGTCATTCTCCCAGTTGCTAGTACTGCTCTCTCCTTCACTTCATGTGTGCTCCAGCTCTGGAGGGGAGCCAAGGCAAACTGCTTACCCATCCCTCCCTATTTCCTTTTTAATAGAGCACAGCCTCTGGTGTTCAGGTAGCAGAATCCTTCCATTATCTCACTGACCTTTTTGCATATTTCAAGAGGTTATTTTGTGGCTTGTGCAAGTAGCAGCAGAGTTCAGGGAGGTTTGTGTTGTCTTTCCCAAATCTTCACCTCTCCCATCACACAGTCCCTCAGTGGTCACCTCATAATGAATGGATGTGACAGGTCTAACCCAGCCTAGTCCTGTTGTACACCAGCACTGCGGGAGGGAACAGGGAAAGGAGGATTTTGATGCATAAAGAATGACTGCATTGCTCTGGAGCAGACTGGGAATGACTTTCTGCTGGTCAAGACCTGGGGCACAGCAGGAGGAGAGGAGGAATGACTGTACTGGGAATGAAGTGAGAACAGAAAAACACAGGACTGCCTGTCCTTAGTGCCAAGTTCTGCAAGTTTCCTTCCTGTGCTCCTGCAGGGCCTGAGGCATGGTGGGCTCTAGCACAGAGGAAGGCAAAGGATGTCCAGTTTAGTGGGGTGTGCTGTGGAAGGAAGAGAGTGCTTCTGGAAAGGCTGGCAAGGAGGCTGGGGCCCCAAAAGTGAATTCTGATGGCCTTCCCTTCTGTACTTCTGCAGCTGGGCTGGATGCAGTGCCAGACAAGCTCTCCTGAAGCACTCACACCTTAACTCCCACTGACCTCCAGTTCAAAAGGAAGGCTGGGTTTATACTTCTAGCACTAGACTAAGACTCAGACTGACATTAATTTTCTGTCCTTGCTAAAGCCCTGGTAGGACCATCACCAGACTACTAACTTCCACTATGTTTCAGACTCACTTTAACAGGATGAAAATGATAATAATAGTATTTTCTTCTGTTCCAGACTTTACTTTGTTATTTATGAGTTTGCCTGTTTGTTTTTCCAGAATAAGGGCTAAATTCTATGCTTGTTTGGAACTTTATCTACGAATGAATAAAATAATGCAAAATTTGAAAAAAAAATTCAAAAGAAGCTGCATATCTCAGTACTTTACTAGAACACTTTAAACAACAGAGATTTCAATTTTGTGCCGGAATGGAAATTCACCCAGTTTGGGAACATACCTTGATGCTGTAGATACGTGCCAGTAACAACTCTACCATTTCTATGGAAGTTTTTAGTTCTGCAATATTAAATATGGCTCTAATTAAAGATTTATCACAACCTGTCCTTTTGCATCTGGTGGCTGTGTAGTGCAAAGCTGGAGAAGCACTGTAAAAATCAAGTAGCTGCTGTAATGCCAGCCATGCTTCCTGTGAGTTCCAAAATATCTTTGGACATCGAGCTTGCTGTGTAACAAAACACAGGGCTATTTGTATTTCAAACTCCTAATGATCCATTAAATGAAGGTATGGCATGAGAAGGGAAGTGTGTTGTTTTTGCTGTTTATTTTTAGAAACATCAATAGGAGCTAGAGTGTAATTTTAAAAAATTTTCCAAACCTTACGTCAAATTTCAGATGACATTTTTGTGAATTTAAAAAAGGTTCTTCTAGTACAGCAGAGCAATTCAATGCATAAAACTTGTTCTGCGGTAAAAGACAAATGTTTTCTGATTTTCTACATTATTGAAGGCCAAGCAGAAAACAAAACCAGACTCAAAGATAAAATAAATTTCCACAAAAGGAGCAGAACTCCAGCTGCTGATTAATAAATAGGAAGTGCATCGAGAGAACAGAGCTGGTACTACTTTGCACTACAGCTCTTTTGCACTGGGATCTGACCTCATGCCAAAATAAACACAGTAACAAAACAGTTGCCTTTCAACCTGCAGCAATGGTTCCAAAGATTCTCCCTGCACTGCAAGTGAACAAAACATGAAATGACTCCTCTCTCAAGCACACGGTTGCTAGGAAAACAGCTGTGAAAACCTAGAAGTCTGCAAACAAAATGTTAGAGCAATCAGGGCCATGAAAATGCTCAGAAAACAGACCTGTTTCTTAGAAAACCAGTATGAGGAAAAGGCAGCTGTCAGCAGCTGTTTTGGGCACACAGGGCACTTGTATGGATTTCACATGGCACCCAGTGGGATGGACTCAGCCTCCAGGCTCCCAGCAAGCTCCCCACACTCCAAAGGCTTCACTTTGATGCCATGACATTTCTATCAGGTATTGAATAGCAGTTTTCTGTTAGAAAATGCCCACACCTCTTGATCTTTACAGAGAGAGCTGATTAAGCTTCTCTCCCAAATTTAATTCAGCACTGCATGCTCATCAAATATGTCACAACTGGATCTTGTTATAAATCAATAGGGACTGTAGGGCACATAATCAGATCAAAAATGGAGAAGAGCACAACTTGCACAACAGAATCCTGACACAGCAAACCTTCCCATTACAGGGTAAGTTGTGCCATAGGAAAAGGAGGTGCTTTTCTGGCCAGGGAGGTGGACAATTGCCATTTGTATTCAGAACAGCAGCAGAACACAGCGACCACAAGCATTCTGGCAGCTCACACACACTATTGGCTTTCTACATTATCCTAAGATTGGTAAATCAATAGCAACAGAAGGATTCAGCTGTCCCAGCAGCATCTCTATCACTCTGTTTTACAGCTATGCTGTATCAACTATCAAAAAAAACACTCCCCATCCCCGCCACCACCCCCCCGAAAAAAGAAATCAATCCCAGAGTATGTACAGAAATTCCTAGAGTAGTTAAGGATCTCTGGGAAGCCCTGCAGAGTTAGTGCTGATTCCTTAAGCCTCTGGCCAACTTTCATTCACAGGACTCTTCATCCCATTACAAAAGATGAAAAATTCCAAGTGAGGTTTGAGACTGATCAGAGAAAGCCCTGCACTAAATGAAAAGAAAGGACAAAAATAGCACTTACTATTTTTGAGATTCACACCTATTGCTTTCCACTTTATTCTGGTTTTCCCTGTGTTTAAACATGGCCTCCCACACTTACTTAACACCTGTTTAAACACTGTTTAATCACTTGATACTTACTGAATGTATTCTTGTTAAGAGGGATTTATGGCACTGACCTGATTAGGCAACAACCATTGGCATTGATAATCATTAGGCTACAATGGCTCCCTGGGAGATGTCCCAGTAAAAGTGGCTGTCTCAATTAAGCACTGCAATTAAGTGGACCATATCTATAGGGCGATCTCACAAGGAGAGCAAGGCATTTCAAATGCCTTTTTTTCCTTGTGTTAATACATTTTTAATGCAGAACTAGTAGTTTTGATTAGAGAAGAGAACACTACTTACAGGTTTCTCTACAAATTCCTTTCTTTGGGGGGGGGAGGAGGGTAACTACAAACTCTTCTGTCGATGCTGAAGACTCCTGACCAATTCCCATAAATCCTATGGAAGCACAGCTCTGTGCGTCTGTGTCACCCAAAAGGCACAGGTTGCACTGGAGGATTTGCCAACCAGACTGTCCCAAAAAAAGACCCCCTGTACCCAGGGGATGTGCAGTTGACAGAAGCTGCTGATATGTGCTTCATTTATTCAGGGAATTCAAAGAAAACAGGGAAATTAGGCCGGGGAATACAGGAAGACAAGCAAGAGTCCTATGGTCAAAATCCCAGTTTTGCCCTCAGCAGTCCTCTTTTCTCCAGAGTTGTTTGGAGCAGCCAGGCAGTCTCTCTGGGTAGGCCTGGGTACCCAAGCTATTCCAGCCCAGTATGCAGAGGCTGGTCCCCAGCCCATTGACTCCCACAACCCTTGTGTGACCTTGGTGAGCTGGCTGGGCAGCACAATGGGCACATGCCCAAAATCCACTTCCATTCTGGCTTGTACCCAGTCCCCTGAGAAGCAGGGACATCCATTAGCCCTCTCATTACCCCAGTCTCCCTGGTGTTTAGGAAAGGTGAGCATTTATCCCATCATTCATGGGCTCAGTCTACCATGGAGACCCTCAGGGGCACAGGGATTAAGACACGGGGGTTTCAGCACATCTGAGCCCTGCAGCCTGGGTGCCGAACACCCCAGAACTTTTGCAATGAGGGAGCTTTGATCCTTGCACAAAAGGCTTCCAATGCATTCCCCATTTCAGGGAAAAGGGAGAGGATGCATGGCAGGAACCCCTAACATCGATTTGCTGCAGGGCCAGTATCTTTAGAATCAGTGGTAACTGTGCTTGAAGCATATAAAATGCTGCCTAATTTCAAGAAGCCTGTTGTCAGGGATTAGGATTTTTTCCTTTTGTTTCCTTCTCTCATAGAATTATGTCCCATCTGTTAATAGGAGACAATAATGACCAGTACTTAAGAGAGACAAAAGAAATGGCCAAGGTAGGGGAAGGGCGCAGGTGGCTACTCTCTCACCTGGGGGGATTTTCTCTTTGGTAAGGCAGAAATACCTCGAGATTTTGGCCGGGGCATTGAGGGGCTGGGCTCGGCTCCTCTCGCTGTCGGCATCGGAGGAGAACGGTCGAGCTGTTGCTTACTGAGGGGAGAATTTACTTCCACCGCCAGAGCCCAGCCCTGTCCTGCTTCTTCCTTACTGTGGCCGTCACTGCGAGGTTCCTGCCACAGCCCGTTTCGCCCTCCACCCCGCCCGCCATTGCCCAGTGAGGCGATTACCTCGCGCCACAGCGCCCCCTGCAGGCGCGGGGAACCATCGCAGCCGCCCTGCCCGGGCCGGGAGCCCCCAGCGCCCCTGCCGGCTGTGAGCGGAACTGCACCGAAGGGGAAACCGCCTGCAGCCGAGAGAGGCTGGTGCTGGGCTGCTGCTCTGTTTGCTGCTGCTGCTGCCAGAGTTGGTGGCGTTTGTTTGCCTTGTTTTATATATATATGTATTAGTAAAGAACTGCCATTCCTTTTCCCATATCTTTGCCTGAAAGCCCTGTAATTTTGGAGTTATAATAACAGAGGGAAAGGGCTCACATTATCTATTCCAAGGGAGGTTCCCACCTTCCTTCACAGTCTTTCAAACCAAGACACCTGTAAAATAATCCTACCTACAGGTGTCAAAGTCAAGGGACACATTCTGCCTCCTTACTTTGTGCCTTACTTTCTTAAAATGCAATTGAGGTGGAAACATCTCCTGCATGACAGCAGTGCAGTAAACAGAGATCAAATCTTTGTGGGGGTTCTCTTTGACACCACAGTGAGGTTTGCCAGGTAAAACCATCTCAAGACAATTAACATGACTCATAAGTAGTCAGGCAGTTGTCCTTCTTTACATGAAATACATGGGGTCCACTTATAAGCCACAAAGTATCCATGGCAAATACTTCCCTAGGAAGTTTTAATCCCCTTCTATCTGCTGCATGTGCCCACCAGCACAGCAGCTGTTCTCATCAAAGCACCACAGACAACACTCTGAATCATTGGCAGGAAAAAAAAAAAATCGATTTTAAAACTGGAATTTACTCTTGTAAGCCATCAAGACTCTTGAAGATATTATCCAAAATTTACAGCTTAATCCCCAAACTGTAGGAAAGAGCAAAACAAGGCTCATAGTAAGACAAAACTACTTTTCACTTTTTTTAGAGATGCTGCAGCAAAGTCTTCAGCCCCCGGCATCAGGCTTCTGGGTAGCTGCAGTCACTGATTCATACCTCATTTCTGACAAACTTCACTGAGCCAGTTGAGCTGATACCTCTTCCCCAGATGAGAACAATTAAGACAGTAAAATGCACCAGGCACACACTCCAGCACTGCTTCCACATGCAAAGCAGTGCCATGGAAACAGAGATGCCAGTGCGGTGGGATGGGCAATCGGCAGTCACCAGATGAGCAGTGAATCGAGGGCTGGGGCAAACAGCTGTCAGCAGGATTACTGACACAGATTGCATTTCACAGGGCAGCTCACATTAATACTGCAGGATGGTATTTAAAAAGCTGGACAGAAATGTGTTACTTCATCATTAGCCACCACATTATCACTTGCCCACACAGATAACACGAAGGCTGGTGGCGTGACCTGCAGGCTGGAGAAATAAAGGATTCAGCTTTAGCTTTATCTCTTCACTTCAACAGCCATTTCTACTTATTTCCTATAGCCTGTAATTTTACACCTTCCTATGCAATACTTTTTGTTTCCCAGCAAAAGAAAACGGGCAGCCTGTGGATTGCACTACTGCCCTAACTTAATAACAGACAAACCACTTGTTCCCAAACTTGGAAACAGTATCCTCTGCAGCAGATCTACAAACAACTCTGCAGCAGGACAGCCTCCCTCTCCAGCTCCACACAGATGCAAACATCTGCTTCTGTCTCCTGCATCTGACCAACAACTTCAGGGAATGCTGCTCCTCCATCATCCGGCCCCGCTTCTGATCACGCTCGGCATTGCAAAGCATGCATTGAACACCATCAGAACGGGAGAGGGGTAAACACCATAGAGAGGAAGTGAAGATAAAGAGGCAGCATATGCTGAAGAGGCAGGCAAGGGCTCTGCCAGATGTTCTCCAGTGAAACATGCGATGGATGCGTCAGACCTAACTCTCCACAGATGTCTGCTCCATTGGAGGTTAACAGGGCACTGCATAGAGGACAGGAGTGAGACACCACACTCGAGGCACAACCCAGGGCCTGAAGCCAGAGGTGAAGATGAATTTTAGGTCTCAGGCCAGACTGACCTGCAGCAGCCTTTCCACCTGCTCTGCCATCAGTGGGGCCCTGAGCCACAGAGGTCTCCTGAAGGACATCGGCCAGAGCCCGACTGTGCCACTTCAGTACAGAGACATCACAAATTCGCTCTGAGCTCAGTGGGTTCCCACAGCAGCTGCAGCAATCCAGCCTGTCTAGCCTTATTTATTTGATAATGTTTCACAATCTTCTCACCATTAAAACGTTAATGAACACACACGTGCCAAAAATACCAGAGAAACTAGCCATAACACCAGCCATATAACACCTCTCAGAGCTTTTTCACTGCTATTTTACCAGTGCTATTGCATGGTGGTAAGAATTCCTAAAGGACTCAGCCTTTTATGTTTTTGGAAAATTTGTCTTCAAATTAGATGCTGCATATATAGAGAATCACCGAATAGTTTAGGCTGGAAGAGACCTTTAAAATGATCTGGTTCCAACCCTCTGCCATGGGCAGGGACACCTTCCACTGTCCCAGGGTGCTCCAAGCCACATCCAGCCTGGCCTTGAACACTTCCAGGGATGGGGCAGCCACAGCTTCTCTGGGCAACCTGTGCCAGGGCCTCACCATCCCCACGGTCAAGAATTTTTTCCTAAAACGTCTAATCTGAGCCAACTCAATCCAGACATTTACTGTCTTCAACTTCCAAAGGACACTTGTAATACTTTGGATGGCCAAAAAAGGAGCCAAAGGAAACCCAGACATCAACTCTGTACCAGTATTGGGCTCTCCAGAGGGAAGCAAATGCTGGGCTCCAGCACACCTGACCCACAAACACCCAGAAATCCTGCAGGTACAGCACCTGTCACAGAGGTTACCTGGAGCAGGTGTTGAAAATGATCTACAAAAGAGAGCATGGGAGGGGGGGAACCCCAGAGCACACCTGCAGTAATTAGAAGAACTATGGTACAAAAGAAAATGAAGGCATTTTCATTATGTGGTCCTGAACAAGTATTTGTGTCAAAACCTCCATTTCTGTGAATGAGGTTTGTCCCCTCCCTTTTCTCTATTCTTGCAAATTATAGCAGCCCAATAAGAAAAAAAGAAAGAAAGCCAGTCTTTCACCATAACCCAAAAGAAAAGGGTGATGCTGCCACTTGAGCTACATTCCTCCTTCTCCTAACACTCTCTAATAACATGTTTATCTAAAAACTGCACCAGAAGGCTTTTAACCATTTCTGTTTATATAGTACACAGTGAAATGACCAGTGGCTAAATTTCAATCATTACTCAACAAATCTGGCTTTTTGAATTGGTGATTTCCTGTTTTGCTCTCACTATAGGACTGATTCAGATCTCCCCTGACGCCAACGGAAAGTGATTTCAGCCTTTATCAGCCCAAGGTTCCCAGATTCTGTAATTCACAGCTCACAGACACGAGCAGTGCTTATTTGGCCAAGAGCTGCCCAGCTGGGATGCTCCTGAAAAAACCAGGCTGCCTGGTCTGGAGAAGCCCAGCACTCTCCTTACTTCCTATGTTACTGATGGATATGAGCTGTAAATTGGATGATCTTGCTCATCCACAAGATGAATATGAAAATAAAGTATCAGCTTGTTCTCAGTTACATTCCAAAAGCATCACTTCTTCAAAAACTCTTCAATGATAAGAAAGTGTGTCCTGTAGCACATCTCTCAGTTTAACAGAAAAATTTGAAGGTATTTTCCATGTTACTAAAAGTACATGGCTAAGAATAACAAACTTTATATTTCTATTTGCAAACAAAGTCAGACAGTCTCGATTTTTTTTACAAGGAAGAATACTAAACACATCTATCTCACCTGGAATACCACAGAGTTTGGAAAAGCTATCAATCAGTTGTGATCAGAGCCATTAAAGAAGCTTCATGTTTTTAATGCAGATTTCTGTCCCGAGGTTTTAAAAACAGAGCTGCACATTTAACACTTGGGTTTCTAGAGGAAAAAAAAGTTTAAGCTGTTCTGCCAATAAAAATGTTAACATTTTATTTATAGAAACTTTGCTCACTTCCTACAGCAGAATAGATCAACTTTAAATTGTGCCATTTAATAATGGACAATTATTAGTATAAACACATTAAATGCAATACAAGCAGCTCAACAGAGCTGAATACACATAGCTCTGATAGAAACAGCAAATTTCTGACATTTCCTACAAATCAGAAATTTTGACAAACACTTGTCCTCCTTTGTATTTTTTCCTCCCTGGTCATTCAGCAGCTGTAGATTAGTAATTTTACTGAGGCTTTTTTCTCCAAATGCCCAAGCCCTGCACTGAGAGGAGACAGCCTCAGGTGTTTCAGATGGCAATGAATAAATTAACTTCCAGGCACATTAGCAGCAAACGTGACACTTCTCAGCTTCATTCTCTACAACTGACGATTGTCATACCCATATCCTCAATTCTCTGTCTTTGAACTATCCCAAAAGGCTGCAAAAAACCAATAGCTTTTACTTGCAAATACCTACAACCCAGATGCTACCTCTTGGATTTCTTTGATTTTTAGAGAAAAACACAAAAGTGGTTACTCCAACATTTTCTTCTTTTTTACCCTCTCTTTTTGGCTTTGACAGATTTTTATTTTTAGGTTGTTTCTTCTGTTATAAAGGCACAACAAATCAAACTTTCAAGCACAACCACACAGATAAGGAGGTAAAATGGAGGTGAGATTCATGAGAACTTTCACAATAACCTCTCTCATGTCATCTTTTCCCTTGACACGCCAATTCATGCTTCATTTGTTATGTCCATTGTCCTCAATGATTAATGCTGCCCTTCCCTCCCCCTCTGCACCACCGGAAAAGCAGAATTTGGAGCAGTTTGGCACAACTCCTTCAAGCCCACCAAAGAGCTTCTTCCCCCACTTTGTGACTGCCACATCTGCAAGTCCCCAGCTGAACCAGCACTAACTAGGTGACCTGCAGAAGTATAAGCCTGCCAAGAGCATCAAAGCCTTCTAGCAAACTTTCAGCCCCCCCCCCCCCATTTCCCTCAAATCCATGAGTAGCCCCTGAAGCAGCCTCTGCTGCTTCCACCCTTCCTGGCTGCAGCTGCTTTGCTTCCCAAGGGGCCCACCCTGTTGCTGAGGTCCCATCAACTTTTTCTTGACAAAAAGAAAGTCCACAGTGGGCTGGACTCTGCTCCAGAGCTACAGGAGCCAGACTCCAAGCACTGCTGTTTCCTGACAGAGACCACTGCAAGGTTTTCCTTCGACCCCAAACAAGGGCAGTGGCTCTTACTGACATAAAGGACGGTATGATGTTACATCACTCCATACCTGCAGGGCTCAAGCCCTTTCTGGGAGAAGAATTGGCAAAGAAATGAGAGCTGTGTCATCTTCCCCAGAATATCTGGGCTTCTGGGTCTGGCCAGGAGACTTCGTGCATCTCTTATGGCTGTAAACAAATCCTCAAGTTCAGGCTGTAGAAACACAAGCGACCTGAAAGTCCCTCTGTTGCTGAAGCCAAGCATGGACCAAATGACAGCTACACACCCTGAGGGACAGGTTATGGTCCATCCCAGGAAACCCTGTGAGGGAGCTTTGCTTTGATCTAAAAATGCCTTTCTTCCTCTTTCTATCTTTGAAAGTACAGAAGGAGAGACATGCTACACCCCCCCCTACTGCTTTCAGAACTACTAATTCTGTTCCACAAGTCTTTATTTTACCTTTTCCAGAGACAATAAATCTTGAGGTATAAATTGGGAGCAGATGGAGCGGGATGTAGACTGTCAGCTTCCATTAGCAACACCGGGAACTCGCCACACACCACAGCCAAGTCAGAGCCTTTCATCTCAGCCCTGCACAACTGGTGGAGGAACTCATTGTCTGTGTTAGGGCTATTGACATGAAAACATCGGCCAAGGCCAGACGTGACTGCACTGATGGCCAGGCAATTATTGGTATAGGATGGCTCTGCCCATGAATCACCAGATCACGGTGCAATCACTCAGTCACGGGGAGGCTGGAACAGGGTCGCACAACAGGACAACAGTGAAAAGTTGCATGGGAAGCAGAGGTGGATTTCTGGCATCCCAACCCTCCTTCCTTTCAAAACTCCAAGTTGCACTGCTAGAGTGGAGCATGGGAAGGCTGGGGACCAAGCAAACTGTGACACTGCTCTGTGCTGTGCCATGCAGCCATAAAAATGCCAATTTTGATGAGCTGCCCTCTTAGCACTTTTCAGTCCAAAGGAAGGGGACTACAGGCATCTGCAAGGCAGGGAAGTGCAGCAGGGGTATACATAGGAGCACACGAAAACTCCCTGAGAGAGGAGCTCCCTCCAGCTCCTGAGAAAGAGCAGTTTTGAGAAAAAACCAGCCCAAATCTCCACCTAGAACCTCCTGTGTTACTGCCACATTTGCCTTCCACAGACTTTCAGGAGTATGACCATACAAGGGACCCAAGTACAATGTGTTGGCTGCTGGTGCCTCTGCTCCTCATCTCAGCATTCCCCCACAACTTCTGGAGGTGTCCCATCTGTCTGAGCCTGCTCAGCAACAACGTGCAGCTCTGTGCTCTGCCCCAGTGCCAAAGGCACTCTCAGCCCGTGCTGAGCAGCTGCCAACTGCACCAGCCCTCTTCCATCACTGCTGCTGAACCACTCCTGTCCTGCCACAGTCCTCCACAGCCTGGGGTCACTGGTGTGAGCTGAACTCCATGGTGATGCATCAAAAACTTCCACCATAAAGAGCCCCAGATCTGCACATCCTTCAAGGCTGTAGATTCCTACCTTCATCCTTTAAGACAGTTAAATAATCTGGAGCATGAAAGGACATTCAATGTGAGAGATTCACAGTCATCCTCCTTTCTTTTTAAAAAACACAGACTGCTAGGCAATGGAGAATTGGTTGTACTGACTGAGTACCATCCTACATCAACCAAGCTCCTATACACAGTCAAGCACCATCAGATTGATGCATCACTTTAAACAGATACGAAGCCTACATATTTTGGAATGCAAAATTCTGGAGATGTAAAATGTTGATTTGGCACCACAAGCTTTCTCCGAGCCTCTCTCCCCCTCAGTTATTTCCTGTTTAATCACCAATACACACATTACCCGAATTTTGCAAACTGAGAGCAGCACACCACCATGTCACTTTTATGAATGGAACAAATGTAGCCATGGTGTCAAGAAACACTGGACAGAGAAGGAAAAAAAGAAAAGAACAACTTTCAGCAAATCCGGTGACTGCCCAAGTCTGAAATAAGTCAGAAGTTCCATCAATCCACGAAAAGAATCTCATTTTTAAAATATGCAATGAAATGTCACCTCTCAAGATTGTCTATACTCCACAGAATTAATAAGAAATGGTTTGGCAGAAATTCAGGTAGCATAGGAGGAATTAAAAGGAGGTATTTAAAGAAAAAAGAACAGAAGAAAAAGGTTATATTTCAATTCCTAAACCTTTAAGATACCTCCTTCTGGAGAGAGACCTTAGTCAGGCCAGTAGATGCCAGTAAGAGTGACCTGGCAGGATGCAAATTATCCAGCCTCTATCCCTAGACAACCAGTGCAGCCTTCAGCATCTTCAGCCCTGACTTCATCACTGTAGCAAACTGATTGCTTGTGACAGGTGACAAAGGACACGAGAGGACAAGGAGAGCTAGGGGCAAACAGCTTCTCCTCAATCCTGCTGATCACAGCGCAAAGTATTTTTGAAGTATTATGCCAGCACTTTGGCAAAGTCCAAAGGAGGAGACAAGTGTGCAAAGTCAGGGAGGATGGATTACCTTGGCTGATGGATGTCCTGGTTGTTGCAGACTGGAAGAAACTCGAGTGCTTCTGGTAGTGGCTCTTTGTCCTTGCACCAAGTAGCTCAGTCCTTGCCTTCCAGCTGTGACATGGTGTTCAGTGGTCACACACAACCCCTGCCCTGAGCTGGGCTCACTCACAGCCTGTATTTAACCCACACGGCACCACTGACCTGTAAGTGCTATCCAGATGAAAAGGAAGCAGGAATATCTCATGGAGAATTCAGGCTGGACTAGTTTGTAGGTCTGACAGACAGCAGCAGAGGTTGATTCTGGTTAATACTTGGGGTTTTATACCCTTACCACTAATTTGAGCCTAAGTGAATCTTATTCCACCTCAGACTCAGAACTGGAAGGGAAATTAAACACTGGACAGATTCCTCTAAGAAGGATTTAAGATAACGCACCGTGTAAAGACAAAAATAATGCTTTGAGGGGTGTTATGGAAGGAATTTAAAGTAAACACTTTGAATTCACCCTTTTTCCTCTCCAGTAAACTGGAGAAGATTCTAAAGACGCAGGATTGTTGGTGTGTTTGCAGAGGTAAAAGCAAGCTTTCAGAGGAAGGAAAGATCCTGAAATAATTATGATCAGTTAATTTAAGCCCAATTGCAAGGAACACGGTGAGAAGTCAGAAGGCTCAAGAGATGAAGATGAGTCACTGAGCTTTCTGCTCACAGGCAGTCACTGCTAATCCAGCCTGGGCAGTTGACAGCAGACCGTGCTGCTACCTGCTAGTGGTTTGAATTACATGGCTCCTCTGGAGCCTCCACATTCCTGTGCTGCAGGCAGCACCATGGGAGGGAGGAAGTCCTCACCTCCCTCTCCACATGTATCAGTTTGAACCAGGAGGACTGCTGTTTTACACACCGTGACTTCTGACAAAGGTTGTCTAGCATTACCTCCACTCTGAAGGCAGGAGAGTTCCACATGGAGAGAAGTGCAATGGGATGAAGCTCTGGAACTGCAGCAGACACAGAGCCTTGCTAGAATACCACTATTAACCAGCAATGAGAAGTTTAACACAATAAAAACTATTTTAGCCCTTTGCATCATCATGCAGACCCCAGCCATGCTTATACCTTGCTGAGAAAGTTTCACACCCATGTGAATTTGGCATATTGAAGAAGCCAGAAGTACAAGCATGGTACAACACTGCTCTCCACACAAGATGCCAAAATACCCCATTTGTCTGCTCTGCACATTCCCAGGCATGTTGCTTTGGGAGCTGCCAGCATTTGCAGAGGAACTCTCACCAGCAGCAGCTGAAGCCTCTCACTCTCCTCCTATCATAGCTGTCAACAACTCATTAAAGCTCAATGCCAGCATTGCATTAGCCATATTCCATCCTCAAAACCTCCTGAAGGCTTCTTCAAATGTGTTGCAGATCAAAAGCATCTGCTCCAAATCACCTTTTAGCTGGCCTTGGTATCATATCTGAAATTCTCTTGCCTCTATTTACCCAGATTTCTGTGTTTCATCAGTAAAACAAGCCACAGCTCAGAGAACAGCAGCAGGTGCAGATTGTCTTGCTCCTGCTTTAACTTTCTACCTCTCCACAACAACTGGAGGACAATTTTTTCCTAAGACTATGGAATAAATGAAAAAAACCCCACAAGATATTTTCAATTACATCATCAAAAGGATCTCAAAGAGGTATCAACAGAGTGGATATTCAGGAAGAGACAAAGGAAGTACTATTAATCCCCACATTGGAGATCCAGACCTGAAGTAAAGGAAGATTAAATGAACCTTCTTTGTTTACCCAGGAAGTCTGTATCTAGCCTGGAAGACAAGTCCAAGTCTCCTCCTAATTTCCAGCCCGGCCTCTAGTCACAAAACAGACTTCCTTCCAACTAATAAAAGCTTACAGGAATCTTAGTTCGATGCTTGCACGCAGGCAAATCAGCACATCTTTCATAGCAGGAGACAGAGTGCAGATGCACACAGGAAAAAAAAGGAATAGATGAAAAAGCTGGTTGAGATGATCTTTTTAAGCATTTTTTTTCTGGCCCTTGCCCAGCACACCCTTTCCTGCCACCGCACAGGCCAATAAATCATCATCTCTCCACATCATGTACATGCAGCTTGTGTCTCTTGCTGCACTGTCGTAACTCTACTGAATTTATCTTCATCTTTGTTCAGGGAGACAAATGGAACGATGCAGAACCTGCTAATGAAAGTTAAAGGAAAGACAATTAGATAGATGATCACAGTAATGTGAATTAGTTTGAAGAGCTTTCAGGGCCCTGTGCAAGTGCAGCCACCTTCCCAGGAGCCAAACAGACTGCTCTGCGTGCTGGCAGCTGTGAGATTCTCCCTAATGATCACAAAAAATTCCTGGGCATTACCTACTGCCTGTATTCCATCATGAAAGCATAACATTCTCGAGTTCTAGCATGCTTTTGAGCTTTACAAGGCAACCACAGCACCAAGCTGAAATTCAATCAATACAAATTAGTTCTAAAGTGAGAAGTTGCTGTTAGTTGAACAGGCAAGTCAATTTCACCCCGGGAGGACAGAAATGAATAAACACTTATTCCTTTAACTCTTTGCTGGCCTGACATCATGGTTTGCAGGAGCCAGTCTGGGGACAGAGGGTGCTCAGGCTGCAAAGTAAAAGCAGGAGATCTCCAGCTCACGTGATGCATTGTCCCTGCTGCCGACACGACATCTTTATGTGCAGCGTATTGAGAATGTCATCCCAGCAGGGAGATGTCTATTTATTTATGCAAAATACATTGTCAAGTTAAAATATTTTGTGTGTGTGGAGATACCTGCACTTGGATTATAAAGGCAGGTTCTACACTCTGACCAGGGAATGCATCTGTTACAGTAATGACTTGGGATCTGCTGAATGCCTGAAAGTGGTCAGGGCATATCCCAAATTGCTTCTTAGCTCTGCTCCCATGCCAACATCAGTGTTTGTTTCTCCAGCTGGATGGAAACCCTGGACACAGCCAGAATCACAGCTGGACACAGTCCGGCAGCAGTGAAGAAGCATCTGCAGACTTCCAGGCATCACCACTTGTAAAGTTCAAGTCAGACTCCAAGGTATGCAAAGTGCCATTTTAAAACGAGTCGATTTAAACACCTCTAAATATTTCTATAAAACAACTGGAAAAACTCCTTCGGAATTCTATTCCCACACAACAACGCAAATTTTACACATCAGGAAGCACACTTTAATAAATGTTCCTTTGCAGGATCTGTTCTCTGGTACTTTTACAGATTAATGGTACCACATATTTCTTTCCAGAAGAAATAAGAGCAGGAGGCACACAATGGTTCCCCAGCCAATCAGCTCAGGACTGGGACTGCTTTCACAGCACTGCACATGGTGCTTGGCAAGGTAAAGAAGGGCTTTTATGCAGCATTACAAATGGTTTCAGTGAAGGCAGAAGATATCAGCTCTGAAAAATCTCACATGGACTCCCTAAGGGGGTTTGATGCTTTTTAGCACAGCTGGTCAAAAAACAGGCAAAGGCTCATCCAACCTAACCTCCACCCAAGCACTGTTTGCCTCTTGGAAGAGGATTCCTGAAGACTTGCAGAGCAAGAAGGATGAGGATAGGTGAGGCTTTGTAACTGCACAGTGGGATGAATCTGGATGGGATGGGAGGCAGACTGATCCTACACACAAAGAACCAATTGGTTCTATGAGTGATCCCAAATAATTCCAATGCAGCTCTTCTGACATGCATCTACATATCAGATTCTTCTGAACAGGAAATATAACACACATTAACTGCAGAGACATAAGGAATTCAAGAGCTGAAATGCAGCAAGATCAGCACTTAATTAGATGAAAACAAAATTACCTCTGTCAAAGGCAGACTGTATCTCTTCTATTCTGGTCATAAAGGAGAAATGTTTAATCTCCACATCCTTCAATGAACAACTTTAACATCACTTAAGCTGCATAAGACATCATGTCCGGGATGACCCAAAAATCACAATTTAGAAAAAAATCTGTTTTTCAACAGAGCAGATGAAAAGCTGTATGGATTTATCAAGAAAAGTTTAAAATTTATCTATTAAATTCTTACAAATTCCTAACAATAAAGCATACAAATGGTATCCATTTGCATGGGATGCACGGAAGGGAAGGACCAGAATAAGCCTTAAGTTCTGGGAGCCCTGAGGTGAGCTGTGCCATCCAGGACTCGGGGAGAATATCAGCAAATCCACATTCTGCAGTGCTACTGCAAAGTCTAATCTTTCTCAGAGGTTGTTGCTATAAAAGACCTTCAACATACTTGATCTCATTTACTTAAAAAAGACTGTCAGAAAGACTTGTCAGCAACTTCTTAGAAAGGCAGCAGAGGGAGAGGAAGCAGATTGTTAACATTAGAATATCACCTTCCATCTGGATGTGTTTAACATAGGATCAGATACAAGATTTGGACATAAATTTGAAGTCCTTGGTCTCATGCCCAGATTAAACTTGAACTTAAGAACTTGAAGACATGTTCTCATCTGTGGGATGGAGCATGTTAATAAAAGCTCCAAACACTCCAGCAATTTCACTGCTTATACTCCCTTGCACTTCTTTAAAAAAGATACTAAGTACATTTAAAAAGAAAAAACTATAAAAAGCCATTAAACACCTACAAGCTCTGCTGTACACTGAAAAGAGAAAAAAGAAAGGGAATAGACAGAAGTAATCTCTGAAGTTCTGCAGTTTCAAGCAGTCTACTAATAAATGGACTTATTGATAGGCACCATCTGAAAATAAGTTCATGACTGCCACTTACGTAACAATGATCTCAGTCCCAGTCTCTGCTTCTGAATAGAAGGATAAATGTAAAATATATGGAGGGATGGAGAACACCAGACAGTAACTACTTTTCAAGGCGGCATTTTGAAGAGAATGTTAAAAAATAAAGGAACTACATGTTGCACTCCATGAGGTGGCCTATTGTTGACAAACTGTTTTAGTGACAGCATCTGAGTAACTACAGTGGATGTGAATTTCGAGGGGAATCTACAGCTGCCTGTGAAACTGTATCTTCAGAGCAGAGCACATCTAGGCTTCATCACATCATACTCCTCAGGAATTCCTCATTCTCCTCACAGCCACCAGCTTCTGTCTCCGCTTCTCCCCATCCCTTTGGGACTACCTCACCTAATGAAAAACAAAAACCATCAACTGCTTTTTACAAAACTTTAGTTTCATTAAATAGGTTCAAAAAATAGTTTAAAGTACAGGAAAACAACGTGACTTCACCTGAAAAGCTGAGAAATGCAGTTCACCTGATCTGCCAGGTAACTCCAGCCTTTCCAAAGCAGCAGAACCTGTCCAAAACACAGAGCATCAGCAGCCAGAGCATCCCTGCATCAGCTCTTCAGGTGCACTCACAAGACTGATCTCTAAAACCAACCACGAACAAGCAGCACAAGAAGTGCACAGGAATTCGGACTCAAAATAGCGGAAAAAAAAAAATAAAAAAGGACAATATTCTTCCTGCTAGCAAACAGAATCAGAAGAGTCAACCTCCAGCCTACAGACTTGGGCCTCCCTTTCTCTCTCCCTGGCAGCAGGAAAGGCTCAGGGGGCTGGGAAAGAGCCCTCTGCCCATCCATCAGCCACCTCCTGTTTTGTTAATACCCAGATTTACAGACAGCACATAAAAGCCTGGCTATGGCGAGCTCCACGGGCTTTAAATAGCTCTCACACCCAGAAGGCATCGATGTGAAATACAATTCTAATACCCAGTGTAGGTAACTATCTTGTCAGCAACACAAATTCACAAAACCCAAATAAACTTCTTCAGGAAAATCAGCATCAGCCTTTCCCTCACAACTCTCCCCATCTTTCTGCAGCCCAAACCAGCCTACCCTGGGTGAGAACATCTAAACAAAAGACATTTTAAAGTAAAATCAAAGTTAGACCATAAAACTTTTAGCAAACTTTTAAAAAGAAATTATTTCTACATTTTAAATATTTATTTTCAACATCACCACCCAACAATAACCTGCCAGTACCCATCTGAAGAAAAAAAAAAAAAAATTCTGTTTTGCACTTGCCATAATAAAATCCCATATTTATTTTCTTATGTAAATAAAGAAGTCAGAGCAAGAACAAAACAGATTTTTCTGCATGGAAAAAAGTGATTTGGTGGTGAATTACTTGCTCTTCCCTTGTCTTTTTTAAAGGGAAAGATGGGAAAAGCACATTTCTGATCAGAAAGCGCTAAAGATTAAAACAAGAATTAAAATTAAAAACCCCAAACCCTTCCTAAACCAACTACATCCTTTGTTGTGGATTTTAACCATACCCTTTTATTCCACTGCCAGATGTCACTGCAAACTTAGCCCCAAAAAGCCTGTCCCTTCCCAACATGCCAAAACAAACCTTTGCTTTCCAAAGGAGAACATCACCATGGCTCAGTGGCCACCACGTGCCCACATCTCTGCCCAGGCTGCACCCACAAGGAGAAGCTGCAGCACAAGAAGTCCCTTCCCTGGGTTAGGGGAAGAGTTGATGAGCAGGAATTTTTCTCACAGGAAATTTTGGTGAGGAATAACACACTGTCAGGCTTTTATAAAAAAAATATTTTCTTGCAGAAAAAGGAAACATTTTCCCTTTGGCAGGCCAGAAAAGGAAGAGCTCCATGTTTTCCAGCGTAACTGTACATATTTCTTATGAAAACAGAAGTGCTTTATACAAGCTATTTGATGAACTAAGCAAACACTATTAAAAAGAATTACCATCTTAAACACTTGGAGAAAACATCTGCTACCAGCTCCCCTAAAGGCAGAGTAACCTCACAGTAAAAGCTCTTCAAATGTACAGAACATCACATTCAGGAACATTAAATTTCACAAAAATTAGTCAGGAGAGAGAACTGTATATTTCATTTTTGTCCAAGCTAGGATTACAGCTGGTTCAAAAGGTAAAACTGTTTAAAGCAAATGATCTGGAGCACAACATTTCAAACATGAGTTCTTTTTCAGCCACTGTGACACAGAGCTCAGCTGGGCATCTGAACCACAGTCCCACTTGAGAACAGTTGTTCAAGGCTTCCTTCCACTATGAAAAGGTATTGCCCTTCATATGTTATACTGACATTGATCATTCATATCCACTGCATTTTTAAACTGAAAAGCCCCACTTGGTCACAAATTATTTAAAATGCAAACACTCCTGTCTCAGCCCCAAGTTTTGTTGTACCAAGGTGCACATGAAGTACTGTGAACAAAAAGCAGAAAAGCCCGTGGGAATTTTGGTACTGACTTGAATAGAGCCTGACCTTACCCCTAATGCATCCACATTTCCCAGTTTCTTTTTATTGTCATTCATTTTTATTCTCATCCAACCCAAAGCATTAACCTTGCAGTCTAGGTGTGCTAAAAGCATACATGGGAGAAGAGTATATTTATAGCATGTTCAGGAACTTCTCAGCACTGACAAAGACTGGGGCACCATCAGAATCTGAGCTACAGAGCAGCATTTGATCATCTCTTACCTCCCTGAAAGCTCCTCCAAAATCAACAGATGGACGTGGCTTAGAAAGCAACTGCTACTGTTACTGCTAAAGAACTCTGAGACAAATTAGCTTGTTCTTTTACAATTGTAATTTAGCCGTGAGCAAAACAGATGCACTGGAACTATTCCATGTGACATGGGCTTGGCTTATTACATGGACCTGTTAAAGCGAATTGTATTCCCCTCATTCTCAGCCTGTACCCAGGGAAATGCACGGATACAACTCCATTCCTACCCAGGAACACGTTGAACAGATTACAACTTCTGTCTACACCCCAACATTGGAAAGTATTTCTGAATCAGGACATCACAGTTTCTAAAAACACAACAGTCAAAGCATCAACCCTTACTCAGACAGGGACTGTCCCCTGATTAAGATTTCTGCCTATTTTCATTAACAGCAACAAACCCTCCAGCTGCTCTGCACCACTGGGTAGACTTTAATTTGCAAAGCAGTGCTTAAAAGGAAGACAACTTCTTAGAGCACCTGAGATTTAAAGGAATTATCTGAATCACAAAGAAGCATCCATTTCCAACCAAAAAAAAAAAAAATGGTGACTAAGAGCACAAAAGATTCTACATAATTCAGTTGCTTTCTCCTGTCTGCTTTGACAGGCAAACTTGTGCCACGAACAAAGGCTTGGTAAAGTGTGTTTGTTTTCCATCCCTCATAATTAGTCCTTGCATTCTCTGATTTGTCAGCTTGGTATTAAAGAATAACAATAATTTTCTATTATAATGTAGTGCTCTAAAAGCATTTAATGGTTCCTCTTTGCTACTGAATGATAAGAGACTGCACTAATTAATTGCATTCCCTCTGTTTTATGCTTCATAAAAACTTTAGCAGAGGTTTCAAAGGCACAAGAGGACATTTAAACAGCCTGCACTCCCTAGAAAACAGCCATGTGTGCCTTGAAAAATTTCTTCCTAAAACAAATGGCCACAATGAATAAAGTTCAAAAGATCTCTGATTCAGGAGGACTTAAGAATTCATGCCCAGTTACATCTAGAACTTTAATTCTAGAGATGCTTGCTCCTTCCAGTTTACTGGACAACACTGAAGTTAGTAGCATTCCTACACAGATGGAGAGGTCTAATATTTCTCAAACTTAGTGTACAAAATTAATCAATAGAAAATAGCTAATTATTTTCTGGTTTATCCATAAATACAGGATGGGAGTTATTTTCTGGCTATCAAAAATATTGTAAAATTAAGAAAATTAGAAAAAATAAATCCAACATGAAACAAAACTCCAAAAGTATCAGAGTTTCAAAATTAAGCTGCGTTAAGATAAATTCCTGATGAATAAGTATTTTCTCCAAAAATAGCCTGGAGGGCTGAAGAAAGGCAGTGCAATCTGTGAGCTATCTGAGAAATGCTGAGAACAAATACCCCACTCTTATTTAACAAAACAACCGTAATTTAATGCATCATAAACCAGGTTTAATTCATTTCAGGATGTTTTAATGAAAGATGGTAAAATAATGGACAGATAATCTATCTGTGCTTTTTTATCCTACAAGTATGTATGATCTCATGTCAGCACCGACACTTTTCTTTCTTACATAATTAGGATGTAGGATGCCTATTACTGAGACACCTACATAAATATTAAATTAGGACATTTATTCTTCTCAGTTATTACAGTCAAGCCACTGGAAGAATTCATTCTCCTTCCACAAATCTAGCATTAATCACCCTCTCAAAGCAAAGCTACTGCATAAATGCATTGCACTCACACGTGTTCTATTCAACTTTGAAGCTTAAGTCCAAATAAATATTTTTTAAAGACTGTGCAATATTGAAATTATCATTTTGAGCTTCCCATTCAAGGAGAACTAAGCACCGTGGTCTGTCTGCCGTGGGGTCTGTTACACTGGGCACAGTAATTGTCAGATTCCATGTAGTTATCGTGCAAAAACCCTAAGCCACAGAAATTATTTAGCCACTCAAAAATGTAAATGCCAAACACGTTAAAGAAAGAATTCCACCTGTTTCCATTAGGCAAACTGGGTTAGAGCAGATGGCATTGCCACAGAGAGAGGTACAGTTAGAGGAGAAAACGCCATCATGGGGGGCAGACACTGGAGAGGCAGCTCAGGGCATTTCTATCCAGTCACCAGGTCAGGGATTTGTTTCCTTCAGACTGGGTTAGCCCAGCCCCTCTGAACGCCAGGGGTTTCCAGAAACCCATGAACAGCCCTGAGGCATTCAGGACTCCAGCTCTTCCCAATAAACTGGCAGATGCTCCAGGCACTACCTTCTCTGTACGGGATGTTTTGTCATGTAGCCAAGCCTTCAGCCTCAATCTTTTCTGCTCATTTTTTAATGAATAAACAGATAGTGGTTTGTGACTTGATAAAAGAAATTAGATCTTATCAGGTCTTTCTTGAAAAGAAAATACTCCCAGCCAAAGTATGGCCTTGCATATTGCTGAGCTAATTGTGCAGCACACGCAGGAACTCCAAGGGATGTCAGTGAAGCCCAATTTTAGAAACGAGAGCACAGCATTGCTCTGGTGAGCTGAATGCAGTAGATAAGCACAGAAGAAAATTCAGAACTAACTCCAAAGGCTTTTGTAAGGTGAGGAACAATAATGCTGTCTAATACAAAAACCAACATTCCTACCCTGGTATAACATTTTAATTTCTTTTTAGTACTAGACCTACTTAAAGCACACTGAATTTTCCAGCAGAAATTTTAGCTAGAAAGCACTGAAGCCCTATGAAAAATTGCTTATGCTCTCCCAGCAGTACTAACAGCCTTTTCTCTCTCCGCTTTGGATACAAAGCGGAAACAAATAATTTAAATTACCTCAAAAGCAGGGGGGGTTTGTCTGCACCACCCACACAGACAAGGAACAACTCCGAGTAAACCCACAGAATTGCTCCACCTCCCCTCTGCAGTATGGGAGAGCAAAAGATGGCACTTTCCCCTCCCATGTGGGTACTGTTAAATAAAATGTGTGAAGGCTCCAGCTGAAGCATGAGATTGTTTGCCTCTAACAAGAGTCCTGTGTCACATTCCACTGACCCACCAGTCACATCCATGCCTGCTCCCAGCACAACAAACACCATCTGCCTGCTCCCAGCTCCTGGAGGTTGCTGTGTTCTGGAGTCACCTCCAAGGCTCATATCCAGAGCCTCCACCTCAGCTCTGCACAGCAATCTTTGGGCTACAGCTAGGAAAAGCTGCCTGGGGAATGCACTGGAACAGCACAGGCTGGCCTGACCCGAGGGTCTTGTTCCCAGAAGCTCCCAGCACCACAATCTGGTTGGTGTCTCAGCAAGTGTCCCACTGAACCAGGAAAAAACAACTTTTCCTTTCTGAACAGCACTATTTCCAGCCAAGCACTAAGCAACTATTTAGAGATGTGACCAGCTGGGACCAGACTAGATGTGATTAAACTCCTGTCTGTGCACAAGCAAAGGTCACCAAGCTGGACTGCAGCATGACAGAGGGCAGAGCATGCTGCCAGCACGATGCTCTCAGGGAGAACCCACTACCTCCGCATTTCGCACCACAGGACACCTCCTGCTTGTGTCAATTCTGGTGGCAGACTGCAAAGCACATCCACATTAAAAAGTTTTTTGTGGAGAAGGGAAGATGGCTGGGTAAACACCTCAGCTGGAGTGAAGTAGTGGATTATTTGTCGCTCAGCATGGCTGTGCAATTTTAAAGGCAAGAGCAGCCTCAGGATTTTATGTTATTATAATAAGGCTTTGCCCACGACACAGCTTAATTGCTCTCAGCCCTGTGTAGATGTGGGAATGAAGTAAGACTACATTTAATAAACTTTGCCACAACAACTCATCAAGAAATATGCTTATTATAGACAAACTTATTGTAACTATTTATGGGTTAGCTTTGTCAACTCAGCAAGACAAAACGAGCTGTACCAAGAAAAACTAAACAAAACATCTTTAAGCTAGCATAGCAACGTCTGTCAGGGCTTCATCAGTATAAGATAAAACAGAGTCAAGGATCCTTGTGCTCTATCTCTGTCTCATGAGACAAATGCAGCAAGTGCTGACTTGGGTGGGATATTGAGCAGCCCCCTACCCTGAGGAGTTTACAAATCAAAGCAAGAATTACAGAAGGAAAAAAGTGTTACTTTTGCTCCCCTCTTGGGAAAAAGGCCACAGATAAAGTGAATTGAAGGTAAGGCCAAAGCTCTGCAGCTGAAATGAAAACAGGGCTGTCGGTTCAGCTCTCTCAGGGATTGACCCACAAGACCAAACCCCTCCACACTGGCAGAGCACATTTCTGAAGGTGCACAATTTTAGCTCTTTGCCTTTTATTTTAGGAAGGTTCCTCTTTCATCAAGAGGGATGCATGACAATCCCTCACAACAGATAAAGAGTTTGAAGAAGAGAAGGTACATAATCATCTCGGCAAAGGATGAATCACTTGCTAAACATTCTTCCCCTTCATTATTTTACGGGGAAACGCAACCTCCCTAGAAGTCAAAATACCAGTATCATGCACGTTTACACTAATAGCAAGGAATTACACTCTGGCATCCAGTCTTGCCAATGGCACCATTAACAGCCCAGGGAAACAACAGGTATTTCAAACACGACAAGCACAAGCACACAGGAAACAGAATCTGGAGAAATGGGAGGCTTGTATAAGCCTGAAAGAGTCCCTGTTGTCTGACCATCCACATCAGGAAACAACTGACCAACTCCAAGAGTAATAAAACATGTGAGTTCTCCACTGACAACGCCGGAACAATTTTTTAACAAGCAAACAAAATTACGGATCTGTGGGTGAGAGTGTGATGAACAGATGGGGCAATGCAGGGAGGAGGATCCCCATCATGACAAGACAGAGAGGATTCTCTTCAAAGAGATGACAAGACTGTCAGCAGGAGTAGCTGCCAGACAGGGCTGAGCTGGATCAGGTCTGCTCTGGTCAAGGTAACCAACCTATTAAAAAAGGAAAGACTTTTCCAACCCATAAGCCAGTGCACGGGTGGATTAAGTCAGGAGGAGATGCTGATTCTGTCCCACTTGCCTGGTAAATCTCCCAGACAGCTCTGCACTTTCAAAGACAATTTTATGTGACACAGCTCTTGACCCATTTCAGGATTTCAAGGCCACCATGTCACCTATGGATGTGGCTGCAATTGCTGATGCTTGCAATTAGCACATATTAATAGGCTGTAAATTCTCTTCTCAGGTCAGAGATCAAGTGCTATGACTGCCTCTAGACTGGGCAAACCCTGCGGCACACAGCAGCCACATACTCATCTCCAGGATAGTCTCTCACTTTTTGAAACATCTCACAAATCAGCCCAGATGGTAAATTAGGGCCCAAATTCACCAATTTCACTGCCAGTGTTTGCCCTGGACAGTCAGCAAGTTAACAGAAGTACCCTGAGCTCTTGAAGCACCAGTAGCTCATGGGCCAATTCAACTGGTGCCTCGCAAACGCTGACTTCCACACACAGCCCCAATCCCAGCACACTGAATCAGAGGCAACATTGCTGTAAATATTTCCAATCTGGGAATTCAGCACCCTTCCCTTCCTCTGATGATCACTTGCAACAATCTTAAAGAGGGGACCTGTAACACAGGATGATGCAAACCTAAAAAACCAGACCAACTATAGCTGCTGTCGGAAGTGGTTGGGATCAGGGCACACAGAATATGTGAATCCTTGGACTCCTGCTTGCCAAACAGAATGCCAGCTCAGCCGGAGCAGGATTTCTTGGAGGCTTCATTCTATGTACCTCTAACATTTTTATCTGCCAAGATATTCTCAAGCTATTTCCTTCTGGAGTCTGCTGAAAGGAATGTATCAAAACATATGGATTTTTCTTGAGGGTTGAGGTC
Organism: Corvus cornix cornix; assembly: GCF_000738735.6. Lineage (NCBI taxonomy): Eukaryota > Metazoa > Chordata > Aves > Passeriformes > Corvidae > Corvus > Corvus cornix. Next base: position 4,945,305 of record NC_047056.1, on the reverse strand, counting down.
TGCTTCAAAAACACCAGTGAGGTCAATGCAAGTCTTGTTAAGCTCCAGCTCCAGACTTTAGGAAAAACACTAAAAGTTGAACACTTGCATATGACTTTGATACAAACCTGTGCTTGTCCTCTGTGAAAAATTTCTGGGACATCAGTACCAATACTTGGAAAAAGCTTCTCACTTTGGATCACAAAGTTATAGTATCACATAATTATGTGATTATGACTTAATCACACAATGTGTTCTACCAGCAGAAGATATTTATGAGTGCATTTATTAAGTGGTATCTCATAGCCTGTAACATGCTTATTAATTTGTTAATTTTATTTTTAAAACCTATGAATCAATCATAGAAACAGCTACTTTAGAGCAACCAATCCCAATTTTTACATTCTAACCAGTAACAGGTACCCTCTCTCACCTGTAACAGAAATGTAAAGTGCACCTGAAATACTTTGCATGTCTTTATTTCAAAAGGCTGCAATAGTCAATATGCATAATGATGAAACAAATTATAACATCCTACTATAAACCATTCCTTTAGAGCTTCATTAACTCAGTATTAAACCAAATTAGGATATAGCAAGCATATCTACAGGGTAGAAATTAACTACATATTTGCATTTTTGTCACATTATACAGTTATACTGAGTGGCCTGACTGCCTCATTTATCTGAAATAAAATTGTCACTGAAGCTGAGTGAAGCTCTCAGACAAGGTTTCCAGCTCCCAGGACATGACTTTGCAGGGATGCTTTGGGAAGTCAACTAGCATTAGTTTAACATAGGACTTAAAGAAGATTAGTTAAATTCTACGTGGATGCCTTCCTTCAGAAGGAAAGTGACTTTAATATGATTTCATTACTTACGTTTGGAAGTGAAGTAAACTTAATTGAATCAGGTCACTTTAATGGTGAAGAAAAGCACCCACACAGTTTTGATGCAGTGCAACAAGCTGCTTTAAAAATTAACTTCTATTAGTTTTCCCATGTGCTCTTCCATTCACTAACCCTTTAGTAAGGCTATAGTTTTAATAACACTATTAACCTGATTAAGTGAAATTTCACTTTCTCATATTACAGCATTCTACTTGCTAATGTGAAGAAATAACTAAATTAAAATGAGCTCCCTGGAAAAGTCATCCAGTTTCAGAGGAAAGTATTTTTACTGTGGCATCTAAGTGAGTTATGCTAAAGGACCAGAAAAACCCTTTTTTTTAGAATTTAGTGAGTGACATCAAATGCAGCATCTGAGGGGGTGGGAAGGGGGAGGGGGCTGAAGTACCTTTTGGTTTTGCTTTAAAGCCAAGTAACTTCACTAGCAGAGACATATTTCATATACAACACTCCATGATCCATATATAAAGCACATTCCCATCTCTAAATGACCTCTAATATCTTATCCAGCCTTTCACACAAACCAATTCAGCAAAGTCAAACAATAATGGCTCATTATCAAACATCTCCGAGGAAAAGACAAGGCAGGTAAGGATGAAAGGATGTTTTGACATGTACTATCTCAAGACAAGACACTGGATTTTATAACTCCTTCTGGCAGAGAAAGAATGAAGATGAAGAATCCAGAATAACATCTCAGGTAATCTCTAACACTCCAAAAGTATCGCTTTTTCCAAGACAGCTTTAAACCTCAGCCCTTCTGCCACGTTTGCACAGAAACCCTGCAGACACCATCGCACTAAAGATGGAGAGGTCTCTCAGCAGAGTTGTAAAGGTAACATCTCTTCCCAGGACAGATCTTAAGCATGCAGAGCATATAAATGCCTGTTACAGTACCTTACTGCACCACGTGCATCTGTCAATCTCCACCTGCACCAGAATATGTCAAGTGCTTTGCAGACATTCAGGTGTCTTAGCACGTAATAAAAAGTTAATGACTCCCCATCACTCCTTGCACTCCTGAACAAGGAGTCAGGCACAGCTTGGATCAGGACATCCAGCTCCCAGAAGAACACAACCAGAACCACCATTACTGGGATGAAGATCTTGCAGTCAGGCACTCATGCATCATGAAGAAATGAGGCACAGAATTAGGTACATCCCACAACTCCGCATTTTCTTTACATCTTGACATAACAGCCACATCCAAAACTAAGCTGTTGGATAGATCCACAAGTTATTTAAGCGCTTTCATAACTTCCCTTACAGTCTGATACAAGTTCATAGCTCTTAAAACAACAAAACTAGCAGGCTCAAAACTGTTGTAACACCTCAAATAACAGTATGAATACAATCAGTGGCTCACAAGCTTTTCTTTAGACCTTCCTGGCTCACCGAACTAAGAACAGAGAGCAATTTCAGCTTTATAGCAGTTCTCCAGACTGAATGCTTAGGATGTGGCAGATGCATATTTAATTACAACATGTTTGAAGCAGCATCAAGATCAAAAGGAAAAGAATGTTACATTGAAGAGAGTTGATCTAAAGCTGCAGTTAGAAACATGAACCCAGCGGAAGGAGTTATTTGAGTTGGTAGGAAGATATTACACACAGAATTAAGAGCAATGTTATGGTTTTAAAAATGGAGCAAGCAAGCAAGATAAGCAGCAGCACATAAACTAAGTATTTACACAGCTGTAAAACATCTACCAGGAGAATTGTGAGAATGTGTTTTTGGAATAGTGAATGGGGAAATCTTCTCCACCTGATCCTGTACAACAATCTGCTTTATTGCCTGGGTTGCTCTTGAACCCAACATGAATACTAGAAAACATTCATTGATTTAAGCCACATGTATCCAAGCAAAATACCGATCCAAACTACCCACTTATTCAGCTAAAAACCCCAAACAGTAAGCCTATTAAAGCTTAAATGAAAATGTTTACTTAAAACTTAAAATGGAGGAATATTTTGCTTAAAAGCCTAGAAATAAAACTTTTTCACCTGGTTATGTTGCAGCCTGGTACCAAGAAAAATAACTTTGCTACCTTGCTTGCTGCTACTGTGCACAGAAAGACAAATGCTGGTCAGTTCAGTCAGTGAATTGGTCCCACAAAAAGACTCCTCTGGGAAAAGAAAGTGCTCAGTGTACTTGCACTAACAGGCTGAGCAGTTCTTTCATTAATTCATTGGTCTGGGCTTATCAGCAGGCAGACTTGTTTGTATTTGTCTTACTTTCAGATGTTTACATAAGAATAATTTATTAATTCTGTATGTTGGTTTATTTGACAAAAATTTTAAACTTTCTCAGGCTTACCCTTGTTGCATTTAGTAGTGTGCTTTAATAGAAAGTATTTTATAGAAGCTGGTGATAGTGTTTAACACAGATGAAAATGATATCACAGGAGATAAAGAAGGACCCACTCACACACACAGTATCCTCTGCCTTCTACTCACAGCAACTTCAAATAAAGCTGGAAGCAAACATCCCAAAGCACCACGACAATGCTGAGCTGCAGGGATCAGAAGGGTCGTCTCCCGCCCTCATTTCTGCTCCATCACCCTTGCAAAAGCTCTCTGTGAAAGCCATAGCTATGGACGACAACAACTTCAGTCTCAGCCACTTACAACAAAGCGGTAAAAGTTTTCAGCTAACATTGAATATTCTCTGTTGTGAAGCAACCATGGGAGGAGGCAAACACCCTTCGCTGTCCTGGGAAGAGTGGGATGCTTCACAAAAGGTTTGCCTACATAAGAGCTAGTGCAAATTTTCTAACACAGTCACAACCAAAATTATAAGGAATATTCCCCATCACACTTGATTTCCTCCTCCTCCTCTTTGCCACTTGTTCCCAGTATCTGCCACAACTAGGGCACTTTCCTGTTACGTTCTATTCCCCTTCTCCTCCCTGTTGGCACAGCAGAAGAAGGGAGCCCAGCTGCCCTGCACATTTGATACGTAGCTCAAGACACTCCAAGGGCACCTCTGAAATTCCTTTTCCTCCAGCCACACTCTCTTCACAGGCCCAGACCCAAGAGCAGGAAACACATGCTGGGGCAGAGAGCAGGAGCTGAGATCTCTCCCTGCAATCTGAAGGAAGCAGGTGGTTCCTCAGAGGCCACTGCCAGTTCCCACATCCCAGCGCAGTCCGTGGCCTGGGTGTGGCTGGGGCATAATCAGTTCCTAAATATCCTCCTCTTCCCCACACGCAGCAAAGCCCCCGTTTTGTTATGTCTGGTGACACCACGGGAGCACAGAGATTCAAGACACATAAGCTTCCTGTTTTCATTGTTTAACAAACTCTGGCAGTGATATGCTCCAAGCCAGCTGATTCGGGTCATTAATCAAATCAGCAGAGCGCCGGCAAACAATCTGTTTTAACTCGCTTGGCAACTGAGAGCTGTCTCCAGCTCTGAATTGGGGTAGCCCCAGTTGCCTCTAATTAGCTACACAGCCACTGAACCACCCTTCTTGTTCTCCAAACAAAGGAAGCAAATTCTGGGAAGCAAACCTTCCAGTGCGAACAGTCGCACTTGCTCCTTCAGGGAGCCCTGACTGAGAACACTCCATGTCTGTCACTCAGACTGGCCTTTCCCTCAGCACTGCTGCCAGTGAGCTGATGGAAGATGAAAGCCAAAGGAGAACAAACACAGGCAAGGGGACATCCACATATGGTAAAATCTTGAGACTTTGGACTCAGTCCAGAATTTATCCCTTTGCCAAAGCTAAAACACATCTCAAGTTTAGGCCAGAAAATTAAGAATGATAGCTTTGTGTCTGGATGATTTAGAAATGGTATACAACTGCCAGTCTTGATAGAGGCACTCATCTTCAAAGAATCAAATTAATAAACTGCTATAAACTACTAGAAGTAATAAATACTAAAAAAAAAAATAAAAGCACTAAGTTATTGCACCTTGCCAAGCATGCGCCACTGCAGGGCTGGGACCAAATAGCTCTTCTATTTCCAAATACGTGACACATGCAAGCTATAAATAAACAAGTTCAAGATGTGCGTTGATATCACAGACATCACTCACTCTGCTGTCCTTTACTTACTGCAGCCCATTTCTGACTTTGTCTTTACTTTCTTTCCCTCTCCAGGCACAAAAACAACACAGCCTGTCAAACACCATCAGGTGTGTTAGCACTCATCTTTTATTCACTCTGTGTCATTTTGCAGCCTGGATTTCCTGCATTCAAGTATTGCCTGCAAGGTAAAGTCAGATCCCTACATCCTTCCAAAAGATGGGAACTCCCCAGATCTTGTGTTAAGCTACCAGTTGTTCCTCAGAGAATACTATACAAATGCTCAGGCATTTTCATTACTATTATTTAAGCAATAAAGTGCAGGTGGGAAGAGGGTCAACCAGAAAACAATTCTGCTCTAGTGTTGCAGCATCACTGGAATCAGTCACCAAGCATAGAAAAGAAAACTGAAGTAACTGTAGATAAATGTTTTACAAGAGTGTCAGATAAAAAGAAACAGATGCTAAATCAAAACAAACTTCTATATTTGCATGAAATTGTGCAACAATCAGACCAAGTCCCATTCCAAGTCCCATCCTTATGTAATACCATCAGCTAAAGAACTGAGGTGACTCATTCAAGGTCTTCCAGAGTGTAACATGAATTTGCACTGAATTTGTCTGCTAAGCTTTAGGAGCAAAGAGCAGAAAGATGTGTTTCATCTCCCCAGTGGTTCCTTCCTCCCTCCTGGAAGGTCAGTGATGAGGGGATGCCTACAGAGCCTCCAGAGCATTCCCAAGAGGGCATCCTGCTCGCTTCTGTCAGTGCTGTACCCAGCCCAGGCAAGTACATGGTGTCTCTCAGAGATGCTGATTAATTTAGGCTCAACAAAAGCCAGCCACAGTTTAAGTCTTCTGAGTAACTCAAAGACTGAGCAGACATCACCTTGCCAGAGCTGCACCACAAAGTGTCTATGACAGCAACAATCCCTTAGCAGTAGCAATACTATGAAGTTTAATTCTAACTCATTCCCCGTGTTCATCTGCCCACGTGGCAAGAATACACCCTTCACTCTTCTCTCAAGCTCAGAGGACCAGGGTGAACTTGCCTTCATTGCCTTTTCCCTGAGCACTTCAGGAGAATGATTTATATACCTTGAAGTGAACAGAAATCTTGAATTCAAGTGATATTGCTGGAGATTCTTGAAAATGAGACCTGAACTTGCAAGTCTTTGAATCAAAACCCAGCTGTGTCAGGAGTTATTCACCTGAACAGGGAGAACAGTTACAAAACAGAGGCCCTACACATCCAACGCAGCCTGAACATCAGATGTTAAGTACACTTTGCTCATTAACAGTCATTGAAGAAATTATCCATCCAATAATTTGAAAACATACGCACTTCATTCTCTGTTATGGCTGATGTTGGTCTTAAAAAGAAAAGCAAGCCAGGTTCACTGAGGAAAGCACTTGGAATGACTTACAGGGGTTTGGCTCCAAGTATTTTCACACATGAGAGGTCTGCAGGTATTTAGAAGTTTTGGTAGCAAAACCCATCACTGCAATCAGCCATTTCTTTCCAAGCTTGAGGGACATGTGGCTTCTGAAGATTATAACACTTTTTCCTCAGAAAAGTATGCAGGCAATTCTAGAGACAAGAGTGGTGCTCAGCACCACAGACATTACTCACACATTTCTGAAATCTGTTGTGAAAAAGGCATGATGTCTTCCAGAAGCCTGGTATGAAAGACTCCACCAGAGAGAACCTGGCAGCAATAAATCCAACAGGCTTCTAAGGGCCATGAACAAGCACATAAAACCCCGAAGGCTTTTAGGCCACGCATGAAATACCCAGGCAAACCTCAGCCCATGCCCGCCTGGCACTGAAGCCATTGCCAGTATTCCCAGTAGAGTCTGAAGCCTTTCTAGCTGAACAAACAGCGTATTTAAAAACTGGAGTTGGATTTGGATAGTCTTATAAACCTGATGGCTTCATAGCTTACTAAATAACTTCTGCTTCTGGGAAAGTGCAGTGACTCCAAAAATAGTAACATTTTATCTCAAAACGTTAAGCTGCAGTCCTACATCCATACAACCTCAGGATCCAGACTTCATTTTGCCTTTTAAGTGCCTGGTTTCATGTGTTCACAAATTTATATGGAAAATGGTAACAACTAAGGGTTAGTACATGAACACTTTAACTTAAATGAGAATTCTCAATATGACAGTCCTGGATGGTTTTAAATGCTTAAATTTTAGCTAATACGTCACATTAACACTAGATGGGATGGGTTTTTTATAATTCAGTATCTTGAAAGAAAGGAACTTGTTTGAAAGTTACAACTCTCAGAAGCTGTGAAGAGTACAAATATCCAAGTTCTCCATGAGTTCTCTTTATATTCCTACAGTGCAAGCCGTTAAATGTTAGTTCCTCCAGAGTCAACAGCCAGCAATTAAAAATCTTCTGTCCTGGCTCACAACAGAAGCTGCACAGCCAGCAGGGCTGGCCCCATGTGATCCCCCTTGCCTGGGGACAGAAGCTGAACAGGCCAAGAGGAGGTCCCAGAGCCTGGCCAGCCACTGGGATCACCCAGAGGATGTTGAGAGGCAGGAATTCCATGTTGAAGCCATGGAATTGAGATCTCTGCCCTCCTGCCAAAGCAAAGGCAGAGCAAGGCCCTGACCTGCAAAGGCTCCTGGAGCAGAGTGGATCCAGCTGGCACCTACATTTCAAAAGGCCCACACGTGTGCTACAGGACTGTCACAGCTGTAGGCTAAATCCATTTGAGAGCATGGAAAATCCTGTATTCCCCTAATCCATGGGCTGTAGAATTCTAGAATTAGGCACTGTGTTAACTTGTTCTTCAGAGGAGCTAAAAAGTATAAAGGAAACATCTCAAGAATGCATTACAGGCATTATTTTTTTCCTTCCTTATTGAAGTGCTGTAAGAACAGAGGAATATTTTCCCCCAAGTATTTACTTATCACGCCTTTTCCCTCCTTTTAGGCTGTTTATTTTCATTTAAATGTAACAGATTAAATATTTAAACTTCACAGTGTAAACAATGTATCAGATATATCAAATGCTGGACTAAGTGGGCCAAAATAAATTGGAGATAGCTTACATTCTCTTTGTTGCTGCTATAATGATCTCCAAGTGATAGCACAATCTTCCCTTGCAAAATGCAGCCCAGAGTGTTCCCAGCTAGCTGGAGGGATAAAAGCAAACCCAAGTCTTCTCATTACAGCACCCAGACAATTTGATTTCATCCTGATTAGATCGTTCATTCTCGGGGGCCTCACTACAGTATCACATATGTCTTTATAATCTGTCTTCCACCTGTACGGCAGCAAGGCTGTTCATTCCAATAAATGCAGCTTTAATTGTGTCTATGGGATAGAAAAAGCAATTTTCACAGAAATAAACAATCACTCAAGTCAGCTTCTCGCAAACCAACTCTGGGCTCATATTTCTTGATCTGGAGGCAACTCCACGCCTAAGACTTATTTTTACAAACACTGGTTTGAAATCAGAATGTCTTTAATCGAACAGGGCATTTTAATAATCGTTTCATTGACAGATTAGCACGACAGATACTTTCCACTGCAAGTATGTAAGAAAGCCTTGCCTGTGTGAGCTACAGGAGTTAAAGCACATTTCAAAAATGTGATTTTACACTGTCCTTGCAGCTATAGTGGCTGTGCACAATACAAAGGAAAGATGTCTTTCCTGCCAAAACAGGACAATATTTGATGCGCTTAAAAGAAGTATCCAATAATCCTCATAGTTGGCAATTAATGTCTCAACTGCAATTCTAGATTAATGGTTAATACACTACTTATTTCTTGTGCTATAAGGAATGTGACTTACTACATACCTGAGGGACCAGCATGTATCAGAGAGTAGAAATTGGAAAAACACTGAAACCCAGTTCTGCTCTCACACCAATTTTCCTTATATTACAGAGACAACAGCACTAAGTGGAACATAGATGTCAGGAAAAGAGACTTCCATGATGAGAGTCTGCTCATAAATACACCAGAACAGTTCAGTATTTCTAATTAAGCAGAGATCAGAAGTGCCACAAAATAACAGAAATGCCTTTGGCAGGAATTTATTCAGTCACACTTCAAAAATATTTCTTAATCTCTGATGATCACTTACTGCCAGTACCGTCTGAAATCCATGGTGCACTCAACCTTAGAGACAGCAATAGCAAATTTCATGCTGATGTTACATGAAACTGGAATTTTTGAACAAACAGTTCAGCTTTTGCGATTTGTACGATGTTCGTTAGTTGGCCGAGTCAGCTGACTGACTGTTGCCTGTCAATTTAATCATTGCAAAGCAAAGATAGACAGAACAGTTGTAATACAGACTACCAGCACAAATCCTCCTTCCAGCCTTCTCAAAAGTTCCCCCTCAGACCTTTATGCCATTTCAGCAAGAGAATGCATGTCTGCTGGGGATAGACAACAGGGAAAAGCGATTTAGATAATGTCATGAAATGATCTTTTAAGCAGTCAGCACCAAGGAGCAGAACAAATTTCAGTGCATAAAACCATTCACGTGATATGTCATGTAACTGAGGTGAAAGCCAATATTTAGGTCTGTGGATGCAAACTTCTTTTTCTGGTGATGTCAAGCCTTGAGTACAGCAGACGTTCTGGAAATAACATTTTATTTTAGCTCAAGGACGGAGCTGTGTGTGGCTCAGAAGACAGTCACTTCTCAGAGTGATGCAAACAGAATGAATACCAACACGCCACCAGGAAGGACACTCGTGGAAGTAATCCCCTACTTGTGTAACTTCCCTCTGAAGCAAGCATTTTGGAAGTTATCAGACAATTAACAATTTGATAAGCACATGCCATTGAAGCAACTGGACTGGATCCTGGATGCATAGCGTGAATTCTACATGCAGTAAAGGAACTCAGGGGTTTTCTCTTTGCTGAACTCAGTGTGGAAATCAGCTTCAGAACAGAAAAGCCTCATTGAGGGTGAGGGGCTTGTCAGGCCCTAGCAGCAAGACCCTGAACCCTGCACAGGTACATCAGCTCCCTGCAGGGTAAGGCACAGGAAGAAGCACTTCATGACAGGCAACACCAGGAACTCGTCACTTTTCACCGATCCCAGGAAGCAATGGACACATATACTGTAGCACTGGCTTCAAATGACCTCCTGTGCTTAAAACTACATTAGGTCAGGCTTAAACCTAGTTCTTGCTATGCCACTGGGCTGTCATCAGTCCCTATCCAAAATGTCCTTTAAGGCATTTCTGGGGCAATGAACTAATGACACCCAGGGCCCATTATGAGCCATGTGGCTGCTCTGAGAACCTATGGGGACAAGCAAAGCAAGCCCAAGTAAACCCACATGCAACCACCCTGCCAAGACCTCACAAGTTTTGAGAACACTTTTACCTCATCCCTCTGAACACAATGACTGGACACCAAATTTGCAAGCCTCTCCAGTCCTTCCTCTGGGCATCAGACTCATCTAAAATTATGGTATCGTGGAAGTGAATTCATCAATCTGATATAATTGAGGACTTTGTGTTACCTATATTGCAGTTGCAAAAGAAAGCAGAGGATTTCACACCACATCCAGAACATTGTCATTCTTTGGATTCTTTGCTAAAACAGGAAAGAACTAAATTATGGCCTACAAGTGCCAGGTAGGCCAGGGAGCAAATAAAAAGAAAAACTAGTAAGAAAACTTAATTTCTGAAAATAGCTACATTTAAAAGGTCAAGACTGGTCTGTGTCCAGAGGGAATGAATAGTTCCTAGAAATTGAGAATACAAACTGAAACTCAAATGTAGACTGGCCTAGAGAGTATCTGTGACAGTCAGGAGACAAATTTATCAGGTAAGATGCAGGACACATCTGCCTTACCAGCACACCAAACACTCCACATTTTGTGCCAATTCTTCCTTCCTCTTCCACCTTATCACCTGGACTGTATATAGAAAAAATCCGAGAGTGCTTGCTGCTGAAGAAGTAATAACATTTTTAGTCCAGAACATTAATGATAGGAAAGTTATTTTATTCTGCCAAAAGCATCTGACTACTGAGTGAAGCAGAAGCACTGCAGCCTGTTACTACATTACACAAATTCCAACATCATTTTCCATGTGCATTTTGACACTGCTGCTCCAACTGACAAGAGCTTGCAGAGCTGTCCTTATGACCAAAGGAACGTGTCCTTCCATCCCTACTGCTCCTCAGAAACGGGGGATTCTTTTGTGACCTCACCAGCATCTTACAGGGCCCACATTCCCAAAGAAAACAAATACCCTACCTGTCTTTCCTCCCTAAAAGCACTGTCTCCTAAATTTGAACCTACACATCCCATGAAATCACCCAATCCACTAGAAGAGGTCATGCCCTCTTTGGCTGAGGAAAAGCAGCACACACAGATAAGTGATCTGTGCATTTTTCATGTAGAAAAAGATCACAACACTTCCAGAATTTGGAAATACTCCAGCAACACCCTGTTGGATAGACCAAAGGCACCAGACAGATGACTGAACATAGCCAATGGCTTGCTTCCCACATAATTCTGCTCAGGATTTATTTTAGCTTATTTTTTCCTCAACAACAATAGTTTTATTTTTAAAACTTAGAATGGCAGTTTTGAAAGAAACTTCTAAAATACCTGGAGGATTTGACTTTACCATTCTAAATCATTATTTTCTCATCTATATAATAGACACCTCAATAAAGGCACAAAACTTGTATTAAAAGTTGTAATGCAAGCATTAATATTTCTTTGGAATCACACATCAGGGTAAATGAGACTGTTACTGGCAAAGAAAATCACTTATTTAAGCTTTCATGGAGCTACAGGTCATTGTTTCATTAAAATCCCTTCTAGCCTAAACATAATGACAATATCTAAGTTTAAGTAGAACTGGCATTTAAAGACAGTTGGCCTTAGCACTGGCATTTAAAATAATGTGGGGATAATTCCTGACATTTACTGTGCTGTAGGGAGAGCAGGAAAGGAACGAGCAAGGATTTGAGCTCTGCTGATGCCCAGTAGTTCAACAACATTATTAGTGTTGGTACAAGGCCACATTAAATCTGGTACTCCACAGCCAGTCCAAGTTTGGAGACACTCAAGGAGCACTTATCTTCCAGTAAATAAGAGCTCAAACATTGCTCAAAGTACTTGAGGATGCATATTATAAACTTGATTCTGGCACTGTTGAGGATTACAGACACAAATGACAACTCAAAGCAGTAAGAGAGCTTTGCAAGCCTTGGTGTTTCTAACCTGAGCTATCAGATGACCAAAAATATTCATGAGTAAGCTGTCAAAAGAATAGCAGCAATTTTGTCTTAAAGAATTATTTCTACCATTTCGACATGGAAAGTAACCTGGAAATCTTAAGGTAAAAGCTCTGCCATCAATCCTTGTGGCTGTTCTAAAAATACCTGCTGAAATTCTTTGCACAGATCTGACACGTCCCCAAACCACCCAAGAGACAAACAGCACTTTCTGCTGGTCAAAAACACAAGTTTTTGCAAAATGTCAGGACTCTGTCACCTGTCACTTCATTTCCCCACCCTTGTCGCTTGAGAAAGTTACACTAGGAGTGTTGGGCTCTTCCAGTGATCAATCCCAGCCTCCATTCATCTCTATTTATGCATTCTGCTTTTTCTTTTTTTAACTTTTTTTATGCTATCCTACCTGTTAAACCCACCCTTCCCCCTGCCCCCAGAAAATCCCTATATAGCCTATTGAACCCTCTGAAAACATTCCAGAAGAAATTCCCTCTTCATGGTACTCCACAAGCTCCTGTTCCATGATTCCACAATTTTTACCTTAATTTGGCAGTGACATCTCCAGCAAACACTTCCAAGGATTGTTTACTTACAGTGGCATTTGGAAATGTTAAGCATCTGAGGCTTTGCTCTCTGAACACAGACATACATCTCAGACATGCTATCTGGAAGATAATCGCTTGATTTTCAAGGTCCAATTAATTACTTCAAAGTTCACTCCCTCAGAAAAAAATATTTTAAAGGACACCAGCAAGGACAAAACTTTCCCAAAGCTTATCAAAGCCACATGAAAAAAAAACTCCTTTTCTTACTGAGGATGGTACAGAAGCAAAAAGCAGTGTGTGCTGCTTCTCCAGCGCTTTTACACACACAGGAGTGGGACTACAAAAAGGTTCTTGGGAAAGGCTCTATAAATATAAGAAAGTGGCAGCAGGATGGTGGGAAGGAGGAGGACTTCACAGCACACTGACTTTTATGGTAATTTCTTACAGGGTTCTCAGCAAAAGCAATTTTTTGTGAGACAAACTGCCTTCCTGCAAATCCCTTCCCCCACTAATCAAAGCAAACAATCCAACAGCCCCTGTGCCCATCACCTCTACACCCAAATAATCCCTCCACCATCACATACCACCCCTGTTCTCTCAGTGATTTGGCAGCCCCTCAACTCAACAAGCTAAATTGTTCTGCTTGTCAGTCACAGATCCAGCCTTCGGGGACAAGGATCCTTCCCTTCTGATCCCTCAAGTACTTGGGACTGAGAATTTCGGTGGAAATCTCAACAACCACCCACGGGACACCTGCTCATGCCTGAAGGGGCTGGCTGGAGACAGAGCTTGGCTGGACAGCCACATGCAAAAGACTCACAGGAAAAACGTGGGCTGGCTCGGCCAAACTGAGGAACAGCTGAACAGGGAGAAGACAAAACATTTTCCAATTATCACTTTAAGGTTTGGTTACTGGCTGAAGGACAGGATGCAAGTTGGGAAACAATGTTTGGGGACGCCGGTGAATACACTTAAATCCGCTGTTTTCTGTAGCCGTTATTGTTTGTCTTGCAAGAAGGACTTGCAAATTACACATTTCATAACAACATCTGATTAATTGGAAATAAATCTCTATGTTCAGCCTGACTTAAGCTTGTCTTGTTTGTTTACAGGTCTACTTCTCTTTTTAGCAAGTGCAACAAGAGCTTCAACAAAAGCACTAACCATGCACAGACATTTCCTTTGGAACTTTCCATCAACCTCAGCCAGGCCAAGCCTTTATTTATTGCATAACTTTTCTAGGAGGTAAATACATATAATCCAGGAAATAACAGCAGGCTTGTTTTCTCCCGACTTCCTTTACATGGATCAAACTCTTGGGGGAAATCTAAATCTCAAAAAAAACCACCATCTTCTGATGTCCCAGCACAACACATTGCCTTGAGAAATGTGCACGAGAATACATGGATGTGTTTAACTCCCACAACTTTTAAGTGCCTGCACTTCCCGAGCTTTAAAAAGTCTTGACACTATGTTTACATGCCCAAAACAATCCTTTCCCATGGAATTTCACCAATTTCACATGCCCTGGGAAATGAAGAGCTGGAACACATTCAATACAAGCAAATGCATGCAATACAACAAGCTGAGGGCTCAAATGGCTGAAACTCAGAGATGATACACAGCAGAAGGCAACAGAAATTTATTTGCTATTATTCTATGTGCAAAATAAGAGAGCATACTTTGCAATCAGAAATAGCTATTGAATCGAGTGGAAAAAGTCTTGCATGAACTGCAAAAGCACTTTCATTCTTCAAAGAATATCAGTGAAGTAATGCTAAGTCCTAAAGTTTCTCCCCCACAACATACACTACTACATCTTCTAATTACTGAATTTCTTTCAGGTAGGCATTAAAAATACAAACCTCATTCTAAACTTACCCTGGTTTCTAAATGTCTAGTGAGAAGTAGCATAACAGCCAACAAAAAAGTATTTAGCTATTAAAGGACAACTATTAAAGGAGATTTTTACATTTGACTTAAGGATTCAAGTATTAAACACACTGGAGGCTAAAAAAACAGATTATTGGGATTGCAGGATGCCCAGTCACAGGTCAGGATCCCATTCTCCCAATTAGTTTAGGGCTGAAACTGGAAGAAAGCAGCAGAACAGCACTGTATTATTTGTCAGGCAGCCTTGACTGCTACAACCTGACAGAGGGGGACTTTTGGCCCATCCACCAACTTTATCACTCCCCATTTCCAAAGGGACTATTTCTTTACATCAAGAGAAACATTGGTTTAATATTTCATCTGAAAGACAGAACCTGTATTAGGGACAGGCTCCATCTTATTTCTGCTGAGTAAAGGTTAGCAATGAATTTTCCAGAACTTCATTAAAAATCAGAAATTTACAGTAATGGACAGTATTTCAAAGCACTGGTGTTGAGAACACAAAGTAGATCTTACAAAACACTTATTTCTATTAAAAATACTCTGAAATGTCTATATTAAATTCTTCAGTGCTGTACCACTGAGCTGAGGTCTGTCACCTGAGGTTACCTGAGGTCTGTGTTGTCACAAAGTAGGGAAGGAGTCAGCCCAAATCCAACATTTCCCAAATCTCAGCCAGCAGCCAACACACAGTAATGGAATAACTCACACTGAAATCAAAGGGGTGCTTTTAGAAGCATTTCCTACCTTTTGAAGCACCTGCAAATATCAGAACAACACTCACCTCAAAAAGCAGAGGGTCTCAATTCTGCTGCTCTACCTCTTCGAGATCCATTTATCAAAGCTTTAAGATTTCACAAGGACACAGTGACATCTGCCACAATAGCTGTATTCTGTGAGCACCTTGAAGAATTTCAATTTCATTCAGCTGCACCCATGAACTCTCTCACTTTTGCATGTCCAAGATAACAAATTACTTTATATTGACATTTTACCTTAAAAATACAAAAACCTTTCAACCTTAAGGGTTGTAGAAAGGTCTATGGACATTTTCAGTAACTTTTGCTTGATGAGTTAAAGACAAATCCTGTAGGTTCCATATGAATAAAATTACAGCTTTTTTCCCCCCAGAGCTGTCAATCACTCTTGCAAAGTAATGCCAGTGAACTTGACAAGACATCAGATTACATTTCTGTCAGCTTTAATGTTAGAGAATTATTTTTATTAATTACTCCAGTCAATCAAAAAGGAAAAAGTAACTTTTCTACCTAATACTTTTATTTATCTTCACTGAATACATGGATTGAAGCAGTGGAACAAGTCTGCTTTCAAGAGAAATTACTGTCTCCAAATACACAAAGTTAACACAAACCACCAATCTCACAGTGATGCCCTGTGACCTACATGTCAGGGCACTGCCCAGAATTGGGGTTTGGTTATTAGAATTGATGCTGTCCCAAACTGACATGAAAAGGTGGAATCCAGCAAGATGTGGCTCACTCACAAAACTCCTCTCCCAATTCTCCACAGTTCAAACAGTTTTCCCTTTCACCAGAAGGCAGCTTCAGTTTTAGTATCCCTACCCACAGCAAAGTAACAGGTCATTCTTCCTAAAAAAAATAAGCAAGTACACTCATTAATTCCAAAGTTTTCCTTCAGTAGATACATCCTGAGCAAGTACAACTGCTTCTGTAATCACACAGTTAAGTCATTTTCCCCTCATACTAACAGAGGGGAAACTATGAACAAAATTTAAACCTCAACCCAGAATTTTAACCTGTTCTCCCTGTTTTTAAAAAAGTAATCATACATGCCAAACAACAACAACCCAATAAAAATTCATTGGCATTTCCCACATTTCTTTTTATTTTCCCCATGACATCAGAAAAGCTACAATCACTGCATCTTCCACTATAGCTACACTTCTATTTCAAAATTTTGAGTTGTTGCTAGTTTTGCTTAAAATACAGCATTATTTCATTGGACAAACCATCAGCAGATACCTCTGCTAGAGAGGCATCACTTCAGCACATTTTTACTGCCAAATGCAACTCCACGTGGATGTTGAAGAGGCTGCAGTACTCCCCCGTCCAAACACTTCACTTTGCTCACTGCAAACAAGGGTCATGCAATAACAGCTTGTGCGTTTTGTCGTCTCCCCAACTCCACCTTCCATGAGAGGGCAAAGAATTACACAAGGAAATTGTCCGAACTGTAGAGCAAGTTGTATTGGCAACAACAACAAAGAACCAGATGAAGTCAGTCTCTGGATTACAAGATTCCGTGTTTGGCTTTCACACTTGCAGAGAAAAATTCGGAGTCCTTCAATACACAATTTTTCAACGCCTCTCAAGGGTTACACACAATCAGCCACACAACCACTCCAAAAGAAGCCTGGAAGTTTTCTTAGCACCTCATATCCTGATAATTATTTCCAGTTTCTTTAAAAGGCCAAGCTAATGATTACACTTGTAGCAACAGGTGTGGATTCTCCACAGCTGGCAACAAGCCTTTCCTCGGCTCAATCATGCCTCATTGCTATTCACCTGCAGGAACAGGAAGCCAAATGCCCTCGGGAGAAGATTCAGACACAGCTAATGATTATCCACAGAGGTGTGAAAGGGCCAGGAAACAGACCCTGTCAAACAACACAGCCCCTTAGGAAGATATCAGCGCCTCACACGGCTTCAGACCAGCACTGCCCAAGCACACACTTCATTTCCACTTCCTATAAGTGCATTTATACCCACCCTTCAAGGGCCTGGAGCAACTGTGCTCACAGCAGACTATTCAACACTGCCTGCTCCTGTAGCAGTGGTACAGCAGTACCTTCAGTGACACTGAAGAGTTACTTGGTGCTGAGATCCCAGGAAAATCTCATTTCCCAGTCCCAGGAGCCTGGAAGGCTCTCTGTGCAGACACAGCAGACAGTAGGACAAAGCTTCACTCTACAGAAATTCTTTGGTAGGAGGATAAGCACTGTCTCCTAGAAGATGCCACCAGCAAACAACTACATTTAGCTTCTGGCTGAGAAATTGGGAATTCTCTTAGAGGCTACCTGGTGGCCCATCTCACCTTTCTCCCAAATGACTACGTTAACTTCAGAAAACTCAAAAAAAGCCTACCAAACACATAATCAGGATGAAATAACCTACCAATATTTAAATACATTCCATACTGTCTTACCAGACTTTCCCTTTGCTACATCTGCTGTAGGATTACGAGGAAGGAAAGAAGTTTAGTCCATTGCTTTGAGAGTTATTCTAGGAAGGTTCAAATTATTTAGGCCACCACTTAATCTGTCACTCCAGGATTAGGCAGCTACAGGTGATGAGGAAATGTACATCAATATCTTCATTCTTTTAATTGACTCTTAAATTATCAAGGAGCAAAATGCCGCTGTCAAAAGAACAGATCCAGAGAAGAACCCCCCTCATTGACAGAGGCAGGAGTTAAACCAACAGCAGCTACAGTATCAGCCAACAAGAAGCAGCCTCGCTCACACACAGGGTAAGCACACTGCAGAGAATGCCTTGAGATGTGGGATTTAAAAGTAGGCACCAAATAGCAAGTGTTTCTTCCCTCTCCAAACAATGAAGAGCACTAAATCCTGCTTTTATACAGCTGTACACTGAAGGATTTACTTTTTCCTACCATCAGGAAAAAGGGTGCTCAGGAGAGCTTGCTTAACTGCAGCTCAGCTCTGTCAGATCAGAGCTAGCCCAGGTGGCTCTGTGTGGCACAGCACAGCCACAATGCTTTATAGAAATCACCACCTGTCTGATGTATGAGACCCCTTAAAAACTCACCTCGAACTTTATCTACATCAAAACCCTCTCCAACCCTAACTATTCCATGTGATCCTGTGAAAATAAGTGCATTTTAGAGTGTCACACCTATCAGACACCCGTTGTGGATGTGATAGCAGCACATCTAGACAGTCACAGAACCAACACAGTCTCCCTGCTCCCTCATGTCACCTCCTCTGGAGCCAGCATCACCCAAGGCTGTTCTCCCTCTGCCAGCTCCAATACCCCAGGGGAGTTTGTAGGGAGCTGTTTGGGCCTCAGGGTCACCCTGAAGTAAAGCCTGCTGGTGGAAGCACTTGGTGGCTTCCCCCAAGCCCCAGGAATGAACTTGCACAGATGAGCTGAAGGATCAGCAGCTCACCAGCAACACCTCACAGAATGGAAGACATCAGCAAGGGCTGAGAGGAGGGACAGCCCATGTAAACTTCATAAAAACAATCACCATGAAACAGGAACCCTCCTACTGTGCCAGGACACCAAAATAACATCCCAAATTCAGCAAAAGCCAGAAGCCCCCAAATGTGACTCTTCTCACTTACACAGAAGGCTGGACAATGCTTAAAGGCCTGAGGACCCAAATGTTTATCCCAGTGTGTGTTGGTGATGTGGATACTCATGAATTATCACTTAAGTTATCTTCTCCTAAGAAGGTATCTTGCTAGAAAAAAATTCCCTGGGCACAAAGCTAAGACAACACATAAAAGCTCATTGCTGAAAATCAATTTAGCTTCAAAGACCGAGCTTTATAACTGGCTTGCTTTCTATCTTGACAGCATGCACAATATGAACTCACTTTAAAAAATGCTGCATGATTTTGAATTTTCAGACAAAGTTATGCTTCTTGCTAAAAATAAATAAATAAAACTAAAGAAGAACAAACATGTTTTCCTCCTTCAGTGAAGGACATTTCCAATGCCCAGCTGTGTAACTTACTCTGAAGTCTAAAACCCACACAGTTTAGCTTGACTGCTTAGAAAATGGTCTAAGTGAAAAAGATTCTGGAGTTCAAACGAAATGCTCTAAGCTATCTCCCCATGGTTTGCAGAGAGAGGATTTTTTTCACTTTAATGCAATATTCATTAGTTATTTGCCTCCTGATCTAAGGCTTCCATTTCAAAAGCTGTTTATCATCAGTGTAACATTTTGAAGTGACTGGAAAGCAGAAGTCTGCTTACAGCTCTGAGGCTGCCAGGTAAGCAGCAGGGCTCCTCCATCCCCAACTCCCACTCTCCACACTGCACACCAGCACTTTAAGACCAGCAGTCCAACACTGCACCAAGGTGTCACTCCACAACTCCAACATGTTTCTGACTTACTGAAGCATCTCTGATACACCATTACTAAGTCACGTGCTCTGTAAGTAAGATAGAAAAAAACCCCACAAGGATACAGAAAACATTCAAGAAGAGAGGTCCAGAAACCATTATGTCATGAGAAAAGGCTTTTCTAGATTCTGCACACACAACAAGCAATGCACATCATTCACTCTGGTATCAGCATACATCAGTTTGACAGAACACACAGTTAAAGGTTTCCAGATCACACAGGACCTTGCAATATATTGCATTTTTTCTCACGTTGTTGATTTGTGGAGTGGTTTGTTCATCAGTAGCTGTCTGACTGGAATTGAGTCTCTGGAGCAAACACTGCCATTCCTATCACAATATCAGTCAAAGACACTCTCAGGCCTCCCCTGGCAGATCACACATTTCAAGGTATATTAACTTCTTGGGAGCTCAGGATGGGGGGAAAATAAAAACAACAACAAAAAAGTAAAGCACATGCACGCAGCTCTGTGTTTGTGGCACATTTAAAACTCCAGAAACTCCTTTTAGACAGCCTCTGGGGGAAAAAAAAAAACCAGGCACATTTAGACACAGGAGATATGACTGATCTCCAGAGTCAACAGAACATAAACTTATTAATCCACATCAGAGTATGGCTTGTATCTTCAGGCAAATTCAGGTTAGAATACTGCACTGTCACCTGAACTGATCAGTGCAGGGTAAAGTACAGATGAAGATAAAAATAACATCCTATTTGTCTTTAACAAAATCCAAGTAAGTTCGGATTGAAACCAGAACTGCTCATTCTCCTTACATGACAGTAAGCAGATACTAATGTCTATTCCTACTCCCCATGACTATAACTGAAGTCAAACATGACATTCAGGACTTCCAAAAGCACTCCATTTGGGGCAAGGCAGCTTCCTTAGCTCAGAGTAACGAGTCTGATTCCACAAGTTCGCCTATTTTATTTTATACATACCTACAGAATCAAGTATTAAAAAATACTTTCAAAAAACCCCAGCTATGAAATCAAGGGAATATATCTGGGTTTTGACATTTTCCAGATGTTACAGAGCTACAAAAGCCTGGTCCCTTGTCCTCGTTACTCACGTAGCAACACAAGCCTGGTAAATTCCCTTGAAGTCCACACATGAGAAGGCTGTTTATGAACAGCTCATTCACTGCCCAGCCAGCCAAAGGAGAGCTCTCCACCTTTGCAGGTAACAAACACAGATGAAAGCCAGCCAGGCTTTCACTCAGCAATCCCTTTCTCAAATGATATGAAGTTTGTGTCCTACATCCACACTAGACCTTCAGTGGTGGACAAAAGCTGCCTTTTCAGTTTGAGTCTTTGACTTGAAATGATGCCATTTTCTCTTTTTTTGGCATATAATTTTATTAGGTCATAACAGCCTGTTCCACGTTCTCAAGCTAATTCTGTAAATCATGTGCACCATAATTAATCATACCAATATATGACAGTTTAGACCACCCAACAGTCTATATTCCAAACAAAGCCAAGCCAATTACACAACTTACTGAATGCCAGTAGGATATTACACTAATGGAGTAGATTTTACAATTTCTGAAACAGTCCATTAAGACTGTGTGATTTATTCCCCTAGATCTTATTCTTTGAGTCATGCCCATATAATCGGCATTTTTTTAGTCTCTAGGGAATTTACTGTCAACTTATAATGCCCTCATGATTCACAGATTATCCTCATGTTGGTGTCATTGTCACGTAGATTAAATTCAAATGTACAAAATTAGTCTGAAACAGCTCAGTTTCACCAATCTCAGATATGGATGTGCTTCAAATCCCTCTTCTGAATCAGGCAGAGGGAGACTGGGGCTTAAGGCTCTCCAGATGCTGAGTGATCTCACACTGGTCAGTCACACTTATTTTAACCAACAGGAAAACTAAAGTACCTTGTTCTGTCTCCATGAAAAGGTTCCCAGAAGCAAGTCAAGTCAGAGTCACCAGCTGGATGCTTCACTTCCATCTCACCCTTTTCTCTTCACCTCCAAGCCCACTGTGGAATCAGGATGTGAGTGACCTGCCAGCCACCACCACGCTCTGCACGGGCCAGGTAAAGCTGAATGACTCAAGCCCATGAATCCCAGGATGCAAATGCCAGCTCCAGGTGTTGGCCACCTGTCCTTCAGGGGCCACAGTCTGAGGTCACATAAAACTGCAACAGCAATATGAGCCAAACATATCTCCAGTCTTATGACACTGGACAGTTTTAGCAAGCCTGGATTCGTATTTCAAGCCTCGGAAATCCTCAGATGCCACCAGTGTCTGACAGCCACCTACAGAGCACCCTTTTGTGTTACTACTGGCACACAAGAACCATTCCTTAGGCTCTGAGCTGAGACTGTTGCAGACTGGCACTTTTGACTTGGCTCATTAAAATCACCACTTCTGTTTCTCATTGTTCTGATAATATAATACCATGGCAACAAATGAGAAGCTCCAAATTATATGCATGACTCTGAGAGGAAGTGCATAGTTCCTGTATATGCAAACTTTGATCTACTGCAGGATGGTCAACAGCATCTGTAACTCTAATATCCCACATTATTATAACCATTTAGCGAAACAGATCATAAAAAGATTGTTCCATTAGCCATCTTCCTGGCAGAAATCCAGGGAAGTTGCTGAGTGGCCATGACAAAGTACCAGCATAAATCCAAAGGATTTGGAGTGATGGCTGGGGCTAAATTCCTACATTCTTCACTGGTAGTAGGCTTACATTGTTATTTTCAGGCCCACATTTTTAGTCACAATATTATTCATGTGTCTGAGCACTCCAAAGAAGGTGACACAAAGTGACATGCCATACACAGTTACACTTGTAATTGCCAGTCCAACCATACCCAAGTCTCTGTCACATCTTAAACCTGCTCTGAAGGTAATTTGTGAAGAGCTGTTTTAATATAACATGAATGTATCAGAGTGGCACAGTCTGTGTGCACTGTACAGCAACTCCAGAAATGAAAGAATGCCAAAAGCCATCCTTTGGCAGTGGCAAAATTCTTTCACGAGGATACAGGGCATGCCCAGGAAACTCAGATATCACTCCAGACAGAACTGTGTATGCTAATCCTGTCAGTTCTGTATGAAGCAGAATTTGAGGTAGGAGGGGCAAAGAGGAAGAAGGACCCCCAATTTTAGCCTGAACTCCTGCAAATATTGAATGAAATGCCAGGGAAAAGTGGAGGCAGAGAAGAAAAAAAAAGTTTCATTCAGCATTATGAAATGCCTTATGTCAGTTCCCAGGCAAGAGAAAAAGCATTTTCAAGGAAGAGATCTTGTTTCAACAATCAGCTTTGCAACAGGACTAAGATAAGCCTTTAGATACTTACACACACACTGTGACTACAAAAGGGGAGATAATTTTCCCTTTACACAAAGGCTGCAAAGTCTAAACAATTTGGTGAAATGTAGGCACACCACAGAGGAAAGTGCAAATATTTCAGTCTGCCAGTCAGAACAGCTGAGTTGATCTCCAGCTTTCTTTACCTTATCTGTGCCCCCTTCCTGGGTCCATGATTTCAGTAGAAACACTGATTGAAAGTCCAATATATGTGAAAGAGGGATCTAAATCTGGGTATGCAACACACAGATATGCAAAAGATACTGGTATGAGCTGTCAGTGACAAGATAAATTTGCAGTCAGTACACTGAAAAAATCTACTTCTGGCAGGAGAAAGTGCCACTCTTCAAACTGATTTTTCCATATTTTAAAATATACTGCATGCAAGTCTAACAAGAGGAGTTTTTCACCTCACCCATCCAGCACGTATGACATCATTATGCTCACAAAGCCCTACTGCAGCATCTCTGACAAGCTCTTCCCAATAATTTTCACTGGCAAAAATGTCTATAAGTTTGTGTCTTCAGGTGTCCCCAACAGGAAATGATGCAAAGCCACAGAGTTATCATTTTAAACCATGACACTTATTGATAACATTTTATGTGAACAATCCAGTTTACTCTGCAACATGGATTTTCCAGCCAACCCAAAGCCAAACACTGCAGCGTGGTGATGCACTGTGCCCCTACAGAAAGCACTCTGCCTGCTAAGCTCCTCTGAACACCCTTTTCACAGGGCACTGACAGACACGAAGCACTTAAAACAGCTGCTAAAGCGTTTTCCTTTGCTGTCAAGCACCAGCTACTCATCAAACACCTCAGTGAATTACAGACCATCGGAGCATTATAACAAATCACATTGCTTTTAAGGAAATGCTTTTTTTAAAGTAAAGAGCAATTGAGGATCTGCACTTAAAAAAACCCCTCAGCTTCAGGGGAAAAGCCCTGAGAGCAGGGAACTGAAAGGCAAAGTTCCGCTATCTTCAGATTTCACAATCATCATAACCCTGTGTCAGGGAAAGCATTTATGATTTTTAATGATTCTGCCTGGTTCTCTACTGCGGTGTTACCTTAATTTAGAAGAATTTTCTATGTGAACAGCATGGCCCTAGGCTTTACTAGTTAGCAAGCAAATCTGGATTCAAAGCAGAAAACCCACCTTTATTTTACTTATCTCCATTTTTAGGGAGGTTAAAGAACAAAGCCATCACTGTCTTGTTCTAAAAGTTGCCTTAACTACAGAATATTTTTATTTGTCCTAGTCTCAAAGTTGAAAGTGCCAAGACAGACTACCTAAATTTCTCTAATGGCACTCCCTGCATACTTTTTGGCCATACCTAACTTCCAAGCATTAGTGTTCCACTTCATAATACCTTTTATTAAATAAGCCCCGATGTCTAACTGTCCTGAGCAAACACAGAGCAGCTAGAATTAAAGAAAAAGAGCTTCCTTTAGAATTTCATTATGGTTTTAACAAGGCTTCAACAAGCATCACTCAGTACCAAGCAGCTGTACCCTGCTAATCAATATTTTTATTATGACACATTACAGCACTTACTGCTGTTTATCAGTCAGAGATAACCAGCTCCCTGGGTAGTAAAGCACCTGTCCAAATTATCCACAGGCTTCTTAAGTGTGAAATATTGTGCAGTAACCACATTAAAACTCTCACTGTTTGTTCACCTCAGTCAGTGGTGAGTTGGCTGTCAATAAACAGAACCTGAAACAGTTCCCAACCCACAGAGCTCTCCAGCTTTGGGGTAGGCTCTGTCACCTGGATGTCACCCCTCAGCCAGGGATGTCACACCCCAGTCCAAGGGCAGCCAGGGATGTCACACCCCAATGGTACCTGCACAGGCAGAGGCAAAAGGCTCAGTAAAGCTCTGCAGGCACACTGTGACCAGCCTTGGGATCAGGGGGAGGGTTCTGGTAATCCCCAGCCTCAGACAGCACAAGAGCTCTTTGCAATGTGGCATTGGGGTAGAATTTCACTAAGTGCAGCCCTGAAATAGCAGTGCTATATATACACTCCCAGTTGCACTGGGTTAATTGGGCAGCCCAGGGTCTGACATGCGCCAGAGTCAGGATTTACAGGCATTCTCCAGCCACCAACAGTTCTCTGGGACAGCAGAACACCCCGTTCCCCTCACATGATGCAGAGTACACCTTGGATAAGGGCATGTGGCATCCTCCACAATAAAAATCCAGACATTGCAAACGTTCCTGGGATATGAATGAAGACAAATCTACATCCTCTACACTGCAGCCCCTGCTCCTTGCCCACACTGAGTGCATGAGGAACAGCTCAGCATCAGAGAGCTATGACATCACAAACTGGGTCTCAGAGGTGAGAACATGCCCCTGTTATTGGGGTTTCTGTTCACAAGTAAAGGATGGATGTCAGGAAGTCACGTTACACTGCTAAACGTGCCTATGTGGAAAGATTAACTAGAAGCAGTAATGAAGATGAATTCTCACTTGCTGCCTGGTGTAGAGCCCTCACTGTGGAAAGGCAAGACAGGAGGTTTGCTGCTGGCAGCACACACGGCACACCTACACAAACCACAGCCAGGGGAAGGCACAGTCTCCCCCCTCTTTTGGGGATTTGGCACCCTCCATAGCTTGCTCAGAGTTTCAGCAGCACAGCTGCTGCCTAGGGAGGAGATACAGCAGCACAAAAGACCAGGAGTCTGCCCATGGATTTTACATCCCTTGTAATCCAGTGGAATATTTGCAGGAGACTGGCAATGCAAACAGCATCTGTGCAGTTAGAATTATTCAAAAAAGACACACACAGTGAACCTAAAACTTTTATAATTTGTGGCATTTGAGGCTGTTACTGTGTTTGCCCAATGCTGGGTTACTACAAGTTGTCAGTAAAAAAAAAAGACAGAACTGAGATGATTCCCTAGGAAAGGAAGCTACAGAGTGCCTTCTGTCCTTACACACTAACCCCAAACCAAAAAGGAAGGCAGTGAACAATGGAGCACATTGTCACCACTGATCATCCAGGCCAGGGGCAGTTCTGCTCTGCGTGATGCCAGCTGCAAGCATGAGTGTGTAAAATGCCAAAATTGCAGGAACAGGCAGGAGGGGGAAGCAGAGTCGAGTTCACTTTTTTAGTGGTAAAAAGCCTAAAGGTAAACAAGGCAAGAATTAGTGCAAAACTGACATTTATTGCCACTCTCCTGTATTTCTAGAGCATCTTTCAAACTCCTCAAATAATAAAAAAAAGCCCCAAATTGCTAACCCATTTCCCCCATAGTACTGATTAGCAGTGGAGCACATATGTTCACACGGGAAGATCACATGTATGGAGACAGCATATATCTTATTTAAAGATCATTACTGTTGAAGCACTATCTCTACACAGCTAAAAAAAAAAAAAAAAACCACACAAAAAAACCTCTCAAAGCATAATAGGGAGAGGAAACAGCCAGGATATGAAGCATTACAGAGAAGTCAATCCAACAGGCACACCAGGAGATCAGCTATCCTTCCAAAGATCAGAAAGGCTGATGTGCTAGGAGCCAATTTTTGAACTATGCTAATAATAGGTCAGTCAGCAAAGCTGATGCTGCACATTCAACCAAATCTATGTACAAGCTGCAGGCACGAACACAAGAGACTTTTTTTAATTAAGGAGGCAACAAAGAGACTGCAGGCTGGCTTATGACACACCAGCGGTTCTGTTTACTGCAAGCCCTGCTCAGCTAGAAAACAGACACCAGCCCAGGAAGGCACTTTGGTGGATTTTGGTCAACTTGGACACAAGCTTTCTTTACTGAGATATTTGAACTGAAAATTGTAACAGCAAAACAGTCTCCAGCAGGCAGATCATAAAAATCTTCTTGCATAAAAATTTAAGTTTTCAGTGTTTTGTAACATTTGACATTTACACCCATTTACAGCCAAAGCTTACAAAGTCTCAGTCCTTTTAAACAAAAGACAACCTACAAATCTCATCTTTATGGGAAAGTCATAACCCATGCTCAACAGACAGCAAGGATAATATTCTCACATGATATAAAAGGTTAGGATTGTTCTTAGTGCCCAAGAACTCAGCAGTACATAAATTCGGCTGACTCCAGAGTCATCCTCACTTTCTGGGGTTCTCTGGCTTCCTCACTTCATAAACTGGACCTGTGTTGTGGATTAAACCACAAACCTCATTTTCTATTCCTGCCTCCCTCACAAGAAGGGAGATATTTAGCATTGGGAAATGCTTATTAGAGATCTGTGTTTGATGTAGTACCATTTCCCTAATGGGCCTTGAACAATTTCCATGTTTTGAAAGCAGAGAGATTTCCTTTAAATCAGCAGCCTGGTGGGAAGCTGACCTCCATGAAATATTTCCTCCCATTTTGGCTGTCTGTGGCAATTCCCTACCACTTTCCCTGTCTCTTCATTATGCTCACATGCAGATTTTTAAGTGGTTGGGAAAAAAACATGAGCTGTTCTCAAGTTCCTAATGCCACCATGGTGCCTCCTAATGCTACACCTCAAATTCATGAATCAAAGACTGCAAAACCCAGATTATTTGCTGTGCCACCATTATTACTTTACTGTCTGCTTCAGGTTCACTCCCAATTTCCAGTGTCATTAAGAAGCAAAACCTCACATCACCACAACTCCTTGTCCCAGGGAAGTCCTCATCCAGATTTCCAGTGAAAAGATGAGCAGGACCTCCACAGGACCACCCCCACCTTCCAGAGCCTGAAACCCCTTATCCTTACATTTCCAACTGAAATCCAACAAGCAACCCAACCCCTGCTCTCAAAAATCAGGGACAATCCACTTTCAGCTTCACACTCAGTTCACAGATGCAGGAAAAGGATAAAGGAATAGAGCAAGTTTAGAGCAACACCATTCATTAATCCATTTTACTTTCCCTTCAGAAGGAGAGGATTATGATCTGATATCCAGAGGGTCCTACGGATATAAAACTTCCCCAGTTTTCGTATTATTTCCCTTTGTGCCTGTCTGACGCTGGAGAATGTGCAGACGCAAATGAGAGTTTGTTGGGTTTTTTTGCAGAAGTCCATGGATAAGCATCTGAAGTAGTAGAGCACTGGGAACACAAGGCATCTCATACAGAATAAAAAAAGGCAGCAACAAAAAAACCCACCTGGTAGAATGCCAGGACACAGACCCAAGTAATTCCAACTCCTGTGTCCTACAGCTGAAGCAAAGGCAAACCTGTTCATGTGGCAAAACGTGATAGAGGCCCAATCCTCATTATGAAACAGAATTAACAGAAAGGGATGGTGATTGATGAAATTATAAGGATGCTACAAGAATGAGCAGGAAAAGTGAGATTTTCACTGCACACACTAAAATACTCCTTCATAAGGACACCTATGCATTATTTTTTCTCATTCAATTAATTGCATTTATGGTCTCAAGTTTAAGGGTTTAAGTTATTTGGCATTTTTTTTGTTTACACGCCAG
This sequence comes from Corvus cornix cornix, assembly GCF_000738735.6. Classification (NCBI taxonomy): domain Eukaryota; kingdom Metazoa; phylum Chordata; class Aves; order Passeriformes; family Corvidae; genus Corvus; species Corvus cornix. The sequence goes on along the minus strand of NC_047056.1, from coordinate 4,916,789 downwards.
AGAGGGAAGTGTGAATACATGTTTAATGAAGCACTTCTTGGATGTTTTCAGCGCTGAGACACACAACTGAGTAACCTTGCTCTTGAATAAATTAAGGCGCACAGTTGAGGTTTGGAGCAGGTATTTTTAAACCTGGTGCTAGTAAATATTCCATTCTCATTAAATTACTAGGTGTATTTCACATATTGATATATTAACTTTGGTCTTTATTGTATGCTTGTCAAATGTACTGTAAAGCATATACAGACCTAATGTAAACATTTTTGACCCATAGGGCAATACAAATACTGACCCAATTGTTTTAAAGCTCTGCTTCAAAAGAGACACAAAAGAACTCTTACGTAACAGGCAAAATTCCCACCAGCTGGAAAAATGCCACATCATCTTCCATTTGGATGAGGGCAATGGGATTGCCACAGAATTGACAGATATGCTGAAGCCAAACCTAATCCTCCCGAATCCTACCTACAGCCCACGGGCTCCACCGCCCACATTCACTGTCATCTGTGCTGGGTTTCCAGGCCCCAAGGAACTCAGGACCACATCAGGACACAAGAAGGGAGAGGACCTTCCAAGCCAGAAAAATCCTCTCATCTTTATCATAAGGAGCCACTTCATGCACTCGCATGGCACAAGAGAGCTCCAGCTCAAGGCACAAGATTATTGCTCCAGGCTCTTGTATCAAGCTCGCATCCTGTGGCTGAGCTGCAGCATGCTGGCACCAGTTCTGTCATGTGGGAACCCAGAGTGCAGAGAATATTTCTCTGCCTGTTTTGAGGGGTTTCACCCCCCTGAACAACACAGCTTTTGACCTCTGTCCATGGAAAAAACTGCCTACTATTAGAAAAGAGCTAGAAACTACACTAGTGTAAATTAGGTGATAGACTACTATGTAAGATTGTCACAGGGCAAAAAATTTAGATGTTTTGGGTTTGTTAATGTAGTAAATAGATAAAAGCAAAAAAAACATCAAAATGGAGGATTGTTGTTGTTCTCCAAACCTCCTTCTACTACTCCATATTCTGCAGTAAAAGTAGTTTGGGATGACTGGACAAAGAAGTCCACAGTTCCTGGCTGTGTTACTAAATAACTGGTAGAAGAGTAAAAATAATGTACGTTTTTAGTAACCATTGGTTGATTTACCTTTAAAAAGGCCATGTAATCTTGATAATTCAGCTTTCTCCTGTATCCTCTGCTTTGCGCTGTCTGGATCACACTAGTGACTCCTTTTCTGATAAGACTTAATAAACAACTATCAAGAAGCAGCAAAGGCTGAGAGTCCCATTTGTCTCTGGAACCCCTAGCAAGGACTTTAAAAACTCTCCCATCAGGAGGGGTTTGATTACAGCACAATCAGTGTCACGGTCAGTGATGTTCATACATGGAAACAGGCCTGTCCCTGGAAGAGGAGAAACTACCCCACTCTTTCCCTTGAAAACTGCAAAACTGTTATTAAAAAACTGTACAGTGCAAGTCTCTCTGCATAGAGATACCCTCAGCCTGTCAGTCTGCCAGGAATGGCTGCCTGTGAGTACTTCTGTGGCTTCACCACCCCATCTTCTCAAATACATTTAAAATCTTGAGGTAGGAATGGTGCCATGCACTCCCTGAAGCTGCTTCTCCCTGTAGCTGAAGCCCTCGGTTGGGCTGTGCTGCTGCTCAAATTGCAAGGGGCTGAGGAGGGAACCTCCAGCCTCACGTTCCCTCCCAGAGGATATCTCAGCACTCCCAGTAGCTTCTCAACAAACACTTCCTTTGGACAAACAAGATCAACATCTGTTTGCAACAGGCATTAGAAATTGCTGCTGACTCCCAGGAACTGGGCACTTACGTTGTGTTTCACAACACAGACTGTTAAATCTCTTTGTGGTGCAGCAGATGAGACTGGGTCTGCATCCTCTGTGTTTTCTGTGTGCTGCCATGTCACTGCTGTTGCCCAGCTTTTAAAATAAAGGAGAATAAATCAGTATCTGCTAGTGAGAGAGAGGACAGCATATTAACCATCCTCAGACTTTTAAACTCCTAAATGGATCTACCACAAAAGCAGTATCTGCTTTCCTCCTTTCCCTCCTTTTCTTGCAGTGTTAGAATTGCACTGAGTCAATGGCTAAGTGCCTTCTCCCAACATCCTTTTGATTGCATAACAACTTCCAGACAAAGGATGCAGGAGTAATAACGCACAAACTGCCTGACAATATCTTTTTCTTCTCCTAGTCTGCCTATGCATCCATTAATACATTTATGCATAGACAGAAACCAGTCTTTGTCTGGCTTTTCTTTGCAAGCTGGGCTAAACACACCAAATGCTTCCAGCTGCTGCTCATCTCCTGAGAAATGCTTTTGATTATCACTCCTTTTTACTCCAGCAGACTCTCTTCACCTGGTTAAATTTTGATTTATCTTTCTTCCATGCTCACGACCAAAATAAGAACAAATGGAAGAAACTGCACTCCATGTTAAAAAAAAAAAAAAAAAAAAAAATCAAGAAATTGAGTTCTGTTTCAGTCAGGTCATAAAACACAACACCACAATGAATATTGTCTGGATTTGCTGTAGTTAAGAAACATTACCTAAACAATAAGGTAAGTAACAAAAACTTATCACATTAATTTTTCTTTTTAAAGCCCACGTTGAGAACCATTCAAGTAATAATATGGAATCAGCCAGCACTCTGCACACAGATGAAGAAAATATTCCAGTATCTTCAGCAACAAAAAAATTTCATACTGAAAAATACAATTAACATCAGAAAGCTGTCCTGCCATCTGTTAAAAACAAAAGGTATCAAACGTTCTCACTGTTATCAGAAAATAGGGAAATGCTATGGACGCCTTGATTTTGGAGGATTACCTTTCCTGATGACAGCAATGTAAGCTGAAATATGCAAATACACAGTGAGCGTGTCAAAATGCAGGATACCACACGGCTATTACCTAACTGCAAGATTGGAGCTTAAATGAAATTACTTAACAGACCTTCACACCACAAAAACTGCCACCCTTTAGTCTTTCACGTGTGGCATATCCTAAGTGGGAAGGATCTCCATGAGCCTGAAACTACAGATCCTGGATTGTTTATGAGGAGCACATAGCTCCTGAGACTACAATGGAAATTGGTACTAACTTACTTATCAGAAAGCTACAAGTGAAAGCAAGTGAACAGTGCACACTGGTCATATATATAAAGCTTGACCCTCAGCAGCCTTTTGGAGCCTCATCTGCTCCACTGCAGCATTACCCAGACTCACTGACGGGGCTGCAAACCCTGCAAGCACTGGCGGCTCATGGAGAGCTACAAGATGGGGTCAGTGACACCGAGGGAGGGCTGCTCTCCACAGGCATCTTCACCAGAGCTTTGGGCTCTGACTGCACAAAGAGCAATCTCAAGGACTGTCCAGACCCACTGCTAGACAGCAGACACTACAGATTATTTGCCTTTCCCTGCAACAGAGAAGAAACAGAAAAGGAAGGGAACAAGAAAACAATGCCAGAAGCAGCTCAACCAGCCAATGAGTTCGGGAAAGCTGCAGAGCTACAACCACCAGTTCCCTAAGCTAAATAAAATTTAACACAGGGGAGTGGTTGTTTGTTTTGTTTTTCCCTCCCAGTGATTCATGTAATTTTTGTGTAACTTTACTGATAAGGCAACAGCAGGCAAAGGAGGCAGATTGCTGTTTTAAGCACCACACCATTTACTGTTTCACACAGTGGCAAACAGGACACACAAATGGCTTGAGAGATGGCTGCTGCTCAGGCCTCATCTCCACACCTTTTGTAGTCAGCTCCCAGGAAAACATGCCTGATCAAGGAAGCTGGCAGCAGGCTTCTCCCAGTTCATCACTTTGTTTAGCAAGGCTTATCTTTCCACACACAGAAAATAACAGGCCTTACTCATGACAAAAGCAATTGCTTAAAAAAATAACATGGGGAAAAAAGAGAAAGTGATCACAGAGGTTGTATTGTCCTCGTATTTCTCCACATAGTTCTGCTATCATCACAGGATCACTTCACACAAAGAGAAGGATATTAAAGAGAATCTCCTATATAACCTCCTTTTTCCATGTATTTGCAATTTCACAATAAACATGAACCCAAATACTCTGTAAAAGCAGAAAATGGCATTTCCTTCCCAGTCCTTGCACTATCAGCACCCCAGCAGATATACATTTACTTTCTTTAAGTAGGCACTGCTAGGATGGTGTTTAGAAACAAGCTTCACCTAGTTGTCATGAATTATTAACCAGAAAAATCCCTCTTGTTCTTTACAGAGTCTTGATTTGCAAGTTTAAAAATCAAACTAACACTTAAACTTCTTGCATAAATACCCAACCTTTAAAAAAAATGCTCTGAGCATTATAAATACATTTCTTCATGAATATGAGAACAACAATTCTATAAATAGCTATTCTTCACAGAATTGCTTTAAGACATTGTTTTTACAGACAACAGTAGGAAACTGAAGGAGGTCTTAGTGCCAAACATATTAAAAGTGAAATAAACTCTCCAATCAACTCTGGGTTTCCACTTATTCTTACAGAGTTCATCATTATTTTTTAGCTTATACAATTAGTTTATGCAAGGGAAGGAACAAGCCAAAAGGCTGCACTGCATCCTGGCACAGCCACTGGGTCAGTGTAAATCAGTCACAGCCTTCAACTTCTGAGGGCACTCACTTGGCTGCTCTGGGCAGTAATTTAAAACAACTCTGCACTGTCAACAGATGAACTCGCTATTACCCACCACAATCTTGTACAAGCACAGGCAAAGACAAGATTTTCATTATAAACTCCACAATATGATTTCCAAATATACTCACTCAAAACTGTGCTCCATCTCCTCTCAAAAGCAAACATAGGAAGATAAACACGATCTAACGTAATAGCAAATTGCCTCTTCAGCCTGCACATTTCATGTCTGCTATCTCCTCGAGCTATTTTTGCCCCAGTATCTAAACATAAAATCAACAGGAACTCCTGAAAAACAGCTACACAACTGGTAAACCAGGTTTCTGCAGCCAGAATACCACAAGCACACATTTAGTCTTTCTGGCAGATTCTCATACAAGGCCAAAGCTCAAGCACTACCAACTTCAACACTATTTTCAACAGGGAGCCAGTACAAGCACTTACTTGATAAGTACTTGAAAATTCATCTGTATGAAAACAGAAACTGGTTCAATTCCTAGTTTCGATGCAGTGTTTTACTATCATGACTGCAACACTAATTCTCTATTATAAATCTGTCTATGAAACAAACTGCACCCAAGTGCTCAGGGTGCTGACCTCTTTCCCTGTGTTTCCTTGAGTTTCCAGCCTCCAACAGCTGGGAACATGACAGCGGTGGTTCTGAGGGGTGACGTGGATGTGGAACTGGAGCACAGCAGCGATGAATCAGGCCATGAGCTTTCCCAACTTCTCCCCAGCCACGGCAGTGAGCTCAGCACACCAGAATGTTTTTGAAAGTGTCCAGTGAGGATTAGTAAGAACTTGGTGACGTGACCCACCAGGCATGGCCAGGGAGCACATGGATATTAAGGAGGAAGAATTCAAAGGGAGCTATGGCCTCCAGGAATTCTGGGCCTGTCATGCACCACAGACAAAATCCTCTTGTGGAAAGCAAGAGAAACCACAAGCCAACTATGAACCACAAGAGCATCCCAAATGGATCTTTCCTGTCCTTGCCAGGACAAGTATACACCTCACTGGGCATCACAGCATTAACATGGCTGGAATTTACCAAATCTTCCACCCATCTCACCAAGATTTGCACACCAGGGATGAGCCACAGGCCTGTTGCCTTTGCTCTCCAGAAGAGCAGAGGAAGATATGCTGATAAAATGCTTGTCTGCTGTGCCAGGACTGCATGTCACACCACAAAGAAAGAACCATTCTGGAGCTGGAAGCTTTTCTCTTACCTTATTTTGATCTGTCCAGTAGAAGAAAAATCCCTGTGGGTCTGTTCTGAGGATAATTGGAGTCACAACAGTGGAGTCCTGGCAGAGAAACAACAAACAAAAAATCCATGTCAGCACACAGAACACATAATTATGCACAAGCTGCTTTGCCATCCGTGTTAATGAATTGCAACATCTAGAAATTACCCTGAAGGTATCACTAGCAACATGTCACTAAAAGAATTTAGTATCACCTGCCTCATCTCCATTTTTCTGACATAACGTATTTCCATTACTGTGGAGACAGCACCAAATAACTCCAGACCTGACAACATGTGGAGTTAATCCAGAGGAGCTGGAAGTAGATGAAGTTAGGCATAACACCCTGAATGTCAAACTAGAGCCCACACAGTAAAGCATTCTAGTTAGCAGGAGTCCGCTGCCTACCTTAACGTGACTTCAATTTCAGGTATCAACATGAGCTAAATACCTATAAAATTTACTTTTACAAAGGCTGAACTTGCCTAGAAAACAACGAATAGCATTCTTTACATTAAGACTTTCGTCGGTAACTTTCCATTAGAATTTAACTTTTTTAATAATCAAACCATGAAAATTTTAGTAATGGGAGTATGTCTATATTCCACCTCACTTTCAAATTGGTTGAAAACCTGTCTAGTCTGGTAACATCCATAGCTCAAAGTCACTTAAAACCAGGCACATTTCTTAGTACACTGAGTAAGGCAGCCTTGTTACCTACAAATTCATGTCTTCTGACTGACAGCAGTTCCTGACTCTGGAGACACAAGCTCTAAGCCAAGCCTTTTCTGCAGGTGGGAGTTCATCACATCTCTCCCCATCAGGATTCCCTGGTGCCTAACAATAACTGACACCAGCACAGCCTGCTCCTAAATAGGATTTCTCCTCTCTTTCTCTTCTATTTTTCATGACATCTGTAAAGACACTGCTGTCTCAAGACCTCTACCCATTTTCCAGACTCAATTTAGAAGTTATGGAAGGGGCACAAAAGGGAAAAAGACAAGGGGACAGAAAAATTGCCTAAGCCTCAGCTCCCCAGAAACCCAGGCTAAACAGCTTTTCCTCAGAAAGGATTTATATTGCTGTTGAAGTGCTAAAGGTATTTTACAGCTTTAGCTTTCACTTCTTTCCAAAGCAGTAATGTGTGAGGTCAGTCTATATTGCTTGGAGGAAAAAAAATGGGCTGTAATAGGTTCAAATTTAAATCAAACATATTTAAGTGCAGAGTTTAAGTGCAAGGAAAGTTGATGGAAGTGACACTATTGTAAATAAATAAAACTTAACTTCTCTAAGTGTCATTTCTGATGCAAGTACACTTGTCCATATGTCATCAGTACAATCCTTTGTGACACAGCACTCCCAGCAATTGGCATTCCTGAAATAGGGAAGCTGAACTGCTCCCAGTTCACAGCTAGGAAAAAAATGAGACCCAAAGCAGCTCAGTGACAGGCCCTGCACCAGCCAGGAGCCTACAGCAGAACAAGGTGAAAGAATAAAATGCCATCAAGCATATTTTTATCTCAGCACAAGAGAAATACATACTGAAGGGCAAGTTCTAAACAAAGAGAAAATACAAGATCAAACCCTTTAATGAGTGTAGAAGGCCTTTTTGTAACTGGAAGATCCAGGCTTTGGATCTGTCCACAGGTGCACTGACACCCAAATGGTGTCACAGGAGTTTTCAGAGGCTAGGAAGTGTGGCTGTGCCAGTGCCATGGAAATGTCCCAGGTGGGCTCAGAGCTGTCATAAAGCACCACTGACCCTTCATTAAAACACCGCCCTTCCCTGAGAGAACAGACATGTAGAACTTGTAGAATCTATTTTCCTCTCATTTCTCTATAGTTTCTAGCATCCTGGACACCTGAACGTTGGGTTCTGTGATACAACATGCAAATTTGGTTTTAAAATATATCAGGTCCTGAAGAAATCAATCTGTATCCACAAGCACCTACAAAAGGGCTCTTAGACCTCCACCATTCAAAAACAGGAAAAATCCCTGTTTTGGAAATAAAACTCTCCTTTCTTAGCTTATTTCATTGTGTCATACGCAGCCTGTGTGTGAAAATACAAAATGAGGAAAGGTAAAGAATAAGTGTCCTTCTACCTTTGGAAGAGATAGAAGCAACTTCAGGGGGAAAGAGAAGGAAGTGATGGAAAACAGACACAAAGCAATTATGCTTTAGGATTAGCTAATTTTGCTGGTTAATCATTTCAAATCAGTTGCTTCAAACCAACATGTGTTTGATGACATACAGCTATCAGAGTAATACTTTTGTAGATGTGGGTTGTAAAATGTTGATTAAAATCAGACTCAAGAAAGCGGAGGATGAGGTGGCATAAAGGAAACTTTATCATGACAGGATGAGTCTTAGTCTGGGAATCTCTGCTCCAGAAAGCTGTTTGGTTGTGTTAGGCTTTTTGTTTGGTTGGGTTTGGTTTTTTAATTAACTGTACTACTCTAACATTAGGCACAGCACAATTAATGTGCTGATGAACACGAGAACCCCACACTGTCACAGGATCTGAGAATAACTTTGTACATGTATTTGTGCAACACGTGTCTCAGGAACTCTTCCATGCAGTCAGCAGCAGCAATAAAAGCCACATGCATAATGCTTTGTGTCCTACAAGATAATTATCACTCTTGTAGATCCCTGACAAATGCCACACTCCGTTCTGGGTGTGGAGGAATAGAAAGAAACTTTCTGAGTCAGCTCCGCAAGTCCTTCCCCCTACTCCAGAGTAAAGCAGAGTCCTTGGTCACCTGGAACAGGTCTCTTGCTTTTATACTACTCTGCAGTCAGGGCTTGCAAAGGCAGGAAACAATCAAAAAGACACCTGAAAAACCCTTTTTGGAATATGCATTCAAGAAAAGCAGCAGTTCAAGGCTCTGAAATAGAAATTTGCTTCAACCAACAATCGTCTGGTGCATTTATTTACAAACATTATTGTACTATAAGGGAATAGCTGTGGTTTATGACCCATAATACACACCTGCAGTCATTTATGAGTATCCTGAAGTCCATTAATTCAGCTCCCTCACTCAAAGAGCTGACCTCATAACTCTCCTGAACAGACTGACCAACCACACACAATTCTGAAGAAGAGGGTTATGGACAGGAGACAGTAGAGAAGGAGTAAAGAAAAGACCCAAAACTTCAAGGACAAACAAATCAGGAGCAGACCTTTGTATCGCCTCTAACCCATTCAGATCCAAAAGTGAGAATAAAATGGAAAAAAAATGCGTTGCCCATCTCTAAAGCTGAAGGGTTTGGAAATTAACACATTTAAATGTGTAGTAGGAGTACAGCCTATATCCTATACCCATTCCTCTGGATATCAACAAAGTAAGCAGCCCTTTGAGCAGCAGGCCAGATTCTTGGGGCTATTCCAAGCAGACAAAACAGGTACAGGAGGAGATGACCAAAGCAAAAATCAGCTGTGACCAGAAGGGATAGAAGGAAAAAAAAAAAAAAAAAAGGAGAGCATCCCAGTCAATCATGCAAATGACTGGGGGTTGTCAGACTCTTTAAATGCCACTGTGGATGCTCATGCCAAGCAGCAGCTTGGTTTCCAAGAGATTCCTTCTGCAAATTCCTTGAAAGAAAGAGTGGCCCTAACCTGACAGTCCTGGTGTGCTGTGTATCATACCAGTCTCAGCTTAAGTGAATAATTTTCTTGAAGGGCTTTTAATTTCACCTTTAAAAGTCCTCCACTTTTTTATTTGCTGACTTCAGGCCAATTCTCTACTTTCCTCCAATATCACAGCGTCAAATGAGTAATGTGGCTGTTCTATACTTATTCCATTAAGTTGCCTCTTAATTGGCTGTCCAACCTCAGATCCTGCATTAGCAATATTCTCTGGTTTATACTTTTAAACAAAGAGGCTTCAACTTTATGCCCAGAAAGGGCCACAAGGAACTTTGGGATCCTTACCAGCCAGGCACAGCAGAACACAAGCACAGAGGACCAATGGACAAGTCCATAATTAAATGACAGCCAGATAATTACTTCAAGGTCTGATTTTAAGAGTGGGTCCCTCAGACTACACCTAACATCAGTGAGCAAAAAGTGCCACCTCCATTTCATTACTACTGACCCATAAAGATGATCAAACAAAGAAAATCAATGAAGAGGGTGAAAACTTTGGTTTAGCTCCTTTCTGACTTGATATATCAGAGCACCACCATGACCTGGCTGTGCACAAGAGATGGAGCCTTTTACTAAGCATGAGCCAGATAAGTTTGTGTTTTAATAAACCACATATCGATAATGATGATGCTGCTTAGAAACAGCTGCAGTCAAAATTCACATCAAAAGATTTTTAAAAGAAAAGCAGAGCAGCCTCTGTCCTCAGCTCTTCTGACAGATGGGGCTCATGACACTGCCTTATTAAGGCTGACTGTTCTTTCCTTGGTTCACCTCGGATTTTCAGAGACACTGAACATCTCCAAATATAACCTGAAAACTTTTACACATCATTATTTCACTTGCTTGAACCTTCTGGAAAATTTCTGCCAAAATGCTTTGAAACACAAAGCTAAGAAATATGGACTCTTTCTGGCAGAGGCAAAATATTCTTGAGCATTTCTTTCACTTTGGGAAAAGGGCTTGAACTCTGGTTGAACAATGATGTAAGATGTGGGGACAGTCCCTAAAAAGAGCTATCTTGCCACCCCACAAATCAGGTGGATTCCAGGCCTGAGGGAAGCAGAGAAGGAGTAAAGGAGAAGGGATAGCAGTTTCCACAGGGTCAGCAGACACATTAGCTGTAAATTCCATAATACACTGAGTGTACTCAGACTGGAACTAAACAGGATTACCCAAACAATCAGAACTATGAACTTCTTCAGGCTGACAGCTGAACTATAAGTGAAAGGGAGAAAGTTCTCATCCCATTTGCAGTGACCCCCTGAAATAATCTGGAAGGGCAAAGAATTTTACTGAGGGCAGGGGAACCAGATCTGCCACATAAGTTAACAGGTTGCAAGAAGAAAGCATTGGGGAAGGTGAAATGAATGCTGGAGGCTGGAAGGACCAAAAAAATCAAAACTGAATTGATCTTACAGAACTGTAAAATGAAATTCCACTTGTTCAACAGGAACATGCAGGAAAATATCCTTCACTATCAGAGTGGCTAAACCCTGAAGAAATTTTGGTGATGGCACCACAGAACAGAAGTCATCATCCTGCTGATCAAAGACTGCAAGTTTCAAAGATCTACCTTGAGTGGGATTTGTTTCTCTGAAGTCTGTCCTACCCCAACCCATTTCTCAGGATGTCCCCACACTCAAGCTGAGGATCTTCTTACTGCCTGAGTCCTTAAATGTGGCAAGCTAAACAGTCAAGAAAGACAGAACAAAGGGAGAACTTCAGAGCAAAAGCAGCCAAATGACAGCCAGGAAGATTTTTATCTTGGCCAAAAAGTTCTTGTGTGATGCTGCGAAAATCATTTAAACCAGTCTGCTCATCAGCATAAATGCTGCATTCTGATTTTGAGAGAACGTTGGAATTATATTTCCACATCTCATTTTCTAATTTTCAGAGATGCTGAGCCCAAACTCATCTTAAGTCACTGGGGAAGCATTCTGAACATCTGACTCTATGGTTCTGCAGGCTGAAAACTAGGTCCAACTTATCTAATCACAGATTAAAAGTTAGCAGATTTTTAATGCAGGTCCAAAAAAAAGACCAACAACAGTACAATTGGAAGCATTCTGTCATTTAATAAATCACATATAGATAATGATGATGCTTCTTAGAAACAGCTGCAGTCAAAATTCACAACAAAAGATGGGCCTTGTGAAAATAAATTGAAAAGTGCTTATGAAGCAGTTACTTTATAATAGATAAAAGACTCCACAGTGAGTAGTTAACTGTGTGTTAACTATTTCAATACAGCTTTCATTAAAAATAAAGTCTTGAGCATTCAAACACTAAAGCAAAGAAAGCACACAGTGCACAACCCAAATTCACAGTCAAACTTCCCTTTCCCAAAGAATGCTCTTTTATTTAGGAGTTCTTTTCTGGTTTTGACTTTCCCAGGTACCCACCAACACTCCAAAGGGCTCCAAAACTACACTAACAGAGATGTCATCTATGACTTAAACATCAGAGCTTCCCAGGCAGGCATCTAACCCATCTGCAGCAGATCCAAATCTTATTCCTGCCCCCCACCCCCCCCTTAAGTTATAAAGAGCTTTCCAATGGAGTTAACCAAGTTCAGGCTTTCCCATTTACTAAATATTAACTCTTTAAAATGGTAAACTCAGTCTCCTATGTTGCAAAAGACCAAAACCACAACTTATACTCATTCAAATAAAATACTTTTAAATAGCCCAGAGCTGATACTTGTTTACTACATAAAGATTAGCAACAAAGAAGAAACAACAAAAACTCTAGAACGTCGGACTTGACCTCTTCCCTCCAAACTGAAAGTGTTCACAAAAAAATAAACTCTTCAGCTTATTGTTTTAGTTTTATATACACAGAACAACAGTTGCTCATTTTTCATGTCCTCACTAATGTACTGGAGTGGCAGGCTTGTGCACAGCTTAAAAACAAACAAAAAAGGCAGGGGGGGAAAAGTTACTTAAAATAACTTCTGAAAAATTCCAAGTTGTTTATTTGTTTCATCTCAGCTCATCCGTAATAAAGATACTCTGTTACATCTACTTGTAAGGTCAAAGGGGATACTCTTGATAATCTTCTTTAAAAGAATTCTAAACAAAGCAGCCTGCAGATTTCCAAAGCATTCACTCTGAGCTCAAAAATGCTTTATTAAGACAAAGTGCTCTAAGAGAAAGTCATTCAAAGAGAAATTAAAAGACCTGAGTTTGTTTTTGCTGCTCACTTGGGGAAGTGCTGTAGCCACTAAGCAATGCTACCTATCAGGAGGTTTGTTTGCTGCATTAATCCAATGCTTAGGGAAAAAAAAAAAAAAACAAAAAAACACATGGCTAGAAAATTGGAATCCTGACCCTCAATTTAGGTAGAATTCACCTTAGCAATATAGTTAACTTAAAAGTGAAAGTAAATAGTGTGAGGCACAGAGAGATCAGTCAAAATCTTTATGCATAGTACATATTATCACTAGGGAAGATAAGAAAGCCTTTAAGCAAGAAATGAAAACAAACCTATTTGTGAACATAGGCCACCATATTAACTTGTTACGGTGTGCCAATTACAGCTCTCAGAAAATATCAGCTCAGCTGTGCTCTGGCTGTTGAGCTACTTAAAGACTCCGTTATGTCTATCTTGTTCCCGCTACAGGCCAGACAAAAACAAAGAAATCAGCCAGGGCAGATTTCAGCCCTTAAGAGAGAGAATTCCTGGGAGAAGTTGCTCTTTATACTCAGGTTTCATTCCCCTTCTCAGCCTAGAAACACGTTCTGCTACATTAAGCTTAACCCCCTACCAAAAAAGGCTTCACCTTTGGACTTAATTACATCCTTTTTTTTTTTATTAAACTGCTTTAAAATTCCCACCAGGAAGAGCTGCTATCACCTGGGTACCACCACAGCAGAGGGAATCAAGCCAGCTCTTCCCAAGCCTTCCCTCTCTCTCACTTCTGTCTAGGAGTATGAGAGCACAGCTGTTCAAAGCCAGACAGCAGCCAGAAGACTCAGTCTCTCCCAGCAGTCAAGGAGAAGTAGCTATAGAGGTTCAACTCAAGAAACAACTTGAGGAAGCCAGTGCTCTGCCAACCACCATCTGAAACCAGGCACACACATGGATACAGCCACAAAAAAAGACCTAAGCAACCAGCCACATTTATCTTTCACAGATTCTAAGAGCAGCTACTTCTGCTTCTGCTCAGTGCCTTGTGAATCCAAAACTACACATCAAGAGCAACATATCATTCTAATATTTGCTTTCTGACCTGTAATACTCTTACAGAATAAAACAAAGCATAAGTTACGGGACAACAATAATCTTTGACTTTAGTGCTTTACACCCTGATCCCAGATGGAATTTGTGAACAGGCTATTAGGCATTGGATGGTGGGAGCAGTATTACATCCAATCCAAAGGCACAAAAGAGTGACTCGTCTTGCAAAGCCAAAACTTCTTAATTGATTCTTAATGCTTCTTCAGTTTAGAAACTGAAGATGGTCTGCAGAGGAAATGGAATTCCAAGAATTCCACCTGCCTGTATGTGATCTGGAGTAGCTGATGTGACCTCCTCCTCTCCACTTCCCCAAGCTCAGGCACCGCATTTCTCTTTCCAGCTGGATCATCCCCAAGTGCAGGGGCAGCAGGCACTGGATGAGGCTCACGGGTGACACACAGCAGATGTCAGTGCTGTTCCTCAGAGAGAGGGTCCATGTGAATTGTCTGTACCACATCTGCTATTAGCACATCAGTTGCTGATCAGGTACAGAGCTACAAGAGCCTCAGGATGGGAAGTCCATGCATGGACTGGTTTTCAAGTCTGTATCACCACAGCTTTTGTCAGACTGCTCTGCCCACCTAGTGACAGTCTCCTTCTCAAAGCTGGCAAATACTTTCTGTAACAAACGTTACTCTACACAACATGAAATTCCTCAAACGCCTCTCAGGCTCTGGTTTAAATGCTTCCAGCATTCCCATTTAAAATTCTCTGTGGTTTAAAGCTCAGCTAGAAAAAATTTTGCTTTGGGCTGAAACTTGGTACAAGTCATAAAAAGTCACAACAACCACTTCTGCTTCACAAAATGCAAACAAAAGTCAGTAGGACCATATTTAAACTGCAACACAAAATGGAAGGGACCAACAAGGAGAGGACAGAGGCTGCCCCAGTGCACAGGCAATGTGGAAGAACTGAACTCCCACTCTCACACAACATGAGAAGAAATAGTGTTTTTCTGAAGAGCCCTGGTAGCACAGCAGAGCCAAAGTGCTCATTATGGTCAATTGTGTTTTACTGTTACATGTTGTAGTTTACTACTCCTTATTAGAGCCTATTGTTTCGCTAGCGAGTTTGTGCATGCCTGTTTACATGAGAGACCACAGAGGTTCACATTCAGCAACATCCTTTTTAAAAGCTCTCCAGCAGATTAATTTCACAGAAAACTAAGACTCTGAAGTGGTTAATGGCTACTCAATGGCAAATGCTTTTCAAAGTCACTGAACATGCATTTGTCTGAATGCCTACATACAGCCAGAGTGGCAAAGGAGAGACTCACTTCCCTTGAAACCTTGGATTTTGTGGGGCTTCCACTGCTGAGAACATTATAGGCAAGACAGGAGAGCTGAGGTGTGGGAAATGTGCAGACACACACAATGCACAGTCAACAATGAGTTAATACTAAAGTTCTTCATCACAGTGGGGCTAAATAGGCATCAACTTTCACAAGGCTGCCAACAAAGCACTCAAACACGACAGGACTCATCTCAGTCACACAGTCCAGGTAACACCTGTGGCCTGCTGAGTAACACCTTTAACCTAAAATGCACGTCTTTCTCCAGAATTTAGCCATGTTTTATTACTGCAGACTTTAGGTATACAATCTTTTTACCAACTAGCCTATAGCAGACAGGTTATCCAGTGAACATCTGCTGTGCATAGAGAACACCTCTTCATCTTCTAATTCTATCTATATGATTATTATTCGGGAAATAGCAGTCAAACTAATAATTTTAAACTGTTGCCTGATGGCTTGGACTTTCAGTCTGGAGACTTAAATCATCATTAACTTGACCTCTGCGTATACACACGGAAACTCCTTGGTAGCTTACCAAAAATAAAACAATAACTGCAATGACAAGGCTGCCTTTTCCTATCCTAAGGAAAATGTCAACCAAAAGAAAGCATTTTCTCAGGGAAGTCATTCAAGCCTAGTTCCTGAACATAAATAACATGTATCAAGCCACTGTTTGGTACTGCGGACAAGGTCAGTTTGCCGAGCCTATTAAAAATATGTGTAAGCTTATTACTGTAAATAAAACTTCACACCACAAGCTGTTTGGTTTCTGATGTTCTCTCTCTCCTTGAGAGTGTTTATCGCAGGTTTACAGGGGTCAGGCTCACACATTTGGCTGCTGGACAGGCTGAGAGCAACGGCAAAAGAGAGACATAAGCCAAGAACAGTGGTTACACATGAACTGCTCCTTCTCCCTCCCTGCCGTCCCTCCAGTTGTTGCTGTGGATGTCTTTAACAGCCAAGCTCACAGCAAAAACACAACAGCTCTGAAAACAAGTCATTCTCAACAATTCTGCTGATATTCAGACTGCCTGCCTTCTTTCCCAACCATTTCTCTACCACAGCCCAAGTGTCACGATGCCTCTCTGCCTCCAGACACCACGCACAGACATACTTTTTGGGGCACCTGCTCCTCCACACACAACTGAGACACCAACACCCAGTGTTGTACTGCCGGAGCAAAAGCTAGCAGAGCACTCATCCTGCTTTCCTTCTCTGCAGCACAGCAGGCTTTGAAAAAGGCGACTCTTCTGTTTAGCTTCCCTTTCCTCTCAAACTGTCCCGGGCATAGCCAGCATGCCAAGAAAGAAATCCCAGCTACCGAATAGTTGCTCTACCAAAGGTGAGGTGGAAACCACACTCCTTTGCTATGTGAGGCAACACAAGTGTAAAGGGCTGGGAAGCAGCAAGTAGTAAGGGAAAGCAGATGAGATGTTGAGGCAAGTCTCATGCCCGAATTAGCCAAGAAAGAAGAGTGTCTTCTGCAGAGGAAGTAAGATGACCAAGGGTATCCTAACTGTAAGCCCTGGGAGAACATATCCAGGGCTTGACAACCCCACCAAAACGAGAGACAGCGAGAGGAGCAGGAGCCAGAAGGAAAAGGAGAGGCTGGGAGGAGGAGATGGCAGATAGAACGAGAGAACAGGTTGAAACAACTATGTTACAGAGGTGGCAACACGCACAGTAAAACACGGGAGGCGGGAGAAGACGCTCGCGAAAGGAGCCAGCTCAACACACCTCGCACCGGCCAAGCGCAATTAGACAGGAGAGCCCTCGGAGAAAGTTTGCCCGGCATACGGCCGCCGGTTCAACACCGCCGCTCGGCTCGGGCAGCACACGGCGGGGACACATCTGTCGCCACCCCCGCCGCCCCGCACCTGCCCTCCGCACCGAGCAGGGCAGGGCCCGGAGCCCTCCCACCCGGTCGATCCGTAACCCCACCGTGCCCCTGCCGGGGGAAGCGGGGGCTACTCACATCGTCCCACTTGACGAATTTGACGCCTTTCTTGAGGGTTTCGGAGACGCAGACGGGCTTGAGCTGCAGAGCGTGCACCCCTGGCTGTGCCCCGGCCATCTGCACCGCATGGACGCGCTCGCTCTGCCCCGGCGCGGAGGAGCCGCGGGAAGCGGCCGCTGCAGGAGGGACTCCGGGGCGCCGGAAACCCGGGAGAGAGGCCGGCAGAGGCGCCTGGAGCGGGCAAGGAGGCGGCTGCCCGAGCGGCGAGGGCGAGAGGCTTCACTGGCGCTGGCCCAAGGAGCTGGCGCGGCAGCGGCCGGGGCGAGCCATGCGGCGGCACATCCTCTATATACCGCCGGCCCGCCCGCTCCTCTCACACACACGCACGCACGCAGGGCACGGAGCCGCGGCGCTGCCCGCTCCGCTCCGCTCCCTCCCTCCTCGCCGCTCCTCCTCCCGCCCCGACAGGCTCGGCCCCCGAGGTTCCCCCGCGCCCAGGGCAGCGCCGGCGGCGCCGCGGCGCCACCTCCCGGCCACCGCCACCGCCCGGCCACCGCCGCCCGCTGCTCCTGGCCACCGCCGCCCGGCACTTGCCTTCCGCGGAGCGAAGCCCCGAGCAGCCGCCTCGGCTCCTCCGGAAGACAGAAGGACGGCAGGGAGACGCTGGGAATGGGAGATCCGTCTCCCTCCGCGGGAAGCACGCGTGGGGCTCCGGTACCGCACCGAAATGCCCGCCAAGGGAGCGAGGGTGAGTGTCCACGCGTCTCGTCCCACTGAGAGACGCGACCAGGAGAGGTCTCTCGGGCTGCAAAGGGGGTAAGCACAGAATCACACAATGGTTGGGGCTGGAAGGGACCTCTGGAGATCATCCAGTCCCACATCCCTGCCAAGGCAGGGTCAGCTGGAGTGACACAGGAACGCATCCAGGTGGGTTTGGGATGTCTCTAGAGAGGGAAACTCTAGGGCAGCCGTTCCAGTGCTCTGCCACCTTCAACATTAGAAGTTCTCCCTCATGTTGAATGCAACTTCTTATCTTTTAGTTTTAGTTTTGAGGGAGTAGTTATGGCAAAAGCAGAGCAGAGGGACAGCACTGAGCCTGCACAGTGATGCCAAAAGAGGAACAACTTTTAATTGAAAGAGCGACACAAACAATTCCCATCAAAGCTTCATGCTTTAAATACACAGAAATTGCTTTACCACAGCTTTTTAAGATGAAGAGGCTTCCTCAGAACAAAGGCATGTGACCTTAAGTCAGTTTTAGGTATACTCAACTCAAAAGGCATAAAGATGGCAAAACGTCCTCTCACCCAGCAAAATTCTAAATCCAGAAGTTTTAAGGGAATCTTTTTGAAGAACAGAGTTATATGTGCTCTGCCAATGACCTTCTCTCTGATAGAGTCTCTGTGCAGTCACAGAGATAAAGCATCAGATGACACAGTGCATGAGATTTCTAATTTCTCTGTACGGGTTTCCAACTGACCCTTGGGATTTAGGAGCAGCAGGCCAAACTTCTGCTACAGACAAAGCAAATGACAGAAAAAAGTGTCTTTGTATGTATTTTTAACCTAGTACAATTTTGAAATATCATTCCTCCAAACTAAGTATTTTTTCTTCAATCTGAGTGGAGATGTTGGCTCTGTTTCTTTAATTAAAAAGCTACAAAATTGGCATATTGGATCGCTGATTTGCTCTCACTATAAAGAGTTGCTAAAGCTTTTCCTCTGGTCCTTTTCCAGATTCTTCCCCTTCAACAAAAAACTTTTGATTGCCTTTAGTGGGAGGTGAATCTGCTCCTTTACGATAGCCCATTCACGCAGCATACGCATTTCAAGGTCAATTAACCCATTTGATCTTTTTTTTGTTCTTATTAACCTTCCCTGCAAACATGGGTGTCGCATCAGTCAGGATGAGAGCCTGTTCTCTCCCTGCTGTGCTTTAATTCCCAGCCATTTGCCATGACTTAACCAATAACCAATTCTGAGTTTGGCTGCACTGATGCCTGGGGTTGCTCCATGATGGGGGAAAAGGGAGAGATTTTCAAGACCATTTTCACAACTGCCTTTTCATCTCATTTCATATAGCATGCAGAAGAATGAAAATAATACTAAAATCCCCAGAAAATAAGAGCAGAGAATACTGATGCTACAATACTTACTCATGATCCCTTAAGTACTTGCATTCCCAGTAGCCTACTAAAATCAGATCTTGGGAAAATGTAAACCTGCCAGCGATGGTGGCATTTCTGTGGCAGTTCTCAACAAATCCACAATCCACTTTCACTTGGCCTGGCCTCATTTAGAGTCTTTGCTAGGGAAAAACAAATCCCAATTTATGATATCTCAGGATTCCTGATGATGCCATAGGCTCCCAGCAACCATTGATCTGAACATGGAAGAGGCGGGCTTATGGATTAGGATAGGCTCTGATACTGGTCCCTGTCATTTCAGATATGAAGTTTTGTCTGGAGCAGTTTCGTGGTTTTTCAGATTTGACTATTTTAATCTGATAGTACTTGTCTGAAAAGAAACACCCCTTTTATATGGCAGAAATCTAATGGATTTTGCATCAAAAGGAAGAAGCAGCACAAAAGGAAGTGGCATTATGCCTGTGCCTTTTAAACAACAGCTCTGGAAAGTGCTTATGATTCAGCCTGTGCTGAAATCCTGGGCTCTGTGAAATCAGTGGGAATTTTAGTTTCAACCCAGATAGCTGGCTCATGTGTTACTGCTATTGCTTAACTAGCATCTGCTCCAGCAAGGAGCACATTTCTTGGTACCTAGAACATACTGTAAACAAATTCAGTGTGTGTCTCAATCTAGTTCCTTTTCCATGAAGCATGGGATCAGTGACCTGGAAACCATCTACACTCAGCAGGATTGTTACACCCAGAAAGAGTATGAAGGTCTTGTCATTAAATGATTGGACCAAGCATGGCAAAAGAAGAACCAGGCACCTTCCTCCAAAGCCTCAGGAAACATCTAAATGCTTATCTTCTATTTTTTCTCCTCTCAGCCCCTTTCAATTCCAAGGGTGAAGGAAAGATGTGGTGCTAGGAAAAAAAAAAAAAAACAAACACCTCAGCAATGGACTTACTCAGGTAGTTATTCCAAATCATACAAATCAGATGTGATACCTACTGGTCTCATGTTGCTGCAAGAACTATTTCAGGATGTTTTCATTTCTCTAGGTTCAAAAATCTCAGCCTAGACAGTAAAGTGATTGCCTTGCATAGATAATACACATTATTTGAATGCAATATACCCATAAAGCATTATTTTTTATACAAGGGGCTTAGGTACCAATGTTTCATTTCCAGAGGAATGACTGAATACACGATGTTTTAGATACACATCTGGAAATGTGTGTAAACAAATCAGGAAAGGAGCAATAACTGATTTAAATAACAGATGGCTTTGACCAAAGTCAGGTCAAATGAAGACATGGCAAAAGCTACACAGAAACACTGTATATGAAGTGATATCAGAAATGCACCAAAACCTAAATTTATTATTTTAAATTTGGTTTCAGAGAAATATATATGAGAACTCTATTTCACTTGCTATCCTGAGTTTATTGGTGTAATTTTAGTTTTTGAAAAGAAGCAGTCGCCTCAGCCTTGAAAATGCTTCACTGCAATGGTGAAGAGCACACACAGCCAGGAGGAAGAGAAGAGGGAGAAACATACTAAGAGTTAAACATAGTGTTTGCAGGATTTGGGATTAAAGATAAACTCAGCTTCACCAGAAGTATATCATCCTAACTGCATTTTAAATTGGGTCAAATTATACTTCAATTATCAGTGGGAGCAGGATCATTAAATTCTATGGAACAACTCCAGAAAAGAAATATAGAAAATGTGACCCTATCTCTTGATAAAAGATCAGTCCTTCTGATAAAAAGCTCCTTTCACATCATGCAGACAGCAAAGCTCACACCTGATCAATGCGACAGCAGTGCCACAAGGTGTGGTGAAGCTGCCTTGTGTGTTAAGAGATGACACCTTCCAAATGCAGTAGCCACTCATTTACTGAGAGAATTAATCTGCTAATTCTTCCCTAAACTCATGGCCAGAGGCCATTGGAATCTGTTTATGTTTGATCTGCTCCCTTTACGACATGTCATACATACAGAACAGCAGTCAGACACAGCTTTTATCTTTACAAGTGAGCCTGATAACTTATGTGACACAGCCACTCAATCAGGTGACTCTTGAAGAGTGAATATAAAATTCTGGCACACAAACCACCACCATAGCAACAAAGACAGCCTGGCAACAGCAGCTGCTGCACAGAAAGAAATTGGAAGGGGAGGGGAATCTCGTAAGTCCATTTCCTGTTGAAATAATTTTAATTTTTCCCCTCACATCGGAATCACAAATGTCTCCAAAATACTGGGAGAATAAAGATTAACGCACAATGATGGAAATTATGACACAAATAGCGTCTTTGTGTAAATGAAGTGGCTGGGTCACTGCTACACTCAACTGGGACCATATTTTACTCTGGATGGATTGGCTTGATGTACAGCTGGCACCTGTGGAACCGCATGTCACCAGGAACAGTCCACAATGCTGCAGACAACACCCTGCATGAGGAAGAATGAACCCTTGATGGTTTGGACAGAAGATGCTGCTAAAAGAATTCCTCCCTCACTGAGACCTGAGCCCTCCTACCCTGCTCTTTCACTGGGGATGGGCCCTGGTTTGCGAGGTCCTTCCCTGATGCGGCTTCATCCCATGGGCCCCTCTTCATGTCCCCCAGCATCCAGGCCACCAGGGAGCCCTGACACTCTGCCTACTTAACCTCTGCTAAAAAAAACCCCAAACTATTACCAGAAGAACACAAAGTTATTGCCATACTTGCAACAGTTAAAATGGCAAGTTAAAAAGTCAGCTAATGCATTCCCTAGGAAGTGTTAAGTCACCTTTTATGTACTATAACCTGTTCTTGCTTCCCTGTTAAATTTACAGCATAATATATTTTTTTACAGATTGTTAAAACCAGTCCATAAAACATAGAACACATTTAAGAATGTTGAAGTTAATTATGAACGATTTCATGGCCTACCAGGTCTGTTAAATCACATGTGGGGTAAACTGCCAAGGGTCCACTGACTTCAAAGCTGTGCATTTGTTTGTCCCAGTGTAATGTATGCACCTTCGCCTTTTTTTATTCTCTTCTAGCTCAACTTTTGTCCCAGCTGTATATGCAGATTAGAACCAACTCAAAAGCAGACTCTCTCACCTGCTTTAATTTACATCCAAGTTGAGCTGTGAGTTGAACTAAAAGACAGAAATATTAAATGGGCTGCAAAGCAGGAATTGCCTTGAAAATCCCCATCCTTTTTGTAGAGCAGAAATTACGTGCTCTGGACGAGGTAGCTGCTGCATGAATGGGACCTCTGTGCTTCATGCAAAGAGAAGAATGCTGGTTTGTGCTTTTCTTGCAGTGTCTGAAAATTAGACATCTAATGGTATCTTTCAGAGGCACAAAGATGTTTCCATATTAGTTATATGCCCAGCATGCACAATGAGAGTCAGCATACACTTCCTCTGGATTCCCATCCGTAATTCCCACAAAGCTTTTGCATGAATTGCTATGACAAAGCAATATTTAACTAACAGCTCTCAGCTGTATTTCCCATTATCATGGTGGAGTCATGTCCCATGGTAGCTAATTCATTTAGGCCTAGCTTACAAGTTTGGTACAATTAAAAATATAGATATATATTAAAGCTGTCAGCAGGATGGTTTGTCTTTAGAAAGATGGGAGATTATGAGTCTGAAAAAGTGAATTCTGTTCCCAGATCTGGCCCAATCCCCTTTCCTTAAACTCAAACAAATTCATCTTTCAGGTCCTTCTAGATGGCTCTCACCCATTTCATTGCTAAAGGCAAAGAGCCCAGCATACACATACCCTGGATTCTGGAGATCACCAGGGCTTGGTTTAAGTACTCTGAAAATTAAGGGTCTATACACCATTGGGTGTATTTCATTTCCATTGAACATTTAGAGAAAAGAGTTTATAACACTTTCAGATGCTAAAAGTTAAAGAGAAAATTTGTGTTGAATTTCTTGCATAGGAAATTTGACATATTTTGAATTTTTAGATTTCCCAATTGCTGTTTTATCTCTTGATACTCCTGAATTGATCCAAAAAGATTTTGATGGTAGACCTTACCTTGAAGCAGCTCATTTGAAACTTTATGCCTTGCCCACTACCACTTCTCTCTAAGCTCATTTCAGAAGTATTCTTATAATACCCTCTCCTGAACCATCACACTTTCATTACCATTCTGGCTATTTTACAGAACCTGCAGTTGTAAAGGGTGGAATTCCACAACTGACAAAACTTTACTCACAAAGCACTAGAACACCATTTACATATCTGAAAACACTTGCTTTCAACTGTGTTTCTAAAACTTGGAGCAATTTTCTTGTGATGTAGGTCTTTGAGCCCCACCTCTTGGAATGAATCCTAACTCTTAACAACAAAAAAACCCCCCAAGTCCCAGTTACATTTCAGAGAGGCTGGTCTAAATCTAATTTAGTTCTTAATATTGCTCATCTGAATAAAACTCTGGTCACTAATAACATGTCTAATGGAAGAAAGGACTCAGTCTCCTGCAGTCTGAGCGCTGCCTCAGCCCAACTTCCAGTGTCAGTCTAACAAAGGACAGTGTCCTCCATAATCATCAAGTTGAACCAAATAAACTGAAAGCTATTATGGCCTATCCAAACTTATACTCTTATTAATATTTACAATAAGCATTTTCCAATATATAGTTCATTCTCTAGAAAAAAAAAATAGAGTACCATTCAACAGGAACTAACAGTTTTCTAGGATTTGAGGTGAGAGCTAGAAAGCTCCAAATGCAGGTTCAGGAATGGCTGTGCTGATGGCCCTGTCACTGTGTGGCAAGGGAAAGCACTAACTACAGCACTTGGCTGTCTGGGAAGCAATCTGCTCTAACAGGATGCCTGCTGAGCAATCAGAAACAACATTTACCAACCTCCCAACCAGGAGACATTGTTAGAAGCACAGAGACATTGTCAGAGGAAGGGAGGATGTTAAATGGGGGAGGAAAAATGCCTTTTATGAGGCCACCATGGGCTACATCTTGATATTTATCAGTGAAACACAGCCAGGAGGAAGAGAAGAGGGAGAAACAGCCGCTGTGTCTATTCCATAGCACTGCAAGATCACCAAAGTGCTGGTTGCCTCACTCACATTTTGTATCAGATACTCAGCTCCACAATACCCAAAGTCCTCTTGTTCCAGGAAAAGTAAGAAGAAAAGGACTAGTAGGTCAAACTGAAAGGGCCCAATCATACTTGGGTTGAAGTCAATCCATGGGCTTTGGTGCAAGTTCAAAAAGGCCCTCTGAAAGCAAATAATAAATTATCTTGCAATTAGCTTTCTTCTGAGATTATGCAACAGTTTTGATGAAACAGCAGATGATGAATCTAGGTTTCAATATTAATTTTCCCAGTAGTCTTGTAAACACATAAAAGGTCACGACATATAATTTCAAATAAGGAAAAGCAATTATTGTAAGGAGACCTCATGTTTCAGAGCAGCCAGCAGCTAAAGAACTACGAGCAAAACAAAGCTGAGTGCATCACAGGCTATAATAAAAAACACCTCTTGACTTCTCTACACAATGAGATTTGCAGCAATCATAAGGAATACCTGGCACAGGTGCTCATTTGAATTACCATTCCCCCACCAGTGTTACCACAGTGAAATCTCAGATCATCTACAAGCAGATTGTCTGCTTACAAAATTAATCTGAATGTAGATGCCAATTAAAGTATCTTTTCATTTAAGAAAAGAAAGAATAATAGACATGATTTGCTTTTACAGTGCCAAGAAGATGTTAAGTGATTACTAAACTTGTAATACGCGAGGGATTCAAGCAAGAGTGCAGCCTCCTTTTGCACACACATTTTTAGCAGTTTGGACTGTTTGTTACCATCTCAGTGACACAAAGGAAGCATGCTCAGAGCAAGGATTATCACTGCCCTAAGAGACCATGATCTTACAAGAAGTCTTAGATAAGCTGAGACCCAAGTCCACATTTCCAAGAAACCTAATTAAGTAGTGTTTTTCTGTTCTCCTCCATGCCTCAACACTGATAAAAAAACCCAAATAGATGCTTTAGATATGATACAATAGCAAGAATCAACAGAGCAGTGTAGGGAAAGGATCTTGTGAGAAGCATTATATAAATATCAATCAATGATTAGTGTTTAATATATACTGGTGCCAAGTCCGTCAATAAAATTCTAGTCATTGATACCATCTCAAAGCCAGCACAATAGGAGCTATTATTGAAGAAGGATTTAAATTAAAGCATAGCTGCCTTGCAGACTAGTTCAGAAATACCACCTAAAATAGAAGGGAAACAGCAATGTGACTTCAGCTTGGCATTTCAAACAAAGTCACCACAAATTCAATAATGTGAGCTCATCACTACAGAGCCAGAGCAGTGTCAGTCTTGCTTCAAATCCAAGTGCCTGATCACACACAGCACTGATCCTCCTTGGCACTTCACTGCTTTCCATTGAGCTGCAGGTACTGATTTCTTTTCAGGATCAGTTCAGAAAAGGTGATTTTCACAGACAGAAATGAGACATATGAACTCAAGAGCCCCTTCACATGGGCCTTTTCACATGCAAATTAATGATTGGAATCTATTTTTTTCAGGAGATGCAAAATGCTGCCATATGACTGTATCCTCACAAAGGTAGGCTCTACAGTCTGTGAAACAGCCATTTTGGAGTCAGAGCTCCTTGCCTTCCTCTACCGCTGTTCATCAGCGAAAAGCTTTTCCTCACTCACCTAAAAAATGGACATGGCTATTACCTGATAAGGATCTTGCAAGCTGTAATGAATATGTAATTGCACCATAGAATATTGCTAAAAATTGCCAGCTTTATTGTAGAAAAATATAAAAACACAGCGACTTTTGGCAGTGGAGACACAGGCATTGATCTGGGACTAGTTTGCTTCCCTGGTAGAAAACTGTTTCCCTCTGATCATTTAGCAGAAATAGTCAGGCCTTTCATTTACATAAAGTGGGAAGGTGAGGAACTCAATCCTCAGGTTCCACGCCCTCAGGATCAGCTCTGTGGCCTTGTCTCTTCTGTGGGTGAAGTCTCTACACCAAAACCTCCCTACTTAATTTTTCATCGCCTTCCTACACTGGGGAAGTTCATGTACACCTCAGCCCATGCCCCAATATTTGGCACAAGACCATTTCACTTTGTGATAGAAGTGTTTTAATACCAGATTGTTAATATAGGGGAATAATTCCAGCTATTGTGTGGGAGCATGGAAAACCTTTGGAGTCACCTAGCAAGTTCAAACCAAACTGCAAAGATCCAAGACTACAGAAATTGCTCAGATCCCCAGGAGGATAATCCAGCAGTGCTCTAACATCCTATCACTCACTGGTAGGAAATGGCTGACTTCCAATATGCCACAGGGGTGCCAGTCTCCTTAATTTCCTTCCTGAACTGTTTTGGAATATAATGGATCTCCAGAGATTTCAACAGGAAGAGCTTTAAAATCTTCCATTCTCACATGGTGGGCAGATCACTGTTCTTCAGTACTGCACCAGCCTGAGCAACATTTTACTTGCATTTGCTATTTGCCTTTTGTCTCTCTGGGAGGGTGGGCATTGAATTTGAGGAGCTTTAGGGAACACTGGTCTGCAGGCACTGAGTGGCCTGGGCAGCAGATTTCCAGTGTGACCCATGGTTTGTTTCTGGCAAAGCAGAGTATTCTGTACTCTCATCTACTTTTGTGTGTTTCTGATTCATAAAATGGCTTCAAAGGGACCTTAAATACCATCTAGTTCCACCAAAGATAAAAGTGTAATTATCTGACAAATACAGTTTATTCCTCCATTAAAATAAAAAGCATTTCAAAAAAAACTAGACACTGCTGGTGGCTGAACAATTTTTTTTAAAATCTGCTGTTCTCAGGCACACATCTTTTGTAAGAATTTAGAATGTAAGAAGAATGTAAGCATTTTGGGACAGTATTTTCTCAGCATACTGTGTTGTTAGTTATTTTACAAGAACATTGGGTGTGGAGTTTTCTGAGATATGAGAAAAGGAATTGGTAGGCTTTTTCCCTTTACATGGATAAAATAAGTGTTAAAGGTATGTCATCTATTCATGTACACATGCCTAATTACATTTAACTAAAAATGTTGTTTGCAGCACAACATACAAGTATTCTTCCTGGCAAACTAGACATCTCACTGAAATTTTTCTTCATTTTCTAAATCAAGCTATTTGCAACATTATCCCTTTCCAACAGAAGGAACACTTATTTTCCTCTCTGCAACACTTAAATCCTCAAGCCCAATTATAGCTGCTTTTGCCAACCTCTTAAAACTCATTTCTGCCATTAAAGAACCAGCCAGCTAGACTGCAGCACAGACCAGTAGATAAATCACAGCTGAGAGCAGCTTATGAGGCTGTTAGTTTAGGAAACCACGAGCCACCACCTCCCAAATGAAATAAAACTCATCAGTTCTTCTTTTACTCCCTCCTGGCTGTCAGGAGGCAGCAATTAACCCTTTGCCATGGCCCCCTCTTCTCTGTGGCTTGCACCTATCGCTTCTCAGGCTCCTCTCCAAGTCACCAGGAGGTTGTGTTTTCATCTTAGCAATGCACAGCTGTTTATTTGGAAAGTTTTGCCTGTATTCCCAAATAAAGGTATTTTTGTTTCTCCAATCAAGTTAAAGTCTGAGTGAGAGGCTGCCTGTTAAGATAACCGGGAAATGCATTTGGAGTTACTTGACATTTTGGCAAAAGTGGAAGATTTGTGCTTGGGTAGCACCTACCACATGTAACAGCTATTTGGGTTTGGCCCATACTGCTTTTAACAGTTTAGCTTCAAGAGGCTTTTCTGCATGACGTTTTTCTTTAAAATATCTCATAGCTTAGAAAACAGACAGGACTTCATTTTTGCTTGAATATATAAAGTTACATACTCTAACGAAGAGTCTTAACCCCTATGAAAGACAACCTCCTTTCTAAGAGAGACAGCCACAGCCCTCCTCTAATGGCAGCATTTCTGTGTCTGAGAAAAGGCTATTAGGAAGATACTGCCTTGCAGTGCTATAAAAATGAGTTAAAAGCCATCTTGCTGCTAGGTATTTTATATCTACAGCTACTCAGAAAAAAACCTGTCATTTCAAGTTCGAGAGGGGGAAACGTGTACAAAACATCTTTAGAGGTAGAGAATGAAAAAGGAAAGGTTGCTTTATGCATAATATATAATATCACCAACAGGTTTCAGTATATGAAAATACTCTTTAATATTTAAAGGGCTATTATGTGTCCCTTAATGCCAAATGATGCAAGATCAGCTGTGCATGAAAAATAATGACATTATCAAAGGGAACTGTATCTACTGAAGACATTGTGGAGCTAATGGAGTTGCTGTCCCTTATGTCTTTAGACATGTTTTCTTTCTAACTCCCTGATCTTAGGTGTTTAGTTGTTTGCAATAAACACAGACATTTCTGTACCTTTCCTGAAGGCAGACTTTCAGAAATGGGTGTGCTACCTGCATAGAGACCATCCTGCACTCCATGGATTTGTTCTACTGCAGTATTTAATCCATGAAGGCTCTCAAGGGCTAACTAAGTTTGACACAGGGGCAAACCAGGGGTGCTTTGTCTGTGCCATGGCATACAAATGAACTTCCCCAGATACACTAGGCTCACAAATGCAATATAGCAATTTCATTTCCCATGGCATTACTGTTCATTCTTGATTAGCTCTGCTTCCTTTACCTGGGTCACACATCTGAGTCAAAAATGGTTTCATATTTCAGGTATGCAACCTTGCAGATAAGATATGACTGCCTGCAAAATACACTCACATTCCACCTCCATTTGTAATATAAAAGCCAACCATTCCAACACAGCTAAATCCCACATAGAACAAAGAGAGGCTACAAAGCAAAGTGCATGTGGAATGCTGCCAGAAGCTCTAAAGGAAACTGTGTAGCATCCCCACACCTCCATGTGCCTGTCCTCACATCAGTGAGGAAGAGAAACCTTTATGTTCTTCTGTACCAGTTTAACCCACCACAGCACACAGCAACTGCTTGGATGTCCACAGATAAATGGGAGGCTGCATTTGGAAGCTCTGCCCCACAGGCCCCCTAAACCATTCTGGCTGGCTGTGCCCAAACAGCTCTGGTGCATTCCTAAAAATACATCCAGCTGACACTGCTGCATCAGACCCCCAAGAGTTCAGTCTCAAGGATGTGCTTGATTTAACAACACAGTCAAATGTACTGTCCAAGGCAAGGGAGTATTCATGCAGTGAAGACAATTCACTGGCTTACTAGTAACTGTTAAATAACCCAGTAATAAAGGAATATAGTGATCTTCAAACCCTCATGCAATAAAACACCCTATTATTTGTCTAAATTCAGGAATCCGCTTGTTATAAATGTAACTGCCACGGTTTGTGATCCATTAGTGAACTATTTTATATAAACCACCATAATAGCTTTGTGATTTACACTCACTATTTAATACTCTTTCCATCAGCAGCATTTTGGCAGTGATTCTTATTGCAAGTGTTCAGTAGAGAATAATTTCCTTGCAGTCAGTAATTGCCACCTCTCAAACAATTTCAGCCTTTTAGCATTGATTTTAAGAGAACTTTATGAGGAGTCACATATGAATATTCATCAACTATTGTATTACACATATAACTAGTTGAGCAAAATAGATCAGAGTAAAAGAAAAAGACCCTTACTAATTACAGCATACTCCTAAAATATAAAAGGAATTATTACTAGTGTATTTCAGAAATAAGGCTCCTAGCAATGGCACCTGCATTTCAGTCAAGCTTATTCTCAAATCAAAGTCTTTGTAGGGTAATTCTAACATATATTATTTTCAGGTTGCACTTACAACACATTTGCTTTACTCCAGGTTCAGCCTTGGTGTTTTTCATAAATCACTTTCTCCTGAAAGCTTCCTTAAGGAAAACACAGTCAGAAGCTAATACAAGTCTGCTGTGGAAAACTCTTAAGTGCCTGTTGACTGACAGCAGACAAGTCTTACATAGGAGAAGTGTGAAGTGAGAACAAAAAGATGGATAACCAGAGCTTGTTTCCATTAACAGTACAGATTTCTTAACTGTTTAATCAGGCTGTACCCCAAGTGGCTTCACATGACAAACTCCTGACACATGTATTTTGGAAATGACAAAAAATGGTGTTTGTAGAGATAGAACTCATGCAAAAGGAACAGTTACTTTCAGGACAATAGTTTGCACAATTTGCAGGATTGTGAGATGGCAAGAGCAAAGATGTATGGAAAAAGTATGTCTAGGAAATGCCTGCATGTACAGCCTTCAGAATTTCTTAGAGAGGAAAGCAAGAGGTGAGAGGACAAGCATTTGCCCCAAGTCCTCCTCCTGTAATATGTTAGATCTTTCACCATTAATTTGCCACTTAGGAGTAAACCAAGACCCAACCAAGTGATATGAACTGGTACAAAGCAACAGAGCAATGCTAAAGGAGAATCTCCATCCTTTGTTGGATGCAAGGGGAAACAGTGACCAAGGATGAGATAAAGGCAAGTTCTAGCCCATCTTTTACTCATTTATTACATTTGGAAGAACACACACTAAAAGTTACAGAACCATTGAAGGGACAATTTCTGCGATGACATAAGTTTAGAGATTTAGGTTAACATAGAAAGAAAAACTATCTATATTGATGACCATCCTAGTTTGAAACAACATTTGGTAACTGATATTGCTTTTTTGTCATTTTTATGACATCCCTTTGAAAATGCAGAATATGTCTCTCAAGGATCCATGCTCATATGGAATAGTGAGACATTAGTCAGTGGCTAATCCATAGAAGATACTGCTTCTGTTTAATGGTATTTATCAGAATGATATGACCAACTGGCAAAGAAATGTGAGCATCATTACAGATGATCCTGTTCTGGTGTCAGCTATCAAGGATACAGTTTTATTCCCTACTTTGCATTTTTACACTGACACGAATAAGTAATGTATTCTGATATAGCAGTGATTTAACCTTTCTCCTCCTTAAGCAAATAATTTTAATACGTAATTACAAGTAAGCATTTAACATTTGCTTAGAGTATAAACAGTTTAAATACACAGTTAAATGTTGACTGTTTCTTTAGATTAGGTACTTCTAAACTTATATCACAAAAAGTAAAAGATTGATTTCACAATCCATTTATATGCTATTTAAAGAGACAATTTTCCTCTAGAATTTGTTCACATGGTTTAAATAAGCACAAAACCTGCTGAAATTACTTTAAAGCAGCTCAAAATAATGATCTGCCAATGTGTAGCTAAATGGGATTAAGTAAGCACTGGACTGCATCAGCACATGCCCTGTGCTTGTGATTTGACCAAGATTTTCCCAAGACCTCTGACACTCAGTTCAGGATCCCCTAGGAGGGTCCACATCTTCCTGAACACTCAATGCCAAAATATCCAAAGGAAAACACAGCCAGGTATTTAGGTATTTAACTAGATATTTAACTAGATTTCTCCATGCCCTAGACTGCATGGAGAAATCAACTCTGCTTTACATGCTGAGCTATTATTTGAAAATGGAGCTAAATAAACTATTCAACATCTGATTTAACATCCTACCCACCTCAAAGATGAGAACAAGCAGCTACAATTCAACTTAAATTTGCTTTAAAGCACTGAATTGTTCTAAAAATACTTTTCCTGATTTCCACATTCCAGTGGCTGTGTTTTCACTGGTGATACCAGAACACCACAATGCAGGACTTGAACACATCCCAACGTGCAAACATCCACCTGGGAGCATCTCTACTTGCCACACCCTGAACTGACAGTGCCCTACCTCGTTGGAAGATATTCCTGGTGCCCACCAGAGGATGCTTGGCCAGGGACAGGTGGGAAGGTCTTGATGCCACAAGAAAGCTTCTGGCAGTGCCAAATCTAGTTCTGGGTCTCTTCCACACTGTTGCAAGTTTTTATGCTTTTGTTTAAACACTGTTTTTTCCAGCCTTTATTTCAGAAATCTCCCAGTCATTCTGAGTGGATGCTGCCTCACTTCCAGAAAAGCAGTTTGGGACTAATGCGCTCTGAGCTCTCTTGGGAAGCCCAGCCACACACCCACTGACGGTGCTGCTCCTACCTTGGCAGGTGGAGCATCCAGGCTGTTTGCCATGGGCAGGCTGAGCCAGAACACCGTGTTCTTGTAACTTTTTGTGGACACAGACATTTATAAACAAAGCTGAATTGGTTGAGGTGGGTTATATTGCAGGCAAGAATGGGCAATATTATGATTGGTTAGTCTAATTTGTATTTTTTTCTTTAAAAAGCTACAGATTTTCCACAGTGACCTGTGTAGCCTGCTTTGAACTGCTATTAGCCATGCCTAATATCAGATTTATTAAACAACAAAGTTCTGATGTTTCCTGCATCCATGTGGTGTTTCAATACCCAAGGATCTATTACTAGTTCTGACAGCAGAAAGGGAGCTTTTCTTTCTTTTCTGTAGAATATCTAGTGACCATTTTGAGGTCCTTTTGTATGCCAAGCTGATCATCCAGGAATCTGTCTTCCCTTGCAGCCATGCTTCAGGTCTTTTCCCTCCCCCCACCTTCCTTTTATCTACTGAAGTGAATGCATGCCTTGTTCTCAGAATGCATGCTCCTCACACAAGTGCCTGAAAAGCAATGGGAATGCTAAGTGCCATGTGAGATCATCTTGAATAAGATTGAGCCTGAAAGCTCTTCAGAAATTCAGACTTACTCTTGCAGCAAAAGAATATGAAATATGTCAGGCCCAGCTACTCTGACCACTCACTTATGCTAATGGACTTTGATAGGAACTTCTCTCATCAACAGTTTTTAATGCCTCTTCAGAGTGTTTCAGATTCCTAATAGGCCTAATAGTGTGGGGAACTGAAAGATATCCAGATGAATTATGCTCTCACAGTAACATTACCCTGTCATTCTCTCATTGTTCAAGCTTGAAATCTGTACCTCAGGTTAGAGTGACCTCAAATGCACATCAGAACCTAAGCCTTTTGGCTGTCATTACAATTTGGTTTATTCAGCCCATACAATTCACTCTAAAATGTAATCTGTAAGAAAACAGGAATTAGACTTGAATGGGAATAGGAATAGCCACAGCCATGTTGACTAGAATGAATAGCATTTATGAAGAAAAGCCATTTATCCAATGTCCTCCCAGAGTGAAGTAGTGCCTGTCTCACTAAAACACTGAAATAGATCCCAATGTAGTTGGTTTGTGCTGCCTCAATTTTCCAAAGATACGTTGACTTAAAAGTGAAAAAGACTTTGAGAGTCTTCCCTAAAAGCTCTTTTCTCACATGATTTCACAGATGAAAAGAAGAATCAGAGCAGCCACAAATGATAAAACATCAGCATTTACAAACAAGTAGAAATAGAGGGTGACAAAATGTAATGCCACTGGCAAGTGCAATCATACAAAGAGGGAAAAGTCAGATTTTTACAGCCATGCCAGTCCTACAGTAGGGCATTTTGGAGAAATGAGCTAAGCAACAAGCTCCAGAGGGTTTTCAGAACATTCCATGTACTCCTTTAAAAAGGCAGGGCTGCTAGTGCTGAGCACTAGAAAAATAGAGCATCAAGGATCCTCATCTAAAGCTCTTCTTTCTCATTTCTGTAGTACAGCACTACAAGTTTGTTCAGTAAGTCCATAACTCTTATTTTCCCAGGAAAGAGAAGAGAAACTGGCTTTATAAGAAGTGCATTCCTCCAGTCATAGGTAATTAGCAAACAGAAAACTGTCAGAACATTTTGGCAAGCGCAGGCAATAATGACTCATAACAACAACTTTTTTAGCCAAGAAACTTTCTATACCTCTTTCATCCCTCCTTTCTGTTACACATTGTGCAGCCTCCAACTAGTCACTCTTGCCACCTGCAGTTCATGGTCTCATGTTTGGAGTCCACAAGTCAATCAAAAGGGGTAAATCTATAAAAAAATAACCCCCCACTCCCCTGGCAGCTGTGGGGGTCCTTGCTAAGCAGGGTATTCTTAGTGTAAGACCCAATGACAGGATGCATCCATTTAAAGTTTACTTGCTCACCTAATTAATATGATGCTGTAGCATCATATTAATATCTAGGGAGTCAAGCCCTCCAATAAGCCAGAATACTCTTGGATTCTACTAACCCACTCCTTATTTTAGGAGCTCCTTTTTGGAGATAAAGGAAGGCCTATTAAATGGATCACATGACAAATGGTAAACAATTTGAGGTTTAATTCTGATTTTGGTATTAACTTTCAAAAATGACTTCTTGTAACTGTATTTCACACCTGTGACAGTTGTACTCTGCAGACATGCAAGGGTTAATTAGTTATAATTCCCCTTGAAAAGTGTAAAATGCTACCTAAGCGCTAAATGCCATAAATTTCTCCAATAATGAGTTGGCATAATTCCTAGACTTGATTACAACTTGTCCAAAAACTATGCATAATGCATACTGTACACAGAAAGGTCCATCATCCATTATATATGACCTTGAGCAGCCTGCAGAACAGATATTGGCCTAAGTAATCCACTCAGTATTTTGCTCTCTAAAATGGCCCAGAATTAATAGGTTGTAAAATATGTATCTTTGTTCTCCCCTATCTTTGCTTGCACTTAGCATGGTAATAAAAGCTGCTTCTTTAATATATGAATTATGCATTATGTGAGTATGAACTGTGAAAGGCTCACATGCAGCAAGACTAAATTGGCTTTCATTCAGTTTAGACAAAATGCAAAAATAGTTAATAATAGGAGTAATAACGCTGTTCTGATCATATAAGTTCTACTTCAATACTATGTAACAACACAGCTTGAGAACCATATAGGAGTTAACAAGTTACCACATGATTGGGCATTATCCCCACACTTGCAAGGAGCAAAAAGAAATGATGAAGTGAATTAAATTGCCCAAGATGAAATAAAGGGCCAGACTGCGCTAGAAACACACTCAGTCTCATAAATTGCTGTTTAGCAGTCACACCTCCAGCTCGCTCTTATCAAAAGGATTTCCTTTCTGATACAGCTATTGTTGTATCTTGTGATTTGTCAAGAATTAACATCTCCACAATGGTCACATGGAGACACATCGCTCTGAAGGACGTAGCTATTAGCATTAAAAATGCAGACAACTTAGTGGAGGAGCAGTAAAGGAGACAAAACACACCAGAATGGATTTGCAACAGGCACACAAATGTTTGTGGGAAGAAGTCTCCAGGAGTGGGCTCCCTGGACTATCAAGGCCAATTAAAAAAAATAACAGTCCAGGAAGAAAGGAAGCATAGTCTTGGAAGCCCTGATTTTATTTCACCTGCATGATAACACAAAATCTGGTGCCTCAATCACGCACAGTAACTTCTGTGTTTATATTTGCAGACAATAAGAACTCTGGCTGCTGGGAGGGACTCCATTTCTAAAATAAGCCCATAAACATTTGTGGAGCCACAGAGGAGCAGTATTTCCTCTACCAACTTAAATTTCTCTTCTTGGGCATCTATCACTGGCAGGAGAGTTGGGGGAAGATTTCCTTGACTTTGCTTCAGCTCTGGACTACTTCCCATGAGTGATAGTTCTCTAGGACCCTCATCCACACCGGTATTAAAAAGAGCACAAAGTCACAGAAGGCTCATCTTTGCCACTACAACTTAACATCTCATGAATTTCAGGCATTCTGAGTGCTGAAAAGGAAGAACAGGATACAGGAGTCCTCCTCCCATCCTTACCTTCCATACCCCATGCACACCTGCTCATTTACTGTCCTGTCAGGAGAAATGGGCTGGAAAGGAACCTGAACACCTCCTAAATTTCCCTGCTCCCCTGTTTGTAACTGTAGTTAACAGCTGCTACATGCTCAGCCTCAGGGTGGCAAACCTTAAGAGCAGAATTTAGGCTTATCTGTCTCAGAATTATTCAGGCTTATCCTTCTCTTGCTAAATTTCAGCTGGCTGGTGCTACTTGCAGGGTGTTGTCAGTCTGCAGCCATTAGCAAAGGAAACGCCACTCGAGCCTGACTGCTGTGCTCCGAAGGGAATGTTCACCCCATTACTGTCACCCCAAGCGCCCAGAGCACCTTCCGCAGACAGGAACACCACCTCTCCCATCTGCTGCTGGCAATGCATTGCAGCCTGAGCTGGACACTGCTGCTGCCATGAAGGCAATTAATCCTTCATGACTATTTGGCCCTTGGCTTCACTGAGGATTCCCAAAAAAGTCAGGTAATGCCAACTACACAGCTCCTTTGAGATGAGCCTCTTGTCAGCTATGAGAATGGATTTGAGTATCGCTATTTTCAGGGAAGACTATCAAATAATACTTTAATTTGCTTACAGCATGCATCTCAGCTCAAATAAGAGCTAAGAGGAGCAGCTGAGTCACTCAGATTGCCCTGATCCCTTCATCAGAACTGTTTATAAATCCCAGCTTAACAGGCATCTGGTGAAAACTTGGCAGACAACTTTGCCCAGTGGCAAAAATAAAAGTGTCTATTTAATCCTTGGAACATTTGCAGTCTCCAGACAGCTGACCAATGAATACTAAGCTGCTTTCCCTAAATATGCAATTTGTTGGCAGTCTCCAAAGGGTTAAGGGCTAGATTTAATTGCTAATAAAGTTGAATAAAATATTCTCAAAGGAATTAATGGGAATTTTTTTTAGGCTCCAAACTCAGCTAAACCAGTTTTTAATTAAGCCATATTTAATAAATAACATCTAAAACAACTGTGCTGCTTCCTTAAGGCTTACTAAGGAAAGGCTGATTCTCAATATTTTTTTGCAGACTTGCTGGCTGCAACATAGAGGAGGTTGGACAGTAGAATAAAGCATTGATTTTAATGAGATCAGCCTTGCTGTGATAGCTTTGCTTTCAATTGAGTTAAGCCAGGTTTGCAGCAGATGAGAATATCTGAGTATTTTATAGCACTCTGAGCTGATCTCAGTGCAGTAATGCAAGGGGCTCTTCCTTACACACAGACTTTCATATTGGTACATTTTCCCATCCAGCATGGAGAGACTTTTGAGTGCTTGGGTCTGGAACTCTGTGTTCTGTTTGTGCAGTGCCTGGCAGAGTGCAGCTCCAATGTACAAACAGGGCCAATGGGTATTCCAGTAATACAAACCCAAGTGATTTACTTACATTTCACACGACTTTATGTCACAAAGCAGATGCTTCTCCTGTCACGTGCCAAGGGTAGCATGCAATACCCTTCTGACTCAGCATGCGTGAGAGGCAGCAGAGACCTTCCTGACAAACCATATGGCACATTTATTTATAAAGTTGTGTACTTTGAGATGTACTGCCTGAGAACACACTTGTCAAACACTTGTGTGGTCTACAAACACAAAATAGTCTTAATATGGTGGGAAGTGTAGATAAAATGCAGTCAGGCTCCAGCTCCCTTCCTGGCTCCAGCACAGTCCCACTGAAAGGAGCCATTCAGCCTATCCAACAGCTGTATCACCAGTCAGATGTGCTAATTCCAACCCCTCCTACTCCTCTCACCCCGGTCATACCTACCGCTATCAGTTAGGAGTCACTGCCACTCTGAGCTCCCCTCCAGCCTCTCTGACTGCGACAATCCCTGAAGCAAATGGGATTGCCATCCTGGAAGTCAATGTGCTGCCCAGGCCATGTGAGCTGCCGCCATCAACTGGGCAGCTAATTAATTCATTTATCTGCACTAATGAACTAAGCAGCTCATTAGTGCAACTAAAACAATTATTAGTGTACAGTAAATGCCAGCAAAGCAAAGTTCTGCAGCCCAAGTGCCTGTAACACTGGATTAATGACTGCTCTGCACAATGTGCAAGGAGCAAGCACAATGGAATCCCAGGGATCTTCTTGCTTCTTATTTTCTGCCTATTTGCACAGGTCCCTGATGTCATGACCCAGAGCATCTTCCTCCCCCGTAAACTTCCAAAGGCTGATCAGCTCTGTGAATAAAGCTGGAGCTGCCTCAGTAGCTCTGCTAAGATATCTTGGGGAGAGGTTCCCCCCCTCCCCCCCTTCCTGCCCTCAGCTCCCTTCTAAGCTGAGGCTCTCACCCTCACCCCCTGCCTGGGGTCTGTCTCAGCTGTGTCACACGACCATGCCCATTCTTGGCTGTGGATCCCCTTGATCCAAACCCTGATCCACAGACTGACATCCCAGCTGACCTTGGCCAGACCCCAGAGGGACCTGACGTCCTCAGAGGCAGTGGGACAGGCAGGGCCTGGCTGACAAGGAATGCCCAGAGCCTGCAGCTCCTGGTTCCCCAGGCAGCCATCAGCCCACACTGCACTTTGATATTTAGATTTAGTAACTGTATGACAACTTTATGTACTGGGAAATAGACATTTCCTAAATGTTCTAGAAAATCTCAAAGTAAGAAAACTAAAAAGCACGCTATATAGACATGTATAGCTACCCAAGGAGCAAAGGCATGTACCTCTTAATTGGGATTTTAAACTTCGAGAATCAAATAGTAGCTCAATTGCAACTCTTAGCATCTTAATATATCCACCTGGAGAATTAAAACTTACAGAGAATTAAAATTTATTTCCTATCAGAACAAAACCATGGAGGCTGGGTTTGTTTCCAGTGGAAAGCTATTGTGACTTGCAGTCAAAACATGACATCCACTCCATCAACCATCTGAACTGCAGGCAGCAGCAGTTCTATTCTAAAGAAAGCCATCTTTCCATTAGCTTTAGTTGTGTGGGCAAGGCACTCTAAAATAGCTGCTCTTCCTGGTGCATCAGGGTCACAGCAGAGTTTTTCAGAATGAATAGCACTGTAATGGGGCCATTTCTGTTTGCCTTTCTAACCAAGTTTCTCAAAACATGTTGTGCACGAGAAAAGTCAAGCAGTTCTTTACTCAATGCCAGTAGTACTTTTTCTCCTGCTCACGGATTTAGGCAGTTTGCTTGCAACCTTCTCAGATGATTTCTACTCCAGGAAGAACAGTGGATATTCAGCTCTTGCTTATCACAGAAGAGCTGGGAAAGCACAATTAAAAGGAGGGGTCAACAGTGGAGAGTACCACAGAAGCTGCAGGCTTTGTAAATAGTGTGTAAGGGACTGCCTACCACTGCTGAAACGCACTCTAATTCACTTTGGAAACCGAGAGCTCATTCCACACCTAAAACAAGTCAATACCCTCATAGCCCAGATAAATTGCATTGGTTCTGTTCACACAGTGCAGGATTTGATGACAAGCACCTCACAGCAGCCAGAGGGGAGCTCGCTCAAGGGACCTGCTTTTCCGACTCTCCACTTCCTGATAGCAATCCATGGCCAAGGCACCTGTACTCCAGAGGGTCCAGGTTATCCCAACACTGCTCCCTGCTGCATCTACACAGGGACCTCTGTCTGGGTCCCCTGTCAGTGCCCACATAAGTCAGTCGTGAGCCTTTGCCCCTTCCAGATACTGCAGCAATTTCAGATTAGGCATTTTTGTCAGTGGCAATCTGGTCAAAGACAGCTTGGCAAGTCCTGTTTTATTGCACTGATCCTCTTGAAATCACAGAGGATCTATCAGTAAATCCTATATAGGCACCCATTTGATTTTAGCATCACCTCCACTGAAAGTCATGGAAAGGTCTTCATGAGTTTCAACAAGTGCTAAATGTCCTGTCACCTCAGATCTGTTACAATTCTGAACACACAAAGGTGAGGGCTGTGCTGTCAAAATCACCATGGGTGCCAGAAGAGGAATGCAAATTCCTCAGTCACTGGGTCATCACAGCACCATCCACACAGAAACTGGGAACGTCCTGTATGCAATACCTAGAGATGTTACAGGTGCATACATAAGCACCGTGTAAAAGCCAATCAGTGCTGC
This sequence comes from Corvus cornix cornix, assembly GCF_000738735.6. Taxonomy (NCBI): domain Eukaryota; kingdom Metazoa; phylum Chordata; class Aves; order Passeriformes; family Corvidae; genus Corvus; species Corvus cornix. The sequence continues at coordinate 4,876,805 of NC_047056.1, read as the reverse complement.
GAGCAATAGGCCCAGAAGACCCCAAAAGATTCATATCAACACTTTGAAATCCATCAGGCAGCAGCCATGTGCTGATTGTCTAAGTACTACCAGGTGTAGAAGACAAATTCCAGAGTGACACAACAAATGAAAAAATGGGGCCTCAACATAGACAGAAACAGCAACACTTTTCACATTACTGTTTGCACTAAAGGCTCATTAAAAAGGGAGGAAAAAAAGCTTGTCAGACATAATGTGAGAGCACCTTCAAAGTGGGTATCTTGGACAAAAAAAGCATTAAGAGTATTTGAGACAGTCTCAGAGCATGCACCAGGAACTGCAGGCATTAACTTCATTTCAGATTTTTTCATCAGTTACTACACCTTGGGAAATTGTTCAATTCCAAATGGATGATGTTAAAATACAGTTTAGATAACCATTAATCCAAGTACTACAGATTCATACTCTGTATTTTTATCTATCTTTTGAGTGCAATGCATGAATGATGCCATGCTAGGGTGGCTTCATACAGGTTTTTTCAGAGAATACACTCAGATTGTTCTAGAACACTTGTTCTCCCCCTCACAGAGACACATGGAAGATAAGCAATTTTATTAAAAAATTCTGAAGGGCCACCTTTTTGCTTTTCAAAAGCTTTGAGATCTTAAATCTGATGAAAATTAATCACATGCAAATGTGTAACCATTCCAAGATTCAGCTCACTTCCTTGTATACAGCTGCACTGATTTTTGCCCCCTGCTAGGTAGTCAGGAAATTTCTTTGAAGGTTGCTGTTAATACTTCAGTTAGCATTTTAGGATTTGAGGTTGGGAAGTAAATACATCTTTGAAGCTTGATGTATCAGGTGTGAGGCTTGAATCACAACATGATTAACTTTGTCCATCAAAACAGCCCTGAGCAGTCACACTGAGCTTTTCAACTTGTGGAATGGAAAAATCAAAACAGGATAAAATACTTGACACAGAAGTAATTGGTAATACACTGATAGCACAAAACTTTGAGCCCATACACCTCTCCATAATTCACAATAGAGGACTCTATGAGCTGGGTTAATAAAGGTATGTCCTTAAAGTGAAGACGCAGAAATCAAACTAAAATATGCCCCAGACTAGGGACAGGTATGTTGGAAAAGCCAGGCAAAGCCTCTGTGGCGGTGTTTCAGCTGCCAGGACCTCACAACAGCAACTGCACTGTCATTCAGCACTTCTGAGCTTCCAAGAGGAAATTGTAAGGGAAAAGGACAGCAGAGAGGATAAGAAAGATGAATTTAAAATGCACATTTTATCTTTTTACTCAGAAAACCGGTGTTCAAACAATAACATCTACACTTTAGAGATAAAGGTGAAGCTGCAGAGAAGAGCCAAAATCCATTAGTACAATGAGTGTTTCCAATTTTAGCAGGGACAAGCAGAGCCCCTCCACACAGAGGTTAGCTAAACAGTTATTTTAAGGACTCACTATCCTTAGTGGAAAATTAATAGAGCAAGTGTCAAAAGCCTTTCATGATTTCAAAAATTAGAACAGTCTGTCTCCACTGGGTACCTGTCCTGCATAGAGAGCCTTCACCTACTGAAATGTAGAGTGGGAAGTTTATTCAGCACCTGGAAATTAGCACAGCTGTGCTGGAATTATATCATCCACATCTCAATCACACATTGCATTTGAGGAGTGCACTGCCTCCCTAGAACAACACCATTCCTCTGCTCAAGCCACTGGCACTCACAGCAGTAGAACATTAAAAATACAGCCACTTAGAGAATCACCACACACTTTGGAACCCTCCCTTGCTGGAGAAGGCACAGGCAGTTATTAAATCTGAACAAACAGTGGAGAAAGGAAAGGGAACAGTGTGCGCATTTGCCAAATTTTAACCTAAAGGCAAACTCCCAAAACTGAAGTGTGGGCTCTGTGGGGACTAAAGGTTTTGCTAATCCTTTTGGGGGAAATCAGGCGTATTTGAAGGTAGAACAATGCTTACAACATGCATGGCTCAGAGGAACATTTAATGCTTGCTTCTACATCTCATTTGACTCCTGCAAGAAGATGAACAAACTTTTCTGGGTGTTTCTTAGGGAATATTTTATTTATTTATTTTTGCATCATCTCCACAATAATCTGTAGTTTTGATATGCTAATAGACTGTTGTTGGTATAATTAATTTAGCTATAAAGCTGTTATTGAAAGTATATTGCACAAGAAAGGGACATTTCACATATCACATGTCTAGATATTCACCTCCACATGCCAACATTATGTACAGCTGCACTTCAAACCTCATTTTGGTTTGATTATGCGAGTAATTTATTCCTAAAACAACAAAACCAGCAAAATCCCCACTTTTTAAAGTTAAGCCTCAAGAAACCTATTTGAAAGTTAACCTTGAAAACAGTTTTACAATTAATTTGAATTAGGTTTCTATTTAGCAGCTAAAATAATTTCCTCTAAATGGCATTATGCCAAATGTGATCTCGATTCCCTATTCTAGGGGCAGAGAGCTCATGACTATAAAATAAGTGACAGATCCAAAGGCTGTAGTGTGCTGCAAAATGGATCCTGAGGGAAAATAACTTACTGTGGATATGGAAACGAGATACTTTTTTCTTTTTCTCCCCCCTTAGAACAGCAGTAGCTCTGCATCCAGGGGATGCTCTGCACTTCGCTCCTAAATTAAAAAACCCAGGCTGGATGAGCACATGATGAAATTGCTCGATACCAAGGAACGGCACATACATTCTTTGGGATCTTAAAATAATCTCCCAAGGGAACATTGTGGTTCTTCTTTGAGGCTCAAGACTACATGAATGCCAAATGTTTCCATGTACTGACTAATCCAGAGCTATCCATTATTCTGCTGGCCTGCTTCCAGTTCTAAGTCCCTTTGTTTTTTCTTGGCCCACTTGAACCACTTGTTGTCCCTCAGGTTTGCTACACACACACCAGTGGGAACAGGTTTTCCTTCTGGGAAGCTGCCACTAAAAGACATCTTTCAGTGGTCTCTCTTCCTTTAATGCACACAGAGCTACCTTGCCTTAGTACTTTCACTCTGAGCTATTCTAAGCATTTAGGTCCAATCCTGAATGCATTTCTCCATGTGTTACTGTGAGCAGGTGAAATACAAGAATTCCTAATTGTTATTCAAACTCATGGAATCAACATTCTCCTCTTTTTAGGTATGACAGTCCTTCAACTCCAACTGCAGTGGCCTAAGTAGTTAAAAAAGTCCACACTATCACAAAAATATGCAACACTGAATAGTGTCACTATCCAGAAGTAACAGAGCTGCTGTGACTCGTGAGCTGGGAGAAAAGCCATCAGAAGGTAAAGTTTTCAAGGAAAAGCCAGATCTTTAATTGAAACCTTCCACAGAGACCTTTGGGCAGAAATGTCAGTTTCTGAATAAGCACTAAATGCCTGAAACATGATCACTGTAAGCCCAAAATGAAAATACAAGAGAAAGTTCCACTACACACCTCTGATTATGTAAAAGACCAGGGAGAAATGACTTTGAGGCACTTTGATGACAATTCATAGCTGAAATAACGTCACCTAGGGATGAATTGCCTTTATCAAATCTCAGTTTCCCTTGTGAAGATAGGCCTAATTTACTGACCTTCAAAGCACTAATTTCAATCATTATAGTTTCAGCCTGTACATTTCCTATAAAGGAATTTTTGAACTTTAAGAGGCTCATCATTATCATCTCTGCTTGAATCAAAAACACCCCAGTAAAACTCACTTTTGAGCTCCACACTACTTTATAATAATTCTGTAATATTTTTCTTTTATAAGTCTAATTGATTACAAGTTCAAAGCTTTAAAAACTGCATTTAAGACTGCCACACTTCAGTCTTAGCAGATTGTGACTATTTAGGTGAACTGCAATCTAAAACACTGGCAGGGCAATGGCCAGTTAGGCAGAGCTGCAAATATCACCTGCAGTTTGTCAGTCACATCCAAAATACTAAAATCTTTGGAAACTCACAGGAATGTAGCAACTGCTAAAAATTTAAACTGATGTTTGTGGATACACAAACGTTGAAGGTAGGAAATATATTCTGGATGCTTTAATTCCTATCTAAGACATACAATGCTGAATTCTGATCTGACCCTGATCCCTCCTGCCTGCATTATCCTCATGCTCCACTCCTGGTTTCTCTTAAATCTCTGGCTCTTGAGATTTGTTGAGCATTTAGAATTCATTCTCCTATTTCTCCCACACAAATCTTCAAAAGTATCCAATATCCAAAGAATTAAATAAAATCTATTCCATGTGCTATGGGGTTTTGTTTTTCCCACACCATTTGAGTCCTTTTCTCCTTTTCCTAAAATACACAGCAGTCTTGGCAGAATGGAATTGGGATCAAATCCCTTAATTAAAAACAAGCATTTATTCACTTACATTTGACAAAAAATACCTGGATATTCCCATTTAAGCAACTGCTTTGTGCCCATAAATTAATATAGTCACAGTTAAAATATAGTTTCCTAAGTTCCACTATCCTTCTAAAGATAATGTGATCTATTAAAAAGAACTCTTGTTTCATCAGCAAGGCCTCTGATAGGACAGATTTGCATTGCTGGCTTTCATTTCTCCTTGGATGTTCAGAGGCAACATCCCTCTTTCCAATATTTATTCATTTTTAAGTACTTATCCACAGTGTGTATTGCAGGAACTTGTTTTCATCAGCAAATCAAGCAGAACTGATAGAATATGCAAAAAGTAGTCTAAAAGGAAAGCACTGGCATTTTTCAGTACTCCATTCATTTCAACATCTGCATCCAGGATTTCACTGGAGTAGATATTTCTCTTTTCTCCCATGAACCCAGCATATCAGCATGACTATCAGTCCCAGATTGCTCATCTGAGAACACACCACAAAGGGAACTAGTGACTATTTGTCTTTAGTAACAATGAAAATTGGATCACTTGGAGCAGTCTGGGATGAATTGTGCCATCCATTTGCAGGAGAGAAGCAATAAAAACTCATTGCTTCTTTCAAAGAGTTTCTGGTTTTCAGAAAACATGGGGTCTAACACTGTCATTCAGTAAATGTGCTATTACATTTACCCAAAAACTGAGCACAGTTTTTGGAGAAAGCTGCTTTTAAGAAATGATGAATTTCCACAGGATGCTTTGAGTACTTGTATGTCAATAAAACAAAACAGAAAAGGTAGTTTTCCAAGTATTGAAATAAAGTTACTCTGTACTGAAGCTTTTTAAAATAACTTCTTATAGAGGTATTTCAAGAACAATGAGAGCTGAATTAGGATGGTACCCACAGAACCACAACTACTGAAGGAACATATGTATCTACCTTAAAAATGATAAGTGGCCATGTCATTGCTGATCAATAACCCTCTTTCCTAATGAAAAAATATTCAAATACAACAGTAAAACCCTCAGGAGTATAGAATAGTTCTCTTATTTATCTTCTAGAGAAAGCTTTTTATCAGTGCTCCTCCATCCATTTACAGACAGGGAAGCAAATGTGAGGGGAATTGTTGAGTGCCAGAAGGGAGCAGAGCCCTTCCTCCTCACCCAGCCACGCACCTGAGGCAATGCCAACTCAAAGCAGGCATCTCTTCAAGCAGTATCTCAGCAGAAACAGGCTAATTTTAACAGTTCTCTTCTTTTAAGACATGCACATGTGCTCCATTGTATGATCTGACATTCAAAGCTGACTAAATTATACAGTGATCTTAAGATATTTTCAGTAACACTTATTTTACAGCTGGAACATGCCTGACAAGTAGCCTGCAGAAGCTTTACAGCTCAGAACTTATTGAAGTCTCCAGTATTTTTTTATGTTTCCTTCTCCTTTGTGTCCTTGTGTAACAGACTCAAAGTCAACAGTGCTTGATTTAAAAATAAAATTCAGAATCCAAATTCACAGAGGAGAACATTTGATTTCCAATGCTCAGCCTGATTACCTTTTTAAACCTGGCAAAGAGCCTAATTCTCTTGAGTTTCAAGGAGATGCAGGATACAAAGTGCTCATTATTCACAGGGCATTTTAAAACCACAGTTTATTCCAATAGGAGCTTCCTGGTTGCTCACCCACTCTTGGGCCAGAAGGTGAAAGAGCAATTTGAAGGTCTGGCTGTTCCTATTCTCTCCATGCCCCTGGCTGGTCACCCCAAAAGAAAAAAAGCAGGCAGGAATGCCTTTTCCATGCTTCCAGGTGCATCCATTACTCTCTGGTGGCAGAGAGTGACACAGGCATTTTCACTCCTTCCAAAAAATGTACAATAATTAAAATCTCAACCTGTCACCATGCCTTGCACAACTTCCATGTCCTTTTTTAGCATTTTTCTCCCCTTCAATTTACTGCAATAAAAGTAAAGCATTAAGAAGCTGTGTTTTGACAAGAAAAGTCAAGACAAGACTATAGAACTGTTCCTTTTAAAGTAATTATCAAAGTCCAAATTCATTTTAGCAAGAAAATCTGATCCTTAACCTGGTAATTAATGGAGATGATTCCAGAAAGAGCTCATTTTTCATATAGTACAATGACAGATCTTGTTTCCATAAATGAGGTGAAAAGGCTGATGCTGCCAAGTTTCAGCCAACAAAGACTGTTTAACACCAGGGCCTCCAAGAAGTAATTTTATTTCCCATGTTTATGTACAGCTGAATTTTCTCTTGGGCAGAGAGCAGACTGACTGTCAAAAGCTGTCACTTCCAAAATCCAGACACAGCACATTTTGTTATATTTGATTTATTCCCCTTGTTTTCAAAACTAACTAAAAATGCTGCTGAAGATGCAGGCAGATAATTTAGTTTGTAATTTTAATAGTTTCACTTCGGGTTGTATTGTCATTTATAATGCATACAAGGGCACAAGGTGACAAGTTGATTACTTCTCTAGAAGCCGCAAAAGAAACTCTAAATATGCATTGGAGTAACAGCCACCAAGACTCCAGTACTGAGCTCAAATATATCCCAAGACAAAAACAGCAGGTTATTAACACACTATTTAGTTTTAGTAAGACACATTCCTCATGGTTGAAGTCAAAGTTTAACTGCAATTCAAGACCTACAAGGAATTGTCCCCTAAAGTTCCAACTTCTTAAAACACATGTGGTTTTAAAAAAAAACAAAGAAAAAAGTATCCAATCCAAATGAAAATTTAAGTCTAATGTACATAATGATACTGAGCCCATTGCTTTGATGCCACTAAAAATGGGAATGTTAGAAACCAGTCCACTGCAATCTGTGAAACTCTGCCAAGGTAAAGTGTCTCTGAACAGAGTTCATCAAGGACTCAGCATGACAGATCATTCAAGTTTACACTGTCCTATAGCAATTGTCTCAGGACTGGAAGAGTCCCATTAAAGCAAGTTGTAGAAGTGATTTCTGCCATAAGGAACTGGGGGAGAGAAGGGGAGAGACACCACTCAAGTATCCAATAAAGAGTATCACTGGGCTGCACACTTATCAAGTGAAATAAGGTTCACCAACACACATTTCTCTTACTAAAGCAAAGTCAAGGCAGAAAATTTCCAAACATTAAAAAACTCAAGTCAAATATCTGAATGCTTAGAATGATACTGTATTTTCTGGAGCTGATGGATCTTGAAAGAGGTTTAGCCCCACATTAGGGGTTTTTATCCCTGAAGGAGAGTACACTTAAATCTGTTTAATGCACTTTCATGTAGGCATCTTGATCTTACATTTTTAATTGTTTCATGTTAAGCTTTCTGAATAAATCTTAAAACACTTTGGGTCAGACTTTGTGAACTATAAATGAACTCTTTGCATATTTCCCTTCAACATTCCTTCCAGACTCTCTTCCCTGTACTACTCCCGAACTAAAGCAGAGTGCAAATTATATTGAACAAGTCAGGTAAAGGTGATAAGCACATGAATAGTGAAAGGAAACAATCACACAGATGACAATTCCCAATTCTTGCCTCAGCCTCGCAGAGATGAAAGGATGGATGTGAAAAGGCTCTCTAGGCAACTTGGCCTTGAGAGGCTGCCTGAACTCCAGCAGTATCTCCAAACCACAATATGATTTGGAGTGATGCTTAAAGTTCAGCATTCTGCCTCCAGCCTGTGATCCTTCCTTTCACAGTGAGGACATCTCTGTGGGTACTCTTCCTCTGCCATACCAGTTCCAGGCTTAAAGTTTGCTCCCTCCCACTTTTACTCTGGCAACATGGAAGAGGCAGGGTAGAAAAGCAGTGATCTCGTCTTGAGCCTCTGCACTCCATTTATGCCGGTGACCTACAATTTCAAACATAAAGCAAGTTGAGAAAATCACCTTCACTTTGTACACACAGTCAGATAACGATGTTCTCCCAGACTGATTATCCTCTCAGGAAGCCTGGGCACTTATGCACTCCTGGAAACAGTGAGCACTGAATGCTGCCTTTCTGACCTGGTGGTGTTTCCGCCCCCCCCACATCAACAGATATATTTGCCATAGCACTAGCCCATACAGCTCTCAGTGCCTTCCATTAAGTGCAGAAATGGAAATGTCAAGAAAGCTTATTACTATTTACCCATTTACCCTTGAAGCACTCTGCACTTCTATTTGTCTCTCATTACAAGCTAAGGAAATGCATGAATTGCCTGGTACCTGTACCTTGCAGAGAACTGAATGTAAGGATTCACCCTAAAATGCTACAAATAAACACAGGATACTGAAACCACCCCCCCCAGGCATCAGCTTAGCATCAGAAAACAGCTGAAGGATAATGTAAAGGGTCTCTAGAAATATGGATATGGCTAAACAGATATTTGGAAGCAAACCCTCAGTGAAAGGAGACAGAGCCAGCCACTCTACTTGCTGCTATAGATGTGCTTCAGGTTAAAGAGACCTTTGGGAATAAAGCCTTGGGAAGAGTAGGACAAGCAAGTTCTCCAAAGTCCACAGTCCTGCTAAAGAGGAAGCACATCCAACACTCACGTATAAGCTTACACCACACAAGAAGGCTCAGCCAAGATCAGTTCCCCCCCCTGCCCCCAGGATGTGGACACCATCACTGGAGGTTTTCAAGCTGCAGCTGGACAGGGGCTTGATGATCCTGTCTCTGCTCCCTCTGCCATGACAGGCTGGAACTTTTGAGGGCCTTTCCCACCTCATCTCTCCTATGACTCAATTATTAAAATAGCCCCTTCACCTCCTCTGAAGCAGAGTATTTTTCCACAGTGACTTAAGGCTTGATTTGTCACCAAGACATTTCAATGCCAGTGTTGCTTCCCTGTCACTTTGAAGAAAAATTGAGAAAACCTTCAGAGTTTCCAAGACTTCAACAAAATTGCTGTTCAGGATCTGAACTGTGGCTCTCTAGCAGCACCAGCAAGGAAACCAAGCTCAGCCTGAAAACAGAATGCCATTACCAGGGGGCTGATAGCCTAAGGGGGGCAAAATCCACTTAGCAGGAGGTTCTATCTTCAATTTGCCATGCTGTAATCAGCTGTTGACAAACTGTTAATTGACTGGAGCTCAGCATCCACCAACACAAGCAAGTGTTGAGGAGGACATGGGTTGTCTAGCTGGATGCATTCCTAATCTGTCATCACATTTGCAAAGGCTAAGTACACAACTGGTTCATCACACAAATGGAAATCACCTGCTCCAAGCTGTCATTAACATACTACAGTGCCAGCTAACTGGGAGAGGGGTAGGAAGTACATGCAGAGCAGGAATTTACTTCCACTTCATAAATCAGCCCAGCTTCCACCACACTCAGTGGAGCAGCACTTGGTCAACAAAATACTAAAAGAGAGGAGGGGGGGAAAAAAAAAAAGGAGCTATCAAGTTCTTGCAGTACTAGATCTAGGAGGCCACAGATCTTAAGCAAAAGCAGGAACTACATTTGTAATATTAAGCTCACTTCAGTGGTGGAATCTTCTGCTAAAGGATCCAAGAACTACGAACGAGTTCAAACACAGAAAAAATTCACTTAAGTCCATTGCTGATAATTAAAGATAAATTAAATGCTCCAGAAACCCCTGTTGCTACAAAATATTACACACAGGCCAAACTTGTACTCTTTCCTTAAGAAATCATTATTAGCCTGCATTGAGACAGGACCCTAAGTTTGACAGAAATTTGTCTGATCCAGCCTTGCAATTCTTATATTGAAGTTTAGTCAGATGAGAAAGAGGAACCTGGTCTGAGAGTCCTAAGAGGGAACTAAGGAAAATTCCACAAACTCACTTAATCTTAGCAACTTTTTTTCTCTCAACGCCATTAATTCAGGATGAGTTGGCACAGGGTATTTGCTGTAATTTCCAATTAGTACAGCAGTAATATTAACATTCCTCACTAGGGTATTCTGATACACAAATGTTTTCAAAGGCACTCACCTGTACAAAGCACCAGTGATGCATACAGCATTAGTGACCAGTAGGAATAAAGGGAATATACTGGAAAAATCCCTCAGCTTCTGTTTAGTGTCATACAGCTTGTCAAGTACATCTGAACACAAAAATAAACTTTTAAAAAGCCAGAGTGTCTCCAACCAGCCCCCTGCCTCAGTCAGGGAAATCTTTCCAAATAAAAAACAGGCTGCAAAATTCCTATTAGCAAACACAACACTAACATTTCTCCTCACATGAAGACTAGCCAATGGAAATGGAAGAGCAGTAGGTATTTGCTGTGTCCAAATGAATAAAGCACTGAGATGAAATGCAGAAAACACAACAGAGTTGTTAGAACAACCCAGTGAAGGAAGCACATTTAACTCTGCTCTACTCAGATAAGCTTGAAGGCCTTGGGCTACACCAGTCATTCTCTATTTGCATCAGCTTCACTACCTTCAGTGAGGTATTCAGGACAACAGTATATTTGGGGTGTGCACATAGTATTTTGTACAAGAAGGCCTATTTTGTACAAGAATGGACCTTTTCAAGCCTCTTAAAACCAGATGCTGCAAAAGAAACTGTTTGGTTTCCCTTATCTTCATTAACATTAAGCCCCTCATAATGATACACTCCCCTGGATGCTTTGAGACACCAACAACTGAACTGAGACTGCAAAGCAGTTCAAACATAGCAAGACATATTGCAAACTGCTACAAAACAGCAAGAGGCACTGGCAGAGGGAAAGGTATTAATTTTCAATCAGAAAGGAAGGAAATTTTTGATCTGAAGAAATATTTTTACTGAGCAGTTATCCATATAAAGTAGAGTTACACACTCCCATTGTTTTCTCATGCCTCATGAAAGCTCAGAAGTCCAAACCTCCTCTCTAACTTCTCTCCTTCTAGAGTGTATTTTACCAACCAATCGTTCCATTTCCTCAGAATAAAAGCAGGTTGACAGCCAAAGCTGTGAAAGCAGCATGGCAATCTTATTAAATATGCCAGGTTTGCTATGCTACCCTGCAGAAAAATACAAGGTGATGCTAATTAGAATCCAACCATAAGCAGCTGGGTGAATCAGATGAATGCTGAAACTGCAACACTTCCAGAAGCTTTAACTGCATCTGGCCTAGGTGTACTAATACATCCACATTCCTTATCTGATTTCTCCAGGAACCTGCTGATAATTCATGGAAATTCGCTGCTCTGCAAATGGGTGCTTGAGATGAATATGACACCTGCAGTCATACTTTTAGAGGAAACATACAAGACACACAAGAAACTCTGACTATTGACAGCATTAAACATCTCCCTTCTCAGCTCTCTTCTCTTGAGGAACCCTCAGTAATCACCATTCCACTGCAGGCCGAGAGTAGGTTCTTTCAGAAGATTAGTTTGGCCTGCAGTAATCTGTTCCTCTGAACAGCCTATTCTGAAGTACAGAGGCAAATCCCACTCTCTAATCCTGTTGGTTTCAGTGACAGGAGCCTGTGACAAGCACACATCCCAGTATAACAGGATGGAGCAGCTGCCATTTGAGAAGCTTTGTCCCCTTAAACTAAAAAAACCCCAAACAAAAAACTTAATGCAAATTGCCCACATCCAGAAATTTTAAAGCAAGTGCAGATGCTTCCCCATGTTACTAAAATGTCAGAAAAACAGCTTTTCAAATTTACACTCTTGTCCTCCACAGTTTCATTTGACCCCCTTGTTTATCCTTCTTCTCACAGTAGGTAGCAGCAAAAGCTGTGCAACTCCTTGAGCAGGGTTAAGGCAGGATCTGAGGAAAATCCCAGCATAGATCTAACCAGAGCAACACCTCACAGGATACTAGTTAAAAATCACAAAATTCATCACCTACCTCAAGCACATCAAGAGGATGAACCAGACACATGGGCCATCATCACAGAAGCAACAGGAAACAAAATTGCAGGTTAGGCACTGAAGAGACATATAAAGCACAGCCAGAGACCAACACTCCTATAGCACAACTCCAGTCACCACACAAGCCCCAAGCTTGAGCTTAAATATGGCCCAAAGACCTGTGGGAAAGGTGTGGGTGGGGGCCCAGGTGAAGCTGATCAGGACCAACAGAGTTGATTGGCGCTCTCAGGGCTCTGGTGCTGCTGTTTCATTTTAAGTCCCCTCTGTAGCATACCTTTTTTTTTCTTTTTAAAGAAGGTTCTGGCTCTTACTTTGCTGAGAAACAGATTATTTAAAAGCTATCTAGTGCTTTTGCTAGAGACTCTTAGAAAATAGGAATGCAATGTAGAAATAGCAGATTGATCCTGCAGTAACCCCAAGGGAGAGGTTACACTTTCTTTGCAGTCCCCCAAGGTTTGATATTTTGCTTGGTATTTTTGTTAAGGGATAGTGCTGAACCCCAAAAGAAATTCTGGGCCTAGAATACATAATCCTTCTTAGGCAAAAGAAGTAGCCAGTAGCTGTTACCAGCCAAAAAAGTTGTAATTGTCTGGCCTTTTGTTCACAGCATGGATTTTACTGGGAAATACTGAACCACAAGTAGCAGCAAATGGTAGGCACACAGTTAAGAGGACTTACAAAAATGTCTGTTACGTTTCCAATTGACAGCCCTCTGTTTTAGAGAATGACAGCAGAGCTCATTTCTTAGGGTGTGGTGGGACTTGCCTGACTCCCTACAGATCCTTATGGCTATTTTTTTTTTTTTTTTTTTTTTTTTTTTGCTTTCTGCAACAGAAATCACTCGGTTGCATTTAAGAAATTGCTTGGAAGGTTCATTAGTTTTAACATATTTTTTACTTTTCTCTAAACTGCAACAGAGTATTCTTTTCTTCTACCTCAATGAGGCATTTAATTCCGCTTCTTCCTAAACAAGTGTGAAAGGAGGACCAGGAGTGCTGTCAGAAGCTGTGATTTAAAAGGACATGTTTCTTGCGTATGGATCTGTGTTTAAATCAAAATGAAACTATAAATTTATAGTTATAGCTTGCCAAAAGTACAATGCCTTATGAAGCCAAATCAGGAAGTAATCTTCCTATCTCTGTGGCCAAGGCTCTGTCAGTGTTACAAGTGTCAGTGTCTGATCAGCCACTGAACGTGGCTTGTTTCAAGATGTCTTTGGCTTCAGGTTTGCTCTCTTGGTGGTTTTCTTTCACAAGTGCATCTCCAAGACAGAAGAAAAACGTCTGCCTGTGGGATTTGAGACATAAACCGAGAAGGCCATAATTTTCTTAGGCTTTCCCATTTTTTCCTATTCATTTATCATGGAAAAAGTCACAGAAATGGGACAACAAAACGTAAAATATCAGCTTAGAGAATATCCATCACTTTCAGTATAGGGCTCTCCCAGAATAAGCCATATAAAACTATGTATTTATACCCATTAGATTGTTATCATACATAATCCACTTATTAGAACTGGTTTACATTGTCCACTTGTGGAGCTGAACAGTACTTAACAGGAGAAGGATGGCAAATGACACTCTGAGCACTTACCAACTTCAACATATTCCATATAAAGCCTGCTATTTCTAGATATCTGCTAATGCATTCTTTGGCAAAAGGGTAGCTCTGAAAGAAACTTTTAAATCAGCCCATATCATCAGCCCACACTTCAGATAAATGTGCACTGTCTATGGTTTTCCTTTTCTTTTAAAAGGAAAGTCTTATCTTTACTTTGTGCCTGAGACTCTTGGTTCTAGGGCTGGATCACAAGTGCTCTGCTCAGGAACGCCCCCAGATCGAAATCAATGATTTTCCTTGTGGGGATCACCTTAATTATCAAACCGTATGTCTGAAAGTTGCAATAGGCTTAAATATTTATGGACACTCTGGAAGCTGCACTTAATTATGGGTTGCTGATTGTATATGTGAAGATTTCTGTGGCCTTGGCAAACAAAAGTCTAGAATTTCACCTTCCTGTAAGTTTGAGTAGCCTTTTCTTTTTTTTGCAGACAATTTGCATTTTAAAATATTTCTGCTTTCATGTGGCTCAGCAACAAGATACAGTTTCTCAGTGGAACAATCTGCAGCCTAATCCAGCAGTGACTCCTCAAGCAAGACTCCTGCCAAATCCAACAGCTTTGCAGAACAGGGACTGCCACAGCAGGCCCATGATCACTGTCCTACTACCTGAAAGACAAGTGCCACCCCAGGTGACAAACTGCCTAAAAGGGTCTTTTGACAGCAGCAGTGTTTGGGCCTCTGGCAACTGTCAGCCCCAGCAGCTGCCCAGTGAGCTCTGGGAATGTTCTGTACCAGATGGAGCCTGGCCTGCAAGCAGTTGTCTGAGTGGCCCATTTTCCTTGGCACCTGTAGAGAGGCATTTGGTCACCAGCAGCAGAGGGGACTCATAAATTACACTAACAGCATAGGGGATTCATAAATGCACCCTTGCCCAGGCTTATTAATCTGTACTTTTGTACCTCTTTTTGGAGCAGAGGTATTTCTGTGACCACATAAATTACCATGACGTGTAAGCAATCTTTACATTCCATTTCATAGGAATTCTGCAGCCTGGTAATAAAATCACCTTTGTTCAGCTGCCTCTTCTTTCACCTGGATTTTTCATTATGAAAAAGTTATTTTTCTGGACCAAGAACTTTGAACTCCACCTGCTTTACACTGCAGTATAGAAAACTTTTTTGATTGACTCCAATTTTCACTCAACTAATTTATCATAAAATCACCCCCCTGATTTTAGACTCTAACTGCAAATGATCTTGTTCTTAAAATTTCAGGAACAATTTGAGATCATTGTCCCAAGAATAAATAGCCTGAAATGTCTATTGGACACTACTGATGCAAGATAAGTGCTGAGTTAAACTCAGATTATATTGCATGTAATTCTTCTTTCAAATAACTTATTTTCAACAGTCTCTGTGAAAGGGAGAGTGAGGAGAATTACAGTGGCAAAGCTATGGCACAATATAGTTATATAAATTGCATTTCTAACATCCAGTGGGGATTTCAGGAAGTTTCTTTGTACAGGTAGGTTTTTCCAGTGCCTTGCAACAACCCTGTGCAGTTGTTACGTTGTTTAAATGGTTGCCAGGAAGAAAAAAAACAGGCTGAGCATTAGTTGTCCTTGGTCCACATCATGCCCTGGTAAGTGGGAAAGGAACAGGAGATCTGGTTAAACAGTAGGTCCAGGATAAGGATTTTATACCTGTTTTGAAATACCTGGAGATGAACATTACTTTCTAAAACTTGAAAATTATTAGAGAAGACTGTCCCCATAGCAGCCTCAGAAGACTGGAATACATATCAAGGCAGAATATCCATTAATTGTTCAGATGGGGGGCAGAAATATTATTTTTCACTGCTTTTAGATGAAGACATATTTTCTTAGTGGGGGAGAGAATAGCTACACACTCTGAAAAGGTAGTGTGGACACAGCAATACATCGGAAAATATATATTGTTTCCTGTATACCCTGCTGCTTTCATCAGAAGTTGCTTAATTCAGCACAAATTCAGATAAATAAATAAGGATATTTGCAAAGGTTGGGATTTTTGGAAGCTTTGCTTGAGAGCAACATGCAGTGGGCATCTGGATTTGTGGCTCTGCTGCAATATGTCTTTGAGATGCTTATCCAAAAACTGACTACAAGCAAGGATTTGGCTTAGGACACAACAGCTTTCATTCTCTCAAACTTGCTGTCTTGTCAGGTGAGCTTTAATTCTTTCTGCAGGAAGCTTTAATGTATTGCAACCTTTAAAATTACAGCATCTATTCTGTGTGTTACAGAGTGCACAGCAGCTCTTCTGCCACAGGACGTCTGTGAGCTTGGCCTGGGTTTCCATCTGCACCTTTGTTTCACTGCTGAGTTCCTGCAGCAGTCCAAGCAGGCTTCAAATGAGTTTGGCATTCCTGACGTGGGACTGTGGCACTGCCTGGAATGGAAACAGCACTCGCTGTGTTCACAGGAGCCAGGGCAGCTTTTGGATACACAATTCTTGTGCAGTCCCTGCTGAGTGCAATAGGAGATCTCCAGGTCTGCCTGACTAACACAGTTTGATTCACTTCTTTAACACATGTGGCTTCAAGACAGGAGCTGAAAAAAGGTTATTGTTGAAACAAGAAGTCACTGATAGTAAAAGCCATTTCTAAATAATACCCATGACATATCTAACAAGTCTTAGTTGTGTGATTACAGCCTGAATTTTAGATTCCTGTATTGTGTAAGGAAGAATAACTCTTCTTCCTTCAATAGAATTATTTCTGATTTAATTAGGGAGTGCAATCACAATTACTCTGTCAATGTCAGGTTATACTGTAAATCCTGCCCTGGTACACCCATGCCCTTCTCACAACTGATAGAAGGGAACCAGAGGAAAAATGACCACAAGCAGCAACAGGTACAGGAACAGAATTTGGCCACAGCTGTTGGCACTAGATTTACTGCCTGATGAGCCTAGCCAGCTTGAGCTTGCATCATAATCTAATAAAAACCTAATAATACCTTTCCATCTAACTCAGCCACATATATCAGGCTTTGGAGGTGTCAAGCCTAAAAAGAGAATTGTACTCCTGTCTTGAAGGTATTTTTATTGCTGAGAAAAATATATTGCAAGCAACAATTCCTTACACAGCAGTTCTCTCTCTTTTCCACTTTGGAAAGAAAAAGGTAAGAAAAACAAGCCAAGCAATAAAAATTCACGTTTGATATCAGATCTGTCCAGATCTGATGCACTCAAACCTGAAAGCTTGTTCTGCTATCTCTAGTAAGATCTTTTAAATTCTGAAAAGGCTTGACATGCAGAAAATGAACAGATGCACAGCAGAGGTGGGAGATGATCTTGTGGGAGGTCTCTCTTGCCTTATGCAAAGATAAGGGTGTGGAGGCGTGCCTGCATGGTGGGGAGCTGTGTGGGGAGAGGGAGCCCCCAGCATGCACCTCTTTACAGGACTGAAGGTTACATAAGGCTTGGGAATAACTTCCTCTCCCTCCCTTTGGAACCTTGGGAGAGAGTGAAGATGCCAACACAGAGGCATTGTACCAGGAACAGGCTGCCCTGCAGACTGCACACTCACTCTTTCTGTGCCAGCTCCCCTGCTGAGCAGTCACCTCTCCAGAGGCAGCAAGCAAGCTGTTCCTCTTGCTCCCACGCAGGCATTTATGCTTCCTGGACAAGGTGTACTCTGGTATTATCCCTGCTCCCTGGAGGTTGTGGATACCTCTGGCTGCAGGAAGTACACTGAGCACTGTTGTACTCTGGTGCGCTTCTGTTTCAGTCTTTGGATGACAAACTCCACCTCTGGACATGCAGGCAAGGTGAAAGCAGATTTTTAATACTACAAGATAAAGAAGAGCCACTCAGGAAGGTAGGGAAGAACTCTTGGTGCACATCAGCTTCTCTGTATAACAAGCATAAAAGTGAGAGGTGATAGTTTTTGATAATAAGATATATTTTTTAATGCTGAATGCCCTTGATAACTTGTCTCCAAATCTTGGCAGGACTAGTTCTTCACATTTCTGGAGGACAGCAAAACTCAAAGTTAGTCAGAGATGTTCTTGAATGTCACATTCAACTGGATGTATTATGGGGACAGTATCCTGTAAATATGATTTCCTCCTGTCATTGCATACCTACCTTTTGGTGAGTAGTCATTAAATTCACATTAAGTTGGCTCATATGAACAAGAAAGCTCTTTATGTATATTCTTTTACTATTCCAAGGAATTCTTCAGTCTTAGTTTTGAAGCACAAATATGAACATTCCAGGTCAAAAGTCAAAGTTTTATTTAAAAGCTTTTGTTCATTTTAATTGTCTATCAAAGACAGAGCCATGGTGACTTCCCAACAGCTACACTGCTGTGTATTTATTGATTTATCTATTCTAAACTAAACCATTCTCCTTAAATTTAACAAGCTTCATGATTAATAAACCCATGTGAGAAAATGCATTGAATATGTATTTTTGCTCACATCTTGTTTACTCCCTACTACACTATTTGTTATAAACCTCTTTTAGCATTCACATAGTGAAAAGCATATTGCAACTGTTATTTGTGTTGTTTTGTTAGACACATGTATAAATTAAAATTGGAAATACCAACATTGCTATTGTCTGTGTGATGATAACCTCTTATTTTCTAGTTTTACAAACAATCCAGCCAGAACAAATGCCAAAAGTTTAGGAGGGTAGTTCTGGAAATCCAGTAGAGAACTGGAAAAAATTACGTAGATGGTGATATCAAGTGTATTTTAGGAAAATGAGTGTTGCAGTAATTTATTCTGCTCTAGGCAGTGTCATGAATCCATCATGGCACACAGTGAAAGAAAACATGTCAAGAATGCTGGAATACCTTTCCTTACCACGAGACACCCACACAAACTAATAATAGGACAACATTCAATAAAGTAGAAAATAAACCTGATAGAAACCAAGTTACAGAAAGAATTTTCCAACTTCATCCTCTGTACCACACACCTAAAATCTCTTTAAGTTTTTAACTCCCTACTTTTCCATTAGAAAACCACACTATCAGAGGAGGCAAAATTTTAGTTCAGTTAACACAAAGACACAGAATAGTTTGAGTGGGAAGGAACCTTTTCAACCTCCTTATATAGAAAATAGTGGGAAAACACAAAGCCCTGTCTTCCTCACATCCTTCAAGAGAAACAGTGAAATTACTGATGGGGCAGTCCAGGAAACAATGTATTTTGGTGGTGTCCTCTGTACAGAGCAAGGGCTGGTCGCCACGATAAATTATCATTCCAGCACGGAAATATTTGTGAGGTGAGTGTCCCAGAACAAGAGAAAGACATTTTCCCCTTCATGTAGATTCACTTGTTCTTTCCACACTGTAGTTGAACTTTACATTTTATAATCAAGATTAAAAGAAAACAAACACTTACAGACTAGAATTCTTTTTTAAAATCAAATGCTGTCTAAAACTTACCTGGGGTTCATCACTACACTTCTATCAACAGCTGTGGAAACCTAAAGTGACAGCTTGATTCCTAAATCTCTTCTGTAGGAGCAGTGGGAGTGTGGCAATTGGAAAACTGTAGCTCTCAAGGTTTGTGCAAAGCCAACAGAGCACCACACACATACAGTGTCAAAGTTGGAGCAGTACAGGTTAACAGAAGCCCACTGAAGCTAAAGGGGAGTAAACTGTGTAAGGAACAGAGTGATTGAAGTAATCCCAGAAGCAAGAGAAGGTCTGGCCCAGACACTTGTTTTCTCTAACTGGCTCTCCTTGCTTTCTCTTTTTATCCATTTCCTAATGGATGTTCCTAACCAGGTTCAAATGAGCTGTACCTTCTCCATCTTGGCAAGCCTGACCTACTTCACAGGGATTAGCAGCTCCATGACAGGTCTCCCCTGGTTTAGGAACATTCTGTTCTCTTTCAGGAATGAAACCAACTCTGCCTTGTTCCTGATCAATGTTTGCCTGAAATGCAAACCTCCTCTATGTTGAAAGTGGCTAGAAATTACTGCTAAATTAGTTACAAAGTAAGTTTTTCTTTCCTTGTTCTTTAGAATTCACAGGAACACTCCCATTTATTTGGAGCCATCATTTTACATGTTGTTCCTTCCCAGCCCCTTCATTTGCATGTTCTTTAATGACACAACTAAAATTATTCACCACCCTGTGCCACCACCAAATAAAACGTTCCTCAGCCTTCCCTTTTGCACATCAGCTCTTTGTCACATAAATGCTCTTAATTTGGCTCCACCAGATCTCAACCCTCTTTTTGCATTGGCCAATTCCTTCCCTAGAGAATCTATAGAAAGATTAGCACGTTTCCCTCAAGTTTCCCAAGTTCTTACCAGCAGCAGAAAAAAAGTCCTTTCTGTATTATCTTCTCACAAGGGAACTTCAGCCAAGTGTGTGTCTTCTCAAATAATTTCTACTGCTGTATTTTTTTTTCTCTTCACTACCCATCCCAGGTCTAAACATTGCTAAACCATCCAATTTTACACTATCCATTTAGGAAGGGCAATGATAAATTAGAGAAACTTTTTTTTTCTTTTACAAACCACAAAAGGATTAGAAAAATTGTAATATAGAGACTCTGAGTTCGTGTATCACACAGAAAATATTACAAGAATCGTGTTCTGAGAGGGTCTTACTTATTTAATCCTCAGCTGGCATTAAGTGCAAATGGCAAGATGGCTCAGAAAGTCAGGGATCTCTGCAGTGCTGGGAAGCTGTCAGCAAAACTCTTCTTTGGTAAGGGCAGGTACTGTTGGAATACCTGGTGATGAGAGTATCACTGAGTCACTGGGAGAGGTCTCATTACTCCTGAGGAGTGAAAAAAGAGGAAAATTGCTGTCATGGTTCCATTTCTGCATAGTGAGAGTGGTGCTAGGGGCACCTTCTGCTTCTGTTACCAAATATTAACCCTGAGTCTGCTTCAGTGCCAGTAAAGGGCAGACCAATACTTGGGCTGTAAGGAATGGTTTGATCAAGCCCAGAATCCCATGGGGAAATATGGGAGTGATGTAAAGGAGCCTCATTAAATAAACTGGTAAAGTGCAACAAAATTCACAGGTGGTAAATGCTACTATTTCCTCTTCTGAAGGGAAAAAAAAGTGTGAATGTTTTACCAACAGGACTTATCAGCGCTGTGTTGCAGTAACTGTTAGAAAATTGTTCAGCACAAGTTACTTCCATGCCAAGATAATCTCCAGCCGAACAGGGACTTTCATAACAGACAAGACGGCAGCCCAGACCTGTACAGTGATCTCTTCTTTTTTTTTTTTTTTTACGTGGTCAATTTACCAGGCTAACTAAAGAAGTCGATTGTCTTAATTTCCATTAATTGACAGTATAATCATTCCACTCAAGGGCAGGGCTGCTGTTCAGAAGGGCCTGGGCAAGCCAAAGGGATGAGGCTGACAGGAATCTCATTGAAGTCAAGGAAAACACAGAGTTATGTGCCTGGGATGGGGTAAAGAATGCATTGGGACGGATGGGCTGCCTGCTTGAGGCAGAGAAGTGGTGCCCAGTTACAGGACAGAGGAGCAATGGCCATAAACTAAAACACAAGACGTTTCACCACAACATGAGGAAGAAATTCTTCACGTTAAGGTTGACACAGCACTGGAACAGGCAGCCTAGGGAGGTCATGGAGTATTCCTGCCCGGACAGATTCCAAACCCACCTGGACGTGTTCCTTTGTCACCTGCTCTGGGTGACCCTGCCTTAGCAGGGGGCTTGGACTGAGGTCTGCTCCAACCCGAACTATTCTGGGATTCTGTGATTCCGTGGCAGGCCCTTGGAACGGGGAACACTTGTTTTAGCGTGATCCCGCAGAGCTGGTGCCTCCCAGCACCCCAGTGAAGCCATTAGCGCTTTTTAAGCGGCTCCCACAACACGGCGCCGCGAGCGCGCCTCCCAGCTATGTGCCCCAATACAAGAAAGGTCAGAAAACCTGACCGAGCGCACTGGAGAGTGGCCGGAGCAGCTGCCCTGAGGCCCTGTTGGAGCAGGACTCCGGGCTTCGGACAGCTCAGGGCCTGTGCCCGGGCGGCTCCCGCCGTGAGGGGCGGGCGGGCGCCGGGAGCAGGTGCGGGCGGGGCCGCTGAGGGAGGAGCCGCCCCTGGCCCGCGCAGGCTCCGCCCCCGCGGCGGCCGCTCGCGCCCCGACTTCCTGAGGGCGGGCTGGCCGAACATGGCGCCGGGCCGCTGGCGCCAGGGCGGGCCGTTCCTCTGCGCTCTGCTCCTCGTAGCGCTGCTGGGTCCCGCCGTCTGCTTGTCTTCCACCTTCTACAGCCCCGGCGAGCCGCGGAGCAGCGTGCGAGTGCTGTGCGGCTCCAACTGGAGCCTGGTGTTGCAGGGCCAGTGGATGTTGGAGTTGTGAGTAGCGGTCGCTTTCCCGCCCGCCTCGGAGGCAGTATGGCCGGGGGGTGAGGGGGGTTCCCTGCGAGGGGCGGGCATGGCCGGTGACTCCAGCCCCGCTGTGGGGAGAAGGGGGCCGGTCCGGCCTTCCCGCCCTGCAGAGGGGCCGCGCAGCTTCCCCGCCCCGGCGGTGGCTGCCCGGGGACGGCGTGAGGGAGGCAGCGGGCGGTGCCCGTGGTCCCCTCTGCCCGCCCTCAGCCGCCGGGCACACCCCGCGCTCGGAAGGAATTGTCTGACAGAAGGAGCTGCCCCGCTGGGTCCCATACTGTGTGGGTAAGAGTGCCCAAGGTTAAATGGGTCACTCCAGGCAGAGGGGAACGAGGGGTATGGAATGAAGGACATGGAGCTGTTGGAGCGAGCCCACAGCAGGCCACCAAGTTGATCAGAGGGATGGAGCACCTCTCCTTTGAGGAAAGGCTGAGAGAATTGGGTTTGTTCACCCTGCAAAAGAGAAGGTTTTGGGTAACCTAATTGTGGCCTTCCAGTACCTGAAGGAAATTTACAGGGAAGATGGGGCAAGACTATTGACAAAAGCGTGTCATGACAGGATAAGGGGGAGTGCCTTCAAACTGACAGATAGTTGGGTTAAATTGGATATTGGGGAAAAAATTATGTACTGTGTGGATGGTGAGGCCTGGTACAGGTTGCCCAGAGAAGCTGTGGCTGCCCCATCCCTGGAAGTGTTCAAGGCCAGGCCGGTTGGGGCACTGAGCAACCTGGTCTAGTGGAGGGTGTCCCTGCCATGGCAGGGGATGGAACTGGATGGTCTTCAAGGTGCCCTTCCTACCCAAACCATTCAGTGATTCTGTGAAGCAGCTGTCCCTCAGGTTCTTGTCCGAGTGTCTATGGTTAAACGGGCCACTCCAGCCAGCTCCCCACTGGGAATAGTGTCCGGCATTGCTCCTTGTCCTGCTCCCACACCAGGGGCTGGCACTGGGCTCTGTGTGAGCTCCAAGAGGGCTGAGTTCGGTACGGAGTATTTCGCAGGAGTAGGCTTCCGAAGCAGAATTACATAATGTCCTAGCCTGCCTTCACTCCAAGCCGACTTGAGCTCGGAGTTCTCCTTCAAGGGAGACGCATCAGATTTCATTAACTTCTGACTGACTGTAGTGGTGTGGTGGATTTGCTTGTGCCATGACACAGTTCTTGAAATGCGCCTGACTTTTCTTTTTTTTTGTTGTTGGAACTGTCGCTCACCTGCTTGTAGGAGCTTGTGGGTTTTTTTTTTAAGACGGCAGTGAGTAAAAAAGTAGTTTAAGTAGGCAGTATAGTCACGTGGTACCTGTGGGCTGTGCAGCTACGAAATAGGATTTTATTGTGGCATATGTGCTACTCTGTGCAAGTGTTTGAAACAGTTTGAACATCTGAACTCGCTCTCCCTCCTAAGTAGTTAGCTAGCTACTTCAAGTTTCGGTTTGCTCTTGTATTTTGTTTATCTCTAGTCTCTTCTTAGCAGGATGGACTATCAATTCTCTTAAGGCTTTAGTGCTCAGGATCCTACTGGACCCTGGTGTTAGTCAGTGAATAGGTGGGAACAATCTTGAAACAGCTGATAGTGACCCAGGTGTACCAACTGTTGAGGTTGAGGATTTAGAATGGATTTTGTGTCTCACTTCATTTATTGTGATCTAAAAGGCGGGGGAAAAATAAATTTGTTTTCTCACACTGCGAGATTATGTTTTAAATTGAAGTTTTTTCTCTTGGGCTATCTTAGTCCAATGTGGAAGCAATTGTATAAAAGTTACTGATTCATACACAGGGTGATGAGTTTTAAGGAGGAAGATTATTTATGGCCACTCAAGGTTTTTATTTCTAAGAGAAAATACTTAAATAACTAGTGGTGCATGCCTCTGAAGAAGAAAAAAGAGAGGAACTGACTGGAAATCAGAAGTGGTTGGGATAGCAAACAATTAAAATCATTTGGAAGCCTTTTCTCCTTTTGAAAAATTGCTCTTTGGTTTAGGGTGAGAGGTAGCTGACAATAGCGGTGGTGGCAGAGTTGGTTTTAGTGTTAGCTGGGCATGGTACGTGTTTCTGCATTGCTTAAATGAGACTCTTAATTAATTTTATGCAGTGTTTGATGTGTGAAAGATCCTCGGGTCTCCATGCTGTTTCCTGTGGTGCACTACTGGTGCTTTCTGCTTTTCTCCTGAGGAGGAGCCTTTGTCTTTAATGAGGATGAAAACTCCATGCTGCTGGTGTGGAATTAGTGAGAGTTTGAGCTCTAGGATTGATTTTTTTTTTTTTTTAATGTTTTGCGAGCAGAATCCGGTCCGGGTTTTCCCCCGATCCGCTTTCCGGATGAAATCCGGTCCGGGTTTTCCTCCATCCCTGCTCCCGGCCCTCATCCTCAAAATATCTCTAAGAGGAGAGGAGTAAGGGGGGAAATTCAGTTTTGTTTTGGAAGTGAAGCTGGGGCAGGGGTTGGACGCAGTGAGTTTTTCAGTTACAGCCAGTGAGTTTTTCCATGGGCGGTAGCGGCTTCCCTCTTGCCTAAATATTCCTGATAAGGCTTGTGGCAGAAACTCCGTGTGAGAATTTTCAGCCCAAGTGGCTTCAGTCAGGAGAACAGCGAACACAGACAAATCCGATTCTTGCAGCAGTTTCTATGCTGGTGGATTTTGGCTTCACTGATTTGTATCTGGTTTAGAGCTGGTGATCCAGACAGGAATCCTGAATGTCAGTCCATGGATTCCTTCCATACTGTCTCAGGCTGCTTGGCAGGACTGCAGTAATGTTCAAGAAAACCTCATTTGTTTGAAGAACCTCCTATTTATTTATAAGACCTTTGTTTTCCAAGCAGTGCTTTTATTAATGCAATTGTTACTATAGCATCTTCATGAAAAAAATATTTATTTTCATCAACTGCTCTTTTGCAGCCTCCTGCCCTGGTAGGAACAGGTACAGATGCTGTTTTATGCCAGTTTTTCTATTTGGGAAGGTGGAAAATCACTGTGTAATTCCACTTTGTTGTTGTTCCCAGGTGCACAAATAGAGAAACTTAAGTTTGAAATTACTTGTGTGTGGGATCTGTAGCAGGAATAGGATTTTTCTTCCTTCATCCCTCCTAGCTGAGGTGTGTGTACTCGGCTGGTTTTTTGTAAATATTTGGTTATTCATAGCTGGAAAAATTGCAGGCTCTGGAAGCGCTGCTGCATTTTCTTGATAAAAATGTTTTGGAGAAGGTTCTGTATCTGCCAGACATTGCACCATTTTTTGGATGTTGTTACTATCACAGCACACAGGTCTGGGCTGGAGTGCTGTGAGTCTGATGCTGGAATGAGCTGTGTTAAAAAGTTTCCCTACTTCCTTATCTCTAGTCTGTCGCTGTGAGATAACGATTCATTAATATGAGGAGTTTTCTTTTTGTCTTTAATATTGTGTCTGTTTGGAACACAGAAAACTTATTTCTGGTCTGTTTACTTAAAAGTGCATTTTACTGTTGTAAACAACACTTGTTCCGAGCTTGATTTATCTTAATTTAACATCCTCTTCTTTTTAAGTAAATTCAAACAAGCAAAGAAACAAAAAAATGCAGCCCATCAATGCACTTGTAGTCTTCATGCCTCTGGTTACAAAAGAAACTATTTATGCTCTTGGTGCATCTGTAGTACTTTATGTGCTTGTTCGCATATAGGGTGTTAAGTGTTCTGATTCCCCTTTGTTTCAGCACAGACTTACTGCTGTGTGTACCTGAAAAAGAATGTCTTCATTGTCCATTTTAATTCGAGCCAGGTGAAAATCAGGAGACAGGTTAATAGTCATGTTTCCAAGGCTAGCTTGTTATATTTATAGTATAGGCCCATACTTTTTACTTTTTCATTGTCATTTATCATTAAACTTTCCCTACTATCTCGTTGGACAGCTGATTGCAAGGGTTCAGCCCTCCCACCTTTTGTCTGTAGTTTCAAGGGAATGTGTTTAAAATGAAGCTGAATGTTTTGGTATTTAGATGGCTTAATGCTTTTAATCAGATGGCTTGAAATACTTTGTGTAAATAAAATCCCAAAGAATTTGCTAAACTATTTAACAATTGCTGTAAGTTAGGTTAGGAGTTGAATAAGATTGAGAATTTTCTGTCACTTAAGAGTGTCTAGTCTCTTATTTCGTGTTAGTATCCAGGCTTTTCTTTGTCCTATTCTGAACAAAAAGAAACCAAAACAACCCAAAACCCAATAAAAACCAAAAAGCCAGGGGAATAAAAATCAAGTTATCAAAACTCTGTTCTGGTTTTGAAGCCTCTGCAGCTCTGCTGGCTGGGTCCAGAGGAAGTGACCAAACATTTTATTTAATAACTGAACACACAGCTGAGTGCTGTGCTGGGCATTGGCTGAACAAAAATTGCAAAAATGCGATGGTGAAATACCCTCCTTTGTAGAAGAAACAAAACAAAACAGGTGCAGAAGGGGACATAAAAATACGTAGAATGATGGAGCTTAATCTGCTGAAGCTCTGAAAATTCACATAAGTTTTCATTGATTGGTTTGCTTTCTATTTTAAAAATAATTTCTCCGTGTTTAAAAAAAAAAGGCTTGTCTGGGTTGGAGGGGTTTGGCACTCTGCAGGAAGCTCCTTGTCAGCTTCCAGGGCCTGTGTTGTGGTGATACAGATCTGGGTAAATGACAGGGACCAACTTCTGTATCTTTGGCTGCCACCTGCTCACTTGAAAAGTCATTAAAACTACACCGTTGATGCGGGGCTTTTCTTTTGTTGGCATTACAAAGCTGCCTATCCTGCCTCAAGACCTATCTGTATTGAGAAACTGTCTTTTTTTTATTCATTCTTTTATGCTTGTGAAATCTGTAGCAGTAAGGCAAAACTATTTAGAAGACTAAAAATAAGAACTTAATTCTGATACTGCTTTTACCATTCTGTTGGATACTGTCTCAACACTTTCACTCTAATTTTGATGGTACTCCCAATATGAGCTCCATCAAGCAGCTTAGGGTAAGCAAGTTTTGCTGTTTTTTCTTCAGCAAATACTCTCATGCCTCTACCCGTAAGCTGTTTTTCCTTTTTCCTAGATTCTTGCAACTTGGTGAAATTGCCATTGGAGCAAAGTGTGGAATGGTACTCGGTGTTACATCTGTTCACTGATACTGTTGGTAATGGTAGTGAAAAGGCAGATAAAAAGAGTCAGTTAAATGTACTTGAAAAGGAGTGAATTGGTGAATTCAGTAACCAGCCAGGTACAAGGAGAGATAAGTGGCTTGGAGCTGGAAACTGTGTATCAGCGTATCAGCACATCTTAGCAAAGTCGTTCTGTGTTTACTGATCTACTCGGGGTGATATGGCAGAATGGCACCTTTGCTCAAACTGGTTTTAACTTGAATGAGGTTTTTTGTATTGCCTCAGTGAAGTTGTTGGTATTCGAAATCCAAAGCTTGTTCTTTTGTGCTTTAGATCAGAGATAAACAGAAGTCAAAAGCAAAGTCTGTGTCTGAGAGCTTCAAACTTTGCTTTTCAATTGCTTTCTTTATGCCCTCTGCAAAAAGCTTTAGGTATTGTAATGGAGTAGGAACAGGAGAAAACACCTGGATACTTGGAAATAGTGATTTTAGTTCACTGAGGTCAGTCGTCGTTGCAGTGATAGATGTTTGCTGCCTTATCTATGGAGGGCTGATCGTGTGTGAGAGCATTTCAGCTGTAAAACTGTGCTATGTAAGAGGTCTGGAAGGATCAGGAATGAGGTGTGTGTTGAGCAATATACAATACCTGCTTGCAGTGAATAGTTTGGCAGGGTCTCACTTTTAGCTCTGGGGTGTTTTCAATCTGATTGTTGAATGATGAAGATCAGCAAATTGCCTTTTAATGTGTAACAGGCTTCTGAAAGCTTTCTTTCCTTAACCGAGTGCCCAAGTCTTGATTTAAATTCCAGTGAACTTTGATTTTTAACTTGGAAAGACCTTTTTTCTTGCCACGCCTGCTTGCATTGCACCCTATGCCCTCCAAGTTAATTGCGCTACCCCCTTGTGCACAGAGAGAAGAAATGGGAGTAACAGCCCTAAATTTGGTGGTGTTGACAAAGTGCTAATTGTTTCCGGGCCTGCCTGGAGCATGGCAGAAGAAATTTGGTTACATCTGCTTTTGCCAGGGACCTGCTCTTGCATTTTGTGCCTTGAAAAGTAGCAAAGACTGGTTCCACCGCAGACATGGGGGTCTGCTTCCCTGCTCCTACAATTATATTTTTTTTCTAGGAATTTAAGAATAGTAGTTGTACCATAACTTCTGTGGAAATACGAATCAGCCACAGTTCTAAAGGATTCATTAGAAGACCCTGTTGAAATGAAGTACTTCCCTCAGTCCTTCAGGGTGCAGGAAGTTTTTTGAAACTTTTGATAAAGATGATGTAAGTGTCAAGTATTTTAATCTTCAGTAACTTAACCTCCCCTTACACTTTCTTTTGCATCATTTTAAGACTGAGAAAGAGACACAATTAAGCTTTGGTAATTGTTGGGGTAATATAATTTTGTTATTTCCAGGAGGCAGTCATGAATTCCTTGATGCCTCAAATGCTGCACAACAAATGCAGACATGAAAGCTTCAGGAAAGTGAGGGTGTTGAGGTGAACAGCAGTGGTAACTCTTGCAGAAATCTGATGTGTATTGCAAGTTCTCTCTTGAACATGTGGGAACAGACTGTTTCCCGGCTGGCAAGAATTGGATGTGTAATTTCAGGAATGTAAAGCAAGTATTTTAATCCTGATTGTCTGTGCTGATGTTCAGCTGGAGTGGCTGGATCTTGTAGCATTGTATGGATCTATTGCCATCCCATGCCCAATACTGATACTAAAAATCAGGCAGCCAACAACTACAGCTTTTTGTGAAGTTCAGTGTTATGTCCTGTCACTTCTAAACTCTGACGTGGGTAGATTTTAATACTGCTTTGAACTAAATGAAATATTTTCAATCATATGACTGTTAGTCGTGTATTAAATATTCCACTTAATTTCATTCGGGAGAAATTCTCATGCATGTCAAATGTAAATATAAATTTTGATGGGGTCTAAATTTCTATTCCAAAATCAGATTTAACAGGCTAAAGGATGTATTAAATTTCAAAAATCTCATGGTGTGAATTTGACACATCTAGAGAAGCTGGATTTAGAAGACAGTCAAATTTCTGTCTTTCATTTTAGATCAACGTCAGCTGCATTATCTGATGGATGTTTGCAGTTTCTTATTTATCGGTCAAGCTCCTATAATAAAATAATCCTGTTTGTAAAGTACAGTATCCGTCAGACTGATATTAAAAGCTCTCTACAAGCCAGCAGCACAATGGAGAGCAGTGCTGCGTGTGAGACTTGTTTCCAGCATCTTTTTGAAAGATACTGAGGGTCTGTCTCTTGGCAGGATAAGATTTATGTCCTTTTTTTCAGATGCTTTCACACAGAATGATATTGACTTAAAAAGACAAGATATGGGCTTTCACAGTTAGAATAATGAATTTCTAGTACAGTTAAATTAAGAAGTATTTTTAAGTTGTGTCCTTTTATCTGCCAAGTGACAAGATTTCATTTTTTTAAATACAGGAGTATTTAAAAGTACAAAGCACTCAGAGTAAATTTAATTCCACCTCTTCTGTGAGAAATGACCTGTTTTACATTAAGCTTTACTGATATGAAACATCTGGGGGTGGCTGGGGATATCTCAGTCTGCAGCCACTAAGTAAGCATTCCTGCTGACAGCCAGAGAATAGGAATTGCCAGTCCCTAGGTCAGATAGCAGTGGTGGCAGACAAACCGAAGTAGTAGAGAACCTTGTGAAGGTTCCCAGTGGTGGTTTTGTGCTAAGGATCTTGGACTCTGCCCAGGAGGGAATGTGTTTCTATGGTTCGCAATGGACGCGTGGTGGCATTTGTGGAGCACTGTGACAAGGAGAGTGTCACTAGACTCAGTGCTTTTGCTTTTAGAAACCTCCATCCCCGTGGTAAATCAGATTAAAGCCCATAAAGGTCTCTCCTCATTAGTAAAAGGCTAAGTCTGTGCATGGGCAATTGCCCCAGCTCAGTCACAGGCTGTACCTACCAGTCCTGGTTCCCTTGTTGTGTGTGTGACAGGCCATGGCAAGCTGCACAAGTGTGAGGCAGACTTGGCCAACCAAGTTAGGCTAAAATAAATAAAAGTGGCAAAAGGGGTTTTATCAGCAGCTTTATCTGCTATTATCCTTTCATATTAGCTGTTCTGTTTCTTGTTTGATATTACCAGTAGGTGCAAAATTGGTTTAATTATTCTGATTGAGAGTGTAGAAAATTCAGCTCTTGAAACATGCACTCCTGTTTTTCTGAAATGAATCCTGGGAAAAAACATGACAGTAAGTATGAGCAGTAGAAATTTGATGTGTGCTCCTTTTAAGTCTCTAATGACTGCTATCAAAAAGGGCATGTTGTGATGTATGGAGTAGTGGGCTAAGGCAAATGCAATTTTGGGAAGTTCTGAGGTGTGGGAAATCAATACAAAATGTTGTGATGAGGGATGCTGCTTCAGAGGACAGCCTGGGTTCAATAATTCAGGTAGCTGCCATGGAAATGGATTTTATTTCCTATGTAAACAGAATAAATCACAAGTGGTGAGGAATTTGGATATGAATTTCTCAAATCTGTGATTTGTTTTAATAATATGGGGAAGAGCACAGGGATTGATAAAAAAGCTTTCTTGATTGTCTGATTCAGTAGACCTGATTAAGAAAAACTGTAGTTTTTTTTCTTTTGTGATTGATGTGTTTGTATTTTCTCTGTACAATGAATCAATTTGAATGTCTTTAAGAGTATTAAAATATTTACACTGCCTTCCCCCTTTAGTTACGCTCCTTGGTGTCCAGCCTGTCAGCAGATTGAGGCGACCTGGGAGAGCTTTGCAAAGGAGAGCGAACGGCTCGGGATCACTGTTGGAAAAGTGGATGTCACTCAAGAACCAGGTATAGCATGAAACAGACTGTTTTAATAACAGCAATTATTCAATATAAGTACCAGGTACTACTTCTTAGGCTTCACAGTCAAAATAATGTTATCCACACTTTCCTTCTCCATACAGTCATATTTCTGAACTGAAGTTTATAAACTCAATTTGAAGGATTAAAGAATTGAGGGAGTGATCTGGCTTAATACTGAATTAAAAGAGGCTTATTCTCTATTTAAATCTTCTTCACTGGAAGCTGTTGCCTGTCTCATTCCTCCAACCTGTCCACAGAAGATTCCATTCTGTAGCCTGCCGTTAGGAGAATTTCAGGGTATGGTAGAGGGAGCCTTCTTTAATTAAAAGTCCTTAACCGTTTCCAGCATGGTGCTGGTTTGTCGACTGGTTTAATTGTGGTGGTGTGTTAGAAAGCTGTTTCCTGTTGGTGATGTGCATATGCAAATATGTTTATAAAAACACTTCTCCTAACTATTTACAGAGGCACGAGTGCAATCTAATTTATTCCTTTGGTGACTCCTTTCAGAGTTTTGAGTGTGTCTTTGTACAAGCAATATTAATATTGTATAAACCTCTGCATCTCCTGGGAGTGCTCTGTGCTTGTTTGGGCTTTGAGGGAATAAAGGATTTTATCAGTAGTATCCAAGGACTGAAAGATGAGATGTTGTTAGAAAAAGAAGGCCAAGCTTTTCTGATTTTTCTTTTTGCTTTATAAAGTGTGTGAAAAATGTGTTCATTTTATTAGTTGCAAACATGTTGAACAGATTTACTGTATCAAAACCCTTGTCTCAGAATCAGCAATCTAAGCTGACAAGAAAATGCTAGCTGTTCTAGACCTTGTGTAGGTTCATGTCTTGTTAAAAGTTCACAAGTATACAAAAATCCTGTATCAAAAAGCTTCATAAACTAATCATTATATAGTGTAATAAAGAGATGAGTTTTAATATTACCTTTCTAAAATAGATGAAACCTTTTTTAAATAGATGTAAACTTAATACTTGAATTTCTAATGTTGCTGAGAGTCCTGATCCCTAAGCATGGCTAACTTCTGCTAGTCTAAGGACTGACCAAAACATGAATTTGTACCAAAGCTCATGTAATAAACCTACAGCATCCAGTTCAGCACTGAAAGCTGTAGGCATTTCTAAAACTAAGGAATGCTCAAACTGGAAATCAAACATTTATTACATATTTGACCTTTGGTGCTGATGTAATTTGGAAGATACGTGAGTTTCTATGGAGCTTTCCAAAGTTACTGAGGTATTTTTACTGTGGGCTTTGCATCAGCCTTTCAGTTGTGTTTTAAGTGCTCTGTCTCCTTTCTTGCTTGCACAATGGTACTTTAATTAGTCTTAGTTATGTAACCCCTTCATTGAATTGAATTGAAAGTAGTCAAAATGTGTTAAATTAGGGGAAAACCACGAGATGAGTGCAGAGTTACATAAAATTGCACTTCCAAACCGGCAGGAGAAAGTGGACATTCATGGTGCTTAATTGCAGGAGATGCCTGAAGAATAAACCCACTGGAGCCTTAATGGCTTCACAGCAGATTTCAGTCACTTGATGTTCCAGCCTTAAAGTGCTTCCTCTTGCCTCATCTTCTCCATTGAAACATTCAGTGTGGAACAAGCAAATAGTGGAGATGCTTCTGGATCCTTAAGTTCTGCTTATTTGTGGTGCCTTTTTTAAGCTCCCAATCACAACATTTACCTCTGAATTGAAACAAGACTCCATGGATCTTCTGTGTCTTCTTTGAGTAGTTGGCTGAAAGCAGCTGGAGTTCTAGATGACATCTCTATTCTCTCTACATTTTCGGGGGCGTGCATGTGCAAATAGAAGATTTTTTTTTAATTATTATTCTTGATTAGCTGTTTTCATAATGGATGTCAGTTTTTGATTTGCAAACAGAGACAGATGCCTAACTGTATTTCAGATTGAACTAGTAGTCAGTTCAAGTTTGCATTAAACAGGCACCAAAACAATTCAGTGTGTTCTTAAATTTTGTAGCTGACTCACATCTGGTTTTACCAATCTAGGGAGGTGCCTTAGATAACCAGCAAACCTCCACCTAAAGCGTTGGGGATGCTTAGATGTATTTCGTAACTTTTAGATCTCAGTGTTGCTTCTGAGGTGTTCACCCTAGGATAGGCCACAGGTAAGAGGTTTGAGCTGTTTTGTTTCCTTTGCCTGAGTGGTGTTTGTAAGAACTTCAGAGAGCCTGTCAGTGTTCCCACGACTTTCTCTGTTCTTAAGCTAATTATGTTCTTTATGACTCTCCACCCAGTTTTCCTTGTGCAGCTGTGCTGTCTGCTTTATTCATTCTGCTCTTACACTTGTGGGTTTGTTTGCATTGTATCTCCCTGTGCTGGCACAACTTTGAGCTGTTTCAGAAAGTTTTTCATCACCCTGCCTCTCGTAGCAATAAAGGCAGAGAAAAAAGCCACAACCCTTTGATGCCTATTCCATAGAGGAATTCAAACTAGGGAAAACATTACCACTGAAACTTTTAAAAATACCTGGCTTACTTCAGTATGGCTCATCTTTGTCTCTAAAGGCAGAAACCCTCTTGCTACAATACTTTTCCATGGCTAATCCTGGCGCCTAGAGCTGTTTGCTTTATTGAAGGCTGAATAAGACCTTCATTTCCCAAAAGATTTTCACAGAATTTTATAAAAGGCAAAGTTAAATAACTGTACTCTTTACACTGGTACTTTATATGAATTGCAGTTGCTGGCTGTAGGAATTCAGCCCTTTCTAATGGACTCTGAGTGCATCTAATGCTGGGCTGGTCCAAAACTTCAGCTGGGTGCAAATACTGATGAGACAAATCCATTGATGAGGAAAACTACCTCTCAGTAAACATTCTTCAAGCTAAACATTCTTCCTTAATTTGTTACCAATATTTAGTATCTGTTCCTGTTTGTAGCATATCTGAAGACAAACTGTTAACCTGTATTTACAAAACAGTGGTGAAAGCTGTGCAGCCTGCTGCTCGCAAGTCTAAAATACGGATCCGTAGGTATTTATAGATAAGTCAGAATGCTGAGAAATTTCAGTGTTACTGATCTGTTTGTGTTGTCTTCTTCCTTTTCTAGGCTTGAGTGGTCGTTTCTTTGTCACAACACTTCCTACAATCTACCAGTAAGTGTGTCATACTGGAAACTGCAGCTATTGACTCCTACTTGTCACTTGATTTAATCTGTAAATGAAATGTGGGGGAACATGAAAGAAGAGTGACTTCTGATTTCAGCTCAGGTTATTGTAGCTTTGGTTGCATGATAAAATCCTTATCTGAGGCTTTTCTTTAGTTTAAGTGACTTTACTAAGTTTCCCTGTTATCCATACTAATTAAAAATGGATCAGAGAAGACTTTTGCTGTATCTCTTCTCCAATGAGATGATATCATCCTTAAAATATTGAACTGTTCATTAAGTCAGAGCATTATGAGCCGTGCAGATATACAAACAAATACATATATATGTAAACTTTTAATTCTGAGTTGTATTTAGAAATGGTTTGGTTGTTAACCTCATGTGCTTTGTGTAGTGTATTGCATTTACTGTAGTGCCAGAGAATATTTAAGAAAAATAGCATCTTTATAAACAGCAAAAGCTCATGCTGTTTAAAAACTGGGATTTTTCCATCATGGGTTACAGTTCCCAAACCTTCAGCTCCCAGCAAGTGAAATCTATAATGTATGTGGGGGTTTTGGTTGGGGGCTGTCTGTGCTGATGGGAGTTTGTTTTGTAGTGCCAACGATGGAGTGTTCCGCAGATACCGCGGCTCCCGGACCCTGGAAGATCTTCAAGGCTACATCTTAGAGAGGAAATGGGAAGCTGTGGAGCCTGTAGCAGGATGGAAGTCTCCCTCTTCTATAATGTAACACTTGGCTTTTATTAACAAGAACTATGTTTTGTAGCTCATTATTCATTAAGGGTCTTGTGTTGATAGTTTAGACAAAAGGCCTTTATTCCCTAGACTTGCAGGCTTTGCAGAAGCAATCATTATTGACAGCCTGATTCCCAGCTTCTCACCTTTAAAGGCAGTTTATTTTCTGCGTTTGCTTTTGTTTGTGCTTGCTAAGGCTTGTTTATGTCATCTTTGAAAAGAGATTAAGGAAAAAAAAATACAGCCAGTGAGCATTATGTAAAGTGGCATTTCCAGTATCTGCTGCGGCCTGGAATCAAGCGTGTGTTTATGTAGATTATTACTTCCTGACTTCTGGCTACTGGGCAGCCTTCAGCTTTAAGGATTTCTTGTTTATTTATTTACAAGAGAGTCTTTTGTCCCCCTTTGGAATACCAAACAGTGTAGTGCTTACAGAATACATAAGAATTTGTTTTCAGGGAGGTGGATTTGCTTAGAAATAGTGTAGAAAGCTTGCATGACAGGATGAACTAAAGATGTGAGTGGCCTGCAGTTCATTCTGGCTGAAGCTATTATGTGTAAATTCACAAAGAGGAGGGTCCTTATTTTTCATGTGAGAGGGAGGAAGAGCTGTAGGATATTTAGGAATGGGGAGACGAGCTACAGGGCTACTGTGAACCTGTCCTTCCATTTCCTTGTTTTCCAGGATGCATGGCATGGCAGGGCTGTTTCACTTCTCAGGATGGATCAGGGTAAGTAACTGCATAGTGTTTCCCATACTCCCTTTTTATGTTTAGAATAATAATATGTTTAAAAGTCAAAACATAACTGAATATTTTTATTATCCTTTTATGAGAGTTCATTTTGCCTTGCATCTACTGCACATTGATTGTATGATATCTTTGCACTCTTAAGTCTGTAGTGCCAGGGTTCTATGCCAACTATGGCAGCTTGATTGTAAAGATTGTCATCCGTGATGAAAATACTGATTGGAATGAGAGAATCTTCAAGGCTATAAAGTAGCTTTTTGAGAGCTGCTGCAAAAATGGTTGTAAACAGCAGCAATATGTTAAATATCTGCCAGGTTCTCTTACTTCATGCTATTGCTAAAGATAATCCCCAGGTTCATTTTCAGAGTTGTGAATGAGGCTCCTCTGCAATTTGTTTGCATTGTGTATTGCACAGAAGGGAGGGCAAGGGGGTTATTTTTTAGTAATAATTTCTGCATCTGGGGTTCAAACTGACAACACCATTTGCACAGGAACATGATGAATTTGGATAATAAAGTGATTATCAGAAGTAAAGGAGAAATGCCTAGCTATTCTGAAGTGTGCTTTAAAATATCAAAGCATATTTTACTTTAAAATATTTCAAGATGCTTTCATTTGGGAGCTATCCAGGTTTTTCCGTGACATCCAAATACTGAGAAATTTCAGACCTTTCTGGTTTTGGTCAGAAAACATCCTCTTAAAACCTTTGAGTGTCACTGAGATTGAGAGACTGTATTTGATTGCAGCAAAATATATTATTCTTGTAAAATGTGCTTCAGAAAAGAAATGTAGTTGAGAGTTAGAACAGTTTGTATCACTTCTACTGAGCATCAAACTAACACAGAATCACAGCAGAGCTCTGAGTTGTGTATCTTTGATTCTTTCACTGGATAATACTTACTTTTTATAGACTTCTGGTGTTTCTCTTCCATGGTTGCTCAGTACTGGTGTTGTTTCACTGTAGTTTCCTTCCTGAAAGATTAACTGTTCTGGGAAGAAACATGTAATTTGCTTTCCACTTTGAATATTTCAGCTGTACATTTCCTCATTCCTCCTGCTCTGCTGTCTTATGCTTGGATAAATACCGGAAGATGTTCTGACATTTAAAAGAAAACTCTTGGAATCTCTGTATTTAAACTCTTGTAAATGTTGATTGCGGTTTGTTTTGAAAGAGACTTAATGTCATAATTGACTTCCTACCAGCTCATCTGACTCGATGTGCTGCTTGATTCAGCCAGTTGAATTTGTAGGTTTGAGGAACAGACTAGAGTTTGAAAGAAATCTTAATACTGTATTTGGATTGTTATATTCAAATTTAGAAGTGAAATCATTTATTCAGTGTATGCCTAGAGTGTGTGGGTCCTTTTAAGAGCTAAAAAGCTTCAGTAAGAACTAAATGGCTTAATTCTACTTAATGAAGAGTTGGCACAGAGAGATCAAGGATGTTGTGATACTTTCCTGCCACCTCTGAGGCTCCTCATACACCCATCTGCAGTAAGGTTGTGTATGGCATCTGTAATGCTGAGCATCTCAGGGAGAAGGAATTGTGCATCCTCTGCTTAAAAAGCCTTTTAATGTGAACAGATTGGTACAAAACCCCGAGATTTAATGGTGTCAAAAGGGGAAGACTTCGGTATAAATACTGTTAAATGAAAGGTCTTAATCAGACAGCAATTTATGTAATGGTATTGGCAGTAGGACTCCTAAGTGGTTTTAGGTATGAAGTTACTAAGTATTTTCTTGTCATTTCCAGCAAATTCATAACTACCTCACTGGCACTCTTGGAGTTCACGTTTGGGTTTCCTATGCCATCTTCATCTTGGCTACCTTACTGATTGGCCTGTTGCTGGGTTTGGTAAGAAAACACATTATTTTTTTTTTCCAGTTAACTAGAACTCTTGCTTTGCATAAACATGTGAAAAAAATAAAACCAACTTTGCTCATAAGATATACTTAAATATGCCTTGCTTTAATAATACATTATAAAATACTGATATCTCTTCCCTGATATCCAGAATGTGTTAAGGTGGTTCAAAGCTGTCCAAGGGAGGTTTAGGCTGGACATTAGGAAGCAGAGCATGGTCAGACACTGCAACAGGCTCCCCAGAGAGGTGGTCAGTGTCCCAGGCCTGTCACTGGTTAAGAAGCATTTGGACAATGCCCTCAATACAAATCAGGTCACCTTCTAATGAACTCCGTGCTTCAATTTAGATTTGTTTCGTCCATCCACTAAAATGAGTGATTCTTGTATTGGCCTTTTTGTATCTACGACTGTTCTACTTAAGGGTTGAATGTGTGTGGTCAGTGGATCAAGAATCCAAATTTCTAAGAGCACAGGCTTTGTGGAGGTTTTATTAACCAGAGAGGAATTGGTTTTGTAGGAGTCAGCAACGTAAGGGTGCTGCCACTCTGTTACTCAAAGTCAAAGGATAAAAATATTTTTTAAAGCTTTGAAGATTTGGGGGGTTTAAGTTCGGATTAGTTGCCCGTTCCACAAGTGCATTCTGCAACTGCAAGAATGGTTTAAACAGTTCTGCTAGTTACTGGTTTAACCTGCTGCTAAGTCACTATTCCTCATAGGAAGATTAAAGCTTGTTTCTGGGACTTGGATCTCTGCCCTTCAGCACAAATCTTAGTGAAATAAAGAAAAATTTTGAGAGTGTTTCTCAGTAGTACTGGGGGGTGATTTCAATGCAGTTGAAATTTGAATTTAGGCAAAACCACATTTTTATACATGATGTGCGTACAGAATTGTTGTATACAAGCAAATGTTTTTGATTATTCATTTTCAACAGCTGCGTTTTTCTAGATGATAGATTTTCACCAAACGAGTGCAAATCAAGTTAGTATAACTAGGAGCAAGTGAATATCATGTTTTGAAAGAAACTTTCCTTCTTACTCCTTCACTAAAAAATGCCCAAACTGAAAAACCTGAAAAAATGTGAAGTTAATCTCTCAGCTCTTTCCAAAAAGCTTTTCAATGATTGAAATATATTTCTTTCACATGGTGTCAGCTCTCTCTTTTTCTTTGCACTATTCTTAGCATGTGACAGTGAGGCACAAATGTCTTCCTTGCATTTTGAGTGTCCTTGTTCTGTGCTGGGCTGGTTAAATAACAAGCACAAAAGGTGGAACACACATCTGTATAGGGGAGCTGGGGGTAGGAATAGAATAACATCCCAAAATACAGAAAATCTTGACCAATATTTTTTCATAGATTTTCAAAAAGTAAAAATCCTCAGCTGTGTTCTGAACTGTTCTTCAGATGGAAGCAGTGTCAGTAATGAATAAATTTAGGAAAGTAGGAGGCAGAAAATGGGTAGTAGAAAGCAGGGAATGCTGGTTAGTACACACTGAGAAAGCACTTTTTTCTGTGGTTTTATTTAGCTCTTATCTCTAAGCAAGATAATACAATTTTGTAAACTTTATTGTGTTTATCTATCTAAAAAGAATGAGTGCAGGGACTCTTGCAATTGCTAATAAATACCTTTTTTATTATTGCTAATAAATGCCTTCTTCCTTTCCACAGATCCTGGTTTTGATTTCAGACTGCCTTTGCCCAACCAAGTCAAAATACAGAGCTGAAACGCCTGGTAAGAGCTCTTAAGGGAGTGAGATGCTGTAGTTTAAAATGTAAATTTGTAGGAGAGAGGGCAATACACTGTTCAGACCGTAGGCGTGTACCAATAATCCAGGAGCCAAGTAAAATTGGTTTGTCTTTGGTTTGTAACTTGGTGGAACAAAATGAAAGCCTGTCTGTGCCCGATACGCAAGGAAAATAAATGGAAGTGGAGGAGAAATACTACTGAAGGTTTAATGAAATAACTGAAAGATAAGGAGAAGTTTTCAATCACAGGACCACAGAATGATTCAAGTTGGAAGGGACCTTAAGGATCATCTGGTTCCAATCGCAGTTGGAATAATAATCCTAATCAGTAATAATGTTCATCAGTATTTCAGAGTATGTCCCTGGTGATGCAACTTTAAAAGGCATTGTTGTGAGATTCAGTCTAACTGCAGTCTCTGCTTTGTTTAGAAGAAGCAATTACCAAGGATAACGTGGAGAACGCGGCGTTGGAAGAGCCGGAGGAGGCTGCAGAGCTTTCCGCAGATGAGGCGGAAGAGGCTGCAGATGTGAAAGATCTCTCAGATGGAGAAGATGCAGCAAATTCAAGTGCTGACGAGTTGGAGGAGGATTTACCACTTGGAAAAGAATCAGGGGAAGAAGAAATGGAAGACTTAAGTGAACAACCTTTAGCTGAATCAGAGACTGAAAGCACAGTGAGACAGCGGAAAAGTCAGGGGGCTGAGAAGGAACTATAGTTTTCCCAGTGTTGTATTTTGTACACTTGGACCAAAGAAGTGTCAGACCCCCTCAGGGTCTGAAGCTGGAGCTTACACTTGATTTGTCATTGGTGTTTACGCAAAGCTCTGCTCTGCCAGCAGGCTCCTCTTTTTTTAAGCTTAGTACTTGCTTACTTTCTTTGATAAGCACATTGGCTGTGTGTTGTGTGACTTTAGCTGTGACAATCAAAATCAGTGTCTTACCTGTTCCATGTCCTCTCAGAGAAAAAGGGGGTGTCAGCCTCAGTTCACCAGCTGTGAAATGAACACTGTGTGTGTGTGTCCCTCTAAAGACTGACCTGGGCAAGATCAGGACTTTTAACTCCACAGTAGCTTGGCAGGACTGTGACTTTTGTTCTGAATGTTGATTGTTCCCAAATGCCACAGAAGCACAGAGACGATTCACTAGTGAAAGGGGGCACCTTACTGGTCTTCTATCAAAAATGTTGTGTACCATGGGTTTGTTTTTATCACTTTCAAGCACCTTTCTCTTCCATTTCTATTCATGTTTGTTTTGGAAGTTGATCCTGCAGCTCACCCCCAGGTGTGTCAGTTTTTGGTGATCCTGAGGCTTTGCAGCTTGAGTTGTTTGAGCCAAGGAGTTGGGGTAATTAAAAACCTCAGGCAGAAAGAGAGTGGCAGCTAAATGTTTAAAATATGTTGGAACTTTCAAAAGGTTTAAAGGAAATAGTTTTGGTCAGGGGAAATTTTTTTTTTCTTTTGGTAATTTGTTCCTAGCAGGAGATTTTAGCAGGAAATATTCACTTTGGGGTCAGGAAGTTGTATATTTCTTGCCAGTCCAAGCTTGTCACATGCAGTGCTGTCCTGCCATTTCCACCTCGGAATGCTTCTGGCAGAACTCAAGCTGCTCTAGTGATGTTATCTGAAGAGGCACTTAGGCTTTTACCTTTGATCACTTTTCTACTTTTGGAACCATCACATTGGGAAAATAGAGGGGCACATGTGGGTAGTGGGGAGAAGCTTTGGGTTTTGCTTTTTATATCAGAATAAAAGTGTGTGTGTTGGACTGTGTAAAGTGAAAATGGCTTGTCAGGTAGACAGCATTAGGTGTGGTTAGACTTGGGTCATGAAACATATTCGTGTATCACTCCTTTGGGTTAATATATAAGTCTTTTTTGGGAAGGAGTACCCTCAGTGAGATCCTCTGTGTTCCTGCTTTGTTGATGTATGACCACGAGCGTAAGATGTGTCCTAATCTTGATATTATTTAAAAAAAAAACCCTATATATTGCATAAACCTTGCTAGCATGCATGAATTTCATCTTGTTCTTCAAGAATGAAGAGTAGTCAGAGATGAGATCATCTCTCATTAGCAGAGAAGTTGCAAGTGCAAAATGATGGTTTCCTTTGAGACTGAGATTAATAGGGCCAATGTGTGTTGAAAGCTGTTTTGTTGTTGTTTTTTAATGCTCATAAAGAACATACTTGCTAAGAAAGCTCAACTTTCCCATCTATGTCCTGTCACATATGTTTTGAAACTATGTTAGAAACTTTGCATTTGTCTGTTAGAGCTCCTCAAAGAAGAAAATTACACTGCATATCCTGAATTTGAAATTTCTTATGGAATACTCCCAGTCTGGAGCTTGAGTTCCATATAGTGGACACCTGTAAATGTGCTTTCACACAGGTGAAAACACAGACTTGATAATATCTATACATTGCACTATCTTGAGAATAGTTTGTGGTGTTTGGGTGTTGTCCCGTGTAACTGAGCAATTATAAAGCTGGCAGGCAGCAGAACTCAGCAGTAGGTGAGGCACACAGCAGCTTTTTGAAAGCTAAACTTCTATCTGCAAAAATCAAAAAAACTCTGTGGCCGCTGCAGTGTGAAGGGAAGAACTGTGCACTTGGAAGACAGTAAGGTGTTCTCACAAGAGTTGGATTTCCCTGCGGAGTCTTTGGATTTCACAAGCAAACAAACCCACAAATGGCACTTTGTCCTACAAGGCGCGTGGTTCGTGAGGATCTCTCTGTGGGAGAGATCAGAAGTCCCTTTGTGTGGTGTGTCTGAAGTGTCTGCTCACATTTCCTCTGTTGTTGCCTGTCACAGTTGGGTTTGGGTTATTTAAACCGAAGATAGGAAGGGTTTTCCATCATGATAGACTGAACTGTGAGATCACTGATGAACAGGGATTAAGTAAGCAGGCAGTAGGCGACAGCAGTGTAGATCTGTCTTTATTTGGAGAATCTGGAATCTGGAAATGAGCTTGGTCAGGCTCCTGAGGGTTCTTGAGCATAGGATGAACGTTGTTGTTCCTGAGTTTTCATTAATAAAGTAGGGAGTGCGTTTGACCATATTTGACATGTATTGGTGTATCTTATTACAAAGATCACTAAATTGTGAGTAAGGCTTTGCATAGAAAAGGTGATACTGTGCAACCACTGATCTCTCCGACTTAATTTTACATTTGTAGGAGAATTATTGCAGTGTGGTACTGGAGATACTAATTTTTGACTAATGTTTATCTGGAAAACAGCAAGCAGCAAACACTCTAAAGGCTAAATTTGTGTTTAACAGAAAAACTATTAGCTGTAGAAGTGTCATGTTAATATACCTTCCAGGATCAGGTTTTTTTCCACTAAAACACATTTTAATTGAATCATGTGAGTAGTGCTAATTAGACTGTTACAATAGTATTCAACTTGGTGTGTTTCCAAAAAGTCAGGATCAACCTTTTGTGCAATCTGGGTGTTCTGTTATCTCTGTTCTGTAAGGATTAATCATAAAGAAATGGAACTTGTTCTTGCAACCCCAGTATAGACAAAAGGGCCTTGGAGGAGCTGCTGCTGGCACTGTTCAAAATGTTTTGATGAAGGACAGGCCCTTAAGGCTTGTGAACTAGAGCTGTGTGTCAAAATTAATTTAAGATTGTTGAGAAGCAATTTAAATATCAATTGGGCTGCTTGCCACTGGAATGGGAATTCTTAACAGCAAGTCATGAAAAAAATCTGGCATGTTCCTTTTTCAAGAGGCTGGCTATCCATCCAGCATTCCAAACCTCCTGTCCTTGGGATCTGTGTGAAACTTCTATGCATGTCTTGGAATGCTCTGTCTCTACTGCCCCTGTGGGGGTGGCATGTGTTATGTGGGCGTTCTTCCTGGAAATGTTACACAGGGTTGTCTGTTACACAAAAGTGTTGCAAATTTATACTTATGCGTATTTTTACTGAAATGCCACATAAATTTTGTATTTATGACCTGCTTGGAGTCATTTTCATTTCCTCGGTGCGGAGTTGGCTCATCTGTGTTGTTAACAAAAGGTATTTTTTTTATATAATGCTGATCTTCCAATTAATCATAGAGGTTGTGACTTGTGAAAATTCCTTAAAAATCTTTAAAGGTAACCTGGGCATCAATGAAGTGTTTCCTTTTGGAGGGTTTTCCTGCAGTAATCAGGGCTCTTAGAGCTACACAAGGTAGCTAGGTTGCTGCGCAACAACGTAACTGAACCCTTAAAGGCTTTACCTTCTGCATGAGGTAGTTCTTTACCATCCCTGGGAAATCCCCTAACTCTGCCAAAGCTGTGCTGACTCCCTCTGGGATTTGGAGGTCGGCAAGGAGAAGTGTACAGACCTAAAGGAGCCATCCTCAGGTTGTGGCTCACATTCCAGGCAGTGCTGCAAGAATAGGCTGTAGGGGCAGCTGTGCCAGAGGGAGAAGAGACTGCCAGGAACCATCGCTGCGACCTCCTTGGATGGTGTGACCTGCCACTGGATCTGGCACCTGGGTTCATTCCGCTCAGGTGAGTTACCTGAGCTGCCTCTCCCTGTGAACAGAGCAGCTGCAGGGCCTGGGCTATTTGCCATTCACTTTGGTTTCCTTCTTTTCCACTGTGTTCATTTCCTAATGCAAAGTGGAAGCTGGAATGGTATCAGATGAAGCCTTGAGAGCATTTTGTTTGCTGTTTCATCAGCTGCTTCTTGTTCTCTTTTGTGACGCGAGAATATGAAGTCTTCTCAATGAAAACAGCACGTGGAATACTGCAGGCAAAATCTGATCAGGTTTTGAAAATTACTTTGGTTAAGCAATCAGAGAAATCCAAGCTCTAGTTTTTAGAGGAAATACTGAAGATACTGTCTGGTGGCTGAACTAAAGTGGTAGAAAAGCTTGGTTTTTCTGTCTAGAACTGGACCAGTTCTGGGAATGCAGCTGCCTAGCAGTGTGTGCTGTCATTCCCTTCCCTACTGGGGAATAAGTTGTGTTTCACTTCAGTGAGCACTGTAATGATTACTTATTTTTAACCAAACATCTTCATTCCTCTCCCATTAGAAAAACACTTAAAACACTCAGTTTTTACTTTCACTTCATCTTTCCTGAGGAGAAAGGAAAGCTCCATATTTAAACATACAGGAACAAATGGGGATTTAGTTATCCTAATATTTTAACTTAAATTTCCATTTTATATGGAAAGGCTTTTTTGTGGCTCATCAGAGTTTCTTGGAGCCTGCTGGTACTTCAGACTTTTTATATCTGTTAATCTGGATTCCAGGGGAGTGTGGGAGCTGAACCTGGGCACCATGGATTTTCCTGGCACAGGCTGTGCCAGTGCCTCACGTGCTTGCAGAGGATGCAGAAAGGACAGTGGCTATT
Source organism: Corvus cornix cornix (assembly GCF_000738735.6). Lineage (NCBI taxonomy): Eukaryota > Metazoa > Chordata > Aves > Passeriformes > Corvidae > Corvus > Corvus cornix. The sequence continues at coordinate 4,832,148 of NC_047056.1, read as the reverse complement.
CCAAGTGTCAGTCCTACATCAGGAAATTAAAAGATCACCCTTGATAAGGGCACTTTTTATGTCTTTGTTGCTGTGGCTGGGGGGACAAAAGTAACACAGATCTTCTTTGTGAATCTGCCATGGACTGGTTTCATTGTACTTGGAATCATCCAGCTCCTCCCAGGAGAATCAGTCCTCTACTCAATGCTCCACTCTTCTGCCATCCCAGCAGCCTCCAGACTTCCCGGCTGACTTCCCAAAGTAGACATCCAGGGGCCTGTTCCAGCCACCTGCTCACTGCTGAATGGCCAAAGAACTGTCCTCATCCCTGCAGCGTCCATTGGTTTTGACTCCCATGGTGGAGTTGCCAGATGGCTGCTGGGGTAAAAACCCCACAAATATTTTCTGTTGGTTCTTCTGACTGACTTGGAGGGGACAAGGTGAATTGGTCCAGCTTTGACTGATGTGAGATGCTATCCAAAACCACTCTAGAAAATGGGTATTTTATGACTTTATTTGGAGAAATTGTTTGTGGGGAATCTGGAAGCCAAAATAACTCTTTTACTTATGTAAGGTACTTGATAAAACAGCTTTGCACAACAGTCTTGAGGAATGGACAATGGCTTGAACATTAAAATATTTGAATTCTATGCTGCAGTTAACTTTTCCAGTAAATCTTTACTTCAGTTAACTGAAGGGATAAAGTCCCAGCTGGGTCATCTTTCTCCTGCAGAGGTTTTAGTGTGCTGACAGCAGACTGTTGGTGTTGTCTCTCTGATCCTGCAGCAGGACACAGGTCCAGACTGGAAGGCTGTGCACAATCTCCCTTTCTAGCAAATAACAGGCATCAGGACAAGCACGTTGTGGTTTTCCTCTGAAGTCTTTCTGGGTTTTGCCAGTAGAGCTTTCTAAGCCACAAGTTGTGTTTCTGTTCAATAATCCTCTGTGGGGTTTTTCGTCTGGAATTTGTGATTGACCTTTTTGAACCACAGTGAAAAGTTTCCTTTGCAGAGCCTGGTTCAGCTGAGCTCCAGGTGTGACAGCATTCTCTGTTTGTAGTTCCTGCCAGAGGAACAAGGCAGAAGCAGGAGATGTGGGACGGGATGTTCACACTACCCTGACTTGGTTGGGTTTTTCGACATCGACTGTGGCAGTGAGGTTTGTGTGGCTGCTCGGGCAAGCTCTTTGCTGTTCAGTCAGATGTCGTTCCTTGGCTCCAGGGTTAAAGGTCAAACAGCTGATGCCTCATTAAGCAGCCAGATGAAACCTCATCCAGAGAGAGTCATTATAATGAGGAGCCAATTACTTGGAGGGAAGCTCTGTGCCTTGGTGTCAGGTGTGCTGGGGAGACCTTAGCATTACATTTCATGTTTTCCTCAGCTTTGCTTCCGTTGTGCTGATCCTGGCACCTTCCACCTCACCACAGCTCAGCAACTGGCCAGCATGGGAAGTGGTGGATCCTGCTGCAGGCTCCAGTTCTAGCTGGATCCCTGAGCTCTGTGGAGCTTCCCAAGGTGTGTTGGCTGGATTGCAGCAGGAATTCAGTGATCCCAGAGGGGCCTAGGGATGTGACAGGCACATTTGGAAGGATCCATAAAGGGTAAGCAACCTTACAACAGGGGAGGGAAGAGGAACTTTTAGCCCAAGTGGCAAATAATGACCAGTAAAGTAAATCACCAATATCCTGTGAATGTGGCAAAGAAGTAGGTAAGTGGAAAGAGAAGTACCAAGGTGGGAAGAGTTTTGAAGAATACAGACACTATAGAACAGGGAGAGGGGAACAGTGGTGCAACGCTATTGTTGCCTCCAGAAATATTTGCAACCTCCCAACATGAAAACCCTTTGAGTTCATGAAGGTTGAGTTCAGCTGCACATATTAAAATGTTCAGCTATCATGCAGCACTTTCTGTCTCAGGCTCCAGGATAAATACCTGTTTTTAGCACAGATGATGCAAACTTTAAATAAATGCAAGCAGACATGTCCCCAGCTTTTTGCTGCGAGCGCGGTGAAATGCCAAGGTTAAAGCAGTTTGCATTTGAATTGTTTCTGACACTGATATGTGACAAATGCCTTGTGGTGTAATTGTGTGTAAATTGATATTAATGTGCAGTCTGCAGCTGGAAAACTGAATTATACACAGGTGATATACTCTTAAGTTCTCCCTGTCAAGCAATTACTGTAAACCTGTTGCAAACTCTGCATATTTTTTAAAATTGAAAACGAGTGGAAATCAAGAAGTGTTAACTAAGTCTGTTACACTTTGGATGAAGGTCATCTTTTGGACAAGATGATTTTATTTCCAGCTGGTGAGTGCATCTGACTCCTTAACATTTTAAGAATAACGAGAGCTCTCTGGGTTCTGGAGCTGGAATTACCTGAAAATCAGGAGCCGTTTGCCCAAGGATCTCTGGCAGCTGGGTCCCTGCAACTAGCCTCGGTGTCCAGGATTTTAGTGGAAATAACTGCAGTCTCACCTGTGTTAGGTGTTACCCTAAATGTCCAGGCTGGGACCTGCTTTTAGAAATCATCTAAATCAAGATTTTGCTTTTTGGGTGTAAGCAAACTCTTTCTGCTTTCAGTCTCCTGGATATTTTGGATGACAGAGGGGAATGTACATTCCTGTTATTGCAGGTTTAACTACATATTTCTTTCCTTGCTTACTCATTTTCTCTCTTTTTACCATATTTTATTCTGTTATGTCCTAGGTTGGCCTTGACCACATGAACTAAAAGGTGGTGCTGAAGTCCAGTATGACACAAGTTGGTGTATTTTTTTTTTTTTTGGGGGGGGGGGGGGGGGGGGGGGGGGAAAAGTTAAGTTGAGTCCTGATGAGGTCCCATATTAATGATTTACAGGCAAAACTCCAGAGTTTAAAAGAGTGGGAGGTGGGAATAAACTAGCCCAGTGAGATCTGCAAACATGTCTGGCAAGCCAGCATGCATTGCAGATTTTGAGGAGTATGCTAAAACCTTTCTGCCCAAGTCCGTGTACGATTATTACCAATCCGGAGCGGATGACCAGGAAACCCTGGCAGATAATGTCGCAGCGTTTTCCAGGTAGGAGGATGATTGAAGGCTGGGGCGGGAGGCAGGGGGTGTCAGTTCTGCTTTATTGGTAGATGTGGTGCAATTTTAGACTTTCCTGTGTGAACGAAACTCAAATTTTCTGCAACTTCTTTCTATTTTAGCAAAAAGACTCTCAAAGAACTGATTTTCAGGACAACTCTCTCCCCTTTCACTCCTCCACTGAACATTTTCTGTCAAAAAGCAGTCCCTAAAATCCATTAGCACCTTTTTAGCTTTGCCTGCATTTGGGTTCTTTTGTTAACAGAAACTCTCTCCAGAGTCCTTCAGCTCCAATATTTAATCAGCCAATGAAACTGAAATTTCAACATTTTGGGTTATGGTGCCAGCAAGGGGTTCTTGTGGTGGGGTTTTACTTTTTAGGTCCTGAGTCAGTTTTGCCTTTTCCTTATTTCTCCTAAACGTTCCGTGGCCTTCCCAGATGAGAGCTGCAGGGCCCTGCAGGAAGGAGTTGCATTTCCCAGCTCTGGGGCGAGCCAGGAAAGCCAGGGCTCAGTCCTGGGTGGCCCAGCTGTGCTCAGGGGGTTTCCAGCAGGAGGTCAGCCCTTCACCAGTAGAAACTGTAAATGCTGGGAACTGTTCTAAACCAGTTTTGATTTAGACTGACCCCCTGAACTGTTGTCAAAACCTGGGCTCAGGTCACCCTTAGCCTCAGAAGGACAAGGTCAGCACAGTCAGTTGGCATTTGCTGTGGGATTCATTAGAAGTGTCACAACTCACATCACATCAGTTGGTTTCCTACTCCCAAATGTCCCTGAGCAGGGCAGAGGGAAGGAGGCAACTGGAAGCTGCTCCCCTCAGCCCAGCTGAGCCCGATGGAGCTGCTCAAACAGCTGCTGATGTCTCCTTCCTTCAGGGCTGTGTTGGTGCAGACATTTAACCCCCCGCACTTGTCTTTGCAAAGGCTTTGTCTTTAATTCCTCTGAGTCTAACAAACCAAACCACGATTTTTCCCATTTTATCTTTAGTCTTTCTCCTTCCCTGCTTTGCTTTTCTGCTACAGAGCAGCAATCCTACTCAGTGCTCCAGTTGCTTTTTCATAGGCTATCGGCTATTCAGCTGGAAATCTCATGCAAGTTGAAGGCTGTAGAAAACTCAGTGATTATTCATTTAGCAGGATCTCAAAGGTCAGATTGCAGAAATGGGCCCAGAACCTTAATTTTAAGGATGCACATAGAAAAGCTTTATAATGTCAAGAGAAGACAACTCACCTCCGCTGCTTATTCCAGACCTCCGAGCTCCATGCAGAAGCTGCCATTCCCTGCTCAAACACAAGCCAAAAGCTTGCCCTGAGGAGTAGATAGGAGCAGGAGGGGTTGGAGTAGTGCTCACCTCTTTTTATTGTATCTTTTTTAATGCTTCCAGATGCTCTGATGCTACTTGCCCTCATAAAACCAAAATGAGACATTAAGGAAAGGACACTCCAAGGAAATGCTTGCAGGCAATAAACTGCGGAGCAGTGAACGTTTTACTTGTAACTGCTGGAACTAACCATGATGAGGTTGGATCTAAAGCTGCCAGAGACAGGCTAACAAAGAGCTGGGCATGTCCCTTGCTGTGCTGCCATCAGCAGAGCTGGGTGTTGGCTGGGAGATAAGGGCAGCTCTGCTCTGAAGCTGTTTCCCACCACAGGGATGGACTGCTCTGATAAGAGACCTCCTCACATCGGGCTGGTTGCCTGTGGGGTTCAGGCTTACCTCATCTTTCCTGCATCTTCCATCAGATTTTCAATAAAAACCTCCAGTTTTAGGTGTTCAGAACTGGCATTTGCAAGCAGCCTGGAACTGGAGGAGATGTTCATTTAGCAGTGCCTTGAATGGCCTGAGACATTAGAAGAAATCAATGAAATTTTGGTGTGGCTGGAAGTCCCTCTGTGTTGGGTTCCTGCCCCTCCGCAGTGTGGGGATGAAGGGGCTAGGGGGTGTTTCTGTCTTTGCTCCCCCTCTCTTTTTATATTTATCTGAAATAAAACAAGATCCCATTTTCTCAGCACGTGGGATCCTGCCATTAACAGTCATTAGACCATGTTTGCAATGGCTTCCTTGGAATACATCTCTAAAAGCCAGAACCTGCTATAAAGATTTGACAATATTTTGGTTTATAAGATCTGGTTGATGTAAGGGACTTGGAAAAACCTTTCTTTTTCCCTTGGATGCTGTTGGGGAGAAGCACAGCCCAGCTGTTACTCTGACCCTCACACAGTCCTGGTGTTTCTGCCTGTTCCTGAGTGCAGCTTGTGCGTAAATATAAAGTCAGATGGACTTTACACCCCCGAGGCACAAAGATCACCAAGTCAGATAATTTTGTGAAAGGTAGGAATATGTTCAGCTTCATTTCCCATTGATTTCCCCTGTCAGAAGCTTAGTTGCAGGGTTCAGTTTGATTTTAAAAATTTGCCATTTTTAAGTATTTATATATGTATAAGTTTAAATGGCAGAGAAAGCACAAAACTGAACCAGAAGCAGGAATTTTTAGCCTGTACCTTTGTGTGGTGCAGGATTATTCAGGTGAGGTGTGAGGGAGGAAAACCAGTGCTGGGCTCATCTGTGAGTCCTGAGTCCTTTATTTTTGTTTTTTTGGCAAGCAAATGGTTTCATTTCTGGAGAAATAAATAGATGATCTTATTGAGGACTAATATTATTGTTGTTACTAAAAACTAACCCCAGTGGATGGTTGTGTTGCTGGATCCTACAGTATCTTTGGAACACCCCATGCCATTTTTGGAGCAGCACAATTCATACTAATTGGATTATAAAATGAATGTCTTGGCCTTTTGATCTTCAGATACCAGGGTATAAACTGTCTCCACAAGGACAGTGTTTAAAATGAGTTTAACACCAGGTGCAGCAACTCTCCCCCAGCTCCCAGTTCTTCTAGGACTGAGAAAAGAACCAGCACTCGGGTGTTGACATCAGTATGTTCCTGCTGAGGCTGGATGAGTATTTCTTATTCATGGTTCTCAAATGGCCCTGGCAGAAGTGAGGCATTAAGGCCAGAAGAGATGATTTGGGATGTCAGAGCATATGTCATTCCCTGTGGTGTCTGACTGCTTTCACCTTGGGTTTGCTCTGCATCCCGGAATGCTGAGTGTCCTCCCAGCCCTGTCTGGCACTGAAATCCCCTCTCGAGTTGTCACAGAACTGAGGGGCCTGAATGGAGAACAGATTTTTGTGACAAGGTTGGGATGCCTTTAGCTCGATGGCATTCAGGAAATCAATCTGGAGTCTCCCCTCTTGGCACACCAGGGAAGGGGGACATCGGTGTGTGTAGGAACAGGCTCCTGCTAATCCGCCCTGACGTGCTTAGCCACAGAATTCCCAGAGGCCTTGGGAGAAGCTGCCTTGTTGTGTCGTGTGCAAGGCACAGCAGCTGCTGCTTCAGCAGTGCCAGCATCAGCACAGGCTTTCTGCAAATGTGGTGTTACCTTGTAGCAATTAAAGGCATTAAAATGGCCACAGAATTAATTTAAATATTGGTTTAAAAAGCAAGGCTGGGAGTGGGACTGGGTCAGACAACCTGGAAAGCTGTGGGCGAGAAAAGGAAAGGAATGCTTGGAAAAATAATTTCGTTACGTTGTTGTGATGTCTTTCACCTCGGATTAGCAGGGTACTGCGAAAAGAGTGTGGATGGCAAGACATCCTGGGAGGGAAGATCACTTTTCCTCAAGGAAAAGCAGCTCTTGCTTAGCCTGGCACAGCACCAGCCCCTGCCCCTTCTGAAGGGAAGTGGAGCTGTAGGGGAGAGGGCCAGCAAACTGGGTTGGGGTTTGGATGGATTGCCTGATCAGTGTGTCTTTTCCCAAATGTGCTGCTTGCCCTGCAGCACAAGGGGATTCAAGAGAGGAACAAGAAAAGCTGCTTGAAAATGTGGTGCAGTTTGAAAACTTTAGTGTTTTTCCCAGCTGAAAGCAGCCAGTGCTTCCCTCTTATCCCACTGCAAGATAATTTCCAATCAGAAATTTTTTTAAGCATGGAGAAAAAAGGAAAAAAACCCAAAAGATTAATCCCCCTTTCTTTCCTTTAATCCTTCCTTCAAAACAGCTTTTAGCTGAAGTTGCCTAAATTGGGAGTGCTCGCTGCCTTCCCCACTGCGGCATCTCCCACTTCCAGCTGGGAAGAAGGATGCACTCACTCTCAGCTGCTGATTGCAGCACGCAAGCGTGGACTTGGCTGGAAAAAGATGTGGGTGATGAGATGATGAATTAAAATAAAAAAAATTCCAAGTTTTTTCCAAAATATGCAGGAAATGTTTCACTGAAAGACTTGGAGGAAGCAGGTGCTGTGTGGCAGCCGAATGAACGCGTGCCCTGGTGACAGGGAAACGCTGCCCGTGGGGTTTCCTTGCTGCTGATAAAGGCATTTCCCTATGGCTCATCCAGAAAATGCCTGGCTTCAAAGTCTGTCAAGCTCAAGCTGGAAACACTCGAGTTTCCAAAGCAAGATCAGGTTTTATTAAAAGAGGATGATACTCAGGTAGTGGGACCAGTCAATCCTGGGTCAGGAGCACTGACTGGATGTTGATTGAGAGGATGTGACCTGATAAGGTATCTCTGCTTGGGACTGCATCATTTTTCTTGCAGGCACTGCTGGGAATATTTTGCCTCTTCCTGTCTCTTTTCCCAGCTAAAAGCACCACAGGGATGTTGTACCTCAGGACGGACCCTCACAGGTTGGCTGTGACATGGCAGTGGCAGGTAACAATCTGACGGGTCAGAGAAACCAGGAGCCTGGGGAAGAGGGAGATGCTCCACAGCCTTTATGCTTTTGGGTTTGACTGTATTAATTGGCAAGGTTACAGAGGGATTTTTGTTTTCTTTGTTTGCTGGGGAAAGATGCCTCAGAGCAGAGTGGAAGCCTTCAGAATGAGGATTAGGAAGAAAAGGGGGAGAAAGAAGTCATGTTTTCTTTGTCCCACCCTCAGCCCATCCTCCCCTGAAAAATAACAAACTGTTACAATGGCATGAAAACAAGTGTGAGGAGATGTTCTTGCCGTGTGTGTCTTGGCACTGAGCAGCACAGCTGACTTCCACAGCCACACATCTCCTTCCAAGCATCATAACTGTCCTTCTCCTCCCTGGGGAGCACTGCCTGGAGAGCTGGCATGGCGCCAGGCCTTCGGAAAGGTGGGTCTCGTCCTGGCTCTGCCCCAGGCTTCTTGGGGAAATGTCTCTTGATCTTTCTATAAAACAGAGAATTTGTCTTTCTTTCCCTGAATTGTTATTTTAATACACAAGCTCAATCTCACCCCTACTCCCTGTCGGAGGGTAGCAGTGGCCCTGGTTCTACCTCTGTGCTGGTAATTATATTATCAGTCTTGAGCATTCTGGGGCTGAGCAGTTGCTCAGGTTCAGCAGTATTAGACCACACATTTTTAGTTCTTCTCTGTAATTACAGTTCAGGAGCCATGGGAGCCCTTTTGGAGGGAGGGAGGCAGGCCTCAGTGAGAGGTTGGTGCTTGCAGTGAGGCTTTGGCCTGGCTGAGCTCACAAGAGCCAGCCCCAGGTATTGCACCCCCTCTTGTGGCTTCTAGTGGTGGCAGTGCTGTGACAACACCTGGATGGTGGGGAAAAGTCCCACGGCACAGGTATCCCCAGGAATGCAACCCCCTTCATAAAGGCTTGGGTGTTATGGTGCCCAGTTGATCCCATGATAGGGATCATGATCTTGTGATGCTGTTTTGTGGGGGGAGAAAAAATAAGATAAATTTCTGTGTGTGCAGACATGTGGTGTCCAGCCTGGCTGCAGTAAACTGTAATTTCAGATTAAGTGTGGTTCAGTTTGCCCTGCTTTGGGAAAGGGAGCTCCAAGCATGCAGGCCAGGCTTGTGTTATCCAAGAATCCCGTGTCTTTTGGTTCCCTAGTCCATCGAAGGAATAACTGAGGGTAGCTGATGACTTTTCCTATTTGCACACAGTGTCTGTCCCTCAGTTCTGCCCCGAGGCTTTCAGGGGGCTGAAGCTCACCATGAACCTTACTGTTTTACAGCTCCTGTCTTTCCTTTCAAATAATACCAGCCAATAATGTTCCCGGGGGTCTTTGCCTCCCTCACCCTCCCTGCTCTTTGGCCCCTCCTTGCCTGCTCCCTCCAGATTTTGTGCCCTGCAGGGGTTTTGCTGCAGCTCTGGATCACACAGTGGGATTCTGTTCCAGCCCCAGCACAGCTTTCACCACGTTCACAGCAAGAAAACCTGCTCTTGCCTACTGGGAACTGTAAATTCTGCCCCTGCTGCAGCCGTTTGAAACTCAGTTTATTCGTGTGTGTTCCAGGTGGAAGCTGTACCCCCGGGTGCTCAGGGACGTGTCGGTGATGGACCTGTCCACCTCTGTTCTGGGGCAGAGGGTCACCATGCCCGTGTGCGTCGCCGCCACCGCGATGCAGCGCATGGCTCATCCGCACGGAGAGACGGCGACCGCCAGGGGTGAGCCCAGCCACGTCCCCCTGCAGGGCGTGAGCCCAGCCACGTCCCCCTGCAGGGCGTGGAGAGGGACAGGGCAGCGCTGTGCCTGCTGCCTGGGCATCCCAGCTTGGTTTCTTGCTCCTGGGGGGAGTTTGAGTTGCTGCTCGGAGTAATCAGGTTGATTCTTGGGTTTGTTTTTTACCATTTCACTTGTCTGAGCGTGGTTTCTCTCTCCATGAAACAGGGGTGGGAATCAAAGTATGGAAGAGGGGAATAATTTGTCACATAGAAAATTGAAAACATCTATCTACCTACCCATACATTCTATATAACTATAAACATGTCACAGCAACAGTCTTCCTATTAGAGAATTGACTCTAAAAATTCCGAGGCCTTTGTTTGCCTGAGAAAAATCCTTGCTTTGAAGAGAGGATTCTTTGAGAGCATCCCAGGGAGGCAGTGAGATAAGGGCCCCTCTGGGCTAGAAGCTGCACAAAGATGTTGCCAGCACAGAGGCTGCTGCTTCGAAGGATATTAACCAGAATTCAGATGGGGAACTGTCTCCTACCCCTTTAACTCAAGCTGCAGAATGGCACCAAATCTGAGGAAGAGGTCTGGGCTGTGCATTTCAGTGCTCCAGCACTGAAAGAAGAAGGATACAAACCCTAAATAGGTGATATTTTAAAAAAAAATAATCCTGTGCATGGTTGGCTTATTCATCTAACAGCATTTACATGCCCAATGCAGCAGGTACTGGTGTGAAGCGAGTTGAATTCTCAGCCCTGCAGTGGGAGCTGCTCTCAGTTCTCATCGCTGTGATGTGCACGGGGATGGGTTACAGCACATCTCCAGAGCTAGCTTGGAAAAACACATCTCTCCAACTTTACAGTATGTTTGGGGCCACGTTTTCTCCCTTCCTAAGAGCTTTATCAGACAGCTGACGCTTTTTTGCCTATTTGTAAGTGCCAGGGTGCTCCACACGATGGCGCTCCAGCACCTCGAATCGGTGTGGGAAGGGCCGGGGGAGGCCTTGGTGCTGTCCCATCCTTTGGCAACTCTCGCGGATCAGTTCTGGGCCAGGTTGTGCTGGGAGGAAACTCTGAAGCATTACCCTGTTAAGTGCAAACACATTATTGCAATGGTGAGAGCGAGATTTGAAACACACCAAATTCAGAATGTTTCTTAGCAAGAGTTCCCACTGATGCTGCAGCCTGGCCACATTTTAAGGCATAAATCTACAGTGGCATGCAAAGTTGAGTGGTACAATAAGGCTGAGTACCAGGGCTGAGTTATGGTTGTGGTAATAACTTAATTCTGGAATTTCCTGATTTTTGTGCACTTACATTTTCAAACTTTAACACATGATTATTACATTTAGTGTTCCTGGGTTTTCAAGCTAGGTAGGACAGCTCGGTGTACTGGCACCAGTTAGAATGTGCAGTCCAGTAAAAAACATCCATTGGAGCTGGTGAATTTTTCAATGCTTTCAAAGGAGAGCAGTATTAAAATCACACACTTTATATTCCATTGGCATTTGGGGGGAGAAAAAAATGACTTTGGTTTTGTGCTGTTAGAGGTGGAGCGGGGCACTCAGTGCCAAGCTTTTGGTTTGACCTTATAAGATGACAGGAGTTAGCTGTAAAGTACACATTTGGCTTAAAGGTTCCCTGAAACTTGGGACACTCGGGATCAGGGGGTTTGCCACATCCAACTTCTATTCCAGAGGTAGCACAGACTTTAAGTGAGCAAACTGTTGGTTGCTTTAATTCAACTTCTGCTTCAGCCACACCAGTTTGCACAAGCCAAGGAAGTCTGATCCATAGTCCTGTGGCTTCTGCAAAGCCTGGCGTGCTCCGTAAGCCTGAATTTCTTTGGCTCAGGTGTGCAGGAAGCACTGTATGAGGTGGTGTCTCTGCTGTGGTCGTGATCCTTGAGAAGCACAGCATGGTCTGAGTCCTGCCCCTTCTCAGCCTGTGCCCTGGCTCGTGTTGGGGGCAGAACAGCTCCCAGAGGAGCATCCCTGTGTGCCACGAATCTGCCTGGCTGGGCTGGAACCCCAAGAGATAATCCTGGTTCACACCACGCTGCCCTGCAGAGCAGGGTGGTGAAGAGAGCAATGACAGCTCCTTCTCTTAACTTCTGGTGTTTTGAGAACAATGCCTGATCCCACAGAGGAACTTCCTTGAGCAACAGTGTCTTGCTTGGAACTGCTCTGCTCTCCTGGCAGGTTTGCTCACGTGTTGTAGGGTGGATGTCCCCTCTAGGAGCAAGGGCATGTCATGGTGTCCCTTAGAACTCCCTGTGCTCACAACCCCCTTGCTCTGGGGCTTGTCAGCCTTTTGGGGGCTGCTGCTTCCTGAAGGATGCTCTCCCGCAGCAACCAAGCTGGTGGAGAGGAGTGTGCACCTTCCTGGAACAGGGCAGGGGCTGTTCTCACCTTAGACACCCCTTCATGGACACTTCTTTTGCATGAGTAAAGGATCTTTCCTGGGAAAGACATCCATTTGTAGTTTTAAGAGTTGCTGGTGACAGGCCAGCCAACACAATGTAAGTTATTCCAAAGGTTAAGTAACCCCACTCTGATCAGAATCAACTGCAGTCATGGTCAAACCTTGCACAGCCTCAAATCCAGGTGTTGGATTTACTTGTACTCGGGTTAGCTGGACTTTAAAATCGTAGATGAATTTTTAAAAAGTCTATGCAGGCTGCAATAAGGTTGCCGCTCAGTTTTCTTTGACATGTCTGAATGTAGCAGGAGTCCTTCCTTACAGAAAAAGCTCTCTTGTCCTTGAAACAATTTCATGCACCTTGGCAGTTTTCCCAGTTTTTCTAGGTCTTCCTTCAAGTATATTCCCTGGCATTTTCGTTGTAGTTCATCAGTGTATGTGGCAATTTTCCAAAGAATGGATTTTCTGTTCAGTAGAAACTGAAAAATTGGGAGGAAAATTGTTTTGGATTAACTGAAATGTTTCATTTGATCCAAAACACAATGTTTTATTTCATTTTCCTACTGGCTAATGCTTTTAGCTATAGTTCTGTTTTGAAACAAAAGTGTTAGCTCAGGAGAAAACATTTCCATTTTGAAAAGATCAACACATGACATTTTGACTTAGGTGTTTTTTTCTCATCCTTCCCACTCCAATTTCAACCTCTTTGACTAAAAATATTTGCCAAATTCGATGAATAATCTTAGCCACTAAAGAGCAAAAGGTTGTTCTCTATTCAACAGAACCCTTCTGATTCTATGGGATCTTTTTTTCTTGCTTGTCCATCAGAAGATTCACTGTTCCATGCCAAGGCATTCATTTACCATCCTGACTTCATGCTGTGCTTGCAAACCAACATGATCCCCGTGTCAACAGGACCCACCTCGAGTACACTGACTCAAAATCTTGTGCACCATCCAGCTGCACAGCAAGAAACAGCAATTTTTTGCTACCTTAATTGATTATAAACAGACTTGTAGCATTATTTTATTGAGATTTCTCTTCTGTTTATATTCCTGCTTATTCCATATTGCACTTACTGAGTACCTCAAACTCCCGTGTTTTCACCCTAAAGCAGCATTGGAATACCTGACTTCTCCATCAATGGCTGCAAATCAGGCTGAGAACCCGACTGTTTTCTTGGCCAGGTCTTCTGAGAACTGTCAGTGACTTCAGCTCAGGGCTGAAGTTTTTGTGTTTGCCCTCTGCAGCTGCACTCAAACCACTCCCCAAGCTGCTGCTGACGCAGGAAGTGTTTCACCATCACCTGCGACGTGACTGCACCGTTTGCTTTGCCAAATGGAGAACAGGAGTATTCACTGAAAAGCCTTTTTCCCCCCCCGTTTTAGTTGAGTTTCTGGCAGCTCTGGCTTTCCCACTAGAGAGGGAGCAACACCTTTGTTCCTTTGGCTCTTAACAGGCTGCTACTGTGCTTTTGCTCTCTATGATGCTGCTGAGCACTGAAATGTGGGTTTCTTGTCCCCATCAGACATGGTTGTGACTGGGAAGGAGGGATTTGGCCACCTATTACATTTTGTGCTCAGTGAAAACCGCAGGACTTTGAACCCACCTGTTACCTATGTGGTGATCAAAAGATGAGGTTGATTTTGAAGTATGAAAATTAATGTCAATCCAGAGTCATGGACAGGACAATATTCACATGGGACAATGTGGCCTGGGCTGACCTGGCCTGGATTCCCCCTGGAGAGCGGCGTGGCAGGGGGACTCTGTGCTGCAAGTGTGCCCAGGCAGCCTGGCATGCCATCCCTCGTGGGCCAGCCAGATCCCAGATCCGCTTTGGCCACGTGTCCCTTCCTCTGCAGCCTTCCTGCACAGCTGACAAAACATGTTGTGTCAACAAGAGGACAGCAGACACCACTCGCATGCAGGGTTTTGTAAGGGCTGAGGAAGGGGAGGCTGACAGGGAGCTCTCAGCCAAGTGTGGTTTGTCAAGAGAGTAACGTGAAGTTCTTTAAACAACTCTGTTTCTCGGGAGATGCAGCTCCAAGAACACGGCTGCTGCTCCTGAGAAATACCACTGTGCCAAAAGGACATCGTGTTGATCTCAAGGAGTGTCCTCTGGCCCTTAGCTTGGGGACAGTGGATTCACTGGTGGATTCAGGGAAACATGCCTGCAGTGGGGCAGTTTGGCTGCTGTGCTTCAGAGATGCCCCTAAAAGGGAAATGATGGGAATTTGCTCAGCTAGAGGAAAAAAGCGAGTTCCCATTCCCATACAAGGTAACCCTGACAAAATACGCAAGCTTGAACTGGGCTCCTCTCCAGTGTCCTCCCTGAAGTCTGTTGTCTCTGATTTGCCCACAGGGACATATTCCATACCCTTCGCAAACCACGTAAGGAGCTGATGCCCCATCAGATGGGGGGAGGATACTCTGAGGCTTCAGGATGAAAAAAGGGCTAAAAAAGGTCACTGCTCTGTTCCCCAGTGAAGCTCCCAAGTGGGTCCTGTCGCATTTGTTGCTATGTAAAATACTTCAGTTGCGTTCCCCAAGAAGGAATAGCTTCCAACTGCCAGAGGGCAGGTTTGGATTAGATGTGAGGAAGAGATTCTTTACCATTGTGTGTTCCCATGGACTTCCCCAGCTCCGTGTGTGTGGCTCCTGCCGTGCTCTCTGCGCTGCCCTGGACCCCAGCAGGAGCCTGCAGGGTGTACAAGGGTGAATGTGTCCTTTGGGCAATGCTCAGGATTAAAAGAAGACCTGGGAAAAAAAACCCACAAAAAACAAACAACTAAAAGCAATCTGAAATGGCATGAGGAAAGGCTGGTTTACAAAAACATCTGATGCTTAAACTGGCAAATGTCACGTATTGCAGCAAGAGCGTCCTGTGGGAATGTGGCTGTAGTAGGACTGATTTGAAATAATAAATCATTTGCAGCACCCCAAAAGTGAAGTGTAAAATACGGTTGTTTGAGGAAATGAATTGCTTCTGTTTTCTTTAACTGCAGCTAAATGTGTGAGAAGTGTATTTTTAGAAAAACCTAATTTGAGGTAGAAGAAAAACCCCAACCAAACCTGGCAGCACTTCAGGCCTCTGTATCTCATGGTTTTAAAAGTCTAGAAAATTGTCAAAATAGGCTTTAAAATGATCAAGATCAAGTACAGATCGACCAAAACTGGAACTGGGAATCTCCAAAACTTTGAAAAATTTTGTCTGTGAACTTTGGATTTGCCTGAGAGATCTAAACTATGTGTGTTGAGCTGGTGCTTCACCAGAGAGCTGTGAACTTTATAGGAGAGGCAAGGGGAATTTTGTGAGCATGCTTGCATGAAAATGCCATAACCCCATTTGGGATGGCTGAACTCTGATTGAACCAAACTGCTTAAATCTAATCTTAAATAAGAGAAAAGCGCTATTTTCTCTATTGCTACATATGCAGCTAAGTTGAAAGGAGATGGTGATACACCATGATTTAAATCTTCACCAAAAATGTTTTATTGTGCAGTTCCTAACTTAATTTTTGCTTTTGCAGCCATAGAGACTTGGGAATCAAAGGAAAAAATGGAAAGAAATGGATACCTAAAGGCAGATTGAACCATAACATTTACATTTCTCCCTTATCTGATGGGAGGGTTTTGCAATTCCTGGGTTCGCAGCCCTCCCGCTCATTCCTGATATAGAGGGAACTATGTCCAGTAATTTCAAGGAGAGGAACGGAATGGCTACGAACTAGAGTGGTTTGGGTGATTGCTGCTGTATTTCCAGTGAGGGAAAACTGCCTGGTGGCCCTGGGAGGGTGTAACCAATTTGTTTGAATAAGCTGTTCATAAGTTTCCACTCCAAGAGGTTTGTAATCCTTACTTAATAAAATGTTGTCATAAAGACCACTTTTTAATTCCTCCATGGGCTGGGGATGACGTCTTGAAACAGAGGTCCATTTACATTAAAAATATGCCTACTGTGGTAGACCAAGGAAAACAAGGCTTTCTATAATATTTTGGAGTTTTACGGCATGTTTTCCTTTATTTTACAATAAGTGACAGATTATATCGAAAAGAGTAAGTGATAGATTCATAGAAATGTATCTGTATGAGGTCAGCCTGGGGAGGGCGATTTTTGGGAGGCAATGTGGCAATGTTCAAAAAGTTGGAAGCCTCAAATGCATTATTTGAATGCTCCTGTTTAGAGAATATCAATTTGTGCTCTTCCAGCCTGCCAGGCCGTGGGGACAGGGATGATGCTGAGCTCCTGGGCCACCTCTTCCATCGAGGAGGTGGCCGAGGCGGCTCCGGCTGGCCTTCGCTGGCTGCAGCTGTACGTGTACAAGGACCGGGAGGTCACGGAGTCGCTGGTGAGGCGCGCGGAGAGAGCCGGGTACAGAGGAATCTTCGTCACCGTGGACACCCCGTACCTCGGCCGGCGCGTCGCCGACGTGCGCAACAAGTTCCAGCTGCCCCCACACCTCAGGTACATCTGCTGCTGGGTGTGGCGTGGGACTGTGCCAGGGCCATGGGCACCCGGGCTGGTGGGGGAGAAGTTTGTCCTGGGCAACAGCTCCGTGGATCTGTGTGTGTATCACGTGCTGTGCTTGGGCTGGGATCTGCTTTGGGTCAAAACGAAGCTCTAAAAGGTACTGTGCCAGGCAATGTGAGGCTGCTGAAGTAAGAGACATGGGGCATTTCTCTATACATGTGTTAATGTATTCTTGGCTACCTTCAAAGCTCAGCTGTGCACAGCCCGAAGTGACTGATGTTGAACTGGGATCCAGTGGCAGAGTTGGCTGTGCTCTGAAAGTGGCCTGGACTTTGTGGGCCAAAACTCCCTTCCAAAAGACGTTATGGTTCCTTGTGTGTTATCCTATGACATTGCTCTGGGTCCAGAGCCCTGTTGCTACTGACTGCGGAGCCTCTTTCAGAGCAACTTCAACTCTTCTTTTACTCAAATACAGAAGCACATGGGTATCAGTCTTTCTAAATCCTCCATGATGTCAATTTTTACCCCAAAGTGTGTTTTGGGACATTTTCTATGTCTCAGAATCTGTGGCATCGTGATTGACTTCAGCACTAATTCTAGTTCCTCCACACTGCAGGGCCAATGAGGAATTAAATTACAACAGAGTTAAACCAGAATTTTAACCTTACAATGGGGTTGTACGGGTGCTGATTTGCCTGACCTTTTGTAAATACAAATTGATAGACTGTAGAGACCCCCCTGATAAACATAGGCTGAAGTGCTGGCACACTTCTAGCAGCCAAGGACTGCCTGGAAGAATAATTTAACTCCAGGACTTGGAGTTAAAAATCTTGCGAGATTCTTGCATGTAGAGCTTGGTAACAACCACAGTCTACCATGGCACATGTTAAAATTACTTAGAGCTTGCAAATGAACACAAAAATGGATAGGGAAAGAAAAAAAAAAGACAGCTTGATGTATTTCGAAGCAGATAAACTTTGAGGTGAGTTCTGGGTGAAAGCTAGTTTTGAGTTTTATCAATGGAATTGAATTGCTCTTCCTGTGTCTCCAGACTGTTGTGTTACACTATATACACATTGTATGTAACATGCCCTTAGCAAGAATCACATCTGGAGGTTTTTCTTAATTTCCATACTATTCAAAAGGAAGATGAGCCTTGGGACTCTGCAGTGAATCTCATTCTCTAACTCTCTGGCAAAATCCCCTCCAGAGCCTGGGGTGTTGGCTCTCCCCCATGCACTTGTGCTTGAAGCTAAGAGATGAAGGTTGACAGAGCAACCCCAACTCTGCCCTGATTTCTGTGTTGAAGAACAGTTTTAGGAGGAAGGCACCAGAAAGCAAAAAACCCTTATGCCCCTAACATGAAAATATACCACACTGGGATGTGTATGCCCTGTGTGGTAGTCGTGCTATAGATCTGTGTTTGACGCATTATCAGTATACACTGACCTGTTACTCTTAAAAATAAAATCAAACAATTATTTAAGTAGCTTATTTTTTAGGGGCAATAGAATTTTAAGGCCTAGGGTTGAGGAGGTCTTGAATGTGAGTCCAATAACCCAAAGACATTTGAGGAAAGAGGGAGAGCGTTTCTTAAACACTTTGACCCCACCTGCCCAAACCATAACAAGGTTTCGAGTGAACCGTATGAAATCATATGAAATTGGAGTAATCCTTAAAGGTTCCAATTAATCACTGCAGATTCCCGAGCGCCGCCTGGGCAGCGCTTTGTTGCAGAGGCCGCGGTGAAACTCTCCTAGCGCAGGGCTCTGCTCATTTACGTGATAACTTTTTCTTGGCTTCAGGTTTTCAACAAAGTTTCAAAGCAACAACAAGGTGCCATTGTGCTCCGAAATGTATGTAAGGCAACATTCATCCAAGTGTTGATCTGCATTTCCCAGGCCAAGAAAAACAACAGTTATTTATATAATCTTATCCATGGTTCTGTTTTTCTCTGGGCACCCCACCCTCCACAAACCAACAGCTGAAAAGCTGGATCTTGCTGAGAGCCCGCTCCTTTCTCATTTGCTTCTGGGCCTGGAGCTGAACAGAAAAGCCATGTGAAATGCTGCTTGTTGCAGGCATGAAATCAGCAGTGAAACCAGCCAGGTTCCATGCAAAAACACTCATGCACTTCCCAAAATGTGAAATGTGAGTATTAAATAGCCCAATGTGGAACAGGACACAGTTTCCGAAGAACAGGGCAATTGGTCTCACATGGGACATGGATGTGCTAAAACCTGTGAGATTTTGCTGCTGAAAAACTCAAATAACAGCTAATGTTTTCACATGAGCTTCCTTTCCTCCCTACATTTTACAAGGAAATGTACAAAAGAGACACAAGGTAGACAG
The DNA here is from genome assembly GCF_000738735.6 of Corvus cornix cornix. Taxonomy (NCBI): domain Eukaryota; kingdom Metazoa; phylum Chordata; class Aves; order Passeriformes; family Corvidae; genus Corvus; species Corvus cornix. Next base: position 4,813,418 of record NC_047056.1, on the reverse strand, counting down.
GCTGGCTGTTTGCCTTATTGGACAGATGAAAATTCTGAATTCTTTGCAAGGCTTCATGCACATCCATCTAACTCATGGAGCTTAAGAAAACTTCATTTCCTCCTTCTCCCTTCTACCTACCCAATCCCCTATTCCTCTCATAGCTGAATTCCCTGGATTTGAAAAACAACAAAACCCAACCCTATTTCTTTTGCTGTAGAAGTCGGACTGTTATCTTGGGCTAGAGAAATTTGCCCCAAAGTTATCACAAAGCCATCATAGAAACATAGAAAGGCTTGGGTTGGAAGGGACATTAAAGATCCAATGCTTATGCTGCTTATCAAACACTTTGCCAGCCAAAGCTTCTGGCTCACTGAGGACTGGGATCTCACATGCTGGCATCGGCTGGTTTTGCTCCTGCCCTGCAGTGCAGCAAAGCTTTAACTCAGGTATATTGAATGCTGGCATTTGGGACTGATCGTGGCTACAGTGAATCATTCTCAGACTATTTTTCTATGTCTTTTGTCACTTTAGATTAAGAAACTTTTCCAGCAATGACCTGGCATTTTCCTCGGGGAAAGACTTTGGAGAGAACAGCGGCCTGGCTGTGTACGTTGCTGAGGCCATTGATGCCAGTGTCAACTGGGAGGACATCAAGTGGCTCCGGGGGCTGACCTCACTGCCCATCGTGCTGAAAGGGATCCTCAGGGGTGTGTAGCGCTGCTGCTTCCCAGGGAAAGGCGAGGGAAGAGCTGTCACTTCCTCAAGCGCCCTTAGGAACCCAGCAATGAAGATGTTTGTGGAAGCAGCTGCTTAAATAAGTGCCTGGTGTTGTCACCACCACCACCACCATTAATGTGATCATGCCAATAATTTTGCAGTGGACAAAATCGTTCAGCAAAAGAATTTCTTATTGATGGGTTTTGGAACATAATAGAGAAAATAAAGGCTAGCAACTGAAGTGGCTGATCCAAAGGGATAAAATGTTCTGCTCCAACATTTCAAACTACTTTTCTGCTCTTATTACTTAGAGATAAAACCTTTTTCTGTGTTGAGGCGAGGCTTTGGAAGGCTGAAGCCCCAAGGTGGCTTTGCATGAGCTGACAGTGGTTTTTTTTAGTGATTCCCTCATTGGGGTGTCTGCAAGCCCCCAGTTACGGAAAGGCATTTCCTGTTTGGATTTTCTCCTAGACGATGATGCCAAAGAAGCTGTGAAGATTGGGGTAAATGGGATCCTGGTGTCAAATCACGGAGCACGACAGCTTGATGGGGTCCCTGCTACTGTAAGTCCTGATGCCAATACACTCCAGTAATCTCTAATTTTCTCTGCCTTTTGGCTTCTTGTTTGCTTTCTCTGAACATGTGGAAGCTGGAGGAAAAACCTGGAGTAACTGTTCTATGCTTTAAGCCATGCTTTAACCTCTCTCCACTTCTCTATGTATGTTACATCGTACTCTGAGTTAGACACAGCCTTTCCTTGGAAATTGGAAAATTTCCTTTCAAATCGGAAAATCTTTCAGAAATTTTTTCCAGTCTCCTCTTTAATTTCTTCTTTCTCATTCCTTTTTGAAAAACGCTTCTTGCCATTTGCAGCACACTGAAGGTTGTATTAGAGTAAGTTTTCCCTTTTAATGTTCTTTGGGGGCTTCTGAAAAATTACAGTTAAGGAACAGCTAAAGGCAGAATAAAACTCTCCATTTTTCTCCTTTCAAATATTTTCACCTTTGGAAAAGGGAGAGAGTGGTTAAATTACAGTTTTTCCTTTTTCCTTTTCCTTGTCATGCTACCCCATGCCTTTTCCAAAGGTGAAAGGGATTTGAGAATTTCTTGGTCGGCAAAAAAGAAAGAAGTAAAGGAAAATGAAAAAGTATGTGCTCAGGATGAAGGAAAAACCCCAAAATTCCAGTCATCACTCATCTTGCTTCATTTGGTGTGGGAAAGCTGCACAAATAAAAAGAGAATGAAAGGGAGGAGAATCAAAGCCCAGTTGTGCCTCTCTGAGTATTTCCAATATGTTCTCGATGAAAAACCTCCTGTTTTCCATGATGGTTCCCTGAAGGGAGAGGGGAACAGGTCCTCTTGTCACCTCCTGGGAATGTATTCCTTAATTTCACTGAGAGTATTTAAAACTCTTGGGCAAGCCTGTGTGTGAGGTAATCCAACAGCAACAATGTATAAGGATGTTAAAAACATCATTTTGAGGAATGAGAGAGCTCAAGAAACACAAATTAATTTTTGACAGCTGCAGCAGAACAGAAATATGCGAACTCCCTTTTCGGGGTTACTCCTTTGCCGCACCACAGGGCAGAGGAGAACTGCTAAAGCTGATGCGTTCCCTGGATTTATGGTACAAGGAACAACACTTCACAATGCTGTTTTTATAATGTATCTGTATCAGATCATGTTAAATGTTTCTGATTTAGAAACATAGTAATTTGCTTCAATTTCATGGGGTTTCAGATCGTGAGCTGAACCCAAGCTGGTCAATATTTCTAGTGTCTAGTTACACACTGAGGAAATCTATGTTTTAATTATGGTTTGCATCATGCTTTAGTTATTAGAGCACTTTAATGTTGGTACAGTTTGTCAGGATGTAGAAAGTGGTCTCTGGATATAGAAATAGATCCAAAATATGTTTGGCAAGAGAGCAAAACCAAAGGGAGGGGGAAAATCACAGCAAGTGCCAAACTTCAAGAAAATTTTAATCCAAATCTAAAAACAAACTGCACTTTCAAGTTTTCTTCCCCCATCTTCTAGTCATTTTTATCCATTAGAAAGGAAATGAATTACATCCGTATTTGAAAGACGTGAATTTGTGTGTCTTTTGTCTTACTTCCACACACTGTTTCCAGTCTCCTTAATACTTGGCTTCTGGTGGTGTTCCTTTCCTGATTTTCATGAATAAGAACTATTTAGGTGGCCTTATAGGAGAAGTTGCCCTGTAATTAATGCTCCAGGCTTGAATTCAGGAGGCTCATCCTTTCATTGGGACCTCTTGCATGGCAAGAGAAATTAATTCCCTGGTTACTTGTAACTTGAGAACAGTAAAAATACTTTTCCCCCCTTTCTTGTATCACTGGTGTAGGGGTTAAGCAGAGAAAGGGGATGAGCAGAGCTTGGTGAAAGCAACATACATGTGCATTAAAATAAATTATTTCCCACCTTGCTCAAAACTTAGAGGAAAGTTCATTTTTTTCTTATATTAAGACGTTTTTCTCTACAGTCATTCCTGTAATTAGAAGCATTTTCAAAGGGAAAATACATTAATTAAAATTTTTCAGCCAACTTGAAGTTCCTCCAGGCATGTGTTTCTCTTACTCCTTGTCTATAGGTACAGTGCCTGCCTCTGGGCTCCCAAGCTGGCCCTCAGGATAAATGAATGGTAAATTTAAACAGGGAAGCAAAGATGATTATTTAAAAAGGGACAGTGATTCAATTTCATCCCCAAACTAGCGAAGACTGGCAGTTTGGGAGGTAACACCACCAAAAGGCTTCCTTAGTGCTGACTGTTTCTCATATTCTGCATAAAAATCAGATACTGGCTTGTGTCAGATATGTGTCATGGGGTCAGATGGCCGTTTTGTGAGACCCTGCTGATCCTCATTCTGTTTATGTGACTCTCCAAATAAATTTGACCTTTGTATGTACCTTCTCCCCTGCAAAGTCACTGCTGGTTGTCAATACAAAGCTGTGTTATTTGGGTATAGATTTAGGCATGCAACTGCTCCTTATGCTGCTGTAAAGCTTGGATCCTCTGTGTAAGAACTCATTCAAAAAATAAATAGGGTTTTTGTAATAGGGTTTCAGGAGCAACCAAGCTGTATTTCTGGTTTCTCTCTTTTAGATTGATGTCTTGCCTGAAATCGTGGAGGCTGTGGAGGGGAAGGTGGAGGTGTTCCTGGATGGTGGTGTAAGAAAAGGCACGGACGTTCTCAAGGCACTGGCTCTTGGTGCCAAAGCTGTTTTCATTGGGAGACCTCTTCTCTGGGGATTGGCTTATCAAGTAAGTTAGGAAAAGCTCAAATGCATGATCATCCAAATTCAGATCCCTAGACTCACTGTTTAGCCTTATTATATGCACACATGTGTGTCTGTGTGCGCAGAGGAGCGTGTGTGATGGTGTCTGTGTGCATCCAGATCATCTGATGTAAGATTTGCTACGACAAACACTCAGGATTTATGTTTGTGCATAAAACTTTTCTTGGCACACGTGTACATGTCTGTACCTACGCACGTACACATACACGTAATAGTTCACATTGTCTCCTAATCTCCCAGGGTGAAGAAGGAGCAAAAGAAGTTCTCCAGATGCTGAAGGAAGAGTTTCGCCTGGCAATGGCACTGACAGGTGGGACCTCAACATTTCCTCTCCGTAATCACATTTTCTCAGAGCTTTCATTTGCCCCAGGCAAGATGCTATAGCAACTTGCATGAGGGGAATGTTTGCAATCTAAACAGGTTCGTCTGTGGAGAAATGGGAAAAGGACTTGTTATCCCTGCCTTATAAAGGGAGAACTGAGTAGATTAAGTGAAAAATTATTTGGTTTTTTTTTTTTTTCACAAGGAGAGCAATAAATCCAGCGAAAAGTAGGGGCAAATCTTTGGTTGCTAAGGGGTGGATTTCATCTGACAGAATGTAGATTTTTATGAGGCAGAAAAAGAAAAGGCTTAGAGTGGGTTGGAAAATCAGGGGTTTGAACTGATCTGCAATTTCTCCTCCAGGATGCCGGACAGTAGAAGAAATTGGCAGGACACTGATACGAAGACATCAAGTATTGTTTTCCAAGATTTAGGTCTGAAGACTCTTGCCTTGTGCATTGCCTGTTGTGCTTCCAGACAAAATCCAACTGCATTCCCTCTGTGGGCCTCATCCTGCAATCCTGACTGAGGGAACACTCTGCTCTGTAGGAGGTCACTTGTTGAAGAGAGGACTCGAAGTAAATTTTACAGGTGTTTCCAAATCTCTCAGGCTCTTAAGGAAAGCTGCTCCACTGGGAGGTGTGATTAGAGATGGGTCTTTATACAAGACCAGTGTAGAAACTTCAATGTGTTTTGCAAAAAATGCTGATATTAATTTCCATGCCTGGGACTAATTTAGCTTTTAAAATGAAACTATAAACACAAATGCTTTGATAGCAAACAGAAATGCTGAAATTTAAAATGCAAAAGATACTTCTTGCTCACTGTTTAGAGAAACTGGACTGTAGATTGCAGAGATTAAATCTTGCTTTCCTATAACAGAGTGTCCTTTCCCTAGTGACTCTGTGCCAGGATTTTATAAGCATCTGGGCTTGTGGCACGTAGGCTGTAGGAGCCCAAGGGGCTCTTTGTTGTAAGGAACTAAAGAACAAAGCAAAATTGGGGAAAAATGAGGAAATTCTGCTGTTTAAGTAGCACAAACCCCTCTGCAATCAGGCAACTGTTATGCATGTGCATTGGATGTAGGTCAGATCCTTAGGTAATGCAAATCCCTGTAGCCCAAACTGTGCTACCTGCATCCACCTGGAGCTCCAAGTCACATTTTTCACCTGGGTTGATTTGCTAACGGTGGCAAGGGAAGACTGATGCTACCTGAGAGAGTTTGTAGAATTTGCAGCCATGTACAAAAGGGACACTTGAATAACTGAGGCATTAACCCATGACTTGGGAAGAGCCTAATGGCTCTATTTAGTTTCCATGCACACCCTCAAGTCAGATAAATCTTAGTGTTCTTCACTCTGCTTATGATGAGAATGCAGAGACACGCAGGATCTGTGCCTCTGTTCTCTAAACAATCCAAATAGCCATTGAATTCAGGAGAAATTTTGCAACTGTAAAGAACAAAGGAGGTAAGAATGTACTGTTCTCATCTTGGGTAAAACCAAGGGTAGCTCTTCACCTGTCTCACTTCCCTTGCAGGTATGGCAGTTTTACAGGGAGCAGGGAGAGACCACACAAGTTTTGAATATCATGCTGTGAAAATTTAATGTTCATTTTTAAAGAAGACTAGAAAAGAGAAAAAACCCTTAATTTCATGGTTTCACTGACGTCACCAGCTCCACCATTTGTTTCCCATCAGCCTCAGAAGGACTTGTGCATTCTGACTCTCCTGCTTTGCAGGGTTTGAAATATCCCTTACTGAGCTTTAGAGGCAGCTTTGTAATGAAATGATGGAATATTATAATGTGAACTAAAGCTGGGGCTGGAACTTGAAATGGGGAGAAAACCCAAAAGGCCACATGCTTGCCCTCCAGTTGTAAAAGCTGTATTCTTATTTACTGCAGAATGTGGTCTGTTGTGTGAGAGTTGCGTAGCAACAAAATAAAGTTTATCTGTGCAAGGAAATATGAATGTTTCTCAGAGCACAGAGAAGCATAATTTCTGCTGTTTACTGCACTTATCATATCTGTTGCAATGTGGACTGTGTCAGATGTCAATTACAGACTAACTTCGGCAAGACTGTTTATTTGAGATAATATAAATGTTACTTAAAAGATAGGGGCATAATATCTTATGTTTACGTGTTTAAGATCTATTTCTAAAGCTCAGAAGATGCAGTTTCCTGTCTTTGCCCCAATCAGATTCAAGGAAAGTTCTGAAACTCTGTGGTTCAGTAGAAGTTCCAATGGTGAGGAAACTGGTCTCGTTACTTGTGCGTAATTCACTGTTTCTAGTTCCTCTGGGATAAGGGGTTTACATTGTTTTTTCCTGCCTGTTATCTGAGAATCGTCTGATTGCCTTCCAGTTCAACCCTAGTAAGACTAGACAAGCATTAAAAACCAAAATTAGAGCCAAATACTTACAGGCTGTGAAACTGTTAACAGAAAGTAAATTAATTTGGTAGAATTCTGTTTTTAAAATATTCCACAGTGAAGAGAATTTCTTTTGATTTTGAGACAGCCAAACAGAACTACTTTTTGAAATTATTAAATTTTAAAAAGGCAGGAATTCTGTTGGTTTGGGTTAAAAAGCATAAAGACTGAGTGCCCTCAACCATTTAAAAAGCTAAACAATGTCCAGGCTAAGAAAAAAATTATCTTCACACTCGCTTCATCTGGAGGAGCTGAGAAAAAAACAGAGCACACAGGTGGTAGTGGATCTTTCTATGGTTTGTGAGAGTGTTTCTGAGAAGAACATAAGTAATATAACAAAAAAAAATAGGTCTTTGTAAAATAGGTTAAGTAGAAAATAATTTGTCTTAATCAACAAGTGAACCCAACAAACTCTTAGGAACAATTAGTCACAGTCAAGGCACAGAAGTAGAGGGGAGCAGAAGTATTTTGCATTTATGATGCTTTCATGTAACTGCCTACCCAAATGTCAAATAACAAACATGGTGAGTTTAATTGTGAAATTATCTTCTGTATTGACCTTGGCTCCATATGAAGTCAAAGATACAGAGAAAAAATGTCTACATAGAAAAAACCTAGCAAGGGTAGAACAGTGAGTGATATTTCTGTACCCAGAAAGACAGCAGTCAACTGGTGTGCTTGGTACTGAGAAAAAACCCATCTGGTTTGGGAGGCTGGAAAGTGATCTGAGTGGGGTACTCTAACCACCTCCCAAAATGGACCAGGAACCTTCCCTGGAAAAGGAGATTGCAGCTCTTAATGAGAAAACATTTATCAGATGTTTTGTGAAGAGAGAAGAGACCAAAAGCAAAACCTTGAGGGTATGAAAGAGGAGGAGGATCCTGTGCTTTTTAGGAGAAAGTGGTACCTCTCAAGAGGTTAAGATGCGAGGCAGGCTCTTACATACTGGTGTTTCATGTTCAGTCTGTGTGTGGATTTCTCTGCTGCTGGCAGTTCAGAAGTTTCCCTTTTGGGAAGCATCCCCACAAAGTTGTCTGCTTAGTGCCAGTGAAGGATTAAACCCACTGAAGAGTGTGTGGAAGAGTGTGGCATTCTCCAGAGGATGCATAGAAACCACTCAGGACGTTTGGAGAGGCTTCAGCCCTGGTTTGGGATCTCAACACCTGGACTCAAAACATGCATTTTTAGCACTAAGTTCTAAACAAATCAATCTGTTTCAAAGTGATAAGGTCAGTGAAAGAGCCTGTGATATTTTCTGGACAGCTGACAGATCACATTGAGGACGGACATGCAGGGAGCAAAGCCCTCCTAAGAAAAAAAACAATATCCTTTTGAAAAACCCACCTTGAGCAGGTAGCAGGTTTGGCTGTGCTGGAAACATCTTTGCTGTGAGAGTCTGGCAGTTTAATTCAGCAGAGGAGAGCACAGGGGTGCAGGACTGCAGGCGTGGCTCAGCAGATGGCAGGAGTCAGCCGAGGGTTGTGAGAACATCTGACCTTTCAGATCAAACGTGGAGGAGGAGGTTACTGTAGCTTCAGGACAGATTTTCCTCTCTCACTTGCCTGTCAGTCCTTTGAAGCAGAGACCTGCTGCTTTTCGAATGCTTGGAGCCTGCAAGCAGGGTGGAGAATCCAGTAAGTAAATAATAGGAGTCATAATTCAGTGCACTGAAGCTGAGGAGCTGTGAAAGACATGATCTGTTTTCTTGTGACCTCCACCTCTCGCTGTGACTCTGGGACATGTTATTGTGTTTTATTTTCGCCAGTGGCCAAGTCAAACAAATAGCTCTGGAACTGGTTAGAACTCCACCCCCCTCCCCAATTTTTCAGGTTAAGCATGAAACTTGTCTGTCTTACATGGAATTTCTGAACATAAATAAACAGACACTTAGAGTAACTCGCCTTGATAAATGGGCAGTGTAGGTCGGGGCCTGCTGGATATGCAGGCGACTCAAAGATGAAGCAGAGCTGGGGAAGTAGGCAGGAATGGCTCTGCTTTTCTTGGCTTCTCAAATGGTTTTCAGGCTGAAATCAAATACTTGAGTGCATGAGGAAAGCTGGCTTCTGAAGTCATGATTTTGCACTGAACCTCACTGTAAGGATATCTCTTATAAAGCTACTTTTGATGTGGAAATTTGGCTCCAAACCACACTGAAGGCCATTATAAATAACCACTTCATCACAGGACACACAGAAGTTGGCTTCCTTGAACACTCCTAGAAAGCAAGCCTAACCTTATTGAGCTATAACCTCAGCTAGTGTAAATCAGAGAAGCTCCATTGACTTCATTAGTTTATACTGATTTACACCAGCTGTGACTGCGGCCCACAATTACAGCAAGATATGTCAGCTTTTAAATTCTGTCACTGGGTGTTGAACAAAACTGTTTTTAAAACAAGACTGGCAATCCCAGATTTAGATCCTAATGAGATGCAGCACTGTAATTGCTTCACGATGCTTATATGCTTCATTTTGTTTTCATTTTTGCATTGCTTCTGTTTTTCTTATCTCCTGCCAAACAGAGGAAGAGTACCACATATGTTACATTCATAACAAAGATGTTTTGCTGCACTGAGAACATGTCCTCCAGATGCAAAATGCCTTTGTGTTGTAGCTCAGCTGCTTCCTTTGCATAGGTACGCTGGTTATGTGCCAACATAAGAACACCCTCGAGGGCAGCCCTGTGTTTCCCCAGGGCCTGGGGCTCTGCAAGGGACACCCAGAGGCTGTCCCAGGGGAACTTCAAAGATCTGATTCCCCCTTAGGGATTTCCAGCTCCTAAGTCATCATTTCAGGTGGGCAGGATGAATTGTGTCTGAGAGCACCCTGGTAGGACTGCCCTGGGACCATCAATACATCTCCTCTGTCAAAATCCTGCAGGATGCTCAGGTAATTACCCCGACCGAGTAATCAGTGGGCACCTCTATGGTGTCGAAGGCTGGGAGGTGCATACAGATGGATTATTCAGCCAAGGGGAAGACATTCACATAACTAGACTGACAGTGATTAATATTGGTTATTATTTTATGACAGCAGTAGCTGTTAAATTCCAGTGACGGTCAAGGCAGCACTGTGCCTGTTGAGATGCTTTTGTGCAGGCAGCAGTCTCTGCTCAACAGAGTCAGAAGGGTAAACTGACAGGCAGAGGAAGAGAAATTCTCTCTCTAAAATGCAGGAACAAACTGATTCCCCCAGCTAAGTCCTTTAACTTTCCCTTCCACTATCTTAATTCACTGTTCTCTCTAAGGCAGGTAACTCTGGGGTGGACAATGCACACCACAAATACTCAACAACCATGGGGAAGGTCCACAGGTGAACAGAGCAGAGGTAGAGCTGGGGCACAGCAGAGCCTTTAGCCTGTGTATTTTTCCTTGCTGAAGGTGAAGCTCCTTATACAACTGAGACTCCGCCACTTTGCCAAGTAAAATCTGATTGTGGTGGCTTTGCAGTATGGGAATGGAACACTTCTTATTTCTCCCTGGTTTTCTAAAATTCGATAGCATAACATGATTTTGGTTCACTTTTCCCAAGCACTTTTTGTGCTATGCTAACCTCTTCAATTCTGTGCACTGTGCTTAATTAGATTTTCCTTTTAGGAGAACTGGAAGTAGTGGATTTTAAACACTTAGTTGTCATTAAAAAGGTTCCCACAGAGCAGGTATTCACTGCTAGGTTTATTTCATGTGAGATGAGTCTAATTACCAAGAACAGTCACAAAGACTTCAAAGGAAGGCATGAAGATGCTTCAATAAGGTGACACGGCATAAACTGAGCTGTCACACAAATTCAGGATGTGTATTGTACACATCTCTACTTGGAATGGTCAGCAAATTGGTTCAGCATGTTCTGTTACTGGACCCAGAAACCTAGCATGGGAGTGAGATAAGTCTTCCTAACAGGTGAGACCTGAATGCTGATCAGAGATGAGAATTCAAACAGCAGGATCATCTCCCATATCTAAGCTTCCTTCCTCTGGGTCTGTGCACATATCCTATCAAAGAGACAGGTTGAAGAGTGTAGGTGGGGGTCTCTATTATAATTTTAATACAAATTGCTACTGACTTAGGAGTTACACATCTGCAGCCTTCCCTTCAGGTAGTTACGAGCAGCAAAAATCGCTGAATTTGGTATAAATTCCTTTCAACAAGCTTATGTCTCTACCCATGAACCTGGAAAGACTAAAGCAGCACCCTTAATACAAGAAACTCCCCTGGCAAGCTCTTTGAAAGAGTTACAAACACAGAAATGTATATTAGGAAAAGGGAACTTGTGCTTTCCTGAGACTGTGACCGACAGAATATATCTGCAATTAAAGAGTTGGCACTAATCCACCTCATTTCCTTACTGCCTACTGGGGAGTTTGTTCCACAGCTCCTAATCCATGGCTGCAGGACTGGGGGTGGCAGCATCCATCTCCGCTTGGTTGTGGCATTGCACCTCAGCGCATCCTGCGTGTTTACTGCCCTGTCCACACCAGCCTTTGCTGTGACGTCCTTGGGTTGGATCTCCCAGGGAACCTGGAATGAGAAAGATGCGTGGGACTACTGGGCAGAGTCTTTGTCCTTTGGGAATAGTTGGAAATGAGGCGTGGACAGGTGTGGATGTTGCTGAGGGGCTTTTGGTGAGGAGGTAGGGGCTCATTTTCATTTTTCAAGAGCCCCCTACCCCGGATTAAAGTTGAAGGTTTGCCAGATGGGACAAGGGACTTGCATAAGCGGGACTTTGGTGGCCTGTGGTGCTTCATCAACATATCAGTAGAGAAAGCACTGAGTTTCACAGCAGAGGAACCCAGTCCCTGGTTCTCATACACCATAGCCATGGTAAGAAATCTAAAAAGGAGACTGGCAAACTTCAAGGGAACCTACACGTGCAGTTCTCCCTACCTTCCCAAGAGACACCCAAGTTTTCACAGGTTTCACTTGAAGTTTTGTGTGTATCCCGTCAAGCTCACAGTATTTGAATTGGTGGGACTTGCAGCTGTCATGTGAGGTGCTTGATGGTTGCTTTCATCAGGAATTTTGAGGCCACAGCTGGAGGAAAGCAGCAAGTTCTGTGGCAAGGCTGCTGTGGTGATCGTTCTTAGTTTGGCAAGGCCTGTGCAGTTACCTTCTAAATGCTGCTGGTATTTCCCAGACTGTTACAGAGTTGGTGCTGAATCATAGAATCATGGAATGGCTTAGGTTGAAAGGGACCTTAAAGCTCATCTAGTTCCAACCCTCCTGCCATGTACAGGGGCACCTTCCACTACACCAGGTTGCTCAGAGCTTCACTCAACCCATCTTTTGTGAACGGAAAGATGAACAGCCCCAGTGTATGACATGCACACTTTAATGTATAAATAACCCAAATATCTTATGATCTCTGTACTTCACTCTCTGTGTTATTTATCCATAAACTATACCTTAAACAGATTCAGCCTTCCAACCTTTGTTTTTTGTGTGTTCCCTGCTAATCTGGAAGACTGCCATAGCTGTACAGGAGGTCTGAGAGACATCTCTGATAGTTCCAGCTCCAGCTTATGTTCTGGTTATTCAGTGGTGCCAGAGACACTGGGGAGACCTTCTGGCATCATCTCCTGTTAGTCTAGGGATAGTCACTTGCAAGTAGTTATGTGTAGGTTTGTAACTGCTGCATAACAGACTACAAAACCACACCCGCCCGAAATAATTTACTGGCATGCTAATGAGCATCAACCCAGACAGTTCAACCATCTGCGTGCTCTGCTTTTTATCAGTTTCAAGTGTGTTGGGTTTGGGTGTACGTGTCCCCTCTGCAAGCACAAAACCATACTTTTGATCTATGGCAGAAAGGCCCTTTTACCATAAAGATAAAAAGATTAAAAAAATGATTCCTTTTGATTCTGAATCCTTTTTCCATTATTGCTCTGATATGGATGGGACCATATTGTGAAGTTATTATAGAGGATGTAGAGTGCATCCAAAGAACAAGGAACTGTAGAGCACATCCAGCCCCTGAGCTCATTTATTAATCCATGTTGCTGTTTACTGATGTGTTTGGAAATCTTCAGTACTATGTGATGAGCAAAGATGTTGGCTGCAACATAAAGTGTGTCTCAGCCAACACTGTGGCTGCTGCCATGATTTCTAGAGCTGTGGCTGTAGTCATGCCTTTTCCTGGTCTTAAAATCAAGAGTCAAACACGGTTAGAAGGGGAAAAGGGATTTTACCTTGGTATTTATTTTAAGGATCCTTAGGTGCACACGTCCAGGTCAAATGCACCAAAATGCACACTGCAACGCACACCCACAAAAGATCTATATAATTATAGGTCTTACTAATTAGCATATCTATCAAAGATTCCCCAATGAGAGGCTCGAGTGAGCCCCCTCCCCAAGGAGCCTTCCCCTGGATGGTTCTATCTTAGTTTACAGAATGTGTTCTGGAGAGGACCTTGGGGTCTGGGGCACACTGATCCCTAGCTACGAAGCTTCTCAAATGTTTAGTCTCTCAGCTTGACAAACAAGTCCAAGAATGTAGGCAAAAAGCACTAAGAATACAGAAGTTGAAAAAAGGTATAACAGGGGTATGAAAGAAAAGGCAAAAAAATCTTCATGGCATCAGTAGCACAATCATTCAATTCTGACTGAATCTGTGCACTGGATATTTACCTTGGAGGATGTTTTTTGCCTCTGAGGTGCTTTTTGGTTGTTAACACGGGAAAAGTAATATGTCTATTACTATGAATATTAATATATGGGAATGCAGGAGAGACCATCGTGAGCTAGCCTTTTTCAGTCTCACCTTCCCACTCTCATGAGAAAATGGCTATGGAGAAATTCCTTGAAGTTTCTCTTTCCTTTTCAACTTGGAATTAGCACAGACTCTATTGCCACTGCCTCAGTGGGTGTGAGGAGGTGTCACTGTGATTAATCCTTCCTCCCCCCTTGTTTTTGTTTGCAGTGCTGGCCATAGTTATTCCATCCTGTGGTGCCGTGTCATCACAGTAAATGCCAGAACAGCTCATCCCAACATTTGTATGTTCAGTGAAGTGTGTCAATTAATTCCTCTTCACTTGTGCTGTCACACAGACACTTCTGTTGCCCCAAGAAAATGCTTTTAAGCAGCACAGCAGTATGTAAACAGCTGATAAGCTGATAAAAACAGGATCATCAGCCTAGTAAGAATGTTGGATTTTTGGGTGTAGTGCAAAAAAACAGAGTGTAACTTCAAGGGATGTTTATTGTCAAAAGCAGAAATTCCTAGTAAAATGTTTTCTATTTGTGAATTTAAACTTCCCAAATCAAGTGATCCTAAGTCCATTCCAGCACATGATTTAGGTCTGTAAAACAAAACTTTGCTCATGTGTCTGGCTAAGGGGCTGCCTTTTGATCTTATGTGTAATGTCACACCCCAAGCAGTTACCTGTATGTGGGAGCAGAGGAGCCATGCTAAGGTGTGTATCCAACATCTGCCTTATAATTTTTCCTGCCCTGATCACGACTTTTTGGAGTTCACTTATGTCCTGATGGTGAATCTGTGTCTGATTTCCCCGAGGTGAAACCCTCTTGCCTGTAGGGGGAAGCCATGCAAGACCCAACACCTCTGCAGCCTTTGCCCGTGTAAATATTCCAAGAAGTGTGATTACAGCTGATTACTAAAAAGATAGAGAGAGTACTTGGTCTTGGTTTGGAGGTGCAAGTGAGATGATTTTGAGGCTCTTTCATCTCTAAAAAGGACATACAGGGTGCTGTGGCTGAAAGTTGAAGGTATTAAAAGCAAAACATGGGAGCTTTTTTTCTAGCAACAAGGATTTTGAGTGTTGGAGTATTCTCAAAGGATGTGGTAAATTGTCCTTTGTAGTCTTTAAATGAAACTTTTTTTTTTTTTTTTTTTGAGAAGATATGATCTATTTTGGCCAAAAGATATTGGAGACTTGTTGATTGAAATGTTCTGGCTTTTTCATGGTCAAAATCAAATGGGATGATTGCAACATCTTTAAAACTTTCTAAGTCTATCACCTTCCTTTAGGAAGGTGTTGTTTTTGGCAGTAATTTTTTTTTATTTATGGCTGAATCTATGAGAAGCAGACAAGACAGAATAGTTTGCATGACTGATTTGTGCAACCCAAGTTACAAAAAGGTGTTCCAGTTTCCTGATCCTGACTGGTGCTGAGCCTCTTTATCAGGACTTGCCAATGGCTCTGGGCATTTAGGATTTTTAATCCTCTAAAATCCAGTGTTGATACCTTGCTGAATTAGACTCATTAAATCTCTGCACTGTCACCTTGTTTCTCTGACATCTCTGCTTTTCACTTTGCTGGTGTAGCTACATCAGATGTCTCGCTGTCTTGCTGACCCATGGTAGGTTTGAGAGCATAATTCCAGGCTTTGTGAGAATGGAACATTTCTAAAGCAGCAGCCCCTCACTAATCTGCAGAGAGAAAACACATATGACAGGCAGTAGGGATTCCATTTTTCAGGATCCAGGGTTTAAGACAGGCTTAAAGGAGTCTTATTAAAAGTGTTTTCCAGTGCATGTGGCTCCTTCTGACAGCACCCAGGTGGTTAAGAAACCAGCATTAAGAATAAAAGCCATTTCTCTTTTCTGCACAACAAATGGTTCAAGTGTCTGGTATTTGATTCAGAAAGGAAACCTGCAGCAGTCATGTCCCCTGAAATAAACCAACCAACATTTTGAGCTGCCAACACTTCTGTCTATTACGTCAAGGCATCGCAAAGTTTAAAGCATAGCGAAGTAATATATATATATATATATATATATTTTTTTTTTTTTTTTTTCAGTAATCCCAGGGTAAATATTAGGTAGACAGCATTTCTGCTTCGTGCATTAAAAGCCCGACTGAATTTGAAAAGCCTGCAAGTGCACTTTGGGGATTTTGGAAAGTGTCATTTGACCATGAGCTAAGACCAGAAGCTGCCATTTTGCAGATGGGGCAGGAGAGAAAGGCGTTTGGCCTCATTCATAACTTCACAGCTACTGCAAATATCAGCTGATGAATATTTATGTTATGACTGGCAGAGGCCCGAAAGGCAAACGGGGGAGGAGCAGAGGGGGAAGCTTAAGT
The DNA here is from genome assembly GCF_000738735.6 of Corvus cornix cornix. Classification (NCBI taxonomy): domain Eukaryota; kingdom Metazoa; phylum Chordata; class Aves; order Passeriformes; family Corvidae; genus Corvus; species Corvus cornix. Next base: position 4,797,604 of record NC_047056.1, on the reverse strand, counting down.
AAGGAAAATGGTTGTCTGATCTCTGTGGGATTTCTTTACCAACACTTTCCATGCTTGAACAGTAGCTGCTGAATGAAATCATTATATACTGAGCCCCTGTGCAGGAAAACAAGGTTTGTCAAGACTGTTCGTTAGCACCTCGTACTTTGTTTGAACCTTGGACATTTGCTGGGCCCTGTAAAGGGAAGTTTTTTTCTTTTCAAATACTCTATAGGGTGGACCAGTTTTCTTTTGTTTAGTCATGGTTTAATTAGTATTGTACTTGAATTTTAAAGAAGCAAAAGAGGTGAGTGCCATTCCTCTCTATATAACAAAATTTCAAAGTAATGTGTTTCTTAATATTTGTATTATCTCAAATCAACCACTGAGAGGGGAAAAATCCCAACCTCTTCCTTTTGCCTTCACCAGGCTGTAAATTAACAGCAAGGAACAACTTTCAGTAAAGCTCACCAACATGACTTCACCGTTGGGATGGATCAAGCCCAGGAAGGAAACCGGCTGGAAAAAGGAACCACTGGAAGGCAGTAAGGGCTTAGCAAAGTGATGGTGGCTGCGGGTGGGCTCAGCCCCTCCACAGGACCACAGGGTCGGAGGTTTAGAGCTTCATGAAATGCAAACATAAAGAAATAAGGGCAAGCAGCCTGAGTTAGATATACAGGAAAAATAAAAGCTGTCACCTCAGAAAATCCTTCCACAACCAGTTGGTCACCTCAGAAAATCCTTCCCCAAGGGCTCTGCAGATTGACCACCCTCTGCTTCAGAGGAATAGGGAAAAACCTGGGTTTTGATTATTGTACTTCTTCAGAAAAAAATCCCTGAACTTGGCACTAATATATCCGCTTTCTTTTCTGGGTGGTGGCGTTTCGCATACTGCTTATTTAGAGACATCTCAATGCCTTTACAAGAAGGAAAATCTTCAGGAAAAGACCACGCGTAAGAATCCACTCAAAATCCCCTCTCAACTTTCTTCTATTCCTTCCTACCCCGTTGGGAGATCCCTGTGTGTCCCACCTACAAGAACCAGCAGATGGTGCTGCAATACACCGAGTATTTATTTCCCTGGAAAGGGAAAACCTGGTCTAGATCTACTCGGGGCTGCCTCTGGCTACTTCCAGCCCCTGAGGGAAACCGCTTCCCGCCTTCCCCCCACGGCAGCCCAGTGCAATTGGAAACGCAGCCGGTGCAGCTCCACTCCCTCCCGAGGTGGGCGAATGTCCCCATCGTTATTTCCAAATATCCGAAGAAGTTTCTGGTGGGGAAGGGTCTTTGGGATTGAGGGGAAGGTGTCTGGGGAGGGCTGTGGGGGCGGCACGGCAGCCATGAGGCCCGGCGCTTTGCCCTCAGGGTGTTTTGGCGGGCTCCCCTCAGGGAGGGCGGCCATGTTTGACTCCCTCCCCTCCACTTTCATCCGTGCTGGGTTCGTGCCCGGGGCTTGGTGTTTGGGGCATAAGTAAAGGCCAGCTTTTCCTCCCCCCCCCAAAAAAAAAAAACCAAAAAAACCCAAAAACACCAAACCAAAAAAAACCAAAACCCACCAAAAAACCTCAACCTCCCAAGAAATAATGGTGAATTTATGTCCAGCCCTGCTGCCAGCCCAGCAGGAATCTTGGGGTGCTGAGGGCCACCCAATTGCTGCCTCCACCACCTGCCTCCAGCACCTGCCTCCAGCTTCTGTGATGAAAATAGTGAGGAAAACCCTCCCAAAAAAAGGGCGGGAGAGAGCCATGGGGAATTTGGACTGAGGTGCAGAAACACATGCAAGGACAATAAGCAAGCAGGGCATGCTCACGTGTAGGAGCTCTGCAAAACATGGCACGGTGAACTAAGTGATGCCTTATTTTTAATAGAAAGAGTTATGTGATAAAAAGGCAACTTCTTGAAACATTTAGTGTTCATTTGTGAGATTGTCCCACCAGCACCTGTAAACCCATGATGTGCTGTGAGAAGAAGGGTTTGAGGAGCTGCTCATCAGCAAGCAGCAGGGAGGGAAGGCACAAATAGGGAGGCACAGATTAGGGAAGGACACAGGACAACCCTGCGCGGCTGTTTTTGTTATACCACCGAGCTGTAAAATTGAACTTCCCCCCCCGCCCTGGTTTTTTTGGATGGCTTAATATTGCAGAAGTGGAAGGGAAGAGCAACAACACACTTAGAGTGTGGAGCCTTTTCCCTGATCCCTCTGGCACTGAACTGCACCAGACTGAGCTGAGGACAGAAACCCGGCTGTTCCCATCTTTTCATTGCTGTAATCCAAAATGTGGAGGTTATTTCAGTGTGGAGGCTGCATGTGAGAAGGCCCTCAGGTTTTTTTTAGTTAAAAGAATTAATAATGAGGTGGGATGAGAAGGATAACCTGTGCATGATTTACTGGACAGCAGGGGAGCAAGAGAAGGGGCCTTGCTGGAGCGATTTGCATCCAGGGAATGTGGTGCTGTACCCAGAGGTTTACACACTGATGCTCCACACACTGCAGTTGCAGCTCCCAGGGCCAAGACCGCTGACATTCCTTTCACAAGTAAATAGTAAAATTTTCTTTTTACTGCAGGATTATTTGATCTTTGTGAGTTGTGTGTGTGTGTGTGTGTGTGTATAGGGTTCTGGTTGGGTTTTTTAATCTGCTCAGTAGCTTTTTGGGAAGGTGACCCATTTGTTTCTAATCAAAAGTACCTAGGAAAACCTGCTCCATAAGAGAGGTTATTCATCTTGGTAAGAAAAAAAGGATGGCAAGACAATTACTGTGTCTTGTGACTAATACAATATGTGACTCAAAACATTAAGCAAGAGTGCTGCTGACGTGATAGCCTCATCCCCTCAACTTGAATTCAGTCTGAGGCATCAGGCTGAAACATGAAGTAGTTCCCCTGAAGCCAGGCTGCTCTGGCTTTGCATCCAAAGCCACTGAAGTTAGTCCATAACCTAGAGAAAATGGAGCTGTTTAAGTGGCTCATTCCTATTACAAACATAAAACTAGGAGATCTCTGCTGTAGTCTTTATGTTTTAATTTAGCAGGTAGAAGGTGGATTTCATAAGCAGCCTCATGAAGTCATGGCCTGCCAGCCCTACTGGAGGTGCCTGCTGTGGCTCAGACAAAACCTGCCAAATAATCTCACCCTTTCCTCCTTGCCAGACCCTTGGATTTGATGTATGATGCAGATTTTGATTTAACCTCTGTGTGGGAATGGATGCTGGTGTTCCTTTTGCACCTTTTTGTGAGGTGATTTTTCTGTCCTCTTACAGTGTGCCTGTCTGTATCTCTACTCCAAATGGTTTGAGGAGCTGGAAATCAGAGTGTGAAAGGATGGGTCCTTGCAGGGCCCCCTCATGTGCAGGGTTTGCAGAAGCATAAAATGGTTGTGTTGAGAAGGGCCTTAAAGACCATCTCATTCCAGCCCCCCTGCCATGGGCAAGGATACCTTCCACTAGACCAGGTTGTTCAGGATCACATCCAGCCTGGCCTTGAGCACTTCAAGAAGGTGACCTCTGTGCAATAGAACAAATAATTTGTTTAACTTGTCACATTTATATTTCAGAATACAGCTGTCTGAGTGACAATAAAAATAATTATTCTGTGAGAAAATTGGAAAGTTATGGGGAAATTCAGTAAGTATCCCAGAAGACCTAAGTTTATTTTCAGTGAAGCATTAGTAGCAATTTTATTAGCCATATGAACTGAGGTGTTTTTTTTCTTTTGGAACTGTCTGTGTTTTCTCATGTACAGTGATGCACCAATCTGGGTGATTCTCTTGATATTCTGTATATGAAGAAGCACAGCTGTTGCAGATACTTCCAGCACTCAAGGTTTTTCAAAATTAAACGTTGCAAACATTAGTTTAAAAGAGGCAAGAAATTCAGATTTAAAAAGGATGCTAATTAGAGAAACATCTCTCCTTCTTCTCTTCCCGAGCTTACCTCTTCCTCCCCTCATACTTCGCATTTACGGTTTTGGGACCTGAGCTCAAGCACGGAGCTGTTTCATTTCTTCATGTGGAAGATCCAGAAGGACGTGAAGCTTTAGGTAGGTAAACATTGATTTTGTGGGGGAAACCACGTGGCAGCATTTTGGAGAAAACGCCTTTGAAAGGTGGGGGCTGGATCATCCTGCCTGTGGGAGAGCTGCCAAGGGGCTGAGCTCCTCAGCATAGGGTTAAAGGGGTTGTGGTCTGACTGAGGACAGACCAAAGGTGAGTGAGCCCACCTGTGAGCTGAAGTTCCCTGGAAAAGAGTGTGCTTCCACCAGTCCCCAAAACGTGGCTGTTTTCACGCTTGTTTCAGAGCCAGTCGCAGGATGTAGCATCATATTTGTGGGACTCTTGTAGGATTGTACTGCAATGGACAATGTTTTTTTAGTGAAGAATCATTTCCCGAAATACAGACGTGCCATGTTTTGCAATGGGGTGGCAAATACTGTTTTGTTTGTCAACTATTGGGTGTACTGTGGATGGTGAGTGATTCATTGCCCAGTAGGCGAGAATTTAATTTGTAAGAAATGTCTGTAGTTTAGCTTTAAAAAAATCCTGTATTTTGTGTTCAAAAGTCTTATGAGAATGATGATAATGCTGGATGAGCTTTCAGAGGTAAAGGTAAGTGGTAGATTAGGCTTCTAACACCTTTCCAGATTTGCTATAGTTTTGTGCAGTCAATTTGAAAGAAAAAATAAATTGTAGCCATGATTTTGTGTCTGATTTCAAGGAAACTTCATTTTATACCTTGCTTTGGGATGTGACATGCACAGTTGTTCCCCCTGAAACTGGACAAAAGCAAAGCAGATTAATTTCAGTTTTCTTCTGGGAGTCCGTGTGCTTGAGGAGATCACAGTATACCCTCCCATCAGGAAAGTCTCGTGGGGTTTGAGGTTTTATTATAGACTTTTTCTACATCTGTACGTGGGGTAGATTCATGTTGAAGTGGAAGCCCAGCAAGGCCACAGCCAGGTGTTAGGATGTGGCATGGGTGACTCAGTAGGTGGTACACTTCCTTCTCCATCAACATTGAATAAGTGTCCTTTGTGTTAATGGATGGGTCAGCTCCTGGCTGACATGGAGAAAAACAAAGTCACTACTAAGGCTTTGGTACTTGTACAGGAAGGTCTCCTGTCGTCTGAGAAGCACAGATTTTATTCAGGCTGTTCAGTTGTGACGTGGCTGGGCTTTGTGTGTCTGGGAAGTGAGAACTTGATTTAATTGTAGCATCCACAATTCCAAGTTCCCTGGTACTCCAGTGCTTGGACTGTGTATGAGGGCACAGGGGAGGCCCCCTCAGCTCTCAGAGGTCTCCCAGCAGCAAGCCTCCAGACACAGGGCTAAAACTATATATTCCATGGGTTTGAACCTCTCTGAAACCTGCCAGGGCTCACAAATGACCAAAGCACACATGAGTTCTGTTCTGCTTTAAAAACTAAAAAAAAAGTAAGAATCACATCTTGGAGTAGTAAAAATGTTTTTTCACCTTAAAGGTTGTTATTTCAAAAGATATTTTCATAGTAACTGAAAAAGAAACTGGAAATCCCATATTATTTCTCCTTCCCTCCCGCAGCCAGGCCCTTTCTGTGCCCAGAATTTTATCTGGTGTGAGGAAAAGGCTCCCTGGATAGAGTGAGAGATGTTTGAAGGCAGCATTTAGGTGGTGTTTGCCGCCTGGCCCAAGTGTAGCTGGCTGGCTGCTGAGATGGCATCTCCACTGCGGATGGCACAGTTAGGGGCTTGCTTTTCCAAACCCTGCTTTAAGGAACAGAGGGGGAAAACATTAGAGAATTTAGTTGTATAATGGAGAGAATGGTGCTTCTGAAGTAAGCACCTCAGATACAGGAAAGAACAGAGATAGCTCACTGCTCTGTGCGTGTTCCCACAAACAGTAAGATACAGAGTTGTTTCTCTTTGGCTACAACTGGGCATTGAATGTGGAATTAAACAGCAAAATCTGTAGTCCTGACAAAATGAAAATTGTTTTCTGAGTTCAGTTCACATTTTGAATCTGCTTTTTTGTAGCCACAGAAACAAAAACCCCATTATCATAAACTTTGATTCTGCAGCAGAGTTTTACAGCAAATGCCACTTTCTATATCTCCAGAGTTCCAGTGTTTATAAGAGTTGAGCGTCTCTTGGTCATGTAAGAAAGATCACACTACTTTTCTGTGTTTGTGCATCATTGGCTGCCAAGATTACAGAAGGTAGATAATTTTTTCCTGTGGAAATGACATCTACGTTATTTTTTTTTAACTATATGACCTTGTTATATGGGATTAAGTAGTATTATGTTACTTTCAGTAAAAGGTATCGTGCCTTCCTGAATGCTTCTGTGGCCTCACTGTTGTTTCAGTAGCGATCTAGGTGTTCTAAATGTTTGTGTTACCTAAGGGATTTGGATCCTTAACCTCTGTAGGGACCTTTGAGAACCCCATTAAGTGCCTACCTGTGCTTAAACAGTTTTGAGAAGGTGATCCTTAATCTCTCTCTGAGCACCTCGTTGGCACTTTTTCTCTAGAGAGATCCTTCTGACAGAAGGTAATACTGACTTAGGATTTGGTGGTTGTGCTGATACTTGTGTCAGTTTTTGGTTCATAGCTGGATGCAGCTCCAAGGACAAAATAATCAGAGGCACCTGCTGGTAAATGGCTCCATTCAGGACAGATCAGAGGAAAGGAGCAAGTGTGTTTACTGGTGAGGGTAGTGGCTTAAGTATTGTTTCCACTAGAATGTAACTGTCTGTGCTGCCTGCATTGTAAAAAGAGAGGGTAGGAAAAATACCTTAAGTTATATCCTGGTTAGTCATGTACAAAGGAACAAATGCTGAGGGAAATTTTCACTCGGCTATAATGCTTACTCGTGGTGGGTGTTACAGCTTCTTAATTCGAGGCTCAGTTGAGGATTAGTGGTCCAGAGGGGGAATGACTACAGCAGGAGACAGTGGCCCAGTTAGTCCTGGGGCTCCAGGCAATTTGTACCTGGTGCTGATGTTGAAAACATTTTATTTTTCTGAGAAACTTCTGTCCTTTGAAAAGCTGAAAACCTTTTTGCTGGGTGTATTTTAGCCTTTCTGATGAAAAGTTGCAGTTTTCTGTGGAAAGTAAAGCCCCACTTTGGAGGGGACCGTACTGAGGGACGCACGGGTTGCTTTAAATGGGAAAATTTCCTACCAGCTCCACACATTCAAAAGAAACTGTGTTTCAATGAGCTTCCCAAGTGACAGTGAAGTTATTTCAGTAATCCTGCTGCAGGCAGAGCACCCTGGGATTGACATGTGGCTGTGTTCATTGCAAGCCGTCCAAATTCAAATTATTTTTTAGACAAGCAATTTTCATTCCAGGACTCCTTGTGCTGTGCAGGAGCAGCCACAGAACACCTTGTTTTCAATAATAAATTTACTGTTATCTATAATAACTCTTGTAATGTGAGACCTTGTATTGAGCTGTGTGATCTAACAGCTGTGATTGCCGAGGACCTGCAGTAAAAAAAGCTCTGGTTGTTTTTGCAAAGAATGAAACTGATTCATAGCCAAGTTATATGAGTTTCTACATGATTTGAAGGTAGTTTGTGGGCTTTTACTCTCATTCAAATTTAAATGGTTCCCAAATTTCCAGCAGAATGATTTTTCACATTTAAATACTGGCAAAGACAGAACTCCTTAGAGCTTACAGGAGATGTGTGGTATGACTGGCAGCTGCACCTCCCTTTGGCAGAGAAAGAGGAAGGTGGATGTGAAAGGAAGTGGCTAGGACAGCAGCAAGCAGAACATGGCAGGAGAAAGGGTTGGTTTGGCTGTCTGGGGAAGTCTTGGAGTGCAAATGATGTAAGATGTGAAGATCTTAAAAGATTGGGATCTGCAGGAAAAAAGGGTTGAAAGGTGATGGGCAGCAAAGGAGACAGTCCATCAGGGAAGCCCAGCTGTCCTAATCATGGTTGTTTTCTGCTGATTCTCTCTGCTTGCCATCACTCAGAGCAGACGTGTCTCTTTCTCCTGGCCTACTCCCCTTTTCGCTGAGGCTGCGAGGGCCGCAGCTGAAGTGCTCTTCCAGGCACGGCTCTCGTCAGGATGTGCTGTCTGTGCTGGGCTCCCATCCCAGCCTCGGCTGGCGACAGAGAGCCTCGCGGCAATTGCAGTTGTATCGCTGTCAACACAGAGAGCGGAGCTCCAATGAATGCTGCACTAACCCAAAGGATCTCACAGGGAAGCAGCAAGCTTGGTGCCCCGGTGCATGGTGAACCTGGGCTTACTCTTAAATTTGCCAGTGCTGCTGGAGCATAGTGTTGAGGTAGTGCCCACCTTACGGTGAATTTGTCCAGTGGAGATGAGGAGCACTGGGAGGAGAGGGACGTAGGGTGAAGGAATGGGAGCCTGTAGCTGACGGGCCTTGTTCAGGGCAGGTCTTCATGTTTTCATTTCACTCATCTATTTGTGGCATTGGTGATTCCCATGACCTTGGGATTTTGCTGTGAAAGGAAAGTTTGAAAGCTTACCATCATTTATTTATAATGATAAATAGTAATAAAAACAGAGACAGTTTCTGGGCTCAGTACATTTCTCGCAGCAGGATTCCCCCTTGACACCAATCCCTGTTCCAGGCTGCCCTCCATTCCCTTTCTGCACTAAACTTTCCCTCCTCCAAACAATAACCCTGTGTTGCTTTCAGTTGTGCCATGGTGTTGGTCCAACTGTCTCTCCCACCCCAACGCCTCCTGCACTATTGCTGTGCTCTGATGAAGATTTTAAGCAAGGAGTCATCCAGAATATTCGAATTAATCTATAAATTAGGCTCAGAGAAATTACAGCCAAGTATGTAATTTCTACGTTTCCAAACAAGCTGTGTGTTTTCTCAGAGGTTTTAAAGCAAGTTTTGTAGGCTGAATATGGCAAAAATCAGTGTAATCGACAAATACTGACCTTTATGATAGAACAGGATATTAGCTTTAGTAATTGTGGTCCAGGTCAGGTGATCTAGATCTGGGAAGAAAATCAACTTAATTTGCTTCTCAATGTGATCTGATGTTTCTCAGCGTCTGATATCTAGGAATATATGTCATGTCAGAAAACCACAAAGTTAAGACCAGAAAAATAGCATGAAGGTTTTAAAATTAAAAAACACTTCCCCCCCCCTCCCTTTTTTTTTCACTTGGACCAAAATCTTAAAATATTTTAAAATAAAAAGATATTATTGTAAATATATGGTAATATGGATCTAGTGATTGCCTGGAATAAGGAATCAGGTCTCAAATGTCTTGTACCCGAATTGTTATTAAAAAGCCATGTATTAAAAAGTACATGGGTTTGAGCTTTACCAGTTCACACCAGAAGAGCATCTGGCCATTTAGTGGTCTGGTCTTTTTGACTGAGTTTTCTTAAGAATGTGAAAGTTAAATAGTGATAAGGACTCAGGCAAGACATTGTGGAAGCCTCTTTTATCTCTCCCTGGTCCCCAGTTTTGTCAACATGTGTTAGTCTGAGCTTTGTGGGAGTGATTGAAATGTCTCTGTGATATTAGTCTGGATTTAGATAGGACTGGATTCTTTTGAATTCGGGTAACTCATTTCTACCTCATAGAGAGGGCAGAGCTGGGGTTCTTACATCATTGCCATGAGGAGCCTGGTCAGTGAAAGCCTAAAGGTAACCAGAGCAGGTTTATGCAAAATGGAAAGAGTGAGGACTCTGCTCCTTGAAATGAATGTGTCTTGAGTTTTGTCAGCTTTGTTTTAAATATTTAACCTTTAACCTTTAAGTCCCTCAATATTAATTGAAAGCCACATTTTTTTTAAACATCAGGCAGCACAAAGAGGCTGCCTCTAGTAGATTTTGGCCTCAAGTCACCACGTTGCCACTCATCAGCTGAGCTGTAGCAGCTGATGACACATGTTTTCATAAATGAATGCTTACAATTAATATTAATGGAAACTGAATGTACAACTGCCCCAGTGAGATTTGGACTTTTTGTCAAATTTATAGCATTTTTTGTTTTGTTTGTGTTATTCTGGAGACATCTGTTTGCCTTTATTCCAGTGGAAATTAAAGAGCTAACCTCGGTCAAAGTTTAAATTTGTCATTAGTGTTACATTATATTTTCAGAAATCTAATCAAGTCTAAGTTCACTCAAGGAAATCACCTCCTGTTTTTAGCCATGCCTCCTTTATCTTTGACAAGTTGTGTTGCATTTTAGTGGTCAGGATTAAAATTAGCCACCTGCTTACCTGGATCCACGATAATACTGAAACTAAGGCAGCACAGCCTCACACAGTCTGATAACTGACTGTGGGATCATGCATTTCTGAGCCATTCATTTATTGCCCCTTAATATCTGTCAGCAAGAGAAGCTCATGCTTATGTGCAATATTCCAGTTTTAAGCCCTCTCCCAGAGAATGGGGAAATATTGGATTAGATTGATTTTAATCCCACTGAAAAGCTTTGCGGTTTTTGAACTTGTCAGCATCTGGATGTTTCTGAAATTGCCACTGGAGGAAAAAGAAGTTCTTTCCATGGCTGCACAGAAAGAGTGATTTTGACAGAGGACTGTACCAAATTGTTTAAGTATTGTATATCTGTGGCCTTCCAGAAATTCCATTAAATTGCCTGTACATACAGATGAACTGAGCATCAAACCAGCTTTGATGGAACAATAAGTACTGGGGTTTGAAACTGAGGAAGTCAGTCAGTCACTGGAGCCTGTGGATGGCAGAAGGGGAAGTCACTCCATGGAGTTGTGTAAACCCAGTTCTTGCTGTATGTAACTCAAAATAAGACTTTGCAGCTTAATGTAACTCCTGAATTCTTACATCGTACATCTTCAGCCTTTCCTCCATAAAAGGGGCAGAAACTTCTGGCAGCTGTTTGCTTTGAAATGAGTTACTCAGTACTGCATCCATGTAATCCAAAGCTTTTCCATCAACACTAGACTGAAAGTTTCCTGTTCTTTGGTTTTCTGTGGTCTACCTTCTTACTCACCATAACCTCTGGACTGCCAGGTCATACACAGCTTGTAAGTTCTGGCTTGTGTTTTATTATAATGGGAGCTCCTAAACCCCTTAGTTTGGCTAGTAATTTCATTGGGAAAGACTGAAAAATGAGTTTGAAAGCAAAATTTTATCTACTAAAAAGCCCCTTTTACTAATATGTAAGAAATGTCCAGTTCCATCTAAAAACTGCTTTTTTTGTCTAAGCATATAACATCCTGGTGACATCAGAGACACTCTTACTATATTATTTTTGGCCCATTCACAATGCCTTTAACTCTCTGTCTTGTCTCAGCCAAAATTGTGTCAAAAGGGGTCAAAAAGGAGAATGTAGTAGCCGCATTAAGAAGGTCATTTTTGCTTAATATGTTGGGTGTGCTCCCTTAAACCTTGGGGCTTGGTATCTGAGGAACATTTGATTGGCTTGGATCAAGTACAAGTGCTTCTATACTGGAAACTAATCCTGATAGATTTTACAGGATGTTTCAAGTTACTAAAACACAAACCTCTGGATGAGGGCGAGTTATAGGGAAGGAGGACCCTGCCGGGCTTGCCTCTGGAAGAAACAACAGACGCAGAACCACTCATTTGCTTTTAAGGAGGATGAGTGAGAGGGCGTTGGGACACTGACTAAGGCTGACAGCCCCTTGATGGCTGGGGAGATGGGAGTTACACACCATTTCCATTATGTTAACGGCAACTTAAAAACACAAATGTCAATCTCGGTAACTCTCTCTGCTCCACAGAGCAGCTACAAACAAACAACAGCTAGCAAAAGCATGTGAAATACTGGCAGTGGCAATGAAAAAGTTCCTCTGACTCCTGCTGAGATTTCCTTGGGATGGGGAGTGATTGCTGCAGGGCAGATGTTTGAAACAGCATGACAGACAAGGGAGAACAAATCTTTAGGTTTATGAGAGAGGAAGGACAACTATGTTTGTATATGTGATCAAAAACCACCAGAGATGGAGTGAGGAAAACGTGTAGACTGGAAGCTCTCTGAACTGTACTTTCTCAATCTGGTTCTTTTTTGGGCAGGAAGAAATGCCCAGAGGTGCTTCTCTACCTCTGAGGAGTTGAGAAGGCAGGAAACTTCTGCTGTGTGCCTGAGAGTCTGTGCTGCTTGCTGGAAAGCAGGGGGTGGCAGAGATCTCCTTTCCGGTTTTAAGTATGATCAACAACCTGCTGAATGAGCCACTTCAGCCTTGTTCCATATCTACCTTTAAATCTTTCAAAGTTTGATGTTCACTGGTGTATTTCTACTAAATTTTATCCTTGGTCCTGACCTCTTTTGTTATAGTATTGTCCCTATGTGTATATACAGCAATTATTTAACAGAACATTAGGACTCATAACCATCAAAATTTGGTAGAATTTGAATTATTAGAAAAGGATGAAGAATATATTTAATTTCACTAACTACCTACTAACTATTTGCTTGTTCATCATCCTGGATTGCATTTAGATAAAATTTGAAATTAAAACTATAATGCACAAAAAGACCACCAAAATGTTTTGTTAGTTGTTTAACTTAATGTTCCTGTTTATATAGAGAAAAAATATTTATCTGAAGATATTTTGCATGTAAAATTAACCTGTTAAATGCAGAAATAGAGAAAAACTTGTGTGAAACATTCACATTAGAGGCTTGGAAAAACCTGAACAACCCCTCCCCTTAAAAACTCTGATATGATTTTTACTTCTTGCCTGGAAGCAGTAATGTCTGAGACCTTGTCTGAATTAAGTCAAGTTGGTTGCAAATCTTGCTCAAATCTCAGTTGAATAATCAGGCCATAGTGAAATTGACAACATAAACAATGTCTTGAGGAATAAATGCCAAGAAAACTGGAAAAGTAACCTAGATTTCTGTGTTTGACTTAAATCAGGAAGAAAGAAAAGAGGGACAGTGTTCTTTTCCCAGAGAAATGGACAGGAATTACCAAGTGTGAAAGAAGTCAATGATATCTTTCCACTGCTGTTTACTGG